>NC_054752.1:9854543-11146209 GCF_018143015.1 Lytechinus variegatus
TAGGTCTAGGTATTACTCGAACATTCTGTGTCTGCATTTACAGAAATGAGCAGAAAGTTCACTTTTCTTTTGAGCAATGTTATTTCTTTGTTATACTCATAGCGAGAAAAGTCAGGGATCCTTTTTTGAAATTTGCAGAAATTTTAGTAGTAAAGTAGTGTGTATAAGAGATCACCATGAACACCAAACATTTTTTCAAATTCGGAAAAGAAAATTTTTTTTTTTCCTTCTGATTGATTAAATCAACCTTTTCATTTGCCATAAAGCTTGTATTCCAGGACATGACATAAACAAATTTGCAAGAAAACATAAACATTTCAGGTGAGAATGTACTGAGATTTGACAGAACATTTTGGATATTGCTTGAAGCAGCTACATGCCAAGTTCAAAATCACTATTTGTTCGGCCACCATTCATACCACTAGTGATTCACTACATGTAGGGTCTGAACAGCAAACTACCGTAAGCGGGCCGATGTGTGTTCAGAGCAGATTTGCATTTACACATATTCATTACAACAAAATAATGCGTGTTCATGTAGGTCCCAACAAGTCTCAACCGAGACCACACTTTGATTTGAGCAACTTTGGATGGGTTGCCATGTACCAGTAGATCAATTTTTTTTTTTTGGGGGGGGTACCCTGATAAGAACAGAGCTGGACCTCGAGGGGAAAAAGCTACTGAGGTATAAAGGGAGCCTGATTGGGATGCTGAATTGGATTTTAGTGTGAAATCCAAGGGCTTAGAAAAGGAAAGGCTAATGACTTGTAACTGTCTTGTTGTTATGTAATAGTAGCAGACTGCAAGAATCAGGTACTGACTGCGCCTTTCACCTTGTTGCTTTCCCTGGATTCCCGTGGTATGGTATATGATCAAATAGTTAGCAATGAAAAGGCGCTTACAAGATTCCAGCTAAAAGCATAGCTCTGAATTTTGATACAGTGCCTACATATACTGCCTTGGGAGGGTCCACATACAACAGTGTTCAGGAGAAAACCTATGCTTGTTGAGTTGAATTCCCAAGTTTCTCAAGGATTTGCTGATAGTCCATCTGAAGTGTGCAGCAACGTGATTGTGGTTTGGTACCAAAAAAGACATTGAAACTGCCATGTCCTATTTGGACAATGCCTAAAATATTAAAGGAGGATAATATTCTAATCCAATATTTCAAGAAAAAGGAGTCATACATGACATCATTGGCTACCAGACCATGCCAGATGATGTGAGTGACTATTGAGAATACCTTTCTTACAAGGAAAAATTATTCCATCCGTTGTGGATGCTGAACTTTCATATACAGATAGGGAGAAAGAGTTAAAGTTTTGAATGATATCAGGCCACAAAAAGAATGTTTGAGTTGATGTCAATGCCAAGACCTCATAACACCTCCTTCAAGTGCCCCCTCCTCCTCTAAAGAGGAGAGTGGTAGAAGCCCTAGTGTGACAATGTGGTATGGTACATGTAGAGGGAATGTGAGTTGATGGGCAAATATGACCATAAACCAAGAATAAAACATCAGGATGACATATCATGAACTTCAAAGAAAGCAGTTATTATGTAATTAAGCTTGTTTTTTGGTTAATGGTATTTTACTCTTCTACATCATGCAAAAAATACTTTCAATGTTGAGATAAATGTTGTATTTTTGCACTTGTCGTGTCACTCACGTTTTGGATGTCGTGTCACTCACGGTATATAGGAGGGTACCATTTTCCATAGAGAAGGTTTGATTGATTTTGACTATATGTGTTAGATAGGTACACTATTTATGTCCATTTACTGGTACTCACAATACTCCATGACAACTACTCGGGCACGAATCCAACCATATGTGTTAATGGTCAGAAACCCATGTCCGAAATTTGTCGTGTCACTCACGCACCGTTTTTTAATCATATCTACTAAACAAATTGTTGAATTCAAATCAAACTTGTAGTGGCCCATGCCAGTCCTACATTGTAGATAATATAGTAGTCATGATTGATTCATAACCTTTAAGTTTGAAGATATGAGCCCTTAAACCTCTCCGATTGTCGTGTCACTCACGTTTGAAAATGACCATGTATATGATATGTACATAAAACTGTAAAAATAGAGATATTGGCCCGTATCCTGAAGTCGGGTTTAACTTAAACTCAGGTTTAAAGTTGTGGTTTAAGTATGGATAGCCAATTGTTACATAAATCACTAACAGTAGAGATATCATATTTCAGCTCATTTGGCTCTCAAATCATTCATAATAGGAAGTATAAATAGATGATTGTTTTCACCATCGATGAATCAGGAAAGAGCACAGTAAACATTAGAAAAATACAATGTAATAAAAATTTTGATACTTTTGGCTTCCCATAATTTTAGCACAGAGTTAGACCATGGTCTAAGTTAAACCTGACTTCAGAATACAGGCCATTGACAGTGATAATTCTTTTGATTGTAGGTGGTGCAGAGAGTATTCCGTCTTGGGGTAAATTCTGGCTCTGCGTTCTCAATCTTTACCAGTGGGAAGGAATGCACTGTCTGTTTCCTGAAATATGGTGAGAATTAGAAATAACACAAAGAATTTATATTGACTGCGTATGTGTCTCAAGTCAAATGTCTGATTTGAGTCAGTTCATGGTTTCAATCCTGGATTAATATGTGGGCAGCTAAATATTATCAAACATCTCAAAAAGTATTTGTTATTTATTGGGCTGAAGAATCTGTTCAGCCCCAACCTGTTCAGTACAAATATGGTAGTTTTTCAGACCGTGTGATAATGAACAATGTTTAGTGGCATAAAAGAGTATGGTTGCAAAAACACTATGTAAGTGATGCATTTGCTACCTATGGGCATTAAATACACATTGAAACCATGATTAAAAAACCTCAATTCAAACTTTGACACATAGTGCCCACTAAACTGATGATAATGGTCATGTGCATGTTATAGGCCTGCTTCTAACATCAGAGCCATTTGATTAAAAAAAGAAAATACCACTTATGTGACAATATCTGTCAACGTGGATATAACATCTATGGTGCCGTTTCATATACCTACATGTTAGCTATTTGATGCTTAGAACACAATGTGTGTATGCTTTATACATAGAGAAAGAAGCTCATTGGGATATATGACCCTTCTTATCTAATCACTTCAAAATTAATTGAACTATTTGTGTAAACATGAACTATAGTATAGTCAAACTATTCAGAGGTATATCTACCAGGTTGAATGTTCAAGTGGCTCACAGTATTCACACTTTTCACGGTTAATGACTCTAGAAAGTTCACAGTAATTGATTCTTGGGTAACTGTTTTGAAAACTGGCATTGATGTCAAAAGCAATTAATTCAGGATTTCACTTGAAATCTTTATTTTATTTCTCTAAATTATGACAAAATTATATGGTAAATGCAATTGTGTGAGAGCTCCTCGAGTTTCATCCAGTTCTCTCACTTGCATTAGTCTGCAGGCACAGACCCTGATTTGAATTTTGATAAACCCTGAGCGAGAAGGCCTTCAGTACACAAGGCATGAGTAGGCTGCACATTCAGACCCTTACCTTGAGTGAAGGGTTTGCACAGCAGACTACACTTGCATGCTGAACCGTGGGGGGGGTTCAAAGATTTAAGTGTGACTTAAATCTTGCATAATGCTGACACGCACATGACATTTAACATACATTCTCATTGATTAATGCACAGTACAGGGTTCCCAGCCTATCAGGGAAAATTATTTTACTTTTTTCCAGTCAGGGAAAATCAAGGAATTTTTATTTAAAAAATAGCTCAAATCAGGGCAAAATGCCTCAAGTGAGGGAAAAATCAGGAAATTTTGATCGACCCAAAAGTAAAAAGCATGGTGTTCAGTCAGACTCTGTTATATTTTGTTGCATATCAAAACAACATCCATTGAATGACTGGTTATGGTGATACTAAATAGTTTTACATTATTGTTTTTATACTGAAAATACATGTAATTCACTGCAACATTTTCACCTCTGATGCACCTTTGAACATCATATTTTTGTTGGTTGCAATTTTTTACATGACAACCCAGTAGTACTTTATCATTACCACAAAACAAATTGAAGTTCCTTGTTTGTTTGGACAGCAGGTTGAAAAATGTTGTGAAAATGGCTGAATTTTCTAGCATGGAATCGCCCCTCTCGGATTTACGCCAGTGGTAAATTTGCAATTAATTGCAAGACATATGATTTTGGGACCTGAAATTGACTTGCAATCGATTGCAAGTTTCTTGGAACATTCCACAAGTCACTCTTAACTTTTTGTGAAATGGGTGCGTCGTGGTCTAGTGCTTCTGACTCTCCCCTTTCAAACAGAAGGTTGTGGGTTCGAATCCTAGCCATGGCGTGTTTTCCTTCAGCAAGAAATTTATCCACACTGTGCTGCACTCGACCCAGGTGAGGTGAATGGGTACCCGGCAGGATGAATTCCTTGAATGCACCAAGCACCTTTAGCAGCTGGAGCTACAGCCGGGGTAATATATAGTGCGCCACTGAATAGGCAACTAGATAGATCGGCTCCTCATAAATGCTGTATATTATTATTATTATTAAATACCCCGAGGATATGCATATGATTTTTTAACATAACAGTAACAATAATGGACCATTCCATAAAATATGTACCTCCGACTCATATATGTCGGACGTTCATGAATTTTTCTGTCTTTGATTCCTTGTTCTTTTGACAGTCTGTAGTGTTCTCAATGGACCATGACCTTGGGGGCGTTTCATGAAAGGTCTTGTCGGACGTTTTATCCGACAAGTCCCAGTTTATCCGACAGTTACCATAGGAACAGTTCCTCTAAGCCAATCAAAATCATAGAAAGATGTCAGATCTGACAACTTGTCGGATGAAAGTATTGATGAAACGCTCCCCTGGTCAGTTTATGAAGTAAAAGTGGATAAAAATGGGGGTCGGATGTACAGAAGGTTGATTGTATTACAGAATTGCCCTCATACTAAATTAATCTTACCTTTTCCAGGTTGTTTCCTCAGTGGTTTCCCGCCCACCCATCCAGTATCTGGTGTCATTGTCGTCAGGTCTACCTTCCTATGGGATTCTTCTATGGCATCAAGTTCCAGGCAGAAGAAAATGACCTTATCAGAGAACTCAGGAAGGTTAGACCCTCATGTAATACTTGTAGATTATTATTAATATATCACAATTAAAAAAAAAAATTTGGGGGGGCACTTATCATAATCTACTGCATAACTCTACAACATTGGACAAGTCTTGATATTGTGAATAGAGATTTTCCAGTGCTTTTTTTAGCGTTTTGGGGGCGAAATTGCTGGGCATGCAACCAAGCATGGTGGCTTGGCGGTGTAGCACTCGATAAATTTTCTTACTGTAATTTTTCCAAGCATCTAAGAACCATTTGTAATCCAGTCTTACAAAGGTTGATCCAATCAACCTGAACTATATGGAAATCCATCAATGTCATAATTTTTTCAACAGGAAATTTGCACATTGAACTTTGTGAAGAGAAGCACACTGAATGGTCAAGAACAATGAATGTATAAATATACATAATATCTAGAAAATAATGTGAATGAACATGCATTTTAGATGTTGACGTGCTGGCTTTCCATAGTTGTGGTTAATCGGATTAGTCGGGACCCGGAATTATGATGTCCAGGGCTAGTACTCAAATATATAGTTGATTTAAAAACTTTCCCAAGGTACCATTTACTTTGACTACCAAAACTAGCAAGATGTTTTGTCACAGTAAACATCTGAGTGAGATGCTCATATTTTAGATTAAAAGCATTGAATTTAATACTGTCTCAGAAATGTCCTGTATAACTTAATATATATATATTCACAATGTGTAATTGTCTAAGTTATTGAATCTGGAATATTAAATATAATAATCTGAATTTAAAGTTAAATACTACCTGTGGTTGATCTCAAAATAAATGTGAGCAGAATCTAATAAAATGATTACCCAAGTGTTTGTATGTATACATAAAAAATATGTGCCAAATGGCTCGAAATTGCCGAGAAATGAGCAAAATAAACATATAATTCCATAAAATGTCCCACATATGCCTTTCTGTGTTAGTTATCATCAGTTTTCCTCTAAGACTTCATGATTTCACAAAGATAATTTGATTTTGATGTACAAGATCTAGATCTATGATAATATGGTGATGATTAGCCTTGATGTTTGATAAAGACTCTCACAAAATAATTACTTTTATTTTACCTTTATGCTTTTTATTTGAACAGGAAATTTTCAAGGAAGACTTCTCCAGCATACATTGGCCATCACAGAGAAATAACATTTCCAAGTTTGATCTTTACACACCTCATAGTTGGATGTACAATATTGTCATGGGTTAGTCAGTATTATTGACCTTGATCTTTATAAACCTCTTAGCTGGTTGTACACAATTGTCATGGGTTAGTCAATACTATTGACCTTGGTCTTAATGTAGCTGTTAGTTGGATGTACAATATGGTCATGGGCAAGTTAATACTATTTACCTTGATCTTAATACACCTCTTACTTGGATGTACAATGTCGTGGGCAAGTTGATACTATTGACCTTGAGCTTTACACAGCTCATAGTTGAATGTCAACAGATTTAAAATTCTAAATTTACATAAAATTTGCTATATACAAATATACAAAATATGTATATATATTTTATTCAATGTGAATTTTAATCGATGAAGTTTGTTCTTACCAATTGTAGATTTTCTCACTCATTACCTTTGTGAATGCTTTGTATTTTTTTCTATTTCAGCCATCTTGGATTTTTACGAGACTTTCCACTCTACCTGGTTAAGAAAGAAGGCATTGGATCACTGTTATGATCACATCAAAGCTGATGATGAATTCACCAAAGGAATCAGTATTGGGCCAGTAAGTCAGAATTTTCATCACAAATTCATTATTATTATTAATATTAGTGTAAATGACGATATTTCATTTTATATCCTACGTGAATTCATTTCTGGATAGTGATTGGTTCAAATAACATCATGGGACCAAACATATTCCAGAAAGAAGAAATTTTGTTATGCCATGGCGTCAGCTGTGGAAAATTCAAGGGGGACTCTAGTGGCTTGTGGATAGAGCATAAACCATGAGAAATCTTGTTATACTCTTCAAAAAAAAAAATAGACATAAGCAAAATTAACAATCAGACAGAAAAAATGGATAATAAAGATATAAGAAGAGATGAGCAACTCTATAATAGAAACTTTTCTTATTCAAAATAGGCGTAACTCACTTTATACTAGAACAGGACTTGGTTATCCTGGGCCCTGTCTTACAAATAATTGTGATTGATCCGAGCAATCACAACTATGGACGTCCAGCAATTCAACATCTATTATGCATGTTTGTTCAAAATATCTTCTAACTATGACGTATATTCATGCATTCATTGTTTCCTTGAAAATTCACTGTGCTTCTCTTTGTTTGCAAAGGACATTGTGCAAATTTCCTGTAGAAAATTTCATGACACTGATGGATTTCCATAGAGTTGCGATTGATTGGATCAGTCGTAACTCTTCGTAAGAAGGGGTCTAGGACAGCTACTAGTAATTCAAGAAAGCACTGTTAGGTGTAAAACCACTAAAATGTACAATCTCTTTAAAGAGGGTGGATAGTTTTCGAGATTCTCAAAAATGCGTTTGTCTTCATTTCACTTCATTTATGAATAATATGATTGTGTTTGCCCTAAAAATGATATAACATGAAGCACAAGGACAGAAATTCTGTTTTGATGGTGAAATTAATCGATTTTATAAAAACACGGGTATCCCCACAGGGTTTTTTTTTCGTCGGCTCGGCGTGCCGCGGCGGTTTGTATTTGAATTCCTACGTAGCTCCCTCCAGGAGAATGAGTTTATTTCTCAGTCTTTATATCGAAATTTGACATTTTCAAGAAGCAATTTTGTCAATTTCACTTCCAGTTGTTACCAGTAATTGCTATTCAATGGTAAAGACTCATGCAACTGGAATTTTTTTAACGTTTACCAACACTATCCACGAGCTTTAAAAGAATGAACAAGTCAGAGATGCAGGATAAACTTTAACATATTCAGCATCACATACCCATTCTCCATTTTTTGAAAATGTGTGGGGAGCTCATTTTTTTTTCTTAGTTTGATATCTTCGACTAACCTAAAGATTCTCTAAACTTCCTCTACCTGGAGCTAAACTATGACCTTACCATCAAAGTTCAGAATTTTGATTTCAAACGTTTTAGCGATGCAGTGTGAACCTAGCTATTATTGTCTTTGTTTAGATCTCTAAAGTGATTCAGATGTTGGTGAGATGGCACGTGGATGGACCTGACTCAGAAGCGTTTAAGATGCACAAGGATCGTATCGCAGACTATTTGTGGTGAGAAATTCATAATGCTTTTTATTGTCTAACTTAAAGGTAAATGCCAGTTGTGGTAATGATATCAAAATGAGTTCGTACAGAATCCAATGAAATGGCCACCAAAGTGTCTGTTTGCATAAATAGAAAATATGTGCCAAAGGATTCTGGAAGGAATTGGGTAATTGCTGAGAAAATAGCAAATAAGCACAGTATTTGGGTCAAGCGTCAGGCCGACATTCAAAGCAATAATAATACACTGTCCCACGTGCGCTTATCTGTGTTGGTGATCTTCAGTGTGAACATTTTTCAGCGTAGATTTCAAGATTTCACAAGTCCAGTATATGTAACTGTACCAGATCTAGATCCTCGATGATATACTGACAATTAAGCCTGGTTTTACAGACTTTCTCATGAAATCAGTGTTTACTGCAACTACTTGCATTTCTCTTTAATGGAAATTCATTTTGTTTACATGCAAACATACAAAATGCAACACATAAAAGGAAATATACGAAATGAAGGAGAGACAAATACAAACTATTGGCTTGCACATAATACATTCATTCTTATACATAACTCGATTTAAAAGAGTATAACGAGATCATTGTTAAAATAAGAACAACAAATTGAAACATATTTGGTGTAATTATCATTATCATCATTTTAGAACTGTTAAATGAGTAAAAGTATCAGGTCATTTTATTTTATTTATTTACTACTTGAAGCATAATTCACATATAAAAATTCACAACTCTACATTGACCATTGACCATGTTGTTGATACTATTATTATTATAATCATTATAGTTGCTGTTATTATTATCATTTTATCATTATTATCATTACTGTTATTTTTATTATTACTATTAATATTACTACTGCTATCATTACTCTTTACATTTGTGGCAGTTATTGTATTTTTATCTTGGATTTATCAACATCCCCTTTTGAAATGGTAGTTTCAATTTTCATGGTTAGTGTCAATACATCAGAATTAATGTTGCTGCATAAACACACAGAAAACGGTTTGCATCAGTGTACTTAAAGGCCAAGTCCACCTCATAAAAATTTTGATTTGAATCAACAGAGAAAAATTGAGAAAAGCATAGTGCTGAAAATTTCATCAAAATCGGATGTAAAATAAGAAAGTTATGACATTCTAAAGTTTTGCTGATTTTGTTCAAAATAGTTATATGCACAATTTAGTCACATGCAAATGAGAGAATCGATGATGTCCATCACTCACTATTTCTTTTGTTTTTATTGTTTGAATTATGCAATATTTCAATTTTTACAGATTTGACAATAAGGACCGACAAGACTAATCCATATAATGTTAAAAAATTCCACATGTTCAGGGATAAATTAAACTTTGTTTCACAGGACAATGAGGAGTAAATTAGAATATATCATATTTCATATAATAAAATGCAAAAGAAAAAGTGAGTGATTGATGTCATCAGTTCCCTCATTTGCATACCGACCGGGATGTGCATATAACTACTATGTGAAATTAAGCAAAACTTAAAAATGTCATAACTTTCTTATTTTACATCCAATGTTGATGAATTTTTAGGTGTTCGCTTGTTGCATTTTTCTCTTTTAATCAAAATCGACATTTTGTTGGGGTGGACTTGTCATTTAAGAAGTGATTACTAAGCGGCTTGTAAGGAACTTTCCCCCATAATGCTTCAGAAGCACTCGAAAAGCAAATAGGAGGCTGTGAACTTACCATATGGTCCAATGTAAACTATAATACAATGAAGCTGGGCTGGTGATTTCAAAAAGTATTCCTGGATAAAATCCCCCATTTCCGAGTAGGCCTATACTTGATTTTATTTTTTAAGTACAAAGGTATGATGTCTGATTAAATCGTCAAGTATCATGATTGAGATAGATATGTTTGACATGCTGAAATCAAATGGGTTATGAATGTGTCTAGTTGAGTTTTGAAAGCAAAAGAGAGGGTAAGGAATTAACTCTTTGTTAGCTGGACCATGAACCCCCTGCTGGATTATTTTGAAATTGAAATTGAAACTTTATTTACCACAATCACCATAAAAAACATACAAATCAAGAAGAATAAATATTTCAATAAAATACATTATAACAAAAGTGAGTATATTTAAGAATAGTGGAAGGAACACTGATAAGTTACAAGGAACTTATAAGTTAATGATTGGTTTCCCTCTCAGGGAGGGAAACAATGTATTGTTTGTTTGAGCATGAAACTGAGAGTGCATTGGTGAGAAGTGTGCACGGAAAGGGTTACGAAGTAAATTACAATATATTTTATTTTCTCATTTTTTTGTTACTAACAGAATATCTCTTTGCCCGCTTTGTTTGACTAGAGTCACATACAGCAGACTGCCAAGTTTTGACTGAAGTCACATGCTATTCACAATACACACACAGTGCATTAAGTCTATTGTTCATACACACAATACATAATAGTGATGTGAGCATCACATTGTACTGTGTACAAACAAAGCTTTTCTTTAAAATAAGCCAATCAAAAGCTATTATGAGCTGAATTAGCATGTAAAATGTCTCGAAGGTTGCACCTTGAAATTAATGTGGTGCAGTAGTGATTCTGTCTGTGGCGGGCAGAGAGTTAAAGGTAGAAAATTGGATGAAGGCATATGTCCAAGAGGTAAAATGGATAAACTGTTCTGAAGATCAGTTTGATTTTTTCTTTGTTCTCATTGATATTTATGATTGTGTCTTTTATTATTTTTTTTATTTATATAGGATTGGTCTAGATGGCATGAAAATGCAGGTGAGTGGTTCCCAGTGTTTTGTCAAAGAAAGTTTCTAGTCAATTTGGTTTAAACTTCTCATTATTACAAATACACAATGCAAAGTCAACATAGCAAACACAAACAACAATAAAAAATGTGAAGGTGAGAATAAAAATGGAAATAAAAACAGTCTGAGTTCCAACTCTTTACTTGTTTTTAGCTACTTTTTGTTATATTTTGATTGTGAGGCCATTTGATCCTTTGCAGTAGATCGTGTTTCATGATATATTCTTCCTAAATATGAAAAGGGGCATCAGGTCTAGTGATTCTGACTCTTGTCCTTTTATCAGAGGGTTGTGGGCTCAAATCCAAGGCATAGTGTGTATTCCTTCTGCAAGAAATTTACTCATATTTTGCTGCACTCAACCCAGGTGAGGTAAATGTGTACCTGACATGATTAATTCCTGGAACGCACTGAGCTGGAAACAGCTAGCTTGAGCTCGAGCTGGGGTGATAATAATAGCGCTCGTTCGAGCACTATGACACTAAACGTCAAAACCCTCATATATGAGTCACAGATTTGGCAGTGAACGAGAGGGCTCGTCACAGATTACTTCGCGCATGCGCAGAGCTCCCAAAATTCTGAAATCTTGTACGTCCACATGGCTCGTCGCAGAAAACCGAAGGTCTCTGGTATTGCGCCTTGGAAACATATCTCTAGGTAGATAGTGCTATATACATGTAAATGCCTATAGATTATTATTATCACAGTTTGCATTGATTATTGTAATGTTTCAACAACTTTCATTTAACGGTTTAAGGGAACCAATGGCTCTCAGCTATGGGATACAGCCTTTGCTATACAAGCTTTCCTCGAGGCTGGAGCCGTTCCTGATTTCAAGGACACCTTACTCAGCGCTCATGACTTCTTGAAGAACACGCAGATCCCAGACAACCCACCAAACTACCAGAAATACTATCGCCAGATGAACAAGGTACATCGGGGAGACAAGGGAGCCATTTACTTCGTTTATTAGCTATTTTCTGCAGTAAAAAGTGGGTTTTAAAACATATTTCAGAGGATTTTGCCAGTTGATAAACACAAATGTGTATTGATTAATCAAGGGGTTTCGGAAGCCTTTTTGAATGCTGCAAATTTTTGCGATTGGAAGCATTTCTCGAAACTCCATTCTGATTCGATCACGTCCTCGAAGATATGATTTCAGAGAGAATGCTTTGGTCACAGTATGCAGTCACATATAGCTAAATGTTAATGGCCCTTCCTTTCGTCAAATGGTGCAACTTAGCTTTCGGACTCTGCAATAAGTTGATAAACACAGCCTTTTTTTTGTTAACATGTTTGTAGACGGGAATGGATACCATGCTTTTATCCAAGAATTTTTTTTCAAAAAATCATACAAAAACGCATGTGAATGGAAAGAGAAAATTTCTACACATAATGTACCCATCTCTATTTTATTGGTATATTTATGTTATTGCTGAAATAAATTGATAGGGAAATAATCATGAGAAAAGTTGAATCAGCAATGTGATGGAAACACACAAAAAAAAATTTAATCTGAAAGAATGTACAGGTACTCTACGTAAATTGGTCTTCCATAGGTTGAATATTTGCCCAAGTTGTAGCAAAACATGTGATGTGTACACTGGGACACCAATTTTCAGACCTTTTCTACTTGTTTTGAGCGATAGAAAATGCTCTTTTCATGTGGCAAAGCTTTTATTCTAGGTGATTTTAAGGTTCTTTTATCAAGCATTATTCTAAGTCGAATTTCTCATGAGAACAGATTTCTCATAAGAACATGAGATTACAACTACGATCGATTACGGTCATATACATAGTCACCCATATTTTTATACCAAGTTAAGCTCCAAATATCCTCCGATTTTATGAAGAAAAACAAAATTCATACTTATAATAATTGAATCAAAGAAGAGGCCAATGCTTTCTTATTGGATTCAAAAATATTTTGTGTGGAATTATTATTTTGCTTAATCACTAAGACACTAACCAATAAAAATGTTTGTTATTTTGTCTATAAATATATGCCGTCCCAATCGAAATCAATTTGTGACTATTGGCACTTGTGCCTAGCATTTTATCCCGAACAGATTTCTCCTAAATTGAACATGTTTCTGTGATTTGAAAAAAAAAAAAGACTTACACGTAAGCAGAGTTACCAGTATCTGTGTATACTTAGTATAAAATACATATATTTTGTTTTTCATTACTTAGGGAGGCTACCCATTTTCCACAAAGGACTGTGGGTGGATTGTGTCCGACTGTACGGCAGAAGGTCTTAAGTCCGCTATGATGCTGGAGGAGATGTGCCCTTACATCTCTGATCATATCGGCAAAGAGAGACATTGCCAGGCAGTGGATGTCGTAAGTACATTGTTTAAGTTTCATGACATTTTTATGACATATCACCTGGGCCCTGTTACACAGAGCTTAGCGATTATTGCTCATTTGAAAGAACAATTCTGATTGGTTCCTAGTCGGTCTACTGAGTGAATTGTGCATGCAACGATGATCTTGATAGGCCATATCGCTAACCTTTGTGTTACGGGGCTCAGAAAGTGGTGGTATTCCTAGTTACGATTTTTGGACTGATATTTTTTTTCCCTTCAGTACACAAAATATAATAGTGTTTTACTCCGTTACTCAGAGTCATGTCTGTTTCTTTCCACATATTTATTAGAGAAGTATTTCATTAGATTAATTTGAATTTGATCTACAGTACTATCTTCTAGCTGTTATGTGCAGCAGTGTGTGATTTGCTTAAAGATATGACATCGCGAATGATGTGCAGTTTTTCTTTACCCATTGATTTTCAGATGGATTAACACTTGTGAGAAAAAACCCCTATATTTTGGCAGAAATTATATTATTATCAATGTCAATTATTTCTTGTTAGGGTTACTTTGTTCGCCAGCAGGTACTAGGTTAGGAGACAGACATTTTTCCTCTATTATAATGCGCTTTTTCTTGTACTTATCTTTACTTTTTGTTTTTGCTGTTTTTAAGTACCCTTAGCATTAAATAAAAATTGAAAAGATGCTCTATAGGTCCTATGTATTATTCTGATTAAATGTATTTTGTTTCATACGTTCATTTTTATAATAATATATGACATATATTTTGTATTTTAGTTGATTGATATGCGTAATCCAGACGGTGGTTTTGCTACATACGAGACGACCAGAGGAGGATACATCTTAGAGAAACTAAATCCATCTGAAGTATTCGGTAAGAGAGTTGTATCCCTCATGACTTGTGTGGGAAGACCTACATGTATGTAATATTAAATCAAGTTTAATTAGGTTACAAGCACAAAGGAAGACTGACCAATAATAATTTAAATTTTTAGTGAGACTGAGCTTAGGAAATGTTTATCATCACCATCGTCATCAACATAATTATCATCATTCTCATCGTCATCAGCATCATCATCATCATCATTGTCATCAGCATCATCATCATCATCGTCATAATTGTCGTTGTCATCATCATCAACATCATCACCATCATCATCATCATCATTATCATCATCATCATTGTCATCATCATCAACATCATCACCATCATCATCATTATCATCATCATCATTGTCATCATCATCAACATCATCATCATCATTATCATCATTGTGATCATCATCAACATCATCACCATCATCATCATCATCAACATCACCATCATCACCATCATCACCATCATCACCATCATCATCATCACCATCATCATCATCATCATTATCATCATCATCACCATCATCATCATCATTATCATTATCATCATCATCATTACCATCATCATCATCATTTGTCATCATCATTGTCATCAGCATCATGATGATCTATATCAGCGTTATCTTCATCATTATCCTGCCTGCAATTGAACCCTTTAATTCTTATTTGACTGATTAAAATCATTAGATTTGATTTTTACAAGTTGTTAGATTAAAGCTGCACCAATAATGTGAGAAATAGATCATAATATTAGAGATAATGATCAACCAAGTCTATTTATTATGTCTTTTTAAATTTACAAAATGCTTTTAATACCTAACTTATTTTTATACTCCTTTCCTCCAAAGGTGATATCATGATAGATTATACCTACGTGGAATGCACCGTTGCCGTTCTCCTTGCCCTTAAACACTTCCACACACAATATCCTGAATACAGGACGGATGAGATCAGGTAAAACATGTTATACAACTCCCAAGAATGTCCTGTAATCTGATTGGTCCAAATCAGATCACATGATATTCAGCGAATTGCACTATTGCATCCAAAATGCACTATCCTGCACTCTGATGACATACCAAATGCACTATCCTGCACTCTGACATCAGAGTGCAGGATAGTGTGAGTTCTGGAATTATCTAGAATTAGAATTATTTAGAATTTAGATCAAATAAAGCATTCAGGGCAACTGAGTAATTTGAGTGAGGGGGGGGGTGTATAAAACAAACAACACACGCATTCTTGTGCATAGAGGACCTAAATAATGAACTCTGTGCTCGACTCGCCAATGGATATACCGCACTCGGTCCTGTGGACCTTGGTGCGGTATATCCATTGGCTCTTCTCACACATCGTTCATTATTTGGCCCTGCATGCACGCGCTTACATGCATTATTTGTATGACATTATTATTATTTATTTCGGCAATGAAAAGTATAAGAAATTGGTTCAGTGTAGTACAACACATAATAAACATAACAGAGTATAGATTGAACACCCACTGGACTGCCAGGGTCAAATAAAGTTAACTGAATTACTGTAGTCAATAAAGACCATTTGACCCTATCCAGTGGGTGCAAATCCATTATCAATGTTTTTGTCTTGCCCTCATTGCAGAAGCAAGACAGAGGCACAGCTTTTCTGACAGCAATGGCGTTATTGTCCTCAAGGGCGGCAGAAGCGGGGGGACAGATCCCCTCAAAATTTGAGGTTGGGGGACAGTCCCCCCTAAATTTTTAGTTGATACCCTTTTTTTTGGCTTGTCAATTTTGTTTCCTGCTTCCCCCCTAAATAATTCTGGTAGATCCCCCTTAAAATGTCTCTTGTCCCCCCCTTGACAAGCAAAAAAAAAAGTTTTCAAAAAAAATTGGAGGTCGTTTTGTATCAAAAATTTTTTACCAGCCCCTCCCCCCCCCCAAAAAAGGGTTCAAACAAATTTTAGGGGGGTTTTGAACCTCTGTAGTCACCTCCCTTGTTTTGTACCAAAAAATTTGACCAGCCCTCCCCCTAAAAAAAGGGTTCAAACAAATGTTAGGGGGGTTTGAACCTCTGTAACCACCTCACTGCGTAGAAAAAGGGTTCCAAAAAATCTTGGGGGGGGGTTGAAACCCTGTGTCACGATTGGTTGTTTTCTAAAGTGGGATTATTTTGATTTTTATGAATTTTCATTTTGGTTTCAGATCGGTCATGGACCAAGCGTTCGACTACGTCAAAGGAATGCAGAAACCAGATGGATCATGGGAAGGGTAATTGTTTAACTATAATAGTAATAGACAAACATTATAAAATGTTATACATACGCCATGGATCATCACTGTAGGTTTCACGTTTATTGATATAGGCCGTGTGTCTGCATTGCTCATGAAGACTCCAGAAACCTATATATTTTTCATAGATCTTTCAGATCTGTTAGACACTAACTAGAATAATAATATGCTATTTACCTTGTATATAATAAACCAATTCTCACACGATTGTTTAATAAACAGAGACTTCATAAATATTATTTTGGTTGACAGCTGTGCAATATGGTGCTATTTGTATATTTATCCCTGCTAAACTCTATTTTTAACTGCACATGTGTAAATTCAATCTATATTTGTGTATATTCTGTTGATTTTTTTACAAGCTCTGATGCATATCGATTGTTTTCAGGTCGTGGGGAGTCTGTTTCACATACGCTGCCTGGTTTGGACTCGAGGGATTCGGCTGTATGGGACTCAGATATGATAAAGAGTAAGATCACTATTAATTACTTCATTTTAAATGAATAGACCTGGTGCATTGACGTCATCGTGTAGCCATCTTAGAGGCTGATGCCATTCCCTTGCATGCGTTGATGATCTGCAGCTGGCGCATCTCTGACAACTCCATTTATGTGTATTCCTATATCCTCTGAGGGAGGGCGCTATGAGATTATGATGTCACATGTATAAGGTCTATAGATGCTTGATAGGAAATGAAGTTGAATCTGCTGAAGTCAATTCTCTTCAGTCAAAAAAATAACTTGGGCAGAGTTTGACTTTCTAAAGAATAAATCAAAACTAGTTAATGTAATTTTCTTCAACTTTCTTTGATGATTTTTTGTTCATTACACATGTTTTGTATATTCTGTGGACCATTTCATAGAGTTACGTATGGTAGGTTTGGCATTATGGCAACTACCGTGGTTTCCATGGTAATTACAAATTCACCATACTGTATGAGTCCAAAACCACTTGATATTTCCTCAAGTTATTTGCATTGAAAAGGGATTTGCACATATATTTACTAAATCAAGAAGGATTATGACATCATTGGCATCAGGATCCTCTAATAAAATCACTAATTATCTTTTTGCATGAATAAAAAATATGTGCCAAAATATTCTGGAAGAAATTGTTGAATTGTGGAGAAATTTCCAAAATCAGCATGGGATTGGAGTCAAATGCTGTCTATTTTTTCCAAGCAGTAATAATACCTTGTCCCACATGTGCATATCTGTGTTGGTGGTCAACGGTGTGATCATATTTTAGCTTAGATTTCATGATTTCACACGATTCAGTTACTGTAAGTGTACCAGAGGCCTGTTGCATAAAAGATACCATTATGGTAACTTTGCCATCCAGTGGCAACTACCATGGTAACGATGATTAACAGCCAATCGGAATCGAGGATTTCATGCAAGTAACCATTGGATGGCAAAGTTACCGTAATGGTAACTTGTATGAAACGGACCCCTGATCTAGATCTGCAATGATATAGTAACAATAATTTTTTTATTTTCAGACTTTCTTTTGAAATCATTGTTGACTACTTTGAATTTTAAGAGTAGAAATATAATTTCTATATTTTGTCTTTTTTTTCTCTTTACCCTGATAGTCTGGCAAGTGCAGAGGTGAAGAAGGCCTGTCAGTTCTTGATCTCAAAACAGATGGATGATGGAGGATGGGGAGAAAAGTTTGAGTCGTGCGAGGAGCGCCGCTACGTCCAGTGTGAGAAGTCGCAGGTTATCAATACTTGCTGGGCGTTGCTCGGACTGATGGCTGTCAGGTACATATATGAATACTCTGACTGATATATGTTATAAACTACTGAAATCCTCGCATCTGATTGGTCAAAAGGAAGATTCACATTGGAAGGACACTTTATGACAGTGTTGGCATTCATTCGACCTTTGTATCAGTCGGTTTGGGGTCAACATGAATTTTCAGATTTTTTGCAGAAAATGGCAGTCCAATTTCTTATGTTGCAAAATCATTAGTGCAATCATTTTTTTTGTGGTAAATGTTTGTAAAGATTTGAAATACCAACATAAATTACAAAATGTGCTTTGGTACTTAAACAGGTCCACTTTTCATTCTTTACCTACCTGGAAGCATGTATGTCTCGTGGTTCTTACTCGTGCGAAAGGCAAAGGGCTGTGGGTTCAAATCCCAGCCATGGCGTACATGTAGTTTCTTTCTGCAAGAAATTCATCCACATTGTTCTGCACCTGACCCAGGTGAAGTAAATCAGTATCTGGCAGGAGTATTTGTTCCATGAAATATGTCGAGGAATGGCGTAATGGGGGGCTATCAAAGCCAGGCTTATCATCACAACAATGCCTTGAGAACTCTAGAGTGGATTTGTGCACCTTGTAACTTATGTTATCATTATTACACTGTATCATGATTAATTACATGCATCGGACAAGGCTGTGTGTGTACAATTTTCTCGCATTTCTGTGACCATCTGAGAGGACTGCAAGGAACCTTCATAAATATTGTTGACCAGGTGGGTGTTTCATAAAGCTGTTTGTTAGTAAAGAGTGACTTTGAGAATGACTGGTGATCCTTTCTTGTGTGGTAAATGGTATGTTCATTGGCGATGGTAAAGCGCGTAAGAAAGGTTCCCCAGTCAATCTTAAAGTCACTCTTAACTTACGAACAGCTTTATGAAACAACTTACTGCCTACACTACATTTGCAATCATTTGATGAGCTGTAACATTGCAATGAATGTAGATTTTTTGGGGGGCTGTTTTTATTTTCCAGGGCATTTTGAGCATTTCGAGGGCAATATTGTCCCGAGCCCTCATGTAATTTTCCCCCCTGCCCTACACCTAGATGATAAAATACTCCTGTCTGTATCATGGTTCTTTAGGTACCCAGACCGTAAGGTGATAGATCGTGGTATCCAGCTCATAATGTCAAGACAGTGTGAGAATGGAGATTGGCCTCAGGTAAGTAGTAGCAATTTACCCTCCAGAATCCATAATTTTGACCCTCAAACACCATTTATCGCAGAGGCGCGATAGCTCAGTCGGTTGATCGAACGGGGGTTTCGGATTCCAGTGACCCGGGTTCGATTCCCGCTTGGTGCGCTAGTGGTATTAAGGCATTTATCCTCTTTACAAGGTCCCTTGGAGAGTACCTTAAGCTGTCGGTCCTCTTTTGCTTGCCTACAAGCAATCTTGCTTTCCGTTGGGGCCACTGTGCCCACATCCTTGTCATGATGAAAAAAAATGAGTTGGTCTTATCAAGGTCACACCAAACACTATGAATGGGACTGCACAACATATTTTGTGTGAAAATCCCTCTCGACTACACGGCACCTATGAACTTTTTAAAATTTTAAAATAATAATAGAAATATAATATTCTTTGGCAAGAGTACCCAAAAACTAAAAATGTTCAAAATATACTGGCCCAAATTCACGAACGTGGATGGCTTATAAAGCCAATTGACTACACAGATTTTTATTCTGGTACATGATTGTGCTTTCTTCAGAACTTACTCTGCACTTTTGGCAAAGAATCCATGGTTTTGTGCCCCCCTCCTAGTTCTTCTTCTTGAAATAGTACAGGCCACCTTCTCTGGTGTATTGTTGTACTGGTGATGTGCAGTGTGCAAGTACATCATCCGACATATAGTTTTAACCTATTTATTAAAACAGTTATAACCTACTTTGTGAATATTGGCCATTGTGTTTTCATCACTACTCCTTCAACTCTTCAATGTTTGATGAATGATTTATTTTCTTGATTTCTTAGGAGAACATCATGGGTGTCTTCAATAAGTCCTGTGCCATCAGCTACACCAGTTATCGTAACATCTTCCCCATCTGGACTCTTGGACGCTACGCTAAGCTCTATCCCAACGACGCCTCTCCGTCAGAAGACAAGTCTGACAGTAACAGTTCAGACTGGGAAAAATTGTAATCGTGTTATTGAGAAATAAATTGATAATTCCATAAAATATTCAGCAATTTTATATGTCTGACCCACATTTTCTTAATTTTTCCATGACTGA
Source organism: Lytechinus variegatus (assembly GCF_018143015.1). Classification (NCBI taxonomy): domain Eukaryota; kingdom Metazoa; phylum Echinodermata; class Echinoidea; order Temnopleuroida; family Toxopneustidae; genus Lytechinus; species Lytechinus variegatus. The sequence goes on from NC_054752.1 coordinate 9,875,181, forward strand.
GCTCAAGCCTTGAGAATTTGAGAACATTTCATATGTTTTTTATGAATAAGAAAACAGAAACAAATCATTTAAGGAAGGAGGCAAATTAGGGGTCAGATTTCACATTGTATAGAATTTCTCTGTTTGGTTTGATTTGCTGATTTTGTTTTGTGGAATCAAGGTAAATTTTGATTTGATGAAAATTCAAGCATTCAGAGCCAAGTCTTGCAAAAAATATTACAATAGAACTTTGTTTGCCATTAATCTAATGATTTGTTAATACAGGGGGTGCTTCTCAAAAAATTAAGTTGATAGGATAATTGGAATTCATTGTCTCTCTATTATTATGAGTTTATCTATAAAATGGAAGAGTATCGTGTATGTAGTAACTTATGGTATCAGGGTTCACATAAATGATTGCACAGAACAGCTAATAGGCAAATAGCATACATTAACGTAAAAAGGAATCTCATTCTCGAGATACCTTCACGGGTAAAGGGTCAAATTAAAGAAGGTCTTTAATTGCTGGAAATAATTTATGGGCTTTACAATGCATCGACTAAGCACGTAATCGACTCCAGCACAAGGGGACTATATACCATACATGCTGCTGCTGATGATAATGAGTAGCATAGCTATAGTATACAAAAATGGCAGGCTTTGAGTGAGGATAGTGGGAATTATTTATTTTAGGTTGGACTGGCATTACTATTTTTCTTATTACAAACGAGGATGAATAATTCCCTCTATACTTTCTAAATAAAGGCCTGGTATATTTGTTTTATATTCTACATTTAATAAGTTAGAACAATAGATCTTGATAATCTAGTTCTTGTATACGTAATTCATCCTTTTTTCATCTGAGCCAAAATATAGATAATGCGCTGCGCTGACTGATCTACTTTTCTTGAAGCCCTGCGCTCAGCAAATGTGGATTTGTGCTGGCGCTGTCCCATCACGGGACTTGCCCGATAGTGGCATATTGCGCCCGAGAGATTGCATGACCTGTGACTTCAATGATGGAAAATGCGCTATTCCATCATTGACGTCATGAAATAGTCAATTTTCTTCAGTGGGCGTTCATTTTTAACATCGCAAAATAGTGAGAATACATGTACGTTTGGTCACATGATGCTATTCAGACCAATCAGCATACAGGATTGAATTTATGTAAGATAATGTTATTTATCTGTAAAAAATATTCAAAATATACTCCCACTGATCAAATAGTAAAATTAGGGCAAGATTTAAAAAATGTTCACTGTATATACATGTGAAAATGTCTAAATGCTGATTATAAAGTAATGACCAGTCTATACTGAGTGTAATGCTATGAAGTAATGTTCTGGTCTATATATTTACAATCTTGGAACATAGTGCATTGTGTGCTTGTATTAAAAAACTTTGAAAATAATCAAGCAGGCATTAATTAAATTATGATTGTTTTTTATTTTCATCATAGATTGTAGGCAGCCTACAGATTACTCTGACAAGATCCTCTGATCAATCGATGAAAATAAGCCAAAATTAATCGCTTGTTTGTATTTAAAGGAGAATGAAACCTTTGGACCAAGATAGCTTGTGTGAAAACAGAAAAATCAAAGAAACAGATCAACGAAAGTTTGAGAAAAATCGGACAAATAATGAGAAAGTTATGAGCTTTTGAATATTGCGATCACTAATGCTATGGAGATCCTCATATTGGCAATGCGACAAAGATGTGTGATGTCACTCTTGAACAACTGTCCCCATTACTTTAGTATATATTTCACTTAAATTGCCTCTTTTATTACATCTATCAGTAGAACATGTATTCTTTCTATAGGAGGGCATGTAATACAGATTTTTAAAGAATACATCATGGATAAAGAGTTTGTATCACCATATGAAAAAGCAAAAAGACACATTTTCAGGGTATTTTATAGTCCATCAAAGGGAAAGTTGTTCATGTGTGACATCACACATCCTTGCCGTGTTGCCAATGGGAGGATCTCCATAGCATTAGAGATTGCAATATTCAAATGCTCATAACTTTCTCATTATTTGTCCGATTTTTCTCAAACTTTCTTTGTTCTTATTCTTTGATTTTTCTGTTTCGACACAAGCCTACTTGTTCCAAAGGTTTCATTCCCTTTAAGCAACGACTTCGTATCGTTATGAATAGACTTATAATAAAGACATGTTGGATCTTGTAAGCTTGTGTAATTGTGAGTGTATTTATCAGGGTATTGACTTGTACATTCAAGAATTTGAAAGGTGTCCACGTACATGACTTAATCTGAGATGGGTACATGTATGGGTAATGTATCATGTTAAAACTAATGCATTTCTGCTCTGTCTTAGCTAAGGGTATTAAAATTTATATCATTTTGCGTTTCACTGAAATAAAAAGAATTGTCAATGTTTTTTTTTTATCAATTGCTTAGTGAGGATAATATGTTGTACTTCAATTCAGGATTGGAAATTTGAATTACTAATGTGCTTAATGATTTTGCATGTAATGTGAATAAAAGCAGTGAGGAAGTAAATTGATTATTGCTTGTCATGTTTATCATGTTTGAGAATGAAACTAGTGTGTGCAATAAAATTTGTCAGCTATAAGGGCAAGGGAGTGTTTCTCAGAGTTAAGTGAGACTCGGTCGTATTTGAATCTCCAGTAGTATGCGGTATAAAGGGCATCACCACATTGGTCAATCGTAAGATGACATGTGTTACTAGTTGAAAAACAATAAGATTGTGCATTACATGTACATATGTGTGCGCGTTGGTATTTAAGCACGACTCTATGGGGTGTTGCAAGAAACTTGCGATCAATCGCAAGTCAACTTTTAGTTCCTAAATCAATTGAATGTCTGGCAATTTATTGCAAATTAGTGATTGATTGCTAATCTGCTCCATGAAACAAGGAATGTAATTTGATTTGTTGATCTATCGATTATAAAATTGCAACAGGATATTTGCGATTGATTGCTAATATTTTCCTGCAACACCCCCGTAAGAGATTCATCCGATTGGTAAAAATCTATTTGAATAAATTTTCAACTTGTTTGAATCAAAGTCACACACTTTGTAAACCACTCCCCTCAATATGCAAGTCATACCTGCATTGTAAATTAATCCAATTGTTTCCTGCAATTCAACAAAAGCATCTAATACCTCAAACAAGCAAACAAATAAGACATGTAAGTACACAGATGGGCGTTTCTAACTTGAATAATTTATTTCCAATGTTTCGGAAACAACAGAAAAAAAATGTGTAAATGAACAAATGGCAAACGGGCGGTAAATGAATGTTTACTAGATATAACCATGTTTTTTTTTTTTACTTAATGATTATACAACATTTAAATCTGCTAACCGGACGTGTAACAGAATCAAAACCCAGGATTTGTTATATCATGTATCACTGAACACCTAAGGTTTGAACAACAAAATGAGTTTATTTTCTTCTACAGGTCCAGGTAGACAGTGGATAGACCTCGATCTAGCTTCTACCAGGCAACGTTAAGACGACTGTATCACCATAAATCCCTTATGACCGTGTGTGTTGGACGCTGCGTTCACACGTGCCAACTATCTCAAAGATCCACCTTGTGAACGCAACTCTTATAACCGATTTAACCTTAATGGAGAAAATGGTTTCAATGTTTTTTGCAGCGGTATTCTTAGTTTTATCCAAATTATATCGTTCGTGGGGTGATTGAGATTTTCTATTCTATTTTTTTTATTTGAAGTGTTTCTTTGATGATTTTAAAGGTAGGAATGCCGATAAGCCCTCTCAAAATCTCATGGCAGATAACCCTTCTATGACCCTGTTGTGATGTGTACGGTAGCCATCGTACACGATAAGATTATGGCTACCATGACATGTAGCTCTCATGATAAATTGATAATTTGTTAGATATAATATGTCATCACCCCACCAACGATACGTCTTCATCGTCTGACGATGGCAAATGTGACCTAACACGACAAATATGAATGACATCGGCTCTCCAAATCCCGACAGCATCACAGGTTCCCGTAACGTGTTCAGCGCAGATGACCAGAACACCGGGGAATACCGTGAAGCCGGGTAGACAAATAAAATACACACTAACAGGTTATGGAGCTGGAAGGTGGATTGCAAGCCAGCATCCAATTATGTTTCAAATTCGTATCCCCGTCCTACCCATTTCTTTGAGTGTCACAGGATATTGGCACATAATGTATTGAGGATTCTGAGTTCAAGATAAGCAATATTCCACCGACCCGAACCAGCCGGAGACGGCATGGCTTTGGACACCAATCGCACGTGCCGCATGGAAATATATATATATATCTAACACCCGTTTTATTCACCATGGAGCAAGTGCTGCTAGTGCAAGGCTGTGCCTTCCCCCGTTGGCTTGGGTCGGCGGAGACCTGTTTATTTACTGTAGAGGTAGTGTGTATCTGTTATTCAACAGGGAAACCCATCCTTTGAAAGGGGATTAAGAAAAGAAAGTATAATCAGTTACAAAAGTTTGAATGGAACTGGATAGAAGCCCGTAAATCACTCCTGTATTGGATCCTTGGAATTCGAGACCACCATCAAACATTTGAATTTATCGACGATGATCCAATTTTTTTGCTCCAAATGTTTCTGACCCGATTATTCTTACTTTTCTGCTTTCGTACAAATGATAACAAAGGATGGGTTTCCCTTCAACTCAACATTCATAAGATGTAATTAAGGCATTATTTCACATCAACCAAATGCTCGTTTATACCTTGTTATCATTTGGAATTTCACAATCACTTAAAAACAAATCAACATGCTAGATCGATTCTATGTACGGTGAGTGAAACAAATACGTTTCACTTCGGCGATGCACAAGCGGCCACAAGTGGAGTTTGCCCGACTGCATAAGAATGATAAAATTGTAAAATTGGTGCAAAATGTCAAAATCTAAATCTACTAAAAATGTACATTTGATTGGAGAGATAACAGAAAAATCCAAAATAATCCATTCGAAAATTCCTCTTCCAAAAAATTTCAATAACATGTATATAGTATTCCTTAAAAAGAGTATTTGAAAACTGTACAGAGTGGTTGGAGGGCACCAGCACAGCTGCATGCCATCCACAAATCATTCATCCATTTCCATGGAAAGGAATCTCCATGGAAACATTGAAACGCTCAAAAACATATGCTATATAAGTCGACTTCGATTGTACCAGAATAAGGGTATGCCAGACTGTCGGACCAACGTGTTGTGCGTGTAGAAGTGTAAAGACCAATAGTACTACACTAATATTAATGGCATGCATTGATTTTTTTTTCCTAGAGTTTTGAAGTATAGCCGAAAGATGACTACTTGAAGTCTCACCGTATATATGCATATCTTTCCGGGCATTGTTACATATTGATCCGCCCATTTCTCTATATATGAATCAAAATAGGCTATGGAATAATCCACTTCACCTCAACGTATCTTGCTCGGATCAGTCATAAAAAAGCACTAAAATAAACACTACAGGAAAAAAAAAATTTATAGGTATATATTTCTACAGATAATGCAACCTTATGAACCATACATATATAATGTGATTCTTAATAACTACCATGCGTTTAAACTACAGATTTTTTTGGTGATGTTGCCTGCGCGAGTGTCGCATCCGCGAAGGTCCGATCAACTCGATTCACAAACTCGATCAAGACTTCTTACTTTACAATTGTATGATTGTTAGTTAAAGACTACAAAAGGATATGCAGTGTATCATGCCAATGCGACTGGTACGCTATATCCTGTAATTAAGGCGTGTACGCGGCGAAGAGTACACGCCCCTTTTTCCTGCGCTACTAATTACAAGTAAATACAACATTATTCAATCAAAGACGAGGTTAACATGACAAAAAGGAAAGAAAGTAAAATCACAAAATACAGATACTCCACTTGTAACCACTTGTGCATGAGATTAAGAGCCGTTCTACATCGCATCTAGGGGAAGTACAGACGACTCCTCAGGCAAGACTCGATCCTTGGATGGAAGAGGACACAAACAGCATTGTTATTTTGAGCTGGGTCTTCCACCAACCCTAAAAAGCGAAAATTCTCTGTCAACAACCCGGTTGAGCCTTGACATATTTAAAAAAACGCGAGTAGACCGTTCAAACCGAGAGGCGATGTAGAAGCGGCGTAGGAATGACGCAGCTAGATTGAATGCTGACATCCGTTATTTCTTTCAAACCTACCCAATCGGTGTATGACCGCAACGGGTGAAGAAATCAAGACGGCAGTCACTACATACTGCCGATGCTGTTTTACCGTGGGCACGCTCGCCCTGAAATAACTTTTTTTTTTACATTTTTCTATTTTTTTGGTTGTTGTAGATATATATATCTGTATATATTTTAACTTTTTGTGTTTCCCCTGAACTGCCTATGATGTTGTAAGGTTGTGGAAACAGCTATACTTGACTATGTGGCAGCGTTACCTGGACAACAGGTCGTGATGACCTTTGACCCTTTCTGAACTGCCTTTACACGATAACCCTTTCTTATTCTGCTGAACGAAAAAACTCGAGGCTGTCATAAACCCCAGTATGTTGTCAAACAATTAGATACCAGCAAACAAAAAACATTTTGGCACCCAATATTGGTTACATCCCTATTTGTTAACTACTACAAGGACTGATTAAATTGGCTATTTTTGCTTTAAGAAAAAGAGTTGTGCAAATCTGAAGTGTATAACGGACCTCACTTTTTTAGTTTGGTTTAAAAGTGGGGAGTTGTTGACACGTCTATAAGGGCTTTCCAACTTGGACCGTTTCATTCATATATTTTTTCGATTTTTTTTTATATCAAAAGTAAAAAATAAAGTAAGAAATATAAACTCTTTCTCTTTCTTTCTTCTTCTTTGACTGGCCATAAAATATACAGTCATCTCGGAGTTTCAATACAAGAGACAAACTTCTGAAAGAATTTAGAAAAAGTCAATTAAAAGGGGAAATAAAATAAATAAACACACAATAAACCCTAACCCACGTTTTGTCTCTCGGTATCGTTATTATCAATGAAAGTTAAACATTTTGTTTCAAACAAAATGAAACTTTTCTCTCTAGCAAATTAGAAAAAAAAATTAAAAATGGTTGCCGGAATGTCGTTTGCTTGAAGTCAATCAAAATTTAGCAGATTCTCTGTATACCCCCGTCCAATCAGGGAGTAAAACTATTCGCTTTTTAGTTACAATTGTGTGTTTGCTGCACATGTCAAGGTTTGTTAAACTTTTTAAAGGTTTTTACAATCTTGGAGACAATTTCTTGGTCCACGCAGGAGAGATCTCCATCGCTACATTTCAAGAAAACCCTAATTACACTTTTGAGGTACAGTTGTACAATAAGGCAATCATCATTCAACACACCCAAGCAGCAAATTAACACAAATTTCAGTCATTTTTTCGACTGAAGATTCCATAATAATGTAGGCTTGATGATCCCGTGTTGGAACTCTCCTGCATGGAATGTTTCTAGGGCCTGTAACACAAAGCTTTGCAGTTGATCAGAGAACAATTCTTTGCGATTGATTTCATTGACTTCACTGCACTATCAATGGTGAAAATCAAGCGTACGATCGATCACAAAGCTTTGTGTGACGGGCCTACTGCCTATAGGGATGTTTGGAAGAGAAAACTGAGGTAGGTCCATTATCAAGTTCAGAAACAAGAAATAATCTCCAAGAATCCACCCTTTTCGACTCACGTTAAGAGACGATGTGACCGCGATCACAATCTCCATGATGCTTTAGGTCAAAAAGCCGACATCTCACCGATCCAATTCCAATTGGCCATGTTTACGGCACTGCGACGGAGCATCGAAAGCATCATGGAAATACAAGGTTTCTGCGCTTCTCAAGGAAAGGGTGGTTAAAATTGAGAAGTAGACTTCAACTTAGAATAATAATCCTGCCAAGACTTAAACCAAAAGAATTCAGAATCCCACCCCAACCCAATCACACCAAACTTTAATTAGGACAATATATCTTTTTTCCCCATTATTGTCCACATTTCTTTTGGCAAATGCTTCAAGAGCTTTCGAAATTCATCAAATTCGATCACAGCTTTTATCAGCAAACTGTGGTCAATTCTTCATACATGAACACAAACACATTCTCTCACACTTTCTCTCTCTCTCTCTCACTAAATTTCTCTCCACACACACACACACACACACACACATATATAAACTCCATCACACACTTGCCAAGATTTATTAATTTCATTTTTTTTTCTTCTTTTCAAAATTCTATTTTTTCTCTTCTTTTTAAACCATACATGGTTTTTCAATTTCACTTCTCTTTTTATTTTGCACTTATTTTCTTCAAACAAATTTCATTAAGACGCTTGGCAGTGCTTGAAATACTTCTTAGTGCTTCCCTAAATATTATGTCCAAAATTCCCTAATTTTTTCCCATTTTTTTTCTTGCTTGGTGTGCTGTATCGTCATGGCAACAGGCCATTTTACTGTTGTTGTTGCTGCTGGTGGTTTGGTCCTCCTCGGTAGTATCGTCTGCCACCGGGTCTACCCTGGAAATTTTGTCGCTGGACGTATTCTCGATGGGCTTGGCGGATGCGTCTTTGAGCAGCCTATGAAAAAACAGAAACGTATAACAACGTACACAGCAATTAGAAAAGCCATTACAGTCAATCGACACTCCCTGACTTTTAATCAAGAGATTTCAACACTTGTACAATCTTTGGAAGATCTTATTTTTGTGTTTTTCCATTACTTATTTTCTCTTTATTGTTATTAAAGCCATCTTTTAGGGTTAATGGTGGTGGTTGTGAATGAAAAATTGTTTCCTGTGGTAGCTACACCAAGAAAAGCATGTGATAAAGACATGAATACAAACTTGAATTAATAATGATTGATAGTAATATATTGGACTTATAGGCCCGTATTCTGAAGTCGGGTTTAACTTAGACCATGGTCTAACTCTGTCCTGAAATTATGGGAAACCAAAAGTGTCAACACTTTTATCAAGTTGTATGTTTCTCATGTTTACTGTGCTCTTTCCTGTTTCATCGATGGTGCAGACAATCGTCTATTTATACTTCCTAGACAATTATGAATGATTTGAGAGCCAAATGAGCTGAAATAAAACATTTCCAGTTAGTGATTTATGTAACAATTGGCTACCCATACTTAAACCACAACTTTAAACCTGAGAGTAAGTTATATCCGACTTCAGAATACGGGCCATAAAGTGCCACTCTGTGGAGTAGAATTAAACTCTGTTGTTTAAAGTGTTGTGTCACCAAGAGAGGATCACTAGTCATTCATAAAGTCGCTCGTAACTTACAAAGAGCTTTAAGAAACACCTACCTGGTTGGCATAGAAGTGTCCCTCCAGCTTGACGACAACGTCACCACTGTTGTTGCCGTTTTGGTTATTGCTTTCCTGTGGTGGCTCGGAGGATCCCTCGTCTCCGGCACCATCCACTCCCCTGCGGCGGGGTACCTCCACACGAGCGCCGGTGACACGCTGTAGCTCCCTTACCTGTATAAACAAAATCAGAGTATAAAACACATTGAACATGGACATACTGAAGTTTATGATATGTACCCCAGGGGGCCACTTACATTGACGAGTGGATACCATGCGCGACCAAAAAAACACGTAAAAAGGATCTCTTTTATAAAAAACTCACGATAGGGCACGTTACGTACGTAACGTGATAAGGGTGTCAAAAACACAAAAATAATGAAAAAAGGGTATCTATTTCGCTAGGAAAATTACGTGTTTAGGGTTGAATTTGCGGGGATGATAAAACAAAATTAAAATGTTTTATAAAGGATGTCCTTTTTGCCCCAACACTTTGTGTTTAGAGTCCGATTTGAGCGAGGTGTAGAAGGTGGGGTTGTACTCAACCAAATAAGGTAAAGCTGACGAACAAATTATTATTGATTGGAAAAAGACCCAACACCTGGCTACAATGACATGTTCATTTTTTAGTTAAATTCTCAGAAATAACATATCAGCTACCAGAATCAGATGACCCACACATCTCATTCATAATAAACTCACTTGGGCATTCATTTCATTAGATTGTGTTTGAAATCATTTCGAATATTGTGACCACAGCTGGCATTTATAATAATCATAACGTCAATGAAAATACACATACACTCTGTCCCCTCCTTCCGATGATGCGACCGACAAGTTGGGAAGGTACGGCAATCTCTGACCTGAGGTGGACCTCGCCGCTACCGAGGATTCCCTCAGAGCGGATCCTGTCGTAGATGTAGAACTGAGCACGCCACTGGGATTCGGGAGTTCCGATGATCTTCACGCAACGCTCATTGCTTTCCTCGTTGCCGGCTGGGGCAATCTGGATTGGAAAAATGTAAAATGTTTCATTAAAAAAAAACTTCAAAATTCCTATCATCATTGCCAAATGACATCGCTTTATTTCTCAGCCACCTTCTCATATTCTCTGTCAGAATTCGTATTTTGTAAAGGATACACATGAGATGCACCAACCATTACCCTACATCACATTCACAGATTTATATTAAGTAAATTACTTTCTTTGGGTCTGGTGTCGAGGCACTCCCATCTTACATGTCATTCATGAAGTACATTGGTTGAATAAATATAGCACATTTTTAGTGTTGGATAATTTAATTCAATTCATCAAATAATACTTATTGTAAGTCTAAGGGGGTGTTGCAAGAAAATATTTGCAATCCAATTGCAAATATTCTTTTGCAATTTTACAACTGATAGATCAATGTCAGCTGTAGCAAATCAGATAAAACTTCTTGTTTCAAGGAACAAATTAGCAATCAATCACTAATTTGCAATTAACTGCAAGACAGATGATTGCTTTAGGGACCAAAAATTGACTTGCAAGTTGATCGCAAGTTTCTTGCAATACCCAATAAGAAACTATCGAAAAAGAAATCACAAACAATTCTAAATATTGACTGCACTGTAATGTGTTACAGGGCCTCGCGCAAATCACACGTTTCATTCTCCAGATGCTCATTTCACTAAGTGTTGAAATCATTTGTTTTGTTTTTTACTTGAGTAAACATAACAAAATATAAGGTCCAATTATCAGCAATGATCAATATCTTTAGAAATAAAGAGATCAGCTAAAAAAATGCTTTCAGATTGTGGACCCCTGAAAAATTCTTGTTCTTAAATGGAAATGATAAGAAGAATAACCTTGAATGATTACCATTATTGCAAGACGCAGAGCTTGACTAATTGGTGACAACCTTTTCTCATGCAAAATTGCTCCAGGCTTTATTTATTTACTGGCTTGCGACTGAGTGAGGGGGGATGTGACTTCACAGCTCTTGTCAGCTTCAGAGTCGCAGACCAGTCAGAGACAAGTCGCAAGGAAAATCGTAAGAATTTGACATGTCGAATCCTTACGACCGAATCAAAAGCTCAATCCAACTTCCAGCCAATCAGACAGCAGAGTTGCGCGACGTGTATATGATAAACGCGCATACGCAGTAGTAAGCGCATGCGTGAATCACAGACAGCATGGTAATCGGATCGCAAGGTGTGCGGTGTCGAGGCTTATGACTACCTTGCGATTCATCTCTACTCGCTCGGTCGCAAGCCAGTCGTAGACCAGTCGGGTCGTCAGGTGTGCGGTGGCCTTAAGATGTAGGATAAGGGTTGCTATAGGCCCGTATTCTGAAGTCGGGTTTAACTTAGACCATGGTCTAACTCTGTGCTAAAATTATGGGAAGCCAAAAGTGTCAACATTTTTATTTAGTTGTATGTTTCTTATGTTTACTGTGCTCTTTCCTTATTCATCGATCTTGAAGACAATCATCTATTTATACTTCCTGGACAATTTTGAATGATTTCAGAGCCAAATGAGCTGAAGTATGATATCTCTACTGTTAGTGATTTATGTAACAATTGGCTCTCCATACTTAAACCACAACTTTAAACCTGAGTTTAAGTTAAACCCAACTTCAGGTCTTATGTTAGGTTTAGGATAGGGTATTGTGTCAAATCCTGAGCTAGGTAAGTTGTTTGATTATAGTGCGTGAAATTTATAGCAATTGTTGCCGGAGCAAATGTCATGGAATCGATAGACTCACCCTGATGGTAGCATTTGAGGCACGAGCAGTGTTCCTGATGTTCTTTCCTCCAACTCCAATGAGAGCTCCTACGGCTTCCCTGGGGACGTACAGGTAGGTCGTCTCGCTAGGTTCCTGGTTCTGAACACAATGACAAAGGCATAATAATAATAGCCCATTTTTATAGAGCGCTTTTCCCAGAATGGCTCAAAGCGTGTTACAGCATATTATTACCCCGGTCATTGGATTCATTTCAATCCCGCACGAAAAGTGCACAATTTCCACTCCCTGGGGAGCATTCCTTGCATTCATTGCAGCCTGTTATGGCGCTGGCAAAATCAAACATACAATATCTTTCACATCCTACCGGGTACCCATTTAGCACCGGGGTTTGCGGAAACATATATTATCAGATGTTATACATAATTAAAGTTTTTTTAGTGCCATGGACATAATACTTCAGAGGTAAATGATGAAAACATCTTTCATTTCATCTTTCACATAATGATATATTTTGTCCATCATACATTTGTTTTATATGACACTTAGACATAGATCCTTGTCAATTGACATTGATGTCAATGCAGTGCATGCAGTCCCTTGATTTTCGTTTACAGCAGGCTACAAACACAAGTAATGAGCAACGCCATTGTCTTGGCGTGCGAGCAATGGGCAAAAATTGTCAGGATCCAAAATTGCATGAAAGATGATGTCATTGTAAAATGGGTTGAATGATCTATTTCAAACAATCAATCAAATGATGAGCCCTGCTACCATGGAAGTTGTCAAAATGGCAAAGTTACCATAAGAAAGGGACACCAGAGTTGGGAATAGTAAATTGAGATAGAGAATGAAATTAGACTGGATGTGGTCTAAAAAAAAAAAATGCCTTGATGATACCGGGAAAAAACAATAGTTTGTTTGCGGAAACATAGTTTGTCAGAAATTTTATTTACACTGGTAAATTGCAAACATATTCAGAAAAAATCCAAAAACAGAATATAACATAATCTCAAAAGAGATTGAAAAAACATAAGTGGTAATTCATTAATCAATCGTAACTTGTCAATATCATAAAACATTATAGATAACTAAACCTGTAAAGCCCCCCTCCCCTCTCCGCGAAAAGCATAAAAAATACAATAAATGAATCGATACTCACCATGCCAGGCTGAGGGCCATGTGGCATATTCATTGGAGGCTGGTTATGGTAGTGGGGCTGTGCAAAATGAAGAAGGAAAAAAGAACAAAGAAATGCACTGAATATGTGGTAAAAATAACATGCTAGTCAATTAAAACTTTTTTATCAATACTTCTAAAGCTGAATTCCCAAATGTATCAGTGACTCAATGCTCAGGATGCATTTTTCTCTAGTGATTCCCAACGTTAACTACCTTGGTAACGGTGATCAACAGCCAATCAAAATCAAGGAGTTCATGCAAGTAACCATTGGATGGCAAAGTTATCATAATGGTAACTTTTATGCAACAGGGCCCTGGTAAGGAAAACGAGTCTCTACAGGAATTTGTCCTTGTATGTATGTTAAGATTGCCTTATAGGCATCTATGACAACGTTCTCATTATACTTTCTAAAAAACTGGTTTACTGGAAATCGGTTCAGGAAACTAGTTTGGAAGATTGCTTTGCTAGCGTTCTAATTTGATCAGCCGAAGGTGGCTTTCAAAACCACTTCATGTAAGGTGGCCTAGTTGCTGCTATGGCAACGCTCTCAGTGGGGGTGACATGTTCCACACGAAATTCGAAACGGCAGCATAGATATTCTACACACAGTGTGTGGAGTAGCGCGCTCAAAATGTGCGAAGATTGCTTCCCAAACAAAGGTTGTGTCCTCACACGAAAACCAGGTTAACAAGGCAAAGCAATCTTGAAAACTACATCGCGAGGTAGTTTTTCGAACTGGTTTGGAAGATTGCGTCCAAGAGAGCTTTGACCGTTCTCATTACACGTTAAACTAATTTCTAGTAAACTAGTTTTAGGGCGGTAATAAGAACAGGGTCTATGTCAAACCAGGGTAATAAATGTGGAGTGCGAGCAATGTCCCATCTGACAGACGTGAGCTTTATGTGAGATCCCATTATTTTCTTCTCATTCAATAAACTTTTTGAGTGACGTCCCGGTACTTACACCGTCAAACTGTCCGGGTCCTCCGTAGTGGGGTCCGGGTGGGCCCTGCTGTCCGGGATGGATACCACCCGACATGAGGTTCATGTGGTTCAGACCAGGGAACAGATCGTGCTGCTGGGGCTGGAGGTTCTGGATGTAGCTCTCGTAGGCCTTGCGTAGCTTCTTGCTGATCAGCGCTTCGGCGGCGATGCACTGCTCGGGGGTGCCGTAGATGGTCACGGTGCGCTCGTGGTTGAACACTGTGAGGTCTTGGATCCTGAAAACCAGACAGATGTCAATTCTTTCTTCGTTAAGATTCTTTAAAATTCAATTTTCCATAAAGAAGTGTATCCCATGGGCTGTAATGTTCATGTTGGATTTCAATTCAATTCAATTTATTTATTCAGTACTTGCAACATATTATAGTCCCACATGTAGACTTTAATGTGAATAAACCGAGAAAAACAGCAACTGAAAATGACGAGTTGAGAAAGAAGGGAATATTCTTCACTTTCTTGATAGTTTCCAACTAATTCAAAACAATTGCAAGGAAATATGAAAAATAGATGGCCATTTCTTGAATGTCAAGATGTGAAATTTTCAGCAACTTTTTGGGGAAGGTTTTTTTTTTCTCCCCCTCATCCCGTGAAACCTTCCCCCTGTTTATCAATACCGTTTAAACATTTTTCAAAATAAACATAATGACACGGGCGTAAGTTTTGAGATTAAAGAGAGTACTTACAGTGACACTGTGACCTTGGCTTTTGACTCTTCCATAATGCTGTTGATTGACGATCCGTTCTTTCCAATTAGACGACCAACAAGGGCGTTGTGAGCAAGAACTTTCAGAGGCATATCACTGTTTGGAAAAAGAAAAGGGGAAACATCTTCAACTCTCTTCTCTTGTAACCACAAAAATTGAATAAAATCTTGAAAATTAAGCATTTTAATCTGTTCTTTTCTAAGAAGGGGAAACATATTTTCTTCTCTCCCATGAAACTTGAAAAGACACATGGGCAAGCACTTTCAGAGGCATAACACTGCTTGGAAGAAGAAAAAGGGGGAAACATCTTAAAACTCTTCTCTATGCGATGAAAATTGAATGATACCTTGAGAATAACGTATTTTACATGTTCTATGCAGAAAAGGGAAAACAAATACAACTCTTTTTTTCTATCCAATGAAAATTGAATCGACACATGGGCAAGCGCTTACAGAGGCATATAACTGTTTGGAAAGAAAGAAAAGGGGAAACGTTTTTAAAAATATCTCTTCTCTATGCGCTGAAATTTGAACACACACTGGGCGTTATGCATTTTACATCTTCTACCCAGGAAAAGGGAAACGTCAACAATTTTCTGCTTCTATCCAATGAAATTTATTCAAAACAAAAGAGGTGATGCATTCTAACATGTTCCATACATGACGCCTCTATCATGTAAATGCCTAGGAATATTTAGCTAGCTCTAAGTGGTAGCATTGATCAGCTGCTGAGCTAACTGCTACTTGAAGTGCATGTCCAAACAAAATTACCCTAGATGTTGATTGACATTGATAGTTGATATCGCATTGTATCGGCTGTATGCGATAGGGAGAAATTCAAGAGGATACATTCATGTGTTACATCTCCTTTACAACTATGATAATGTTTTGGAGGAACAAATCTGAAACTTTAGTGACATTTCATCATTGTCCTCATTTGAGCCCTGTGAAGACTTTGGCAAGTATCTCCAAGATGATACCGAGTTTCATTACTGGATGCTTAAAAGGCCATAGAGTTGTTATCAAATGGTCCATCAGAGTCGTGCGATCGATGTGTGAAAGAGGATACTATTTGCCCTATCGCATGTAGCAGAAACTCAGCAATATCATGGAGGAATGGGTATCGGCAGGAAGTAATTCGTCAAAAAGCTGTGTGCACCTGACTAGGTAGCCTAGCTTAGCCAGGTATTAATAATAGCAGGGCCTGCTGGGAGAACAGTTTTCGTAACTGAAGTGGCTACACTGGGTAAATATACCACTATTATTATCATTATTAATAGTTATACTTACGTGTGTGATTCCTCACTGCTTTCTTTGAGCATAACATCCATGATCTTCTTGATGGTCGCTGTCACTGCCTTGGGATCTCCACAGATTGTTACTGCCTATAAAAAAGAAAAATCATAAATATGATTAATATGAAGCATTTAATCTGAAGGAGGGCTGCTATCTCTGATCCCCTTTAAGTTTGATGAATCTCCGTAAGGGGTTGCAAACCTATATAGATAAACCCTTAATCAACTGGGGGTCAAATTGATTTGTAAGAAACATCAATATTCCGTTTCTTTTTCTCCCAATTGAGAATTCTACTAGCTATTTAAAGTGAGTTAAAAGCAAAAACACAAGAAAACACATGTAGGGCAAATTTTGGGGGAAATTGGAGTCTTGTAGTTTACATCTGGCTCTATGCACGTCCCAATATTGTAGCAATCTTGCAATTAACGGCTGAGATCCGAAGGGGGGGGGGTCAAATTGAAATCCCCCCTGAAAAACCTGGTCTGAAATTATACTTTAGCCAAGGGCATGGAGCCTCATCTGTAAATAAAACAACAACTGTATTTGAAATCAAAGCTTAAATTTCAACTGCTCAATATGGAAACCTCCCAAAGAGGATCCGGTCTCGCTATTGAGAAATCAAGTACATATAAAACATACATGTCTCCCAACTCTAACTCCACCATATGGACCATAATTGATATACAAGTATTTTCCTATTGCCCCATTTATACAGACAGAACATGACAAATAAGGACAAATAAAAAAAAATCAAATGTTATTATGAAACATTTACAATTATCATGATACATGTTGTACTACATAGTTTGTTTTTTTGATACAAGAGAATTGATTGAAGTAGTATAGCATACGATGACTGTTAGACATGTCTGAGTCAGAGTCTAGACATCCCTTCCTGCTGGCTGTCTGTAATGTACAAGACTCATTGGCCCGTATTCTGAAGTCAGGTTTAAAGTGATTGGTTAACATTTGTTTGACTTTAAAAAATGTGAGCTAGAATGTCACACTTGTCACCTGTGTCTGTGATATGTTACAAAAATGAAGCCCAGAAAAAATTGCATTCGAAAATAATTATTCAGTGCTTCAAAAATTGAAATATAAAGTGACCGGAAACACCATCTTAATTTCATCCCATACACTTATGTGTACTATTTAGGTGTCTATAAGACGCCTATTTACAAAATCGGGGTTTGCCTTGTAGTTTTAGCTTTTCATTCTCAATAATGGTTGTTTTCAGGGTTTATTAGTTCTAATACATGCACTTGTACACATGTTTCATCTTGGTTTGAGAATTTTTTAAATCAGCTGCTCACAAAGTTTAACAATACCTTTAACTTAGACCATGGTCTAACACTGTGCTAAAATTATGGAAAGCCAAAAGTGTCAAAATTTGTATTAAGTTGTATGTTTCTTAGGTTTGCTGTGCTCTTTCCTGATTCATCGATGGTGAAGACAATCATCTTTTTATACTTCCTAGACAATTATGAATGATTTGAGAGCCAAATGAGCTGAAATTTGTTATCTCTACTGTTAATGATTTATGCAACAATAGGCTATCCATACCTCAACCACAACTTTAAACCCAGGATTAATTTAAACCCGACTTCAGAATACGGGCCATAGACACCAAGGAATTCACTTGATAAAATGAGCATGCACACAGCATAGAATGCTCTAAATTACATAAGCAATGTGATATTACTGAATGAAACAGAATTACATGCTACCAACATCTAGCATTTTTATTAAGATTTATAGGATTCATCATTGTTATTATTATTTTTGTATAAAGATAGACAGGTAAATGTTATTTATTGAATTGTATCACATAGTGAAGATGACAAAGTGAAATGCATGTGGATTGATTACACATCACAATATAAATTGATAATCTATTTCCTTCCATTCCATCCGCTTATTTTTTACAAAATAAAAGAAGGATTACACATTATTTTACCAAAATATAAATAACATGCTGACCTCAATTAGAATATCATCAAGATTCATCAATGTTGTCATGATTTGGGTAAGTTCTTGATGGTTTATTGAAAAATTTATTTATTTCTTTTCATGCCTATATTTATTAATTACTACAAAATAAAAGAAGGGTTTCACTTATTGACCTGTACCTTCTCTGACGATCCAATGTTGTCCTTACGGTGGATGTCAACTCTGTAGCAAATAAGAAAAGAAAAATAATCAGAAATTAATATGCTTGGGCATATTAATAGAGAGATTATGAGGCTATTAAAGGTGTAATCCACCCCAATTAATTTGATTTTGGAGAAAAAATAAATGGATAAAATCAGACAAGTGAGCATTGTTATTGAGATGGGATGTAAAATAACAAATAATAACACACTAGCTTTCGATTCGTTGGCCTGACTTGATAAGATGGTATTTTAAAAAACATTGTTTGTGGCAAGTTTAGGGGCGAGTTGCGCCCACAATGATTGCACAATTCAACGCCGGTTGGGAAAGACACACACCACAGTCTCATGCATGTATTGTGATGCAGCGCAAGAATAATAAATACCACAATATCAACCCAGACATGATAAGAAGTGAAACCACAAGTCTACATTACTTCATTATAATCAGCAGTATAAGCCAGACTGAAAGTAGTACTCAGTGATCCTAGCCTAACCCACGTGTCGGGTTGAGATTAGTCTGTTGAGCCTTAAAGGGGGACACCATGGCTGTGTTCACACTATCTAATATTTACTCAGGAAAACATATAGAGTAAACAGATTTGTCACAGGTGATTTCTTTCTTTTTTTAGTAGTGATCGGAATATTGCCCAATACCTTGCCACCGCCATTCAGGATGACAAAGGACTAGTCGCTTTGCACTAGGTCTACATGTATATATCAAGAATATCATTTTCATATCACTTTCTTTGTCAATTGTTTTTTATTTAATTTTGTTTTTTTATTTATTTTATCTTATTTTTTAATTCATAATGTATTACAAAAGGGGGCCTTCACCCTGCAAGCTCTACTTTTTAGTTGGTCTCCTTCCCTTTTGATTTCATGGTATTATTGTATCATAAAAGTTGATTTAAATGTTAAATTTGTAAAAATGTATATTGAACTATCATTGTAAATATACAAAGATTGAAAGAGGAAATAAATGAAGTGAATTGAATTTGGAAAATCACTGCCAGTTGGTTAGGTACGACATAGCATTGAGTGCCAGTCAGAAATTTTTAGTGGTTGAGAGTTCTGACAGGTGCCAACGCCATGTAGTGACAACACCAAGAGTGAACCATTTTTTTTTGTTTTCAGTCACTTTTCTTTAAAGCCTGGATTACATCCTAACCGAATCAGCTGCGAATTCATCCGAATACATGTACAGGGTGCTACATTACCACTTGCCCGATTGCCCGGGGTAAGTAAAAGTTAGAGTTGGGCAAGTGTTTTGAAGTAAAAGACCAAAGCTACTTGCCCGAATTGGGCAAGCAAAATTCACAGCAGAAAGCAAAATGCTCACAGTAGAATGACTGAAATTAGGGTCGATATAATATGATATTGACCCTAATTTTGGTCATGGCAGGCAAGATAAAATCACTTTGGAAAAGAAATGCAATAAAAAGGTAGATCAGTTCATGTCAAAAGAATAAAAAAGGTCAATGGTTTATAAAACCGCAAAACTTGTTTTTCAACGATTTTTGGGGTAAGTGAAATAGATTTTTGGGCAAGTATATTCCAACTATTTAAAAATTTACTTGCCTGACCGGGCACGCGCTTCTAAAAAGTTATGTAACACCCTGCATGTATTCGGGTAGTTTGGAGGGTATTCTGTTTTCCCTCCGTAAATGCGGGGAAATTTGGGAGGGATTCAGGAGCATTGGACTCCACCGAAACCATCCAAATCAGGCCGTATTCAGGCAGAATCGGTCCAAATTTATTTGGGAGAATTCAGTTTTGGTGTAACCCTAGCTTAAAAGAGAGTTTGAATACCACTTTGCCAATTTCATCACTGTCCTACTTTATTTAGGCTTCTTCTGCATTGTCTATAAATATATAATTCTACAGAATTACGCTTCAAACAAAACACTCTTTCTTTTCTATCAATATCTTGTGGTTTCTGAAAATATTGAAAAAAAAACATGCTCTTTTTATTGCTGATTTTCATCATGAACAACCATATTTTCAACTCATGTTTCACTTTATACAAGTTTCAGTTGAGACAGGAAAAAAAAAATGCTTTCATATGCAACCAAAGTGTTTCTTTTCAGAGTAATTTACAAGATCCAAGACTCCATGGCCAGTATTCTCAAAAAGTGTTTCAAATGTACAATGGATTGTGCAGATTTCTTTTACTATAGAACCTCATTCAAGCATGAACTTTTGATAAAAGCGCCCTTTGCCAAAGCATGCCTTTATAGTTCATCTTTTCCTGGTGAACATTATGTACATAATAGTACCTGCATAGTCCATTATTTTGTGCCATGGTACATAATTTGGAATCTATATGCAGGACTCGTCGGTTTGTCAAAGTACACATCAGCACTTTAAGCCAATATCTTGCTCTGGTGCTAACAGCCGTGACAGTCTAGACAAGATTCATACCATCGAGTACATGATTTTTTTTCTTTCTTTCTAGAACTGTGAAGCTTTTTTTTTTCTCCAAAGGTGATACATGTATCCTCGTCTTCCATGAAAATTAATTTTCAACTGCAATTTAAAAATTACTCCCATGGAGATAAATTGTAATACAGTAGATCTTAAAAATATGAAAGAGCAATTCTGATTGGTTCCTTGTTAGAATTTTAGCAACATGTGCATGTAACAATATCTTGATTGAACCAATAATAGCTTCATGATTGGACATTGACATTTTGTGGATTGAAACCCTTTGTGCCATGGAACCCTAAATATATGACTATTCTTGAATGAATAGGGATTTGATTTGAAAATTAAAAAGGAATCGTGCTAGGGCAACTGCCCTAGGTTCTTGGGCAAGTTGTCTCTTTAGTGCGCCCTGCTTCCTTAAAAATTTTCAGACGGGAGTCATAATATGGGAATTTTGTCCTGTAATGCCATGTGAGTTACACTCAAGGCCCGTATTCTAAACTCGGGGTTGATTTCAACGCTGGTCTGAAGTTGTGGTTTGACTATGGACAGTCAACAGTGACTAAAATCTCTAGCAGGAAAAGTTCGATTTATATACTCATTTGAAACTCAAATCATTCATGATTGTCAAGAAATAATCAATAATGCAGCTTTCTTCATCATTGACATGTGACCAAAGAGTAAAAGAAAACAAAAGAAACATACAATGCAATTAAACTCTGACATTTTCAACTTCCCATAACTTTAGCATAGAGTTAGACACTGTTCTCACTACCTTCCTAAGACTAGTTCAATACTGGAAACTACATGTAGTTTTAACATGTAATGAGAACGGTTGAAGCAATCTTGGAAGCCATCTTCTGAACCGATTCAAAAAACCACCTCGTGATGTAATTTTCAAGATCGCTTTGCCTCGTTAAACTGGATTTAGCATAAGTGAGGACACAACCGTTCTTCAAGAAGCGATCTTCGCACATTTTTTAGCGCGCTACTTCATACACTGTGTGTAGAATGCGTACGCTGCAGTTTCAAATTTCGCACGGAACGTGTCACCCCACTGAGAGCATTCCCATAGCAACAATTTCGCCTTACGCGAATTTTTTTTTTGATGAAAACTAATTTCGGGTGATCAAATGGTAACGCTAGCAAATAATCTTCCAAACTGCTTTCCTGAACCAGTTTCCATTAAACTAGTTTTAGAAAGTGTAATGAGAACGGGGTCTTGGACCATGGTACAAGGCAAACCAGCATTCAGATTACAGGCCCCCGTGGTTTACATTTACGTATTGTTTGTGTCTAATCTACATGCATGTATAATGTGACTGATCGAAATCCCCAGAGCAGGAGCTCTGAGTTATGTATGCAAGTCTCAAGGACAGCACATCCGAATGTTTAAAGATAAATGCCAGGTTTGGTAAAGATCTCAAAATGACTTTTCACAGAATCTAATATAATGACCACCCAAGTGTCTGTTTGTATGAATAAAAAAATATGTGCCAAAGGATTCTGGAAGAAATTGTGTAATTGCTGAGAAATAAGCAAAATAAGCGCGGATTCGGGCACTTCCGTCGGGTCTTTATTCCAGCAATAATAATATACACTGCCCCATGTGTGCCTATCTGGTTGGCGATCTTCAGTGTGATCGTTTTTCAGCTTAGATTTTATGAATTCACAAATTTCAGTTAATGTAACTGTACCAGATCTAGATCCACAATGATATAGTAATACTTAACCTTGGTTTTAAATACTTTCTCACGAAATCAGTGGTTTACTGCAACTACTTTCATTTACCTGTAACACCACACTGCTCTTTCTTCTGATAGAATAAGTCTCTTTTTCACTATTGTCTAAAAAAAATCATTACATCAGATTCGATTTGTGGTGTGCATTGACAATTACCATAGTTTAACCTGCAATTTACGTCAATGCTTTCCCTTCTTATGATATTTATCTATATTAAGTTTGTTGCCATGGAAACTAGTCGGATGCATCTTAGAGGTAAAGAAAGTCTAATCCTTACAAATATCACATTGCAGTTTAAGGAAAGATGGAACTGCTTTTAAGACCAGACATTAATATCGTGACTTCAGCATTACTAATCTCAAGCTCACTTCTAAATAAAGGCAAATTGAGCTAAAATGAATGATAAGCCCTTTTTTTGTTGTTCATTCAAGAAAATATACTCATCACGCTGCATGCAAATTGATGTTTTCTGTTCAGAGGTCTACGCATCTTCATAATACATAAGGTATTGATATTACCTAATATATTCTGAATACAAAAGAAGCTCTACGACAAAGCATAGAGGATATTTGGTAACAGATTTTGTTAGGTGGTGAACTTAGGATAGTTTCACTGAATAGAAATTATGTGACACGGAGTAAATTATGAAAGAACAAACCACATTTTTTTCAAAATTCAGAAATTTTGTATCTTTGACCTTCTTACTCATTCTATTTTTTGCTGAAAAGGAAAGATTTTCTCCCCCTCTACCCACCCTTTCAATTTTTTTTAATGAAACAAACTTGCACATTGTCGAGCTTAGTCTACATTTTTTCTACTTCATTGATAATTAACTGTGATTTAAAACAAACCCATATACAAAGTGCATGTATTAATATGCTTTTCAGAAAAAATAAACACACATGTGCTTCTAGAAATTGTACAGAGGCACTATATGAATTTTGATTCATTATTATTTTTCGAAGAGAAAATATTAAAGAGATAATGACTTACTTGCATCCTGTTTCCTGGGTGATAGACTGGATGTTTCCGCCACCCTTTCCGATGATTGCTCCGACGAAGTCACTTCGTACAAGAATTCTGACAATTAAACATGGAAGGATATGGAAAATTAAATATCTTCAAGATTATTGAACAAATTATTTGTCGCCATTGGATGACAAATCCCATAAAAACAGACTTGCTGTGTACTTTTCATATAGAAGAGGTATTAAAATTGAAACATTGAAGGTAACAATTACCCAACATACATGCAGTATACAGGATATCAAGATATTGCTTGAATAGTAGAACTATAATTTTCCGCAGTTTAACCAGTTATCTGAGTAATCTATAATCTTAAATTAACATCTAGCACCCCCCACTCTGTACTTATTTTCATTTATGATAGCTGTTTGAGCACTTGCTTTACAAATTGAGTAATTGGATATTGGAAATTACTGACAAAGATTATATCCTGAAATGTTCAGCCCATTCCTTGCTTGAGAAGTTCTTTTACATAAAGAAACAAAAATACTCAGATATTCCAGTGTGATCAGGCGGCACTGACCCAATCAAATTAAATTTTGATGTAAACTTGGTAGATTTATCCCATAATAAACATTTTCAGTTTATACCCTTTTCACCACAACCGTTGCGTGGCACATGTGTTTAATATAAACATGTAATGATATGAAAGTGACATGATTTTTTTTTTTTTTTGGAGGGGGGAGGGGGTTTAACAAGAAACTACAGATATGCTTTAAGCCATCAAGTTTTAATAATTTACCTGACGGGGATATTGGATGTATCTGGTTAATGAACATGCTGTTGTTTGTGGTATTCGACCAGATTAAACAAATGTTGGAATGAATGAAAGACACAAAAGATCAGGGGTGTTCAGAGATTTGTGTGTGATTTAGTGTCATACTTACATTCCCAGTTAAATGCCGACCGAATAAAAGGCATCACCTATTCGTCAAACAATGCGAAGACAACACAACCGACTGAGTATTAATCATTAAGATTGCATGTTACATATCACTTGGGCATCCGCATTCAAGCACGACTCAATCACACTTAATACTATGTGAAACGACCCCAGATCCAATACATTTACCTCATTTAGATAAATTCCAATTCTGGTAACGATCTCAAAATGACTTTTTACAAAATCTAATATAATGACCACCAAAGTATCTGTTTGTATTAATAAAAAATATGTGCCAAAGGATTCTGGAAGAAATTGTGTAATTGCTGAGAAATAAGCAAAATAAGCGCGGATTCGGTCACTTCCGTCCAGTCTTTTTTCCAGCAAAAATAATACACTGTCCCACGTGTGCCTATCTGTCTTGGCGATCTTCAGTGTGATCGTATTTCAGCTTAGATTTTATGATTTCACAAAGTTCAGTTTATGTAACTGTACCTGATCTAGATCCACGATGATATAGTCATACTTAACTTTGGTTTTACAGACTTTCTCATGAATTTAGTATTTTACTGCAAATACCTTCATTTAGCTTTAAAACAATGTGGTGGTTATTCAAGTACGGTAGATTTTAAACAAAGTTTGGATTAGACAGAAGACTGGACTTACCTGACGGGGAAATTGGATGTATCCGGAACATGCTGTTGCTGGTGGTATGGACCTCCGGGCCCACCGTGATTCCTGTTGAAGCGACCTCCGCGTCCACCATTCTTGAATTTAACCTGCAATCAAACGAAAGAAAATAATTTGTTTGAAAAGAAATACAGGGTTCCCACAGAAATTTGAAAACAGAATTCCATGACTAAATTGCTGCTTTCCATGACTTCCTGTGACGTCGCGAGAGTTAGGCAGAATTTGGGATGTCACAAAACTGGGAAAAATGGAAATCATGAACACCAATTGTAATAGCAGAGTATGATCACAGAGTATGAGAGTTGCGAGACAACAAATTGGAAAGCTGCCATATCCAAGAGGTAAATGCAATTCCATGACTTTTCAATTTTCCAAATTCCCTGACTTTTCCATGACTTTTCACAAATTTTTCCAGGATTTTCCATGACTGGGGGAACCCTGAAATTTATCATCAGCTGGGGTGAAAAGGGTGACACGACATAAGCTCCTGCAACCTCTGCTCCCGGCATTAATATTTCGGGGTGCATAGGGTAAGAGTTAGGATTGTAATGAAAGTTTTTGATTCAGAATAAAGCAAAAATTATGATTAGGGATAATTTAGTAATGGTGGTTAGGTTTTATTTATGTTTGACGAAGCGTGCAGATTTTCCATCGGAGCAATTGTTGCCAGAGCAATGTCATGGTAACGTGAAGAGCCATTTTTTAATTTAGAGGAAAATCATTCTTGAATTCGACCTTCAATCGAGCAATATAGCAATTGTTTTCATTGAAGAAAAATATATCATTAGCAGGGGTGAAAAGACCAATGTTTTGAACTTAGATGAAAACAACTTTTCTACTGAAAGGGTTGATCTGAGAGAAAACTTTTAGATGGACACCTTACACAGAGTTGCCAACCTGCACAAGAACATTTCATTAAAGCTGAAAATCAGTATTTTTACAAAGAAATACCAGAGGACAACACATAAAAATGCAACATCAGAGCCCCGTCTTACAAAGAGTTATGATTGATCCAATCAATCGCAACTATGGACGGCCAGCAACGTCAACATCTATTATGCATGTTCGTTCCAAATATTTTCTAGCTATGATGTATATTCATGCATTCATTGTTTTATTGAAAATTCACTGCACTTCTATTTGAATAAAAAGGACTTTGTGCAAAATTTTCGTAGAATATGATTGACGTGGATGGATTTCCATACAGTTACGTTTGATCGGATCAATCGCAACTCTTTAGACGGGGCCCAGAAATCAGCATTTTTCATGAAACCACCAGTGTCCTCACTTAAAAAGTTTTAACTACTGAAATCAGCATTATTTTGCAGCTCTGCTTACAATGCAGAGCAAATTTGCACTGTCTTGCTTTACATGATATCCATTAGCAGCTCAGAAAGAAATTTCCCCGAGTGAAAAAGTATATACACAAGCATTGACACGCAAGTGACAGTATGACACTGTGCAATTTATGCTGTACATTAGTATATGTAGAAAGTGTTGGTGCAAAGGGATGATTGATTTATGTACAAGTTCAAAGAACAAGGATTTCCTTTTTTAGTTCAAGTACAGTACATGTACGTATATCCTTTCACTCTTGTCATCCTGTATCATTTACTGATTGTACAAAGGTGTATGCACGTATCTACCATCATACATAAGCTTGCCTTTTCACAAACTTAACAAAACCAATTGCACATGTAAGCCAACAATGCCAATGACTCAAGGAATGGTTCACTAAGGAATGGTTGTATTTTTCAACATACGATGATGATGAGAGTAAAGTGAGTCAGGGTTGGTGTTGGTGATGGCAATGATGACAGTGATGGTGATTATGGTATACAAATATGCGATGACACTCGAGGATCTGGCTAAAACTATTCACATCGAACGAACATCACATAATACTACGTGATGTTCCTGAGTGCGAATAGTTTTAGCCTGTTCCGAGAATGGGTCATTGCATATTTGTTTTATATCCCTTCCACTCATACCATTTTACAGCGAAACAATTTTTAATAAGCTGATATAGAACAATCGCTGAGAAGTTGAGAAAATAATAAGTCTTGCCATATGGATCGTCTGTTAAGCAAGCGCACCTGCTTAGTGCAGCTCGCCAAAAGTTTCCCGTGGCATGCAGTGGAGAGTACCGTTTGGCTGCGCAGCGCTCTGCTCGCATCGCGCCGCACAGCTCGCGAATTGCGAGGTAAGAAAACATATAGTTCACTTTTTCCCTAGGGAAAAAATGGACTATGCGTGACGTCAGCAAGGAAAATTAACTATTTCATGGCAAACGTTGATCGTAGTAAAACTTCTTTTTCTCCTTGTGTACACTCTCAATGCAACAATTCTAAGTAAGGGATATAATAATCATTATGGTATGTTGAAGATGATGATTAGGTTGATGATAAATATAATAATGACATTGATAATGATCATAATGACAGTAATGCTGATTACAATAATGATCTAGTGAGGATTATAATCATGATAAAGACCACTGATGATGATGTTGATAATGATGACATTCATAATGATGACAATAATGGTGGTGATGATGATGATGGTAATGATGTTGATAATGATGTTGATAATGCCGATGATAGTGACGACGATAATGATGACGATGTTGATGACAACGACAATGATGACAATAACACATGTTGATAGTGATCATAATCAAGATAAAAATCACTCATGAAGACAACGATATTGATGATATTGATACAGATGGTCATGGTAATGACTTTGATGATGGTGATAAAGATGTTCGTTAAAGATACTAACCCTGAGTTTGGACTCCTGGTATTCAAATCCATTGAGTTGTCTGATGGCCTGTTCTGCTTGCTCTGGTAGTTCATATGTAACTACCACTGCATATGTACCATTGCCATTCTTGGGTGGGGCTGAATATAAACAAAACAAAACAAACAAACATGTGTAATAATTGGACACCACATCACATTCAATACATTCAAATCCAAAACTTGGAACTGCTACACGTATCTTATTATATTATGTATTGGTGGTTGGTTAATTCAATTTAAAACCAGAGGGATGAATGAAAATAACTTCTGAAATGTTATGTGTGGTAGAAATACATTGTAACACATGTATGTGTAGTCTAAAAAGCATATTATTTAGTTGATCATATAAAATACTCCTAAGACATCTTACAATATCTGCCCTCTAGATAATAAATCAGCTCTGCCAAGTAGAATGTTTTAAGCAGCATTTGTTTGTTCAAAAAATTGAATAGTCATCATAATGTTCAATATCAAAATTCACAATACATTTCTGATTTTTTTTCCTGAAAGTGGGATTTGCAGCAAGACTATCCTTAAACCACATGGCACATGACAGAAGACTCTGCATGCAAGAGCACCTCAAAGTTCACCCCGCAACAATTATGATTATTTCTTGCACTGCCCTTCATTTTCAAGAAATGACATTCTCCATCACTGCACCAACATGAATGACTGTAGTAGTGTGAGCAGTAGAGCAAATAGTCTGCACACACAGACCCCGATTTTTAATCAATCCATTTTTAAACTTTTAATCAATAAGTGGGTCTTCACACAAGACTAGCACAAATACAACCCATTTCAATGTATGCACACAAGTCACTGACAGGGAATTTAGGCTGCGTATTCAGACCGCTTTTCTTGAATGAAGGGTTTGTGCAGGGAGCAGTTTAGTGTCCTGCACCCACCCACCCACCCGCCTGCCCTCCCCTGTCTGTGGAATGTTGTACTCCACACTGAATAGCCAGGTTCATCCCAAGTTCACTATTATCATGATACCATATGTTTCCTTTTCTGAGGGGAGAGCTCTCGCTGCAGCTGCATCTCCAACAGTAGCACTTTCTCAAGTGTATGGAATAGCCATTTATCAGGACACACACTCACTCACTCACACACAGGCTGCATGCAGTAATGCCTTGCCAAGGCCATGTGACTGATGCAAGTTGTAGACTTGGGTGTCTTCTGCAGGCGTATTCAGACCGCCACAAAGTTCAAGAATACCGGGTTATTTTCTGGGATGTGCAAAAGGGAAGTTATTATCTATCCCAATCAAAAAATACCTGGGGGCCGTTTCATAAAGCTGTTTGTAGTTAAGAGCGACTTTAAGAAAGACTGGTGATCCTTTCTTACACACTAAACCATCGCCAATGAATATACCATTTACCATAAGAAAGACTTCTTAAAGGTATTGTTTAACTTTGTGAGCAGCCGATTTAAAAAATTCTCAAACCAAGATGAAACTTGTGTATCAGTGCATGTATTAGAACTAATAAACCCTAAAAACAACCATTATTGAGAATGAAAAGCTAAAACTACAAGGGAAAGCCCGATTTTGTAAATAGGCGTCTTGTAGACGCCTAAATAGTACACATAAGTGTATGGGATGAAATCAAGATGGTGTTTCCGGTCAATTTATATTTTAATTTTTGAAGCACTAAATAATTATTTTCGAACGCAATTTTTTCTGGGCTTCATTTTTGTAACATATCCTAGACACAGGTGACAAGTGTGACCTTCTAGCTCAGATTTTTTAAAGTCAAACCAATGTTAAACAATCACTTCTTAAAGTCGCTCTCATCTTACAAACAGCTTTGTGAAACACCCATCAGGCATTATTGCCAATGTAAATGCAAAACACCCATAATTTCCCAAATACCCGCTAGGCCGCTAACTAGTACATTTAGGTACTTGCCAAAATTACAACTTTCACAGGGATTTTTCAAGGTTGCAGGAATTTTCGCAACGTGAAAGCAAATTACAGGAACCTTTTCAACCCAGCTAGTATAGTCAGGAGCAGGCGCCATTTGGAATCGCGTGCCTCTCTTTCTATTTAGACCATACAAAGCATGCTCGTAAAACTTTGAGAATATATCCAGAAATGGTCTGCTTCGTGTCGGTGTGAATAATTATTGGGCATTTAAAATCCTGATCATGTTCTTGTAATTTAAGAGGTATTCTGGTCATCCCCGTCAGTCTGAATGTGCCTTATGAGAATAGCACTGCCATTACTATGGCGACAGTGACATCACAATCTGCCATATTTTTCAGCATCCCCATGTAATTGGAAGAAAGGTTTCTTTATTTTCCAGTGAAGTAAACAGTTAAAACATGTCTATAAATAAAACTTGAAAGTTTTCCAAACAGCTGTATTTCTAAACAATTCTGTTTTGCTGAATCTTCATGAATGTACTGTAAACCAAAAATAGAAAGCCATTTTTTTCTCCTTGTTTCGCCAAAAATTTCATTAGCATCTTGATCAGCTGGAAAACGACTGCGAATGAAATTTAATGGTGAATGCCATTTACGACAAGAAACGATCACCAGTTGTTCTTGAAGTCGCTCTTAACTTACAAACAGCTTTACATCCACCAGATGCAACTATAACTGCTTGGATTAATCATGAAAATTCCTTCCAATTATGTAAGGCATGGATAGCGGGGGGGGGGGATTACACAGAAGCTTGGGGTGATTTCGCAGCTTTTCGCCCACGAAATGTTAAAAAAGCCCCTAAAAATTCCCAAATAATGCAATGTTAGAGCATATCCAATTTTAGTTGTGTCAGCCTGGCTATAGACCCTGAAAATGACAAACAAATATCGCAATCAAGGCAATAAATAAGCAGAGAGAGTATGTAAACTTAAATCATACTTACAGGCTTCAAATTGTGTTACAGTTCCAAAGGTAGTAGCAAGCTTTTCAATATCCTTGTGTTCAACTTTTGTTGGTACGTTCATAATAATGATCTTCAACCTGTTGCTTTTTAATAATAATAAAAAAAAAGATAAGAGTACATAAATATCCTAAAAAGATTTTTGTCATTTTCAAAATGCCTTTAATTGAATAAGACATGAAGGGATGTTCTTGAGAGAAAATGGCAGATCACAGGGAGAAAGGAACCATGGCCAGGTTCAAACAAGACTTTTTAATTCAAACCATCAGAGTTTTCAAAGATTATTAATTCAAACAGTGGTTGTGTTCAAGCCATTTTACATCAGCCATGGAAATAACAATCTTTCAAAAATTCAAACATAAAATGCTGAACAAGTTGTGTTTTTTTATGGGTTTTCCCCAAAACCATTGTGGTTGATAAGACTTGAATGCAATAAAGACCTTAATCATGATATAAGTGGTTATCATTAATTTCAATTATTGGTGAATTTTTGGCAGGAGCCCTATAATTGACTTGTTATGCACTCAAGCACATCACTTTCAATTAATATCAAATAACTCTTTTTTTAAGTATAAAACTCTGAAAACAATACCATTATTCACAAAGTGCGATAAACTCTCTTATATTGTACGCTTCATGTCGCAGACTATATCAAAACAATTTCAAGCACCAATACTAAAGATATAAGCTGTACAATGTAGATATTCTCCATTTTTTAAATTTAAGCCAAAACTCATTTAAAAAGATGGTATATACAAAAGGGAACTACATAATTTATATACAAAAGTTTCTAGAGTAATATTATATTAATGCATACTTCCTGGTATAATACATATACCAATATTCAAAGAAAGTGAAACACACAACACAAACAAAAACATCAAATCAACAAGAATTCAAATAGCAATGCAAATGCAATCATCGCCATATTGAAAGAGTAAACAACAAATAAGGCAAACTTTGCAAATATACACATACATTGTAGCTTTCGCAAACCTTGCAATAATAAATATTGATATCAAGTTTTACTACACAGCAAGCAAATTGTACAAGATTGGCTCCTGGAAACTCTCAGGAATTTGAGAAGCTGGCATAACATAGCAACAAATAATTTATTTGTTTGGAATTAACCAATTTAATAACAATAATGGTAAACAATGCCATCCAAAATCTGATACTTACATGTATATTAAAATTCTACTTTAAAAATAAAACCAAGATGGATCCCAAAGAAAAATTGAATATGAAAAGTAAGCGTACTACTGTATCAATTAGACATTTTAATTCATATTGTACAAATCTTTAGTGAAACTGAAAGAGAATGAATATAATAAACAAAAACATCTGCCATCTTAAATTACTTGAATAGTGGTTGCTTAAAAACCTTATAAATACTACTGTATGTACAATTGTTTTATACACCGAAATAAAAATACCCAAATAATTATCTAGTTATTATCATTATAAAAATATAATGTGATCAATTAATATTTGCATATTAACCACATAACTGTGACTTCTTGCTTCCTTTAATCTGGAAAATAGTTTTTCAATTTCCTCATTGTATATATGCATGCACATATAAACAAGAAAACAATAGCCCATTAACAAATTTAGTCAAGTTATTTGCACAATTTAAATGTTAACTTGTGTCACTTGGAAATTTTGGCCTATTTGACTTTTGTGGTATTTGTTTTTCATTTCCGAACACAATTATGCGTGGGCATTATGGAACTGGAATTAGATTTACATTAAATATAACATATTTTTTATTCATGGGTATTTTTCTTTTCTAATTGGCCATCTTTAGCAATTTTGCGTCCATAAGCACGATCAGGGATCCAGTCACACAAACTGGTAATGGTTGTCTAACAGTCCATGTCTGATTACTGAAGATGATTAATACCCCACCCTACATGCATCACATAAACATTTGTAGCCATGATAATATGTAATAACCATGGCAACACAGTACCCAACAAATAGAGAAACTGTGTCCTGAACAACGTAGGAAATATGTGAGGGCAACAGGCGACTTCGCCCGTCATGTCTGCCCACATCGTCCCTAAAATTCCCCCCGAAATGCCTGCTTTGTGGCAACCAATCTTTCTAGAGTCACCCCAAGATCTGTCACAAACAATATTTTAGATTATTTAGAAAATCAATATTCTAACTATGGGGGAATAATTGTATTTGCTTTTATTTGCAATTGCGGTTTCCCTTAAAATGAAAAAAAAATAGCCCCCAAAATCCTGAAATAGCCCACATGTAGGGAAAAAAAAGATAGCCCCTAAAAAATAAAGTTTGTTTCCTAGCCCGGTCCTGAACATCTTCGCTCAAAGACCAATGTGGGTACCTAGTCCAGTTGAGAGGATTGGGCAAAGTTTGCTCTGCAACAATTTCCTGTGATTTACTGTCATGCTGTCATTACCATAGAAACGCAGTATGCGACATGATTAAAAAAAGGTATATTGCATGTCTTCACTCAAAGACCAATGATGTACATGTATGAGAAGTTAGATCTGCAAGATAACCAGCCACCAAACCATACACAAATTTTTCTCAACTCCTTAATGTAATTACCAGCAATTCAGCGGATTTTAAAAGGGGCTCTTTTTATTTCTGCCTCCCCCCAAAAAAAAGTGTTATTTGTTAAGCAATTATTTTGAGGGCAATCAGCAAGATATGAATGAAAAGTCAATGATGACTTTCCAAATGATACAGATTATTCTACATGTAAAGGACCGTTAGCTTCCATATCCCCATCATTATTTGAGAGAAAGAGTTGCATTCAAAATCTTACGTTTTCTCCCGAAAGCATGTAATTGTCTAGTCTTCAGACTCTTTCAGAAGCCTAACATTATGTGGTAGGTCGCTCTGAGTGAAAGTGTGTTGGAAGCCAGTGGAAAAATATACTGGGCTGTGATCAGCAGTGGGAAAGGGACAGGAAACATGATTTGTATCTGTAAAATAATCCCCTCTTTTACCCCTTTCATAAACCCAATTATGCAGCTAATAGCAGCATAATTTGGCCGTAAAATTGGAGGAGGACTTATCCGCATTATTTTGATGCTGCTATTATCCGCATAATAGCAGCATCGGGACAAGATTTTGAGTTTATGAACGCATTTCCAAATAATGCAGATAATTGCCATGGTGCGGTCACAAGGTCACCCTTTTCCAACACAACCGCATCGGAGGGGGCATGTCCAGTTGTCATGACGATTATCTGCCTTTTTCAGGACGGGCGCTCGTAAAAATAATGCGGCTTATTTTCGGAGTTTGTGAACGCAATTTTTATTGAATTATCCGCATTACTCTTAGGCAGCCAATTGGAGGATAGGTTTATGAAAAGGGTATTAGACTTAATATTTCTATTCATACTGGGACCCCCTTCCCCCCCCCCAAAAAAAAGGCAATTTAGGGGAAAAGGCATATAAAATGTCTGTATCACGAAAAAATGGAGCGATTTTGAAAAATAAATACAGTGCATGCGAGATTACCATCAAGAGTAAGCCCTTGAAACTTTCATCTTCAGTGAAAGACCCTATTCGGGTAAAGATTTCTTCACCATTCCATGTAGGAGGTAATAAAAATGAGTTTCAACTCACAATTAGGGTTGGATTTAATAGAGTTATTAAATCAAATTCAACAAGTTTAGAAGAATATAAATATTATTTCCAAAGCAGAAATTATTTAGTTAGAGAAAGAAAGATAAAAATAAAGGTGTATAAACTTCAATCTAAGCTAATCAAATGAACAAAATAATCATTAATAAGTTAGATTTCAACAAAATAATTATCATGAATGGATCAAATTGAGTGTATCATCCAGAATGGATAATGGCAACTGGTTGAATTCTTTGTTTGTTGGTAACTTACAAGTAGAAATGGGGAGGAGACATATATGGAAATTCATTAAAAAAAACACACACACACACTTTGGCATATCAAAAGCAGTGGCAAGCAATGCCACTGAGCTACACTACCACTACTAGCCAATCACAATCAAGAAGAGCATAATGGGAAGGGAAGGGGGCGGGGTTAAGGAATCCAATAAAAACCCACAGCAAACCACAAAAGAAGTTAGTGTCAATCAGAAGATAAAAGGCAAAAAATTGAAATTAAGATTCTAAAAGCTTTGCAGCAGCAAGTGCTTCTCGGCTACATTTGGAGGAATTAAAGGGAGAGTTCACCTTGCATATACAATTCTTTAACAGAAGCAGAAATTATAAAAAGAGAGCCGTGTTTATAGTGTTACACAAAAATATACTAGAATATTTACAACTGATCATAATTCGGGTGCATAGCACAAAGTCCCATGGACTTCAAATTACCATCAATTGTACAATCGATCCTATCTTTGACGTTTTAAGACCTAGGTCTGTTCCAGTTTGAGAATAAACAAATTTTGAAAAGGAACCACAATAGTGAAATAATTGGCGATAACTCAGTTTGCAAGCTCTACTCCAATTTGTTTTCAATTTGAACATATCATTCCATGAATCTGAGTTTATATATCATCAAAGGATTTTTTTTCCTCAATACAGTTCAAAAACAGTTTAAAAATTGGTGTTAGCATGATCAGGTTGTTGTAAACATTTGTATTTTATTTACAAATAGAGGGTCACTAATTTTTTTTTCAAATCATAGGTAATTCTCAAACTTCATAAGACCAATGAGGATATCCCAAATAAATATTTCTTCTTCTAATTTTTCTATCTAAACTTCATTATCAGAATTTTCATAACAGCTTTTGAAAGCATAATTGTGACTGAGTAACAAGTGTGCGGTATTCAGCCCCCCAAAAAATCAAATTACAAGGGAAATTAAAAGTCAAAGATAAAATTATAACACCAGCCCAGGCCGGTTCCCATGATTTACTTTCTGCTTCTATTAAATCAAATTATTTCAGGTTGAACCTTCCCTTTAAGGTGTTGAGGAGTAAGCGTTTGTCAACCTACCCCTGGTTTCCTGTCGATCCATTCTCCATTTGACTGTTGAGGGAAACACATGACAAATGCACATCAATTCAGAGAGGGGGAAGCAAAAGAATATACAGTTCTTACACAACAAAATTATCAATGGTATGGGACTTTATTCTTGTTTTTTTGTTTTGTACATGTGTTCATTGTGCTTTCTGTTGAAACTAAAGAAAGAATATACAGTTCTTACATGACAAAATTAGCAATGGTATGGGACTACATTCTTGTTTTTTTTTCTTTGAGGGAGGGATACATGTGTTCATTGTGCTTTCTGCTGAAACTAAAGAAAGAATATACAGTTCTTACACAACAAAATTATCAATGATATGGGACTACATTTTTTTTGAGGGGGGGGGAATACATGTGTTCATTATGCTTTCTGTTGAAACTAAAGAAAGAATATAGGCCTACAGTTCTTACACAACAAAATGATCAATGGTATGGGACTACATTCTTTTTTTTTGAGGGGGGGATACATGTGTTCATT
The DNA here is from genome assembly GCF_018143015.1 of Lytechinus variegatus. Lineage (NCBI taxonomy): Eukaryota > Metazoa > Echinodermata > Echinoidea > Temnopleuroida > Toxopneustidae > Lytechinus > Lytechinus variegatus. The sequence continues at coordinate 9,911,494 of NC_054752.1, forward strand.
TTACTTTCTGTTGAAACCAAAGAACAAAGATTAACTCTGAAGAAAATTAGTCATACATGTAACCCTACAGAGTACAGACAGTGTAGGCCAAGGTGTGTTTATTTGTTCAAATTCAGGTCAGCTTTCTTTGTACATAGGCCCTACTGTCATACATGTACATGTGACTCTCCTGAAAAAGTCATATATATGGTATAGGTAGCACATTCTTGAGGGTGGTGGGTGTATTGAACGAGACAGTCTTTGTCATCCACTATTTACATGTACAAATATACATGTAGGCCCATATGCACACTGACAATAGGCTTTAATCCCCCTAGATGGTGTGTATAGGCATTATATGCTTTGTCTCCCTTTAAAAATAATGTCCTTTTGATACAGATAAAGCCAAACTTCTTGAGTGCATACCTGCAGAAATGGGCACTGCACAATGAGAATTGGGGGTCTGAAGAGGACTGCTGAAAAGGGGCAAGCATAATTGGCTGATCACTTGTTGCATCTTTTTTTTTAAAGATTCTTGACCCCCCCCCATCCCCTCTCCATTAAAAATTCTGAACAGGAAGTGAACAGGAACCGAAGAGGAAGCGTTCTAACAACATGTAGTCAAACGTTTCTCCTGAAACTAAGAACTCTGCCTGCACTGTCACCTCGATCTATAACCTACATATGTAGAACTACATGTACATGTGCTGGTTCATGTATGTTCTATTCAATCCATTAATGATGACTGACAACCCCCAGGGAAATAATAAATCATAACTATAAAGAAAATAACCATAAATGGAGGAGTCAAGGTTACAATAAATTATTTGTAAAAACTGTGAGACAATGCTGTAAATTGTAATTGTTCTTCATAAAAGTCATATAATGAATGGACATGAAAACATAATGTACAATCACATTGTAAAAGTACATGTACAAGAGCAATTATAGAATTTCATAAAGTTCATGAGGGCAGCTGTTTTCGAAACCAACTAAATTGAACAAGAACCAATTCTTTCTTGGTACACAGAATGGTCCATCACTATGTAGCTGTACTTTACTGACAATGTAATGGCAATTTTAAAGAGAAATTCCAGTAGTTGCAGTAAACACTGATTTCATAAGAAAGTCTGTAAAACAAGGCTTGATTGTCAGTATATCATCGAGGATCTAGATCTGGTACAGTTACATTAACTGAACTTTGTGAAATCTTGAAATCTACGCTGAAAAATGTTCACACCGAAGATCCCCAACACAGATAAGCGCACGTGGGACAATGTATAATTATTGCTGAGAGCGTCGGGCCCGACGCCCTACCCGATTCCTGTGCTTATTTGGTGATTTCTCAGCAATTACACAATTTCTTCCAGAATTCTTTGGCACATGCATTTTATTTATACAAACAGACACTTTGGTGGTCATTTCATTGGATTCTGTACGAACTCATTTTGATATCGTTACCAAAACTAGCATTTACCTTTAAACTCACAATTGTGGCTAGACCTTTATTGTCGCCTACTTCCTGTGGGTTTATTTCTAATTCGCCAATTTACCAACTCGTCTAGTATCATTTGGTCTACCATCAGTTCGTCCACTCACCACACAGTCTACATTTACTTTCATTAAGTCTAATGCCGTTCCGTCTCATAACCAGTTGGTCCAATAGCCATTTAGTCAATATACCATTTGGTCTAATCAAACTGAAGTGTTAACTGTGCAAAATGAAGGAAAAAATGGGTATTATACCAACTGGTTATTAGACAGAGAGATGATTGGACCAAATGGTTATTGGACCAACTGGTTGTTAGACAAAATGTTGGACAGAATGGCATTAAGACTAAATGAAAGTAGACCATGTGGTGAATGGAAGAGTTTGCAGTAGACGAATTGGCAATTTATTTTACCTTTCGTGTCGCAGGAAGAGCTACATGTAGCTGTTCCATTATTATAACCCCATCTGGACTAAAATCTAATTATTTATTATCATTCAACCATGACAATCTACCCCACAAAACTAACAAATAGGCTCAATGGCAAACAAAAATTTTCAGAATTTATTATTTGGAGTAATAGTAGGTTTTAGGACCTACATGGTACAGGCCAACATGGAATATCAAACAATATATATAACAGCATTCAATATATTCCCTACAAAGAATGATAAAAAAAATTAAGTAAATTGAAAAAATACCACATATTTGGTTACCTTGCTCTACAAAAGGCATACATGTAGGACATGTACATGCTGGCTACATTAGCCTTCATGTACTAGGCCTATATTTGGCTTCATTACATGGTCAAGGAGGCCAGACCTAAAGCTATATATTGTAATGTTAAAAAGAGTGATGGGCATTGCGATTTTGCTCTATTAGAAAAATGAAAAGTTTGGTTGCTTTGTACTTCCACTGCAAATGAGTGTGAAATGGCATGCAAGAATTCACCAAGTATACAAAATTACTCTACATGTAAGGTTGCACACAATGTTGGCTACCAATAAGCACTGAACATGGTGGAGTTAAAAAAAAGAAAAAGCAATCTAGATTTGTACTCATTAATCATAATGACAAAGCAGCAGGTCTTATCCAATATAAAGTCTTATTTTTATCATTCTGACAATTACACTTATTCCTTTTAAATAAAAAGATTTGACAGAATAAAGCTTAGCTTTTCGTTTCGTGATTCATGGAGTACTAATACTAATACTACATTAAACGGTACGTCCTACAATTGTAAGTACGTTTAAATCTTCAACCCGTGCTTCCCTATGCCTACATGTACATGTTACTTGTACCACGTGTGCACTGCAAGTAGTTTCCATTTCTGCTGTACTGTACACACATAATACGCATCCAGCACACACATGTACAATGAATCAAGCGCAGTCTTGAATAGGGCTCGCAGACACAGCCAGTACATAGCAAGTCACTATGGAATGCTGACATGTGGAATCCAACAAGGTCACGTGGAGGTTATGTGTGGGCAATAGCTTCGCCAGGCTGCCCTTTCTACCTTTCTATATGGGTATTGTGCTTTGCTTTATGGGCTGGTGGGTGTGTATGTTGTACACGCTAAACACTGTTCGAAACCCATACACACACATACACATAGTATACAAGGGCACGGAAACCAGCATGAGAGTTTCTGCCAGGGATATATATAAAGCACAATGAATGCTCGTGGTAAAAGGAGTGTTTTCTTTTATTCAGCAACATATGTTCACCAGAATCTATTCACAGCAGGGTTAAAATCTAATAAACCATTCACGATTTTCTCCCCCAAATAGAATACATCCTTGCGACCTACAACATAATTTTGATATCCCTTCCAAATATTTGACAAATAAAAAGGAAATAAACTCAGAATTTTTTTGCACAGGAACCAACCAATTAAACTGAAGGCCATTCATCACATACATGTATAAGTTCTAAAATTATTAAAGTCTGAAATATAGGCCCTACATGTACATTAACTTTTAAATGTGCACATTGCTTTTGAATGTTGTTTCTTCCCCTTTCCAAATACAATTTGAATTGACCTGCCTAGGTACTTACAGAAATTTGAACTCCATGAGCGAAATGCCAACCACAAAACAAATATCGATCTGTGAATTTTGGGGGTCATGTTTACTTTTTCCTTTCCTCCTTGTCTGGCACTCAAATATCTGTCAGTTAATACAGTTTTTAGATTACAAATAGGCCCTAGGCCTATATGAAATTGGGGCCATGTCAGGGAAAAACTAAAACAGGGACTCCAGTGATTTTACCCCCGAAATGTTAAAGAGAGACCAGTGTCCCGTCTTACAAAGAGTTGCGATTGATCCAATGTTGCTATGGACGGCCAACAACGTCAATATCTATCATGCATGTTTCTTCAAAATATATGATGTATATTCATGCATTCATTGTTTTCTTGAAAATTTGCTGTGCTTCTCTCTGCTTACAAGGGACATTGTGCCAATTCCCTGTAGAAAAAATTATGACACCAATGGATTTCCATAGAGTATTAATATTTCAAAAAGGAGCCCTGGAAAATCTCCATTCATTTGCAATTTTTTGGTTATCCAATGTTGCGGATGTAGACAGTAGACCTAGGCCTACTTGTAAGTCGTGAAAGGTAGCCCCGAAAACATACTACATCTTTGGCCTGTGCTGTAACCCCAGCTTTCTATTTTCTCAATTTAAATGCCAATTCTCTTTTCTTTGGTGTTCTAAACATTACATTCCATGTTCTTCTGTGACATGTACAAGTACACCAAAAAAAAAATTGCAATTTGTAAATTTGGTTCATGCATTGTGGCAACATATCCAGAGTTTTTTTTTTTTTTTTTAATATAAAGCAAACTGCCTACATGTAAATATAAGCTCTGTCCATCTTGCACCTCCTTTGGATAATACATGCAAGTGCTTCATGAGATGAACTACATGTACTTTGCAAATCTTTGCTCAATTATTTTTGGACTTTGGCACAAGAAAAGTCAAAATAAATTGTTACGTAGACCATAAAAATAATCATTGAAAGTGACCTGGGAGCGGTGATTTGTAAGATAACAATCTTGCAAAAAAGATGGATGTATAAGAGAATAAAACTTGTTCCTATTTTGGTTTTGCGATTCTAGATGAAATATGTAAGCTGATCTCATCTTAATATCTTAGTCTTCTCAATAAAATCTGCAATAGAATTTCCCAGGTTACATTAACCTCCCCAGCCCATCTTGGATATCCAAACTAAGGTATTAAGACATTGCACTCTTTTTGTTTTATTTATTCCAAATGTTTTTAAACTTTCTAATCTTAGACCTTTGTCATAAGTCAAAATAAAACCTCAATGAGTTCAACCTGGGCCACATTTCACAAAACATGTTTGAAGCAACTACCGAGATCCTTCAATCTGCTTGGCCGATGGCAAACTTGTTATAATAAACCTTTATGAAACAAGACCCTGGCTTGCCAACCCACATTTGTTCCATTGCTATGAGAGCCCAATACAGGCCTACATGTAGAACGAGTTGCAATCAATAGGCGGCACGCTGCACCAGCCGACATTGCTCAATTTTTAGATTTTAGCCTGATCTACGCGATTAATCTCGAGATTCAAGAAACCCCATTTTCACCAGCGCAAGAAGAGCAATTCATTCTCGAGCCAGGCATCGATGCATTATGGTGTGACGCCGTAATAAATAATCCAGAGTGCGTCTGCACCTACATGTACATGAAGGAATGGGATAATTCGTGAATAGTGCACTATTTTGCAACAAATCCTAAATTGACTTGGGATTGCAATCTCGAGATTAATCCAGCAAACTACCTTGATGATTGCGTCTCTATTACAAATAATCAGCCAATCAAAATAAAGATTTGCAAGGTAGTGATCACTGATGGCAAAATGATCATACGGGGACAACAGGGCTCCAGTCTCACAAATAGTTAAAATTGATCCAATCACCCTCAACTACAGTATTATAGAAATCTAGCATTGTCACAATTTTTTTCTACAAGAAATTTACACTGTCCTTTGTGAACAAAGAGAAGCACAATGAATTTTCATGAAAACAATGAAATGAATATCTCTAGACAATATTTTGAACAAATTGCATTTTAGATATTGATGTTGCTGGCTTTCTATAGATGTGGTCGATCAGATCGATCGCAAGTCTTTGTAAGATTGGCCTACTTTCTACGGTCAAGAGCCTGACTCGGAGGCATAAAATACAACAAAAGTTCAATCTGACAATACTATGAACCAATAAGAAATGCACATGAGACACAAGAGGAGAAATCAATTTGGATGAGGATAAGACATCATCTAATTCTTAACTCTGGACATCTAGAATCATCCAAAATTAGGCCTATCCAAAAGTGGGTGGTCTAAAGATTATAGAAGTAATACATGCACAGTACTTCTGAAAACAAGGTTCAAAGGTCAAACCAATCAAATTTGGGCTTGCCAATGTCAAAAATAATACACACAAATGACCAGACCTGTCTACCAGTATGAACAATTTGAAATCCATATCCTCATTCAGTCTGTAGTTCAAAGTATTCTATAAAGCAATCAATTTTTCCTAATATTTCCTAAATTCTAGTTTTATATCCTAAAACATTTGAACTCTTTTCTTTTTTTAATTTTCAGTACATGACATAAATAACCCATTGGGCTACACTGTAGATGCCGAGATAACTCAGCCTAGATATGGGAAACAGACTTAACTTCTTCATAATTCAGTGCACCTCGAACAAATACATGTAGTGAATAGTCAAACAGCGGACATACTATGCTAACGTCAGAAACTCAAAAATAAGTTACAAAAAAAAAAACTCCACTTTCTGTCAGAAAAACAAATAGGCCCACATACTTAGAAAATCATAATCTATGGTAGACGATGAATGAAAACTGTCTCTTTTAAACATTACATCAACTTATCAAAGTTCTGGCTTTATAGATCGATAGTACTTGACAATATTTGTAGGTACCAAACAATATACAGGTAAGAACTAATTTTTTCATTATCATTAAAAACACATATTTAAATCATAAAGTAAATTTTGATTTGTGATACCTTCTTGTTTTTCTTGGAACTGATGGCTCCACTTTGATGTGTCCTCCCTGTAGATGGTAACCTGCAATATACACAAACATAAAAGACAATAAAAGAAATGTTAACCTACATTTCGAAAAATAATAATACATGAGATTTGTATAGCGCACTTTCCATCTTGATAAGCACAGGACAATAAGTGGGGAATGATTACTTGAAGTCTCAAGTCAAAATTGGAAAATCAGTATTTTTTTCTGTGATTTCCTTTTTAAAACCATGTCCATGTCTATAAAATGAAATTTCAACAGGCCTTAAGGTTTGATTTACAAGGGTGTAGCCACTTTTTTATATTAAAAAAGCTGAGCTTTATAAACAGCACAAATGGGGGGGGGGAATCTGCAAGGAGCTATACATGTAGTATAAAGGGCATAAAAATACCAAAAGCCAGTAAAATGACTTTCAGCCCAAACGATAGGACATCCAAGGTCAAAGTTCATTAAAGGACAAGTCCATCCCAACAAAAAGTTAACTTGAATAAACATAGAAAAATCAAACACAAGAGCATAACACTGACAATTTCATCCAGAATCGGATGTAAAATAAGAAAGTTTAGACATTTTAAAGTTTTGCTTAATTTCACAAACAGTTATATGCACATCCTGGTCGGTAGGCAAATGAGCAGACTGATGATGTCACCCATTCACTATTTCTTTTACAAATATGAAACATAAAAAAATCAAATTTTCTTGTCTGTGAAACAAAATTTTATTCCTCCCTGAACATGTGGAATTGTCACTATCTATAACAGTTTATGGTTAAGTCAAGTTGGTCCTTATTGTCAAATCTATAAAAGTTGAAAAATTATATAATTAAACCATTAACAAATGAAATAGTGAGGGACATAACGGACTCTCATTTGCATGTCACTGAGTTGTGCAGGTCTGTTTTGTGAAAAATATAAAGTGAAACTTTAAAAATGTCCTAACTTCTCAGCATTGTGATTGTTTGATTTTTCTCTTTCGATTCAATCAACTTTTTGTTGGGGTGGACTTATCCTTTAAAGTGGAATCCAACACAGCTACAAAATTATTTTCTCACGGAAAAATAAATACCATACTGTCAAACAATAGATTTAGTTGAAAAGTATCGGAATAAAAAATTAGAAAGTAATTTTTTTCATCAAAGTTGTTACAATTTGTATGCACTATACCTAAGAATGTAGTATAGAGACCTGTTGACTGTATGGTACAGACCAAAAAACATTCCATTTTGATCCTAGGCTAGTGTCCTATTCTGTAAATGCTAAAATGTCATACTTTTTCTCAAGTTTTCATAAAATGGTATTTTTCTTCCATGGGGACATAGCATATGCTATTTTTGGACTACCATTTTGGGAAGAGAAGTCAGATTTTGATAATTATTTTGTCAAAACATGCAGACTGATTATCATATTTACAAGTTTAATTTCACCATCCGACAAGCAAGGCCAGCAGGAAATGGTTTTCTACACCGGATTTAGATATTCTTGCTCTGAAAACAAAAAAAAAGTGCCAGACGCTTTCGACAGTAACCTTGTGTTTTAGCGATTTTCTCTCCATGTGTCGTCTCCACTCCAGACTCCCACCCCACGAAAGTGCTACGAATCCCGCTACGAACATGACAAATTAATTAGGCAACAATGTCCCTGCCATACGGCATAAACATATTTTTATTTCTAAATCAAGTAGAATCTTTGAGACATAGCATACATGTAGACTCTCTAAATCATTGGACATCGAATTCGAACTTTTAGTTTTGAATCATTTATGGACTCAACATGCGAGTGGCTCTCTCCAAAAAATAATATTTTCTCTCTCTGCTCTGTGCAACAAATTCAGATTCAGAAATAGGGCCTAGATCTAGGCCAAATCAGACGGCAACTTTCACAATCAACTTATCAACTTCTATAACACCAATACAAATAAACAAACAAACATGATCAAGGAGGACTTTTATACGTATTCAGACATTAGATTACAGAATAATGTTATCTCAATGTTGACAAGATATAATATGAAAATGTCAGACTTTACCGTTTAGTTTCTCGGTGGCCCTTTCGACCAACTCTTCGTTGGAAACATCCACAAATGCAAATCCATTTTTCTTCATCAAGATTTCTTGAACTGGGATGTCGTTGTCCTCGAAAAGTTTTCGGAGTTCCTCTTCGGTTACTTCACGGGGCAGTTTTCCTACATACAGCTTGTTCATTTTGCTGATTATTTGATTTGGGATTGAACGGAATTTTATGAAATTTAGATGTGTCTCCGGTGTGAGGGAAGAGAAGTGTGTGTATGTGTGGGTAATGTGCTGGGCTGATTTCCGTCTGCACCCGCGATCTTCGCATTGAAATCATACACGACGCGCGCGCAGCGTACGGGCGTTCGCTTGCAAGCGCAAGCTTATGCTTTTTTTCTCGGCTTTTTTTTACCCAAGCTTTTCTCCGTGTACATACATGCTTCGCATAGCTCGACAGCTCCGTGCCGGGGCCACGTGGTCACGACCTTATGTCGTCATAATTGACACCATGAACGCGACGCCTACGCACAATTTATCGTATTGTGATTGGTGGAATATCCAGAGATCCCACCCCTTTCGTGAGCACTATTCTCAATCTCGTCGAGATGTTGCCCCGATTGTTGCTCCTTTCATATTCATCCATAAAACATATAAAAATCAAACACTTCTTTGCGGACCCCCGGGTGTGGACCTCATTCTTTCATTTCAAATACGACGCTATAGAAAAAAAAAATACATTGGGGGGGAGGGGCACGTGCCCCCCCCCCTGAATAAAATACTAGGGGAGACGATATATACCCGGGCGATATGCATACATATATGACAAAATAAACATTGATGGCACTTTTTTTGTCTAAAGCTGTTAATTTCATAAGTGAAAAAAGGGAGAAAAATCGTCATTGACGGGGGGGGGGGAGCCTATACAGTATTATCTAGAAGTGATTAGCCTCGCAAATGTCCGACGAGTATCCCCCCCTCACAAACATACCTTTGCTAAACACTTTCTTTTTTCTTTTTTCTTCTAGGTCTACTTGCAATTTAAAAATGATAATAATTCATTGCTCGCAATCTTATTAAAATGAAATATAGTTTTTATAAGTTATGATTATAAGTCCTTCGCAGTGAGTTTTAATTATGTTTTCCCAAGAAATTTTCAACTGCTCTATAAACGCGACTTCTATATTCCATTTTACACAAAATTGGTAGGGGGTCATAGGCCTATAGTCGAATCCAGGGCCGTGCCGCGCGTTTCCGTTTTACACCCTGGCGAAGGCATTTTCCGGAAAAGTAGCCAAAAAGCGACTAGTGAAGAGTCTACGTCTACGTTTGTTTACATATCAGCTGGGCGCGCGATCCAAAGTCCGCACCGAAGTTATCCGCAGAACATACCGTACTTGCAAATTCCAGGTTCAATACGAATGTTTGCCTTGATCATTTGCCTTGCCGATTTGCTGATGTCCGTCTTTCTCTCTATCTGTCTATATATCTATCTCTCAAATTATATCTCTATCTATCTATGTAAATGCAGTATCTATCTATCTAATAATCTTCTCTGTCTCTCTCATTCTTTATCTAACATCTATCTCAAATTCTCTATCCATCTATCTATCCATCTGTCTGTCTTTCTCTATTTCTCTCTATTTATCTATTTTTTAACTAGAGTATCTATCTGTTAATTTGTTAATAATCTCCTCTGTCTCTCTCATTCTTTAATTATCTATTTAATATCTCTATCTATCTATCCATCTGTCTGTCTTTCTCTTATTCTCTCTATCTATATATCTGTCTATCTATGTATCTATTTATCTATTGATTTGTCTATCTTCTCTGTCTCTCTCATTCTTTATCTTTCTATCTATATCTAACATCTATTTATCTGTCTCTCAAATTCTCTATCTCTCCTTCTCTAGCATCTGTCTGTCTTTTTTCTCATTTCTCTTTGTCCGTCCATATTTCTATTTATCTACCGAACATCTATCTATCCTTCTCTCTCTCTTTCTCTCTCTCGATCCCCTCTTACTCTGTATATCGACCTTTCTGTCTCTCCCCCTCTCTCTATTTATCTATCTATCCATCCATCTTTCCCTCCTTCTCTCTCTTTCTATCTATCTATCCACCTCTCTCTCTGTCTATTTCTATCTATCTATCTATCTGTCTATAGTTGTCTCCTCTATCTATTTATCAGTCTTCTATATCTATCTTTCGGCAGCTTCTAAGTGTATCAATCCATCAAACTTCAATTTGACTTTCCATTATAAGTATCTGTTTATTTTGATTTTGTCTGTCATTCCATTCATTTAGTTAATAATTTATTTTTAGAAAAAAAACTATCATAAACAACGCGACTGCAAAAGCATGTTCGGATTTCACTCCTGACTGCCGCTCTCTCGGTACATGAAGTGCCGAGGAACTCTGTGCTCTGATCAGTATTAATTGCATGCGGTGGTGGACCACTGAGATCAGTGTGGTGGACTCGCCTGTGTCGCACGCTGCATGCAACCAGCGACGTGTGTAGACTCTTCACTAGTCGCTTTTTGGCTACTTTTCCGGAAAATGCCTTCGCCAGGGTGTAAAACGGAAACGCGCGGCCGTGCCCCCTCCCATATTGGCGGCTCATAAAATTAAGGAAATTATTTTCAATATTTTGTCTTGTTGTTTCTAATACTCCTGCTGTAAATATTGTAACTATCAACTTAATTACAGTATTACAACTACTTATATCGGAGGCTTCAAATCGATATACTTTTGAATCATTTAATTTGGTTTAATCTATAAGCTTTATCTACCTCTATGTCTGGATCCCATGTTTTACACTCTATTGTATCTCGACACAGATGGCGCTATTCCATAACAGAGAACGAAAAAAAAGGAAATAGAAAAGGACAACAGGGAAAAACAAGAAATTTCATGAAGTATATCGGGAAGGGAATAATTTGGAAAAAGGGGGAAACTTTACTGTCATTATATAGAAAATTTTGTTCGTGCTTCGCGCTCACATTTTTTGTTGTAAATACATATATAAATCTGATCAAGAAGATATCTAGGGCTTAAAAAATATCCCGTTGTCAGGACAATATGCACATTTTTTTTGCTCGCGATTCAAGTTTTTTGTTATTCTACATCAGGGAAATTACGCACCTTGTTTATGATTACCCCCCCAAAAAAAAAAATCAGCTCGCACTACGCGCTCAGATTATTTGATTGGTGAGATATGTATCTTGTTCATGAATCACTGCAAATAGTCCTGGTTGAGTATTCAGGATGTCAATATATTGGTTAAAAATAATAATAATAATAAAACAGCTTGCGATTCGCGCTATTATGTACAGTGCCTCATCATGTTCATAATTAGGCCCTAAAAAAAGCTGCTTAGAATATTTAATAAATTTTCAGGTGTGAATAGATGAAATGGTGAAAAAAATAGCTCGCGCTTCGGACGCTTGCACTACTTATCAAAGAACAAGTCCACCCCAAGAAAAAGTTGATTTCAATGAAAAGAGAAAAATCAAACAAGAACACTAACATTTCATTAAAATCGGGTGTAAAAATGAAAAAAAAGTTATGGCATCTTAAAGTTTTGCTAAATTTTACGAAACAACTATATTAACATCGGTACATGGATTGAGGAGACCGATGTCATCATCCACTCACTATTTGTATTTCATTACAGCATGGAAAATTCAAATTATCTCCTCATTGCCATGTGAATCAAAGTTTTATTCCTCTCTGAACACATGCATGAGCGTGTAATTATTACAATGTTTTTTTAACATTTTGTGGTATACAGACAAGAGGGTAATTTTTGTCAACGAATCTGTACTAAAAGATACATGAATATTTTACAATTCAAGCAATAAAAAAAATAAATAGATAGTGAGTGAAGGACATCATCGACTATTCCTCTCCATTATTTTGCATAGCTAGCGTACCTACGGGGGGGGGCAGTCTGCCCCCCCCCCCTGACGAGCCACAACCTATGCAAAGGACGTATCCCTACTCCCCCCCCCTGAGGAGCTTGAAAGACCTTTTTTGCCCCCCTGACGAGCTCTTGAAGACCTTTCTTTTTTTTTGCTTGTCATTTTTTTTCTGGTACGAAATCCTTTATTTCTGATTGAAAACCTTTTTTTTTCTTTGCTTGTCAATTTTTCTTGGCGGACGGTTTTGCCCCCCCCCCCTGTGGAAAATCCTAGGTAAGCCACTGTGCATAGGGCCTCACTGAATTCTGTGAGTAATAAGCGTGACTTTAAAATGTCATAAATTTCTTATTTTACAACCGATTTTGATGATATTCCATTGTTATGCTCCTTTTATTTTTCTCTTTTTATTCAAATCAACATTTTTACTGGGGTGGACTTGATCTTGTGCTTAGAATAAGGCTAAGATGGCAATAAAGCGTCAGTCTCTAAGGACAGCCCACTCAAGGCGGTAAAGATAAAAAATAGAAATCAACTTTTTAGGCGTCAAATGGGGGAAATGTGGATGAAAATATCTTTACCCCCTCACCAACAGTATAGCGTAATTTAGTGAGCAAACAATTTTAAGGGGTCAGACATTCAAAATTCAAATTTATTTATTTCTGTTTCTGTTTGTGGTAACTCCCGTAGGAACTCGGCAGGACAGCATTTTGCTGGTAAACGCCAAGCTGGTATACCAATTACCAACGAAACATTGGTATTTCACTTCCATCAAACAAAAACAAATTGTATACCATATATAAACATAAGTATTTGTGTCCGTTGCAAAGAAACAAAAATAATAATACATATGTTGTGAAAAAAAAACCACTTAGACAATTTGGGCAACACATTGGATGTTTCAAATAAGTAAGCAGTAGAAATTAAATTAAGATGGACTCGGAGGGACATGCCGTATAGGGCCAAATTAATTTGGAAAAATATGCGAGAGAGCAAAATTATTGATAACTTTATTACCAAAATAAAATTTTGTGATAAAATTTGACATAGTAAACGTATTTCATTTTCTCTTTCCTTTGGTCCTTTTTTGTCGTGAAAAATTGGGGGGGCCCCCATATCTGACCCTCGCATATAATTACTCCCTTTATAAACCATCACTTCACGCTATCGTCATTATCATTTTAGTCTATACTCTATAGGCCTACTATACCTTTTTCTCACTATGTCAAATAAGAAAAAAAGTTGGTCGATAATCATTATTGGTGTTAGCAGACCAAATGGGTCTCAGACCAAAATGGGAATCAGACGAATTATTGGGCGTATAATGGTATAATTATAATGAAATTTTGCATGCTGGCTGCGCCGGGATTGAGAGTCAGAAAACATGGAGTGCGAATTTGTCTGAAAAAAAAATTGACAAGCCCCCAATAAAGATAAATAAATACATTTAATCACGGGTCATCAGTCCAAAATAAAGGATATTTCTCCCCAGCCCGGGCAAAAAAAAAATATGTTGACAATTATTAAGGTATACCCAATTACACATTTTCGAATGTTATCAGGGTGCACCCCCACCATCCGCCCTAACCCCCCCCCCCTCTCTCTCTCTCTTGGATCCGCACCTGGTATACGGCCTTGTAGATAAAATAGAATTAGACCATTTCTGGCGAGATCAAAGGGAAAGTAAACAAAGTGGTTGTACCAAGTGCCCTATCAACTCGTTTTATTTTCTGATAAGTCGCTGTTGACCGAATAAAAATAGCCCTCCCTTCAATCAATCCCTCAGGGGGGGGGGACCCGTCAATTTCATTTTTGTGATGATGACCACTTTCTTTGATTTCCGAAAAAATCTCGCTCTGCGTAGGGGGGGGGGGGTGCCATTGCAAGAACCCTCTTTAAAAAAATGGCCCCCCTTAATCGCTTGTCAAAGGACCTATCAAGAAGTTTATGAAAACAAAAAACAAACTGAAAGCTTAATTGGGAGTGAAAGCAGGTTTAAAGTCAGTCAGAGGTACGGGATGGGGTCTGTGGACCACTGGTCCCCAAAGTTTCACAACAATTTGGAGGGGGGGGGGTTAAAGGAAGGGAAGTGAAAATGATAAAATATGATATTTTTGTCTAAATCTATCACAAGTTATATTTTGTGTATCAAATAGGCTCAAAATCGATGCTCGTTCGCTCATTTTGCCCGGCTCTCAGGTTTTTATTGCTTTGTTCCCATGTACATATATATATTTTTTATATCTGGCCCCTCACTGCAGTCGAATGAACATTCTTTCATCGAGGGGATGATCGGACCGGTGAACCACCATCCGTCAGAATTAATCACCCAAAGACTTAAGGGATCCGGATCGAGGGGGTGCGAAAAACAAAAAATTAGCATTTTGTTAAGTCCTGAAAAAGAACTAAAAAAATAATTACCGGGGAACTTTTGGGTAAATTCTTTAAAAATAATCACCATTAGGAGTCGTCGCATTTATTTTGACCCATTGGTCAAGTCAACGATTGTGACTTGGGATCCCAGGTTTGAGATATATTTATTTCTCTAATTTTTTTTTAAAGATTTAAAATGTTATCGGGCTAATTTTCTTCGAAGCTGAGAAAGCCTATACGATGCAATGTGAAGAAGATGAAAAAGAGGTGATATAAGAAAACGAAGAGAAGAATAGAAGAAAGAGGCAAACAATGCATTTTGGTATTGATAAAAAAAATAGTTTAATAAGTGAAAATACAAGAAGGCACATCATCTAGAAGAAGATGAAGAATAAGAAGATCATCATCATCATCAGAAGAAGAAGAAGAAGTAAGAAAAGGGAGGAGGAGAAGAAGGAGAAGAAGGAGGAGGAGGAGGAGAAGAAGAATGATAAAAAAGCAGAAACAAAAGAAGAAGTGCAGAAAGAGGATTAAAAGAACATATGAGATATTAATGAAAAGAAGGAGAAAGAGATAGAAATGAAAGAAGTCATGAGTGAGCCCTCTTTGTCTACACGGGGAAAGTCAAGAGACGATCGTGAATTGACAAATTTCAGGAATTGGGAAGGATTCTGTCTTGTTTGTGGCCAGGGATAGAAACAATCAAGGCAAAATGGTAAGAAATGTGATTGATTTTCAAAGTCAAGTATTTGCTTGTAAATGTCTTTGATTTGAGAATGTAAGGCATGGATCTATTTATGTGTATAATAAGAAAGTAGAAGAGCGAACGAAGTTTGAGTTTGACCTGCGAGAGCGTGTCCGTATCTCGGGAGTCTCTCCCGTGACGAATTCGAGCGAGTCGCTCACGAAGTCGGCTGCGGCGGAGCACAAGTCAGATCCATGGGTATGGTGTATGTCCTAGACCATACTCAATGTGAACCCGCGCTGCCGTTGGTATTTTGGTAATATTATAAAACTGGCATTATTGGCATTATCGTGATCCAAGTCCCCGGTGACTCGGATCCACGGACAATTTTTCACAACGTAAAACATGTCCTACCTGTTTCTACCAACCTCCATCGTAGGTGTGTGGTGTATGACTTGTCTCTTTTCAGTCTCCACCAAAGATCGTAGAGCGCCGCGTACGCGAGCTCTACAATCTTTGGTCTATCTTCACTTTATTGGCGTTATGAATTAGATCGAATTGCATCTATATACTTCTTTTCAATCTCTATTGCTTTAGTTAGTAAATTAGTACTTTTCATATAAATAAATCATGATTATCATTTATATTCATCTTTTTATGTTTCCCACACTATGAAATTTGCTTTATTTCGTTTACATTTTTACTAAATAAATCGGCCCCAAGTATATCCCTCGAACAGTCTCAATTGCTTTATTTCGTTGATTCCTAATTTACTAAATAAATCAGGATTGAATCATCTTTTCAATCTCCATTGCTTTATTTCGTAAATTAGTACTTTTCATATACATAAATCAAGATTATATTCATCTTCTTATGTTTCCCACACTATGAAATTTGCTTTATTTCGTTTACATTTTTACTAAATAAATCGGCCCCGAGTATATCCCTCTTCTGCAGACATTGCTTTATTTCGTTTATCCCTAATTTACTAAATAAATCAAAATTGCATCTACTTCTTTTCAGTATATATAGGCTTTATTTCGTCGTACTTTTTAATTATGCTATGAATAAATCTCATGATATGTTTGTCATGATTATGCTTTATTTCGTCTATCACGTTTTTACTAAATAAATCAAAATGCATATCTCTCTCTTAACTGTCTCCATTGCTTTATTTCGTAAGGTACGTAAAATAATATAATTACTCCTCGTGATTCAAGTCCCCCTTCATCCGAATTAAACCACTGTGTTACTTGTTTCCTATTTTCGATGATGAATTATTAAGATCAATAGAATTGAATTAAAACAGTATACTACTCCTCGTGATCCAAGTCCCCTCTCCTAAAAATACAAAACGGCAATTAACCCGTTGATATTCATCTACCCCTCATTTCCCTCCTTTTCAAAACCACTCTGCCACTTTTAGACAGTTTCCTAGAGATGATTAATAAATATTTTCGATAATAAGAATCATTAAAATCAATGAAAATCACATTAAAGACACTATTTAACTGTCTAAAGAAGTTTGAATTAAAATAGTATACTATACTCCTCGTGATCCAAGTCCCCTCTCCTCAAAATACAAAACGGCAATTAACCCGTTGATATTCATCTACCCCTCATTTCCCTCCTCTTCAAAACCACTCTGCCACTTTTAGACAGTTTCCTAGAGATGATTAATAAATATTTTCAATAATAAGAATCATTAAAATCAATGAAAATCACATTAAGACACTATTTAACTGTCTAAAGAAGTTTGAATTAAAACAGTATATACTACTCCTCGTGATCCAAGTCCCCTCTCCTAAAAATACAAAACGGCAATTAACCCGTTGATATTCATCTACCCCTCATTTCCCTCCTCTTCAAAACCACTCTGCCACTTTTAGACAGTTTCCTAGAGATGATTAATAAATATTTTCGATAATAAGAATCATTAAAATCAATGAAAATCACATTAAAGACACTATTTAACTGTCTAAAAAGTTTGAATTAAAACAGTATATACTACTCCTCGTGATCCAAGTCCCCTCTCCTAAAAATACAAAACGGCAATTAACCCGTTGATATTCATCTACCCCTCATTTCCCTCCTCTTCAAAACCACTCTGCCACTTTTAGACAGTTTCCTAGAGATGATTAATAAATATTTTCAATAATAAGAATCATTAAAATCAATGAAAATCACATTAAGACACTATTTAACTGTCTAAAGAAGTTTGAATTAAAACAGTATATACTACTCCTCGTGATCCAAGTCCCCTCTCCTAAAAATACAAAACGGCAATTAACCCGTTGATATTCATCTACCCCTCATTTCCCTCCTCTTCAAAACCACTCTGCCACTTTTAGACAGTTTCCTAGAGATGATTAATAAATATTTTCGATAATAAGAATCATTAAAATCAATGAAAATCACATTAAAGACACTATTTAACTGTCTAAAAAGTTTGAATTAAAACAGTATATACTACTCGTGATCCAAGTCCCCTCTCCTAAAAATACAAAACGGCAATTAACCCGTTGATATTCATCTACCCCTCATTTCCCTCCTCTTCAAAACCACTCTGCCACTTTTAGACAGTTTCCTAGAGATGATTAATAAATATTTTCAATAATAAGAATCATTAAAATCAATGAAAATCACATTAAAGACACTATTTAACTGTCTAAAGAAGTTTGAATTAAAACAGTATATACTACTCCTCGTGATCCAAGTCCCCTCTCCTAAAAATACAAAACGGCAATTAACCCGTTGATATTCATCTACCCCTCATTTCCCTCCTCTTCAAAACCACTCTGCCACTTTTAGACAGTTTAATAGACATGATAAATGAATATTTTCGATAAAAAGAATCATTAAAATCAATGAAAATCACATTAAAAACACTATTTAACTGTCTAAATACTCCTCGTGATCCGAGTCCCCTTCCCGTGTTAAGTTCGTTCAATTTCCCATAGGAGGGGACTTGGATAACGAGGAGTACTATTACTCGTGATCCAAGTCCCCTCTCCTAAAAATACAAAACGGCAATTAACCCGTTGATATTCATCTACCCCTCATTTCCCTCCTCTTCAAAACCACTCTGCCACTTTTAGACAGTTTAATAGACATGATAAATGAATATTTTCGATAAAAAGAATCATTAAAATCAATGAAAATCACATTAAAAACACTATTTAACTGTCTAAATACTCCTCGTGATCCGAGTCCCCTTCCCGTGTTAAGTTCGTTCAATTTCCCATAGGAGGGGACTTGGATAACGAGGAGTACTATTACTCGTGATCCAAGTCCCCTCTCCTAAAAATACAAAACGGCAATTAACCCGTTGATATTCATCTACCCCTCATTTCCCTCCTCTTCAAAACCACTCTGCCACTTTTAGACAGTTTAATAGACATGATAAATGAATATTTTCGATAAAAAGAATCATTAAAATCAATGAAAATCACATTAAAAACACTATTTAACTGTCTAAATACTCCTCGTGATCCGAGTCCCCTCCCGTGTTAAGTTCGTTCAATTTCCCATAGGAGGGGACTTGGATAACGAGGAGTACTATTACTCGTGATCCAAGTCCCCTCTCCTAAAAATACAAAACGGCAATTAACCCGTTGATATTCATCTACCCCTCATTTCCCTCCTCTTCAAAACCACTCTGCCACTTTTAGACAGTTTAATAGACATGATTAATGAATATTTTCGATAATAAGAATCATTAAAATCAATGAAAATCACATTAAAAACACTATTTAACTGTCTAAATACTCCTCGTGATCCGAGTCCCCTTCCCGTGTTAAGTTCGTCCAATTTCCCATAGGAGGGGACTTGGATAACGAGAAGTACTATTACTCGTGATCCAAGTCCCCTCTCCTAAAAATACAAAACGGCAATTAACCCGTTGATATTCATCTACCCCTCATTTCCCTCCTCTTCAAAACCACTCTGCCACTTTTAGACAGTTTAATAGACATGGTTAATGAATATTTTCGATAATACGAATCATTAAAATCAATGAAAATCACATTAAAAACACTATTTAACTGTCTAAATACTCCTCGTGATCGGAGTCCCCTTCCCGTGTTGAGTTCGTCTAATTTCCCATAGGAGGGGACTTGGATAACGAGGATTAGTATTAGTCGTTATCCAAGTCCCCTCCTATGGGAGATTGGACGAACTTGACACGGGAAGGGGACTCGGATCACGAGGAGTATTTAGACAGTTAAATAGTGTTTTTGTGTGATTAATTTTGTCTTATTAATTGTTTTGATCATTGCTTCATCAACTAGGAAGAATATACCGCCACAGGAGAGAAAAGAAAAAGACTATTTTTGTCGTTTGAAAAAGTGTCCGAGTCAGTTGTTTTTGTGTCAATGGGAAAACGTGTGGTGGAAGGAAGTCCCCGCTCAGTGAGAAGCTTCGCACAGTTTCGCATCGCGAACAATGAATTTCTTTTGAAAATCTTCCAACCGTGGATTCTATTGAAAGATTGCTGATATTTGAGGTGTGTCTCAAGTTTGTCCCCAGTGACTTGGATGACGATAAGGCCGCATAATTTTGGTTTAGTCACCAGTCTATTCACAGCTGTTAATTAATTTCGTCAGCGCTGGTGCTTTGTACACAACAAGTAAAAATTATTATACAACGAAAAGGTATCCCCCCCAAAAAAATAATAAAGCTTACTTTCTTACTTTAGGGCCTACACCCTAATTTCACTCCATATCTAGGGACAGTGATTTTCCGCGATCGCGGAAAACGGACGGAATTCACGGAAAAGGCCTTTTGAAACGGAAAGTGGCATTTCAAACGGAAAAAATCACGGAAAACGTATTTTCCCTCAAAATACACAGAATAGCAACAGAAATTACTCCAAAATAACAACAAAATGAGAATATTAAGTGGCCACAAAACCCCAGAAAACACGATCTCACTTCGCTACAATTATGACAATTCACACATCGTGATTGCTCTCGACATCAGCACACTCGATAGTACCCCGCGATCGTACCCGGCCAGCCGGGTTGAGCTTCACATCGCTTCAGATCGCTCAACTGCACGGTCGTGTGTTGCTGCCCTCTACGTTTGAAGATGTAACAGCACGATATCGTGGTCTTAAAATCCAAGATGGCGGATTGGCGAAAGTCGTTGACTGGTGATAACGATGTCCAAAAAACCCCAAAATTATCGATGAAATTTAATTTCACCGTAAAATAATGCTAATTATGTGAAAG
Organism: Lytechinus variegatus; assembly: GCF_018143015.1. Taxonomy (NCBI): domain Eukaryota; kingdom Metazoa; phylum Echinodermata; class Echinoidea; order Temnopleuroida; family Toxopneustidae; genus Lytechinus; species Lytechinus variegatus. The sequence goes on from NC_054752.1 coordinate 9,932,266, forward strand.
GTGAGGATGTATGCATGCTAAATCAGTTTGAAAAATCATTAAATACACCAGCATAGATCCGATTAGAACAGATTCTATTGTGTTGTTGGTACAGTAGCAGATACAAATTTTGGCCAGTGCGAGTGTATGCGCTTTGATTTTGCTATTCAATGTGTAAACGGAATTGTCACTTTTCCGTGTGTACAACGTCTATGGGGAAACGGAATTTCCGTTTTCTGACGTGCTGAAACGGAATTTGTGATTTTCTGAAACGGAAAAGGCCATTTTTTGAAACGGAAAATCACTGTCCCTACATATCCATCCTCCGGTTAGCCTAAAAATTGGTGGTTTAGAGCCATTGTGGAGTTCCTCACATATATAAATAATTTTCTGCTGATTTCAAAACATCACATGCGCATGCACGAGGGTCTGAGCCTGCACGAACATCACTTGAGAAGAGAGGTGACTAATTTCACAGTAAAACCGGTAATCAAATGGGTAAATTGGTCTAAAAAAACTGTCTAAAAGTACTATTGCCACAAAGCCATTGCTATGGATCATACCTAGCAAGACAAATTGTAATTGGGTGCTGGACCATCACATTAAAAAAAAAAGATACACTTCTCAGCCAATAAAATTAAAAAAGCAACAACAGACAAGCAAACCCCCAAAATGTGTCATCCACTTAAGGCTAAGAAGATAACTTACTGTTAATTCAGAGTGGTTAATGTTATCAATAGTTGTCTTTGGTCCTTTTTTTCTATTTATTTTTTTTACATTAAAAAGAGAGTGAAAAGCTCTTTTTTTTGTATGTGTATGTGAACCCTGCCGTTTTCATGCATGTGTTGTATACGTAGACCGCAAATGAGCAAAGTCTACGATAAATAATATTTTACAGTAAGAATAGAAAAGGTAGCATAATAATCCTACGCTACGACGTTGCACTGACATGACAGAATACAAAAAGAATCTGTGTACAAAAGAATCTGAATACAAAAAGAATCTGTGTGAGCAGTGAGCATAAACTGATGAAGTTGTAGGACCTAAGCTCTCAGATGACTGAGTCTCACCTGGTTCTTGTGCAGAGACGGCTTCGAGCAAGTCCACTAGCTGATCTGACTGAGCTGTTGAGTCCCGACTTGCTCTAAGGCAGAGAAAGGATACGCCGACGGCAGCTCCGTAGCGAAGTCTAAGTTGAATCTGGAGGGCTCAGCTCCGCAGTCAATCCAGGGTACGGTGGAAGCGTTGCAGCGGCCAACCGACCGCGTAGTGGCTCGCTCCGCGGATATGGACGTACGCGAGAGATGAAGTATGGCGGTTAGTGAACCGGTATGTGAGAGAGTCAATGTCCGAAGTCATGGGCCCATGTATTATATGCACCGCGAAATATGAATGTGCAAACGAAAAAGTAGGATGAAAATAAAGTTCTCCCCGTAGCTCGAAACACCCCAAACGTGCCCAAGGTTGGCCAGGTGGCGATCACTCGAACACACGCTGTCCAAAAATTGATCCAAAACGCCCGGATAACTCCACAGGATTTAGGATTTCCAACGATTCCAGAGGTACGTCGTAACGAGTCGAAGCCATGAGAAAACACTGCTCTGGTCGGTCCTCTGCCGTAGCTGGCGCTCTTTCCGATCGCACTCTGCTACTTGCTCACAATAGGCCTATAGCTTATGAGTTGCACAGACGTGCGTACTACACATGATCCACTTAAAATTGAAGATCAAGGGTCTAGTTTTTTCAAGATCGTTTCATTTGCCAATATCATCAAGTTGTTTTTTTTTATTTATAAAGAAATCAAGGAGAATAATAAGAAAGATTAAGGGACCAAAGTTGGTCTGCACTTATTTTTTTTCAGAATTGAAAGAACAAGTAAAAATTATTATACAACGAAAAGGTATCCCCCCCAAAGAATAATAATTAAAGCTTACTTTCTTACTTTAGGGCCTACACCCTAATTTCACTCCATATCCATCCTCCGGTTAGCCTAAAAATTGGTGGTTTAGAGCCATTGTGGAGTTCCTCACATATATAAATAATTGACTGCTGATTTCAAAACATCACATGCGCATGTGCGAGGGTTTGAGCCTGCACGAACATCACTTGAGGTAATATGAGAAGAGAGGTGACTAATTTCACAATAAAACCGGTAATCAAATGGGTAAATTGGTCTAAAAAAAAACTGTCTAAAAATATTGCCACAAAGTCATTGCTATGGATCATACCTAGCAAGACAAATTATGGACTGTAATTGGGTGCTGGACCATCAAATTAAAAAAAAGATACACAGCTCAGTCAAGAAAATTAAAAAAGCAACAGACAAGCAAACCCCCAAAATGTGTCATCCACTTAAGGCTAAGAAGATAACTTACTGTTAATTCAGAGTGGTTAATGTTATCAGTAGTTGTCTTTGGTCCTTTTTTTCTATTTATTTTTTTTTACATTAAAAAGAGAGTGAAAAGCTCTTTTTTTGTATGTGTATGTGAACCCTGCCGTTTTCATGCATGATCCACTTAAAATTGAAGATCGAGGGTCATCTAGTTTTTTCTAGATCGCTTCATTTGCCAATATTAAGTTGTTTTTTTATTTATAAAGAAATCAAGGAGAATAATAAGAAAGATAAAGGGACCAAAGTCAGTCTGCATTTATTTTTTTTTTCAGAATTGAAAGAAGAAATAAACGTCTGGGTTTTAATTTTGGTCGGCTTCGTACAGCAAACAATTTTTGTCTCACCTGCGAAGCAGAGTGAGACTATAGGCGCCGCTTTTCCGACGGCGGCGGCGTCAACATCAAATCTTAACCTGAGGTTAAGTTTTTGAAATGACATCATAACTTAGAAAGTATATGGTTCTAGTTCATGAAACTTGTCCATAAGGTTAATCAAGTATTACTGAACATCCTATTAGAGTTTCATGTCACATGACCAAGGTCAAAGGTCATTTAGGGTCAATGAACTTAGACCATGTTGGAGGAATCAACATCGAAATCTTAACCTGAGGTTAAGTTTTTGAAATGTCATCATAACTTAGAAAATATATGGACCTAGTTCATGAAACTTGGACATAAGGTTAATCAAGTATCACTGAACATCCTGCATGAGTTTCACGTCACATGACCAAGGTCAAAGGTCATTTAGGGTCAATGAACTTTGGCCGAATTGGGGATATCTGTTGAATTCCCATCATAACTTTGAAAGTTTATGGATCTAATTCATGAAACTTGGACATAATAGTAATCAAGCATCACTGAATATTTTGTGCAAGTTTCAGGTCTCATGATTAAGGTCAAAGGTCATTTAGGGTCAATGAACTTTGGCTGAATCGGGGGTATCTGTTGAATTACCATCATAACTTTGAAAGTTTATTAGTCTAGTTCATTAAACTTGGACATATGAGTAATCAAATATCACTGAACATCCTGTGCGCGTTTCAGGTCACATGACCAAGGTCAAAGGTCAATGAACTTTGGCCGAATTGGGTGTATCTGTTGAATTACCATCAAAACTTTGAAAGTTTATGGATCTGATTCATGAAACTTGTACATACTTGTAAGAGTAATCAAGTATCACTGAACATCCTGTGCGCGTTTCAGGTCACATGACCAAGGTCAAAGGTCATTTAGGGTCAATGAACTTTGGCCGAATTGGGGATATCTGTTGAATTCCCATCATAACTTTGAAAGTTTATGGATCTGATTCATGAAACTTGGACATAATAGTAATCAAGCATCACTGAATATTTTGTGCAAGTTTCAGGTCTCATGATTAAGGTCAAAGGTCATTTAGGGTCAATGAACTTTGGCTGAATCGGGGGTATCTGTTGAATTACCATCATAACTTTGAAAGTTTATTAGTCTAGTTCATTAGACTTGGACATATGAGTAATCAAATATCACTGAACATCCTGTGCGCGTTTCAGGTCACATGACCAAGGTCAAAGGTCAATGAACTTTGGCCGAATTGGGTGTATCTGTTGAATTACCATCAAAACTTTGAAAGTTTATGGATCTGATTCATGAAACTTGTACATAAGAGTAATCAAGTATCACTGAACATCCTGTGCGCGTTTCAGGTCACATGATCAAGGTCAAAGGTCATGTAAGGTCAATGAACTTTGGCCATGTTGGGGTTTTTTGTTGAATAACCATCATATCTCTGTAAGTTTATTGGTCTCGTTCATAAAAATTGGACATAAGAGTAACCATGTATCACTGAACATCTTGTGCAAGTTAGAGTAGTATTCAAAGTCAGCACTGCTGCTATATTGAACCGCGTGATGCAGGTGAGACGGCCAGAGGCATTCCACTTGTTGTTTTTCCTTAACAAGGATCGTTTTAGAAAATGAGCAAACAATGTGTGCATGCACCTTTTAACCAGCCAAAGCCATTTGAAAAAAGTTTTCCAGGTTTTTGTTTTGAACATTTATTTCTTACCACACTTACAATGTCTATTTTCTTGTATTTCAGTCTATTATGTCATATAACGGCTCGGCCGTTGTGGCCATGATAGGGAAAGACTGCGTTGGGATCGCGTCAGATCGGCGGTTTGGTGTACAAGCTCAGACCGTCTCGATGAACGCACAGAAAATCTTTGAGATGGGACCAAGGCTGTATTTGGGAATCTCCGGGCTAGCAACCGATATAACCACAGTGTAAGTATAGAAATAGCAAGACCTCTTGTATCATTCATACATGTATAAAACACACGTAAACATTTGGATGCTAATTCTCAAAAAAGCCAGTCATTTTCATAAACTCTTGACTTGGAGATGGCAAGAGCCAAGAATATCACTGTTAAAGTGGAGTGGATGTAGGCTAGTAGCAAAGTGGTAAAAAAGTCTAACTGAAGATTAAACAATAACTGTTCATTATCAAGTTCATTACAGGCTATATTTTACTATATTGTAAGTGCCTTTGTCTTATTTTTTAATCAATTATTCCCATTTGTACTGTAATATAGAAAAGGTAGAGAAAAATGGCCCTGTCTTGTAGATTATTGGAACCTCCAATTTGTTTATTACCCATAAGTATGTCGGATAAGCCTGAGGCATAGTGCTACAGTTATCAGGCATTGCAAGAAACTTGTGATCCAATGCAAGCCTATTTTTGGTCCCAAGATTGATAATATGTTTTGTAATACTCTGCTTCTTAGAACAAGGAGTATGAATGTACATGTATGTGCTGCAGTTAAAAATTGATCCGTCAGTTGTAAAATTGCAACAGAACTTTGCAATTGATTGCAAATGTATTCTTATAGCACCCTATAATTATAAATTATATTTGATACTCATGTAATTTGCTTTATTTGTTTCTTGCACTTTTTCTTCTCATCGACCATGTATTTATTGTATTAAATGTTTGCCTTTCTTTATAATTACTTTCTGAACAGATCCAACAGATTAAAGTTCCGTCTGAACCTCTACACATTGCGAGAAAATCGAGATGTGAAGCCCGAGACGTTCATGAGTATGGTGTCAAATCTGCTGTACGAGAGGAGGTAAAGTGTGCCAATTGAGATCTGAGGAATTATGAATTGATTAATCAGTGATTTTTCCTGATAAAAAAAATATGTAGTACCTGCATCTGACTGGATGTGATAATCTTATATTTAAAAATCACTGTTCAGGAAGCTTCATGAAACCAGGGTCCCTTTTCATAAAGACTGATCAGATTGAAGGATTTCAATAGCTTTTAACTGTTATTGCAAATTTGTCATTATAACAAGTCTTATATAAATGGGGCCAAGGTCCATGTCCTGTATTCTGAGTCGGGTTTAACTAAAACTCAGGTTTAAAGTTGTGGTTTAAGTATGGAAAGCCAAAAGTATCAACATTTTTATTAAGTTGTATGTTTCTTATGTTTACTGTGATTTTTTATTGATTCATCGATGGTGAAGACAATCATTTATACTTTCTACACAATTATAAATGACTCGAGAGCCGATTAAGCTGAAGTATGATATCTCTAATGTTAATGATTTATGTAACAATTGGCTGTCCATACTTAAACCACAACTTTAAACCTAAGTTTAAGTTAAACCCAACTTCAGAATTTGGGCCAATGCGTTTTGAAAAATGTTGTAGTTTTTGTGGACAGCTTTCTGTAATAATTGTTCCAGTGGAGAAATGACCCAGAGCCCAAATTCCTAAGCTACCCAATTTTAGCTAATGCTAAAAATGTACATTTTAATCACAGCTAACTGTAACTGATTAATTATCTTCATTATCATTTCAGGTTTGGGCCATACTTCATTGAACCAGTGATTGCCGGCCTGGACCCCAAGACCTACAAGCCGTTCATCTGCAATCTCGATCTGATCGGGTGTCCCATGTTCACGGATGATTTTGTCGTCGCAGGAACCTGTACAGAACAGCTCTATGGCATGTGTGAATCTCTCTGGGTTCCAGATCTTGTAAGTGAATTCAGATTGATTTTACCAGTAGAAGTACATAGCTTTCATTAAGTCATGATCAATTTCATTTCTTCAAATTGGCAACAATCTTTACTTTTTCTATTCATTTTTCATTCTTGAATAAATATCTGGTATTGAAGAATTGTGGTTGAAGTGAGGAGCATGATCATATATTGAATACACATATAAAAACTTAAGGTTTTTTTGGGGGAAATAATTGATAGGAATTTGTATTAAATCTATAATGATAATGATAATAATAATATAGGTGTATTTACCAAGGGAAGCCATTTCAGATCTAAAAACTGTTCTCCCAACGGTCCCTGATATTATTATTGCGTCCTTTTGATATTTTTCAAGTCGAACTTTAATGTCTAAGAAACACCCCCTGATGTAATCTGATCTTTTTAAAGGGAAAGTGATTATGGAGCCTTATCTACAAAAAATTAAATTTTTATAATGGGAACTCCTAATTTTTTGTTTTAAATCACATTTTAAACTACATATATACTAAATGTCTTCTTTCAAAATTGTTTTTATATGTGTTATCGTGCAGGAACCTGATGATTTATTTGAGACCCTGTCACAAGGTCTTCTCAATGCTGTTGATAGGGACGCATTAGCAGGATGGGGAGCTGTAGTACATATAATGTAAGTACATAAATCAAGGCCAGTGCCACGTTGCATAAAAGTTTCTATTATGGTAACTTTGCCATCCAGTGGTAACACCATGGCAAAGCTGATCAACAGCCAATCAAAATCAAGGATTCCGTGCAAGTTACTATTGGATGGCAAAGTTATCATAATGGTAACTTTTATGCAATGGGGCCTGTTTCATAAAAGATTTGCAACCGTTGTATCTTTACCACCATGACAACTACCATGGAAACGGGGCTCAGCACCCAATCGCGATCAAGGTTTCCATGGGAGTTGCCACAATGGTAATAGACCAGTTCGTAGTTACTTCATGGACAATTCTTGTCAAATGACCTTTCATTTCTTTCATCATGATAGGCAGATTTCAAAGCAAGATATTACGTAAGCTTGCCTTACATAGCAGGATTAAGAAATTGAATAGACCAGAATAGCACACAAATGAACACTTAATGAAGGCATTTCTTAGCATGTTGCACAATGTACTTTGCAAACTGTGAAATACCAGTCGTTCGTGGAAGCATTGTTGTTTTTTGTGGATGTAAATGAAAACGACAATTCAAAAGAATATATGAATAATCAAGACATCAAAGTTGGTGCTTATCTCATTAGATTTAAAGCACCATGTCACTTTAGTACAAATGACCTTCTTCTGATCATGCTCAGAAAGGAACTACGAACTGGCTTATTGATGCCAAATGATTGCGGTAAATAATGTGTAATAAATAAGAAATGATCAAAATATATAAGGCACCAACACATGTTCATACCATAGTATTTTTTTTAACCTAAGAAGTCATGGCTTTTTGGAAAAAGTAGTATTTCTTTTTTAAAACATATATATTGTGTTTTGTTTGTGGTAGTTCTAGTGGAGGCCAATATTCTGTGTTTCAAATGTGGATCAATATGATGTATTTAATTGTATCCCTCGAACAAAGTTTGGAGGGTACTATGGATTTGGCCTCGTCGCGCCGCGTCCGCCGCTGCAGAGATTTCCTTGTGAGCACTCTATCAGCCGCATTTCTACTGATCATCTTCAAATTTGGCGTGAAGGTCGAGTATGGTATAGCGAAGCCGCATATCGATTTTGGTGTGGGCGGAGGTCACATTGTAAGGTCAAAGGTCATTTTCAACGTTAAAGTTTACATGCAAGACTCTCTTATGGCACCTAACTATGCAACCATTAGTTACTTTTCAACCACACTTGGATGGTAGATGAGCTTGGGGGACGTACATGCTAGGGTCATTGTCGCCATGATAATTGTATTTATTTGTCAAATTTCCGTGTGAGCTCTATATATCGCCATGACGGATGACATGGTGGGTTCGGGGATACATGTGCTCGGCTGCGCGACCCGCCGAGCATCTCTAGTTGAAAACATTTTAATCATATTTGATGAAAATTTCTATTTAAAGAATCATTACTTTTATGACAGTTCATTTATTTCATTATTATCTTATCTTTTTCAGAGAGAAAGACAAAGTGACGACACGAGAGGTTAAAGCCCGGATGGACTAGCATTCCCGTCTCTTTCTGTCTTCATTTTCTATTATGTTTGTATTTGTCTTATGTACATAGTAATTCTTTTCTGCTTATTCACTGAAGAAAGTGGTCCCTGTGCCACAAAGAGTTAGGATTAATCCAATCAATCGTAACTATGGAAATCCATCAGTGTCCTTATTTTTTCTACAGGAAATTTGAACAATGTCCTTAGTAAACAAAGAGAAGCACAGCGAATTTTCAAGGAAGAAAAGGAATGCATGATATACATCATAGTTCGAAAATATTTGGAACAAACGTGCATTATAAATGTTGATGTTGCTGGCCGTCCATAGTTGTGATTGAGCGGATCAATCGCAATGTCTTTGAAAGCGGGCCCCTGACCTGCACTTGTGCTTTAACATTTATGCCACTGTCGCACCAGCAAAACTGACTGCAGTGCCCCTGTTTGACAAATAGTTACGATCGATCCGATCAAATCACAACTATGGAAAGCCAGCAACGCCAATATCTAAAATGCATGTCTGTTAAAATATTTTCTATGGATGATGTGTATTCATACATGGTGCAAGCTTCCTGTATGAAAAATTACAACATTGATGGATTTCTAGAGTTTAGGTTGATCAGATCGATCGTAGCTCTTTGTAAGACGGGACCCAGATTGAGCAAAGCTATTATTGGTACCCAGTAAATTGTGTTCTTATGGGCCTGTCACATTGTTCCGTGCAAGCCTTGCGGGTGATTGCCCACAGCTCACCCACAACAAAGTTTTGAGCATGTTCGAAATTTTCCTGCGTGCAAATCAGACTTCGTTAGACTTGAGTGGGTAACTGCATGTGAGATGTATGCGAGATACTGTCAATGCGGGCGACCTGTTGGTGACGCGCGGTTCGCAAAGATAGTTACCCGCAAGTCACGTGCAAGGCTTGCATGGAACGATGTGACAGGGCTTTAATAACATACCATCGGTTGGTTTGGAGTCTGTTTCATTGGTGTGACTGTAACACTACTGTGGTATAAATCATTGAAAATGATAATATTTACATGACATGCAAGTTTCTCCATGTTTCTATTTAATGTGCGAAGTATGTGCTTCATCTTGTGTCCCTGATAATGCAACATGCAGTTTCACAGTAAAATCCTTCCCCTCCCCCCCCTCTAGTCTGTTGTGTAAGACCTCTTGAGTTAAGAAGTCTGAATGCACAGCCTACAATGACTTGGTTAGTGAAGGCCCTCTGCAACAGCAAGTGTTATATGTGCTAGTCTTGCGTGCAGACTCGCTTATTGATCAAACCATCTATTAGGGTCTGTGCCTGCAGACTATCCCCCTCCGTCTTATCTTGACAAACTGATGGGAAATATGTTCAGCTTAGGGTCAACTTGTTAAGCTAGAAATTTTTCCGGTCGCCTCTAAGGATTTGTATGAGTTGGTAATGTTTCATTAATAAATTTCCTATTGATTATACGTATTGGAGTTATACTGTATTCTGAAAGATGTATCTTTGATCATTAGATTCCAGGCCAAAAAAAGAGAGAAATAATATAGTTTAAACAAAGTTCACCAGCAATAATATGCTTCCTTTGACCTTGTATCAGTTTATCCCCCGGTATCCCCCCCACCGTCAAATACTGTATGGGGTGTGATCAACTTATGAAAGATTTTAATCACTGGGTCTGACTTCATTTCACTGTCAGGGTTTGAACTTTGATTTATAACCTCTGTTGTAAGTTGATATATTTGCTAAATTGTTGTGAATGCAAGAACAAGGCAGATATTTACCCCCCCCCCCCACTCACCAATATTCTCACTAATCTACACAGCATAAGATGTAAGTGCATGTATAGTTAAACTGCTTGTGCTTTACATGTAATGCTTAGTGAGCACTGAGCCATGATTACATAGAATTCTCAAAGTCACAGTTGGCCCAAACCAAGACAAGGCTCATTCTTCACATCCAGTGCTGGTTTGCAGTTCCCAGTTGGACGTGTTCACCAATGCCTTTTCAAGGGCAGCTAGGCCAAGTTCTTATTCCAGTCTAATAATAATGCTCGTTTTGGATCATATTCAGTGTTTCAAAATGTAATGGTGAAGACACTCTGCCTCGGGATGGTTTCTAGAGTGTCGATGTATCCTCGGTGGATAAATGTGGAATATGTAATAAATACATTGAAAATGATTTCTAAGATTATTAGTCTTGGTGATTCCTGTATTGTCTTAAGAACGGATGCATCAATATCTAAATAAATGGAGAATTAAGGGAGGATAGGGGAGCAAGCAGGGGGGGGGGGGGGGGTAAGTGGGAGAAAAGGGAAATTGGGAGATGGAGTAGTCGAGAGAGGAATGGTAAAGAAGTGAAAGTTTTGTATTCTGCAAAACTGAGGAGGAAGAAAAAGAGTTGAAGAGGAAGTTCACCCGACATACAGTTTGTTTAAAGGGATGGTACGGGCTGAAAATATATCTAAATAGAGAAAAATTCACAAAGCAAAATACTAAAAATTTCATCAAAATCGGATAACAAATAGTTATTGAATTTTGAAGTTTATCAGTTGTCAATCCAATTGTTTTTTTTTTTTTGGTAAACCCAATTTCTTATAATAAAATACATAAGGACAAGTGGGGATAGGACATCATCAGCCCACCTAATGAATACTCATAAAGACATGCCTAGAACTGTCTCACCGGAATAATGCAAATCTTTAAAATTCAATAACTTTGTTATTTGTTATCCAATTTTGATCAAATATTCAGCATTTTGCTCTGTGAATCTTACTCTATTTATTGGATATAAATATTTCCAGCCTAGGCCATAGTGGAAGAGAGGGGGGGGGGGGGGGGGGGGGGAGAAAGAAAATAAAGGTAATTATAGTGAAGATTTGGCCATAATCCAAAGAATTTAACACTACAGATTTTTAAATGTATCATTTATTTTGGTCAAACCTTTAATGTTTCTATTTTATTGACAAATCAGGGTGATCTTCATCTTCACCTGTGAGGAAATGGCTAAAAATACAAATTTTCAGAAGGAAGTCAGAGAAGCTGGGTGTGAAAATGGGTCAGTAATGGTTAATGTTCATTACATTTCTGACTTTTAATAATATCAGACACTTGAATCACCATCACTTTTTACAAACAAAATGCTACAACAAATATGAAGTACATAAAAACAATTTTTATTCACAAAACACTTGACAAATAGATATAATCAACATAATAAGCAAATATAATATTTACAAATAAGTACAAAACGTTGAAGAATGTATGAATCACTTTGGGACGGATGAACATTTGCAAGTTTTAAAGAGCTTTCAACACCATTCAAAACAGTATATATAATTCCTCAAAGATTCAGGATCCTTCCATACTAAAAAAAGAGCTCTGAACAAGTGCAGCTGAATATATTCATATAAAAGCTGCACTTTACAAATTCATGTTTATAATAATTATCATTACAATCCTGAAAATTTGATATTTTGTAAAAAGAAGAAATTGTAAAATCTCAACAAAGAAGTGCATAGATCTAAGAGTAGAGTATTAAAAGTGAGAGGTTACAGCCTTGCACAGTCATTCTTTCCATTGAAACTGGTTCTAAACATTTCCCAATAGCCCAGGGGCCCGTGTCATAAAGCTGTTCGTAAGTTACGAACAACTTTACGCACGACTCGTGACCCTTGTGCCATATGATACATCCCTATAAAGCTGACTTAAGTATAAGAACATGTTCCATTCGTTCGTAAACGCAGTGGTTGTCTTCAAGACAAGTCCATTGCTGCTGTAACTCATTGATATGTGTCTGGTGCGAACACTAATGATATATTCAGTACTCTATTAGGTTTCTAATGTACTATTGTGGACAAAATTATTCATCAATCCATAAACATATAAATATAAGTACATGTATATGCAATTCAAAAATAATATTTTTCATTCAAATAGAATGCAAACCGATAAAAGAAAATATGATCATTTCACTTTTTACAATTTGTATTCCATTCATATTTAAGAGCAACAAGACCTTGCAATATTCGGTGGTATTTGGTAAATAAATGTGTATTGTTGGATGAGCTTGCAACAGGCATACCATAAACGGGCGGTCAGAGTTAATCTCGAGGTAAAGATAAATGCCAGTTGTGGTAACGATCTCAAAAGAGTGCAAAAATAATCCAATTAAATGACCACCAGAGTGTGTGTATGTGTGAATAAAAAAATCTGTGCCAAATGATTCCGGCAGAAAATGTGTAATTGCTAAGAAATTGACAAAACAAACATGGTATTCCAGTCAGATGTCAGGTCTTCATCAACGCAATAATAATACACTGTCCCACATGTGCTAATCTGTGTAAGTGATCCCCTTGATTTGATAGACTTTCCCATGAAATCAGTGTTCATTCTTTACCTTTAAGGTAACCAATGTGCTATGAATTTAGAATACCAATCTTGCAGATATATGGTTTATAAATAACCCAACATCAACAAAATACACAGACACGGTGTAAATGTTATATGCTCGAACCCTTTTGAGTCTGAAAGTATTGAATGCATTCCACTGTGATAGAATTTCCACTGTATAATGAACATCTTCTCAAATGGCATTAACAGGTTTATTCTTAATATCATTTCAAAGAAATTTTCTCAGTTCCAGCCAAATGCTTCCAATTTCCCCCACAACTAACATTTATCATGAGATAATAAGAAATGCATTTCATTTTGCTCAAAGGGGTATCATGGTATGGGGATCTTCATTCAAGATGGGACAGAGAGAAAACATTTAAATTGGTATGAAAAATCAAGTAACCCCCCTCTACATCCTTTCTTAAATGATTACAAATTCTGCATACAAAACATGTGTTTTGGTCAGATTCTCATCGTCATTATTATTCATCCCGACATTTCAAGCCCCTGTTAAATGCAAAAACCACTGATCCATGACAACCCCATTGATTTCTATTTCCAAGCGTCCTTGGGTAAGATTTAGACATCAATTTGAATTAATAAATGAATGAATACAGAATTATTTGAATATTATTTATGGATCGCATATCACAGCTTTGCAAGAGGTACATGAATGCCAAACTCATGGCACATTCCTGAAGACCTAGTTCATCCCTATATTTTAAGCTCCCAATGTGTGAAAATACAAAAACTACCGATCCACAATTATCTTGTAGATTCCTGTTTCCAAAGACCCTTGGTATAATTCATATATCTATATTTTAAATAATTAAGGACTGAATACAGAATACAATTGAATTTTGACTAAGGATTGCATATAAACGATGCATTAGGTACATTACACAAAATTCAAGGCGTATTCCTGCAGACATAGTTCATCCCTAGTTTACGATCCCTGCCCCAAGTGAAAATGCAACAACTACTGATCCACAGAGTTTTATTATTTTGGAGTATATTTGACTGGATGTCCGGGAAAGTTAGTTGTAGACCTGATTATCACCGACGGGTTGGTATTGATCGACTCTGTCCAATAGAGCATCTGAATATCCAGGGGAGTAGTACCTGCAGAGAAGAAAAAAAAAATAACATAAATGCAGAGATTACCACTTGAAATCCATTATGATTATTATTATTGTTTTGGCGTTACCTGTGCCTGGGAGGCGAAAAGCAAACTGAATCACTATGACCAGCAGGTCTCTCCTCTCGATATAACCGATTGGGGTAGTGCAGGTGGACTACAACGTCAGGGTTTCTTGTGTGGGTTCTTAACGTGCAAAGGTGGTGACTTTCCTCTGCACAGGGCCTCCATTTAACGTCCTATCCAAGAGACAGAGTGTTTTCCACTATAACATAGCCTGCATCTATGGAACACAACGGACTGGCTTCAGTCATCGGCCCGGGGTGGACTCACGGCCTTTGGTTCGACAGGCAGACGCTTTACCGACTTGGCCAACTTCGCTCTCTCATTATTACCACATATCATTAAGCAAAATGACTGAAAGAAAACTCATGATTGAAGTCATGTCATTTATGCCACCTCAATGTCAATTTTAGTTTTAATTACCTGTAATTTATTGAGCCATTTACCTTTGTGACACAATTGATTAAGTTTCTCAAAATATAACCTGTTTTTCTTGTACAAACTTAGTTCCTGGAGAGGATCTGAAGCTAAAGTCCAAATATTGAATGAACTCCACAAACATAATTATTCTCAATACTTTTCTTTCTATTACAAAAATTTGACTCATTTCAATGCTTGGATTAAGTAAAACTGTTATTGAATATCTAATTTGTATTCAAATCAATGTGCTCTGGTAAGAGTCAAGACAAATCCACACAGTTCTTCTTCCCATTCCCTTTTCAGAAAGTTTACAAAATGTCTACTGATTAAAAAATATATTATTTTTCTCTCCTTTCTATCATATGATCTCTTCTTCATCAGAACATGAGTTTGATCAAAATAGAATGTTGTTTGAGAGTAGGCACATGACCAGGGGGCCGTTTCATAAAGCTGTTTGTAAGTTAAGAGCAACTTTAAGAACAACTGGTGATCCTTTCTTGTGGTAAATGATATTCACCATTAAATGTTCATTGGTGATTATTTAGGGCATAAGAAAGGTTCACCAATCGCTCTTAACTTAAAAACAACTTTATGAAACACCAACCAGGATCATTTTCCATGACTCATAATTTTACTTATAATCAATCATGATTATGAGAATGGTTTATTAAATAACAAGGATCCACATTTATTATTATCATTAATGCTGCACTTATTCATCATTTTTATCATTATTTGATCAAAAGTGAGTGGACATACTTGACAATCTCCTCAGGGAAGCAGTTGTTGATGGTATTGATGTACTCCTCCAGGACGGACCCGGCATCGGCCTTGATCTCTTGGACCTTCTTCAGCCCGCCGCTGGTAACAAACAGACGACGTGCCTTGGGGTCGTGAGGAAGTACCTTGCCGAACTGGCCAACCACGTGCTTGAGGATGTTGGGCGGGGCGTCGTGGAGGAGGGGCTCCAAGGCAGGGAGGTGAACGCACTTCTGGAGGATGTTCTTGAGAGCCTTTTTGGCCTATAGAAAAGAAGTGATGATAATCATTTATAAATACAATTTTTGAAATAAAAGAAGGTTTATTATTGGCATGCTGATCTTGCAATATTTCACATTCTTACAATTAAATATTTACATTTAGTATTCTACTATGTTCGTACTAAAGAACCTAATAAACTGCTCAATTTTGGGTAACATATACATATTCTTGGTATTAATGGTGCAATGTAGAAATCTAGATTCAAATAAAATATCATATATTTCTTTCATTATTATCACCAGAGCGTTCAGAGTTAGGAGAAATAATGTATTTCTCAAGGTGTTTCATGGAAAAATAACGATATTATAAATATAATAGGGTATAACTGAACAATCCAATATTCCTAGTACAGCAAAGCAGTTGTGTCAGGGTTTCTGATCCCTGCGTATTACTGTTACAGTACAGAAACAATGGTTTATTACACTTTGTGAAATCAAAGGGGGGGGGGATAATCCGGTTGGAATGACATTTCAAACATCTATTCCTTGCTAAAAAAAATAAGAATTTTGATCTAAAATGTGAGAAGTCAATGGTGTTTAAGACATTTATTCAGAACATGCAAAACAAAACAACAACTCCATTTTGAAAATTTGACCGAAAACTAAGATTACGTCTGTTTGTAAAATCTCTAACATTACAGCGTATAACTGTTGTGTACAGCAACCTACCTTTGTTTGGAGGTCTTCCGATGCGTCGGCTCTCTGGTAACACTCGACCAGGCGAGGTAATACATTAGCTTGAGCAACGGCCTTGGCATGCTCTGGGGTATGACGTCCTATCTGACCTAGCGCCCATGCTGCTGCGGCCTGTATGTGGTCTTCTGGTTCCTCTGCAAGCGTCATAGCTAGCTGCGTTACACCCTGAATCATAATAATAAAAAATATAATAATAAAGATAACAGTACTTCTTAAAATGATAATCATACTAACATGCATTTAGTAGAGCACTATATCCTCCCAATGATAAAGCCACTGGAAATTCTAGGGTGTTTGATCCTCACGATTTTACAATGTATATAGTTACTCAGGTGATTTTTACCTAATAAATAAATTGAATTGAGTTAAAAAAAGCCTGTAATTCTTTGTAAATTCAATAATTTCCAAGGCGTTGTGCAACCCAACTAGCGAACAATCTTATTCGCGAAATGGTATTATTTAGCATTTGGTGAAAGGAAGAAGATCCATTTAACTCGTACAAAATGTTGTTCGATCACACTCCCGGAGGGGGGGGGGGCAGTCAAATGTATTGCTAAACACATGCGTGACCAAATTATTTCCAAACATCCCCTAAACAATTTTTTTCTCTGTGTGCAAAATAACCCCCTAAACTGGTTTTCACGGCCTTTATTTACACGATTTGCCATTCGCCAGAATATGACCTTGGGGGAAAAAACATACCCTAAACACATTAGGCTAGTGTGTAAATAATAGCTTTGAAAAAAAAAAACCCCTAAGTTAGACCCCGCGATTGACCACTGACCAGTCTTTCAAAACCACGCTTTTTCTTACACCCCTTTCAACGCGTTTTTTGGTCACGTCCTCGGGGCTGAAATAATATACCTACAGGCCAAGATTCTTTCCATAAAATATGAGAGTTTGCTTACCTTGGAGACAATAACAGCCATTGCTAGATTCTCCGAGTGAGCGGCCACGTAGCCCAGCATCATGACACCGGGTAACCTCACATTGCCCTTGGATTCCGCTACGTAATCCACCACAGCAGCCACGCCCCCTGCGTTGACGATCAGCGTAGACAACTCGGGGGTGTGCTTGGCGATCTCGCGGATCAGCGTGGCCACGTTCTTACGGACATACTCGTCCTGGTCCTTGAGGCAGGTTAGGACGGCGGGGAAGATCTCGGCTTCGACCACCATCTCTGCCAGGTCTACGGAGTGTTTGGAGATCTGACTCAAGGCGGAGAATACTTGACGCTGTATACAAAAATAAAATACAAGGTAATTTTTAAATAATTACTCATAACAGCAAAAAATAAGGAAAGGAATGGATTATTTCATTGTGATCAAACTTATAGCCAAGGATAAACTCAAGCAACATATAAAAATGATGATTGCAATTCAGATTGGGATCAAATTATGACCATATTGGTGTGAATGGCTAAAAGGAAAAAAATAATGTTTTGAGATTATAGAAAAAAAATTAATATATTATTCTTTCATTTCATAAAGATATTTTTCGTTTACTTTTTCACATTTAGAGAATATTTTCATGAATGCAGCAATAAGCAAAAAAAAGCGTTCATCTAAAGATTAAGCCTTCGACTGCTGATTCTGTTTTTCATAAAGGCTTTGAACAGGGGGATTTCTGTTCCAGTGAGCAAAAGGTTAATTTAGATAATTTACCTTGAGTTTGGCATCAGGGTTGAGGATCATCTGAGCGAGGTGAGCGATGGCTCCGGCATCAACAACGGTCTGGGCCAGTTCAGGAGAATGCTTGCAGATATCGCTCAGAGCCGAGGCAGCTATACGCTTCAATGAAAGCTCTGGCTCCTGGATACATAGAACCAGCAGGGGTACGGCGCCAGCATCCACCACGGACTGGGCAAGTTCTGTAAAAATGAATCAAAATATCAAATTAGGGCTGCCATAGACAAGAAATTGAGGCAGGAGTTCATTGTGGGGAAAAGAAACATTTTTCACAAAGATGTTTTCTTGTGGTCCTTTCATATTAATTTTAATAATACTGTCCAGTGAATCAAATACCAATTCATGTGGGCTCCAATGTAACCTGTAGGGTTAGGACTAGCTTTTACATAATATATGTCTTTTTAAGCACTAAAAGGATGCAAATATGTTTTTTTTGTAATTTAGTTCATCAAGAGCATAAAAAGGGGCATCAGCACACCAAACTTAAGTCTAATCGCTCTGATGTCCAAAATGGCGAAATTTAGTTACATTACTTATAGGACAATTGCATCAAAGACATTTAAGTCAAAGTCAACAAGACATGGGGGCCCTGTTTCATAAAGATATACTATTTATTAACTTTTAAATCATGGTAACAGGACTTAGCAGCCAATCAATATCAAGATTTCCATGGGAACTACCATAATAATAATAATAGCCAATTTTTATACAGCGCTTTTCCCAGAAAGGCTCAAAGTGCGTTACAGAATATTATTACCCCGGTCACTGGATTCATTTCAATCCTGCACGAAAAGTGCAATGTCCACTCCCTGGGAAGCATTCCTTGCATTCATCACAGCCTCATTATGGCGCTGGCAGAATCAAACATACAATATCTTTCGCATCCTACCGAGTACCCATTTAGCACCTGGGTCGAGAGTGGCAAAGTGTGGATTAACGCCTTAACAAAGGACGCTAGACCGCGGTGGGATTTGAACACACGATCCTCTGTTTACAAGGCGAGAGTTAGAACCACTACACCATGGCTCTTTCAAAATAAAAATAGGTATAGTCGCTTCCATGCCATCCATGCATATAAACAACTATCATTATGTTCCTAATATGTTTTTTTAATACTAACCAGTGAATATTGGGCCCAGTTTGCTACTAACCTGCGTTATGCCTGGCGATGTATCCCAGAGCCCATGCTGCCGATTCCTTGACCCCCGGATCAAACTCTTCAAGGCAGATGACCAGAGCATCAAGAGCTCCGCAGTCTACAACAGACTGGCCCAGCTGAGGGGAGTGCTTGGCTACGGCCCGAAGAACAAATGCGGCCGCCTTCTTGTAGAATCTCTGTCATTTACAACAAAGAAAAAATAAAATTATTAAGAGCTGCTTAAATGCGAACGTGCAAATGATTAATGAAATGCGATGTTATGGGTTAATATGCACTAGTGCATGTCCTCTTGGCACAATTTGACCAATGCGGTGATACCTTTTTATACCACATGAAACTCAGAATTTAAGTAGATAACTAATGGGGCATTGCACGAAACTTGTGATCAATTGCAAGTATATTTTCGTACCCGAAATCAAGCATATGCCATGCAATTAATTGCAAATTTGCGATTGATTGCAAATCTGCTCCTTGAAACAAGGAGTGTAATCTGATTTGCTAAAGTTAGAAGTGATCAATCAACTGTAAAATTGCAACAGAA
Source organism: Lytechinus variegatus (assembly GCF_018143015.1). Taxonomy (NCBI): domain Eukaryota; kingdom Metazoa; phylum Echinodermata; class Echinoidea; order Temnopleuroida; family Toxopneustidae; genus Lytechinus; species Lytechinus variegatus. The sequence goes on from NC_054752.1 coordinate 9,951,947, forward strand.
TATTTGCGATTGATTGCAAATATTTTATATTGGCAACATCCCTTAAGTCACGCTTAAAGTTTTGTGACCCCCCTTCAGTGTGTAAACTTGAGAGAGTATTTTAATTTCATCAACATCTTATTTTCAATTTTGTCTTTAATGTTTTCAGATCTGACAACTTTCCTGGCTTTTTTTATTGCTCAGGTTTTATTTTACTTTGGCAAATGTTGAATAAAACAAACTGTCAGATAAACAATGGACAAGTCCTTCACTGAAACCCGAAATGCTCCCAAGAAGTATGAAATTTGTTAGACATATCAACAGTCAACAATCATATTGACAATTACGGGAGAATTATTAAGCTGATCAGATTAAATTTTCCATGACAAGTTCTATTAATATCAAGTTCATGCAAAAAAGCCATATGTGCCTGAACCTAGAGTTTTCAATATTGCAGAAATAATTGTGCACATACTTTTGTGTGAAAACAGAAAAGATCAAGAACATAGTTCAAAAATAAAATTATTTGCACTGTAGCCTAATCTACTGAGATTCAGAGAAACTAATGTAGTTCATTTTCAATCAAAATAAAATCCACACTCATTCAAAATTATTTTCAATTTTTTTTGGACATGAATTGAAAAAGTCACTAAGTAGATTGAAATACATGTAGAAAGTAAACTTTAAACCACCAACCAAGCGAGCAATGCACCAATGGGCTTGAAACACTCCAAGGATTAAGCTACTTCTGGAAATGTGGGTAAAAAATGAAACAATTTCAGTTGTTTCAAATGGACTTACATTTTGCTCAGCAAGGGAATATACGAGTTGAGGAAGGATGTCTCCCTTTACTACTGCTTCAGCTAGGTCATCGTTATAGTTTGCCAACCGACCCAGCGCCAAAGCCGATGTCTGTTGAATTGTGGGTACAATGTCCAGAAGAAGAGGACGAAGCAGAGACATCACACCTGTAACAAAATATCAACAACAAAAAAACACAAACAAAAATTACTTAATGTTGACCGGCTGTGGACAATGTGTAAGTTGGTAAAACAAATATTCGGGCAGGTCAAGTGACTACTACATGAGGGGAGGGTGTGGCTATTTCAATACAAGTTACAACCAAGGCAAAGTAGCCTTTGCTTGGTGATAATTATTCTGCATTCCAAACTAGTTTTGATTTATCTACTGATTTTTGCAAATTCACAGGTAAAAATTACGCATTCCATAGATTTTTCCCCCCAAAAGTATTCAATATATATCCTTCTCACATTGAGAATCAGTTTGGCTATGTTCATAAATATACAAGAAAATCATCTGAAGATTATTAATGTGTCTTTAAATCTATGATATATCAGAACAGATTAATACCAATGAAACATACAAAATACATTGTTGTTGAATATAAATATACAATTTATTGAAATCTACTACAATTTGGAAACAATGGAAACATTTAAAACATGACATCTGCTGTGACTATCTTGCATGAAATAGTCAGGCCAAGCCCTCCAGACAACTGTGAATAGTTCCTTGTGACAAGTTGTGTCAGATTAGCTAAATCCTAAAATTATGTTACATGTATGTCAGTAAAGATGAAAAAATGAGACAATTATCAAATCATCCTGTGGTGGTCTGCAAGCATTACTTCTTTAATCATTTTTAAAAGTTTTTTCTGACTTTGAAATAGAGAATTTAAACTCTTGAACTGCTGCATTTAACACAAAGTCTAGTAGGAAGAGAAGCAAAGGGAATTCTGAAATCATAATGCAATGGAGATTTTCTTTCTAATTACCCTTTAAACTTACCTGCATTCTGTAAAGTTTCAATATTCTGTGGTCTTGATGCAAGCTCTGCAACTGTCTGTACAAATGTGGTCCGAGCTTTCTGATATTGCTCAAATACTGCAAAAAAGAAAAGAAAAAAAAGGAAGACAATGAATCACAATTGAATTCAAATGAAACTGCTGTATTTAAAGGTCAGGGAATAAGTAGACTATCAGTATCAATTAGGCCTATTACATGCTTGTTTTATTCAAGAATATTCCAAACTTGATAGGCCTTGGCTTGGGTCCTACAAAAAACTCCATGACTCCCCATCTTCATTGTTCATTTGTTGATCCGTTTGTCTTTTGTAGTACAGCAAGCAACTTAGCAAGCCATTTTATTTGAATTGATTGCTCTTGATTAATGTCTGAATTATGTTAAAATGCTGGTCCAAGATGTATTATTATTAGGACAGATGCACCCTCCCTGTGCTAGTTTTTGTAATACCCTCCTAACATTGCAATAATCTACAGACACAACCATTAAAATCAAAACAAGAATCAAATGACAAAGAACTCAAAAGTAAAAAAAAGGACAAGATCTAAGTTAGATAGGACCTACACAATTCGCAACTGGCAACTTCATCATTCATTTTCTTGTGTGCATGCCAATATTAAAAATGTATGGGCAATGCTGACTGTGGCACGGATAGCCACATCGGGCGTTTTTACACCAACAATATCAAGAGCAAGATCATAAAAAAGAGCAAGATAATTCTCGGCAAGGCTCTTTCTGACGGGACTTTGATGAATTATTAATCTCGATCGGAAATGTAGCTCGCTCGCGCTCGCACTGCAGTCGACGTTGTCACGTTCACGAACCCGCACTTTCGGCTTGCGGTACCCGAAAGTTAGGCGGAGGAGATCGGTCCTGTGCCGTAGCAATGGCCGAGCCAAGGCATGCAAAACGATCAACTGGTGGCCGCGCCGCGGCTTCTCGACTCGATTAGATACCTTAAAAAACATGCATGAATCATATTTACCTTGCAATACTTGTCTTGAACTCATGATTTCCTTTGATTATCGTTTTCCTGTGATTTAAAGCTGTTTATCATATAAATTTCCGTAGCTCTGTGAGGAGTCCCTGTTTGTGATTTCCTCGCCTGTAAACAAATACACGAGCACTTCGCGTTGCTATGTTGCCTCGCGCACCTATGGGCAGCCAAAAAGAAAAAATAAGATTTTCTACGTGTGCGATAAACATCATTCTCGCTTCAGAATTATCACCCTGGCGAAAAGTTTATTATTATAAAAATAGCAGAAAAATAATAGGAATATTGGTGAAGGTCAAAAGAAAGTCCACCAAATATTATAAATTCATTAGAATTTTAATTATATGGTTAAAAAGAAAGCTATTAATAAGTGTATTTACATTGGTAATAAAAACAAATCAAGATGCATTTCATGATCGCAACCCTATCCTGGCAACAGACCCCTTGACAACTGTTTGAATGGACAGCTAAGACTCACATAAAATATATGTAAGAAATTAAGATTTTCATAGATTCGAATGCAATCACCGAAATACAATGAGCCCCAAAATAGGATGAATAATAAAAAGGAGAAGTTTTATGCAACAGTGTGAAAATAAAACCTTTGGAACACGAGGCTTGTGTAAAAACAGAAAAAAATCAAAGAAACTGATAAACGAAAGTTTTAAAGAAATCAGACAATTAATGAGAAAGTTATGAGCATTTGGAAAGTACGACCCCCGCTTTCTACACAACTTACAACTGAGTCAGCTGTAAGTCCAACTATAGTCTAAATCAGTTCAAATCCGGACTTGAATTTTTTTTTGGCAAAACCATCCTCTGAAGTACAGACCTATTTACCAAAGATAAGAAAATCAACGAGGGGCACATAAGCTTTCCGTCTCAACCAAATCCAAGTAAGTAATTAAATTAAATTAAATTCAGTTTATTTAACCATCATCAGGTACAAACAACTATATAAATACATATCAATATAGATAACCATAAAAATACTAAATATAACAATGGAATGATGGCTTGGTGAACCCGGAGAAAGCAGAGCTTATAAAAAGGGGCCACCGAGTTAAAATTCACACTATAGGGGCCGGGGAGGGGGCTTTCAATGAGATAAGAACAAATAATTGACTGAACGTTTTTTAAGCACATGTTAGTAATTTTCTGATAAGTCTCTTGAACCTAGAATGAGTTGAACTGGATTTTATGTCACTGAGAGATTCTCTTATTATTGGCAATGCGACAAAATATGAGTGATGTTACATGTGAACAACTCTCCCACTTTTCTAAACTACCTTTTATCATATCTATATCAGTATAGGGGCCCGTTGCAGAAAGAGTTGCGTTTAAACGCAAGTCAAAAAATCAATCGCAAGTCCCAAATGCGCGCTGTTGATTGGTTGAAAATCAAGTTGAGCATGATTTTAGAGTTGCGATCGATTGCAACTCTTTCTGCAACGGGCTCCTAGATCACTCTAAAAACATTGGGTAAAAATGCTCCATGGGGTAATTATGTGTCCAACCAACATTGGGTATTGGCTTTGGGCATTTTTATTTATACAATTTGTGATACAAATTTGACCATTCTAAAGTGATTGCTGCTTATTTTTTTAAACCTTATTGGACAATATGCTTCCCGCATGGCCAGTAAAATACTGCCCAAAATATTGGTTGGACTCATAATTACCCTTGTGCTCGTTAAAATTTTACCGAATATTTCTTACAGTGCATTCTTTCTATAGGAGGGTATGTAATACAAATAAAAAAATACATTATGGATAAAGAGTTTGTATCATCATAAGAAAGCGCAAAAAATTGACATTCTAGGGGTATTTTATAGTCCACCAAAGGAAAAGTTGTTCACATGTGACAACACGCATTGCCACATTGCCAAATGAAGGATCTCCATATAGCATTATTGATTGCAATATAATGCTCATAACTTTCTCATTCCACATAATTCCACATTTTCCAAAGCTTTCATTCCCCTTTAAGAAAATTAACTACTTTACATACGTATGTCCATAAGATAAAAACAAGAAAAATACAACAATAACATTCATAATAAAAGTCAAGATAAAATAATTCAAAGTAAAAAAATATATATATGCTGAAATAATGCTATGCAACAGCCCTATATGGGTGTAAGGACCGCATGTATGTTCCCAAAATGTCCGGTAAATTAAGGGGTACTTTTTCGCGGGACATGTCCGACACGCGAATTGTAAAAAAGGGGGTGTTTTTGTATTTTCACCCAGAGATTTCTATGAAAAGGGGGTGTTATTTTTAAACTCTCTCTTTGGACTCCTGAGAAATTTTAAAAGGGGGTTGGTATTTTGGTATTGGTATTTATTTTCCATATCACAATGTTAAAAAACAATACAAGGTAAATGTATATACATAATAAAATCAAAAGTATAGTGAGATAGCTGAATAAACCCACTCAGCTTTGTTAATATAATAAAATATCTTGAATAATATAGAAAAAATGATCAAATCACAGGATCAAATTCCTATAAATTCCTCCTAATTTTGAAGGCTCGTTCAGGATTATTTCATTTTGAAAAAGTAAAGTACGGACCTTTTGTTGGAATGAGAGCTCACCTGAGATAGGGGGGGGGGGGTACATTGAGCGACTCGGTGTAAAAATGGCAGAGGTAAAAATGGCAGAGGTAAAATGGGCAGAGGTAAAAATGGCAAAGGTAAAAATGGCAGAGGTAAAAATGGCAGAGGTAATAATGGCAGAGGTAAAAATGGCAGAGGTAAAAATGGCAGAGGTAAAAATGGCAGAGGTAAAAATGGCAAAGGTAAAAATGGCAGAGGTAAAAATGGCAGAGGTAAAAATGGCAAAGGTAAAAATGGCAGAGGTAAAAATGGCAGAGGTAATAATGGCAGAGGTAAAATTGGCAGAGGTAAAAATGGCAAAGGTAAAATGGCAGAGGTAAAAATGGCAGAGGTAAAAATGGCAGAGGTAAAAATGGCAGAGGTAAAAATGATAAAGATAGGCTACATTATGATTATCATCCATGACCGGATTCTTGTCGACGAAATGGACTATAAAAACGGATTAAATATTATGTTGTTTTTCATCATTTAAGATCTAAACTCAATCATTTTCTTGCCAAAATTATTTCAATTAGTGACTGCATGATGAAAGGATCTTAAGCTCGTAAGCAGAACAACGCTTTACATACAAACCCAACGATTTTTAAAATGTAAACACCAATGTGTGCAGCCACTAACCCTCTGAAACGAACAAGTTCGGGTCTACGTCGAACTACTTTCATAATTTAAACTGGATTAAAAAAATAACTGAACATTCTGTAATAAAAGTATTTTTTTAAATTTCCATATCATGATGGATCATGATGAATAGATCCGCCAGTGATGTCACTGGCGAATCCATGGGGCACTGCTGGCCCGTGCTCCCCCCCTTGAGAGGTAATTATTAAAATAAGTTAGCAAATATGCTAACTCAAGTGTGCCCCCTTTTTAAAGCAAGACCCTTTTCTGCCTGCTATTTATTTTGTTTACGAGTTAGTAGGCGGAAAACTTTTTTGCATGTCATTTTTCAGGAAACTGTGCCCCCCCCCCTTGGAAAATCCTGGATCTGCCCCTGATTAATGTGATACGTTGAATGTAAATGATACAATTATTGTTCAGTCTTTATAGAGCAATACCTCAATGCAGCTAGTCCAAGTGGATGCCAGGTTCCTAAAGGGTTTAACGTCATATATGGGAAGCTGCCCATGACATTTTATATGCACTAAAAAATGGTTCATAATTGCTTTAAAAATATTTCAGGAGCGTCAGTGAAATGATTTGTCGCTTGATATAAACTGAAGATAAACAATTTTTTTGGATTTTTCTAGAAAATTACATTACCTCTGCCATTTTTACCTTTGCCATTTTTACCTCTGCCATTTTTACCTCTGCCATTTTTACCTCTGCCATTTTTACCTTTGCCATTTTTACCTCTGCCATTTTTACCTTTGCCATTTTTACCTTTGCCATTATTACCTCTGCCATTATTACCTCTGCCATTTTTACCTCTGCCATTTTTACCTGGCACCCATTGAGCAGTATTCTGGATTAAGGGGAGTCTCCAAGTCAGAAAAAGCCCTAGAAATGGGGGTTCAGAAATTTTGGCAGACCTCCGTGCTTTCAAAGGGAGGGAACGAGCATAGGCGTACCCTAAATAACACGGGGGGGGGTATAAAGTGGGTATTGGGGCTGCCGAAGCATCCACTGAAAACTCAAGGGTGCATGCGCATCATAGGGGTGCACACATCACCCCTGGAATATTGGTTGGTATTATGCTACATCATTATGTTTTGTTTACCACATTAGTCATAAGCGAAATTTACATATCTCTTTCTTTGGGAGGAGTTTGAGCAATTTTTTTCATTTTCATTCACATGTATTGGTTCCTACAACATGCCTTTTACTTTCATTCATGGATTCGGGAGTTATTTATTTTATTTATGACGGTTGTTTCCTACCGGTTGACGCCTTGCAAAAGGACGCTAGGCCATATGGCGGGATTCGAACACAATATACCTCTGATCACAAGGCGAGAATCAGAACCGCTACACCACTGTGCTTTCATGACATGACAAGACAAGATGCGTGGTAACTTTGTGATATTTTTTGGGGACCCAGAGGAAGGGGGCGGTTGTAACTGAAAATCGATGGGGGGGGGGAGGGGCATGTAGTGCACAACCGTCCAGAAAATTATTTTTGTCGCCACTAAATGTATTGATATTTGCCCTTTTAGCCTCCCATAGTATCTTCACTTTCGGGGAAATATGAACCGGAAGCGTAGAGGTGGAAGACCAAGCGCATCCCATACAAGCATAGCCTTTTAAATGTCGTTTTATGTTCTCAAAGTGACCCACAGAGATGTATTCTTACAAGGTGTTATTTGTACAATGTAATAGTAATAACACCAACGCAGGGGCCGCGGAACTGTTTTGAAATGGGGGGGGGGGGGGGGGGGGCTAAGCCAAAACCAGCATGCAAAAAATCACAACCATTTGGTAATTTTTAAGTTTTTGTACACGGCCGGTTTTGGAAAAAAGTGGGGGGGGGGGGGACTGCTCCCCAGTCCCGGCCTGCTTCCGCGGCCCCTGCAATGTTATATTTTAGTCTGGTGAAGTTGGCTTACATATCAATCCGATATCCAATCACAGCCTTTAAATTTCTTCAAAATTATCTGACATGCAAGAAAGATAAAAGATTGAGTTCAAATGACTTCAAAAGCCATCATCATCACCTGCATGGTTCACATTTGGCCCCGCCTTATTAGCATGCACCTCGGAGTAGTTTACTAGATAGATGGCGCATAATCTTTATTATATCAGAAAAAATAATAAAAGGTCTCTCTAACATTACTACCCCCACCATTGAAAAGGGGTTTCTTAAAAAAAATTACATTATGACATATTTTCACCCTAAAAGCTAGGCCATATTGTCTTTTTCAGATTGTTTTCACATTCATAGCCCCCATAGATAGAGGGAGAGAGAGGGGGGATAGATATAGGTATGGGGTAAGCAATGAATTCCAATGCCCGGAGTTAGAAATGAATATTCATTATGAATGACGTATTCTGTAGCGCGCATAATTTAATAGCGTTGTAGCCTTAGAGTTAAATAGCGTTGTAGAGCTAGCTACGTACCGGTACGTACAAAAAAGTATTAGGCCTAGGTTACCAGTACTTTAGCCCTATCGATGCCAGTGATGGCTGCACAAGTCCATTTAGGATTGCCCAAATTTTGATGTAAAGCTGGGACCAAATTTCGGCTATGTTTTTACGAAAGAAGCGGTGGAGGAAATGATAAGGCATCATGAGGTGTCAACATTTTCATCGTTTACAATCAAGCAGACGAGATGCACGCCCGCGCTGCCAAAGAAGGGCCAGGAACGGGGCCAGGCCCAGGAACAGGAGATAAAGGTATGATACATGGTACAATATAGGCCTACCAGGGTGACCAGATTTCACAAAATGAAATACGGGACATTTAACAAACGAAGATCAAAAAAGAAGCCCACACAAAGTATTAGACTTGTGATAAAAATATATTGAATTGGAAGAGAAGGTGAACGAAAGAATAAAGGAGAAAGAAAAGAGATGATTGAGAAGGAAAGAAAATAAAGGAAAAAATAAAAAATAAAGTTAGAATAAAAGAAGGATGAAAAAATAATAAAAAGAGATAAAATATAAGGTTTCCGTCATTCTTTGAAATTAGTATAGAAAGAAAGAAAGGAAGGGAAGGTGAATAAATGTATGAAAGACAAAATAAAGGAGAAAATTGAAGGGGGAAAGGTAAGAAAAAGAAGGAGGAAAAAAATAATGAAGGAAATAAACATGTTTCCTTCATTCTTTGAAAGAAAGAAAGAAGAAAACTGGAGGAAGGAAGGGAAAGAAACAAAAGAAAGAATAAGGGACAAAATAAAGAAAGGAAGAAAGAGCGGAAGGGAAGAATGAAGGGAGGAGAGAACGCAAAAAAGAGAAAATAATGGGAGGAGAGAAAGAACAAAAAAAAACAGGAGACGAAGAGAGAAGGAAGCCAAGGTAATTATAAGGAAAGAAAGAAGGAAATAAAAAAGGATATTTGATAAAGAAGGAAAGAAAGAAAAATGAACAGAGAGAGAGAAAAGAAAAAGTCTAGGAAAGAAAGAGGAAATAAAGAGATGGAACAAAATTAAAGGGCAAGCAGAAAAGATAGGGTTTTTATAAAAGAAAGAAAAAGGGAAAAGTTCAAACTTCAAGTAAACAAAAAATCCAATCATCTAATAAAAATCATAATTTTATTTGGTGTTTTTTTAAATGTATTTTTAAAACTTAAAAAATAAAATATTTTAGAAATTAATAAAATTTCAAAGTGAAACATATTGTCAAAATTAGAAATTAGGTGAAACATCGCGGCATCGTACACACCAAAACCCAAAATGAAAGCTGAAACAACTAGATCTATGGAAAGTCAATAACTTGTTCCTCCGATTACATCTCCAAATCATTAATCTGAGAATGCATAGTATAATTATAAAAATTTCCCGGCGATTTTGTGATTATTTTGGTGGAAACCTGTTTATCATGTGAGATTGTTTGCACCATTGAGAATTTGCTTCGATCCTCCATGCCTAGCTAGTAGCCTGCCACACACAGGCAGGAGGCCAGTTCGTTTGCAATGTATTGGGTTAGCAACAAATCACCGCAGAACTTGCAAAAGTTTACAGTTATCGATTGAATTGTTGTCCCTGCTTCGTCAGCTGTTGGTTATTTAATAAAATTTCGTCACTTTTAAACTACATTTTGTTCAATATTCTGAAATACGGGACAAATAGGCGTCCGGGAAGGGTTTGTCGGGACGCCGGGACACATGCAGGAGCAAAATACGGGACAATCCGGGAAATAAGGGACGTCTGGGGCCCGGGGGGGGCACTCGACCAAAAAATTGGTAGGGGGTGCCGCGGGCGAGACAAAAAAAGGGGGCCCCGGAGCGGGCTTATTGTAAAAAGGAGGGTCCTCGGAACGGGCTTCGGAACTACAATTTTGTGAAAACGGGGGTCCTTGGAACGGATCGCCAGCAAGTGAGTACGTGCGTATGCACCCCTATGGAATGGGCAAGCGTGAATGATGCAGCTAGCGCGGCCTCCGCCGGGTGCGTTCGCACAGAGACGATGGTCGGACAGCGCTCGGCGACCGCTTTTCACCAAAATCGCAGCAGATCAATGCGACCGGAACGGCGTAACGAAAAATATGCGAAGCTTTGGAGCGGATTTCTGTCTTACTTTTTTCGATAAGAAGAAAAATGGTATGCCTTGGAGCGGCTTTCTTTGTTCTTTTTCTCAATAAGACAAAAATGCTATGCCTTGGAACGGAAATTTGAGTGTAAAAATGGGGGTCCCCTCCGCGGCACATACCCACTATGCATTATATACTGAGTGCCCCCCCCCGGGGTCTGGGGCCCGTTGCATAACTTTTTACCTGAGAAAACTCAGGTTGTTTTTACCGGAGTTTTTACCCTGTGCTAAAGTCAATGGCGGAAATCAGACTAACCTTAGTTTTCAGTTTTTACCAGAGTTTTCTTGGGTAAAGAGTTTTATGCAACAGGCTTCTGGTCACCCTGAGGCCTACTATTATTTTTGTGTTAGTGGTACAATATAGGCCTACTATTATTTTTGTGTTAGCAGCTAGTCCGTCCTATTTTGACAGAAAGCCCTTTATACCGCCTCGCCCTTCACTGTATGATACCGGATGTAACTTATGATATGTGTAGTGTTTAAGGATCATTCTTTTTCTATTATAGATGATGCTAGATGTCTCTTTGTATCAACTGCATGCAGGCGAAACTTCAACTGATATAGCTATTTGAAAAAAAAACAAGTGGAAATTCTTGCAAATCGTGCAAGTTTTTGCGTGCCACTGTGAGCGGCTTTACAGAGTAAAGGAGTTAAACCCTATTGTAAATTTATATTACTAAACAATAAAATCATCAACACAAACTTGTAAGTTATGTGTTGCTATAACATCTGTTTTGGCCAAATCTTTACCATTTACTGACATATTTTCTGGACAAATCAAGTTATTAATTTGATATTGTTAACATTACCAGTGACAATGTTGTTGGTTTACAGGTGGTCCAAGGATATACTGGCAAGATGTTGCAACCAGTAAATTTTCAGTGCCTGCTGCAGCAATCCCTTTTGATGGTATACCATACACCTATGTATCAAAGCTGCTATATGAGTGTCACCATGGGAAGGATTGGAAGGAAAAGCAAAATATTCTCAAGCGAGATCAACGCAAACAGGTATAATTTTTCTTTGTAATGTGGTGTTATTTCCAGTGTGTGATATGGGAGTATTCATCTCATTTTCATATTATTGAATCGGTATGCATCTGAAATTTTAGACTTCTCACAGATATTGCATTTTCTTCAAAGCAGAACTTAATCTGTGTGTCATTGTAATTTATCCATAATTAATGAGCTGGAATTAGTCATTATTTGGAAAACAAAGGGTAGGTCCATCTTTAATTTTAATTTTTTATTTTAAACTTCAGTTCACATGGGATTTTTGTAGGTTAAATATGTTGTCTAGAACAGGTTTACGTGAAACATGAAGAAATTATTCATTTTTAAGGCTGTATTTATAATTTTAGACAACCTCAAATATGCTAATTGGTAATTTTTGTCCAAACTTCGAAAATCCCAATATTTACCACTTTGAAATATTGATATCCAGAACCGCCTGGCTAATTTTAATGATTTTGGTGTCATTTTACTCAGGAATATATCTATTTCTGCATAGATTACGATGTTACATGAAACTTCAAAATTTCATTGACATGCCTTCTTATATTATTTGAAATTAGTTTGTACATAGATATATGTGCTTGTTGCTGTCCTTACAGGTGGGAGAACATGGCTATGTTGGCACTAAATCCAGGAGACTCATCCAACCTACAAAGAAATAGAATTGTCCAGCAAAACTTATTGTCAAGGAAGTTTTTAAATATCCAGATTTCAAGGTTTGTACTGGTTCTGATTTATCATAATAATATACAAGCAAAATAGCCAAACACTCTACATGTCAGTCTCATATAGCAGTATCAAATTTTACTCAAATTGGGTGCTTTGTTTGCAAATTATCCCCAAAGCATCCAAGTTACAAAGTTTAAGGGGGGGGGGGGGGCTTTGAGTACTGGTCATCCAGTAGCAACAGAAGGCAAAATATAAGGTCATTCAGTAGCAAAAGATAAGAAAAGGGGGCCATTGAGTACATGGCAATTTGAAGAAAAGTGGGGTCTATCCGAAGGCACATCATGCGTATCCACCATGGAAGTGCCCCCCCCCTTATGTAACACTTCATGAAAGGGCTCGATATTGCATATATATCACCGTCCCAATCATAGATAATGAGTAAGACTTTGCTTAAGTCAAAATATCAGGGGTGGTATTCTGAGGTCATTTTATCTTTAAAATATTTTATTTTATCTCTTAAAATGAAATTGGTATTCTGAGACGAGATTTTATCTCTCAGATAAAATTTTAGTTTTTATCTTGCGTATAAATTTTATCTTGCGTGTCTACAGATGATACGCAACAGAACAATGCCTGAGTACACATACCCATCGCGTATCTGGCCATTGCAACGCAGATGATGTGCTTGCGCTCACGTTACTTTGAAGAAAAAATAAAATAAACTTAAAAGAGGGTAGAGGCTATTTTATCTCTGTGACGTTGATTTCACCAGTATTTCTAGGTAAATTAACCCCAAATGATGACATGAAAATGAAGAAAAATTATACATTTATTGAGAATAACACCTTAACGTTGTTCCTGTACAATCAGAGAGTATTTCCTAAGACTTTTCTTTACTAATATTGTCTTTGAAATGATGTTTGAAAAGATGCGATATAGACTTCGAAAAAAGATGAGAGTATTGTCATTTTTGTTAAAAAGAAATCTCCGTAAAGACGCGCAAGCGTATAGTGCAAGCGCATTTGAAGTCAATAAATTGACGCAATCTGGCCCCTTTGCCACACCTCCTGGCGGAATGGATTTCAATTGGTTGAGTGATATGAGAGAGCTATAAAAGCGTGTTTCTAATTGGATATTGATTAAAAAAAATAGGTGTGTCTTACAGAGATAAAATGAAGATAAAATGGTTCTCAGAATACCGATTCGGAGAGATTTTAAGGGTATTTTATCTCACTGATTTTAACGGAGATAAAATATTTTATTTTATCTGAGATAAAATGGATCTCAGAATACCACCCCAGGGCGTTTTTGCTCAATTTGAAGATTACCTGGAAAATTCGCAAGTATTAATCAAGTGTAATATTTATATCCACACATGCAAATCTGCAAAGTTGGGCCTAGTTTACAAATATCAGAAGAATCTTGTATCAGAACCAGTTGAGAAGCAACATTTTATTTTTTATATTATTGTTCGCTTTTTCCCTTTACAGGTACAGGAGGAATAACCTGAAAGCGTCTTCCAAGTCAAGAAAGTTTAGTACAGATATTCCTGACTACCTACACAACCGTCCCTTGTCTGTTATAAAGTTCTGCATGGACCAATTAGAGAGTAGCAAACAAGTAAGAAAGGCAGATGTAAGAACAGGGGATGCACCAAATAGTTACAAGGTACAGGGCAATTCCACAGGTTGGGACAAATCTGTAACGTGAGTAACCGACACATTCCAAAGATTTGCCAGGAGCATAATAGAATTTCCCAAGTTTTGTTTTTATACAAAGGATAGTCAGACTGTGTACTTTGTTGTGATATGGAGATGTTTAGTTCCTATCAATAATAAAGGAGTTACAGCTCCAAGTATGAGTCAAGGTGTCTCCAAATGTAACGTGAGTAACCGTGGAATAGCCCTACAGAGTATCAGTAGACAAACTGCATTCTACAATGTTAGTTTTGACAAACCAGCATGTGATTGTTTCACGTGGAGACGAAACAGGATCCCATGTAAACATTTCTTTGCAGTATTTACACACACAAATTCCAAATGGCAAGATCTACCAGAATCATATAGGTCGTCCCCATTCCTAATCATTGATGTCCCAGATGATATCATCCCAAAAATGGGGACATGTCATGATTTATTTCATGTTCAATAAATATGGTCTTGCAGTATTTTTCCATGAATCGGGAAGAAAGTCTTGCACGAGAACCTTGACCATTTTACTCAATGGTAACTTATACTTTGTCCGTATGTATTCATCTTTGAATGAACGGTTCTGGCACTCTATGCCATTATTAGTGTTCACACTCAATAACAGACGTTGCTGCCGAAATGCCCACGCCCATCTCTGTGTATAAAACAAAAGTATAAGCCATTGTTACATTTTACAATACTGCAAAGCAAAGAGATATTTGCTGAAAGGAAATGTGACTTTCAGAATCTGTGGTTTTTGGTGGCATTTAAATTTCACTAATTGCATCAGCACGCCATTGAAATCAATGAACATTATTAATATTAGAAGCAAATTAATTTTGCGATTATGGGGTATTAGCGAAATTACATTGCTAGCAACTTTTTCAAAGTAGAGTGCTGAGATAAACATCTTCAGGGTTGACAATGACAGTTAATTGTAAAAGATAAGTAGTTAACTCCATCTGAGGCATCCTTTAAATGGGCAATGTGTATTTCTATGTAGTTGTTTTAATTGCAACATATTTGTTTATATAATCTTTTGAGACTGCTTGAAAACACAACAATATCCATAACCACGTAACTACAAAAAATTAAGACTGTGGAT
This sequence comes from Lytechinus variegatus, assembly GCF_018143015.1. NCBI lineage: Eukaryota > Metazoa > Echinodermata > Echinoidea > Temnopleuroida > Toxopneustidae > Lytechinus > Lytechinus variegatus. The sequence goes on from NC_054752.1 coordinate 9,967,019, forward strand.
GAACGTGCCCAAAAGGTATCAAATGTACCCACAGGCGAAGGTTTATTTGAAAGAAATAATTCTTAATGAATTAAGGTGGTGCTACTGGCTAAGTCAGAACGTACATTTCTTGTATATCAGAAAGTAGTTCTTGATCTTGAGTCTCATAACTGAAAGTTTATTCACATGCATATCAGGTTGTTTGGTAGTATGCAAGTCTGGAATATGAAATTGTTGCATCTAGCTGTCCGTTAAAATTGTATTTCCAAAAAAACCTAACCGAGACCCATACAACATATATCTTATGCAAGAAATCTAAAGATTTGATTAGCCAATATGAAAGTAAGTGAAACATACACCTTTAAGTTGATAATAATATCTGTATTTACAACATTTTCTGTGGATTATTACCTACAAACTACATATTCTTCTATTTGTAAAAGGGCCTTTTTTAAACCCTTTGCTTTGTTCACTGTCTTGGATCTGTCAATCATTTGCTCATACATTATAAAGCTCCTATATGTGTTGAAGAATGATAAATGTTTCAAGATGTGATTGATGTGGAGTTTTACATGAAACAGAAGCAAAATTGTTTGTAACTCCAAGCAAAAGCCTGATACATGTATTACGAGATAGTAATCAGCATTTAGTATATAGTTTTCATTACTCTATACTATACTTAAATACAAGTCTGAAAGTCAGCACATATTGATAAAGGCTAGCTGAATTGTAGTCAGTCTTTCACATTTGAACGCGTGTTTTACATAAAATATGATTTTGATTTACATGCTGTATTTGTAAGTCTTTTCTGTATGATTGTGTTATTAAAACTATATTTTGTCATCCTATATGAATATGTAAAGTGTCATTTTTTTTTCATTTTTATATCAAAAGTTCCAAGATTTATTTTTCCATGAAAAAATTAAAAACACAATATATATTATATACAAAGACTATTAAACCACATAAGAATTCATGTTTCAATGGTAATTAATCAATAAACAAATTGAAGAGCGATCTTTCTATCTATTTGAAGCTAATGTTTTATCATTTTCACTGACCATGCTTATTAATGCTATTTTTGTTACATTTACATGTCTCTTTCTGGTGTACTTTTTATTTCAAGCTACAATGAGACAAATGTATGTTTCTCTAAGGTTTTTCAAAATACCACATACAGGGAGAACGGTTCTGAAGGGGGCACACTAGTAATTCAGCTCCCATATGGTTTACACGTAAATGTATGGTAATATAACGTCCGATTTCAAGCCTTTTGGGCAATGTTTACCAGCTGTGACACCTATCAATGTATCCAGAAAAGATGAAATTTTAACATATATCTCGATGTTGGGGGTTTATGTGATTAGATTTTGCGCTAAGGGCCACCAAAGAGCTATATTGCAAGTCTCGAGGCCTTTTCAAGACCCCGGGGGGGCCACTTACATTGGCGAGTGGATATGCGCGACCAAAAAAACACGTAAAAAGGATGTCTTTTTCACGATAGGTCACGTTACGTACGTAACGTGATAAGGGTGTCAAAAAACACAAAAATAATGAAAAAAGGGTATCTATTTCGCTAGGAAAATTACGTGTATAGGGTCGAATATGCGGGGATGATAAAACAAAATTGAAATATGTTTTATAAAGGATGTCCTTTTTTGCCCCAAAACTTCGTGTTTAGAGTCTGATTTGCGCGAGGTGTAGAAGGTGGGGTCGTACTAAACCAAAAAAGGTAAAGCCGACGTACGACCGAAGGACCCGTAACAATAAAACATTCCTGTACTTGTTTAGGGGTTCATTTCAGGGAATATTACCAATAGTATCATTTTGTTTCCAATACTTGTTAAGGGTAGGCTTTCACACGCCAATACTTGTTAAGGGGTGCATTTTCAGAAAATGGAAATTACGTGTTTAGGGTGCTTTTCGAGACCCCCATGGTCGCGCATGTCCACTCGTGAATGGAAGTGCCCCCCCCCGTCCAGGTCTCAGGTAACGCGTGTGGTTACCCGTTAACCCTGTTACCTCCCCTCCCCAGGCCACTACACTGCACATCCACAGGCTTAGGAAGATTTAACATTCCCCACGGCCGGTGGTCCAGGGGCAAAACTTGCACCAGTTGGAGTCAAGGATTCGCCAGAGGGCTTCTACACTCTTTGAAAGAGAGGCCATTGCCGGGGGGGTAAAATCCTTTTTTTAAATACCCATTGGCATTGACTAGTGAGTCCAGTGGTAAAGCCCTGATCCCCCTCCCCAAAAAAAAGGTTTTACTGCATTTACTTTTTTGTGGGGTATGCCTATATGAAATCCTGGCGGTGGAGTTAGAGGGAGCCCTCCCCCTCCCCACATGCTAGATAGCCGGGTTTTTACAGCAAAAGGGAGCCTTGAGGCTCCATTGGGTCGATGGGGATAAGCCCAACGAAGCTTTAGGTTTACTGTGTTGTGGGGTTATATAATAGGGCCTATGGGTCGATCCACAGCTTGTTATGGGTCATTGAACCCTGGGGGAGGGGGCACCGTGAGCCCTTAACTAGGGTCGAATGCATCACTTTTATATGGGATTAGCCTATATAAAAACCTAGGGGTGGAGCCCCCTCCACCCCCAAGCCATCCGGGTTTAAAAATATTTGTGGTAATTAACAGCCCCCACCCCCCCCTTCCTATAGCCAGTGCACCTGATCAACTTGAAGCCTAGTGGTACCAAGTCTCAGCTCAGGCTCTGATACCTAAGGCTAAGACTAGTTCTGGCTCAGTAGCCTACTAAGTAGGTCTAGCTAGCCAGCTAAGTCTAGCTGCTATTTAGGTCTATCTTCAAACTTGACCCTCAGCTCAAGGGTATACCCACTCATTCAATGAACAAGGTTATAATATAACCTTGTTCTCGGTTATATCTCCATGTGTGGCAAAATAAGGGTGGCAATGTTTGGCTAGTTTTTCTCTTTTTATTTGGGGCAAATGCTTAGTAATTTTCTTACACTGACAGTTTTCATTACACCTATATATTCATACTACTTGGCTCTTATTTCAATTTGATTCTTTAAATCATTTTTTTCTTAATTAAAAATAGAGAAAAAAAATTAAAAGACCCGTACGTATTTTACCCTTTTAGTCAGTTCCTTAGACCCCCATTTCAGAGTTTTGTGAGGCACACCCCATCAAAAAATCATTTGAGTGCCCCCCCCGGGCCTACCGAGATCGAGAAGACTGAAATTAAAATAAGTACCCAATATAAGTTCTCTACACCGTTCTTCGAAAACGAGTTCTCTTTGGCACCACATAATCACGTCTCTCTACGTAACGCGTACAACGCTATCAAATTACGCGCGCTACAGAATACGTCATTCATAATGAATATTCATTTCTAACTCCGGGCAGCGCGTTTCCGTTTTACACCCTGGCGAAGGCATTTTCCGGAAAAGTAGCCAAAAAGCGACTAGTGAAGAGTCTACGTCTACGTTTGTTTACATTATCAGCTGGGCGCGCGATCCAAAGTCCGCACCGAAGTTATCCGCAGAACATACCGTACTGTCTTGCAATGCAGCTGCATGAGCTTATACTTTCCAGGTTTGATCATTTGCCTTGCCGACTTGCTGATGTCTGTCTTTCTCTCTATCTGTCTATATATCTATCTCTCAAATTCTATCTCTATCTATCTATGTAACTGCAGTATCTATCTATCTAATAATCTTCTCTCTCTCTCATTCTTTATCTAACATCTATCTATCTCAAATCTCTCTATCCATCCATCTGTCTGTCTTTCTCTATTTCTCTCTCTCTACCTACCTATGTAACTACAGTATCTATCTGTTAATTTGTCGCTCTTCTCTCTCATTCTTGATCTATCTGACATCTATCTATCTCTCATATTCTAGTCTCTCTATCCATCTGTCTGTCTTTCTCTATTTCTCTCTATTTTTCTCTATCTGTTAATTTGTTAATAATCTTCTCTGTCTCTCTCATTCTTTAATTATCTATTTAATATCTCTATCTATCCATCTGTCTGTCTTTCTCTACTTCTCTCTATCTATATATCTATCTATGTATGTATCTATCTGTTAATTTGTCTATCTTCTCTGTCTCTCTCATTCTTTATCTTTCTATCTATCTAACATCTATCTGTCTCTCTGAAATTCTCTATCTCTCTCCCTCTAGCATTTTCTCTTTTTCTCTTTGTCCGTCCATATTTCTATCTACAACATCTCTCCCTCTCTCTTTCTATCTATCTATCCACCTCCCTCTCTCTCTCTCTCTATTTCTATCTATCTATCTGTCTATCTTGTCTCTATCTATTTATCAGTCTTCTATATCTATCTTTCGGCAGCTTCTAAGTGTATCAATCCATCAAACTTCAATTTGTCTTTCCATTATAAGTATCTGTTTATTTTGATTTTGTCTGTCATTCTATTCATTTAGTTAATAATTTATTTTTAGAAAAAAAAACTATCATAAACAACGCGACTGCAAAAGCATGTTCGGATTTCACTCCTGACTGCCGCTCTCTCTGTACATGAAGTGCCGAGGAACCCTGTGCTCTGATCAGTAACTGTGCAAATTGCATGCGGTGGTGGACTCGCCTGTGTCGCACGCTGCATGCAACCAGCGACGTGTGTAGACTCTTCACTAGTCGCTTTTTGGCTACTTTTCCGGAAAATGCCTTCGCCAGGGTGTAAAACGGAAACGCGCCTCGGGCATTGGAATTAGATCGGATAGTCTATATAGGTAGATAAATAGGTAGGTAGGTTGATAAATAGATAGATCAGGTAGATAGATAGATAGAGAGAGAGAGAGAGAGAGTCAGAGCGGCAGAATGAAGAGAGAAAATGAAACTTTTTTTGTCTCAGATCTTGTACAGGGATCATACAGGCGCAGTAAATTTATATAGTTTTGTGATAGCACGCGTAGAACGGCTGGTATTCAAGTTTATTCATGTAAACAAATGGGTCATACAAGATTTTTTTGCTAACAATTAGATAGAGTCAATTTTGGTGTGGCACATCGGCTGAAAAGAGGGCGAGGGAGACGAGGATTCTGTGTCGGAGAAAAATAATAAAAGTCAGGACCCGAATCGCCCAGGATGGCACTTTTGAGGGCGTCTATGAATTTGAGTAAGGGACTCTGTCGGCATCAAGGTGCTTGCAGTTTGATCACCGTACCGGTAAGTATACCCGCGCCCGGCCCGCCGCGATGGGGATGGGAGACACGGGGACACGTGCTGGTTGCGGCTAAACCGTATATGGTGTGGCTGTGTATGTGATTGCATGCCACTGCACACTCACTGGCACTGGGGCATGGCAATGACTCGGGAGCGGAGAGTGGGCGACGAAAGGCAACTTTTTAGCAAGGACAGGTAGAGTCTTTACTTTATGTATAATGTTAGGCCTACAAGTCAAGGGAAGGGCACTGGGCAGTAGACCATACCAAGTTTGATTGAATATTGTTTGTACTGTAGGCGTAGCCAGTGTAGGTATAGTTTTTATAAATCAAACATCATTATCAAACAAGTATGGCAATATGGATTTGGAAGAAGAATATTTTGTTGAAATCTGTCATACTTTCCAACATGAATAATGTTAGAGGTCTACACCAAAAATTTCATAAATTGAAGGACAAGTCCACCCAACAAAAACTTGATTTGAATAAGAGAAAAATTCAACAAGCATAACACTGAAAATTTCATCGAAATCGGATGTAAAATAAGAAAGTTATGGCATTTTAAATTTTCGCTTATTTTCAACAAAATAGTATTATGAACGAGCCAGTTACATCCAAATGAGAGAGTTGATGACATCACTCACTATTTCTTTTGTATTTTATTATATGAAATATGAAATATTTTTATTTTCTCGTCATTGTCATATGAAATGAAGTTTCATTCCTCCCTGAACATGTGGAATTCCATTATTTTAACATTTTGTGCTTCAGGCAAGGAGGTCCTAATCGTCAAATTCGTAAAAAATTAATATATTGTATGTATAATTCAAACCATAAAGAAACAAAAGAAATAGTGAGTGAGTGACATCATCGACTCTCTCATTTGGATGTAACTGGCTCGTTCATATAACTATTTTGTTGAAAATAAGTGAAACTTTGAAATGTCATAACTTTCTTATTTTACATCCAATTTTGATGAAATTTTCAGCATTGTGCTTGTCTGATTTTTCTCTGTTAATTCAAATCAACATTTTCCTGGGGTGGAATTGACCTTTAATTTTGCTGAGATTTCAGATTTCAACTCGTGATGATAATCACACCCTCTACTCACTTGCGATATTTAAAGTGACCGTAATAGCCGAAGTGGAGTGTTTTAATTTTTATGGCAAGTTTCCCCAAGTCTGTGCAGTCCACCTTGTCTGCACACACGTGTATCTGCACGATTCTAGTAAAAGAAGATAGGCAACGAACACAAACTTTACACATGCTCCACATAGACAGATATTCATTTTAAAAAACGACTCAAAATAATGACTAAATTATTGTAATTTTATTATTAATTATTTATTAATTGTCAACTTACATTTCAGAGAGGAAGTATATACGTGTACCATTGCCTTTTGGCCTACTGAGTAAAATGATCAGGGGGCGGATCCAGGATTTTTCGAAAGGGGGGGGCATACATGTATCTCGAGGAAAAATTTGATAAGCAAAAGTAAAAAAAAATTTTAACCAAAAATTAAGGAGATTTCGTCCACCAAAAATAAAGGTCTTCACTTTTGAAGAAGGGGGGGCACACTCCTGTTTTGACGACATTTTTACATTACAGATTTTAATTGTGCCTCTCAAAGGGGGCACGGGCGGCTGTGTCCCCCTGGATCTGCCAGTGAAAATGATGATATACTCATACATGTACATATTTCTTCCACTAATGATTTATTTGATAGGAGCGTAGCTTGAAGGTTGGTCCCAAAGGAACATACATATCCAAGATGATACCCACCATGGTGAAGCTGGAGGCTGGCAAGAAATATTCTTGGTGTAAATGTGGGCTGAGTAAGAAACAGGTAAATTGATGTGAGAACCCAGATGATAGTTATGGGTGACCTACCATTAATTTTGGAAAATCCCCAAAAAGTTCATATTAACTACAATAAGAAATATGAATTTATATTGTGCAGCCTTTACATGTATACAAATAAATTCAGTTGTGCTCTCAGAGCACTTTTTACTTCATTTGACACTTTCAAAGCAATTTTCTAAACTAAAGAGATAGGTTTTCATTTTAGATTTGAAGATAGTGGTGGAGAGCTTATGTCAATTTGCAGGCTATTCCATAGCTTGGGATTAGCTGGTGCAAATGCGCAGTCGCCAAGTGTGACTTATGTCACTATTCCAATTCATAAGAAGAAAAATGTGATAATTATTTTGTGAGACCCTGAAAAAGGAAATAAGGAATAGGTGAAAAAAAATTAAAAAAAGAATAACATGAAAATGAATATATCTCCATCAAATGTTATCATTATTTTTTTTTAAATTCTTGCAGCCTTTCTGTGACGGGGCTCACAAACCCACCGAGTTCAAACCAGTCCGGTTCGAGGTCGAGAAGAGCAAATCGTACCTGATGTGTCGATGCAAGCAAACGAGCAACCAACCGTTCTGCGACATGACCCACGTCAAAGTAATGTTTCAATCGTTTACTGGTCAGCTGAAGGACAAACCAGTTGGATAGATATATATTCACTTGGGACTACTAGCAGGTGATCTGCTTCCCACAAACAGGTTCCTCTGCCTTAGTCGAATAATCGCCTCACTCAAATCAATATTTCAGACCAGGGGCCTGTAACTCAAAACTTAGCGGTTGATAGTATAACAATTTTGTACGATTGATTAGATTGACTACAATGCGATAGCTCAGTAGGAGGCGCGATAGCTCACTAGGTAGAGCGGGGGATTCGTATTCCGGTGAACCGGGTTCGATTCCCACTTCTCGAGCTAGTGCCCTTTGGTAAGGCATTAATCCGCAGTACCAGGTCCTTCGGAGAGGACCTTAATCTGTCGGTCCTCTGGTTGCTTGCTTACTAGCATTCATGCTTTCTTAGCAATCAGGTAAAAAATCACCATCAATCAATCAAAATCAAGCTTACGATCAATCGCTAACCTTTGTGTTACGGGACCCAGATTATTCAAAACGTGGTATGATTATTCAAAGTCAAATTACTCCTAAATCGAGCATGGTCCCGTCTTACAAAGAGTTGCGATTGATTCGATCAATCCCAACTATATGGAAATCCGCCATTGTCATAATTTCCTACCAAAATTTTACACAAAGTTTACTTGTAATCAAAGAGGAACGCATCAAATTGCTAAGACAACCATGAATGTATTAGTATACAATCATATCTAGAAAACACTTTGAAACAATCATTCATTTTAGATGTTGATGTGGCTGGCTTTCCATAGTTGCGGTTGATGGGATCAATCGTGAATCTTTGTAAGACTGGGTCCTGATATCTGTGCTCCCAGGAGATTTGACTAGGCAGAGTTACCTGCAGTGAAATGGTATATCTGCTGAACCCATTTGGTCTACTTCTATCAAATTGGTCTAATTTCCATTTGGTGGAAACTAAACTTGGTCTAATGCCCATTTAGTCTAATGACCCAATGGTCCATTCCGTCTCATTCAATTAATACTTTCTTGCATTTTTTACATGTACAGGTATGTGAGCATGTGGTTCATACACAGTTCAGCTAATCATATAGACTGAATGGTTTTTAGACCAAATGGATACTGGATTTATTAGGCAAAGCCGAACTAGGTGCGCGATAGCTCAGTAGTAGGTAGAGCGGGGGTTCCCGAATTCCGGTGACGAAGATTCGATTTCCCACTTGGCATGCTAGTGCCCTTTGGCAAGGCATTTATCCTCATTACCAGGTCCCTTGGAGAGGCCCTTAAGCCATCGGTCCTCTGGTTTCTTGCTTAAAACAAGCATTCACGCTTTCTTACATGTAGCTATCGCGTAAAAAATTCAAGACTGAATTAGACAAAAGGTAGTTCGGCTGGCAATTAGACCAAATGGTCAGTAGACAGGTTGTAGATAAACTAGGATTTACACTATGTGTGGGATGAGACCAAATGGAAAGTAGACCAAGTGGGTGTGGACCAATTTACCAGATAGAAATTATGTGATCTCAGAGGCATCTTGTAGAATGTAGATTCTTTTACCTTTCGTCACACCTTCTGAGAAGGGAGTGATTTAGTGAGCGTGGGTGTATCAATACTCAACTTAGGGCATTTAAGGATTGTTTCATAAAAGCTACAACTATTGTAACCTTGCCGTTATCGCGCCTACCATGGTAACAGGACTCAAGCCAGTCACAATCAAAGTTTCCATGGAAAAACAATAATGGCAAAGTTATAATAGTTGAAAGACTTAATTAAATGATACAGGCCCCTGAACTGCATAAAGGGCTTCCAGAGAATGCCCTACAGATAAGGTACAGTTAAGGTATTCACTGACATAGCAATGCACACAACTCACCGGAAAAAAATAACCCATTGGATCATCTTTCCATGCAGAACTTCATAATTTTTCTTTTGCATCATCCATGTCATATTCCTCATCCTTTTGCTTGTTTTGGTTTCTGTTTTGGACCCCGTCCTCCATTATTGGTTGATAACATTAAAAAAAAGAAAAATAGAAATTGGTATTTGCAGTTTGATTTTGCATCATTGTACACTTTCAACACCACATCCCCATTTTATGACATTTACTGGATAAAAAAATAAAGTCATGTGCAGGGTAAATATTAGATAAGCTTTCTTTACAGATCACAGATTTGCTAATTCATGTGATTGATTTATATGTGCATACATTCAAAATCATGTTTTTTAAAATTTACCTCATTTTCATTGATTCTCTCCACTAAATATTCTCTCAATTTATCTGAGCTTTACTGTGAATTTTCCATTTTCTCGTAAAGAATTTACAACTGTAGGTTTGCCATAATGGCAACTACCATGGTAACATGGCTTTGCAGCCAATCAGAATCAAGATTACCATGGTAGTTGCCATAATGGCAAAGTTACAACAGTTGTAAGGCCTTTATGAAACGGGCCCAAGGTAGGTTGTCCCTGGAGATGAAGTGATAATTTTTAAAGACAATATAATTGTCTGTCAACTGAGCAGTGTCTAAAACATTGGATGGTTTAGGGGGTTATTTTGCACACAGAGAAAAACTCGTTTAGTAGTATCCCTAAATTAGACCTCAAAATAGCCAATCTGGAATAAAATTATTGGAAATGGTTTTTCAACTGATTTGAGTAGGTATGGGTGTCAACATTTACCAAAAAAAGTTAGGAGGAATACGGGTTGGGGAAAGTGGTTTTTTTCAAGGTCAAAGGTCAATGACCTTTTCATATATATACCGTATAATGATATCTCTGAGATGGAAAGGCGCAGGTTGGTGATAATGGTGTCAAAATGCACAAATTTTTACCAGAATATCAAATAAAATAAAATTAAGTACCTAGCATGCACATTCACCGATGAAATTCAAGGTCAAAGCCTTTCAAAGGTCAATGACCTTTTTTACATTATATACCATACTGTATAATGGTATCTCTGAGATGATAAGGTACAGGCTAGTGATCATGGTGTCAAAATGTACAGATTCTTACAAGAAGGTAAAATAGAATGAATGTGAGTACCTAGAATGGACATTCACCAATAAAATTCAAGGTCAAAGCTTTCAAAAGGTCAATGACCTTTTTACATTATATATATCATACTGTATAATGGTATCTCTGAGATGAAAAGGCACAGGTTGGTGATCATGGTGTCAAAATGCACAGATTCTGATCAGAAGATCAAATAAAATAAAATTAAGGACATAGAATGCATATTCACCCATAAAATTTAAGGCCAAAGGTCAATGACCTTTCATACATTATATACCATATTATATACTGGTATCTCGAAGATAAAACGGCGAAGGTTGGTGTTCTTGGTGTCAGAATACACAGATTCTTACAGGAAGATCAAATAAAATGAAATTAAGTATCGACAATGCACATTCACCCTTAAAATTCAAAGACAAAGGTCAATGTCCTTTTTGACATTAGATAATGATAATGGTATCTCTGAGATAAAACACCGCAGGTTAGTGATCTTGGTGCCAAAATGCAAAGATTTGTACAAGAATCTTCTGAAAATGGGTAGGATAGGTCTAACTCTCATGTCACAGCTAGCATCATCTGAGAGCATTTCCAAACAGCAGAGGGATGATGATGAAGTGAAGGCCATCATTAGAGCTGCATGTATATCAACTTCAACAAAGATGAATTCCCGTATTATTATTAATTACCTCTCATTGCGAGCTGCCAGAATCTCTTGAGATGCTAATGTTGCAGGGCAAAACTTCATATCTGCTCTCTGCCGTACGTCACCCATGATGCTATTTCTACTGGGTGTCAGTTTGTACAAGGATCATTATTTGGTCCAGAATAACTGAGTGTTATCATGCACAAATTAGGCATATGATATGATAATGAAATTCAAAAGGAGATAATAGCTTAAAAGTATACATCCATTGACCTAACAAAACTCCTACAGCACCACGTCCAGTTCTTGAGAATCAAGCTATGCAACATATCAGCAATAATATAGACCCTGGTCTGATATCCCTTGACAGAACGTTATTAGGCTTTCATTGAATGGGCCAGATCAAAGTCCTGAAAATGTCAGAAGGTTTTCAAAAGCTTAATTACTCTTTGCTGAAGTTGAGACACTTAACTTCATTTACTATGACAAAAGCTGCAGCTCTAATGATTGCCTTATTTCAATTCCTCATCATTGCCCCTGGCTATATGAAAATGTTCTTAGATGATGCATGCCATTAGGGTTAGGCCTATCCTTTCCATTTACAGTGATTGTAGCAATTGAGGTTAGTGACCCAGAAAAATTAGTACCTTGATTTAGATTTATAAAATGCATATGTAAATGCTGCTACTTTAGACAACTTCACCATTTTAGATTATATCATACATGATTTTTTTACACTTTTGGCAATGCATTACTACAATATATATTAAAAAGTGCTATTTGATATCAATTTCACCTCGAACTTGTATTTTGACGTCATCATTGGTCAAGGAATCAACTATTAAATTTGTGTTAATTTTCCATGCAGGTCAGTCTTTTTCCCATCAGAATCACTATATACAATGAAGTTATCAAGTTATCGACCTATTTACTTAAATTCCCTGACGTTATTGATATAGTTGATTGACTTCTAACCCTTAAATATATTTTCCATGGCCGCCATTATTTATCCTTATTTCAGAGTGAAATTATTAAACATCCAAGTTTTCATTACAAATAGGTATCTTTCTTTCTATAATTCACAAATAAAATGTGAATATAATAATTATGAATTACTATCTTTTTTTGGGGGGGAATCATGCATGGATGTACAAATATTTATTAACTTTTGACCTTTCACTCTGGAATCAAAGGTGAAGGTAATTCTTTATGATTATTTTGTGCCTTTTCATCTTCTTACAAAAATTGCTTTTTGACACCAAATCACCAACCTGCGACTTTTCATCTCAGAGATACCATTATACCATATATAATGTAAAAAGGTCATTGACCTTTGAAAGGCTTTGACCTTGAATTTCATTGGTAAATGAGCATTGTAGGTACCTTATTTGATTTTATTTGATCTTCTTGTAAGAATCTGAATTTTTGACACCAAGATCACCAACCTGCGCCTTTTCATCTCAGAGATACCATTGTACCGTATATGGTATATAATGTAAAAGGGTCATTGACCTTTGAAAGGCTTTGGCCTTGAATTTCATTGGTGAATAAGCATTGTGGGTACTTGATTTGATCTTCGTGTAAAAATCTGTGCATTTTGACACCAAGATCACCAACCTGTGCCTTTTCATCTCAGATATACCATTATACCGTATATGGTATATATTTTTAAAAAGGTCGATGACCTTTGAAAGGCTTTGACCTTGAATGTTTTTGGTTAATGTGCATTCTGGGGACTTAATTTTATTTTATTTGATCTTCCTGTAAGAACCTCTGCATTTCGACACCAAGATCACCAACCTGTGCCTTTTCATCTCAGAGATACCACTATACCGTACATGTATATGGTATATAGTGTAAAAAAGGTCATTGACCTTTGAAAGGCTTTGACCTTGAATTTCATCGGTGAATGAGCATTGTAGGTACTTGATTTTATTTTATTTGATCTTCTTGTAAGAATCTGTGCATTTTGACACCATGATCACCAACTTGTAGTATTTTATATGGGAGATACCATGATACAGTATATTTAAAAAGGTCATTGACCTTTGACCTTGAAAAAAAGCACTTTCCCCAACCCGTATTCTTCCTAACTTTTTTTTGGTAAATGTTGACACCCATACCTACTCAAATCAGTCAAAAAACCATTTCCAATAATTTTATTCCAGTTGGTTACTAATTATGGGATACTCAGGGGGTGTTTGGAAATTATTTGGTCACGCATGTGTGCAGAAACGCATTTGACTAATGGTTCAGAATAATCATATGTGAAGATAATGATAAGGGTTTATTTAGTTTAGTTTTGGAGGTTGGATTTTAAGTTGGGTTTACTTTAACGTGCAGTGCCGGCCACACATAAACGTTTTTAGCCGAAGAGAATGCTAACAATAAGCCCAGTCAGATCTTTTGGATTGTGAAGTCAAAGCATTTTATTTCAATGTGTAAGTAATGCATTACCTCAAACATTAGGCATTGCTGCCACATTACCGGTTGTAACAGGGCCTCTGTTAGCGCATTGTTGGCACTAACGTTTCTATGTGGTCAGTAATGATTTTTTATCAGAGCAATTGTCGCTGCAACAAATATAATGGAACCATATATAATAAGTGTGACACACAAAATTGAGATTAATAACGACTCATAATTTGCGGTCTAGGTTCTTTTGATGTCGTACTTTATTTAGAAGAATAACAAAAACCCTGGAAAACAATAGAAAATAAAGAATCATAAATTGTCAAATACATCAAGAGTTTCAATACAAACAATCAGTAATAAAAGTAGTAAGCTGGTAGCTCGACTCTACTATCATCACATTACATGTTTCACTCTACTAAACCCTTATGCAATAACACGACAATATAAGGCGTTATATTAACGTATAATAGAATAGAGAAAATGAGAAGAAGGAAAGAGATACAAAGAATAAACATCAAAGAAATTATATATAAAATTATAACATAACATGAAGGATTAAATATATATATGGAATGATAAATTAAGCATGATTGTCAAAAAGAATTTCAATGAAATAAACTCCAATAGTCTAAGCTGATTGTCAATAATATCATTGAATAGTAATAAATTATAAAAACAAAACTCTAACTTGAAATACAAGTAAAAGATTAAAGTTAAATCGGATTAATAATTAAATCAGATTAAATCTCAAGTGTGAACAGACCCTAGTACTCCTCAAAGTACGGTGCAACTAGATAACAAGTTGTTTCAGTGTGAACAGGGCTAGTCCCTAGACAATAAAACTACATTCCTGAGTGACCCTATCACCCCTAACCTAAACAATGACCATGAAGCTCCACAGAACTTCTGCAGCATGTGCCGTGATTCATGACGTCACACTGCCAACTACTATGAATGATGCAACTGGCCAACAGCCCTAATATGTATCAGAACGCTGTCTGTCGCCTAGCAACAGCCTTAAAGGTACTAAGTTACTTATAAACTTAAACTACGCATACATCAATGCAAAATATGAATATCTACAGATGAATCTAACATAATCAAGCAATATCATTTTGGATATAAATCCTAAATATAATGCTAAGCAAATAAAGTCATTTTCTGACCATACAGAAATTATTAGATGAAACTAATATCATTTAGCACAATAATACTGATAAAATAACAAATGTCGCTTTAAGTAAAGCACAACAATAATATTATTTCCTCTCCAAGAAATACGAACAAAAAAGTTTATGAAGCATGATTGGATTATTTAAATCAACGGAATTATGTAAACCTCAATTAGAGTAATTAATACAAAATATCCACACGAATCATGTCCGATAAAATACTTCTAGACCTATGTCTTAACACACAACATATGAAATCAAATCAAATGTAGCACATGTATATCAAATAATACATTAATAAACATTCGTAACAAAGGAAATAGAAAACGCATTTAAAGGATCAAAATGAAATTGAACATACATATATCTCACAGAAAAAGTACTAACTTATCCTAAATAATTAGAGAACTCTATAGATTATGCTATTCTTAATCCATATTAAACAACAATGGTTAAAGCAAAACATTTATAAATGGAATTATTTAAAATGTGAATTGGGATTCAACTTACCCCTAATGGAATAGATTCGACATGGAAAAATCAAGCGTTGAAAATATATTAAGATGTCTTCTCTTTAGATGTTGTCTCAAAGGTGGTGTGAGATGGAATGAATAGGATATTATCTTCTTCATTCAGATTCTCTCTGCCTCCACCCTTCCACAGGTGACCACAACATTCCTAAGAGATGACTTTAAGACTTTCTACTTTCTCTTTCCAATAGTGAAGTGTACAGAAAAATCTCTGCACTGGACAGAGGGAATTAGTCATGGATTATTCTAAGAAAACTCTTTTCAGATACTGCCCAGTGTAGATTATACCAAACTACATGCAATACATATTACAAGTTATAACCAAAACTTATAATACATTGATATTATTACACTATTCAATTCTGGGATGTTACATAAGGATGGGGGCTCTAGATGTCCGATTTGAGTTTCAACGGCTGTAAATGGCCATGTGTAACATGACTTTTATTCCAAATTTCTTTGGATTGCTAGGATAATTGTGAATATTATGTAGTTGAGATTAATGGTATACCGGTACTCATATCGTCTCATCTTCACCTCTCATAAGAAGGTTTCTACTTGGTGAATGAGTTGAAAACTGGCACTTTAAAAGTGTGGTCAAAATTAACCTTTGGTTAAACTACACCATTGACATAAGATAACCACAATTATGTTTATATTGATCAAATGTTTGTGGGATTAGTTATATTTGAATATTTTTATTGTGATTTGTATTCTTACATATAATGTATTAAAAATGGAATACTCTATGAAAGACTCCATCCAGACTGTTTGTATTCATTTATTGTCTTTATTCTTACTAAGAATATCTTGCTTATTCATATTAGTCCTTGGTTCACTGGCATGCTTGACATATTGGACACAATATAACTTTTTTGAAAGAATTAGGAAAATAAAAAGCTCAGCACTTAATCCTATTTCTAAAATGGATTTTCATGTAT
Source organism: Lytechinus variegatus (assembly GCF_018143015.1). Classification (NCBI taxonomy): domain Eukaryota; kingdom Metazoa; phylum Echinodermata; class Echinoidea; order Temnopleuroida; family Toxopneustidae; genus Lytechinus; species Lytechinus variegatus. Next base: position 9,983,308 of record NC_054752.1, read on the forward strand.
ATGAATGAATTATTGAAAGGATTAAAATAACATGGACGTCAGATTTCATGGGAAGTGAATTACTATTCGCTGACTCATAGAGTCCTGGGGGCCATTTCATAAAGCTATTCGTAAGAGCGACTCTAAGTAAGAAAGACTGGTGAACCTTCCTTATGCGCTTAACCATCGCTAATGATAATACCATTTACCACTAAAAAAGATAACCAGTCGCTCTTAACTTATGAACAGCTTTATGAAACGCCCACCAGAGCCTCGTTGCATAAAAGTTAATATTATGGTAACTTTGCCATCCAATGGTAACTACCATGGTAACAATGCTTATCAGCCAATCAAAATCAAGGATTGCATTGGATGGCAAAGTTACATTAATAGTACCTTTTATGCAATGGGGCCCAGACATGTGAAAAAACATTTGAAATCCTAATCATATCAAGTACTACAGGGGAAAGCAAACTCGACGTTCCAGTGAGATATTCTTCGGCCAAGCCTGCTCGGCCCTGGGCAACTGTTGGTCGAGGAAAATTGATGATTTTGACAAAAAGTAATTTCCAGTGGCATTACAAATGCCTGAATTTACAAAAAGGTGGCTTTCAAAACCATCTGTTGAACCCATGGTTTATGCAAATTTCCTGTAGAAATTATGCTTAATTTACCACTTTCATTAAAAGTGTTCAGTACTGATGCACAATTTTTTTTTACAGTACTCCAAATCAATGCCTGTTGCCATGGTTGAGCAAGCTATTTTTTTATGAGTCCACTGTTCAAAACTGTGGACTCATCAATAAAATAGCTTGCTTAACCATGGCAACAGGCGTTTTTGGCGCACTGTGACAAAAGTGTGCATTGGCATTGTACATTTTTTTAAACATGGTAAATAAAGTGTAAATTATACAGGAAATCTGCATAAACCATGGGTTCAACCAATGGTTTGCAAAACCACCTTTCTGAATTTGGGCCAAAATGTCTGCTGGTCATAACCTTGTTCTACTCTGAACTCTATGCGATTGACATACGAATGGTGTCATTCCACAACAAAACTTAGCTGACTTTTCCTTCATAGTTGAAGTCCAAGTTCACCTAAACAAAAGTTGATTTGTCTTTGAAAAAATTAAAAAAAAATATCAAGCACATTGCTGAAAAAGTAATCAAATTTGGATGTAAAATAAGACAATTTAAAATTTTGATGGAATTTCTCCACTAAGCTTTATTGGGGTGGACCTACCCTTTACCTGTCACAGAAATAACTGCTCAAAGTGATAAAATCATATGAGAGCCAGTTAATATTCATTTCTGTGATTAGTCTTTTCTTTACAATGGAAAAAGTATGCTTTCCACATCATAGAGACTGATCTTCCAATGGTTTCTCATAAACATCATTTGTAGCTCGCAGAAGTGAAATACTTCCAAAATCATGAGTTTCGTGAAGAGAGAGGGAAAAGATTCTAAAAGGACATCCATCATCTGTTATCATGGACCAACCTCACTAGTACTTCACAGATCTGTAACCATTGTTGAATGCATCAGTCCTTTCTGAACGATAGGATTTATATTTTCAGAGGATATTATCTGTTCCTCGCACGTTGATCTGCAATGAACTCAATAGTAGTTCACAGAATCTACCATCCAAACATTTTGAAAAGTGGACAAATAGAGGAATTCATCTGTTCTTGAAGATATATCGTTCAAAGCTCACAGAAATATATCTTGAATTGTTCTTAAGATCTCAGGATAACCTCGCTTGCGGTTCAAAGATCTTGGGAGACTGGACCGGAACCCCTCCTGAATTAATTCGAAGACAATATCATCTGTTCTCAACATGTGTATCTTGGAATAACCTCAACGAATTTGTATACAGGTCCATTTTCCTCTCGTGAATTCCTTCTCAGAACACATCTGTCCTTAACAGGGCTAACTTGGAGTAACCTCAAAGAACTTGTATACAGGTCCAAATTCCCCTCTTAAATGCCTTCTAAGAAGATATTATCTGTTCTTAACATGTCCATCTTGGAGCAACCTCAAAGAACTTGTATACAGATCCATATTCCCCTCCTGGATTCCTACTTTGAAGTCATCATCTGTCCTTAACAGGGTTATCTTTTAATGTCCTCACTAGAAGTTCTAGTTGGGCCACATCATCTCCTGAATTTCTTGAAGAGCGGATGAACGCTCTTGGAGGACTTTGTCTGGTATTCCATGTAGACTTGATCATCGGCACCGGACATTGAACTCATGTTACCAACACGTCGGACAACCTGTACATTGTGACACAAGAAATGATGGAAGAGTGAAATTGTAGCTAAAATGAATTTCTGTTACCTAATAATAATAATAATAAGAGCTGTATTAATAAACCGCCTTTTGACTGAGGATACAAAGCGCTGCTAGTATTACCCAAGCTTTAGCTCGAGCTACCATCACCGGCGCTCAGTGCATGCAAGGAATTAATCCTGCTGGGTACCCATTCACCTCACATGGGTCGAGTGCATCACAGTACCTACACAGACTACTATGCACAATGGTGCAGGATAATAAGGGAAGAATACCATTAGCTGGCATACAGATCAATGCGAAACGAAATGAGGTCTGCAGAATGATTAGGAAAATCTTACTTCAAAAGGTGAAGATTGCTTCAAAAACAAATTTACAAAGGCCCTCCCGAAACCTAAAATATAAACAATTAGTAATACCATTCTCATAAGCCTTTCTGTTGGAGAACTGAAACCTGTTGCATAAAACTTTTTACCTGAGAAAACTCTGGTAAAAACTGAAAACTAAGGTTAGTTTGATTTTCGCCATTGATTTTAGCACAGGGCAAAAACTCCAGTAAAAACAACCTGCGTTTTCTCAGGTAAAAAGATTTATGCAACGGGCCCCTGAAGGGAAAATTAACCGAAAGGTACAAGGTAGATATAAGATGCCATTGTGATACCAGACAAAAATCAATTGTTTGCAGAATCTTCTGATGCACTAAATGTCATGATTTCTTAGGATTGCAACCTCAATAATCTTCAGTCTGGGGGTTTTTCCGCAAACATTTATGTGTGGCTTATGGTTGCACTTAATTTCCGAGTACACCGGTCAGATTGTGTGCACAGGATGCTACTAACACATACTAACACATATACCTAAATCAGATTATGTGTTAAGTATGCTATTTTATTCATGAGTCCACTGTTTAAAGAGTGGACTCATTAATACAAAACAGTGGACTCATGAATAAAGTAGCGTACTTAACCATGACAACAGGCATCAATTTGGCACGCTGTGGCAAAAGCGTGAATCAGCATTGGACATTTTAAAAATATATGTGGTAAATAAGCATAATTTATACACGAAATATGCATAAACCATGGGTTTAACCATGGATTTCAAACCACCTACGTGATTTCAGTGGTCCACAGAAATGGACAAAGAAAGTGAGATCTTTTTATTCACCTGAGAGCCTGTTCTGAGATTGTCTCCAGGTACTTTTTCTTCTTCAGCGTCTGCATCAGTAGCAGCTAGTACCTGCTGTAGAAGCTGTTGCTGCTCCTGCTTGGTTGAGTACTTCAGGTTCTCCTGCGCAAAAACAACAAAGATACTCTTTATCAATAATACAGGGTGTCCCACAAAAAAGAGTGAAAACAGATTTAGAGATAGATATCACAGCGTCTGCATCAGTTCCAGCAAGTACCTGTTGTAGAAGCTGTTGCTGTTCTTACTTGGAAGAGTACTTCAGGTTCTCTTGCACACAAACAATAAAGAAACTCTCATCAATTATACAAGGCGTCCAAAAAAAAGGGAAACAGACTTTAGAGATAAACATCACAGCGTCTGCATCAGAAGCAGCTAGAACCTGTCGTAGAAGCTGTTGCTGCTCCTGCTTGGTCGAATACTGCACACAAACAACAAAGATACTCTCATCTATTATACAGGGCGTCCACAAAAACCAAGGAAAAGTGACTTTTGAGAAAGAAATTAGCCTCGATCATGTTCCTATCTTGACAAAGTTGTCGCAGGAATCGCGAAAAGATGGGTGGCACAAAGAACTGTACCCTTTTTTTCGAGAATGAATCATCCTTACACCAACATAGCTATTACACACCCCTTACCTTATCTATTCCAGCTAGCTTGATGACAGTCTTACAGCTATACCCTTCATTGACAAGAAATTTGTGTCTCTTAGAATTAGACCAAATGCTATTAGAACAAGTGGCTGTACCCAATCCATTCCACGTAACTTTTTGATAGTCTTGTAACTATACCCTTGATTGACAAGAAATCTTTGTCTCTTAAAATTAGACCAAATGCTATTAGACCAGGTGGTAGTACACCACAAAAACCTACATGATCGATCTTGGAATTAGACCAATGCTATTAGACCAAATGGACATTTCCTGCACTCCTTACCTGATCCATTCCACCTAACTTTGTGATAGTCTTGAAGCTATACCCTTGATTGACAAGGAATCTTTGTCTCTTTGAATTGGACCAAATGCTATTAGACCAAGTGGCTGTATACCATTCCCTACATGATCTATCTTGGAATTAGACCAAATGCTATTAGACCAAATGGCAGTTTCCTGCAATCTTACCTGATCCATTCCAGCTAGCTTGGTGATAGTCTTGAAGCTATACCCTTGATTGACAAGGAATCTTTGTCTCTTGAGGGAATAGAACATCTCCTGAGTGTCTTGTGACACGAGTGTGTAGAAGAAGGCATTGTATTCCTCTGCCGCAGCTCCTGTAAGAAATAAGAAGATTATCATCCACAATCAATTTTGTTTCAGGAATTTTATGCTGTTTGAATCAATTGATTAATTAATATGTGTAATAATAACAACAGTGATAATAGCTACGTTTATATATAGCTTTAATGTTTCTAAGTGTTTATTATTATTATTACTACCATGGCCATTGGATCCGGGCATGCCAGCACACAATGAATGCACTTTTCCACCCCTTTGGGAGCATTCCAACAAGAGTTCTAAGATTCCTTAATCCATCAGACATGATTATTTAAGTCTGGTACTGACATTTAACATCTCCATCCGGAAGATGTGACCAGGGCTCGAACCTCGAGGCTCTGCATCAATTCATAGGCCCATACTCTGAAGTCGGGTTTAACTTAGACCATGGTCTAACTAAAATTATGGGAAGCCAAACATTTCAAAAATTTTTTTTACAGTGAATGCTTCTCATGTTTACTGTGCTCTTTACTAATTCTTTAATGGTGAAGAAAACTGTCATACTTATCCTTCCCAGGCAGTTAATAATGTTTTGAAAGTCAAAGGAGCTGATACATTGAACCTCTGCTGTTAGAGATTTATGTAACAACTGGCCTTCCATAGTTAAACCACAACTTAAAACCAGAGTTTCAATTAAACCTTACTTCAGAATACGGGCCCTTATATCTCCAACCTGACGATGATCAAAATTCTAAAACAAAAAAAAAACAACTGAAGTCCATTATTCATGGATTTCTGCCAAACCTTCACTAATACAATGATTTTATTCCTGCTTTTATGAAAATAATCTTTACGTTAGGGTGAGCCTAACCTTTAATAGGTGCAACCTACAATGAATTAAAGTGATATTAGAAGACTGACCTTTCTTAGCTCTTAGAATACGTCCTAACCGCTGAGCTTCTTGTCTTCTAGAACCGCCGTGTGATGATACCTGGATTAATACATTGGCCTCGGGGAGATCAAAGGAATTATCACCAACCTATTGGGATGAATCAAAAACCAAGGAATAGTTTTCTTGAAGATAATGTCAGTCTGTATCATATTGGGGACCATATGCATCCAGAAACCACAGTACCTCTTCATTTTAGGCTACCATGCAATGTGTGAAACACACTCTTTCTCTTATCCCCAGCCTCCTCCTCCCCCTCCTTCTCCAATCTCTTCCACCCATTTCTCCTGCCCTCCTCCTCCTTATACCATGTGGCAATCATAAAAGAGGTATAATGCACATTAACCCTTGTTTTCTTTGAGTTTATATTCCGTTTAAGAGCCATCTTCAATTTTTGGACCAGAACCTTTGCAATTCACATTACAGGTATTTCCTGTCACAGCAGGCGGAACAAGATGAGCCCCTTTCCCTTGGTTACTGTACACGAATTAGTTTCCAAGGAAGGAGAGTAGGAAGGAAGGGAGCCATTCCTACCCCCTGAATGGCATTCCATACATCAAACACTTATAAATTCCCCCGAGAACAAAATACAACTTACTTTTGAGATGAAGATTGTATTGACGGCAGGATTATGTTGGAAGTTCTGCAGAATCTGCATCCGCTCTCCCTGACTCGTAGGTCCATAGATGTATGGTCTGAATGGAAATAAATATACTTGCTTACATAGTGCTCAATACTTACTTTATCAGGAGTCTCTATTAGCGATCTACAATAATTCACTATAATAACCCTGGCTTTAGCAGAGCAGCTGTTAAATAATAAATTACTGCTAGGTACCCGTTTACATTATCTGGGTGGAGTGCAACACAATGTGGATCAATTTCTTGCTCAAGGACATTACACCATGGCTGGGATTTGAACCCATGACCCTCTGTTTGAAAGTCATGAGACTCATCCACTGGGCTACAACGCTCCAACAAATGAAAAGAAAACATTTCACACTCTACTCTACCCAGCACAAATGTGAGAGAAAAAGACATGCAAAAATATATTCATTTGGGCCTGCATCATAAATGCATGAAATACAGGGAATGGGAGGCTAACGTCTGAATTCTGAAGAACAAACAGCCTGCATAAACCAACCTTCCATAAGTCAAATAATCATCAAAGTCAGAGTAATTGGTTTGCCAAGAATACGAAAATCATACAGAATTTACATCTCTGTCGAATTTCAGTACTTCACATACAAATATTGAATGTAAATAATTCATCTATTATAGCTTTACAAAGTTAGAAAAATGCAAACATCACAATTTGCTCCACATTTTTTTTCACTGCTATATAAAATTCCCTTCTTGTAGCAATTTTCTTTTTACATAGGACTGTACAGAAATAGTAGGAAGCTTTTCTATAACAACTAGAAATGCTAATAAAATTTAAGAAGTAAAATTATTCCCTGGGTAATACTTACTTCCCCATGGCGATGGCATAATGCTTGAGAGCAAAGACGTTATCCGAGAAGACGATCACTTTATCGTTCCGCTGCTCATGGAATCTCACGAGGAATTGGCATGCACGGAACTTGTTCGGGTTCATCACATACAGCAACTGTAGAGGAAAAAATATCAATGTAATAGTATTACCATTTACACTTCCTGTACTTGCAGCTACAGAGAAATTCTTTTTCGATGGTTCTCTTCAACTATTTTTACAACCCCTCTTTGTGTAAGATTTTTGTATTCATAGTGGTCCACAGTTGTTAATTCAGAAAAATATATAACTTGCTCTGCAGCCTTTCACATCACACAAATAAATATGAGAACAATAATAATCTGCAACATTCATATAGCACTTAATACAATGTTTCTAAAGGCTGCATACATGTACTATTACCCCGGCTTTAGCACAGCTAACCAGATCAGGTGCTTCCTTTCAAGGAATTAATGCTGCCAGGTACCCATCTACTTCACCTGGGTTGAGTGCAGCACAGTATGGACAAATCCCTTGCTGAAGGAAGTTTATACCATGGCTGAGATTCGAACTCACGACCCTCTGATTAAAAGGCAAGAGCAAGAAACCACCAATTTCACTATAGCAGGTGGCAATAATTCATCTAAACTACTTGATAAAAATGATTAGGGTAATCACTAACCAATCTTCTCCTCGTCCTGATGGCCAGGTACTCCCTGAAGAACTCCGGAGCCATCGGACACCAGACCTCAGCACACTGGACCCTGGCGATGAAACCTCGATTCTGCAGCTCCATCCAGTTAGCCTCGTAGAGCTTGGGTCCGATCAGGAAGTTCAGGTCCGCGATCTTGTCGTCCTCCCGGACCAAGGTAGCCGTCAGTCCCAGCTTGCAGTGGGCCTGGACCTGGGTCAGGACCCGACGGAACTGCTTGGCGGGGATTGTGTGCACCTCTGGAACAAATGAATGATAATGATATTCTTTTAAAAAAAAGGTGACTAAATGAATTAAAAATAATATATATTTTTTTTAACTACCAGGGACAGACTGTCAATAAATATTCATTCACATGTCCAACACTTCATCAGTGCCATGCCTGATTAACCCTGGGCAACTGTCAGGCAAGATAAAATGAGATAATGACTTTACCACAAAGCAACAGGTTGAATTTCTGGCAGTATTACATAACATCTGCTGGCCATAATTCTCATTCTACAAAAAAATACATGTATGAAACTTATATTACTTGACACAAGTTATGCACCTGAATTCAGTCATATTTCCCCATGAAATAATAAATGATAAATATACTCTACTGCGCTTTGGTTACTCCTACTGCTTATACTAACTAAAATTGATTATCTTATTATTAATTCAAAGCTTCCTTTAACAGATGTGTCTTCAATAATGCTTTGAAAGAAGGAACAAACTGGGTCATTCTATTGCTAAGGGGAAGTTGGTTCCATAATTTCGGAGCTGCGTAGCTATTTGTATTTGGCAAAAATGTGTCTTTAATCTGGATATCTAAATACATGATAGTATGTTTACTTACCATCTAATATCATAAGCCCCCATTCCTGTGACTGGAGCCACTGCATGACCTGATCTGCTTCCCAGGATCTCTTTGTAGTATGAGCTACCATGGAGTAAGTACTGATACAGATACTGCAGCCTAAACAAATAAACAGACATATACCAGTCAGTGAAGTCAAATCTCTTTGGATCGCAGAAAGTTGTTCATCTTAGGTGAAATTTGACCTTGATGATGCATGTAACAAATACTTTGCATACTTGCATCATCATCATCCTCCTCACCATCATCAAAGTCATTGATATGACCATCTTCAATATCATCATTATCATCATCATCGTCATCATCATCATCACCATCACCACCATCATCATCATCATCATCATCATCTTTATTATCATCATCATCATCACCATCATCACCATCATCATCATCGTCGTCATCGTCGCCGTTGTCATCATCACCCTCCTCCTCCTCATCAATAAAGGACTAATCTAAGAAAACCATCCGCTGTTTCCACAAATCCAAAGTACAAACTTGGTACAAGACACAATAATCCTTTGCCACACTTACCCATCGGTTTATCTTTAGCATCTGAAGTGAACCTACAGATCATGGCATCGTCTACTGTAGACCACATCCTAAACTGTGATCTCCATTGCTCTACAGCCACTCCCGACGTACACAGCACCATGCAGCGCTTCCTGACCGTACAAGCAGCAGTTACCCCGACCAATGTCTTGCCAGCACCTGTCAAAAACAAACCATGGTTGGTGCAAGGTTCTCCTAATTCCACAAGGGCCCTGTTTCATAAAACTTGCTACAATCACAAATTTGCAATTACAGTTTAAAGCTACTGAAATCATCCAATTTGATTGGTTGATAGTAAAGTCATAGAAATTTTGCATTTGTTATTATATCACGTCTATATGAAACAGGAACCAGCTGTTTTACAAATTTTTATTCTTTCTACAACATTGACTCTAACTTGTTGAAATTGCACTTCAGTTTGAATTTGTAATTTTTATATTTGATTATATTGCTATCATCTTTTTGCTATATTGTTAATTATATGTTCTAAAAATAAAAAGCATTAAAAATTTCCCTGCCCTGGAAAGGGTAACAGTGTGCAAGGGTAACAATATCCAAGTCCTTTGGAAGCTCATAGGTACATTATATAAAGTGTGTGTGCGACACTAGAATGGCATACTATTATCGTTTCTGCTTACCACATGGAAGTACGATGACCCCTGATCTGGCCCTGCCATTGCCAAACATCTTTCTTAAACTCTTCTCTTGGTATGGACGTAGGACGGTGGTGGGTTTCAAATCAATGCTGTCAAATAGAACAAGATAAAATACATCATCTACATACACAGAGGTGTCGTGGCTCAGTGGGTAAGTCTCTGAACCACAAGGTCTAGGGTTCAAATCCCACCACAGCATTCATGGCCTTTAGTATGGATGTAGGACAGTGGTTGGTATCAGATCAATTTTGGCAAATGGAATAAAAATACATCATGTACAGACATTTCTGACTTGAACACAGAAGATAAGATGGCATGTTCGATATGAAAAATAAGTCAGAAAAACTCTTTGAATTGTTAGAAATTTGTCTGACTTCTTTTTCAGATCTGGCATGCAAGCTGATTCAGGGCTCGAATCAAGAATTCTAAGGGGCAAGGCTAGGTTTTTTACTAACGGGGCACTGCTATAACAAATGGCAATGTTCACTTTGGGGCATCCAAGGCCAGCCATAGGGCATCAAAAGTAAATTGTACTTTTCAATGGGACATAAGCATGGAATTACTGCAAGGCACCAAGGACTCATGCAAAAATGGCACTTGATTTGGCCTAAAGTCTACAAATATTTGGAGCAGCATCAAGCCCATTCCAATGGCATCGGAAGCCAAGGCCTTGGGTCATTCGAGCCCTGCAGCAGCCAATCAAAATCAAGGTTTCCATGGTATGTATCAACCCCCCGGTTCGGTGGAGAACGGAAAAATATAAATGAATGTCATACCTGAGGTCAGGATTCCTTGTGTCGTTCCTGAAATCATATTCAGCTAACAGAGGGTACTCTAACTCGATGCATCTGAGTGGGAAAACAGACAGAGAAAAAATCAAATAGAGTTGGATGGTTATAGAAAAGAGATGTGCAAGAATGACGAAATGAAAAAAAAATAAAGGGGAAAAGAAAAGTCAAAGCGAGACAGCAGAAACCAAAAATATTAAAGAGAGAGAGCATAGGTATCTGACTGTTACTATGGTAACTGTTAGATATCTGCCAAGTCATTTCATGAGCTTGTCGGATGTTCTATCCGACTTCTTTGCTTCTCTGCCAATCAAAATCAAGAAAAGTTGTAAAAGAGCAAATGCTGATGAAATACTCTTGAGGAAAAATGGAATGAAAAAGAGAAAAAGTAGCAGGGAATAAAATTACAACAAGCAAATAATCATATCATAAATAGTCAGATACAAATGTTGTACGCATCCTTTTTATTCTAATCCGTAGGAATTTTTAAGATTAAAAATCTTAGTCATTCTGGTTTTGACGATCCTCTTATTAGCAAACTCACCTCTTTTGCAAATTTTCAATTTCATCCTGAATGACCTCAAACGAGACGGCAGTCAGATCATCCCCGTCTTCATCCTCCTTATCTATTTTATCGTAAAAATCAAAGATGTCTGTCGGGATCTTCTCTGCTTCATCTTCCCCTTCTCCTCCCGTTTCCTGCGAATCTGTCCCTTCGTTGGGTTTGCCTTTGGAGTTTGGAGCATTCAACTGGCAGGGGAATAATACGAGAATCTCTAAATGGATGTAAATTCTCATTATGTCTATATAAAGCAGTGAAATATCTTCAAAGACAAATTGATAATTTAAACATAAAATATATTTCTGGTAATGATCACAAAATAAAGTCAAAGGACCAAACTAGATGGATTCTCCATTGTACGCTATCGGCATACAGTCAAACTATGTGTCTGAGCTATTGTCGGGCCAAAATTCTTCACACCTTCCTTCTGAAATATCAAAATAGTGACCTCTGTGACATTTCACTTCAAATGTCCTCAAATATGCCAAGTTTGAAGATGATCCCCCTAATGGTTGTCTGGTTGTCGGGAGTATCAGATACTCCGATGTACAAAATGACCTCTGTGACCTTTGACCTCATACCTTGTGACCACCAAAACTAGGCAGATCATTGTCACTTCTATATGCATACATTAACAAAATTTGAAGTTGGAAATCAAAATTGTTCTATAGGTATTGTGAGAACAAGACTTCAAAAAAATGTCCTGTAACATTTGAACCTACGAAACCCAATGACAAAATACTAAAAATAGATGTAATAGAATCCAAATTCCATTTGAAACACAATGAGGTGTAATATATGATATTGACTTTACAAGAGTGTTATATATTTCTATATTACTTTAAATACAGATAAGCCTCCTGTTGCCCTCTGGGACATAAGAAAGCCATCTTTATTCACTTCTTTAATATTGAAAGTGATTTTTAAGCACAATGATGTTTTATAAAATGTCATAACAACTGTATGAGAATGGTATATAACAAACTATTACCTTGAGTACAGATGAGCCTCCCGCTGCCCTCTGGGACACAAGAAAGCCATCTTCATTCTCTTCCTCGTTAACATCTGATCTCAGACGACACTTCTGTACTACTGAATCCTTCAGTAACTTTTGCAAAACATCCTATTATTAGAAACCAAAGATTGAGCTGATTAACTGTATATTTAGCTTAGACATAATATCACAGCAAAATATAACTGATAACGTAATAAATGACAGGATTGTATCAATTGAACTCAAAAAAAGGAACAAATCCAGAAGTCTCCTAGAATATTCACTTTGAGATTTATTTCAGAGTTTACAACATAAATTTGAACCTTGTGGAGCGTTGTGGCCCAGTGGATTAGTCTTCGGACTTTGAAACAGAGAGTCGTGGGTTCGAATCCCAGCCATGGCATAATTTCCTTCAGCAAGACACTAATCCACAGTGTGCTGCACTCAACCCAGGTGAGGTAAATGGGTACCGGTAGGAAGTTATTCCTTAAAAAGCTGTGTGCGCTATGAACGCCTAGCTTAGCCGGGTAATATAGGAGCACCTTGAGCACCTAACAAGGTGGATATGTGCCCAATATAAATACCCTATATTATTATCATTATTATAAAATCATTCAAATATAGTAGCTAACAGGATTGTGACAAGCCAATGTTTAGTGCCTACCAAGTTTAACTGGCTGAAGTTCAAGGGACAACGTCCTGGCAGAAGCTTCGAGGACTGTCCCCCTCCAAATCCCCTGGATTCAATGCATTAATTTTACTCTACATGCATATGTGGCATTTATGATAATTTCAATAGATAAAATTTCACTTATTTTTAAACATTTCAATATCAAACTTTGAACAATATAACATAAAAAGCAAGAGTATCACTTACAGGGAAAGGACTCTCAACAAAGTATCTGTTGTGCTTCAGGACCAGCTTTACTTTACCATAGCTAAGAGTACATAGCTGGAAATAAAACAAATAATCAGATGATCAAACAAGAAGCAAAGGCTGATCGTTTCATAAATTAGTTAAACATGAATGCAAATGTAAAGGAACCAATGTCTAAAATGAGGAAATTTGTTATTTCATTTTTAATTAGTAAAGACATATCATTTTTTGGGAAAACAAATTATCATCCACATCATCATTTGTGTTGTTCTGCATAACTTTTCAGAGATTAACACGAGAACGAACAGTGGCATGTATGGCCATCCATAGGTACACTAACCATTTCTATTAATTATGAAAAGAAAGAGCATCATGAACATGTATGGCCATCAGATTTAAATACACTGCCCGTTTAAATCAACGAAAAACAATGGCATGAACAGCCATCCATAGGCAAATCCAGTACTCATTTACATTACCAGTGGAAACAAATAATGGCATGTACAGCCATCCATATGTAAAGGCAATGATCATTGATTTTTACCTTGATGAATTCCACAATGCCATTGGGGATGGTAGTCTTGCTAAGTCTCCTCAGGTACTCTATGATGTCACTGGTCTGGAGACCGACAGACACTGCCGCATACAATGAGTATGCAGTCAGTCTGTTAAAAAAAATAAAACAAATAATGCAGGCCTGTGAATAAATGTCTTGCTAAGTCTCCTCAGGTACTCTATGATGTCACTGGTCTGGAGACTGACAGACATTGCTGCATACAATGAGCATGCAGTCAGTCTCTCAAGTAAAAATAAAATGAATAATGCATGCCTCTGAATAAATGTAATATCAAACAGATATTCCCATGTATTTTGCTTAAAGTTGGTATGATAATGTTAATTACTTAGACATGAATTGAATATGATAAGCATTTTGCTTTGCCAAGCAGTAGCCAATCAATACTTAGAATTGAATACCAGCCCTGGTGTTTTTAGACCAATACAGGAATGAGACTTACTTGTACTCATGGATGTTTTCTGGTCGGCATACCGGTTCCGAGATAGCTATAAGGAAGTCATGAGCATGTTTGTAGACTGGTGAGAAGGATTCTAAAAAGATATGTCCATCAGGGGCCTACCAAAGACAAATGAAATGAGACAAAATATCAGAGAGGTATTGTCAACAAACAACATGCAAAACATTGTAACTCAAATAAAGAGGATATTTTCTAAATGATAATGATAATATGCAACATTTGTATCGCTTCATACAATGTTTCTAAGCGCAAAATACTGTTACCCCAGCTTCAGTGGGGATACTGTGATAAGGTGCTCAAGCATTCAAGGAACTTCTCCCTACCGGTTCCTATTTACTACACCTGGGTGGATAGAGGCAAATGTAGATAAACGCCAAGTAACAAAAGACGTGAGTACTGCGATGGGACTGAAACCTGGACCTTGTGGCTCACAGTCTGGCGACTCATCCACAGAGCCACAACACCTCTAGATATATATTCACAAAGTCACCAGGACACTTGCTTGAAGATGCTAACAAACTGGTTCAGAAATTTGCCGAGGTGTCTTTACTTACCAGCCACAGGGGTCTCGAACCATGGTCCTTCTTGAGTTCCATCTGACTGCGGTAATCTTTGGCTCCAAACTCATCCTCATCCCCATCGTCCTGCTCCTCTACCTGACGACTTGCGGTCTTGGGAATGAACGTAGCTATCAGGGAAATAACATGCAGAAATGGATACACTGAAATGTTGACGCATTCCCTAAGCTTTATAAAGTTTTATTTCACTATGGAACATGATCATATAATACAATACATTTGTAAAGATCGTATTTTGGTCTTTCATAAGGTTATTTTGGATAGGAAGATAACAGGAACTGAAAAAAAAGGAAGGTTTTAAAATGGGCATTTGTCAGAGAAATTCAAAAACAGATAGAAGCCTACATTGCTAGAAAAAAGACCAACAAAAAGGATGAATTACTGTCATGGGTTATTAACATTCACATCAGAAATTCAAATTGATTCTGTGATAACTGTGACAATTATGGTTTCTTGATTTATGATCAACTTTGTAATTTTTTATTTGAATGTTATTCATTGTGTAACCTTGATTTAAATATGAATAGATCCTCTAATAGATGAAAAAAAGAGAAATACATTGACCATTTGCTTGCCGAGCTAGCAACTAACTTTGCCTGGGAAAACATTGCATGGACATGTACGTATAGTGGTTAATCAATTCGACCGGCACTGTGGCGTACATGTACGTCCGTGCCGACCTGAAGAGTGATAAGAAATTCATAGGTACATACCATCAGGTCCTTGTGAGTCATCATTTTCAATTTCAGGGGAGTCTGTTCTGAATTTCTTTGACTTCTTGGATTCTGAAAATGTAAGGGAGAGAATAATAATTATTGGACAATTCTTTCTTTTGTTTATGTAACAGGTCAAAATGAACTGTTTATTGAAAATTCATATATTTTCATTACTCTTAATCATTTGTCTGTAAGTAATAGATGCCTTCACAGGAAGTGCACAGGAATTAGTAGAAAGTAGAAATGTTTAACAATCTTCATGCTTTTCAAGAAGTATGATTCACACTCTTTCTGGGTAAGAGTGATGCTAAATGGTCTTTAGGTCAAAACATCACATTCCAGAGCTATGAGCTTGTATGACGTAGATCATTATGGTCAAGGCTTAGCATCTGTGAATGGAAAGTGATAACTGCATAAAAGGGAGAAAGGATTTTTGCTCCAATTTACTCCTGCACTGCACCCCATTCATGGGGCAGGCAGAGAGGCTTCTTCATTTTTGGGTCAGAATTATAGGCAAGATATTTATCTTATTTTGTCAATTCTGTTAGGTTTGAACAATAGTTTATAAAGTTGGTTAACTATGCTATTTTCTATTGTTTTGAATAAGAGGTTAGGTTATATTAAAGTGTTATCTTTGCTAGCATAGCATGTAATCTGTCTTAATTTAAAGGGGATCGTGAATTAAATAATTTGATAGGTATGCATCTGTCTTTGTTACTTCAGATGATTTTTATGTCATTTTGTTATGTTTTATATTAATTACTTGTACTTGTATACTTGATTGTAGTATGTAGTTATAAAATGTGTTCGGTTCTAATCTTATAGTGAGACGATTTAGTAAAATGATCTTTAGAGTTGAAGATTTTGGTTATTGAATTGTAAATTCAATGTTTCAGTTTTGTGTTTTCAGAGTAAAGGGCAGCTTACTATGTGTAATAATTGTTACTTTCCTTTTAAAGGTATTTGACATGACATTCGTGTAGCGGGTGACGCTATCACGAGAGGAAATATGGTCCTCTAGGCCAGATTGCCAGGGTGAGTGGTTATCATTTATTAACCACTGTATTTCAATGCTAATTTGTTGGCATATTTTAATTGTTTGGTAAATTTCACTTAATGGATGTATTTCATTTATTTGTTGGAAGAGTTATCCATAACGATGGAGGAACTGAATTTGTGATTAGATGAGTTGAATTCAGGCAATATTGAATAAGTTTTAATGAATGGATATAGACAACATGTTTATCATTTATTATTACGAGTCTACTTGACGTCATATTGATGAATGTTTTATCTTAGAGTCACAAGCAAATATGTGTATATTTCTATTTTGTGCATTTTTCAAACATTATTATCATTCTAGTTAATTGTTTTATTCTCATTGGTTTTCGCAGGTTTTTTTTATTTCTTTATCTTTTGTTGCTGTACTTGGAAATTTTGGAATTTTGTATATAACGACTCATCGATATTAAACGAACCGAAACACAAGGAATGGTGTCGTGTGTCATCTTTCTGCATCAGTTTCCGCCTGTTACAAGTGGCGTTGTCAGCAGGATCGATGTTCGTCGTTGGATACAACCAAGTTCAAACCCTGACATTCTGAGGAGCTCATCCGTGGACATCTTGATTTGTAAATATGAACGTAGCTTTAAGTTTAAGATGTATTGTGTGTGTGCATAGTGAGAATGCTGTAGCCAAAATGTAGTTGGTTTAAAATAATGTGGGGCTACAAGTGTATTTGATAGGGATTAATACTAGTGGGAAGGTATTTTAAGAGATACCCTGTAAGAGTTTTCAGACCAAATGGCTTTGGTCAAGGGAATACTGAGTACTGTTCAAGGTTCATTTTGTGTTGTCATGGTAATGTTGTGTTTTGGAACAGTCCATGCCCCCTTTCTTATGTAATTTTGGCTGGTTGGATGGGAACCACACATTGGGGTGTAGGAGGCCAGAGACACCAGTATTTTATATGTTGATAGGAGGGAGTACAGTATGTGCAGAGAAGCTCTGGGTTTCGCAAACATGATTAATTAATGAATAGTTGAGGGTTTCTTTGTCTGATACTTGAAGTTTGTTAACTTTTTAAAGTTTAGTTTTGGGTCTTGATTAATATTCGGTTGAATTAAGCTATGGCGTGAATTAATGTTAATTGTTTAATCCAGAATGTGTATTTGATAGTTTTATAGGGCTACTTTTGAAAAAGTAGGGGAGCCCACGTGTTGACGAAAGTGTTTTACTTT
The DNA here is from genome assembly GCF_018143015.1 of Lytechinus variegatus. NCBI lineage: Eukaryota > Metazoa > Echinodermata > Echinoidea > Temnopleuroida > Toxopneustidae > Lytechinus > Lytechinus variegatus. The sequence continues at coordinate 10,000,959 of NC_054752.1, forward strand.
CACGTGTCTGTGTGTTATAATGGTTATCATATTGTAATATGCTGATCTTTCTGATTTGTAACTGGGATTTGGCTAGGAGTACTGCTAGGTTTAGTCAGGATAACGTATCAATGTTAATCTCGAGAACCTCAATCTGAGACCGGGATTGCATTAGAGGGATACTGGAGTGACTATTGGGGCAGGAAAGTTTTCTTGTTACCTTTGTTTTTCTGTAAACCTTCGAGGCTGTAAAGGACGCAGTGGTAGTTGAGAGAATTAGTCATAAGTTATGAGATTTTTCAGTATATTATATTGGTGAACCATTGTTCCATTGGAAATTGCTAAGATTTGGGGAAACATCTAGTAATTGTTATTTGTTTATTGTCTTGTAATTTTTTAAAAGTTTGAATCAGCTTGAAGTATAAGTAGGTATATTTTGGGAGGTTTAAGGATGACATTGTAGTGATTGATTTACTGGCTATAATTATATAATGGTCTGTTATTCGTTGAGATACATGGATTGTGAAGGTTTATGTCGATAACTAAACAATTGGTTGGTATAAACTCTGGAGCTGTTAAGATCAGTATAGGAAGCACTTGGAATGTTAATGCTAGGAACCTCAACATGAGACTAGTATTACATAATAAGGAGTGTACTTGAAAACTGAAACAGTTGAGTTTTTGCACTAGATATGTTTTCTGTGTTTATTCTCGTCACGAGACCAGGAAGTTTGTATTAGTGGTGTGGGTTCGCCAATACCGTGTTATTGCCGAGATTTTCATATTCTGTATTTGATGATTATTGGCTTTATATCTTTAATGTCATGATTAATTGTAAATTGATTTGTTCTGTAACTGGGAACGCGCATCTCTGGGTAGTGATATCTAAAGTAGGACTTTAATTTGTAATAATTTTGGTATAGTGAGTGCCGGGACGTCACTCAATTAAGCAGGGGAGTATGTAACAGGTCAAAATGAACTGTTTATTGAAAATTCATATATTTTCATTACTCTTAATCATTTGTCTGTAAGTAATAGATGCCTTCACAGGAAGTGCACAGGAATTAGTAGAAAGTAGAAATGTTTAACAATCTTCATGCTTTTCAAGAAGTATGATTCACACTCTTTCTGGGTAAGAGTGATGCTAAATGGTCTTTAGGTCAAAACATCACATTCCAGAGCTATGAGCTTGTATGACGTAGATCATTATGGTCAAGGCTTAGCATCTGTGAATGGAAAGTGATAACTGCATAAAAGGGAGAAAGGATTTTTGCTCCAATTTACTCCTGCACTGCACCCCATTCATGGGGCAGGCAGAGAGGCTTCTTCATTTTTGGGTCAGAATTATAGGCAAGATATTTATCTTATTTTGTCAATTCTGTTAGGTTTGAACAATAGTTTATAAAGTTGGTTAACTATGCTATTTTCTATTGTTTTGAATAAGAGGTTAGGTTATATTAAAGTGTTATCTTTGCTAGCATAGCATGTAATCTGTCTTAATTTAAAGGGGATCGTGAATTAAATAATTTGATAGGTATGCATCTGTCTTTGTTACTTCAGATGATTTTTATGTCATTTTGTTATGTTTTATATTAATTACTTGTACTTGTATACTTGATTGTAGTATGTAGTTATAAAATGTGTTCGGTTCTAATCTTATAGTGAGACGATTTAGTAAAATGATCTTTAGAGTTGAAGATTTTGGTTATTGAATTGTAAATTCAATGTTTCAGTTTTGTGTTTTCAGAGTAAAGGGCAGCTTACTATGTGTAATAATTGTTACTTTCCTTTTAAAGGTATTTGACATGACATTCGTGTAGCGGGTGACGCTATCACGAGAGGAAATATGGTCCTCTAGGCCAGATTGCCAGGGTGAGTGGTTATCATTTATTAACCACTGTATTTCAATGCTAATTTGTTGGCATATTTTAATTGTTTGGTAAATTTCACTTAATGGATGTATTTCATTTATTTGTTGGAAGAGTTATCCATAACGATGGAGGAACTGAATTTGTGATTAGATGAGTTGAATTCAGGCAATATTGAATAAGTTTTAATGAATGGATATAGACAACATGTTTATCATTTATTATTACGAGTCTACTTGACGTCATATTGATGAATGTTTTATCTTAGAGTCACAAGCAAATATGTGTATATTTCTATTTTGTGCATTTTTCAAACATTATTATCATTCTAGTTAATTGTTTTATTCTCATTGGTTTTTGCAGGTTTTTTTATTTCTTTATCTTTTGTTGCTGTACTTGGAAATTTTGGAATTTTGTATATAACGACTCATCGATATTAAACGAACCAAAACACAAGGAATGGTGTCGTGTGTCATCTTTCTGCATCAGTTTCCGCCTGTTACATTTATATAAAGACATTACTGCTCAGATGTATTTCTGATGTCTCTGAAACTGCTATGTTTTTACATTTTTCAAGTTCAGCCATTTTGTTGTCCTCAAAGATTAAGATGGCTTCATATAGCACACAAGTACTCTGACCAGTCTTGTTTCTTTTGTTCATTAATTGAATAAATTGTGTAAGTTCTTTTGTTCAAAGGCTGGAGTAGAGGTGGGTCCAGGATATACCTGCATGAAGGGGGGGGGGGAGGAGTAAAAAATTGGACCCCCTAAATTTTCTGTTGATAACCCTTTTTTTCCCCTTGTCAATTTTTTTTTCCCTGGGTCCCCTCTAGATGGGTGCCCCCTACAATTTTGATTGATAAAACTTTTTTTTTTCAGGTGGACCCCCCAAAATATTGTTTTGGGGCTTGCAGCCACTAATAAAAGGGGAAGGGTACGCGTGCATTTTACATTAATTTTTTTTATAATGGCTCTCAAGAGGGTGGGTAAGATGTGCCCCCCCCCTTTGGATCCTCCACTGGTCATGTACAGGGTATGTATTTAAATTGGGGTGCCGGGGGGGGGGGGGGGGGGGTGTAACTAACCTCTCGTGTCAACGGGGCACAGCCAGCCCGTGCCCCCATTGAGAGGCAAAATCAAAATTTAAATGCTGTGAAAACTTAAGTGCACCCCCCCTTGAAAGTGAGGACTTTTTTTTGCTTGTCACTTTTTTTCGTAGAAGAAACGTACTTCATTTTTGGTTGAAAACAATTTTTTTGCTTTTTCCTTGGGAAAATGTGCCCCCACCCTTAGAAAATCCTAGATCCACCCCTGGAGCCCATTGCATAAAACTTTTTACCTGAGAAAACTCAGGTTGTTTTTACCAGAGTTTTTGCCCTGTGTTAAAGTCAATGGCAGAAATCAGACTAACCTTAGTTTTCAGTTTTTACCAGAGTTTTCTCAGGTAAAAAGTTTTATGCAACAGGCCCCTGGTGTCAATACTATGTTTGAAAAGAGAGATACCCCTTCCATCCCTGATGTAACCCATTCGCTGTCAAAATATATATACTGTATTTGAAGAGGGGGCTGACATACCCGCTTTGTCTCCTTTGGCTTCACACCTGATGATTGCACATGACTTGAACACACAAACACGCCATATGTAGATTAATAATTGATTGAGATTTTTGAGATTGTTAATTTTGGCCCTCTTGGCTGCCTATATGCACTAGCTAGCGACACAAAGTCACAGAGCTCGATCGCGATCCACTCGGTCTATTCATTTCAATTAACCTCATCACTGCACAAGTTCAATGCAACATTTGTTATTCATTAGAGGTACAAATTGTTATTTATATCAAACAACCATTTCAAAAGGGTCATTATTAATGCCAGTTCATCCTCGCTAAAACTCAAGAAAAATAATGATTCATTAGTCCGACATCGCCTTGTGTTTTAGATTTGCAGGCGATATGCGACACATTTGTGAACTCGGAAAATAACCATCGCTTGAAGAATAAACCTTCCTCAATTCATACATCGGCATCAAGAAAAAGTCGCCTGAGAAATAAAAGATAAATAAAGTAGAGATGCCAAGTTCAAAGACCAGCTATGCGTGAGATTTTCTGTGAATCTGAGTGAGATCACAGATATTGTGTACAATGTATATGGGGATAGGCTGTGATAGTTGCGTGAGACAGAGATTTGAGGGGATGAATAAGAGTCCAAAATGCTCGAGTCTCACGCATAATGCGTGAGACTTGGTAGCTTTGATAAAGGGCGAACAAAAATTGTACATATTCATGAATTATGCAAACTAAAGATCACTTCAAAAAACACTTTATACCTTTATACTTAATACCGTATCTACTAGAAAAATACAGTTGTTCCTGCAGTTACTTGTAACCTGTTTCGCATTTCCAGCAACAATATAGGAATAACGCATTCCGCGGAGTTGTTTAGCGAATATGCAGTGCACGAGAGGTTTCTTCTGAGCATGCGCACTCTACACGAGCCGGAGGCGAGTGTGGAGTGTGCATGCGAAGAAGAAACCTCGAGTGCACTGCATATCGCTGAAAAACGACGGGTAAAATGCGTTATTCCTTTTATAAGATGGCTAAGTAATTTCGATCGCAATTTTAAGCACCTTATATGAGAAAGAAATAATGAAATAGATCTAAATCAAATATCAAAAATTTTGAAATTGCACTATACCGTGGGTTAGACAATTTGGGTGCGCGAAATTTGCACGGGCGTGCAGGGATAGACACTTTTCGCGAATGATCACGAGGTACGCTTTGACCAATCAGCAAGCTGCAAATTACTTAGCCATCTTATAAAACAGCTTTTCAAACTCGAAATCGTGTTCTCAAAGAAAGAAATTTGATGTTTCATTGAATGGCAATGATATGAGAGAGAAATAAAACCTGGAAGTCAAATCTCGCGAAACTCAATATTTTCAAGATGTCAACTTTTTCGGGGATGTACGAGTGACATCTTCTCTATATGCACATGTACTGTGATAGCTAAACTTCCTAAAGAATAATTAAAGAGCCGAGCTGGGAGAAGAGTTTCTTTTGTGACAACCTGTTTTACAAGAAATGGACAAGATGTGACTCCCGGCTCCCCTAGTATGTTATATCAGGCGACTGAGTCGATGTGAAATTCATACACAGTTTCACAAAAACGTGTTTATCCCATGTAGCATGCAGGTGCAATAATCACACACGTCTTGATCGCAATGGATTCTGCGCGCGCGCGTTTCTATCCGCATTCCAAGTATAATACACAGTTTTCTATGTAAGGGACTGAAGTAAACTTTCAGTTTCACACTTCCCGAAAAGTGACGGAAATGTAATGATTTTTAAAGCCTACCGACAATTTTCTCATACATAAGTAATATGATATCATTCTTGAAAAGTAATAGGGCATACTTACCACCGTCTTTACGATCCCGTTTTCCCATTGCATTCAGAATATTGATATATTTCACAGAATGTCGATGACAGTCAGCTCTCGATGACACCAATGTTGCGCAATAGTCAACTTAAATTTTTTTAATAAACGTGAAACAAGAATTCTCGCCGCTGCTGATGCTGCTGGCTAGCGCTAGCGACCGACGGGTTTCCATTCTCAAGTCGTTCTCTGATTGGTCAGTTAAAACAGTGCGGAGCCTGTGTGTGTGTCCGTAATGGCTGTGTGATGCGAAGCGTGGTGAATGCTGTGCTAGGATGTTGTGCTATAATACTCGTGTTCTCTGGGAGTGAGGGCATAGACTAAAAATCCAGTCGTTTTATTGATTTTAATATTGCAATAGCAACACACGTTAGCACAAATGACTTGAGATCAGGGATGGGTTTAATTTGTTATTGTGTGTGTGTAAAGGGTTGGAGTTTCTTATAGCTCTATGGGCTTATAATTAACCGACTCTCTTTTCCCCATTCCAAGCTGATCCTATCACATCATTTTTTTAGAAAAGGTCTTTTAATCCCTTTCACTGAATATTTTTTTCCCCAGTGTATTAAATCTGCAAATACATATCAGTTTAAGACAGTCTTCACTTGTGTTTAATTACATCACACAATGTCCACTGAAAGGAACATGGAAACATGCCGGTCAATTGACCATATATGTTCCAGTGCATAATGAAAATGGAAACATGCCGGTCGATTGACCATATATTTCAGTGTATTATGAAACTGATGGAAACATGCCGGTCAAAATATGTTCAAGTGTATAATGAAAATGGAAACATGCCGGTCAATTGACCATATATGTTCCAGTGCATAATGAAAATGGAAACATGCCGGTCGATTGACCATATATTTCAGTGTATTATGAAACTGATGGAAACATGCCGGTCAAAATATGTTCAAGTGTATAATGAAAATGGAAACATGCCGGTCAATTGACCATATATGTTCCAGTGCATAATGAAAATGGAAACATGCCGGTCGATTGACCATATATTTCAGTGTATTATGAAAATGGAAACATGCCGGTCAAAATATGTTCAAGTGTATAATGAAAATGGAAACATGCCGGTCGATTGACCATATTTTTCAGTGTATTATGAAAATGGAAACATGCCGGTCCATTGACCGTATGTTCAAGTGTATAATGAAAATGGAAACATGCCGGTCGATTGACCATATATTTCAGTGTATTATGAAAATGGAAACATGCCGGTCCATTGACCATATGTTCAAGTGTATAATGAAAATGGAAACATGCCGGTCCATTGACCATATGTTCAAGTGTATTGACTTTATATGTACCAGGGTATAATGAAAATGGAAACATGCCGGTCAATTGACTTTATATGTACCAGGGTATAATGAAAATGGAAACATGCCGGTCGATTGACCATATGTTCAAGTGTATGATGGAAACATGCCGGTCGATTGACCATATATTTCAGTGTATTATGAAAATGGAAACATGCCGGTCAATCGACCGGCATGTTTCCATCATACACTTGAACATATGGTCAATCGACCGGCATGTTTCCATTTTCATTATACCCTGGTACATATAAAGTCAATTGACCGGCATGTTTCCATTTTCATTATACCCTGGTACATATAAAGTCAATACACTTGAACATATGGTCAATGGACCGGCATGTTTCCATTTTCATAATACACTGAAATATATGGTCAATGGACCGGCATGTTTCCATTTTCATTATACACTTGAACATATGGTCAATGGACCGGCATGTTTCCATTTTCATTATACACTTGAACATATGGTCAATGGACCGGCATGTTTCCATTTTCATAATACACTGAAATATATGGTCAATCGACCGGCATGTTTCCATTTTCATTATACACTTGAACATACGGTCAATGGACCGGCATGTTTCCATTTTCATAATACACTGAAAAATATGGTCAATCGACCGGCATGTTTCCATTTTCATTATACACTTGAACATACGGTCAATGGACCGGCATGTTTCCATTTTCATAATACACTGAAAAATATGGTCAATCGACCGGCATGTTTCCATTTTCATTATACACTTGAACATATTTTGACCGGCATGTTTCCATTTTCATAATACACTGAAATATATGGTCAATCGACCGGCATGTTTCCATTTTCATAATACACTGAAATATATGGTCAATGGACCGGCATGTTTCCATTTTCATTATACACTTGAACATATGGTCAATGGACCGGCATGTTTCCATTTTCATAATACACTGAAATATATGGTCAATCGACCGGCATGTTTCCATTTTCATTATACACTTGAACATACGGTCAATGGACCGGCATGTTTCCATTTTCATAATACACTGAAAAATATGGTCAATCGACCGGCATGTTTCCATTTTCATTATACACTTGAACATATTTTGACCGGCATGTTTCCATTTTCATAATACACTGAAATATATGGTCAATCGACCGGCATGTTTCCATTTTCATTATGCACTGGAACATATATGGTCAATTGACCGGCATGTTTCCATTTTCATTATACACTTGAACATATGGTCAATGGACCGGCATGTTTCCATTTTCATAATACACTGAAATATATGGTCAATCGACCGGCATGTTTCCATTTTCATTATACACTTGAACATATGGTCAATCGACCGGCATGTTTCCATCATACACTTGAACATATGGTCAATGGACCGGCATGTTTCCATTTTCATTATACACTTGAACATATGGTCAATCGACCGGCATGTTTCCATCATACACTTGAACATATGGTCAATGGACCGGCATGTTTCCATTTTCATAATACACTGAAATATATGGTCAATCGACCGGCATGTTTCCATTTTCATTATACACTTGAACATATTTTGACCGGCATGTTTCCATTTTCATAATACACTGAAATATATGGTCAATCGACCGGCATGTTTCCATTTTTATTATACACTTGAACATATTTTGACCGGCATGTTTCCATTTTCATAATCCACTTAACATATGTTCAATTGACTGGCATTTTTCCATGTTCCTTTCAGTGGACATTGTGTGATGTAATTAAACACAAGTGAAGACTGTCTTAAACTGATATGTATTTGCAGATTTAATACACTGGGGAAAAAAATATTCAGTGAAAGGGATTAAAAGACCTTTTCTAAAAAAATGATGTGATAGGATCAGCTTGGAATGGGGAAAAGAGAGTCGGTTAATTATAAGCCCATAGAGCTATAAGAAACTCCAACCCTTTACACACACACAATAACAAATTAAACCCATCCCTGATCTCAAGTCATTTGTGCTAACGTGTGTTGCTATTGCAATATTAAAATCAATAAAACGACTGGATTTTTAGTCTATGCCCTCACTCCCAGAGAACACGAGTATTATAGCACAACATCCTAGCACAGCATTCGCCACGCTTCGCATCACACAGCCATTACGGACACACACGTGCTCCGCACTGTTTTAACTGACCAATCAGAGAACGACTTGAGAATGGAAACCCGTCGGTCGCTAGCCGGCAGTCGGCAGTCTGCTGATCCAGTGAGTAAAAACAATAAAAAATTGCATTATCTGGAATTGAGAATATTAGAGTGTGCATTTTCAAGTCATAATCAATAATTTTTTTCCATTTGCGTAAGATCAAGCAGACAATTGCTGCTTTGCAAAGTAAAATAGAAAATAAACACGCGGGCGAGTCAGATTGCAAGCTGAGCAAGCACGCGGTCTGTCCTGCATCGGTGTTTACCACATAAATCCCCCGGGCCGTCTCGCGAGCGCGAGCTGGAGCTCTTGGCTGGGCCCGCGGTAGAGAGTTTCAGCAAGCAACTCCCATTCCTAGCACGTGCCCGCACGTGTGTGTGTGAGCATATCGATGGCTCATTTGGATGGCCAATAATGGCAATGTCAACTGGCCTGCACAGCTTCAGGGGCCGATTGTACGAAAGGGTATTTCGTGTTGCCCATCTTTTATGATGCTATAATAATAATAAGCGGGGTGTTTCTGAAATTTATGATGAACTAAATATTAATTCGCATGCTTCCTTGCTTGCTTTAACAGTTAAATCAAAATTATAATGCAATTTCATGAGATATCAGATCACATTTTATAAACAAATATTTTGTTTATTTAATGGACGAATAAAGTATGTTTGCAGATATTTTATTTGAAATGCATTTCACATGGCGCATCATACAATTACAAAATGGGCGACACGAAAGATGGTCCTTGCAATTGCAAAGCCAAAGACCCGGCCTTTCGTGCAATCGGCCCCAGCCCAGGCAGGTCTGTTCCCTTTTGATTGCTTTCAATCTTCTTCAGCAGTAGAGGCGCTTGTCCAAAAATTGGGATTGTCCCAGAAAACAAGGAAATCCTCATAAACCAAGACAAATCACGTCGTGATAAATTGAGACTGTCCTTGTTTATGGGGACATTTTTTTTTCACTTCCCCCTACGGGACAAAGACAGCAATTACGGAAATTGAGAGTGCTAAAAATAGAATCAGCGACCTCAATTCCCCCCAGTTCACTGTCTATTTTTCATGACTTACCATCTTCCAATAATCTTGTTATGAAACCTGATATATGTTTATGTTTACTAATGTTGTAAGTTAGAGCCATTACGGGATCGGAGTTCGGTTCGGAAGTTTTGCTCCTAAAATCGGAATCGGTTCGGATATCGGATCGGAAGATATTCAAAAACAAAAAAATACATTAAAATTTGTATGTGGCCGGCGCGTGGACAAATGCGGCACGCTACACTGATGGCAGTATTTGTTTTGATCTCCGACAAAAGCGGAGGAAGAAGATGATGAGTTGTTTTGATCTCCGACATAATCGGAGGAAGGAAAATAAGATAATGACGTTTCAGCGCGCGACACTACCGCCGATCAACGATAGGCCTCTTCTATACAACATCGTGGTGATGGCGGAGTCCGTCGTGAACTTTTAGAGGCCGCATTACTTACCGAAAAAGACGCACTATTATCCAAAGTTGTTTACGATGATATTCACCTTCTCTACAATATCGTAGTGATGGCGGAGGTAATCGTAAACTCTTATAGGTCGCATGACCTCCCGAAAAAGACGCAGTCACGCATTATTATCCAAAGTTGTTTACCATGATATTCACCTTCTCTACAACATCGTAGTGATGGCGGAGGTAATCGTAATCTCATAAAGGTCGCATGACCTCCCGAAAAAGACGCATTATTATTAAGAGTTGTTTACCGTGATATTCACCTTCTCTACAACATCGTAGTGATGGCGGAGGTAATCGTAAACTCTTAAAGGTCGTATGACCTCCCAAAAAGGACGCATTATTATCCAGAGTTGTTTACCGTGATATTCACCTTCTCTACAACATCGTAGTGATGGCGGAGGTAATCGTAATCTCATAAAGGTCGCATGACCTCCCGAAAAAGACGCATTATTATCAAGAGATGTTTACCGTGATATTCACCTTCTCTACAACATCGTAGTAATGGCGGAGGTAATCGTAAACTCTTAAAGGTCGCATGACCTCCCGAAAGGGACGCATTATTATCCAGAGTTGTTTACCGTGATATTCACCTTCTCTACAACATCGTAGTGATGGCGGAGGTAATCGTAATCTCTTAAAGGTCGCATGACCTCCCGAAAAGGACGCATTATTATCCAGAGTTGTTTACCATGATATTCTTCTTCTCTACAACATCGTAGTGATGGCGGAGGTAATCGTAAACTCTTAAAGGTCGCTTGACCTCCCCAAAAAGACGCATTATTATCCAGAGTTGTTTACCGTGATATTCACCTTCTCTACAACATCGTAGTGATGGCGGAGGTAATCATAATCTCATAAAGGTCGCATGACCTCCCGAAAAAGACGCATTATTGTCCAGAATTGTTTACCATGATATTCACCTTCTCTACAACATCGTAGTGATGGCGGAGGTAATTGTAAACTCTTAAAGGTCGCATGACCTCCCGAAAAAGACGCATTATTATCCAGAGTGGTTAACCATGATATTCCTCTTCTCTACAACATCGTAGTTATGGCGGAGGAAATCGTAAACTCTTCAAGGTCGCATGACCTCCCGAAAAAGACGCATTATTATCCAGACTTGTTTACCGTGATATTCACCTTCTCTACAACATCGTAGTGATGGCGGAGGTAATCGTAAACTCTTATAGGTCGCATGACCTCCCGAAAAAGACGCATTATTATCCAGAGTTGTTTACCGTGATATTCACCTTTTCTACAACATCGTAGTGATGGCGGAGGTAATCGTAAACTCTTAAAGGTCGCATGACCTACCGAAAAAGACGCATTATTATCAAGAGTTGTTTACCGTGATATTCACCTTCTCTACAACATCGTAGTGATGGCGGAGGTAATCGTAATCTCTTAAAGGTCGCATGACCTCCCGAAAAGGACGCATTATTATCCAGAGTTGTTTACCATGATATTCTTCTTCTCTACAACATCGTAGTGATGGCGGAGGTAATCGTAAACTCTTAAAGGTCGCTTGACCTCCCCAAAAAGACGCATTATTATCCAAAGTTGTTAGAGATGATTTTCACCTTCTCTACAACATCGTAGTGATAGCGGAGGTAATCGTAAACTCTTAGAGGACGTATAGTCAGATAGTCGTAAATATTACCGCGCATGTCAGCGTGTTCAACTAAATCTTATTTGCCTCCGCTTAAGATCAAAACATATCGTCTTTTCGTGGTTTTTCTTCCTCCATTTTTGTCGGAGATCAAAACAAATTATCATCATCATCGTTTTGTTCTTCCCCGATTATGTCGCAGATCAAAACAAATCATAATCTTCTTCTCCACCTGCCTTTCCGCTAATATCGGAGATAAAAACAATCATAATTTTCTTCCCCTTTATCTTTTCCTTCCACCGCTTTTGTCTGAGATCAAAACAAATCACCAGCGCATTTCGACGGCAAACATGTCGCCACGTGTTTTTTTGTTGTTGTCTTGTTATGTTTTGGTTTTTCCGATCCGATTTTTTCCCCACTGGTCAAAAATCGGAGTTCGGAAAAATGTAGAAAAAAGGGGGAAATCGGATCGGATCGGGAATTGGAATAAAAATCGGTTACAGCATTAATGTTTACATTGACTAGCACACTTGATTGGTGTCGGCACTTGACAGGTGAAAGAACTTTCCTAGATTTCTTGTGTGAAGAAATCCTTATAAACTGAGACAGTCCCTGTAAACTGGGACGATCCCAATTTTCTGACCAGCGCCTCTACTGTTCAGTCTAATTTGGCAATATCTACTCGACTTTCAATTTCTCATCTGTCAGACTCCTGCAGAGTGGTTATTTTGCATATCTTCCCATCTTCCTTTTTTCATGCTTTTCTTTTAATACAGACATACGGACCAAATCGAGTGATAAGATTGTACAATGTAAATGAAAAATGAGAATGCGGGCATGGCGGGCAAATCAGATCCCATTTTCAAGCTGAGCACACCGTCCATGCCGCCTGTCCCGCCTCAATCCTCATGTAACATGTAAATTTTGCTGGGTTCATTTCTTTAATCTGTACTCTTACATTTGGCTTTCCATATTTTATTGTTTACATTCAAGTTGTTTATTTCCATTCCAACTCATCTCATCCTTCTTTCCATCCTCACAATCCACATGCATTATGATCTCATCTTTCATTCCATCTCCACAATACATCTCACATAGCAACACAGGTTTATTGCATTTCATTCATTCATTCAGTTTCCCCTCAGTCATGCTTCCTGGTTTTCCATTAGCTTTCCACTCCACATGGTCTTATTGTTTAATTCTCATTAGGATTCAGTTTAACTCATGATCACCCTTCTCTTTTCTCTGATTGGTTCTTATTTTTAAATAGGGTTAGTTAATTTTATAGTTCATACCATTTTCCTTGTATTTGATTGGTTGATTTCTATGAATATCCAAAGCAGTTGTGCAATGTCAATGGGTGCCCTGGGCTGACTCAGTACTAGCCTGGGGCGTTTTGGGGACTGAAAGTTATATACTATACGTATGGTCACTCCCCACTAACGCCTGGTACTCCTACCTATATTTCCCCACATACGGGTACAAAACAAGAAACTTTCGCCCCCGAGAATTCTACTTTCCCTCTAAAAGATCTAGCCCTAAAACATGTACATGGTGTCCAACTTCATTTCCAACATTTCTGCGATATTGATTTCATTTTTAAAGAAGAATTCATTAAAAAAACGAGAGATTTGTTATGAAAAGATGGGAAGAGCTAACGGCCGTGTTTACGTCGCCATCTTGATTTCTTTGTCTTCCGCTTGGCGACAGCACACAAATCGCTCATTTTTGCGTGCTGTCGCTATAGGTAGGAGTACCAGGTGTTAGTGGGGAGTGACCATACGTACAGTATATGACTTTCAATCCCCAAAACGCCCCAGGCTACTCAGACCCTCAGTTACTTCTTAGCCAGACAGTGAATTAGAACACGACATAATTGCAAGGCTGAGCGATTGGCTCAACGATAGCGCAGGTATATTTTTGATGAAAATTAAATAATGGTGGTCTAACCATTGGCATTTTCAAAATTTTCCATGCTGTACCTAAAAACTCTATAACATAATTAGGCCTAGCATTTGCAAATTTATACTGTAACTAGATTTTGATTTGTCAAAACATTTGGAATGGTCATATTGTACTGTATCTACTCAGAGTGTAGACCTTTAGTTTCCTTTTTCTTTTATGTTAAGTTAACTATGTCATTCATGAAAATTTCAGCTAATACCCATATTTCCATAAAAATTAATTGAGCTTAAAATGTAATTCATGATTTTGTAGATTCATTAGTTGTATCCAAGTATTGTTTGAAATAAATGATTATGGCATCCTCACATTTACTTGGGTGGATTTTACTCATTCTTTAGCTCTGCCTCAAGATGAATTTCGGGAAGAGCCAGCGAGGAGGTTCACGTCGTCCGATGCAACAGAACCTGAGAAGGGCACGGAAAGCCATGAAGAAAATGGTCCAGATAGCCGAGGATGAAAGTCAGGATGGAAACGTGCTCTCAGATGGGAGGAGCTTTAAAAAAGAGAAAGGGCAGTTGTCTCGAAAGCAGAGGAGGAAAGAAAGTAGAAAGATGAAGAAAGCCAGGAAACATGCCTTTTTGTCTGGAAAAGTAAGATTAATATTTTCTTGTGGATTTAAAACCTGGGCCAATCTGCTCCCAAGATTAACACTTGGAGGAAGTCTATAATTCAGAAACAGAAATAAGTTCTGGGATTAGCATTTGTTTTTTTCAAATATGATTTCGTATAATGAGGATGCCCACTAGAAAACTAAGCTAAAAGAATTGTGTCAACAAAGACTTAAAAAAAAAACAAAAAGAAGATGCAAGTCAAATTAAATGAAATCACAAATCAAGGTGTGCAAATTGGTTATTCTAATATCCACTTTCTGATTCTCTTGCTTTCTATTTATTTCTCCAGGATTTGAGTACTGTGGGTGAGGAGAAGAAGAAGAAGTCGACAAATAAACCAAAGTCAGAAAAGAAAAGTGCTCCCACACAAGCATCAAAGACAGCTGAGAAAAAGGCAATGAGAGAAGAGAAAATAAAGAGGGTAAGTCCGTAAGTGGAATATCATACTCATTAGATCAAGTTTTGGTATTTCAAGTTATGATTGCTCAGTGAGTCAAAGGATGGTCTCACAATATGGGGATGGGGACTTGTCTTCAGTGACTTCATACCAAATTGCAGTCACCAGACTGTTGGTGTTTGTTTTACTGGCTTAGGTCAAATTGCATGAAGCCTAAGGACATGTCTTCTATCTACTATACCAGTAAGGACTATATCTTCAATTGTGAAGGACACAAGACTTATGAAGAAGAAGATGGGAGGAGAGGATTATATGGGGCTTAGGGGTTATTTCTCCCCCAAAGTGCTCAAAAGAGCCCTGGAAATTCCCCATTCTCTGCGATATTAAAGCTTATCCAATGTTCAAAGTACCCCCCCCCAAAAAAAAATAAAAAAATTAGTGATAGTTTTGTTTGCCTTAGATTCTTCAATCAATATGAAGGTTTGTCTAGCAATCACAGAGGTCACTATTTGAACATTTTGGAAGTGGGGTGGCTAATCTTTATTCTTGGTTTGTTAATAGCAAAAGCAAAATTTTTTACTGCATGCAGTCAGTCAAAAATGCATTGCCTTTACACTCTTCATGGATTCATTTTCAGGTCGTTAGTTTAAGGGAGTTGTGTTTTCACAGGGAATTTGACACCATTCTGATAAAAATCGCCTGCAGAGCAGAAGGAGATTAATAAACTACTAGCAGACTTTATACAGTGCGTCCCAGAAAAAACGAAACCGAGATTTAGCGATCATTTATCATAACTTAATCATAAATAAAATAGACAAATGACCTACCAATTTAAAGCTTAGAATCTCCTCTTTAATCTGATTTTACTTAGGTTATTTCTTATTCACGCATGAGTGAGCAAAAACAATTTGAAGAAAGGATACCAAAAATGCATTTGGCGGGGGGTATCTGGGTTTCAAAAAGAAAACCACATTTATTAAAAATTCAATATCTGCTCTTTAATTTGATACCTCAATTACAGAAAATGGTCAAGAATTAAAAACATATCGAAAACTTGCATACAGTGTACCGGACATGTAAAAACATAGCAGACGACGTTTGCAGACCTCGCGTTCATCGTATGACTAGTGGTGCAGAATGTTCCATTGCGGCTTTATGGGGGAAATAGTATTACAGAGGGATAAAATCCCGGGGATAAAATGTCTTCAAAAATAATATTTCAGCATTGATTCACAATATCTTGAGTCAATTTTATAAATTGTTCTTGTTTGAACATTTAAAACATCATCATGTGTTAAATGCACGTCGAGTGTAGGTTTGCTCTTCGGACATCAGTATCACAAAGAAAATCTCCTCTGATTTGATGATAAAAGTGCACTATTTCCTTATTAACCAATCTCCATGGTTCTTTCATGAGTATTTGCCTTACAATGTGCCCTTTATTATAACCTGGGCGGAAATTCTTGATACCATCACCCACCGATGTGATGACGGATGTAATCCACCCGGGTACTATAAAAATGTCTCCAAAACCGATTATCCCAATACATATTCCTGACTATGGATGGTTTTTAGTGATTTTAATGTAATAAAGTGCCATATTTCCCACCAATTGAATGTAAAAAAAAATTATGGTCATCTGATAGAAGAAGTTGTTAACATTCATTTCAGGGGGGCGGAAATTCTATCTGAATCAACGCTTGTCCTTGATACACATTAGTTTGTGAAAAAGGAGTATGATGCAAGGGAATTCTGCGTGTTATAAGGGTGCGCGCGTGCAGCGAGGACCTTCTGTCCGCTAGTTTTCCATATGGTTCTGGTCATTTGAAATAAGGCTTGTATTTCCAAAATTTCATGAGATAAACGTGTTTTCACCAGTTTCCCACAGAAGCTATCACATGGTGAACAAAAGATTTAACGCATGGCTGATCGTCAACAAAATGGAGTGTCGAGTGAGTTTGAACGCCAGCCTGGAGAACCTCTTCATTTTATGAAATCATTGAAATTCAAGCCTTATTTCAAATGACCAGAACTTTGTTATTTCTTGACCATTTTCTGTAATTTAGGTATCAAATTAAAGAGCAGATATTGAACCTTTCAGAAATGTGGTTTTCTTTTTGAAACCCAGATACCCCCCGCCAAATGCATTTTTGATATCCTTCAAATTGTCTTTGCTCGCTCATGCGTGAAAGAGAAATAATCTAAGTAATATCAGATGAAAGAGGAGATTCTAAGCTTTAAATTGGTAGGTCATTTGCCTATTTTATGATTAAGTAATGATAAATGGTCACTAAATCTCGGTTTCGTTTTTTCTGGGACGCACTGTATAATGCCACTAGAAATTATTTCTCTCCCCCTCCCCCTCTTCACGGTCTGATATTTGCCTGAAGCTAAGCAGGCTTGGCAGTGGTACATCGGGTTTGCTTCTCCCCCAAGATGTTTCTGTTACATGCATTTCCCATGTATTTCACAAGGTATGGGGTCAGCAAATGATGATCAACTCTCCATGAAGGCCGACACCCATCTGACATTCTTTATCTTTGATCAAAATTTCAACTATTAGTGATGATTCTGTTAATTTTTCATTTACATGTACGTATCACAAGCAAAGGAAGTCATGTGAATGCATGTTTCTCTTCATCCTCTGTTGGTGCAGGAGAAAGAAGAACAAAGGAAGCGTGAGCTCTTGGCGGCTAACGAAGATGAGGAGAAGAACATACGACGTCTGGAGAAAGGTCTTAACTTTCGGAAGAAGAGGAAGACCAAAGAGAAGATAACTCCAACTGCATTCAAAGATGATGGCCTCGATTGTATCCTTAAATTTACTTCAAATTTGAGATAAATGGTTTCAAAATAAAAATAACCATTTTCGATTGTAGGGCTTAAAGGGATACTCCAGGCTGAAAGTTATTGTTGAATAGTATTATTCAATAAGCAAAAAGCTGAAAAATACATCATAATCTGATAACATTATTAACAAATAAGTTATTGAATTTAAAGGTTAAGTAATATTTTGTGAAAACATATGCAAACTAATATGCAATAGATGGGTCGATGATGTAATGTCCCCACTTTCCTTTTTATATCATTACATAAAATCGTAATTGTTTCATATTTTCATACAAGTGGGTGTGATATGCAAGTGTGAAATAATTAGTGATGAACATAATTCTTTGGCATAGAGTGGCTTGAAATTATATAAACTCAGATGATTTTTTTAACCCACCATGGGCATTTATTATATACATAATTGAGCATTCAAAATCACATCACATGTTTACATGTTTCATTTTCAAACAAACATTCCAAATAAAATTCTTGACAATCTTTTCAAAGCAATTGCAAGAAATGAATCTAGTCCGGTTTCTTTGCGGGCTTTAAGTAAATGCAGTTCTGTTATTTGAAGGTCGACATTGTATTCAAGTTAGCTACTGTTGTCAAATAAGAAAAGAATCTCTTATTTAGTTTACACTCATGGAAAGCATGTACATTATCTTCGTCGACGTAACAATGCGGGCATCTTCCATCTGTTATAGCATTCCATTTAAACAAATCCTTTCTTACTGGCAATAAATTATATATAACCTTAAGATTGAATTCTTTCAGTTTATTTTCTTTATAGTGACAGTTTCTTTTGAAGTTTTTGTCCATTCTAATGGAGACCCAATTATCTGTTCCCAATACAAATAGCATCTGTTAGCGTTCGATGAATCTAAGGATAATAGTCTATAGAATTGTTTACTTGAAATATCATGTAAACATAAACACAGATGATAATCAAAGCATATGTTCAAGTTTCCTTGAAGCAAACTTTTAGAAAGTAAACATTCTCTTAGATTTTGTGCTATGCAACTATGTGTAGTGCATTTAAAAATTCATTTCACTGAGATGAGGTAGCAAAATTCACATCAAATTATCCTTGACATTACTGCACTAGATTTACTGGATATTGTGAATCCCCAAATCTTGGAAGCAGCGATGGACGAAGAGTTGATGGGCTTTGGAAAGAATGCGGATGACAGCGAGGCGGAAGGTAGTGGAAATGATAGCTTGGAGGAGGATAGTGAGAGTTTAGATTCTGATGGTGATTTAGAAGATGACACGGGCGAGGAAGAACTGACGGTCAAAGAGAGGACGGCTAAGAGGAAATCGGATGATGACCAGTTGGAATCGAGAAAGAAGTCCCGGCTCTCAGATGAAGAAGATGGGTTAGTCTCGGATGAAGGTGATAGCGAGTTGGAGGACAATTTAGCGATGATTACTAAGGCGTCTAAGACCAAGAATTCTCTCCAACATGGAAAGAAAGGAAAAGTAGTCAATACAGGGAGTAAACAAAGAACAGATCTGAAACAAAGGAAAACTGACTTTGATAGTGATAGTGATGATGAAGACTTTGACGATGATGATGATGGTGAGGAGGACTTTGATGTTTCTGCTGAAGATGAAAAGAAAAAGACACCTAAGATGGATCCTTATGGTAACATCATTGGCCAGAAACCTCCAGAGAAGTCATCCACGTACATCCCTCCGCATAAAAGAGCCGAGATGATGGGGCAGTCCATGGATGCCGAGAAGAAGGCTAAGATGGACAGATTGAGAAAACAACTCAAGGGATCAATAAATAGGTATGATGGTGATGATGGTGGTGATGGTGGTGATGGTGATGATGATAATGGTAATAATGGTGATGGTGATGAGGATTAATTTCTTGAATGCATGATAGCTGAAAGGCAGCTGGAGCTAAAGAAAGGGTAGTAATGATAATAACATCGCGCCTCGGATTAGAATATTTCTAGATAGATGGCGCTTTATAAATGCTTATTATTATTATGATGGAGGTGGTGATGATGGGGATGACGATGATGGTGGTGGTGGTGATGGTGATGGTGGTGTTGGTGATGATGATGTGGTTATAGGTGATAATGATGAGGATTGATGGTAATGTTGATGGTGATGGAGGTGATGCTAGTGTTGATGGTCATGATGATGATTATAGTGGTTGTGGTAAATGGTCTTGGTCATGATCATGATGAATTTGTAAAGTTGCCTTGATAGAGGTTGGAGAGGTCGGACGTGTTTTACAAGTGCTCTGACATTTTGTGCAATTTTACCGTGTTTCCTGACATTTTGTGAAAACGTTTTATATGGTTGCATCAGAAACTGGATAGTGAATATCAAGGATATACTCATTTTTCATTTGGATTATTTATTTGGATACTATCAAACATTTTTAACTTGAAATTTTGATCATTTTGGAGAAGAAAGTGTCAATAGACTTCTAAAACTAGCATCATTTACGCGTCATTGCCTAGCAACTCATCATTAAACGCATACTGGCTTGGATCGAACGCATCACTGGTATCTCTTTGCGCAACCATTCTTTGTGCGCTTAATTCTGATTCATGTAATTGTGACGTCACAATGTCTGGGAAGAGAAAGTCGTCGAAAAACAACTCTGGTGATAATGAAGAGACGAATGAAAACTATCTTCTATCACTGATCAAGAATGAGCTAGGGAAACTTTCCAATTCCTTGAATGCTAAGTTGACCGTCTTGGAGCAGTCGATCGACAGTATACGAGAGGGACAAAGTAGCATTGTCAACTCGCTGTCGTTCCTCAACGAGAAATTTGAGGAAATGAAGTTGAAGGCCGAGAAGATAGAAAAGGAAAACAGAGAACTGAAGGAACAAAACATCTGTCTTCAGAAGAGATTCAGTGAGTTGACCTTCCAGCTTAACGAACTTGACCAGTACCACAGAAGAGTCAACTTGGAGGTGGCAGGTGTACCAGAACGACAGGGCGAGGTTCCTGAAAGGATCGTACTTAATATCGCGAAACACATCAGCCCTGAGCTTGCAGCATCCGACTTCGATGTGGTTCATCGGCTGGGTTCAAAACGCCAATCTGATAACAAAGCCCGCCCAATCATCGTGCGATTCACCACAAGACGAGCTCGGAACATCATGTATGATGGGAGAAGGAAGCTGAAGTCTCTCTCCACAAAGGATCTTGGATACAACAGCGACGGCAATATCTACCTCAATAGGTGGTTTCAAACCGCCTCGATCACAAGAATCCCTGTTAAATTACGAGAACTTTTTAAGGCTAAAAAATACCCATTAATTATTCCTGCATTCACACCGCCCCGAAACACATCCTTCGGGATAAGTTCCCGAAGTTACGAGCATGCGCAGTGTGGTCTGATAAGCAGGCAAGGCGGGAGATTCAAAATCACTAGCCCAGCAGCCACCCACGCCGCCGCGCCCAACGACACGCTGGGATAAAAGTTCCCGTAATTTTCTTTCACATCGCCAAAATACCTGCGACCTTGGAAAAATCCCCACGAAAGTTCTCGTAATTTCGCCAAGTACCTACTATTTAGCGGGTATTTTCTTAATTTCTAAATTACGCGTAGTTTGCTTTCACATTACCAAAATACCTGGTATTTTCTGATCGGGGTAAATTTCCCGATCAGAGAATACCTGGAACTGGCGAACTTCGAGGCGGTCTGAAACCGCCTATTGAAAACCTGATCGCTTCCACTAAGGAGCTAATGAAAGATATCAACAAGGCCCGCTGAGATGCCGGATACAAGTTCCTGTAGACCCAGAATGGCCGAATCTATGTAAGGAAGGATGAGAAGTGTCAACCCATCATCATTCATTCCAGAGAGGACTTTTCTAAGCTGTAGAAGGACTATCCATGTTTTTCCATTTTCCAGTATTTTTATTTCTTATGAAATTCACGTCACAAAACTTTTCGCATCGATCAATATTTGTGTTATTTTCCGTGGTATATTTTGCATTCTTTCACTGCCCTTTCAATAATGTTTCAATACCAGACATTTCATGGAGGAGGTCATTTTACTTATTTTTGTGTGCAAATATTCTTCATCGACCGTTAATAATTGTATCAAATAATCTTTATTTTGTTAACTACATGTATTACAACTGCAGTATTTTTCAAACTCGAATTTGTGGTATCAAATCTAAAATATGCTTTATATGCTCAGCTTACAAAGATTTTGATTTAAAATGGCAATATATTCTATTTCATAATGGTGGATAATATGCGTGATTTCCCATTTTATCATCTGAATAATGATGATTTCTTATTACTAAATCATCCAAGTCAGGATAAAAGCAACATTATCTCAAATCATCATACTCCATTTGATAGATTTTCTACTGATATTCTTACAAATAATTTTGATGAACTTCAAGTTGAATTCGATATTCATGATAAAGCATACAATCTTTCCTCTTCTCCATATTATACAGAAAATTCATTCAAAGACTATGCTAAATTGATTGGAGAAGATGATGTTTTTATTTTGCATTTGAATATAAGAAGCGCTAACCAAAACTTCGAGAAATTACGATTATTATTAGAAAATACACAGTTTGCCAATCCCCCAATCATTGCTCTTACTGAAACTTGGTTCACGGAAACACCGAATTCCTTATGCACCATCCCGAATTATGATATTGTTATAAACAATAGGAAAAATAAAATTGGAGGTGGACTAGCATTATATATTCCGTCTTCATTTGATTATGCAATTAGACATGAATTTGAATATATGAATGATATCATCGAATCCTTATTTGTAGAAGTAAAACTTCAAAAAGATAAGAAAACTCTGATAGGTGTCATCTACAGACCTCCTCAAACTTCTTGTATAGAAGATTTTTTACTTGCTACTAATGAACTTTTGCAAAACGGAGAATTGATAAATAACAATTGTATCATCACTGGTGATTTCAATATTAATCTCTTGACCAGTAATCACTCTGCAACAAACGATTTCCTTGAGTTAATGTTAACTTCTACTTTTTTGCCGATTATTTCTAGACCAACCCGTATTACTGATCATTCTGCTACGCTTATAGATAATATATTCTGTAACTCTCACCCTCTTCCGAAAGCTGGCATTGTAACTACAGACATATCCGATCATTTTCTTATTTTTACCCATATCCAAACAATGCAATCACTCGCAAAAATGGAAAAGAAATATAGGATCTGTCGCAACTTTAGTGACAAAAATATTGAACGCCTCCAAGAAGATTTAAGCTCTGTTGATTGGTCTGACGTTTATAACTCGAAAGAGAATGTCGATGACTCATTTGACATATTTTTGAAATTTTTCAATGATTGCTTAGATTCTTGTGTTCCTTTAAAGAAATATCGAAATTACGACTATAAACGTGTTCCAAAACTACCATGGGTTTCAAAAATGATATTAAGGTCTATCAATCGGAAAAATAATCTGTATGTTTCTTATATATCAAATCCAAATGATGTTTCATGGAATAGATACACGTCTTATAAAAATACCTTAACAACTACTCTCCGAATAGCAAAAAGAGGTTTTATTCAGAAAAATTAGAATCATATAAAAACGACCTTAAAAATACATGGAAAACAATAAATGGGGCTCTAAACAAAATTAACAAATCTAGTGCTGTTAATAAATTATGTGTAGATGGAAATATGGTTGAAGATACTCATTCTATAGCAAATGAATTTAATTCATATTTCTCTCAAATTGGACCAAAGTTAGCTGGAAATATTATCCCTGTAGAAAATTCGTTTAAGGACTTTTTGGACAAACAAAATGATAATTCAATATTTCTTACTCCAGTTCATAGAGAAGAATTACTTGAGATTGTATTTAATTTGAAAGCAGGAAAGACACCCGGATATGATGGCATTACAAATAAAGTATTGAAAAACATTATACATTCTCTTGCTGATCCCCTGCTTCATATATTTAATTTATCATTGCAGCTTGGCCAGGTCCCAAAGAAGATGAAAATAGCTAAAGTTATACCCATTTTCAAGAAGGGGGACCAATTAATTACTAGTAATTATCGCCCAATATCTTTGTTAACTTCGTTCTCAAAAATTCTTGAAAGGATCATTTATAAAAGGACAGTTGCTTTCCTTAAGAAATATAGTATTATATGTGATAATCAATTTGGTTTTAGAGAAAAACATAATACAACTCATGCTATATTGACATTAATAAATAAAATATCTACTTCTTTTGATAATTCTGATCATACTGTAGGATTATTCCTTGACTTCTCAAAAGCGTTTGACACAATAGATCATGAAATACTGTTATGTAAGCTATCAAATTATGGTATCAGAGGGACAGCTTTACAATGGTTTAGGAGTTATCTTACTGATAGAATTCAGTTTGTTACAGTAAATGAATCAGAATCTCCAACAAGGCCAGTTTCCTGTGGAATTCCACAAGGTAGTATTCTTGGCCCCTTGTTATTTATACTTTATGTTAATGATATGAAAAATTCATCTCATGTTCTCTCATTTATTCTCTTTGCTGATGATTCCAATATTTTCTATACACACCATGATCCACATGTACTTGTGAGCACTATGAATACAGAATTTAAAAAAGTAACAAACTGGATTAAAGCCAACAAATTGTCACTGAATCTGCAAAAAACTAACCATATGCTTTTTAGTCATTCATTGAAACATCTACCGCATCAAATACTTTTAGATAATACTGAAATCAAAGAAGTGCAAACAACAAAATTTTTAGGTCTTACTATTGATAACAAGCTTACGTGGAATGCTCATATCAACAATACTTGCAAAACTGTGTCAAGAAATATTGGAGTCATCAATAAGCTGAAATACGTTCTACCAGCACAGGCGCTATCCATGTTGTATTGTGCATTAATTCTACCATATCTTAATTATGGAATTCTGGCATGGGGTAATGCCTCTCAAACGAGACTAAATAAAGTCTTGCTACTTCAGAAAAAAGTACTGAGAATAATATGCAATATGTCCTTTAGAGCTCATACGGATGAATTGTTTCGTCAGAAACGTATCCTTAAAATCAATGACCTGTACCGCTTGCAACTATTCCAATTCATGTATCAGCTAGATAGAAATAGTGTACCTAATGTCCTACAAAAGAAATTTATGAGAAACAATACTTTACATTCATATAATACGAGACAATCAAATGACTATCACTTACCTAAAAGTAAAACAGTATTTTCTAGCAAAACTGTATTTTTCACAGGACCAAAACTCTGGAATTCTCTGGACAGAGAAATGAAAGAGGCAGCTAGTCTTATACGATTTAAATTACTCATCAAAAAATTTCTCCTGAATTCTTATTGATTCAATCTAATATTTGTGAACTTCATACTTATCCACGGTAGTATTGATTATTTTTTAAAGTCAATATTTAAATTTGTATATAGTGTAAATACATTTGTGTTACAGTGTTTATATCTATATAATTTTATAAAATTTTGCTGATTATTTTACTCTATTTGTATCATATTACCCTTGTATAAAGTTTTGATAGGGGGTCTACATTTTACAAGCTCTGCTTTTTAGTAGGCCCCTCCACTTTTTTAATTTCATTGCTACGTTTCAATCCTGCATATGTTATGCATTTTTTTTTCATTGTAAACATGATTACGAAATGTACTTTGATGATTGTGGAATATGAATATATCAATAAATAAATAAATAAATAAGTATTACTATGAAAAGCAACAAGATCCTAAAATTCTCATTGAAATATTTATATTACCCAATCACTTGATATGTATGAAAAGGGGTACAATGCACTAAATAGACAAATTTGATCAGTGGGTGTCAAATGCAGAACTTGTATGCAGGGAAAGTTCTATGGAAGCGGTGGGGAATTCAATCCTAAGTTTGAAAAATACTTAACTGAGTCAATTTTTAAAGTAATATGGAGGAATGGACATAAAATGATTTTTTTTTTCGTTACAGGTTGAGTGAAAGTAACATAGTCTCCATCTTGAATCAAATAGAAGAACTCTACCTCACAAACAGCCGCAATGGTAAGTCTTCCTTTTTGCAGGATAATCTCAATGTAGTCCCACATATACATTCTTTTGTGGAGTATGTGAATCTCTGTAGTAATTGGTCAAATGCTATAACGAGATGACTGATGATACAACTTGAGGTCCCAGTGAATCTTTCAATAGAATTAGAGACATGCCAAGTCTCACAGCTTTGATCATGTTGCATTTAATGCTAAATGTGAAACGACCCTATCAAAACCTAATTTTGATTTTGTTATCTTGATATTTTTGACAGATATGAATGAGACTTTGTGTGCATTGATCCAGGATGCATGCATTAGCTCAACTATCACTCCCGACAGACTTGTCATGGAACACGTCCTTCTCATATCAGTCCTACACTCGGTCATTGGCAGTGAAGTGGGTAAGTTGTACTAAAAAAAGAGAATTATTATAAAACAGTCAAACCAGTTCTATTGGTCATTTTATAATGACTACTTAGCTTGTACTCTCTCAAACAGGAGGCCGAATGTGCACCATTCGTACTGTTGCATGTGTAGACTACCGTTTAAAATGTACAATTGCATGTCTTTCGAGGTGACATCACAATATGATTCAATTCATTGCGCTTAGTAATTAAATAAAGTTGCAATATGCATGAGGCCTGGTGGATAAATGTGCACTGTTGCTGCAGATATGATGTGCGCTTGAGGAATATTGCTTTCTGCTTTCAATAATAATTTCCTTATTTCCATTGAAAAACAGGGAAAAAATTATTTATATTTTCCACTATCTTCTGAGTCACTGTTCAACATAAATAGTAAATATTCTTATACAGTATGTGCAATGGTACAACATTTTGCATTCGATTAAAGGAAGAGACACTATTTATTCTGCTATGCCTTGTTGAATAGAGCATATATCCTTCACCCCCATGCACAGTTTTGTAACATTGCATTCATGCCTATTAGCTACTTGTATACTAGTCTTTAAGCATGTCTGTTTTTTGCTAATGAATGCAGTAATTCCATTAAATGCCATACCATTCATGTAGGTGCCCATGTACTGCAGTCTGTAGCAACTCGTTTTGATAAGACTCATTGTGATGATGGTAACTATGGCGACAGCAAGGAAATAGACAACATCATCATGCTCTTCATCCATCTGTACAACTTCAAGGTGAGAGGGATGCGTTATGTGATATTCATTAAATGGAGTATAAAAACCAATTTTCTCTATATAAAAAATTCTAAGAAAAAACCATACTAATTAGAATATTGTAGGAGTAGTAATCCAGGTTTGAAACCTTGGTTAGTTCCTGACTACGAGGTGGCGGGATTTAGCTCACACTCAGATAGATCATCCTTACTCCTTCCCTCCACTTAGTTCGGTGCATCCTCCTCCCTCAACTTAACCCTCCTACTCTCCTCTACCACTTGCTTCTTCCATGTCTTCTTCAGTCGCCTTATCCCTCTAACCATCCTCCTCCCTCAACCCAATCTTCCTACTCTCCTCCACCACTTGCTTCTCCCATGTCTTCTTAAGTCACCCCCTTCCCTTCTAACCATCCTCCCTGAACACAACCCTCCTACTCTCCTCCACCACTTGCTTCTTTCATGTCTTCCTCAGTCAACCCTTTCCCCTTTGACCATCCACCTTGAACTCAAGTTTCCTTCTCACAGTCGGATATGAAATATTGACTAAGATTGAATTTAAATTTAAATATTGGAATGTTTTCGCCAATTGCTTTTTCCTCTTCCTTGTTTTGACACAGTACGTTTTGCGTGTCCTTTTTTATAAGTAGTGTTGCATTATGTAATCCATGCTTTTTGTGATACCTCTGAACTTGATTGACATTGTGTGTTCTTTCTTTCATTAGGTTGTTCACTGTGTGCTGATATACGACTTGATAAAAAAATTCTCTGAAAGCTTCACAGAGAGACATATTGAACTGCTGCTCCAAATCTTAAAAAGTAAGTTCTTATGAAATTAGCAATACTATACCCTGCGGAGATGCCAGCCATTCTCCCCTCCCCATATACAATGAAAAAGGCATTGTGTTATTTCTTTTTTAAAGTTTTTTACAAAATTTCTGTGATCGTGGAGTATGTGCCAAAGTTATGTGCCCAAAACCCAAAGCTTAGCAATCATCTTAGAACATTTTTTAATGATTGATTGCATTGACTGCAATGTACAACTAATTGTGATTAATCGCCAACCTTTTTGTTACGGGACCCAGATGCCTAGATCGCTTTGGCCTTTGAGAGGCAGTTTCCACCATTATTTAAATTTACAAGCAGAACTCCTAATGTACTGCTGAAGCTTATATTGGAGCATTGTGGCCCAGTTGATTAGTCTTCTGACTTTGAAACAGAGGGTCGTTGGGTTCGAATCCCAGCCGTGGTGTAATTTCCTTCAGCAAGAAACTCATCCACATTGTGCTGCACTCAACCCAGGTGAGGTGAATGGGTCCCCGGTAGGAAGAAATTCCTTGAATGCTTGAGTGCCGAGGCAGCTCAGCTAAAGCCGGGGTAATAACAGCAGGGCCTGCTGGGAGAACAGTTTTCAGAACTGAAGTGGCTACCCTGGGTAAATATGTCTTATTATTATTATTATTATAATTATATTATTATTTTAATATTTGTTTATTTAATAGATGCTGGTGCGACCCTCAGAAAAGATGACCCATCATCCTTGAAGGACATCATTCTTCTCATTCAGAGTAAAGCTAACCAGTGTCCAGATGAATTCAAACAACAGTATGTGTTCTTTTATGTTATTGATGGATGGATGGATTGATTGAATGATTTATTGATTTCATTGATTGTTTGATTGATTGAAGAGTAATAAAACATTACCCATCATCGTTGAAAGACATTATTCTCATTCAAAGTAAAGCCTATCAGTGTTCAGATGAACTCAAACAACAGTATGTTATCTCATTTGTTATTTGAATGAATGACTGAATGGATGGATGATTGATTGATTGATTGGTTGATTGATTGATTGATGGATGGATGGATTGATTGAACGAATGAATGATTTATTGATTTCATTGATTGTTTGATTGATTGATTGAAGAGCAAGAAAAGATTACCCATCATCGCTGAAAGACATTATTCTCATTCAAAGTAAACAGTGTTCAGATGAACTCAACAGTAAAATATCTCATTTGTTATTTGAATGAATGATTGATCGATTGATTGAACGAATTAATGATTTATTGATTTCATTGATTGTTTGTTTGATTGATTGATTAAAGAGCAAGAAAAGATTACCCATCATCGCTGAAAGACATTATTCTCATTCAAAGTAAACAGTGTTCAGATGAACTCAACAGTAAAATATCTCATTTGTTATTTGAATGACTGAATAAATGAATGATTGGTTGGTTGTTCGATTGATTAATTGTTTGATTGATTGATTGATCGCTTTTTGTTCAAAACCCTGACCAGGGACCAATGAGAATGATGTTTTCATATTTGCAATCTATCACAAACCTTTGTGTAATGGGATCCTGGCCAAATATTCTAATTACTCTATTCTAATTACTCTGAAAAGATTGATTACCAACCTGGATTCTGTTATTATAAATAAATCACAATTTCTGTAACAAATTTACTAGCAGGTTATCAGATCCAAGTAGTTTTCAAATGTTATTGACAATTTGTTATTATAGCAAGTTTTATAGAAAGAGCCCCTGACCGTAATTTGTAGTTTTCTTACTTTCATCATATTTCATTATTTGGATTGTAATCTTCTTACTCTTCCGCAGGTCACGAGTGAAGTTCATGCTAGAGACAATTGGTGCATTACGCAACAACAATCTACGGAGGATACCTAACTACGATCCTACAAACCTTGACAGGCTTCGAAAACTACATAGAAGTATCATCAAAGACAGAGGTATTTTATCTTACAAGATAATACTTGTTCAAGGGGTGTGAGAGTTTGCCTTTTTACCTGATTTCAGATTTTTTTTAGTTCATATTTTCAGCTTATTTTAGCTTTCTTCTTTACAACATAAGGGAGCTCTTTCAATGTCAGCTTTTGTTCAGTCTTTTTGTGTGACTTAATAAAAATCTCTTATTTTCATGAAATTTTAAGCATTATATATTTAGAATTTTTTTTATCCAAATAAACTTTTTTTGGGGTAGATTCCTATTTATGGTATTTGCAAAATATTTAATTTGGCTATTTCATAATTGATATATGATATATTTTAATATATTGAAGGTGTTGTGGCTCTGTGGATAAGTCTCTTTGCTTTTGACCACAAGGTCTGCAGTTAAAGCCCCACCACGCTACTTGCATCCTTTGGTAAGGGTATTCATTTACATTTGCCACTCTCCACCCAGGTGTAGTAAATGGGTACGTAGTAGGAAGGAATTCCCTGAATGTTTTGAGTGTCCCATCAGGGGAGCCATGCTAAAGCCGGGGTATATGTCTGCAGCGCTTAAATAATTTGTATTAAGTTCTATATTAACGTTACATATTATTATTTGGTAGGAAGTAGTGATTCTACGCTTCACATCTCATTGGCCGATCTCATCATGGCGGATCAAAGAGGGCGTTGGTGGATTGTAGGCTCGGCTTGGAGTGGTCTTGGACCGAGACAAGAGGTCAGGTAAGTTCATTTAAGTTCATCTTTGTTAGTTGAAAATAAAAAAAATAGTTCAACTTTTATCACAGCACATGAAGAAATCTCTAAAGTTTTCTCAAAAGAGCCACATTATTTAGAGAGAGGTGTGAAAGAAACTATCTACATCCCTCCTCTCAACAAGGACAGAGGACAATACAAGCTTCCCAATGTCTATGACCCGATCATTGATCACTACTGTCACCGAGGTCAAATTGGTCACATTGCGGAGGAAGGCTGCAGTTCGTAGCCGAAAAGTTTGAGGTAACTCTTCAAGATTTGTGATCAAAAGTTTTACTTTTTGTGAAGTCAGGGATTTGAACTTTGAAATTATTTTAGCTTGGGAATGATTCTTGTTCGCCACGTAGACACTGTTTTATTCCATTTGGTTTACAAGGCCCCTATGAAAACCTGTCATTACGATCATGAAAGTTCATCTGTGTTGGTTGAAAATAAACATAAAGTTGAAACTTTTGGTCTCAAACACAAAGTGATGACAGAAGTGACCTGATTTGATCTGGTGACATAGCGATCAATAATCGGGTCGTAGACACTCGGGAAGCTTGTATCGCCCTCCGTCCCTATTATGAGAAGTTTTGAACGCCCGGATGTAGATCGTTTATGTCACACCTCTCTCAAAGTACCGTGGCTCCCTGTCCAGCACTTGAACCTTGTTGATGTCCAGGCGACTCAATGTGAATGTGTTGCGATACCTCTGAAGAAGTGGAGCTAAGGCATTGATGTTCAAGGAATCTGTTCCTAAGGGAATGTTCTGTTTCTCCAATGTATGACTCCTGACACAAACCCTTAGTTGTCTGACCTTGGCAAGGGATCAAATAAATAGGACCAGTGATATCCTTTTCAGAACCTTGTCATTAACTGTGCAGACCTTTCAAAGACATTTAAATAAAGATAAAATTAGTTGATCAATCATTCCAGTAGAAGATCTATTCCTTTTGAAAGACGGTCATATTGAAAATCCCCATTGTATTTATTTTTCACTCCAAAGATTCTACAACTCGCATTTGGGATTGCTACATAATTCTTGTCTTGGCTTTTTGTATAAGGGCATGTCTCAAATCAAATGTTCTTCCAATAGGGAAACTTAAAAATAATCGGATTTAACACTTATTTCAAATATCTGTTATACAATATTCACAACTTGCACAAGAGCTTAATTGCCAGGTACAGCATACCTATGTAAGGTTAGTATATTTAAGATTAAGACCAATTGTGACGATTTCCAAATCCAATCAAATCACCACCAAAGTGTCTGTATGTACATGTATGAATGAAAAATGTGTGCCGTGGATTTTGGAAAAACTTGTGTAATTGCTGAGAAGTAAACAAAATCTGCGTAACATTTCACCAAAATGTCTGGTCGTAATCCAAGCAATAATAATACTGTCCCCACATGTGATTTTACGTGTTTCAGTTTATGTAACTCTACCGGATCTAGATCAAGGATAATAATAATAACAACGATATATTTACCCAGGGAAGCCACATCATTTCCGAGAACTGTTTTCCCAGCGGGCCCTGCTATTATTCTTACCCCGGCTAAGCTAGGCTACGTATTCAGGTGCACACAGCTTTTGAGGAATTACTTCCTGCCGGTACCCATTTACCTCACTTGGGTTGAGTGCAGCACACTCTGGATGAATTCTTTACTGAAGGAAATTATGCCATGGCTGGGATTTGAACCCACAACCCTCTGTTCCAAAGTCTGGAGACTAATCCACTGGGCCACAACTACCTGTAAACCTCAAGTTTCACAGACTTTCTCATGAAATCAGTGTTTACTTCTACTTCATTCAATTAACTTGAATTCAATTGAATTTAATTATTGGCAATGCTGTGTTGAAATGTGTACATGTGTGGGCTTTGCTTACTATATTACCATATGTTTGTGTACAGTTCACAGTCATCCGGGCAGGCGGAGCAGATGACTGGCACCAATCAAGAAGGTAGTCAGAAGATAACCGAGTTGTCACGGCAACAGAGAATGAATACAGACATCAGACGTACTATCTTCAGTATTATTATGACCGCAGAGGTATGTATTTCATTGAGATCAAATCAATTACTATTTATTGAAAAAGGCCGTTGGATTGATGAATATAGGATTTTTTTGGGGGGGCCATCATGCCATCCAATGTTGTGACCTGCACTATAGATTCGTTCTGCTACAGTGATTGTAAGAATGTTATTGAGGGATGTTTTATATTTTGTGTGTATTTTGTAGGACTACACCGATGCTTTTGAGAAGCTTGTCAGGCTAGGTCAGAAGGGAGGTCGCGACCGGGAAGTAGTCCATGTGACCCTCGACTGCTGCCAACAGGAGCGTTCTTACAACCCTTACTATGCCTACCTCAGTACTAAACTATGTCAGTTTGATAGAAAATTTAGGGTAAGATTTATCAATCTGTGACTTCTATTTTCATACTTGTTGTATAGCTTTCCAATTCGCATTGTTAGTATTTCAAGGCAAAAATATGAAAGCTTATGAAGAATTTAACACATTCGGTGCTGAATTTTTTAAAGCCTTTTAGATCACTTTTAATACTGCTAATTAGCAACATTCTTTTTCTTCCATTGATGCAACTTAATTCATCAGAAATGTTTAGGTTTTATGATTTGGGGATATCAAAAGAGTCTGTATGTTTAGATGGGCCAAGGGATTATTGAAGAAATTAATTAATTGCTGAGAAATTAGCTAAACAAGCATGATATTTCACCAAGATTCTTTCCAAGCAGTAATAATACACAGTGCCACATATGCTTATCTGTGTTGGAGAACTTTGATATGTTATTTTTCAGTTTGGATTTCATGAATTCACAAAGTTCAGTTTATGTTATGGGTGTTTCATAAAGCTGTTCATAAGTTATGAAGGACTTTACGCATGACTGATGATCCTTTTTTGTGGTATGTGATACACATCAGATTTCCGTTGGCATTGATTTATTTCATAAGAAAGGATCACCAGTCGTTTGTAAAGTCTCTCGCAATTTACGAACAACTTTATGAAACACCCACCATGGCCCCGTTTTACAAAGAGTTATGATTGATCCAATCAGTCACAACTATGGACGACCAGCAACGTCAAGTATTATGCATGTTTATTTTCTAGCTATGATATAAATTCATGCATTCATTTTTTTCTTGAAAATTCACTGCGCTTCTCTTTGCATACAAAGGGCATTGTGCAAACTTTTCGTATATAAAATTATGGTATGGATGGATTTCCATAGAGTTACAATTGATTGGATCAATCAGAACTCTTTGTAAGACGGGGCCCCTGGTCTAGTTCTATAATGATACAGTAACCTTGGTTATTATCGATTTTCTCATGATATCAGTGTTTAAAGGGATGGTCCAGGCTTATATCTCATTAAATAGAGTAAAATACACAGAGCAGAATGCTGAAAATTTCATCAAAATCAGATAACAAATAACAAGGTTCTTTAATTTCAAAGATTTGCATTATTCTGGTGAAACAGTTTTTTGGCATGTCTTTATGAATATTCATGAGGTGTTCTGATGATGTTGTATCCCTACTTGTTCTTTTGCATTTTATTATAGAAAATTAGGTTAATTCAAATTTTTTCTACCAAGAACTAAAATTACTGGATTGACAACTGATTAAGTGCATTAGTTATTTATTGCCGCAACTTATTTCATCATAATCGAGACACATCATTTACACATGTATGAAAAAAATATTATAGACTTTCTGTGTAAACCTTTTTTCTTGCAGATGGCCTTTCAGTTTGCATTATGGGATAAGATCCGTCTGTTGGATGAATTGAGTCCGTCTGCCTCCAAGAACTTGGCTCTCCTCCTCTCTCATCTGATGTCATCAAAGGCCCTTCCACTCTCCGTACTAAAGGTTTGTTCTCTAGAAATATTATTATGATCATTATTATTAGTAGTTATATTATGATCATTATTATTTTAATTACTGGTATGACAATTGTTATTATTTTCTTCAATTCTATTCCACATAATCAAACATATACCATGTTTACACGTGATTGGATTTTGCATCGGCTCATGGTTCTGAACCGCGAGAATCGGCTTTTTTGTTGTGTGTAAACGCGATTAACTTGCGTCCGCTCTCGGTTCAGAATCAGCAATTTTGCACCACCAAAGTAGTAGGTTCAGAGCTGCAAGCCAATGCAGAATCGCCTATTTACTACGTGTAACAGAAAGCCGATTCTGCATCAGCAATTGGCGCGCATTTCATTGTCTTGATTATGATGTATATTGATGGTGAGCGGATTATTTCAGGTTTTTGCTACCCGAGCCGATTCTGCACCGCCAGCTGTATCAGCATGTAAACACGGTGCAAGATAAACCAAAAAGCCGATTCTGCATGGGCTCGCGGTTTTGAACCATAAGTCGATCACATGTAAGCACAGTAATGATAACAAAAAAGTAAAACAAATTTGCCATAGCATGCATACTTTCCTACCCAACATTTGGCCCATTGCATAAAAGTTGATATTATGGTAACTTTGCCACCCAATGGTAACTACCATGGTAACAATGGTCAACAGCCAATCAGAATCAAGGATTCCATGCAAGTAACCATTGGATGGGGAAGTTACCATAATAGTAACTTTTATGCAACTGGCCCCTGGGCTTGTACAGTGCTGCCAAGTAGTACGATTTTTTCGTATTTCATACGGAAATCAATTTAAAATACGGCAGTACGCTTTTTCATGATAAAATATGGGAAAAAACAAATTAGAGAAGAAAAGGTATTGTGCGCCCCACTATAGCATCTGGGAGCTAATTTCAGGCGGAGATGAAAATATGGCAGCCGTGTTGCTTCCCTCTACGTTCAATGAATTGTGCTTTCATCAAGGCTTTCTGATTAGAATTTTCGATATCCTGGCGAATCAATGCGGGTGACAAGTTCCGAGCACACACACGTAGTTTACAAGCGCAAAGCAGCGGCTAAAATTGCGATATTTTGCGACTGGTAAATACGTCTGTAAGGATGATGACGTCATCCAAGATGGCAACTTACATTGACCTTCAGAAGGATCGAAGATGACGATGTTTTGATCATCATTTGAAAGGAATTAGCGGTAACTGCGGTCTAAGGTACGATATTTCTGAATTTCATACATTTTCCAATAAATATGGATGCAATTTCTTTTTCATAATATGACATTTAATGACTTTATGTGCAAAAAACAATCAGAAAAAATCAGGTTTCCGTCGAATGTTAGATCTAACGTTACTGCTAATACGTTGTCTGTATGTAGGGGCCTCCAAATTCTTCAGTCTATGTATTGGTGAGTGAGCCAACGCAGTTCAGCGGAACAACCAAAATCTAAACTGAAGCTTTGGTCTCTTGTGCGACTGTGTGGGGCGCAAAATATGTAAGAAGTGATCGAATTTGCCATTATGAATGCATATTTATGTCACGGTAAAAATACGGATTTTTTGTCAAAATACTGATTTTGGGGGAAAAGAATACTGAAAATGCAAAATACAACTTGGCAGCTCTGCTTGTATGGTATTATTCAAAAGAATAAAAACACATACTGAATCTTGAACATTAGTAAGGTTTGGCAACGTAATGCCAAGATGTCGCCCTACAGGTTTTCCCCCATAACCCCTTTATCAGGGAAAATTACTTTACTTTTTTCCAGTCAGGGAAAAATCAGGGAATTTGATTAAAAGAAATACCTCAAATCGGGGAAAAATGCCTGAAATGACGGAAAATCAGGGAATAAAGTCGAAAGCATGGTAGTCGGTCAAGTCTGGATTTTGTTGCATAGCAAATCAACATCCATTGAGTGATTGGTTATGGTGGTACTAATTAGTTTTACATTGTTGTTTTATACTGAAATACATTTAATTTACTGCAACAACTTAAGAAAACATGGGAAACTGGGAATGGGTTTAAATATTGGTAATTATCAGTGAATTTTTAAATTTCATCAGGGATATTTTGTTTTCTTGAGAAGCTGGGAACCCTGACATTGGAGATTTAATTTCATCCGAAATCCAGTCCAATTCTGCTGGCAGTATGGAAACAACATGAACTACTACATTCATAAGCGTTTTCAACATAATGATAAGATGTCACCTTACGTTTGAAAAATAACCTATTTTTCAAACGACTTAAAAATTGGAGATTTTATTTCCTCCTATATCAATTTTTTTCAACTTTTAGATTGTAGAGTTTGCTGACATGAACAAACACACCGTGAGATTCCTGAGCAGTTTGCTGACAGACCTTCTCGAGAAACCAGACAACGTCATCACGGCTGTCTTTGGAGGGGTTGCCATGGTTTCCAAGCTCCGAGTGTTGAGAGAGGGACTGGGTCTTTTCATGCATCACTTCTTGCTGAATACGAAGAGGAAGACGAAAGGAGGACAAGACGGGGAGGTTGTCGAGAGGCTGAAGAGGAGGATCTCCGTAGCTGAGTCTGCTATGCAAGGAGAAGAGGGACCTGTTAAATTGTAAGCTGGTTCTTAGGGTTTGTTATGTCTAAAGAAGACCTTGTTGGATGAGAGGAAAATCGCATTCTAGAAGGAAATTGAAAAGAATGCAGTTGTAGCAAACAATTATTTTTATGACAATTTCTTTAAATCAAGGTTAATTGTCATGTTATCAAAGATCAAGGTCTGGTACATTAATGTAAATGTAACTTTATGAAATCATGCAGAAAACCAATGACTCCGGAGATCACTAGAACAGAACAGTGTAATAATAATGCTTGAAAAATACCCAACATTTTGATGAAATGGTGTGCGATTACACATTTTCTTCCAGAGCCTGTTTGCTCATATTTTTTATTTATACATTCACTGGATGGTCAATATTATGGGATTGTGTTTGAACACATTTTAAGATTGTTGCCGCAACTGGCATTCATCTTAAATGCTTCACCCTAAACTGAACCAAATTGGAGTTAATATTGCCAAGGAATGTTTTCATTGTCTGAAAAATAATGTTAATTGTCTATTGGCGATGTTACTTAATGATATGCCATTCCAAAGGTTGATCTTACAATATATATTTTTTATTGATAGGGATAATGTAACACGGATGCTCATCAAATTTGGTTTTGAAATTTTTGTTAAGAGCATTAAATTTGATGTTTGATTTATTACCATTGTACCTAATACAGTTCCTATAGCATTTTCATAGTGAATAGCTCTAACAAGAATGCCTTATTCCATACGAGGACTGGGGAACATTGCATCAAAGTTACTATTATGGGAACTTTGCCGTCCAATGATAACTACCCTGGCAATGATGTTAACCAGCCAATCAAAATCGAGGATTCCATGATAGTTACCATTGGATGGCAAATTTACCGTAATGGTAACTTTCATGCAGCAGGGCCCAGATCGACACCACATGGGCATAGCGATTGATCATAGGGTATGTAAAAATGTAGCTTTATATTTACGTCATATTACTCATATAAATATTCATCAACATTTTACAATCCTTGATTCAGTAAATCATTTACATATGTCCGAAATAGCATAGGCCCCAATATGGAACCCTGGGGAACTCCACATGTGAGTTCTTTTGTATCAGAACTTTATACCATTCCGTGTAACAGTGATATAAAGTTTAGCTTTATAGTTTCCTGCATCACTGGCTCCATCCTCGACAAGTGTGTTCTAGAAATCTTGAGCATTCTCCACCCATGCTTGCAGAGTTGTGTTGTTCCTATAAAGAACAGATAATTCATTGTTTCATTATCTGTATTATGATGTTCAAGAAAGAATTCCTTTTGATCAGCCATAGTTCTGTAAATCGGTACAATAACGCGTCGAAGATGTTTTGTCCCAATATATGAGTACGCCAAATGACCTCTGCTAGATGCGCTTTGAAGTTGCTCATATTGGTGCCATTGATTCTTTTGAAAGTTCTCTTTTGCATGCTTCCTTGATGATATCCACTGTATTTTCTTCTACCCCACTCTTCCCTCCATCCCTGCTCTCGTCTTGTCTACTCTGTCTTCCACCCTTGCTCTCTGTTTTATGTTTTGTATCTACAAAAGCTGCAGTTTATTGTCATTAGTTTTTGGTGCATCCTCTGACCAAAGAGGAGTGCCGGTGACTATACTCTTTGGCATGCTTCCATGCCCCCATGATCTGGTTTGTGTAGACCTTCTTGACCTCACCTGAACTGTCTGGATGTCTGGTTTTGAACTTCATGTGAATTATGTGTGAGTGATGGTAACCAAGGACATTCAGGTTAGCATATTCAGCACAGCTTACTTTCGGAATGATTAATCCAACATGAATGTGATTGGAAATGGTGTGGATCAATGTCTCCTCTGTTCTATTTCTTACAGCATAGAGCTTGTTCGTCGATCTCTCCACTAGGCCAATGACCCACACCTTCTTGCCGACATTTGGGTTTCCCTGTGGTATTTGCATCTCCTGCTGAAGAGCGACTTGTCGACTTCTTGAACCTTGAAGAGTAATCTCTTTCAGCAGCTTCAAAGTTATCACGGAATGAAAGCATTCTGTGTATCAGTGCGAGGTGCCATGGTGAAGTAATATACAGATATTGCCTACCTAGAGTTTGAATATAACATTTCCTCTCCCCGACGGAGTTATATTTTTCCCAAGGGATTATATTTTGCCCGAAGCGCGCAGCGCTGAGGGAAAATATTATCCCGAGGGAAAAATATAGCTTCGGAGGGGAGTTGAAATGTTATTTATTAAAACGATAGACCAGGCAATATCTGTTATATTGTATAGTATATGTGGATTCGCCATCAGAAATTGCATTCATCATCTGGCTCAAACCCGAAATTCTTGCTTCAGCTCTGATCCATCTACGTCATAATAGATTTTTTTTTATAATACATCAAGCGCGTTCTTCATTCAATCGACGCGTTAACATTAGCGCGTACATTTTTACACTTGTTACGCAACTTGTATGCAGAGAGTGACGTCACCTTAGTGAATATAACGCAGCAATTGAAAATACAACGCAGTATATTCCCTGAGGTGACGTCAAAACCTGGAATATAACAAATGCGATCCTCGCAGCTATGGTCACGTGATGGCATATTGACCTATCACTGATTCGAATCTACATACGCTATGTTGAAGTAATTTCAAATTTCACTTACATACATTAAAAGTGAATTCTACCTCCCCTATCAATAAATTTGTCCCGACCCACCATCGTCTTCTTGTAATCCAGCCCCGCCTGTGTCGCCATACATCTGAGGGAGTTCTTCAAAAGAAAATCACGGATGATTTCCATGATATCCTGAATGTTGAAGTGACTGTCTGAAAGAAGGAATTGTCTGTGATAGAAAATTTGTTGTGGACGTTGTTCTTTCGACACCGCCATCAGAAACCATGATGCTTCCCTTTTCTCTTAATGAGACGGCACGTTGCTCATGGGGGTCCCATTAATTCGACGGAAATGTTCCTTGGCATGCTTCCAGGCACCCTCGATACGATTGGTGCACACCTCCTTGATCTCTCCCGTTGTCATGTGTCGGAACTGGGCTTTGAAAGGTCTCCTTGTTTATGACATTGAAGTGTTGGTAGCCGAGATCGTTGAGGGAAGCATATCCGGCCCAGCCTTGGGTCAGAATTGTGGAGCCCACCTGTGGTGGATGATGATCTTGGCAAGGTTCTCCTCCTTTCTATCCTCTACAGGGAAAAGAATCAGCTTATTGGTCGCCCTCTCTACCAAGCCGACGACCCACACTCTCATGCTGACATTGGGATTTCCTTTGTGATACTTAAGCATCCCCTTTCGAAGAGTGATTCTTTGATTTCTATTTCCCTTGTCAACATCATTGGGGCTTCAGGGTTGTAAACCTCGGCCTTTTGCGCAATTAATAATTTCACCCGAATTGCTTTCACCTCGAAAGCATGCAACGTTTCTTTTGTATTTTTAAAGTAAACTTTGATAAATGTTTGAGGGTTAAAAAAAAGAGAACAAACTTACCCTTTTGAGGCACGTATCTTAGCTAAGGTTGACTTGATTTCCAAGAGGGATCAAACTTTTGCCCACGACCATGAGATTTGTGCTTTTTAACCGATTTTCTTGAACTTGTACTTGGATCTTCCTCTCGATGAAGTTCCTCGCGATCAGCTTCCTCCATTTCTTCCCTATCAAGTTTGTTGTAAAAAGCCTGTAGCTCGGCTCTAGACGAACTTGCTTGTATCTCAGTCACGAAGGCCTGAGTGTCATCGACTCCGTAGGCCTGCGTGTCGTCGACCGTAGATGTTTCAGGGTCGTCAGCCCCGTCTCATGATCACTGACGATACTATCGTCATTACTGCGAGATGACATGGGTATTGTTGATGATAATGGTTTCTTTTTGGATGATCGCATCTCCTGGATGTGTTCAGATGATGAACCATGATTAGCGGCTTTATCATCTTCCCAGACTTCTCTTTGAGTTTTCAACCCCTTTGTAATCAATTCGTCATCAAGTTTTTTGATTTACTCATACTGATAATTGTATTAAACGCTTGCAAGAATACTGATTTTTGACACAGTGTTGTCTTTTTATATTTCACTCTCATCCTCTCACTTATTCGTTATCAGCTCGTAATCCCCATCTTTGTCGCCTCATTTCCGAGTGACTGATCACTGGCAATTGGGGCATACCTTCTTGTCGATGAGAGACCCTTGCCCCATCATCCACTCTACAACATCTCTTGGAGGACTGAGAAATGAATTGTAAAAGCTCAATGGGTTGTGAAGTCGGGTACCCTGCAGGTTGCTCATGGTTGTCCCATTTATCAGATTGTAATGTTCCTTGGCATGCTTCCAGGCACCCTCGATACGATTGGTGCACACCTCCTCCTTGATCTCTCCCGTTGTCGTGTCTGTACTGGGCTTTGAAAGGTCTCCTTGTGTATGACATTGAAGTGTTGGTAGCCGATATCATTGAGGGAAGCTTATCTGGCCCAGCCTTGGGTCAGGATGGTGTAGCCCACCTGTGGTGGATGATGATCTTAGCGAGGGTCTTCTCCATTCTATCCTCTACAGGGAAAAGAATCAGCTTATTGGTCACCCTCTCCACCAAGCCGACGACCCACACTCTCATGCTGACGTTGGGATTTCTCTTGTGGTACTTGTGCATCCCCTTTTGAAGAATGATTCATCAATTTCTACTTCCCTTTTCAACATCATTGGGACTTCAGGGTTGTTGCTCAATTAATAATTTCACCCGAATTGCTTTCACCTCGAATTCACGCAACTTTAGTTCTTTTTAAAGTAAATTTTGATAAATGTTTGAGGGTTAAAAAAAAGAGAACAAACTTACCATTTAGAGGCACGTACCTTAGCCAAGGTCGACTAGATTTCCAAGAGGGATCGAACTTTTGCCCATGACCATGAGATTTGTGCTTTTTAACCGATTTTCTTGAACTTGTACTTGGATCTTCCTCTCGATGAAGTTCCTCGCCATCAGCTTCCTCCATTTCTTCCCTATCAAGTTCGTCCTAAAAAGCCTGTAGCTCGGCTCTAGATGAACTTGCCTGTGTCTCAGTCATGAAGGCCTGAGTGTCGTTGACTCCGTAGGCCTGGGTGTCATCGACCGTAGATGTTTCAGGGTCTCCTGAGTTTCTGCGACTCCGGACGTCTCATGATCACTGATGATACTATCATCATTACTGCGAGATGACAAGGGTATTGTTGATGATGGTTTCTCTTGGGATGATGGCATCTGTGAGATGTGTTCAGGTGATGAACCATGATCAGCGGCGTTATCATCTTCGCAGACTTCTCTTTGGCGTTTTTCACCCCTTTGTAACCAATTCATCATGAAGCTTTTTTATTTACTCATACTGATAATTGTATTAAACGCTTACAAGAATACTAATTTTTGACACAGTGTTGTCTTTTTATATTTCACTCTCATCCTCTCACTTATTCGTTATCAGCTCTTAATCCCCATCTGTGTCGCCTCATTTCCCAAGTGACCGATCACTGGCAAAAGGGGCATACCTTCTTGTCGATGAGAGACCCTTGCCCCATCATCCACTCTACAACATCTCTTGGAGGACTGAGAAATAAATTGTAAAAGCTCCATGGGTTGTGAAGTCGGGTAACCTGCAGGTTGCTCATGGTGGTCCCATTTATCTGAAGGAAATGATCTTTGGCGTGCCTCCAGGTACCCTCAATGCAAATGGTGCACACCTCCTTGATCTCTCCCATTGTGTGTCGGTACTTGGCTTTGAAAGTCTCCTTGTTATGACATTGAAATGCTGGTAGCCAAGATCGTTGAGGGAAGCATACGCGGCCCAGCTTTCGGTCAGTATGGTGGAGCCCACCTGGACGTTATGGGTGATCTTGACAAGGGTCTCTTCCCTTCTATCCTTTACAGGGTAAAGGATCAACTTATTGGTTCCCCTCTCCACTAAGCCGACGACCCACACCTTCATGCTGACGTTGGGGTTTCAATTGTGGTTCTAGCGCATCTCCTTTTAAAGAGCGATTCGTCAACTTCTACTTCCCCTGTCAGTATATTGGAGGCTCCAGGGCTGTAAATCTTGGCCACATATGGTCTGAAGAGATCTCTAATAAAGTTGGCCCAATCCACCGTGTGTGACAAAGCCCTGCCTGTGTGGCCATGCACCTGAGGGAGTTCTTCAAAAGAAAATCACAGATGAATTCCATGGTATCCTGAATGTTGAAATGACTCAATCTGAAGAAGGAATTCTCTTTGATAGAAAATTCTACATCTTTGTGGATGTCGTTATTTCGACACTGTCATCGGAAACCATGATGCTTCCTTTTTCTTTCTGCAAGACGGCAATCCCTCTGGCAATGGGAGCATACCTTCTTGTCAAGGAGAAACCCTTGCTCCATCATCCACTCTACAATATCTCTTGGAGGACTGAGAAATAAACTGTAAAAGCTCCTTGGATTGTAGAAGTCGAATACCCCGCATGCTGCACATCCTCACTCATAGATATGAAGTGGCTGTCAGGAATTCTTTTAATGTCTTTGTCAGTGTCCTCCCTGCTGATTGGCTGTTCGAATTGCTCAACTGACCTTTTTCCTCATTTTTGAATTAGTGAACTTGGAGTCAAGGCTATCTGCATGGCTTTGAAGTGTCTGCCCGCTACATGCACATCATGTGTTGTTTGCAGTAAGGCAAAGCAGTAAAGGATCTGCTTTTCATCTAAAGAACAATTTCTATCGCTGTGGCTTTATTCACTGCCTTCTGCACGTTTGAATTGGTGAACTTGGAGTTGAAGGCTATCTGCATGGCTTTGAAGTGTCTGCCTGCTACATGCACATCATGTGTTTGCAGTAAGGCAGAGCAGTAAAGGATCTGCTTTTCATTCACTGCCTTCTGCACGTTTGAATTGGTGAACTTGGAGTTGAAGGCTATCTGCATGGCTTTGAAGTGTCTGCCTGCTCCATGCACATCATGCGTTGTTTGCAGGAGGGCAGAGCAGTACAGGATTTGCTGTTTATCTCTAGATGCAATCTCTAGAGCTGCAAACAGGTGTTGGAACGTCTTCCCCTTAAAGCTCTTTGGCTGTTTGTTGACAATAGCCCATGTTCTTTCTAAGTAGCCTCTGCTGTTATCCGAATAGAGGCTGATCATGCACCGTATATCAGTACCCATGAGAAATTTACTTCAACTCTATCTTGTCAAATATTCACAAGATGTCTGTTCGTTGTAATTGCATTGATGAATCTGATAAAGAA
Source organism: Lytechinus variegatus (assembly GCF_018143015.1). Lineage (NCBI taxonomy): Eukaryota > Metazoa > Echinodermata > Echinoidea > Temnopleuroida > Toxopneustidae > Lytechinus > Lytechinus variegatus. The sequence goes on from NC_054752.1 coordinate 10,044,982, forward strand.
ATGTTTTATTTTTGATGAGTGTTGGTCAGTTTATAACTTCTCCATTGCCGGAATGGCAGCTCCTATTGTGTTGACATCATTAATAGCTCAAGGTGGTGCCAGGAAACTGAATCTCCGCTTGTGCAATCAGTGGCTTCGAACACAATGCCTCCTTAATGGCAAGCCTAGCATTTGAACACTTCCGCTCCGTATAAGTTACTCCTGGCGAGTTCTTCCGGTGCAATGACTGTGCCCAACAGTTTAACTACCAGGTCCTTCGGGCCAGTGCAGGCGGCATAACACCTCATGAACACTCATGTCGATCCTCTAAGAATCGGTTTTGGAACCAATCGCCACCTGACTGCCGTCAACATACTTCGCTTGGGGCTTTACAGCATCGCTAGTCCCATGTGCCTCATTGAAGTTCCTCCTATTCCTCGCAAGCTCCATATCCAGGCGTTGGTTCTGGGTTTGCAGGTACAAAAACATCTGCATGATATCTGGACTCTCAGCTGTACAAAAGGACTGATAAGGAGTGTGGATAGGCTGGGACTGGTGGACGAACAGCCAGCCATGCTACTGGTGCACTGGAAGGCGTGAGCTCGGGCAAGCTTGTAGACCGGGGGGGGGTGGCTGAGTTTCCCAGATAGTAGTAGAATCTGCTCGGCGGGCCCACTTGGTGATAAAGCGTCTGGATGGTCCGCCATGGGAGATGATTCTTCACTCGAGGGAAAATCTTTGAAGTTGCTGAAGACCAAATTGCTGGTTGAAATGAGCTGTGTCTTAGTCTTGCAACAAATTTGGTATGGTTTCTTTAGGCTTTTGTATACCTCTGAACTATGTGTTGTTTGCAGTATGGCAAAGCAGTACAGGATGAACTTCTTTCCCTTATTCGAGCTAAGCTCGGAGATAGCATGAAGCATATGAGCTGCACACAGGTGTTGGAATGTCTTCCCCTTAATGCCCTTTGGCTTTTTGTTGACTATAGCCCATGTTCTTTCGAAGTAGCCTCTGCTGTTATCTGAGTGAAAGGATGATCATGCTCCCTATATCAGTACCAATAAGAAGTTTGCTTCAACTATACCTGGTACAATATTCACAAGATGTCTGTTTGTTGTAATTGCATTGATGAATCTGACAAGGTTGTTTGCAGTACGGCAAAGAAGTACAGGATAAATTTCTTTCCCTTATCCGAGCTTAGCTCAGTTACTCGTCTAGAGACAGTATGAAGCATATTAGCTGCACACAGGTGTTGGAATGTCTTCCCTTTAAATCTCTTTGGCTGTTTGTTGACTGTAACCCATGTTCTTTCTAAGTAGCCTCTGCTGATATCTGATTGAAAGGATCATAATGCACCCTATATCAATACCCATGAGAAATCTACTTCAACTCTATTTGGTACAATATTCACGAGATGTCTGTTTGTTGTAATTGCATTGATGAATCTGACGAGGAAATGCTTTATTTCTGATGAGTGTTGGTCAGTTGATAACATCCCCATAACTGAGATGGCAGCTCTTATTGTGTTTGGCATTTCCAGGGCATAATACAACACTTATCTTGTTCCAGAACTTTCTTCACAACAGATCCTGTGGTATCAATATTTAGTGTTACTTGCGCTGGTCAAAATACAAGATCTGTTCATCTATTGTGAGGTGCACTTTGAAGGGGAAAATGGAATAGTACTGGATGAATCTCCCTGGGGTGAACTTAGATATTGGATGAACACTTGCTTATCTTGTCCCAGAACTTTCTTCACAACAGATCCTGTGGTATGAATATGTAGCGTTACCTTTCTTGCGCCGGTCCAAATACCACAAGATCTGTTCATCTATTGTGAGGTGTACTTTGAAGGGGAAAATGGAATAGTACTGGATGAATCTCCCTGAGGTGAACTTAGATATTGGATGAACACTTGCTTATCTTGTCCCAGAACTTTCTTCACAACAGATTCTGTGTTAAGATACAGCGTTACTTTTCTTGTGCCGGTCCAAATATCACAAGATCTCTTTGTCTATTGTGAGGTGCACTTTGAAGGTGAAAATGGAATAGTACTGGATGAATCTCCCTGAGGTGAACTTAGATATTGGATGAACACTTGCTTATCTTGTCCCAGAACTTTCTTCACAACAGATTCTGTGTTGTCAAGATACAGCGTTACTTTTCTTGTGCCGGTCCAAATATCACAAGATCTCTTTGTCTATTGTGAGGTGCACTTTGAAGGTGAAAATGGAATAGTACTGGATAAATCTCCCTGGGGTGAACTTAGACTTGGATGGATTTCTTGGGCCCTGTCTTGCAAAGAGTTACGATTGATCGATCAACATAGAGGCCCAATTAAAATTCCATTGATCAACTTACTGAAAATTTCATCTATTTCTTAGGGGTTAATCTGAGGGTGGGTTTTCTTTCCTGCATTTGCATTTGCTTATCTTAGCAAAGGTTGACTGGATTTCCAAGAGGTATCGAACTTTTGCCCATGACCATGAGATTTGTGCTTTTTAACCGATTTTCTTGAACTTGTACTTGGATCTTCCTCTCGATGAAGTTCCTCGCCATCAGCTTCCTCCATTTCTTCCCTATCAAGTTCGTCCTAAAAAGCCTGTAGCTCGGCTCTAGATGAACTTGCCTGTGTCTCAGTCATGAAGGCCTGAGTGTCGTCGACCACGGTGTCGTCGACTCTGTAGGCCTGCGTGTCGTCAACCGTAGATGTTTCAGGGTCGTTGGCCCTGTACTCCTGAGTCTGCGACACCGGACGTCTCATGATCACTGATGATACTATCATCATTACTGCGAGATGACAAGGGTATTGTTGATGATGATGGTTTCTCTTGGGATGATCGCATCTCTGAGATGTGTTCAGATGATGAACCATGATCAGCGGCGTTATCATCTTTGCAGACTTTCCTTTGGCGTTTTTACCCCTTTGTACCCAATTCGTCATGAAGTTTTTTATTTACCTATACTGATAACTGTATTAAATACAAGAATACTGATTTTTGACACCGTGTTGTCTTTTTATATTTCACTCTCATCCTCTCACTTATTTGTTATCAGCTCTTACTCCCCATCTGTGTCTCCTCATTTCCAAGTGACCGATCACTGGCAAAAGGGGCATACCTTCTTGTCGATGAGAGACCCTTGCCCCATCATCCACTCTACAACATCTCTTGGAGGACTGAGAAATGAATTGTAAAAGCTCCATGGGTTGTGAAGTCGGGTACCCTGCAGGTTGCTCATGGTGGTCCCATTTATCCGACTGTAATGTTCCTTGGCGTGCTTCCAGGCACCCTCGATACGATTGGTGCACACCTCCTTGATCTCTCCCGTTGTCGTGTCTGTACTGGGCTTTGAAAGGTCTCCTTGTGTATGACATTGAAGTGTTGGTAGCCGAGATCGTTGAGGGAAGCTTATCTGGGTCAGGATGGTGTAGCCCACCTGTGGTGGATGATGATCTTGGCGAGGGTCTCCTCCATTCTATCCTCTACAGGGAAAAGAATCAGCTTATTGGTCACCCTCTCCACCAAGCCGACGACCCACACTCTCATGCTGATGTTGGGATTTCCCTTGTGGTACTTGTGCATCCCCTTTTGAATGATTCATCAATTTCTACTTCCCTTTTCAACATCATTGGGACTTCAGGGTTGTTGCCCAATTAATAATTTCACCCGAATTGCTTTCACCTCGAATTCACGCAACTTTAGTTCTTTTTAAAGTAAATTTTGATAAATGTTTGAGGGTTAAAAAAAAGAGAACAAACTTACCCTTTAGAGGCACGTACCTTAGCCAAGGTCAACTAGATTTCCAAGAGGGATCAAACTTTTGCCCATGACCATGAGATTTGTGCTTTTTAACCGATTTTCTTGAACTTGTACTTGGATCTTCCTCTCGATGAAGTTCCTCGCCATCAGCTTCCTCCATTTCTTCCCTATCAAGTTCGTCCTAAAAAGCCTGTAGCTCGGCTCTAGATGAACTTGCCTGTGTCTCAGTCATGAAGGCCTGAGTGTCGTCGACTCCGTAGGCCTGCGTGTCGTCGACCGTAGATGTTTCAGGGTCTCCTGAGTTTCTGGGACTCTGGACGTCTCATGATCACTGATGATACTATCATTACTGCGAGATGACAAGGGTATTGTTGATGATGATGGTTTCTCTTGGGATGATCGCATCTCTGAGATGTGTTCAGATGATGAACCATGATCAGCGGCGTTATCATCTTCGCAGACTTCTGTACCGGTTTTGGAACCAATCGCCACCTGACTGCCGTCAACATACTTCGCTTGGGGCTTTACAGCATCGGCCATCCCATGTGCCTCATTGGAGTGGTAAATTGCAAATTCGTCTACTGCCATCCCGTCCACTCACCACATGGTCTACATTCATTTCGTCTAATGCCATTTCGTCCAACATTTCGTCTACCACCCATTTCGTCCAATCACCATTTCGTCTAATAGCCATTTAGTCTAATAGCCAGTTAGTCTATAGCCAATTCGTCTACAACCATTTCGTCTACCAACCATTTCGTCTAAATCCATTTGGTCTAATGCCAAATCGTCCATTAACCAGTTCGTCCACCGTTCATTTGGTCCAATAGCCATGTCGGCTAATTTCAGTTGGTCCAATATCCACATCGTCTACTTATCAACTCGTCCAATTGCCATTTCGTCTAATAGTCATTTCGTCCATCAACCATTAGGTCCAATAATCAGTTCGTCTACCAACCAAATCGTCTACTAACCATTTCGTCCAATTCCCAAATCGTCCAATAGCCATTTAGTCTAATAGCCATTTCGTCTAATACAAATAATTTGCGTTATCCGAGGAGGGGAGCGAAATGACTTTAATACCTTGAAATTATTGATATTAGTTTTAAAAAAACCCTAAAAACTATGATAACTACTATCGCAAGGGTCGATTCAGTGGGTACAGCAATTCAGGCACCCCACCCCCTAAAACGCACACACACACGCGCACACACACACATATAAAAGGGGGAACTAAGATGGGGAAAATGGAAAAGGGTCCTTTTATTTTAATTTGTCGCTCAATTTTTATTTAAAAAAAAGAAAGGAGAATATTGTATTCCGATATCAAAATACGATAAACAGATGAAAGACAATATAGCCTTTTAAAGAAATATTATTGATCAATATACCCCCCCCCCCCAAAAAAGAGCTCTTCCCGATCTGTCCTATCTTCTTTCCCTGTAATATCCTCTCCCTTTTTGTTCGTTTCCCGTTGCTAGAAGCCCGCCTGCGCCTAAAATAAATGTAGGCCTAGTAGTATTGACAATAACGATGAGTATCATGTTTGTGATATACTCATGCTGTAGCAATTAATGGATATAATAATAAGAATGATAATCATCATAATGATACTAATAAATAATAATAATAATAAAATTCACAATAATACTACTAATAATAATAATTATGATGATCATATTACTAATATTAAAAAAAATGATAATAAGGATAATCATAATAGAAATAATATACATAATAAAAATAATTACTACTACGTAGGCGCGGATCCAGGAGTTTTTGAGGAAGGGGGGGTATTGAAATCACTAGAGTAGATTTTTGGTCGCGAGTATATAGGCCTGCCGGGTATAATTATAACACATCCCTTTTGCGGATCTAGCTTTTGCTAATGGGGGCAGGGGGGGGGGCTGTTGCTCGAAAAATGTTCATTCATTTATATATTCCCCTGTCTGCGGATCGAAGAGGGTTTTTTCCGTGTTTTTTTTTTTTTTGCTTGCGCGAGCTGATCTTTTTTTTTTTTATAAACATTTTATTTCATGTAGGCCCACTATTATTTTACACATAAAAATCGTAAGTCTTGACACTGTTTGAAATCCTGAACATTTCTCTAGATTAATAACTAATGCGAGGATTGCAAGCGCGCAGCGCGAGCTGAGAATTTTCCATATACTGACATGAAACGGGCGTTTTAAGGACTGCGTTTAGGATGTCAATTCTTCCGCAGCCCTCTTGTTAATTTCGGACCGTGCTTGTTCCACCGCGGTCCCATCCACGTTCGGAGGATGAGAATGCTCCATGTTCTCGGTTGGGTCTGGGTACCCCTCAGCTGCTCCTCCGCCTGCATCTTGGGTTACCAACGTGCCAGAGCACGTTGTCCGCTGGCGACATCGCCAGTATACCATTCCGTTTTTCCTCGCCCGTATCGTGTATGTATAACCTCGATAAGACACACATTGCTTCCCCCTTTGGGTGGAAAACACTTCCATAATGCAAAGTAATCAATGACGAACAACACTAGTCAACAGTGATAAAATAAATCAAGAAGTTGAAGAGAATTGGTAATTAATTAGGCCCACAATCGCGAATAGAGTCGACTCGGGTCGTAGAGGGCGCTAGTGCAGCATAGTAGACCAGTATGCGTATTAGACGAAATGAATATTAGACGAAATGGTGATTAGCCAAAATGGCAATTGGACATATTGGTTATTAGACCAAATGGCAATTAGACCAAATGATTGTTAGCCGAAATGAGTTTAGACCAAGTGATAGTAGACCAAATGCAGTTAGACCAAATGGAACATGGACGAAATGAAAGTAGACCAAGTGGTTATTAGACCATTTGCCTTTAGACCATTTGGCTATTAGACCAAATGGGAATAGACGTAATGATATTGGACAAAGTGGCTATTGGACCAATTGGCAAAAAAATACCATTAGACCAAATGGCTATTAGACCAAATGATAATAGATGAAATGGCTATTAGACGAAATGGTGATTGGACGAAATGGTAATTGGACCATGTGGATAGTGGACCAACTGATGGTAGACGAAATGATATTAGACCATGTGGGTAGTGGACAAAATGGCAGTGGACGAAATGGCAATAAACCATTGGAGTTCCTCCTATTCCTCGCAAGCTCCATATCCAGGCGTTGGTTCTGGGTTTGCAGGTACAAAAACATCTGCATGATATCTGGACTCTCAGCTGTACAAAAGGACTAATACGGAGTGTGGATATGCTGGGACTGGTGGACGAACAGCCAGCCATGCTACTGGCGCACTGGAAGGCGTGAGCTCGGGCGAGCTTGTAGACCGGGGGGGGGGGGGTGGCTGAGTAGTAGAATCTGCTCGGTGGGCCCACTTGGTGATAAAGCATCTGGTCCGCCGTGGGAGATGATTCTTCACTCGAGGGAAAATCTTTGAAGTTGCTGAAGACCAAATTGCTGGTTGAAATGAGCTGTCTTAGTCTTGCAACAAATTTGGTATGGTTTCTTAAGGCTTTTGTATACCTCTGAACTATGTGTTGTTTGCAGTATGGCAAAGCAGTACAGGATGAACTTCTTTCCCTTATTCGAGCTAAGCTCGGAGATAGCATGAAGCATATGAGCTGCACACAGGTGTTGGAATGTCTTCCCCTTAATGCCCTTTGGCTATTTGTTGACTATAGCCCATGTTCTTTCGAAGTAGCCTCTGCTGTTATCTGAGTGAAAGGATGATCATGCACCCTATATCAGTACCAATAAGAAGTTTGCTTCAACTTTATCTGGTACAATATTCATGAGATGTCTGTTCGTTGTAATTGCATTGATGAATCTGACAAGGTTGTTTGCAGTACGGCAAAGTAGTACAGGATGAATTTCTTTCCCTTATCCGAGCTTAGCTCAGTTACTCGTCTAGAGACAGTATGAAGCATATTAGCTGCACACAGGTGTTGGAATGTCTTCCCTTTAAATCTCTTTGGCTGTTTGTTGACTTTAGCCCATGTTCTTTCTAAGTAGCCTCTGCTGATATCTGATTGAAAGGATGATAATGCACCCTATATCAGTACCCATGAGAAATCTACTTCAACTCTATTTGGTACAATATTTACGAGATGTCTGTTCGTTGTAATTGCATTGATGAATCTGACAAGGAAATGCTTTATTTCTGATGAGTGTTGGACAGTTGATAACATCCCCATTATTGAGATGGCAGCTCTTATTGTGTTTGGCATCACCAGGGCATAATACAACACTTGTTTATCTGGTCCCAGAACTTTCTTTCACAACAGATCCTGTGGTATTAAGAGCTCGAGGTGGTGCCAGGAAACTGAATATCCGCTTGTGCAATCAGTGCACGGAAAGCTGGCTTCGAACACAGTGCCTCCTTAATGGCAAGCCTAGCTTTGAACACTTCTACTCCGTAAAACTTACTCCTGGCGAGTTCTTCCGGTGCAATGACTTTGTCCAACAGTGTAACTACCAGGTCCTTTGGGCCGGTGCAGGCGGCATAACACCTCTCATAAACACTCCTGTCCATCCTCCATGAATCAGTCGTGGAACCAATCACCACCTGACTGCCATCAACAAGGGCGACGTACTTCGCTGGGGGCTTCACAGCATCAGCCTTCACGTGTGCCTCATCGAAGTTCCTTCTTATCCTCGCAAGCTCCATCTCCAGGCGTTGGTTCTGGGCCTGCAGGTACGAAAACATCTGCATGACATCCGGACTCGCAGCTGTACAAAAGGCCTGATGAGGAGCATGGATAGGCTGGGGCTGGTGGACGAATGGCTGGCTATGTTCCTTGTGCAGTGGAGGGCGTGAGGTTGGGTGAGCTTGTAGAGCTGGGGGATGGCTGAGTGGCCCAGTTGGTGGTAAAATCGTCTCGGCGGGCCCACTTAGTGGTAAAGTGTCTGGGAGTGTTGGGTGGTCCGCCATGAAAGATGATTCTTCACTCGAGGGAAAATCTAAGTCGCGGAAGTCAAAATGGCTGGTGGAGTTGAGCTGTGTCGGTGGTGTGGGGGTTGATGCCCGAGTTGGTGGCATAGCTGCTGGTGGTGTGGCTGTTGGCGATGTGGCTACTGGAGGCGTTGGTGTTGGTGTCATGGTAACGGCAGGTGTGGCAGCTCTTGGTGTTGGTATTGGCTTGGAGGCTACCCTGGTAGATGCCTTTGTTGCCTTTGCAGTTCCTCTAAGGTTTGGTCATACTAAGCTGTTTTCTTTGTATTCATCTCTGCATCCTATCACCAATCTATCCCTAAGCATATTGTTTAATTCCTTAAACTGACATCCCTCAATGTTTTCTCTTCGTCTTGCAACAAATTCTGGTATGTTTTTGGGGGGCTTTTGTATACCTGTGAACTATGTGTTTGCAGTACGGCAGAGCATTACAGGATGAACTTCTTTCCCTTATCCGAGCCTAGCTTGGTTACTCATCTAGAGATAGTATGAAGCATATTAGCTGCACACAGGTGTTGGAATGTCTTCCCTTTAAATCTCTTTGGCTGTTTGTCGACTGTAACCCATGTTCTTTCTAAGTAGCCTCTGCTGATATCTGATTGAAAGGATCATAATGCACCCTATATCAATACTCATGAGAAATCTACTTCAACTCTATTTGGTACAATATTTACGGGATGTCTGTTTGTTGTAATTGCATTGATGAATCTGACGAGGAAATGCTTTATTTCTGATGAGTGTTGGTCAGTTGATAACATCCCCATAACTGAGATGGCAGCTCTTATTGTGTTTGGCATTTCCAGGGCATAATACAACACTTATCTTGTTCCAGAACTTTCTTCACAACAGATCCTGTGGTATCAATATTTAGTGTTACTTGCGCTGGTCAAAATACAAGATCTGTTCGTCTATTGTGAGGTGCACTTTGAAGGGGAAAATGGAATAGTACTGGATGAATCTCCCTGGGGTGAACTTAGATATTGGATGAACACTTGCTTATCTTGTCCCAGAACTTTCTTCACAACAGATTCTGTGTTGTCAAGATACAGCGTTACTTTTCTTGCGGTGGTCAAAATACTACAAGATTTGTTTGTCTATTGTGAGGTGTACTTTGAAGGGGAAAATGAAATAGTACTGGATGAATCCCCTTTGGATGAACTTAGACATTGGATGGATTTCCTGGGCCCTGTCTTACAAAGAGTTACGGTTTGACAATCAACAAATGAGGCCCAATTTAAATCCATCTATCAGTTTACTGAAAATTTTATCTTTTTTCTAGGGCTTATTCTGAAGGTGGGTTTTCTTCCCTGCATTTGCATTTGAAGCCCCCTGTGAGGGATTGGCTTGCCATTCCCTCTCTACTAAAAGTCTTCGTCATTAGATCTTTTAAGAATTTAGCTGCGCTAGTGTTGACTGTTTTCCGTTACTTCGAAGAAATGGGATCCTGCATGAAATAAGATCAGAGGGATATATTACTGCACATAGATCAATTGCAAATAGCAATTAGATGTATTCAAAAATCTATTGGCCCACGCATGAGAACTCTGACATCCGGAACGCTAGCTTCGAACACAACACGTCCTCAATGACAAGCCTGGCATTGAACACTTCCCATCTGTAAAAGTGTCTGGATGGTCCGCCATGGGAGATGATTCTTCACTCGAGGGAAAATCTTTGAAGTTGCTGAAGACCAAATTGCTGGTTGAGATGAGCTGTGTCTTAGTCTTGCAACAAATTCGGTATGATTTCTTTAGGCTTTTGTATACCTCTGAACTATGTGTTGTTTGCAGTATGGCAAAGCAGTACAGGATGAACTTCTTTCCCTTATTCGAGCTAAGCTCGGAGATAGCATGAAGCATATGAGCTGCACACAGGTGTTGGAATGTCTTCCCCTTAATGCCCTTTGGAAGTAGTCTCTGCTGTTATCTGAGTGAAAGGATGATCATGCTCCCTATATCAGTACCAATAAGAAGTTTGCTTCAACTATACCTGGTACAATATTCACAAGATGTCTGTTGGTTGTAATTGCATTGATGAATCTGACAAGGTTGTTTGCAGTGCGGCAAAGAAGTACAGGATAAATTTCTTTCCCTTATCCGAGCTTAGCTCAGTTACTCGTCTAGAGACAGTATGAAGCATATTAGCTGCACACAGGTGTTGAAATGTCTTCCCTTTAAATCTCTTTGGCTGTTTGTCGACTGTAACCCATGTTCTTTCTAAGTAGCCTCTGCTGATATCTGATTGAAAGGATGATAATGCACCCTATATCAATACCCATGAGAAATCTACTTCAACTCTATTTGGTACAATATTTACGAGATGTCTGTTCGTTGTAATTGCATTGATGAATCTGACAAGGAAATGCTTTATTTCTGATGAGTGTTGGTCAGTTGATAACATCCCCATTACTGAGATGGCAGCTCTTATTGTGTTTGGCATCACCAGGGCATAATACAACACTTGCTTATCTGGTCCCAGAACTTTCTTCACAACAGATCCTGTGGTATTAAGAGCTTGAGGTGGTGCCAGGAAACTGAATCTCCGCTTGTGCAATCAGTGCACGGAATGCTGGCTTCGAACACAACGCCTCCTTAATGGCAAGCCTAGCTTTGAACACTTCTACTCCGTAAAACTTACTCCTGGCGGAGCTAGAGTTCTTCCGGTGCAATGACTTTGTCCAACAGTGTAACTACCAGGTCCTTTGGGCCGGTGCAGGCGGCATAACACCTCTCATAAACACTCCTGTCCATCCTCCATGAATCAGTCGTGGAACCAATCACCACCTGACTGCCATCAACAAGGGCGACGTACTTCGCTGGGGGCTTCACAGCATCAGCCTTCACGTGTGCCTCATCGAAGTTCCTTCTTATCCTCGCAAGCTCCATCTCCAGGCGTTGGTTCTGGGCCTGCAGGTACGAAAACATCTGCATGACATCCGGACTCGCAGCTGTACAAAAGGCCTGATGAGGAGCATGGATAGGCTGGGGATGGTGGACGAATGGCCAGCTATGCTGCTGGTACACTGGAGGGCATGAGGTTGGTTGAGCTTGTAGAGCTGGGGGGTGGCTGAGTGGCCCAGTTTGTGGTAGAATCGGCTCGGGGGGCCCACTTTGTGGTAAAGCATCTGGGGGTGTTTGGTGGTCCGCCGAGGAAGAAGAAAATCTTTGAAGTCGCTGAAGACAAAACCGCTGTTGGAGTTTAGCTTTGTCGATGGTGTGAAGGTTGGTTCCCGAGTTGGTGGAATACCTGCTGGTGTTGTGGCAACTGGAGGCATGGCATCCCTTGGTGTGGTATTGGCTTGGAGGCTACCCTTCGTCGCCTTTGTAGTTCCTCTACCGTTTGGTCGTACTAATCTGTTTTCTTTGTATCCATTTCTGCATCCTACCACCATTCTATCCCTAATAATATTGTGTAATTCCTTAATATGACAACCCTCAGTGTTTCATCTAAGTCCTGCAATGAATTCCCGTATGGTTTCTTTAGGCTTTTGTATTCCTGTGAACTATGTGTTTGCAGTATGGCAAAGCATTACAGGATGAACTTCTTTCCCTTATCCAAGCTTAGCTCAGTTACTCGTCTAGCAATAGTATGAAGCATATGAGCTGCACACAGGTCTTGGAATGTCTTCCCCTTCAAGTTCTTTGGCTGTTTGTGGACTGTAGCCCATGCTCTTTCCAAGTAGCCTCTGCTGATATCTGATTGAAAGGATGATCATGCACCCTATATCAATACCCATGAGAAATCTACTTCAACTCTATTTGGTACAATATTCACAAGATGTCTGTTCGTTGTAATTGCATTGATGAATCTGACAAGGAAATGTTTTATTTCAGATGTGTGATGGTCAGTTTATAACATCTTCATTACCGAGATGGCAGCTCTTATTTTGTTTGGCATCACCAGGATGTAATACAACACTTGCTTATCTTATCCCAGAACTTTCTTATATGTAGCGTAACCTTTCTTGTACCGGTCCAAATGCCACAAGATCTCTTCATCTATTGTGAGGTGTACTTTGAAGGTGAAAATGGAATAGTACTGGATAAATCTCCCTGAGGTGAACTTAGATATTGGATGAACACTTGCTTATCTTGTCCCAGAACTTTCTTCACAACAGATTCTGTGTTGTCAAGATACAGCGTTACTTTTCTTGCGCCGGTCCAAATTTCACAAGATCTCTTTGTCTATTGTGAGGTGCACTTTGAAGGTGAAAATGGAATAGTACTGGATGAATCTCCCTGGGGTGAGCTTAGATACTGGATGGATTTCCTGGGCCCTCTCTTGCAAAGAGTTTGATTGATCGATCAACATCAACATGAGGCCCAATTTATATCCATTGATCAACTTACTGAAAATTTCATCCATTTTTTAGGGGTTAATCTGAGGGTGGGCCTCCTTCCCTGCATTAGCATTTGCTATTCCCTCTCTACTGAAAGTCTTCGTCATGTGGTCTTTGAGGGATTTAGCTGCGCTAGTGTTGACTGTTTTCCGATACTTTGGAGAAATGGGATTCTGCATGAAATAAGATCAGAGGGATATACATGTACATTTACTGCACATAGATCAATTGCAAATAGCAATAAGATGTATTAAAAAAAATCTATTGACCCACGCATGAGAACTCTGCAGCATTTTGAAGAATGATGTAAATGGATCATATTAATTTGTAAATTAAAAACTATTACAAGAGTTAATAAACAAGCTCAATCAATGCATTCCAACCACACAACAAATTTCCCTTTCCTTAATCTGTAGAAAATTTCAAAGGATATCAAAGTAAGGGAATAAAGTCTTTAAAATTGAAACCTATCGTATGAGTCATTGATTTGAAGATGGCGACAGTGATGATGTGGGAGTACATGTCCCTTTTAGTCTCCTATATGTACGAAAATGGCAAAAATTTCTTTTTTTTACTCGCCGTATGGGTCCCAGAGTGGAATTTTTCTACAGAAAACCTTGCGTAGTTATGACAATTTTTTGCTGACATGTTCAATATTTTGTGCACACACATTACTATCTCCCCTCCACAGACTTTGGAATTACCTGCAGTTCTTCGTTTTCAACAGCTTTCTTCCTTTCTGCACATTGGTGCTTAATGCACCCATACATGCAGGTCATCTTGTACGTTCCCATGATGACAAAAGGCACTCCATCACTTGGGATGAATGATGTCACCCTGACATCATGAAACCTCACTAGAATAGTTAAAACCTTTGAAAGAAATAAAACATTGAGTGATTATTTCTTAAAAGTAAATAAAACTGCTGCCTATTTGATACTAGCTTGACTTGGAAATTATAAATTATGAACTTAAAAATATTTACGTACACAAATTTCTCCACATTTTTTCAGTAGAGATCCACAATCAAAATATTCAAAACATAATTGTTAAAAAATCTAACATCTCAATTACATTAACATGAAATTGATTCATCAGACTATGCCACCAACAGATGTAATTATTTATATGTTTTCATAATTATATATATGATAATATATTATAACAAAATAATGCTGAAGATAATGCTTTCATTGCCAGTAAAGTTTTTATTGTTCGCTCAAATTTTCGACGGTCCTCCATCTTCTTCAGGAGTATATACAATTGGTATATACAATATATATATATATATATATATATATTTATATGTTACCACAAGAATATGTGTGGTACCACAAAATGTGTGTGGTATTGTCTGTGGTATTATGGATTACCACATAAATACCATAGGACTACCACACAGCATTTTTTAGGGTGGTCCTGTAAAATCTGCCTTGTGCCACTCAAGAGACATATTCCAAAGGACCAAGCAAGCAAGTATATTTGTTAATGTAGTGCCTTCCTTCACACGCAAATCATTGAGACAAGAGAATCTCCTCTTCCAACGGCCAAAGTTGCCCTCAATAACACATGAGCCTCTTATGTGCGTTACTGCAAGAACAGTTGGTACCGAGATACTAAATTCCTCAAAGACCCCGGTACCTTAGAGATATTTTTGGTGGGTAAAATGGTCCTCAATGATTTGCTCTCTCCTGAGCCTACCAGCAACTACATCATGAAGGCCAGGAGAAAACAGGTCCAGTAGCATCCCATTATCTGGCTCTGGTCCTGTAAAATTTGCCTCGCACCACTCGGGAGAGATATTCCTTAGGGCCAAACAAGCCAGTATATTTGTAAATGTAGTGCCTTCCTTCACACGCAGATCATTGAGACAAGGGAAATCTCCTCTTCCAACGGCCAAAGATGTGCTCAATAACACATCAACCTCTTTTATGTGCATTACTGGAGCGAGAGCAGAGGGTATCAGGTTACCTTGAAAATTATCCTGCAAATATATAATTGTACACTTGACAACACTAATGCCTATTAATCATGTGTATTCACATAGTTCACGGCAAACAAAGCAACACGAGCACTTTTGGGTAAGTGCTTCTCTTTGAACACTTTTTGTTTTTCTTGCATTTTCTTGGTGGGTTGAAAGTTGGTGTACATGCAACATCAATACGTAATACCCGTTGAATATTTGATAACATGTATGCTGGAAGATTTGTGCATGCCAAATGATACCTTAGTTGACATTTCTTGTGGTTACACTTAATCATGTAATCACCTGGGGGTTCATTGCATATTGGGCAGTTTCCTTGTGAGTTCTGTGTCTAAGAAGTATCCACTCCTTCTGTAGCTTCATGAGACATATCAGCCATTATTTTTCTTTGTTACGTGCACTGGAGACGCTGACAGGTTAATGTCCGCGTAGCGTAGAGGATGACGCGTATCTATGGTGAATACAGTTCTCTGCCTAGGCCTAGAGTTGAAACCGGTTCCATGGTAACTTGTTTTCTTGTGCGCGTCTAAAAACAAAATTCACTTATTTTCTCTAGAAAAGGTTGAAGTTTTTTTGGAAATTCATCAATTACTCCAAGGATAATTTGTTTAAGGAGTATATAATAAGCACCTTCCAAGTCAGCACACTGTCCGCTATCTGATGAAGTAAAATTTATTGGCAGAGATATGATATTTCCCGAAATAAGTATCCAAAAGTAGGAGCAACTAAAAACACGTCTGTCAAAATTTTACTAACAATGCGTTTGTATTCCCTTATTACTGGACGATAATGCTGCTTGGCATGCTTGCCTCTTCTTCAGCCACTCCGTGTGTGTGAATGTTTTTCCCACACTGCCCACACTTCATTACGATTTGTTTTTACTTTGGACATGACATGTAATCACATGCCAGCAAGTAAGTGCTGCTGACATCAACTGCCATTTGCAGCTTGTTGTATACCCCTATTGCTGACATGATTTGTTCCGGTAAGCCATCATGGGGACAGGTCAGGCAAACGTGCCACAACACATGCGACATGCAAATGAATAGTCGATGACCAAAATACTGCCTGTTAATAGTTTGAAACCTGGTGGGTGTTTCATAAAGCTGTTTGTAAGTTAAGAGCGACCTTAAGAACGACTGGTGATCCTTTCTTTTGGTAAATGGTATACACCATAGGTGATGGTTTAGTGCGTAAGAAAGGTCCACCAGTCGTTCTTAAAGTCGCTCTTAACTTACGAACAGCTTTATGAAACAGCCCCCTGGTGATATTGCCATTGTAATTATTTATTTGGTAAGTGAAGATAATACAAGAATACATATTTTAGAAGAAAAAAAATTACCGGTAACTATAATTGAAACTAACCATTCGAATGCCAGGGGCATATACATGTACAAGGATAACTTTAACTGTGGCAGTAAACTCTGTTTTTCTTCTCAATCACCGTCTAGCATGGTGATGACGTAGAGGGCGGTCTCTATCAAGCAATATCGCACTTGAAAGCTTGGTCTTCGTACAATTTAAGTGAATTCATCCTATCACAAAGACAATAACATATCAGTCACATTGGGCCCATGCAACTTCTCTCTTTGTTTTAGCCTTATATAAAAAATACCTACTCAACCAAACATTTCATGTTTAGCACTTTGAAGATCAGCAATGGACTGCACACAAAAATGGAAAATTAAAACCTGACATGAAGTATAATGCAACTGACCTTGCAGCAAGAGAAGGGTGTTCTTTAGAGCATCCTTTTCTCTCCTCTCAGACTTCAAAAGAGACTGTAATTCACGTTTTTTTTTCCAACTGTCGAACCTGGTCTTCTAAATCTAATGCAGTTCCACTAGAGTTGCCCTCATTGTCAGATGAGTCACTTATAACACTACCATGTACAAGGATAACTTTAACATAGATTGAGGTACATAGTTGATTTCAAAATTTTAAAACAAAATATATGTGTAAAGTCTGTAAAAATCTTTCTTTCATGAAAGAAAAAATTTAACAACAACTTGCTAGACAGTATTTATGATTGTTAACATAGAATATTCAATTTTCAGTGGATAATGGGAACTCGCCAATGGCACAAAAACGTAAAGTTGTCAAAAGTTGCCAATAAATAGGTTCATTTCACTCTGTTTTTCTTCTCGATCACCGTCTAGCATGGTGATGACGTAGAGGGCGGTCTCTATCAAGCAATATCGCACTTGAAAGCTTGGTCTTCGTACAATTTAAGTGAATTCATCCTATCACGAAGACAATAACATATTAGTTCTATGTATGCTTGGAGAAACAAGAGAAATTCAAACTGTTTCAGAAACTCACACTCGTTTTTGAAAATGGTTGAAGACATATCCTTAGTTTATTGACTAAAACAATCTTTTACATGTACCTTGACTTTTTGACCTTATATGCATTCCACTTTGTCTTTGATACTTGATTAGCCTTGTTTACAGTTTCAGGAAAATTGAATGATCATATATGCAAATCAAAATCCTTGACGTTTTTGCTCCCTAAGTTAAGTTTATTGACCTCAAATGACCTTTAACTTGACTTTAGTGTCCTGAAATTCATGTATAAAATTCATGTGTCACATTTTTATGAAAGTTGAATTAACACTTATGGAATTTGGGAGAACATTTTTCTTGGAAATAACCTTTGGGTTTAGTGTTTGCAACATAATTAAACTTTATTGACCCCAAATTACCTTGGTCTTGACTGGACCTTAGCTTCTTGATAAGACTTTGTACTTTTTGAAAATTTAAACATGATATAGGAAAAGGGTCATTTAGATGGCTTAGAGGGGACCCCTCCCCCCCCCCTCGCAATACAATTTGAAATTGGCAAAGGCTTTAAAGCATAGAGGTCGGGTTGGTGCTTTCGTACTTACAAATATTTACTATTAATTCTGTGCTACAACTTGATTTTGACATGTGAAAATATCTAAACTTGCCTTGGTCATAGATGTATGCATGTTTTGTAGATTTTTAAATAATATTTGAAAGAATATATTTAAACTTGCTCAGCTCCACGTCTTAAAGCTGAAGCACAAAGAAAATAATTTTGGCTAAAATTTTGTATTGTTTGGCAAAAAATTGTATCGAGAATATAGTCTTCATTCATTTGGATTGCAAGGGACCTTTCAAGAGATGCAGTCATTATATGGTTAATACATAAAATGAAGGAAAAACAAAGTTTTCTTAAGTGGATAAGAATTGTGAAAATGTGCCATAATAAAAGTTAAAATAACTTGCATGCATTCTGGATATTCCATACAATTTTACCAAATTAATTTGGAATGAATGTGTTATACATTCATTACTCATCTACCAAGCCTACTCATTAAAGCAACATTTCACATGTAGACAATACAAAAGTTTTGGTATTGTCGAACAGGTGACGTATAACTAGGGTCTGTAGATCAGGAGCAGGGGGGGGGGAGTTGCTTCCTGTTTATAATATAGTACCTTGATTTTACACACAATGTACTACTGCTCACTACCTCAATGGCTCAAGTTAATACAGGAAAAATTCAGGAAAAGGGAAGGTGAAAATGTAAAATCTGGATGAGAATGAGCACAATTCTGAATGAAATGCTTAAAGAAAAATGCCAGTAGTTGCGGTAAACAATGATTCCATGAGAAAGTCTGTAAAACCAGGCTTATTTGTCATATCATTGAAGATCTAGATCTGGTACAGTTACATAAACTGAACTTTGTGAAATCTTGAAATCTACACTGAAAAACATTCACACTGAAGATCACCAACACAGATAGGCACACGTGGGACAGTGTATTATTATTGCTGGAATAAAGACCCAACGGAAGTGACTGAATCCGCACTTATTTTGCTTATTTCTCAGCAATTACACAATTTCTCCCAGAATCCTTTGGCACATATTTTTTATTCATACAAACAGACACTTGGGTGGTCATTTTATTATATTCTGTAAAAAGTCATTTTGAGATCGTTACCAAAACTGGCATTTATCTTTAATATCGAAATGTACATGTGGATGTAGCAATAGCGAATATAAATCCATAAAGACTCAAGATTTTTTAGGGTCATCAGTCACATTGGGCCCATGCAACTTCTCTCTTTTTTTTAGCCTTATATAAAAAATACCTACTCAACCAAACATTTCATGTTTAGCACTTTGAAGATCAGCAATGGACTGCACACAAAAATGGAAAATTAAAACCTGACATGAAGTATAATGCAACTGACCTTGCAGCAAGAGAAGGGTGTTCTTTAGAGCATCCTTTTCTCTCCTCTCAGACTTCAAAAGAGACTGTAATTCACTGTTTTTTTTTTTCCAACTGTCGAACCTGGTCTTCTAAATCTAATGCAGTTCCACTAGAGTTGCCCTCATTGTCAGATGAGTCACTTATAACAGTACCAATCTAAAAAAAAAAAAAAAAAACAAACAAACAACAAAAACATGAAATCAAAGTGGGAACAGCTAGGGCATAACACCAAGGAGCAGTTTTTATGCAAATTGTGCTGCATGAAATGCGAACACATTAATTGGCAGCAGTAACATTGTACATGTTAGTTCTCAAAAATTAAACTACTGGTAAAAGTTGGAATAACAAGTAAATAGAGCACAGAAAATAAGGACAATTTACATAATTTAATAATAATCAACATTTATAAAGCGCTTAATACGCGTTGTTTCTACCCTTGTTAGATACAACTGAAATGGCAGAAAAAGGAAACTGCAAATTTTTTAAAGGTAAATGTAGACTAGCATACATGTACTTACAGATGGTAACATTCATAAGAGCTTGTGATGTTTTTTTTTATTTTCTTCAAACTATAATTGCTAAATACACAAATCATTTTAAGTCAGATATATGGTCTATGTTACTGTCTTTTCTGTGGTAATACCATGGTAAAACCATGAATACCATGGTAATATCATGGTTTATTTTTGTAAGGGTGATCCCATGTAAGGTGTCCATCAAAATAGAATTCAGATTTCATTACAATGTAATATAACATAAATCCATTTTTCCCATGAAGAAATGATAAATCCCCGCTTCTTTCTTTTCAAAAACACACTATTGTATTTCTATAATTATTCTCAATTATCCATAAAAGCTGAAATAGCAATAACTTAATACAGACTCCCTGCTCAAAGAAGCTTATCGATCATGATACCTGATGTAAGCTATACTTTTTGTTCTATCATACATGTAACTTTGTCTTCTCTTAGGGCGAGGGTTTCATTCTCCTTATTCATCAAGCAGCTCTGGACCTTTTGTAGGGCTAAGCGGATATACTCCTTCCATAGACCTCCTAGATCCTATCCCTTAACTCCCATGAAATAGACTTCAAGTGGGAGGCGGGGTCTGTAGCTCTCTCGGCACTAAATTCATCCAGTACCCCTTGAAATATATTTCTGCTAGAGATAATCACTCTCTTGTAGGGCTAAGCTGAGAAACTCTTTCCGGAGACCTAGATCCTATCCCTTAACCTCCATGAAACAGACTTTAATTGGGAGATGGGATTTGTAGCTCTGTGCTAAATTCATGCAGCAAGAGAAGGGTATTCTTTAGAGCATCCTTTTCTCTCCTCTCAGACTCAAAAGAGACTGTAATTCACTTTTTTTTGTCCAACTGTCGAACCTGGTCTTCTAAATCTAATGCAGTTCCACTAGAGTTGCCCTCATTGTCAGATGAGTCACTTATAACACTACCAATCTACAAAAAAAAAACATGAAAATCAAAGTGGGAACAGCTAGGGCATAACACCAAGGAGCAGTTTTTAGGCAAATTGTGCTGCATGAAATGCGAACACATTAATTGGCAGCAGTAACATTGTACATGTTAGTTCTCAAAAATTAAACTACTGGTAAAAGTTGGAATAACAAGTAAATAGAGCACAGAAAATAAGGACAATTTACATAATTTACCCTTGTTAGATACAACTGAAATGGCAGATACAGATAAAGGTAAATGTAGACTAGCATACATGTACTTACAGATGGTAACATTCGTAAGAGCTTGTGATGTTTTTTTTTTATTTTCTTCAAACTATAATTGCTAAATACACAAATCGTTTTAAGTCAGATATATGGTCTATGTTACTGTCTTTTCTGTGGTAATACCATGGTAAAACCATGAGTACCATGGTCATACCATGGTTTATTTTTGTAAGGGTGATCCCATGTAAGGTGTCCATCAAAATAGAATTTAGATTTCATTACAATGCAATATAACATAAATCCATTTTTCCCATGAAGAAGTGATAAATCCCTGCTTCTTTCTTCTTTTCAAAACACACTGTATTGTATTTCTATAATTCTCAATTATCCATAAAAGCTGAAATAGCAATAACTTAATACAGACTCCCAGCTCAAAGAAACTTACCAATCATGATACCTGCTGTAAGCTATACTTTTTGTTCTATCATAACTTTGTCTTCTCTTAGGGCGAGGGTTTCATTCTCATTCATCAAGCAGATATACTCCTTCCATAGACCTCCTAGATCCTATCCCTTAACTCCTATGAAATAGACTTCAAGTGGGAGGCGGGGTCTGTAGCTCTCTCGGCACTAAATTCATCCAGTACACCTTGAAATATATTTCTGCTAGAGATAATCACTCTCTTGTAGGGCTAAGCTGAGAAACTCTTTCCGGAGACCTAGATCCTATCCCTTAACCTCCATGAAACAGACTTTAATTGGGAGATGGGATTTGTAGCTCTGTGCTAAATTCATGCAGCAAGAGAAGGGTATTCTTTAGAGCATCCTTTTCTCTCCTCTCAAACTTCAAAAGAGACTGTAATTCACGTTTTTTTTTCCAACTGTCGAACCTGGTCTTCTAAATCTAATGCAGTTCCACTAGAGTTGCCCTCATTGTCAGATGAGTCACTTATAACAGTACCAATCTAAAAAAAAAATTAAAAAAACCAAACAAACAACAAAAACATGAAATCAAAGTGGGAACAACTATGGCATAACACCAAGGAGCGGTTTTTAAGCAAATTGTGCTGCATGAAATGCAAACACATTAATTGGCAGCAGTAACATTGTACATGTTAGTTCTCAAAAATTAAACTACTGGTAAAAGTTGGAATAACAAGTAAATAGAGCACAGAAAATAAGGACAATTTACATAATTTACCCTTGTTAGATACAACTGAAATGGAAGATACAGATAAATGTAGACTAGCATACATGTACTTACAGATGGTAACATTCGTAAGAGCTTGTGATGTTTTTTTTTTTATTTTCTTCAAACTATAATTGCTAAATACACAAATCGTTTTAAGTCAGATATATGGTCTATGTTACTGTCTTTTCTGTGGTAATACCATGGTAAAACCATGGTAAAACCATGAGTACCATGGTCATACCATGGTTTATTTTTGTAAGGGTGATCCCATGTAAGGTGTCCATCAAAATAGAATTTAGATTTCATTACAATGCAATATAACATAAATCCATTTTTCCCATGAAGAAGTGATAAATCCCTGCTTCTTTCTTCTTTTCAAAACACACTGTATTGTATTTCTATAATTCTCAGTTATCCATAAAAGCTGAAATAGCAATAACTTAATACAGACTCCCAGCTCAAAGAAACTTACCAATCATGATACCTGCTGTAAGCTATACTTTTTGTTCTATCATAACTTTGTCTTCTCTTAGGGCGAGGGTTTCATTCTCATTCATCAAGCAGATATACTCCTTCCATAGACCTCCTAGATCCTATCCCTTAACTCCTATGAAATAGACTTCAAGTGGGAGGCGGGGTCTGTGGCTCTCTCGGCACTAAATTCATCCAGTATACCTTGAAATATATTTCTGCTAGAGATAATCACTCTCTTGTAGGGCTAAGCTGAGAAACTCTTTCCGGAGACCTAGATCCTATCCCTTAACCTCCATGAAACAGACTTTAATTGGGAGATGGGATTTGTAGCTCTGTGCTAAATTCATGCAGCAAGAGAAGGGTATTCTTTAGAGCATCCTTTTCTCTCCTCTCAGACTCAAAAGAGACTGTAATTCACTTTTTTTTGTCCAACTGTCGAACCTGGTCTTCTAAATCTAATGCAGTTCCACTAGAGTTGCCCTCATTGTCAGATGAGTCACTTATAACAGTACCAATCTAAAAAAAAATAAAAAAACCAAACAAACAACAAAAACATGAAATCAAAGTGGGAACAGCTAGGGCATAACACCAAGGAGCGGTTTTTATGCAAATTGTGCTGCATGAAATGCGAACACATTAATTGGCAGCAGTAACATTGTACATGTTAGTTCTCAAAAATTAAACTACTGGTAAAAGTTGGAATAACAAGTAAATAGAGCACAGAAAATAAGGACAATTTACATAATTTACCCTTGTTAGATACAACTGAAATGGCAGATAAAGGAAACTGCAAATTTTTTTAAAGGTAAATGTAGACTAGCATACATGTACTTACAGATGGTAACATTCATAAGAGCTTGTGATGTTTTTTTTTATTTTCTTCAAACTATAATTGCTAAATACACAAATCGTTTTAAGTCAGATATATGGTCTATGTTACTGTCTTTTCTGTGGTAATACCATGGTAAAACCATGAGTACCATGGTCATACCATGGTTTATTTTTGTAAGGGTGATCCCATGTAAGGTGTCCATCAAAATAGAATTTAGATTTCATTACAATGTAATATAACATAAATCCATTTTTCCCATGAAGAAATAAATCCCCGCTTCTTTCTTTTCAAAAACACACTATTGGATTTCTATAATTCTCAATTATCCATAAAAGCTGAAATAGCAATAACTTAATACAGACTCCCTGCTCCCTGCTCAAAGAAGCTTATCGATCATGAAACCTGATGTAAGCTATACTTTTTGTTCTATCATACATGTAACTTTGTCTTCTCTTAGGGCGAGGGTTTCATTCTTTTTACTCATCAAGCAGCTCTGGACCTTTTGTAGGGCTAAGCGGATATACTCCTTCATAGACCTCCTAGATCCTATCCCTTAACTCCCATGAAATAGACTTCAAGTGGGAGGCGGGGTCTGTAGCTCTCTCGGCACTAATTCATCCAGTACCCCTTGAAATATATTTCTGCTACAGATAATCACTCTCTTGTAGGGCTAAGCTGAGAAACTCTTTCCGGAGACCTAGATCCTATCCCTTAACCTCCATGAAACAGACTTTAATTGGGAGATGGGATTTGTAGCTCTGTGCTAAATTCATGCAGCAAGAGAAGGGTATTCTTTAGAGCATCCTTTTCTCTCCTCTCAGACTCAAAAGAGACTGTAATTCACTTTTTTTTGTCCAACTGTCGAACCTGGTCTTCTAAATCTAATGCAGTTCCACTAGAGTTGCCCTCATTGTCAGATGAGTCACTTATAACAGTACCAATCTAAAAAAAAAATAAAAAAAACAAAACAAACAACAAAAACATGAAATCAAAGTGGGAACAACTATGGCATAACACCAAGGAGCGGTTTTTAAGCAAATTGTGCTGCATGAAATGCAAACACATTAATTGGCAGCAGTAACATTGTACATGTTAGTTCTCAAAAATTAAACTACTGGTAAAAGTTGGAATAACAAGTAAATAGAGCACAGAAAATAAGGACAATTTACATAATTTACCCTTGTTAGATACAACTGAAATGGCAGATACAGATAAATGTAGACTAGCATACATGTACTTACAGATGGTAACATTCGTAAGAGCTTGTGATGTTTTTTTTTTTATTTTCTTCAAACTATAATTGCTAAATACACAAATCGTTTTAAGTCAGATATATGGTCTATGTTACTGTCTTTTCTGTGGTAATACCATGGTAAAACCATGGTAAAACCATGAGTACCATGGTCATACCATGGTTTATTTTTGTAAGGGTGATCCCATGTAAGGTGTCCATCAAAATAGAATTTAGATTTCATTACAATGCAATATAACATAAATCCATTTTTCCCATGAAGAAGTGATAAATCCCTGCTTCTTTCTTCTTTTCAAAACACACTGTATTGTATTTCTATAATTCTCAGTTATCCATAAAAGCTGAAATAGCAATAACTTAATACAGACTCCCAGCTCAAAGAAACTTACCAATCATGATACCTGCTGTAAGCTATACTTTTTGTTCTATCATAACTTTGTCTTCTCTTAGGGCGAGGGTTTCATTCTCATTCATCAAGCAGATATACTCCTTCCATAGACCTCCTAGATCCTATCCCTTAACTCCTATGAAATAGACTTCAAGTGGGAGGCGGGGTCTATAGCTCTCTCGGCACTAAATTCATCCAGTACACCTTGAAATATATTTCTGCTAGAGATAATCACTCTCTTGTAGGGCTAAGCTGAGAAACTCTTTCCGGAGACCTAGATCCTATCCCTTAACCTCCATGAAACAGACTTTAATTGGGAGATGGGATTTGTAGCTCTGTGCTAAATTCATGCAGTACCTCTTGAAAGAAGTTCCTCCTGGAGATGACCACTTTATATGTCTCTCATTGCATTGCTGTTTCTGAGAGTGTCGGGTCTGTAGGGAGGTTCAGAGCCCTGCCCTGGATGAATTCATGTCCTTTGACAAGACAAGACGATCTTTTCCCTCCATAGATCCTCAGATTGGCCGTTAGGCAGAGCCAGGTCAGATGAGGTACTTCTCCATCTTGGACGATGAATGGCTAACACAATTACAATCAGATTCATAGCAGTTTGTTAATACATGCATATTCACGATGCATGCGGTCTAATTCTCCATGCTTACATAAAGGCATGGTCACACCACCCGAGCGTGGTTGGAGCGGTAGGGAGAGACAGTCA
Organism: Lytechinus variegatus; assembly: GCF_018143015.1. Lineage (NCBI taxonomy): Eukaryota > Metazoa > Echinodermata > Echinoidea > Temnopleuroida > Toxopneustidae > Lytechinus > Lytechinus variegatus. Next base: position 10,070,765 of record NC_054752.1, read on the forward strand.
AATTTCGCTCACAAAATTGGGGAAAAAATAAAAAAACAATCGAAATCGAAAATGGTGAATGGTAGCGAGTGGTGATTTTTTCTCACCGCTCCAACAACGCTCGCGCGGTGTGACCAGGCACTAAGCCTTGTGTTGCACAACATTTCTAAAAAAACTCCTTGCTAAAGACTATTCATACCAGGTTTGCATCGGTATCCCAGTCTTGGCCAAATAATATGTACAGTATGTGCGTAGCATGTATGTAAGCCACAAGTTGGGGGCTGACTTAGATTTAAGCAAAATACTTTAAAAGCCAAAAGAGTGTATTTAAACAGCAAAGATGGTTTAATGTTTTAGTCAAGCAGAATACTGAGTAAAAACTTGAAATTCTGGCTTAAAGTATCACATTAAACACCTGCCCAGAGCATTATTAGTATCACATGTGTTTTAGTCCCTCTGAAGTATGGAATAAGGCATTCTTCCTACAGAAGATAGTGTTTTTTTTTTTTTTTTTAACAAAGGACATGGCACCACAAATGTGCTTCCAGGGAATATAATTATATTTTATATGGTACAAAGTTTAATATCCTTTCAGTTTGTATGTAAAAAAAAAAAATATTTGAAATTACGGATACTTTTTGAAGGTGGCCTTCTTGTCCCATTAACTGATTTATTGCCTTGCAAAATCTGCGTATACTGTGTTATGTAACACTGGTCCTATTAATGCCGGTCTCTGCTTTGTGCATTTGTTTTGTCACATTTACAGTTGAATTTGTATATAACTGAGCATGTACATGACGGTATGTATGATGAATTAATATATATTTTTGAAGAAATAAATTTGACATGAAATCAAAGATATGCATTGTGATGTTTTATGGTGTTTTTATGTCTGTCAAAAATTGTCAAAATAACCCATTTGGGGGGTACCAACAGGGATGATTTATCAATTCTTTTGAAAGAGAAGTACATTTTAACGATAAGTTTTAATAAAAGCACAAATTAGAGAGAAATGTTTGCCAAGGTTTGATTATATTCCATCTACGAACAAGATGGTTATGCATTTTAAAAGTTTTTATTTGTGACATATGCGAACAGCTCCCCTTATACCATGCAGTGTGAATTCCATAAATTCTAGTTCTTTTATAGAACATGACGAATAATATCATTCTGATAAGAACAGGTTTTAAAATGTTTCTGATGATATATCAACCGCACAGTTAAAGTCACTTTGACTTTTTTTAGAAAATGCATTTTGTAAAATTTATAATACACAACATATGGAAGAGCTGCTCGTCTGTGACTTAACAAAATCAGAACTTTAGAAATTCATGACTCCATCATGTTGATTTTCATCAAGCCTTCAAAATATTTTTCTCTATTTTTCCTGCTTTCATTAGAACCAATGTATCACTAGAATGAAGTTTTACAACACTGAATACCTACCTACTGAATACTCGAAGCAGTAGATAAAAATTCCTTTTAATCAATCAAAATTACATATTTTATTTTTTTCCTTATATGTTTCATAACCCTTCATTTGAGTTGGTAACAGTCTGTATGCGTTGTCTATAAGAATTGTGAATGTTGTTCATTTCGCAAAATTGGTTCAAAATAATCATTGGTTTTATTCATTTTACGAGCATTGTGTAGAGCTTTATAATCCCTCACAGAGGAAGATTCTGTTCTGTGTGTGAGGCTAGGAGTGGATAGAAATAAGATGGCAGTGATGACTATGATGATGGTAATGATGATGGTGGTGATGATGGTAATGATGATGGTGATGGTGATGATGGTAATGATGATGGTGATGATGATGATGGTGGTGATGATGGTAATGATGATGGTGATGACTATGATGATGGTAATGATGGTGGTGATGATGATGATGGTGGTGGTGATGATTGTGGTAGTGATGATGGTGGTGATGATGGTGGAAGTGATGATGGTAGTAATGATGGTGATGATGATGGTAATGATATTGATGATGATGTGGTAATGTAATGTGGATCATAATTACCACCATCACCAAACATTAAAACCACAACCACCAAACTTATCACAGCCACCACCTTCACTATTAACAGGAACATTGTCACTAGTCCACTACCACCATCATTACAAATTCCATCATTATCCTCAGCAGCATTATCAATGTTAATACCAAAAACTCCATTATCATCATCGCCATCATCACCACCAAAAGCATAATTGCTGTCATCATAACCATCATTATCATCACCATCATCATCACCATCACCACCACCATCACCATCGTCATCATTACCAGCATCATCATCACCACCACCATCATCATAACCATCATCACCACCATCACCATCATCATCACCACCATCATTACCATCATCATAACCGTTATCACAACTTTCATCATCACCACCACCATCATCATCACCACCATCATCATCATAACCATCATAACCATCATCACCATCATCACCACCATCATTACCATCATCATAACCGTTATCACAACCATCATCATCACCATCATTACCATCATCATAACCGTTATCACAACCATCATCATCACCATCATTATCATCATCACCACCACCATCACCACCTCCATCATCATTATCATCATCATCACCACCACCATCATCACCCTCCTTCCTCTCCTGAATAATTTCCATGGACCCCAAACACAAAAATTTCAATAAATGTCAATTTTGGAAGGTTGAAAGTGAGCTGACAAAAAATGTGGAAAACAATGCTGGATTCGCTTCTGCCATTTTGCGACTGATTGCAAATATCTGTGCTATAGGGCCATGGAATTATTTGATATTAACACTCGCTAACCTCATGATTCCTTCATTATGACACAAACATATCGGTATGAATTCTTTTATATTTTATTAGCATATACATGTATATATATTATACAAGAATGGACATGAATCAATACACTGTATAACATAAATAAAATACTTTCTTTTCTGTCCCATTCACCAACCATGAAATAGAAACAATCCTATGACTATCGATATCAATTGTAATAAAAATCATAAAACCATATGAATAGCCAACCAACCCAATATATATTTTAATTCAGATCTATATATTTCTGTAATACATTGGATTGGGTGAAATAAACTTATTTGGAATTGATAAACCAGGAATTTCTTGGAATACATTTCTTACGAATAAATGAATACATAGTTTATCCAGTACCTCACAGGAGAATAATAAAATACATGTGAGTGCTACGGACAAATATTAAAAGTAAATTCCATGGATATACAGAATACATTATAAATTAGTTGTGCAAGATATTGCAACAAAAATCATCAAGTTCAAGCAATCTTTCAGAACAACAAATTATTTGCTCTTTTGAATGCATATTCCATACTTACAAATTCAATACCACATACTTGTCAAGTATGATACATCTATTTATAAGAAAATCATATAAAGTGTAAAAGAACAAACAGGTGCACTAAATTCTTCCGTCATCTGACTGGACATTTACACCAGATACAATGGGCGTAACATGACGTGTGTTAAGAGCTAAAATGACATATGCAGTGGAAAGTATGTAAAATGTTCAAAAATATGAATTTACGGTTGTATATTGAATAATTCTATGACATTCACCTTTATAGAGCGCTGTTTATCAGAAATCATCTATGCCTTATTTGTGCTCTACAGAATGAATTTTAACTGTACATGCTTCCCTGATTGTTTGTCCTGAAAAAATTCATAATTTTTTTTTTAAAAGGCCATAATCAATCTGCTTATGAATATCACCAATATCTTGCAAACTTTAGAATATTTATACAATCTCTGAATAGTTTCTTGAGTTACAGATACTAGTTTTGGTTTGCACCCAGAATGCAAAGACTATATACCTGATTTGGGTAAAAAAATCTGGGGAAAATGTCTTCCATTTACTTTTTTAGTCTCACAAAAAATAGGCTGCTACTAGTTTATGTATGCAAACTCAAATATATTTTCTTTTTTATATTTGGGCATACATGTATATATCTTTACAGCCAGATATATTTCTAAAATCCTAGCTATATGTATGTATCCATTTTGTTATTTCACGTTCCATGATCTATTTAATGCCATTATTAATATAATAACAATACAAATTTTATTTCACATAAAAATTCCAGTTGGAAATGGTAAAAGGTTTCCAAAGTATAATCTTTCATAAATATGATAAAAATATTTGTTTTAAATATAAAAGAAAAAGTGTTTAAGAAGATATTCAATAATATTCACAAAAGATAGCTCATTAATAATACAGTTTGACATGATTAATTATTCATGCCAAAACAATGACAACGCATATACGTAATAAGGATAAGCGTATAAAGTAAGAAATATGTCAAAGAGGAAAATAGCAGTACTGTTAAAAATTGATTAATGATAAAAAAGAAAGTAATTAAATATATCTCAGAATTGGTCAACATATATTTTGAATATGTAGTTACCAATATAGTTACATTATCATGTATTAGCTAATTACTACGACCCATATATTTCTTTGCAATGTATGGCTTGCATACAATGGATATTTTCTTTTCATTATCGCAGGATTTATTTAAGCAAAAGAAAAGATTAAGCACCAACATAAAAACAAACACAAAGATAACAAATTTGAGAATATTTCAATAATAAAATTTCATAAAGCATATATGATATCAATGTATACTTTACAGGATAGATACTTAAAAACAGAAATAACTTTGAAATCCCTTTCTCATATTTCACTCTGAAATGAACTTCTATCCACCAAAAGAAATATATGGACACTGAACTGCATTATGGGCGTATAAACATACACATTTTGTACCTCACAACAAAAAAATGATATTTGAACAAAAAATGTTTTTACAAATGCAAATGTTTTTTTACTGCCCTTCTTGAAAATTTAAAAAAATACAAATTTTCAAACTTGCTTTGGATTTAAACACATTCTATCAGTAAATATACTGAACGGAAGTTTTTTATGTATAAATGATTTAATCAATTCAAAATAAAATTACCCTTTTCTTTTCGATCAACTGCTTTCGATTTGCAAGCTATTTCCTTTGGTCGAAACATATATCTAGCACCCACTCAAATGTACATTTCAAATACAACTATAGAAACAATCCTTATCTATTGATATCTCAAATCTGTCGTACAGTGATATTGTGTACAAAGATATACTATTACAAATACCACTCAAATTCATATGTTACAAAAATGATAAAAATACAGCATTTATGTATTGAATTTGTGAAAGATCCATGTTAATTACGAGGAAAATGAATTGAATTTTTTTTTCATTAGAATGATTTAAAAATCAAGGAGAATACTCAATAAGGCCTAATTGGACAAGGCATATAGAATACAACGGTCTTAAAAAGACAGCTTAATCCAATTTCACATTAAAAAAAAAAAAAATTTCACACTCGGGAGGTGCTCCACGGAGAGACAAGATGACTAAAAGTCATGTGCTTACGGTGGATATAAAAGAACTAGATACAGCTTGTTGTATACTGCTGCACACACACAACATTGAAGCTACAGAAAAAGTACTCCATGACACAAAAACCAGTATATGGGGCCATACAAACACATAAGAAACAACATGCACACTCACACACAAGAGAAAAGTGTGTAACGTCGTCCGCACTTGACCTTTTGGAGTACTCTTTGGTGTTTCTGGTTGCCTCAAAATACAGAAGTGCATTGTTGCTCTATTGCTTTTTGTATATCAATGGTGCCAACGTGCATGTGATATTTTGGTTACACTTCGTAATTCCGAAACACGCAAATTGCCTATTCTTCGATGTTCGTTAATACGAAAACGTAAAAGGGTTCGTTAATCCGAAAACGAAATAAGGTTCAATGTTCCGAAGGTTCGATAATCTGGAAACAAAATAAGGTTTGTTTTTCCGAAGGTTCGTTAATCCGAAAACGAAATAAGGTTCGTTTTTCCGAAGGTTCGTTCATCCGAAAACGAAATAAGGTTAGTTAATCATATAGTTTTCGGACTAGCAAACCTTCGGAATTACAAACCTCATTTCTTTTTCGGATTGACGAACTTTCTTAATTACGAATCTCACTTCGTTTTCGGACTAACAAACCTTCAGAATTACGAACCTTTGGAAATACGAACCTTCGGAATAACGAATCTTCGGAATATCCGAACCTTCGGAATAACGGAGCTTCGGAATTACGAATGTATGTAGATATTTTAACACACAATTTCAATGTTTTGTGCCCAGTAGAAGATGTCCTATAATAAGCATGATCTGACCAGTATGGTGATGTGTTGTTTACCCCACACAATTGGGAATTTCAGAGCAAATTTTTAGTACCTGAAATCTTTGTGAAACGCCCCTAGTAGTTTCTCATCAACCTTAGCTACATGTACCAGTCAAGGTGTTGGCCCACTGAAACAGGTATCACACACCCCCCCAAAAAAATCCAACTGTAGTTCTTACTTTACAAATCCACTTGAAACTGGATCCAGCCGGAAAAGCATTCCATTTTGGGGGCCATATTGTTTGTGCACAATAGTCGGCAACTCAAAATCTAGCTGGATCCGTGACCGTTTGAAACAACTGCAAACTGCAATTTCACGAGTTTGTCTTCACAGATATTCTTCATAGATTGGTCGTTCAAGAAACAACTAAGGACCCCTTTTACACGAGTGACAGCTGTCAAAGTCAGCTCCGGAGTTGGCTTCATGTCTTATACTAAATACACACATGTTAAATGGCCTCCGGCATCGGCCTCAGTCCACTTTGATATACACATGTAATAGAGGTCTAACTTAAAATAAATCCACACTTGTGTCGTGTTGGTGCAAGAACGCACTTTAGTACACATTTTGGTGCACCGCTTTGGTGCAATAACGCCCTTATGCAATGCACTTATGTATGCTGTCAAGGCCTTTTTGCATGCATCATGCATTGTGAAAAAGCGTGGTGTTAAGGGCATTCTTGCACCAACACAAAGAATTTGAACTACATCCACTTCATTGCAATCCCACATAAATTTATATCCAACCTTTCTTCTCTTTGGGGGCTGGCTTTTCAACTACAGTATATTACTCAAGACTGAATACAAAAAAGGCCACATCATCAAACTCAATTTGGTCTCTCTCAAATCAAGGTGCTTAAAACATTCATATTTAACTCAATGCTCTATCAAAAAACAATGATTCAATCTTTATTTCAATCTACTCTCATAAATGCAAGGCAGTCTTCTGACAATAATCTCAATCAATAAATCTCTTTAAGACAAAAGCCTTGACTACTTCATACTTGGAATACTCAATTAAAAACACCATTCATGATATACAGAATACATCTTGTCTGAATAAAGAAATACAAATTCTTCACAACTATTTTTGTATGATCACAATTAATGTTCAAGATATAGCTTAATTACAAAAAAGAAATATCTGCACAAATTTGTTGTGTGTGTTTTCTCACTTGTCAACATCACAATATTTTCATCTGGTTTAATAATTTCATATGAATTTATAACAAAGTAGCGCTCTGTAACATAAAGCTTAGTGACTAATCCCATATTTATGTTTTACAATCAATTGTACACTATAGTTTTTGGAATCAATCATAGAAATATGCACGATGATCAATTACTTTGCTTTGGATTACAAAGTTGATTGGTTCATTGCATAAAGAGTTGCAATCAATTGCAATTCCAAACACCAATCGCAACTTGTTTTCTAACCAATGAAAAGTATACATTAGGGACTTACAAATGATTTCTTTTAGCTAAGATCAAAAATATCTCTCAGTGAAACGGGGCCCTGAAAGTCCATCCTCCGACTTCATTAATTATGCACCGCATGGAGGGGAATAAGACACTAGCAGAGATGCTGACCTTCTTTACCAAAAAAAAAATGTTTCATAGAAGACAAAAAGAAAGAGTATTTTCTGACAGAAAAGTGTACATTACTTTAAAAGAAATTTCTCCCTGTCAATATTGCAAGCCGTAAAGCTAGCGAGAGAAGGGGTATGAGGTCAGATCGACCCATGTGCCTGATCACTCTAAAGGACTGTGCAGATCCCGAAACCGAACAAATTTCTGATGTTCCATCTATGAAAAGCCGTTCGTGAATAATATATACACGGCACATACTCCATAATAATAATTTAAAAGTATTGCCTTGGATACATAGCCAATATAAGGAACACAGATAGAAAAGCCCCCTCCCTCCAAAAAAAAGGAATGTCATATTCACAGGAAAAAAAAAATTGGCATGAAATTGTTTCGTAAAAGGTCACGTGGTGTCGCGATGCTATACCTGTATGTCGCGAATTGCCATCTCTGCACCTACATGTACATGAAAACATGGACGAAATAAGGAATGACAGAGGTGACATGTTTTGCCACTTTGATAAAAAAATTCAGAGAAAAAATGTCAATTCCATCAGATGTAAAAATTTCTTTACAAGAAACCTTTTTGAAAACAAATTGTTGCATCACAAAAATGCCTATTTTCTTTAATTAAAGCTTAGAGTGTCAGAAAATACAGTCTGTACATACATGTAAAGGTTCAGTAAATTTTGACACATGTAATTTGAGAATTCTGCTATAGACCTGTACAGATTCCAAATGACTGATATTTCAGAATTCTGCCAACTTTACAGATTACTTTATAATCTAATCAGATTTATCTTTAAGAAATAGGAGTAAAAATGTGCCGAAGACTCCAAAATATAACACTGACACCAACATTGACATTTTATCAACTTTATATTAATTGAAATGTCTTTACAACATCAATATGAGAAATGTTATCCCAGTTTTTTGCCGGGACCCTGCTTTTGCAGGGAGCCCTCTATTGGTGGAAGGGGTATACTACAGTGAATCCTCAACAGATACAGTATCTCAATGCACACAAGTGAATCGTTCTCTGACAACAGCTTATGTACATGATATCACACGGCCTAAGAGACCAAAGTGCGCCCTCACTCAGAGGACAAGCGGGATTGCTAGAGGATATTCATTCACATGCGTAGTTCCGATCAAGTTCAGACTACATGCTTCTAAAATCTTACTAAAATGGCAAATTTTTGATGCATTGTGAGATTTAATAGAGACAAAGACTTGTTCCTCTAATGCGTATCGACAGTTTTGTAGCATCGTGGAGGACGTACTCACAATAAGTGATGAATGTATACATATGATAAATGTACGCATGCCTTTGATAAAGAATTGCAGCAAATACCGGGATGCTACGACGGCGTGGCCTGCCCAGCGAGAGCAATCACAGGTAAAGGGTGCGTTGGCACGACCAAAGTTTGTCCTTTAACATGCGTCCTGACTGGTTACATCAATGAATAAGGTCAACAGTGTCTTCTTCTTCAATAGCTATGTATCCTATGTGTCTCCTGCGCGTGTCCACGAACTGTTTTCTAAGGCAAGCGCCAAAACGAACGTTGTGCTAGAGTTTTGTGGTTTCCGTTTGCTCACATCTTATGAGGGGTAGGGTGCTCACTTCCCCAGCATGAACATCTGTATGGTAGCATCGAAAAAAAATAAGAATAAAGATTTAAAACTACATCCATGATCTCTTAATTTGAACAAATACAATTTCAGCTCCTAGTCAACTTATTTTCTATACCCCCCTCCCTCTTCCTCCACTCCGACATTGCCAAAATCCAAATGAAAAGCCTACAATGGCAGTATTCTTTTGCGGACTGGCTGTAAAACGATACACGACTTACGTTACTGCTACCATTTCTTCCAAATTCAAAATATTTAAAGCAAATTCAAAGAAAAGAACACAAATAAACAATGTGTGATTTGTCAATGATAGTAAATAAAAGCAAATCACTGCAAATGTGCATGCACTGCAAAGAATGAACTAAATTTTGTCTCCTGTATACTTACCATAGGCATGCTTGTTGAAGAAATATGCATGATATTGTAACATTAAATTCCTAGTCAACTTCGACAGCAAATTACATTAATGTAAGAATATTATTATTAAAAGACTGTATATAAAAAAAATGATTCACTTGAGCTGCATGGCTTTAAATTGACAAGGATGCTTGCTCTGTTAATTGTAAATGCAAAATGAATAGAAAAAAAATCTTGCATGCGCCTAGCATTATACTGATGCCTAATATAAAAAAACAAAAACAGCCTAGATGGCATCAAATGAACTCCTAATCCTTATATTAATTGCTCACATTTTCCCTCTGCATTCACCTACCATCAACATCAAATGATAGCAGTTAAATTAGAATTATTAAAGCTACATACAAAACCAAATTAGAAAAAAAATTATGAAAGAGAACACGATTTCTTTCACTTTTCAAATGAAAACATATCAAAAATGACTCTAGGAAAATATGATATCAGACTGAAATCTAGTTTGTGCATCTAAAGATGAGAAAAGTGAAATATTGATGAGCATTTTGCATGCATTTTTTAAAGGATAAGCAGGCTGTACACACTGGAAACTCAATAAAAAAATGATCTAAGAATAGTAGTAATATTCCTGTAAAAATTTCACACTTGGTCCACATACTTGGAATCATTTTTTTATTGTCAAATACTGAAATGAAAAAGGTTTTGACCTTTAACTTAACGATCACTTTTCTCAGAACAAACATATTGGTGCAATACAGTGAAAAAAAAATGGCAGAAAAATAAATTATACCTTTAATACTTCCATATTTTTTTACTGAGACAATATAATGTACATGCATACATGTATAAGAATCATTTACATTGAGTTTCCATTGTACCATGGGATCTATGATTAACATTTTAGGGAAAAGTTTTTAACTTTGTTTCTTGTTTTATTCAAAACAAAACATAAATCGCTTCCACTTGTAAAGAAAATGAACACTCATCTTTCTGATACAAGTTGTGAAGAATTATGTTCCTTGAACTACGAACGTGTTTATCGCACAGTCTTTGAACATGTTTATAGCACGATTGGTCTTTCAAATGCACGATCAAAGTCGACCTTCCTCTTTGAATGTAATGTTTTTACATTCCTCAATCCTAATAATACTGCCAAATTACTGCTCATTTATAATGAATACAATGATTCAATGTTAAAACCTTATTAAAGGTGGGAGGAAAACAACTTTCTATGCATTCCCTTTACTGAACATATTTTTTTATTCTCTAACCATGCATTTAAAAGAAAAAAGATCTTGTTGTTTCCAATTTACAGTATTGGTATATTTTCAATACAAAAGATGGGGAAAATTGTGGTGCAATGAATTCAATACAGTGATGTATTTATAAGCAGTTCTTGACAGCATATGTGCTTTTAAGCTTTTGATTGGTACTTCTCCAAATTTAATATGAACATAAGAAAAATATAAAACAGAAGAAAACTCTTAAAAGGAATAAAAAGGCAAATAATATTCTGAGCAATTGACTTGTTTTACAGTCTTTCATAAGGTCATGCAAAACTTGACAGAAAGTATCGCTCAATGCACACCACAACATTGAAAAAAAAATCATATCATCATTTGCTTCCAGAAATGTAGGAATCATTTGCAACTGAACACCTAAGGAAATTAATAAGTGATCAAGCTATAGTGCCACAGTTTGCAAAACGCTTTTCAAACAACATTTATCAATTTCATCCCCATAGCATTTTTTAAGAAAGAGAAAATGCGAATGCAATTTTTATGCTATTTTCCATCCACTGACGTCCACATCCTTTAAATAAGATGGAATACAAGTGTAATATTCAATTTTTGCATGAATTAGAGCCATGGAATCGACTAAGCACTTAATGACAAATCCTATAACTAACATTTTATTGTAAGATGCTTCTCAGCCAATCAAAATCAAGGCAAGATGACAGATCTGACAACTTGTCGGACAAAAATGTTGATGAAACGCTCCCCTGGCCTGGTTTACTCTGGTGCGTGAAAAAAAATTACATGGGGACTCTTTGCAAATTGCCACCCCCCCCCCCCCCCGAATGCTCTAAAAGAGCCATGGAAAAACTAATAAAGAACCCCCGAAATTCCGATAGGGTCCGATGCAAACTCTAATACAATGCAGCAAAATTGAGCTGGGGCTTGAAAGAAACCCCAGAAAAAAGAAATCATTATTTTTTTCTTTGCTCTGGTGGGCATTTCATAAAGCTGATCCTAAGTTAAGAGTGACTTTGAAGAACGACTGGTGAACCTTTCTTAGGCGCTAAATAATCGCCATTGAATATTCAACAGTGAATATCATTTACTTTTACATGAAGAAAGCATCCTGTCATTCTTAAAGTCGCTCATAACCTACGAACAGCTTTATGAAACGCCCCCCTCCCTGTAAATATTTTTTTTGACTTGACCAGAAAATTTGACTAACAAAAAAAGAAGATTGAATCATGCAAAGTCAACTAGGTCTCTAAATATAGATCATACAGTTTGTTCTAAATCTACACTTATGATGGGGTGTCCAAACTTCGCACACTTTTCAAAAATATTCATCAGGCTTAATTTTGTCCACAAATTATTCATAATTTATACAAAACCAATTCAAAAAATAGTTACCACATTGACGGCAAGATCGTAAACTATAAAATCATGGACGAAAATGTAAAGTAGGTCACGGGGTTTTGCCGCTATCGCGATCTCAAAATTCTATTCCGATCGGCGAATGCGGGCTGTGCTGGAAAACCGTTCAGAAAAAGTGTGACCTAACTTCGCGCACCAAAGCTTTTGTGGAGATTTAAACAAAGACTCAAGCTCAAAAAGTGAAATACTTATATCAGATTGATGGCAAAATGCTATGGAATCGGTTAGTACCACATTTAACTCACATTTTTTATGATTTCTGCTTGTAAAATGGTGATATCGTGATGCTTGTTGCTTTCTTCAAAACGGGCGCTAACGGTGACAAATTTGCTGATCTTTTGCCAATATTTTCATGAATACTGGACTAATTCACATTGATGTCAGATTTTAAGGATATTGGCTAGTTTTGGAGATAATGACCGTCCGCAAAGTTTGGACACGCGCGAAGTTTGGACTCACTGCCATACATAACCATTTGACTACATTTAATACTCGAGCCTCTTCTACCGCTACATCAGCTACAAAATTTCTAACTATCAGAATCTATCGCATGCAGGTAACAACTAAGATCTTTTCTACATTAGGTGTTGAAAATGTGGTATTCTAATCGCAGTGACTACAGGTAGTTTAGCTATTGGTCAACTTTAAACGCTTTCATGGGGTACAAATCACAAACTCATGAACTACAAATTTGTTATACACCTGCAGAGAATTTTTTTCCCGAAAATTAACCAAACATGAATTTTGTTCAGAAATGCGAGGAAAATGATATGAGCATAGAATGAATTTAAATCTGATCTGTGTGTACAGTTCATTTTCTTTTAATGAATATTGGACTAATCATGGGCTGAAATCCCTGGGGGGACACGTCCCTCATACTCAAAATAGTAGGGGGGACACAATATCAAATGTCCCCCCTACTATTGTGGGTCTTTAGTGATGCTAAGAAATATATCACTCAAAATGGGAATAAAACGTACGTTCTTTTTTTGCTTGCAAATATATTTTCATCAAAATGACCTTAAATTTTAGGTAATAGCCTTTTTTTTTTTGCTTGTCAAATTTTCCAGACCCTTGTCCCCCTACCTTTTGGGAGAGATTTCCGCCCCTGGGACTAATAATTCAGATGTAACATGATTTAATGGAAGTACGAACAAAAATTCTTGTTTAGTTTTTAGTGAATGATTGTGTAGGATGGTTGTTTTGCTTAGTATATAACTCATCCTTATTGTTGCATTTATGCTTGGTTCAGTTATAAGAATACCACTAATAATGAATAAACAGACCTTTTGGAAATGTGAATCCCCCCATTTCCAGTCAGAATAAATATATGTATGTTCTTGCTTCATGAAGCTAGTGGTGCTCTTGATATGGATCTACAGGGTTTCGGATGGGATTGATAACTTTCTGTAGTTTGTGGATATGAAAGGAAGATAATATGCATCTGTTTGGGTGTGTAACTACCTAATGAGGTGTAGTCAATATTATGGTGAGTTTAATTGTATGTGACAAGTGCCCCCCCCCCCCTCTGCCTTCTCAATCAGTTTAGCGAATAGAGTTCTGTCATACTCATTTAGCAGTCAACATACACAGGGACGGATCCAGGATTTTCAAAAGGGGGAGCACATTTTCAAGAGGAAAATTTTACTTTTAATAAAAAAAAAAGTTCTCACTTGTGTATGAATGACATTTTCCCATTAAAAACTATGTGAATTTCAAAAGGTGGGGGGGCACACTTGTGTAAGTAAGGTATATTTACATTTAAAATTTTGATTATGGCTCTCAAAATGGGGGGGGGGGTTTACAGGGCGAATGTGCCCCACCCCTAGATCCGCCACAAAACCATGGATAATCCAGGAATATCTGCTCCTCAAAATATGACATTTGATCCACAACCTTCCCGTTTAAGTTCCAAAAGAGTCTCTGAAAATGACTAATTAATGATAAATCAATCAAGACGAAAATAATGCTCTAATGATAACTGTTTCTTCACAGTTGGGATTTTGTGATTGCCATACATAGAGATTTTGCAGAGAGAACATTCAGTTCCAGAAGGTTATGGCAGAATATTCTTAGAGAGACTAAAATCAACGATATAAACACTCAAGTGCTTTCTGCAGATTAATTGTCGTGTTTTGAGGACAGGGAATTTCTGAACTGTGTCATACAGCTCCCGAAAAGTACTCATTTGAAAATATCTTCAAGACATTAAACCTACATGTACCTCTAAACAAACATGCAGCAAATATTACTTTACCCCACACACCTACCTTTTCTCCCAAAATAAAATAAAAACAATCTGCTCTAAAGAGATGACATGTTCAGTTTAAAATCATGAAAATGAAAGCTTTGCTAGAGTCCAGCAGAAAAGATGGCAGGCAAAAAGTGCTTAAAAAAAATGTCTTGTTTACCTACCCATTTCAGACTTGTCTTCACCATTATTCAAATCCCTGTGCCAACAATTGCATATAAACATTCTTTAATGATTTGAAAAAAAGGCAATGCACTTCAAATTATTAAAGATTTAAAGTGAAAGAAAGTGGCTTGTTAATTTAATGCAAATTAACAAACTTGTCATTTTGAATACATGTAAGATGGTTTCATGCAATTAATTGCAAATATTCTATTTTCTACAGTATTGATTGCATCCACATCAATTTATGCATCATCTAATATGGATATAAATGTAAATACACGAGCATAATTCACTAATATTATTATAAATAATTCAATAAGGAGTCATGGAAGATTATAATTCACTAATTCTATATATAAAAAAAGAGTAATAATAAAAATCCATTCAAGAGCGATGAAAAATAGCTTAATTTAAGTCTAATTTCATTTTAATTCTGCATGATGAAAAGTAATTTACTGCCGATTGATAATCCATATTCCATAATATGTGAAAATGAACAAAGTTTTAGCATTAAATCCTCACATTTTTCATTTAATATGATAGAATCTTCTCGCAGAAAATGACTAAAATTCTGCTTCTCTAATATTCATATCCACTCATGCCTCTGGTGATTTATTGATATAGAATGAGGACTTGATAACGAGGACTACTCATTGAATATGATGGTACTATCACAAAGTATTAATGCATAAAAACAACATGCAAACATATGAAAATTATACATCTGTGAGCTCTGCACAGCACTTAGTAATTTTTGACATCAAAAGCAGCTTCACTATCAATATACTACAAGCATAAATATGCATCAATATTGTTGGGATTTTTTTTCCTTTAGTAATTTCTTGAAAACATACAACACGCCAGAATGTTATAGGCTCCCCTATCAATTTTTTTTTTCCCCGTCACTTGTGAAGGGATATTTTATCGCAGATTATTGAAGCCTGCCACAGAATAGCTTAGAAAGGAAGTAAAACCTCGGAATGCTTGACTATTGATACAAAATGTCCTTTTCATAGCATTTTAATTTTGGTGGTTTTTAAAAAAATTCTCTCTTCATTTCTTCTTCAATCAAGTTGGAAATTTATGACTAAGTATTATCTGTTATTGATTTTGGACATATTCAACATTTTGCATACGCTGCAGCTATGATGGGCTTTCACATTGAATATTTCTGAAGAGACTAGATATTTTTTCTAGATAGATGGCGTTATATAAATGCCTATTATCATCATGCACTAGTCATCACTACATATACTATTACAAGCATTTGTATTAGGGTTCACCGTCAACAAGATAGAATACTTACACTTCTGAGATCTCTGACCTTCCTCACATGTGCCGAAGAGTATCCCTCCTGAGTCTCTGGTGCCGGCACCTTTGCATACATGGAAGCTGGTCTGAACGGACGCGGTCCCTTCTGAGGTTTGGGCATGACACTCGGAGGCAGTTTCTTGCTTCCTTGGCTACCGACCGGTGGTGAAGTCACTTCCTTCGTAGAAACGGACGGCGACGTCTCGGTATTTAACGTCATTGTCTTGGTATTGTTATTGCTTTCATTAGGGGAAGTGTTGTTAGACAAGGGTGATGCTATGGATGGGGAGGTTGGGGTATCCTCTAAAGAGGAAGGCTCGGATGAGGTGGGTGAAAGACCATTGGTGACGGGGGAATCGTTGATAGGAGGAATGGATTCAGTTCTTAGTTCAAGCTTAGGGGTGTCGACGGAGAGAGATGCCGAAGCCGTGCCTTCTTTGGAGGATGTCGAGGTAAGGGATGAGTTGGAGTCACTACGTTGTCTTTGAGCCTCTCGTTGAGCGGACAGAACATAGGAGGATTTAGGAGCACTTTTCTTCTTGAGGATATCAGCAAAGACATTCCGTCTCCCACTAGGAGCAGCCTGTGTATCAGACTGAGGTTTTAATGGAGTTTCTTGTGGGGAAACCTCAGTGGATTTATCACCTTCTTTACTTTCCTCTTTCGTGCCAGAATCAGTTTCGTCTCCAACTGCCTTAGGCAAGGAGCCCTTAGCTGGGGAATCATGTTGGTCAACGGCAGGAGTGGGCGCAACCTGAGGCGGTGTGACCTGTCCGTAGAGAGGCATGGGCTGCATACCCATAGGAGTGTACATCATCTGCTGCGGAGGCATCATCACGCCCCCACCGGGCTGGGGTACCATGACGTAACTGCCCATCGCCTGTTGCTGCTGCTGCATCAGCATCTGCTGCTGCAACATGATCTGCTGTTGCATCTGTTGCATTTGCTGCGTCTGGTACGGGTTCACCTGCAAAGCAGCAGATGCTGAGGTAGGATTCAGTGCCAACTGTTGCTGCAACAGAGCCATCTGTTGCTGGAGTTGTCTATATTGTTCAGTCAATTGTTCCATAGTGGGCTGTTCCACTTTGGCAGTTGCATCTATCGTTTCACCTTGTTTCTTCGTCTCTTCCGTCTCCTCCTCTTTCTTTTCTTCTACAACAACCTTCTCTTCATCTTCTTTCCTTTCTTCTTTCCTTTCCTCTTTCTTTTCTTCAACATCCCCTGGCTCTTCTTTATCTTTCTCTTTCTCCAAACTAAGAGATTCCTCAACCGCATCTTCGGCCTTATCATCATTGTCCTGCAACGTTTGATCATCAAGCACTTCTCTCGTGACCGACCCTGACAAGGCAACCAAAGATTTCTCTTCCAACATACTCTCAGACTCCTCCCCTTGGGTCGGGGAGTAACTAGTAGTCTCTTTACTATCCTCGTCCAGACTTAGTTTCATCATTTTAGTCATGGCCGCCCTCTTCTCTGTTATGTCAGTAGTAGAAGCGTCTGTAAAGCAAGTTAAATAAGGCACACATTTAATGGGTTAGATTAACCTAAGAGATTTAGACTTGCAAGCCTCATACTGATGGTAAAACTAAGCTAAAAATGTTAAATCATATTTTTGGAAGAATTCATTAAAGTAAGAAAAAAGAAAATGAAGAACGGGGGAATTTAACAGTTTCTAAAAGACTAGCATTCATTGTTCTATTTATGACTTGAAACTAAGTTAAATAACTATTGATAAATCATTACAAAGTGAACATATTTGCCAGATCTAATATTCGCTTTAAATTTGCATCCTTTGAAATGGGCATGAAGTGCAAGGTACATGTAGCAAGAATAGAAAAAAATAGCACGATAGAAGAGAATAATGTTAAAAGAAGTGAAATCTGGTATTTTCATAAGTAGACTTCATATAGAATTCACTGCTCCAGAGTACCCTCAGCCAGAAGCATCCAATCAAACTAAGTTGAAATTGAAATCGATACTGACATTGGAATAGAAAATGAAAATGGAATTGAAATAGAATTTGAAATTGGAATTTGCATTAACATTGAAATTGGAAATAGAATTGGATTTTGAAATGGAATTGAAATTAAATTTGAAATCGACATTGAAATTTGAAAATTGAATATTGAAATTGAAATCAAAGATATATGAATGCGCATGTTCATGAAAATGGATGCAGCGAAGATATCACCCACATTGTCTAATAAATTGTTTATCACCATTAACCTTTTGGGGAGAATATGATAAAAAGTCTTATCAATGCAACATACATTTATATTTCGTTTTACATGAACCAAACTATCATTGATTTGTTCATCATATAGTTGAATTTTGTATTAATAAGTCACTTAACTCTTTTATTGAAGGAAATCTTCATTAACAAGCTATGCTTTTCCGGAGGTGGTCATGTCATTTCATTATATTGTATTCAATTTCGTCTTAATTTGCAAATTTCATTGTTGAAAATTTGAAATGAAATAAATTCTTTATCAATTAGTTAATCAAAGTATATTATAGCTCAACCATTATGTTTAAAATTTACAAAATACTATACACCATGAATATTTGTATATTTTAGAGTGTACATGTATATATTCTATCTCCGCCACCGCCACCACCACCACCCTAAAAGATGCGACAATAAAATGCAAATACAGATAATTGATATAATTATAATCAAAAGCATGCAGGAAAAAATGGATACAGATTTGAAAGCTCAAAATTGTTAATGGCAGGATTAGAGGAGCCTGAAATCCCATACAACATTTAGCGTGATTACAGAATAGCATGCAGATGATGACTGAATAAGAATTGAATATAAGAGTTAGGGAGCATATCGCTTGATCTTTATCAAGCTGAGTCTAAATATATATTGAATAGTTTAATAGGTAAGATATAATAAGACTAGAAACTGGGATAATTATAAAGGGCTCTCGATAAAATCCAGATTGCCTTCAGGAAACTGAAAGAATATAGAATCAAATGGAAATTCGGAAGTGAGAACATCATCTACGCTAAATGACCACTGCGGACAGACCATTGTGCAAATGAATGAAGAGAGCACTAGGATAAAAGAGTTTGACTGATAATTGGAATATAATAATTAGGAGAATATGATATAAAGAGGCTGACCTTTGGTTTTAGGAATGACAGGAGATGAAGAAAGATTGGGGATATTCTCCACAACTACTGCCTCTGACGAGATGAATTCGCTCTCGAATCCTGAAGATATCTCGTCCTCCATCCCCTTCTCTTTCACATCCTCTGGCCACAAAGATATCATTTTGTTCTTGTCTACTGCATCTGCAGACTCCAGGTAGGTGGCCGATTGCTCAGAACTGTGGGCATCTGGTTCGGACGGAGCATCGGCGAAGGAGTCATCGAGGAAAACATCATCATTGATATCGATGGTGTCAAAGCTATCATCAAACTTCATTGACCGGTGAAGGAGCATCAGGCGATTCTTGAGTGTGCCTTCCAATTCACCACTGAGAGAGTTTGGTTGATCAGGCTCTGAGTCGGGCACGGTTTGATCAACAGGAGATTTGACTTCTACAGGCTTTTTTTTCTGTTGATCTGGGAGTTGCATTTCTGTCCTTTGTACTGGTATTAAGATCAAGAGTGCATTCTTCACCAGCTGTTTTTCCAGTCGATCCCTGGGCTACGGGAGAGAGTTTGTCTTGCTTTGCTTGCCGAGGAGGAGCCACAATCTCCACTTCAACTTCAAAGATGTTTGGATTTTGATGAGAGCCTGGACTCGTCACAGAGGGTTTGCCATCTTTTTTATTGTCTGACTCATTCTGAGCTTTCTTCGAAGACTTTCTTGTTCGAATGGCTGGGGTTGGCAACGTCTCTGTACTTTCTGCTGCCACCTTCTGTGGTGATGAAACCTGATCACTCATAGAACCAGAGGATTTCTTCTTTTTTCTTCTTGCAGGAGCAACTGGTTTGGATGTTTCTTGAGGGTTACTGCTAGTCTCTACTTGCTGGGTTGCAGATGGTTGCTTCAGATTGGAAGTGATGTCAACTGATTTGACAGAATTTACATCAGTGGTGGATGAACTTCTGTCTTTCCTGAACGTAGGGGGCAGCGGAGGAGGCCTTAACGGTCTGTGTCTCAGAACCGGGGCAGTTGCAACCTTGCTGACATGCTGCTTCTTAAATGCTTCTAAGAAAGCCGACTGAAGAGCACTCAACGAAGAATCTCCATTATCCAAGCTCAGAGTCAGCGGAGGAGGACGTCTTGGAGCTTTCCTTTTCTTGTATCGCCCACTGATCTGATCAACAGAAGTCTGCTTGGTGATCTTCTTAGGAGCCTCATTGCTCTCTTTGCTGGGAGAGCCAAGCTGCGGATCGGAGGAGAACCTAGTGATCCTTGGCTTTGGTACAGGGACACCCGAATCCTTGTTTACATCGCTCACGCTGCGATCCCTTGATGCACCACACTGGCTCTCATTGGACGACTGCGGAGTCAGAAGACTTCTAGGTTTAGGAACAGGCTTCACAGGTCCATTACTGGATTCTGTGGTTAGTTGTACCATTTCTTGCGGTGATGGTTTAGTAAGACTGCACCCACTATCAAGCTTGTTGTTAGAGGTTAGTAGTAGCGGTGAGAGGGCTGATGAGGGGATGGTGCAAAGGAGTTAAAAGCAGTCAGGAGGAGGGGCAGGAGGAATGAGGCATGCCAGGAAGAAAAAAAAAAGAGAGAACAATTCACAACAGAGAGAGCTTAAAAACTGAAAGCAAAGGAAAACATAGTGGTGATGATCGATATCACAGGACTAGATCAAAAGAGGTGTAGGTGAAACCTTAGAATGAGAGGGATCACATCAAAGCTTTGGTCACACCAATGAAACGACACAAAACCGACTGATGATATATCATCGGAAAGGACATAAAAGCTTTGATCAGTACGGAGTCAGTTTCACTGGTGTAACAGTACCCTAAGAAGGGAGCATGCATGGACATGCATATAGGATTACTAAAACTGCCTAACTATATCACTTACAACAAGCTATTCAATACAGATCATTTCATGGGTGAGGGGGGGTGGTTCACATGCTTTTTTTCAGAGGTAGATACTGTTAATGGATTCCAAAGACATAAGGGTGCACATAAACTGCCCTTTCTCTATATTAAACTACAATACAAAAGGCACTTCTACTGCACAACAGCATACAGAGTGCACCAAAGAACTAATAAAAATAATAATATACAACATTTATATAGCGCTTAATACAAATGTTTCTAAGCGCTGCATACTATCAATCTAACAATCTGCATTGTGATGTACATATGGATTAGTTGTGTTGCAAAAACCTTAAGTTACTATTAAGATTCATTTATGCTCTAAAATTCATGAAATTATATTTTCAATGGAAACTTTCTATTCTTAAAGTAAATGTTAACTAAATATCTATTACCTAATTCAGAGTTATCAGATTCTGTGGAAATGTTATCTTTTCATTTGTTTTACATGTGATCTGTCCTATAGTTATAAACTCTAAATTAGATACATAAATGTGCTTAAATACTCTCGTTCAGTATTCTATCAAGCTTAGCTTCAACCCTTATAGGCTATATCATGAGTGATCGGTGCTCCATTATACTAATTCCTATGATATCTAATATTCTAATGCCCCAACTACTTTAAGCTACATTAATCTATGGAGGGAATGAGAAAGTGAAAAACAAGGAATCATTAATACTGGTTTGAATTGGGAAAGGGAACAAGAAATGAAACTCACAATAACATATCATCTTAAATGTATTTTAACTACTATTAACAAAATATCTTTAACAAGGTATTTTGTGTCATTATGTACCATTCATGCACAAAGATCACACTTGATTAAACATGCAAGTTATAGACGTTGCCCTACATTAACATTAATTTTATTTCATTTTTTGTCCTACATTTGAAATTTAATCTTTAAAGAAATCATTGATTATAAATTCTAGATATATTACATCTTTAGTGTGAACAAACAAAACAAATATTGAATTTAAGTTTACATTTTCACATCAGTAATACTTTGTTTTCATGTGTTTAAAGGAATTGGTAATAGTAATATTGAGGACTCTTGCTTTCATCTCGTAATAGGATGCATTGTCATAATAAAATTTATTATCCTATTAGTCACTGTACAGCTTGAAATTGATCAAATTATCTTATTTATTCTCAAAGAAACTTGGTTGAACAAGCACCTACATGTATCTAAAGGACTTAAAGTTTTATTTCCCTTTCTGAAATCAAAGTTTAATTCTCATACAACCTATCACTTTTTGAAGAATTTGTTTTGGTTGGAACATCGCTCTCATGTTGCAAAAAGAAATATAAGTAGGGAAGTTTCATTTGAAAGATGCGCTGCAAAAAGTGTTTAGAGAAATTCTATTCAGAGAAAATTTAGAGATATGAATAAGATTTTTTTTTTAAAGAATATGTGCTCTTCATATGTAGAATTGCAAAGTTTGAGTAAGAAATGTTATTCACAGCATACATTAGATGAACGATGAGAATAGAAATTAGTATGACGGCAACACAAGGGAAAACCAAACGCAATAGAAACTATTAGGCCAAATCGGGATTGTTAGGAATATCACAAAGTTCACAAACACCAAAGTATAGTATAACACCAAAACAAAATCACTTCAAAATACAGATAAAACCAAAAATGACACATTAAAGGAAGCCACAGCTAGATTAATAGGGCTTGAGATGATCAGAAATGTTTTGTCTTACCTTCTTTGTTGTCATCTGTCGCTTGTTCTGATTGGTTGGTTGGTGCATCGCTTGAGCTAGGCTCCGTGGTATCCTCATTCTCATTGGTCAGAGTTGAATCTATTTGAACTTTCTCCCCCGACTCGGGATCCTCTGGCATCGATTGGTCAAAGCTTGCTACGTTGACCTCTGGCGCGTCGACCTCTGGTGCATTGACCTCGGCCACACTGACCTCCGACACGCTGACCTCTTGTTCTGCTGTGACATCACTAGCCAAAGCTAGAGGTAATGATAAAAAAGGTAACTACTTGGTACAAAAAGTTCTCATGGTTTAGGGACAAGTACTCATTATGGTCTGCGAGGTCCAACAATTAAAAAAAACACAAAGAAGTTCATGTCTGCTAAAACCTACTTGCTGTTAATCACTGATCTTTTATGATATCTATGTTCTGAAAGGATGTTTCTCAAAACTAATCAATCAACACTCATTTCATATTGTTCACTTTATCGATTCACAAATACATTGTACTGTGATATCAGAAGCTGAAAGTGGAAATTGTACACAACATTGGAATCGGTACATTTTCCTTTTATTTTGATTAAAAAATCCTTCCATTTTAAACATTAATTTCTTATATGATGAAAACATATGAGAATTTGAGTTCTATTTATTGCAATCTTTATTCTACATGTATCTTGTGTTCATTCGCCAATTCACTTCAGGGTAGACTATAATCCTCAATATAGATACAGTCATTGCTCTCTACCATACCCCACCCCTTTCCATTTGAAAGGGGAATCCAACCCAAATGAAAATTTGTTTTTAATAGAAAAAGTAAAATCAGACAAGTTGATAAGTGAAAGTTTGAACAATATTGGACAAACAAGAAAGTTATGATTTTTTAAAAGTTGGAAATAATGGTAATCATTACACCCATGGAGACTTCAAATTGGCCGCACATGGGATGTCATAGTGATGTAAGGCAAGGACTACTCTTCCATGTACTCCAATACATATTACTGCTAAACTGTCGTTTTCCCCAAAAGTTTTATTTCAAATTATATTTTTCTTTCATGAGGACATAAAACAATATATTACCTGGATTATATCAAAATTACTGCCCCAGGGGAATAGGAACTTACGAGAAAACCACAAATCCCTGATAATAAAGTACATGGCCTATGGGAAAGTTGTCCTTGCCCCTTGTCACTTACCTAGTTGCCAATTTGAAATCTACATACTATTAGTGATCTCAATTCTAAAGCAGCTATAATTTTCTTATTGCTTGACTGATTTCTTTCAAACTTTCACCATTCTGTTTGATTTATTTTTCTCCTTTCAAACACAACATTTTATGGCCGAGGCTGGATTCCCCTTTTAATATCAAAGAGAGTACTACTGTTCATTTCTTTCAATAAAAGAGAAGGACTAGTGAAGATATCAATGACTTGTAAATGAAGTGATGATCATCAATTTGTAATTTGCACTTTTAGCAACCAGCGAACATGTAGCATAAATGTAAACAATACACATTCTTAAAGAGGTAGTATACACATTCTTTCTACAAATAAAGCAGTCATTATCACTCACCTTAAAATGAAAGTGTTAAAAGGCAAGCAAAGTATTATTGGCAAGGCAAATGGTTTTTACATGCAGTTGATACATAATGATGCTATGCTGATTAAAAACATGCAAACACACACATGCAAACATAACACATAAACAGAAGTGACACAAGTGGCGTTAAAGGCACATCAATTACACACAAAACTTGTTTTAATCAATTGTCATTGTAAAGTATCATAATCTGGTAATCGATGCATGAACTGTACTAAAAGGTGATTCAAACGAACAATATTGCCAATAGACCTCATGCATCAACGTCATCGTGCTGTCATTTTAGAGGCTAAGCCTTTTCCTTGCAAGCATTGAGTATCTGCAGCTGGCGCATCTCTGACAACTCCCTTTACACATATTCCTATGTCCTCTGAGGGAGGGCGCTATGAGGTTATGACTTCATATGCATAAGGTCTATACAAGCTGGAGGGCAGAGGATGCCTCCTCTCGGAAACTGATGTTGCATGGACAAACCATGTGAACAGTGAAGCAGTTAATGAAGCATACGAACAGAGTTTCCACTGGAAATGCAAGTATTTCAGCAGCTTATAACACTTGTCGGTGAAAAATCAGTGTTCAAAACTTCATGAAAGGCTACTCCCTCCCCTTTCCTTTTGAAAGTGAGGACCTTTTTTTTGGGGGGGGGTCAAATTTTCCATGGGCGAAATGACCTTCAATATTAGGTGAAAAACACCTTTTTTTTGCTTGTAAAATTTTCATCAGGAAAATGTGCCCCCCCTTTGGAAAATCCTGGATCCACTGTCCTCTTGACATGATTTGACCAATGCCGTCAGGCCTTTTGCACTTAAAAGTGAAACTCTAAGTCATACTTCAATCTTGTGAAACCCCCCCCCTCCGAACTCCCTCCAAAAAAAATTGTGATTGGTTTGATCCGTATTATGTGCCATTAAGCACAATTTTATGGGCATTGTAAGATGGTCATTTTGAAAGTGATTACCAAATTTCTGGCTCAATTTTTAGTTCATTTTTTTCCATTTCATTCAATCTCTAATTTCATTCAATCTCACGAGGTTTTTAATCTCTAATATGACTGTATCTCAAAAATCTTGTTGATTCATGTCTGAAGTAGGCATAACAGAGTTTTTCTAAAGAGAGAGAGTGAGAGAAACACAGCCCACAGACTGTTTTAAGATCTTGTTGCTCCCTCTTTAATATATGCATTTTGTCTGAATTATCCTAATATCCTTCTAAGTAATATGTAAGGGCAATGTCAATACAAGGGTCCAAAGATTTGAATTAGAAACAATCTAAAGTTTTTCTTATAAGAGAAAAAAAAAAGGAAAATGAGTGCCATCCCCTCTAAAATGTATGCATTTTGAAGGAAATATTTATTCTACAGTAAGCATTGAGTAAGAACAATATCAATAAAAAAATGTCTTACGAGCTTAGTAAATGCATTGAATTTTTTGCTAAAATGAGAGAAGAAAAGAGAAAAATGACTCTAACGAATAGGTGTTGTTCCACCCAAAGTGCATGCATTCTGAACGAAATATTCCCCGGTAAATAATGCATACGAACAATGTCAATAAAGAAGTCCAAAGAGCCCTAAATGCCAGCAGCATATGGACTTTAACCAGGTAATGTCTTTGCTCACGCTACCGTTCAAATAATACCACATCGCCTAGATCAAATAATAGTTCTGTTACCTGGGTAGGTTTTATGATACAAAATCATAAAATAATGGTAGTCCGAGGGAAAAAGGTAGTTGAAATGGCTAAAAATAATTGTTTCTTTTTGCACTCCGTTAGTGAAAAATGCAGGAATCATGTGAGATTTTGCTTAAAATATGATTCATCTCCATCGAGACTTAACATGTGAATAGGTCAAATCGTTCTTAAGTACATGTATAATAATACCGAAGGCTCGTGTTATGAAGGTTTGAACATAATTTTATGTTTTAATTTCACTTGTGTAACTAAAAATGATTTTGAACCAACAAACATAACTTGAAGCAAAAAGCATTTATAACAAGTGCACTGCAGATAAAATCGAACCATCATGTTAAGTAACCTACTCAAAAGAAAGCACAGATTTGACACATCAATCACTAGTTTTTCTCTAGTTTTTATTCTCTGACTTTGGGTAATAATCCCCTTCATCGTCATGTCATCAATATGAAAACATAAGTCAGCTATCACTCCATAATTAATCATAAATCGTTAAAATGTCGTTAACTCTGAAAGACCTGTCCCTGCTAAAAAATATCTTCCTTTAACCTATTCATCACCTGAATATATAATTGTTAAAAAAACAGGGTTAATCAAGTTCCTATATGTAGCAAATGGTATAACATGATTTTTTTTTTTTGGGGGGGGGATACTTGACACAGAGTTTAGAGCAGGAATGTCGAGAAACACAGGGTCTCTTAACAATAGGCCCTTTGATAGTAAAACAAATAAACAAATATACTGTATATCACACAATCTACTGCAATCCAAGAAAACACATAGATGGTTCGACAAAAAACTACAAACTACAGGTACCCATTTCATAAAGAACTTGCAATTGTGGTAACTTTGCCATATGTTATAGAAGGGGAAAAATTTCACTGGGGCTGGGGCACTTAAGCCCCCAAAATGCTCAAAAGAGCAAAAAAAAGTAGCCCTGGAAATCCCATTCATTATAATGTTATTGGGAGTGTTGAAGATTAAGGCACTACGTTGTGAAATAAAGCCCCCTAAAATAATATTTTATTTTGCCTGTGTTATAGCAGCCAATCAAAATCAAGGGTACAGTGGGTAGTTACCATAATTCCAAGTGTTTGTGAAACCGGGCCCCATACATGAAAGTTGAATGTAAACACACAGCAAGCAGCAGTCTACACACAACTTACATTCGTGGCCCACCGCTAGGGGCTTCTTCAAAAGCGTCCTCCATGCTTTTAATGAGGCTGGAAGTGGTAGCGGAGGCACCAAGGCTACTGGCAAGATCAAGGTCTGCGGGGGGTGCAAGAGTCACGAGGGGGGTTAGCAAGGATTGTTGGGAGGGGGGTTCTGTAGGTACCTTAGCAAAATTCTGAGCCACTTTCTCGCTGCAGATTTCCCACTCAGGGCCTTATACCTTTGAATCCCCCAGTTTCTTCATAGAGAAACCATGAGGGGATAGAAAAAGCTACTTTGATAGTTTGATTGTAAGGGCAAGGCAATGGACACATGTCCGACTTCTGTTAAGGTACCTATCAATTGGGTGGTTTATGGGTGTGGTCAAGATGGGTGCAGTTTTAATAGTTGGAGCGGTAATGGGTGTGGTTACTGGTAGATTGGGCTAGTTAATGGGGTTTGGTTATTAACGATGACAGGTAAACTGTTGTATGTCTGTGCAGGTATGGTTAAATAGGCGTGGTCAGTAGGGGTGGTAATGGATGTGTTCAAGATGGGCTGGTAATAGGTTTGGCCAAGATGGGGTGGTAATGGGTGTGGCCAAGATGGGGTGGTAATGGATGTGGCCAAGATGGTGTGGTAATGGGTGTGGCCAAGATGGATGGTAATGGGTGTGTTCAAGATGGGGTAGTAACGAGTGTCGTCAGGATGGGTGGTAATGGGTGTGGTCAAGATGGGTTGGTATTGGGTGTGGCCAAGATGCGTTGGTAATGGTTGTTGTCAAGATGGGGTGGTAATGGGTGAGGTCATGATCCCTTCTCTTACGGGTCTCTTCTCCTTTTTATCCTTTAATTTTCCTTGCTTCTGAAAATCCTAAGGGGATCGATCGAACCCCCAGCTATGACCTTTGACACCATCACCAAAAGATTAGCACCGAATTTGAAATCACCAAATGGGTGTGATAACAGGGAAGTATGGCCGTGAAGAGGTTATGATTATAGTGTTAGTATAAAGATGGGAATATTTATCACGAAAGGTTACAGAAAACTCTGTTAGTAGCCAACAACTTTGGAGCAGCAGTAGAGCAATATATATTGACAGCTTTCTACACTAACGCAGTAGCTTCTCATTCAGGTTACATGTACATCTACATTGAGATGTGGGAACATAACATGATATGCAACCATGTATTAAAACAGAAGCAAGTTTTAAAAAGTATCATTATAACATGCATATTGTGGTTAATGCAACTTAAGAATAACTACATGTAGGTATTAAGATAGTAGATCTACATGTATGGTATTCATCCATTCTTTAAGCCTCTGAATACAAACTATCGTTGTTGAGCATTGTGCCTCAGGGATTGACATTTCTTGCAAGATAGCATTCATAAAATCTTTCTTTTCACTTTGAGTGATCTAAAGAATATACATAACACTTAAAAATAAAAGAGGCATTTTCCTTAAAAAAATATATAGACATGGAAGAGTAAACATCTTTATCCTATTAGAGGACTACGATGTATATACATACATATACATATATAAAGAGATGAAACATCATTAGTTAACATCACATCATATCATACACAGTTTACATCAAAATAAAATGATTACATTCATGAGGGGGAAACATAATTCGGAGGACACACATGAAAGACGCAGGGCACAATAGGGAAAATCTTTTAAACAAATTGATGCGTAGTAAATGAGTTGTGTTAGGGGAGTACAACATTAAGTATATCAATGAGCAAAGTTAATGCAACTATGCAAGGTTAGTTATGGAGTTACAGTACTTTAAGATGGGTGATGAAAAAAAACAACTTGTGGAATAATTTGTAAGAAATGACTTTGGTTTGTTTACAGACAGAGATTAAAGTTTGTTTACAAACAAACTTTGTTTACCGTACAAACAGATATTAACTGTCATCTCACCTGAGGAACACTCACTGGGCGTATCATTGCCTTCGAGCCCCACCCCCGGGGACAGCGTCAAGCGCCCCTCCTGGATCAACCTCTCCACATCCTCCTCGGGTTCCCCCGGGAGAGGGGGGCTCTTCGGGGGGCGGAGGGGGGTCAAACACCGGTGGTGGTGGAGGGGCATAGTCGGGGGGTGGTGGGATATCTTCGTCGGGAACTGGGAAATGAAAATAATCATGCACATGCAAATGGGCCCTGAACGGGAAGCTTCTTTCAACTTCAGAAAATAAATACCTGTATTTGATTTGACATCTTTAATTCCATTTTTTGTTAATCTACCAAATGGTCAAATAACAAGGCTTGTAGATAAAACTGGAAGTTCAGGTCATTAATTGTGAATTACCGTAACAGAATCATTACACAATGTTTATGTATCCAGTGTGAGATATCAGGACGAACAAATTCTATTTTAAAGTTTAAATTCACAAACTTTCCCCAACTTGGTATTTTCACAAAATAGATACATGGCAAAGTATATTTATATACAGGACTTTATATTTAAGATTCTAGTTTGAATTTTCAGCCCAAACTTTCCAAGCGTAATCAGCTGTTCCTTCTCATATATTACACTGATTATGAAAGAAACTTCTTTGCTCAGTGGACCTTTTAATTTCCCTTATTCTCATGAAAAATTGAGAAAGCTCACAGTTTACCAGTATTTTCACCTTTCCCCAGAACTCAATCTTTACTTCACAGGTATCATAAATTAATTGTAAGAAATACATATAATACCCAAAAAGGCCATGGAAGTGAAAGATGTGTTTATACAGCAACATGCCAAAATGAGGGTATGTATAAATATGATCGCATCTGGGTTGAATATAATCCAATGTGTCACATGTAACAATCCAATAAGCAATCAATACCAAAGGCCCGATATACTAAAAGCAAATTACATGCATTAACTATAACTATAGTACAAAATAAAAGCTGTAAGCAACATGCACTTATAAAATCAAGCAACTACGTATAGCTATATATAACTAGTGTAATCTTCAAATTCAAGAGTCAGTGCTGTTTTTAATATCAACTGCTTTATTTTAGTTCATTGAAGTTAGAGTTGTACAAGTTCTTTAATCTCTCAGGTCAGAACTAACAAAGCATAGAATTGAAAGTTACATGTATTAATGGCGAAATTAAAATTTGGTTTGTTAAATAAATGTCTATGCTCATGTGTGCTCATCATGAGATTGGTTGTAATTACCTTCATCCAGAGTTGAAAAATCAGGTTCTACTTGGACATCCTCACTCGAAGCAGCATCACCACCATCTTTTTTCCTCTCTAAGGTGGATGACGGCGTGTCTGAGGGCGTGTCTGTGGGCGTGGCAGTGGGTGTGGAAGTGGGCGTGTCTTGGGGTGATTCAATGACTTCAGCGGCTCCGAATGAGATGTGTCTATGCTGATCAGCGAGTGCGGGCGACTCGCTTCCATTATCGATGGTTACCTCTGGAGTCGGTTCCGCTACTGGAGGTAAGGGCGCACCCCCTGCCGGAGGGGGTGCAGGCGCCCGCCTCTTTTTGGACACACCGTGAGCCGAGCGCGACACCCCCTCCACGGAGGGTTTGACTACATGTAAGTGTCCATCTTGTGCTGGTTCCTTCTTAACACCTGGAGGTTTCGGTGCAGGTCTCCGCTTTTTAAGGGTACTGCTCTCTGCACCCTCGGTACTGTCTGCTGATGCTTGCCTGACTGGTGGCGGTGCTTGAGTGGGTTCTGGAGGTGGTGCTTCCTTTATAGGTGATGCAGTTACCGGTTCCCCTTCTCCCTAGTATGGAAACAGGTGGAATAATCATACAAACAATTGTTAAATACACATGTTTACAGTGATACCAAAACTCTGTTTTGCAGAGTAAATTTAAGATATTTTTATGAGGCTTATGCCATCACATCGGGTTATCGCATCTGGTCGGCAATTAGGTAACCCGACCATTTGAGAAAAGTCCCCCTAAGTTCCCGCAAGGTCGGGTAAGGTATGCCTGACCTTCTGTAAATTTTGTTCATAATTTACAAAAACAAACAGGTAAAGTGGACCCTAACATTCATATCTTTGACTGATCATTAATTGTCACTAAACATTGGGTAAAGTGGACCTGACTTTTCAGGAATTTACGGGGCCATTTTCTGGAATGATCAGGTTTGCAATTACCTGACTGGTAGCAATAACCAGATGTGGTGGTGATTCAAAACCAAAATACGACAACTGTTTGAAAAAATTTAATAAAAACCTGCATATTAATGATACTTTTATTGTAATAACTGAGCTGACATAAACTTGCCATTGGTCAGTCTACATAGGTTCTTTTAAGAGTTTTTTTTTCTTCAATTTTCTTTCAAAAGCTGGTGTACACTCCATAGGCATCTATTAAAATCATTTGCTATAAAAATTCTGGCAAATTTTTTGCCAGTTTGTTAATGTGTAATTTTCAATGGCATAATTTTGTTTGCCAGAGTTTATTTTATAGCAAAGGTTTTATACAACGAGCCCCATATATATTGTAAGTACTACTGCAGTAAAGTGATGTTTATTAGAGTTTTAAGAAACAGATTTACACCCTAATCATTAAATTGCCACAATATAAGTTTATATATTTAACATCGATGAAGTTCTGTATATTTTGTGACAGGTTTAATGAAGCAATATTCTAAGTAGAGATATACTCTTTCATGATTAATAAGGAGATGATGTGCTGTTGCTCCAAAATCTACTTTTAGATTACAATTTTTTTACACAACAGATCATTATAAATTTCATTTAAATGATATTCTTTTATCACTCTAAAAGCATAATTATGAGTGTGAACACATATGAGACAATAAAATTATGAACACAATCACATATTTCATAAAATTGTTATGAAAACAGATTCATCTGTCTGCTGAATTTACCTTTTTCTTGCTTTTCCTCCCGAACACACTCTTTTTCTTTTTCTCCATAGGAACAGGTTCTGGCTCATGTGGGGGAGGCGCTGTGAAAAAAAAATCCCAAGCAATCCCAACAAAATCATTAAAAAAAATTATAATCTTTTAGTTTACAGATCAAACACAGTTTTTTTACATTAAAAACAATAATGTAGACCTACCCACATTTAAAAAAAGTCTAAAGAAAAAGACTTGATCATGCTCGTTCCCAGGTTTTGCAATAAAATGATGATAAAGAGAGAGAGAGAGATCTAAACTCTAGCAGAATTAAGATGATATTAATTAAAAAAAAGAGGAGAGAGAATGAGAGAGCAAAAATGGTGGGAAATACAGAACCAGGGGCTCATTTCGTAAAGAATTACAACTGTTGTAACTTTGCCTTTATGACATCTACCATGGCAACAGGGCTCAGCAGCCAATCAAAATCAAAGTTACCATGGTAGTTGCCATAATGGCAAAGAAACAACAGTTGTAACTCTTTATGAAATGGGCCACTGGCCCTGTCTTACAAAGAGTAATAATTGATCCAATCAATCGTAACTCTATGGAAATCCATCAGTGTCATAATTTTTTCTACATGAAATTTGCAAAAATGTCCTTTGTAAACAAAGACGAACACACTAAATTGTCAAGAAAACAATGGTTTTATGAATATTCATCACAAACTAGAAAACATTTTGAACCAACATGCATTATAGATGTGGGTGTTGCTGGCTTTCCGTAGTTGAGGTTGATCCGATCAATCGTAGCTCTTTGTAAGACAGGGCCAAGTAAAATGGATGTGAGATAGTAGGTGAGAAAGGAAAGATTCTATTTTATTACAAGCAAAGAAACAAGAAATCCAGGAAGATCTTGGCCCAGAAACATGAAGCTCAGTGATTGAAGTTGGGGCTGGCTTCTACGATTGATCATATACAATAATCAGTGCCATCAATCATATCAATTGCTAAGCTTTATGATATATGGCCCTGGTGGGTGTTTCATAAAACCGTTTGTCAGTTAAAGGTAAATGCTAGTTTTGGTAACGATATCAAAATGAGTTCGTACAGAATCCAATGAAATGACCACCAAAGTGTCTGTTTGTATAAATAAAACGCATGTTCCAAAGAATTCTGGAAGAAATTGTGTAATTGCTGAGAAATCAGCAAATAAGCACAGGAATTGGGTAGGGCGTCGGGCCCGACGCCCTAAGCAATAATTATACATTGTCCCACGTGCGCTTATCTGTGTTGGGGATCTTCGGTGTGAACATTTTTCAGCGTAGATTTCAAGATTTCACAAAGTTCAGTTAATGTAACTGTACCAGATCTAGATCCTCGATGATATACTGACAATTAAGCCTTGTTTTACAGACTTTCTCATGAAATCAGTGTTTACTGCAACTACTGGAATTTCTCTTTAAGAGCGACTTTAAGAACAATGATTAATCACTAAGGTTTCTGTTACAGGGCTCAGGAAGCAAACATATAGAGAAGAGAAAAAACATGGATTCTATCATTCAGATCACGTAACACAGCATGGATTCCAATCTACAACAAATAGATTTAGACAGAGAAAGAGACAGATTCAGCAGGTGCTTTGGGCTGATCAGATGAATACAATCTCCCGTTGCCATGGCAATTTGAGCGTCGGTTTCGGGTACTGTATTCATGCATGATTCAAGTATCGGAGTCGAGTCAAGAGGATTCTGTTTAAGCGAAACACTTCAGATCTAATCTTTCTCAAGTGATTTGGTGTCGTGTTATACAAGACAGGGGAATGAAATTGAATGTTAATCAATGTAATTCTGACTGTCAGCTTTCCTCTTCCCCTTATATAAAAGAAAGGTTAACTTTGATAAACATTTGAATGCCAAAAAATGATTTTGTCATATACTTTTTTTCGGGGGGGGGGGGGCATCTGCTATTTTAGTAGTAAAATCAAAAAGACTGATTTTGTTCAAATTTTATTTGTCACATTTATACAATTCTAGGTTTATCGTGTATTTTAAGGTAAAAAAAACAAAATTAAATAAACAATCTAGTCCTTTCAATTCTTACATGTACATGTATTCCCATTAGGGTTATTGAAGTGTTGGCCCTCTTCCCCTGCCACATTTTTTTTTCTTTCTTCTCTTTTAATCCCAAGTATAAACCATAAACAGAACACAGTCCGCTTAGAAACACCATTATTAAGCCCTTAAAAATAATGTATTATGATTATCATTTTGCCCCCCCCCAAAAACAAAAATACATTCTTTACAGTGAATGGGACAATATATTACTGCCAAGTATTAAATGATGTATGTTCTGGGCACTTGGTGTGCAGTGTCATTGTTCTACTATCTATCCACAACTTCATTCAATGGCAAATTTAAAGCTGTTCGAATGACCATGTCAAATCAAATGTACACAACTGAATCAATAATACAACACTTCCAAAACAGAAGGAAAGGCATTTCTTACAGAACTACAAATATTTGTATCATTACATATATTTTATCTAGGTAACATAACAAGACCAAATAAAAAGTGTTCGGTAAGCACACAATAAAATTATGACAAGAAATATCAGTAACCAGGGACCCATTTCATAAAACTTGTTATAATAACAAATCTACATAACCGTTAGAAGCTACTGAAATCCTTCAATCTGACTGGCTGATAGTAAATTTGTTATAGAAATTGTCCGTATGTTACTATAACAAGTCTTTATTACACAGGATCCAGATTCGGTCAAGGTACAATAAAAAAAACCCAAGATATAAGGAAAAATAAAGTACTCACGTCTTAAATCAACAAGGACAAGTTCGTTGACCCCACCGTAGTCATTGAGGCTTTTTGAGTAATCGATATCTTCGTCCGGATTTTTAACGAGCCGTAACCTGCATTCGTGGGCCTCGATACCCCTCTCCTCATATACCTGCGGCAAGAAGTCTTGGATAGGTTTCTCCGGATTCACTCGGAACAAGGCTTTGTGGTTCTTACCAGAAAGCACCGTTAAACGCACGGTTTGCTGAAAGAAAACAAAATGGAAATGGGCGTGTCAGAAAGAGTATCAATACAGCACTAAACAATAATATCCAGGGGGAGGGGAGGTTCAAAGAGAGTTAAGTATTGACTTAGAGTTGCACTTAAGTGTCTAATTATGTGCCGAAAAAGGTATCACTGTATTGGTCAAATTAGGCTAGGAGGGGGGCTACTGCATATTAATCAATAAGATCGTGTGTTACAAATCATGTGCACATCAGCACTAAGCACGATTTTATGTCATACTTAAAGGTCAATTTAGAATCATGTCTTGCCAAAGGACATGTATGTTAGTCAAAACCTCATTGAAAACAATCGTCATGATTTTAGTCAAGACCCCCCCACAACTAACATCGGAGTACAAACATAGTAGATGAATCAAACGATGTATGGTAGAGTATCCGTCTCACAACTGGGAGATCGGGAGTTCAAGCCCTGGCCAAGCTCAATTGTCACTGTTAATTGGGAAAAATGAATTTTCAAGGTATTTCTATTTCAAATTTTTATTTTGAACAATAAAATAAAGATTTTTATTACTTTAATTTCCATGTAAAATTAAATTTATTCAATTCACAGATATTATTACCCTATATGAAGGATGGGCTAATATTCCTCCCATAAAATTCCCACAGGGACACAAGACAATCTTCTTCATGGTTGACGTCAAATGAATCAGGAAATATATATTCCAATAAATTCAACGGCCACAGCTTAGGTCTTTCAAAGTCCAATAATCTATGTCCAAAGATACAGCTTGAAAATGGCAGGTCTGATCAACAGATGCTAATACGATGAGGTGACGATTAAGCCGCAGGTCGCATTTACTTGTGCAAGTCCAATACTTTCAAAGACGTCAGTCTCAATTTTAGATGCCAATGTTGTCCATAGGCCTACCTATTCCCAGAAATTAATCTCCCAACAATACAATTTAAATATATAGAATACACAGGCAGCAACTTTGAAGCCTTAACAGTTCAGTAGTTACAAAACGTGAGAATTTGAGAATTTTCAAACATCCAACTGTTATCCACAAGTCCATTCTCGATCCGCAAATAAATCTTCAGCTAATAGACATTCACAGACCAACTAAAAGTAGGTGATAATGTAAGCTCCAACTTTCAACACCTCTGACTGAAGCCACTCAATGAAATCTATAAAGCCGACTCCCTTTATCCGACAATGATCTTGGTGCAAAAGACCTCTTAGCAATTGCTTTATGACAAAGTGAAAGGGATATTACTCAAGATCATGTGCGAGTTACTTGTGTAATACCGAGAAATTTTCAAAGATGTCAGTTTGAAATGCCACCGTCATCTACGAGCCGGAGTATGGAAATAAATTTTCCAACAATACAAGTTAAATGTATCCACACTTTCAGGCCTGAAGAGTCCACTTCTATAATATCTTCAATCAAAGGACATTCATAGATCTACATACTAGAACTACAACAGAGATGACAATGTGAGCTCTAACTTTCATCGCCTCAGATTAAATCCGCTCATTGAAGTCTATACAGCCGATTCTCTCTTTATCCAACAAAGATCTTGGTGCGAAAGACCCCTTAAAGATTGTTTGAAGTGCGCAAGGGATCTATTAATCACTCGAGATCAAGTGTGAGATTAAACTTCCTCTGTATGATATCCTGTAGCAACCTAATACAAACAAGGGATTGGACTTGCCCTACGAGTTCAGTTAATCCCAAGGGCGATTAGCACAGTTTAGAGTGAAGTTCACACGACTGTCATTTTCAGGGGCAGTGGAACTGGATGGGGAGGGGGCTGGGCTTTACCCCCCCCCTGCCTTCTTTCTTATAATAAATATCTATCAAACAATAAAAGCAAAAATCTTATTGTGATTTTCTACATGTATATGGTTAGCCAATAACCCGCCCCCTCCCATTTCAAAACCATTCCGAGGCCCCTGATTTATATTATTATTACATTATTATTTAATAAGGATATAATTGATATACATATATATTTCAAATTTAAATGAACATTTCGGTAGAGAGACTGCAACTTGAGTACCAGTAAACAAAATTCCAAGTTCAATTGAAAAACAGACCTGGTTAACAAAAAGAGATCAGCTAGGTTGATGCAATCAATGGAATCAGATGGGGGGGGGGCCTAAATCAGACACAATCAATTTTACATTGGCTAAGAATGCCTTCTCGCTAACTTGCACTGTATTGGTTCACTCACTTCTTGTATGTAAATTATTTTGAAAAAAAATAATAAAAGCAGCACACAATTCCATCTAACCTACCATCAAAGGTCCTCTAATAAATATTTATATTAAATTTAGCAATCATATTTAGCTCAAAATGCCTTATTGCAGACATTGCAGTGTATTGATTCAATTACTTCTTCTTGTATATAAATGATTTAAAAAATAAACCCAACAATAATAAAAGCAGCACACAATTCCATCTAAGCTAGCATTGAAGGACCTCCCCTTAAAGTGCTCATATTTTTAGGAATACCAAATGTCAAATGCGAATGTTTAATCTACGATGGTCACGTGTGAACACAGGTTTGCAGAGTGCCTCATTGCAAAGGCCATTAATACAAGTTGCTTAGTCTAATATTTCCTAAACAAAGTCTAGGAATTCTATTTGACATTTGGGACCGGTTTCATAAAACTTGTTATGATAACAAATTCGCAATAACAGTTTCAAGCTACTGAAATCCATCCATCTAAT
The DNA here is from genome assembly GCF_018143015.1 of Lytechinus variegatus. Classification (NCBI taxonomy): domain Eukaryota; kingdom Metazoa; phylum Echinodermata; class Echinoidea; order Temnopleuroida; family Toxopneustidae; genus Lytechinus; species Lytechinus variegatus. The sequence continues at coordinate 10,108,809 of NC_054752.1, forward strand.
TGGCTGAAAGTAAATTTGTATTGTACATTTGTCGTTTTAAAGTCTTTGTGAAATGTAACCCACTATATGAAACAAACCTTGATGTATAGCTTGACCATGATATATGATTCAATCAGGGTTATATCCTTTACCCATTTCTGAAGTTTGCCGGGAAATTAATACTATTATTTCATCAAAAGCAGACAATATTAGACAAACTTAAACAGGCAATGTGTTTTTTTAAGTTAATATTGACCAGACTTTTGTGAGTAAAAAGTGCAGATCAATTATCACAATGACTGTCTATGTGTGATGTTTCCTTTTTTTATTTGTATAACTGCCAGAATTTGGAAAATATTAATATTATTATCTTTTGTGCATCAAGATTTCTTATTTATTACTTTACAAATGAAAGTGACCTTTATTGTATGGTGGCCTAGATAAATATAGAAAATATAAAAATGCAAACATCAATATCAGAAAGATATAGCTAGTAAAGCCTATAAAGAAGAATACATGAATAATAAGGTCTAGTCAATTGTAATTATTAATCAATATATATTTTGGGGAAAATATTAGAAAATCAAGTTTCAAAGATTTTCATTTTGTATTCTCGGTGCATCTTTCTTCATTAACTCTCACTTTACATTTGCTCAGCTTTCCCTATACAGTGCATCCGTAAAAGAGGAAACCCATTTTAAAATATAGATTTAACAAGTACTAAATACATGTATGTTTTCTTACTATAGATTTGATACTCGTGGCAAGAGTGGAATCTCATCAATAATTTGAAACCAACAGCTTAGCAAATTGTTTTTGCATGGCAGATTACAAACAATAAATATTGAGGCATATCAGAAACGATTTGCGCAGAAACTCACGTGTGAATCTGAATCCACTCTCATTTCAGGGATCAGTGGAAGAAACTTAATAAAGAATACAAAAGAAATGCTAATGAGCCAATCGTTGAATGAGCACAGTCATCATATCACAAACCATTCTTGTGCATTTTTTCTGCGCAACTTGGTTTTGACATTAAAAATTTAAAACTTATCTTACTTGTTAATGCGTGAAGTGTTTGTCTCTCATTAGGTTTAAAAATAAAGAGGAATAATTGAATTATATGATTATGAATTAAAATACAAAATATCATATTCATTTGTCTTTGAATGAAAAAGACATGGGAATCCTGGTTTCCTTTTTTCTGGGACACACTGCATATGTTGATATTTATCCAGCACTATGGGTCTTATTCATTATGAGTAGATTCAATGCCAGGCCTTACCATCGTAGTGGTGTATTTAAACACAAATACCTTGAGATATGAATTAATCAAATGAAATGCAGTAGTACAGGGGAGAGATATGATCTTCACTGTGCATGTGCGTCAGCATGGTCATGGCAATCGGGGGAGGGGGGGGGGGGGAGGGGTGGGTCACAAAGATTAAATTGCGACTTAGAGTCATGCTTAAAGGTTGACTGGAATGATACGAAACGCACCACCATAAGGATGAACATGCGGTAGGACAATTCCATAAAACATGCACGTCTGACCCCCCCCTCCTATATGTGGGAACTTCATGAAATTTTCTGTCTCTGATTTATTGTTTTTTGACAATCTGTAATAATGTTCTCAAAGGACTTTGACTCGGTCAGTTTATAAAGTGAAGTAAGACTTGAGAAGAAAAAAAATGGAGGTCGGATACATTACAAAAATACTTAACATTTTATGGAATTGCCAAATAGTGTGTGTCCTCAAAGCATGATTTGGCCGATGCTGAGATGCGTTTTATACTGCACTGCTCGCAACTGGAAATTTAAGTGTGACTTTAGGAAGGTGTTGCAAGAAAATATTTGCAATCAATTGCAGATGTTCTATCGCAATTTTAAAATCTACAGATCAGATTTAGGGACCGAAAATAGAAATGTGACGATTGATCGCAGGTTTCTTGCAGTGCCCCATAATTCCTACTTAAATTTTTGTGAAACAACCCCCCCCCACTATATGATCTATGAGCATATATGTCCTCTATATGTCGCAATGAAAGAGATCATCCGAATTAATCTTGATTGTCCTCAATCCCTAGTAATGACAGATTGGACTAGCCTAAAACAGCCTTGAAAGCTACAAGCTGCACACAACAAACACGTTCACAAACTGAAAGAGAGTATAGGCCTACACACAGATATCATAGTTAAGACTTTGAATTTACTCAACTTAAAGAAAAAAGTCCACCCCAACAAGAAGTTGATTCAAATAAAAAGAGAAAAATCCAACAAGCATAACACTGAAAATTTCATCAAAATTGGATGTAAAATAAGAAAGTTATAACATTTTAAAGTTTCACTGAATTTCACAAAAAATATATGCACATCCTGGTCAGTATGCAAATGAGGAGACTGATGTCATCCACTCACTATTTCTTTTGTACTTTATTATGTGAAAATATGACATTTCTATTTTTCTCCTCAATGTCAAGTAAAACGTTAATTTTTTGTGTACATGTACCTCTAAACGAGGGATTTATTCATAATTCATCACACGTCATAATAAACTGAACATCACAATATATCTAACATTTTCTCAGGCATCTCTTATCTGGCTTCTTCATTCTTTGTTTGTAATTATTCTATTTTCCATTTCTCTTACAAAAAGGTATTTCAAACTTAAATCTCTTCTGTCTAGACCATATCTATTTCTATTATGCAACATTTTATGTATACACCAAAAGGCGACTGTCATTGTTATATCGGTATTGATTTTTAGGAAACAAAAAGTATTCACATGAATTTTGACTTTAAAAGTATACATAACAACACTCTTAACATAAGAAAAGAAAAGAACTGTTTGTTCAAATCACATTCAATAAAAGTCTTCTTTTACATGACATTGCATAGTGAAACAATAATTAATTCCTCCCTGAACATGTGGAATTAGCATTGTTTAATACTATATGGTTCAGTCAAGAAGATCCTTATTGTCAAATTTGTAAGAAATGAAATATTGTATAATTCAAACAATTAAAACCAAAATAGTGAGTGAATGACATCATCGACTCTCTCATTTGTGAAAAATAAGCGAAACTTTAAAATGCCATGACTTTCTTTTTATACATCCGATTTTGATGAAATTTTCAGCGTTATGCTAGTTTGATTTTCTCTATTGATTAAAATCAACATTATTCTGGGGTGAACTTGACCTTTAACTATTGGAAAGAATACAATGCCAAATAAAGGGTGTATAACACATATGATCAACATTTCTGCAAACAATTTTTTTCTCATGAGTGCAAGTTATTAACCCCTCCCTCCCACCCCCAAAAAAGGTGTAAAAATAAAAGTGGTGATAATATAATTACTACACTATCCTTCCCTATGTCTTTGTATCTCTGCCAGTCAAGTTTTTATTTATTTCTTTTATTTTCCTGATCATATGTCTTTCTATGAATTTATGTATGTATGTTTTATTCTTCTTTTCTCTATCACTCTATCATCTCTTGCTCTCTCTGATTTTCTGTGTCTTTTTGTCTCTAAGGCCCGAATTCACAAAGGTGGTTTTGAAAACCCACGGTTAAGTCCATGATTTATGCAGATTTCCTGTATAAATTACGCTTAATTTAGTGAGTATCGGGTGCTTGTATAAAACATGTCCAATGCCGATGCGTGCTTTTGTCACAGTACGCCAAATTGACGCCTGTTACCATGGTTAAATACGCTATTTCATTCATGAGTCCACTGTTTGAAGAGTGGACTCATGAATAAAAAAGTGGACTCATGAATAAAATAGCGTTGATAACAACGGCAACAGGCGTCAATTTGGCGCACTGTGACAAAAGCGCGCATCAGGAGTGGAATTTTTCATACACGCGCTAAATTAAGCGTAATTTATACAGGAAATCTACATAAACCATGGACTCACTCAACTGTGGGTTTTCAAAATCACCTTTGTGAATTCGGGCCTTAATGTCTCTCTGTCTCTATGTCACTGTATTTTTTCTCTTCCTTTCTATTGAGGGGGGGAGGTAATTTCACTGTATCATTGTCTCTTCCGTATTTCTTTCTTACTACATCAGTGCCTTTCCTTTTTCAGTCAACTCTCTATCAGGGGCGGATCCAAGATTTTCCCAAAGGGGAGGGGGGGCACATTTTTCTGAGGAAAAATTTGACAAGTAAAAAAAAAAGAAAAAAAAAGGTCTTCACTTTCAAAAGTGGGAGGGCACACTTCTGTTTTAACAATACAAATTTCTACAAGAAAAAATTTAATTTGTATCTCAAAGGGGGGAGGGCTGCCTGTGCCCCCCCCCCCCCCTTGGCCTTGCCAGTGCTCTCTATCTACCTTTTATCTACTGGTACACTATCCCCCCCCCTCTGTCTCTTGCTCACTATCCATCATCATATCACTGAAAGAAACAATTGCCCATTCCAAATTTCCCTTTCCACTTCCTCTGCTATTAAACAATTTTTCAGTATTCATTCAACTTCTACTATGGGGTGTGTTGGAATGCCATTGTACTAGCTAGGACAACCTTCAAAACAAAATGGCTTTTAGAATTTGCCAGGAACATAAAACTCCAGTCTCATGAGAAAAATAAATTGGTGAAAATTTAGAAACAGATTATTATTGATCTATACACAGGGGTATGACATTGCTTGCTAAATCAGTAAACGTGCGGTAAAGGACATATTCCAAAGAAAAACATTTTATTCAGTATTCAATCAAGGACATGCTGTTATAGAATTGTGACATTCCTCTTCAAATCAGAAATGTATTTATTCATGCACCAAAGAAAATATGTTTTTTATTGTTGTTGGCAAGTCATGAGGAACAATAACAGCACACATGTAGCCTAAATTATCTTTATACTCTTCTCTTTGTATTTTATGATCTTTTAACAAACGTTTTCTTATTCTGAATTAATGAGACTATACAGTCATATGCACTAAATGAAAAGAGAGAAAAACAAAATCATTTAGTCTCTTGAAAGAGATCTAAGTACTGCATTTTATTTTGATGTACTTATTTTACACACTTAAATGTATGCGTAGAAATGACCATGATCATCCTTACATTTTGTATTTCAATATAGGCCTTTAACCAAGTTGCAATCAGTTTTTATTGTGGTATTTTATCATTTATACTCCTTGAATACTATTTGGGGGAAGGGGGAAGGCGCAGAAACTAGTAAGCACCTCCTCCTCTTTCTCAATTTATCATTATAATTTCAATCGGTCAGGATAGCAAATACTGAATTTCAATTTGTCCTGAATATTATATCCAACAGAACACCTACTGATCATAAAGGCAAATATTAACCGACCTACTTCACATGGCAAACAGTTCAGGGTGGTATTTTCGTCTTTATGCCTACATGCACATCATATGAAAGACTGTAACCGCGTTTCTTTCAATTATTAGTATGTATTGATGAATGAGTGAATTGCTCTGATAATCAATGATAACAATCGTGATGCACTTATCATATTTTTATGACGAGACCTACTTTTTATAGAATAACAACACAGATCTTGCATAGTGCATGATATAAAGTACATATATGCTTCAAAATGAAAACATGGAAATCATTATCCTGGCTTGAATACTAGTCACGTACCAAGTTCTTTAAGCAGAACATTATTGTATTTTTTACTACTTCATCAATAATTATGAACTTTTATCTTTTCCAAATGGACCCAGTGAATCACTCCCACATGTTCAATCTGGCTAGGTCTTTATGGCTGAAGGTCTGGCACAGGACAGTGCAAAGTCCTTGTGCAGAAATGGGGCTACAGCAGGGATGGAGACACTGCCTGCGACTGCAGGGAGGAAGAGAGGATGCAACAACTCTTGGTCTGCCCCCTTCTACCACAGCCACAAACTGCCAAAGATCTGGGGCCCATGTCAAAGGACTTACAACTCTTGTAACTTTGTAATAATGGCAACTACCATGGTAACAGGGCTCAGTAGCCAAATAAAATCGAGGTTACCCATGGTAGTTGCCATAATGGCAAAGTTGCAAGTCCTTTATGAAACAGGCCCCCTGGGCCCATATTCTGAAGTCAGGTTTAATTCAAACTCTGATCCAAAGTTGTGGTTTAACTATGGAAAGCCAATTGTGACATAAATCTTTAACAGTACAGTAGAGGTTCATAGTATATAAAGCTCATTTGACTAACAAATCATTCTTAACAGTTTAGGAAGGATGAAAAGAAAATTGCCTTCACCATCATAAAGAATCAGGAAAATGCACAGTAAAAATAGGAAACATATTACAACGTGAACAAATTTTGACATGTTTGGCTTCCCATAATTTTAGCAGAGTTCGACCATGGTCTAAGTTAAACCTGAGTTCAGAATACAGGCAAATGAGTCTTTTAACCAAAAATCCAGATCTTGTACCCTCCACTGTACAGGACTTGTGTAGTGACCCGAGAGGAAGAAGAACTTTTTTCTCCCTCTTATTTTCTCTTTCTCAAAATATGGGCCTATGTAGGTAGGCCATTTGTATGCATATTTGCACTAAGGCATTCCTGCCTATTCCCGCTCAATTTACTCTTTGATCAACAAATCACCTTAAAAAATAATATTTATTCATCGTCCTTACCTCAAATTGTGCAGCTTTCATTTTATCTGACGTTCGGATGGACATGATCTCTCCTCTGCTTAATTTAGGAACTATTTGAAGTTTGGTTGTATCGAGTTCACCGATCCGCTGGCTTGCTTTGAACTGAATAAAAATACAACACATATTCACATTATACCCATCTTTCTTTAAGTGACAAGCAATAAGGACAATGATTTTCCATTTACTGGTAAATCAAAATGGAAAATCTGTTTTGGTTATTTACTTTTCATGTGAAAATTCATTCAATTACCTTTTCAAACAAGGCAAGAGCAATTTTGTGTCTCACCCACTTGTATAAATAACCAGAAATATCTTGATTTGCGAGGGCGCGCAACAGAATTGTATCGAAACTTCATTGTGAAATGACTGGGATGATAACACTTGTCATAAGAGCCTTGCTCGTAAACTTTAATGTTGAGCTGAAAATGACCTTTGACCTTACCATGTGACCTCCGACTGCAGCATAATATGCAGGTCCCCCAAGTCCATCTACCTTCCAAGTTTGGTTGAAAAGTGACTTACGGTTGCGAAGTTAGGTGTCATAAGAAAGTCTTGCATGTAAACTTTAATGTTTAACCTGAAAATATCCTTTGACCTTACAATGTGACCTCCGACTGCAGCCTAACATGCAGGTCCCCCAAGTCCATCTACCATCCAAGTTTCGTTGAAAAGTGACTTATGGTTGCAGAGTTAGGTGTCATAAGAGTCTTGCATGTAAACTTTAATGTTGACCTGAAAATGACCTTTGACCTTATCATGTGACCTCCGAGTGCAGCATAAAATGCAGGTCCCCTAAGTCCATCTTCCATCCAAGTTTGGTTGAAAAGCAACTTACGGTTGAAGAGTTAGGTGTCATAATAGAGTCTTGCATGTAAACTTTAACGTTGACCTGTAATTGACCTTTGACCTTACCATGTGACCTCCGACTGCAGCATAACATGCAGGTCCCCCAAGTCCATCTACCATCCAAGTTTGGTTGAAAAGAGACTTACGTTGCGGAGTTAGGTGTCATAATAAGAGAGTCTTGCATGTAAACTTTAACGTTGACCTGAAAATGACCTTTGACCTTACCATGTGACCTCCGAGTGCAGCATAACATGAAGGTCCCCCAAGTTCATCTACCATCCAAGTTTGGTTGAAAAGCAACTTATGGTTGTGGAGTTATGTGTCATTAGGTTTGTGACGGACGGAAGCCGGACAGACGCCGGACGACATTTGGATCCCTATGTCTTGCCTTCACCTCTGGTGGGCGAGACAAAAATGGAATTAATGTTTATGCTGTGTATGATTTTTAAGACCAAATGGAATATCCATTTTAGGTCAAGTTTGAAATGGAATGACAGGTTTTTCAGGGATTCCCAAGAAACAGAATGGCGGTGTGAGTTTGAAGCCTAAATAGCCATTGAATCATTTTCTATTTACTGCACACCGAAAGAGAACGGGGGGGGGGGAGATTTCCAAGAAATAAATATTCAGTGATATTTATATTTATTGGGATCTTTCATCTTGAGCAAAGCGGTCTGAATTCGAAGCCTAAAGAGCCATTGAATCATTTATATTTACTACACACCAAAAGTAAATCGGGGGGGGGGGGAATTTCCATGAAACAAATATTATTTAAGTTGATTTTAATTAATTGGGAACTTTCATCTTGAGAAAAGTGGTCTGAGTTTGACGCCTAAAGAGGAGGGGGGAGATTTTAAAAAAACAAATATTTAGTTATATTTATTCATTGGGAACTACATCTTAAAATTGGGAACTTCATCTTAAAAATGGTCTCAGTTTTAAGCTTTAAACTTGAGCCACTGAATCAACTTATTACACACCAAAAGAGAACTTGGGGGAGGAGGATTTCCAAGAAACAAATATTTAGTGATTTTTATTACTAAATTGAAAACTTTAATCTCAAGAAAGTGGTCTGAGTTTGAAGCCTAAAGAGCCATTGAATCATTTCTTTTTACTACACACCTAAAGAGAACTGGGGGGGGGGGGGGGTGGGGTTTCCAAGAAAGAAATATTTAGTGATTTTTATTACTAAATTGAAAACTTTAATCTCAAGAAAGTGGTCTGAGTTTGAAGCCTGAAGAGCCATTGAATCATTTCTTTTTACTACACACCAAAAGAGAACTGGGGGGGGGGGGGTGGGGTTTCCAAGAAAGAAATATTTAGTGATTTTTATTACTAAATTGAAAACTTTCATCTCAAGAAAGTGGTCTGAGTTTGAAGCCTAAAGAGCCATTGAATCATTTCTATTTACTACACAAGAATAAGGGGGGGGGGGGCGGATTCCAGAAAAAAAATTGTGATTTTTTTTTTACGGCTAAGTTGCTCTTAGCCAATCAGACGAAAGTATTTCCAGTAGCTTATAACATTTTTCAGTGAAAATCACTCACTAGTTTGTTTCAGTAAACCTCAGAAACCCCAGACCTCAACCACAGATCTACAAACATTCATCTACATCCCTGGATATGTTTCTGAGTGTTTCATCACTACCAGCTGTGCCCGGGCCAAGGGATCACCTGGGGGTCAAAGGTCAAATCCTTACCAATGAGATATCTGTTCTGTCTGCGGCGGCTGAGATGATCACATGACCTGTCGGGTTCAGCTTGTTCTTGGCTGCTATCATCACTAGTAGGTCCATCATTTGTAATCTACACACAATCGGAAGAAATGTTTGAAGATTAGCCCATCTAAAGACTTGATAAAGGCTCAGTGGTGTGAATTACAATGGAGAACTATTATTCTCAGAAAATCTTACAACATTGTGTGCAATGACTGAATACACATCAATTTTAAGTGATTGATTCTTTATGAAAATTTGATTTTTCAGCATTTGCATCCTTTAACTCTCATGTTTTTACGTCTGAAAAAGTTGCTTTGAGTATTTTTTTTAATTAAGCGATCATAAGTCATAGATGTATCCAGAAATTTTTCTTCCACTCAATTCGAGAGAAATGTTTTTAGAGAAAATAATAAAAGCATATCCCCCTCCCATTTACTCTCAAACCCGATTTTATTGCAAGCTTAGAGATGGTTTCTTTTACACAAAATGCTATTCATGATATATGGTATTCTTCTGAAATCTAATCATTTTTAAAGTTACCTACAAAAGTTAATGGTTTAAACTTACTTTGCATCGACTGTTGCTGTGACCGAGTTACCGGCTGGCAAGATTATCTCAAGTGTTCTCTGCCCCGCAGTCCGGGGTACGTCCCCTCCGCTACCGGACGATGTATGGCTGTTAGACGGGGAGGGTGGGGCTCCGTTGGACTGGGTGGTAGATCCATTGCTGGGCGGGGCTCTGGTAATGGACGATGGTTTGGTATGACTAGCAGGCTCAGGGATACCGTGTGTCTTAAAAGACTTCTTGGACCTGAAAGAAACGAAAATGGAAATGGTTTAACCGATCAGGAGTATTCTTAGAAAAGGATGATGGGCGGCTTTGTTATATTGGGTAGTTGATCCATTGCTGGATGGGGGCTTTGTAAAAATATGATCCTTAGGGATATTACTCTACTCATCTTAAACTACTAGGCTCGTATGTTGAAGTCGGGTTTAACTTTAATAAACTCAGGTTGAAAGTTGTGGTTTAAGTATGGATAGCCAATTGTTACGTAAATCAATAACAGTAGAGATATCATAGTTCAGCTCATTTGGCTCTCAAGGCATTCATAATTGTCTAGGAAGAATAAACAGATGATTGTCTTCATCATTGATGAATCAGGAAAGAGCACAGTAAACATAAGAAACACACAACTTAATAAAAATGTTGATACTTTTGGCTTTCCATACTTCAACCATAACTTTAAACCTGAGTTTAAGTTAAACCTGCTATCAGAATACGGGCCCTTTTCATTGTGGAAGCATGGTGGCATAGCAGTTCTGATTCTCGCCTTGTCATCAGAGGGTCGTGTGTTCAAATCTCACCACGGCCTAGTGTCCTTTGGCAAGGCGTTAATCCACACTCTGCCACTCTCTACCCAGGACCCAGGTGCAAATTGACCACAAAGAAATGGTTTTATTTAAAATCAATTTGCATTCACAAGCTAAACAGCACAACATTTACAAGAACATCCAATTGGCAAAAATACAGTATCAATAGACATCAATTTCATCAGGTAATGTGGAGCGTTGTGGCCCAGTGGATTAGTCTCCGGACTTTGAAACAGAGGGTTCGAATCCCAGCCATTGCGTAATTTCCTTCAGCAAGAAACTGCTCCACAATGTGTTGCACTCAACCCAGGTGAAGTAAATGGGTACCGGTAGGAAGTAATTCCTCAAGAAGCTGGGCGCGCTGTGAACGCCTAGCTTAGCCTAGCGCCTTGAGCACCTAACAAAGTGGGTATGTGCGCAATATAAATACCCTATATTATTATTTTTTGTCTAGATAAAACATTCACAATTAGTGATTCTTTTCAAAAGAGACACAGAAAAACAACAAGTCACTTACATGTAGGACTAATTTATTTTTTCAGAATCTTTAAATAATCCATATTACAATTATTTTAAGAATCAATTTACTTCAGTCAGTCGGCAAGCCCCTGTGTTAATGAGCAAATGGGCCAGATTTATCCAAGTCCTCTCGTGGCTGAATTCATGTCCCTGCAAAATCTCGTGAATTGTGAGACTTTCTTTCTCAAAGAATTTAACCACTTTCTCCTGGAGTAAAATTGATTATTTTTGTACCATTGGGAAGAGTAAATGTTACTCTTTCATAAAGGTTATTTTTTTGGAATAAAATATTTTGATAAATAAGTGATTTTTTTACGAGAAAAGATGCATCAAACAGAAATTTCTTCCTCTGTTTTCACTTGCAAATTGTGCAACATTTTGTGTTTTAGGTACCAACATTATTTATATCATCAAAAAGCTCAAACTCTATACTTTCTTACAATGTCACTCTTGATATGTGGCATCTTTTAGATGGGTCAGCAGCCAGCTTTTTCCATCAAGATGCAAGACAAGATTTCTAAAATTTCTGAGTAACATAAAATCCAGAGTTCTGATTGGCTGAATAATGTTTTCACAACAACAGGCGCGGGTTATTTGAAGAGATTACCACATGGTGAGTGTGACCTTGCAGAGGCCCAGTGTGGGGAACATTGGAATTTGCCTGGGTGTGTGGTCTCTGTGACCAATCAGAGTGCAGTATCTTTGTTTTTGAGCTGCTAAATGTACTTGGCCTATGAAAAGCTGGCTGCTGACCCATCTAAGATACATCTTCTTATACAAATTATATCATATTAAAGCGTAGATCTTCAGCTTTATTATGATCTGAAAATCATTTGTACTCAAACAGAAATCAAGTGTGAAAACAACAACATTTGTTGCATGAAAAAATCATTTTGTTTCATTTTTTATATCAAAAGTTTTCCCTATACTACAACATTTTTTAAAGAATTCCAAACACATGACCTGAAAGAATGATTCTTCTTCTTTACAAAGATACCAAAAACATGAAATTTGGTTAATATTTAGAGCAGCAATGGCAGAATAAAAAGAGGTGTTTTGGTTCGCACCAAGCTCATTAACTATGCAAAAACCCTATAGTCATGAATATCACTTGGATAAAAGAAGCTACTTTTTCAGGGCTTGCCGACTCACTGTACTTTGGGTGTGTGCATTTTAACAAGGCCTTCTCCTGGCTTTTTAGTACACTCCTGTTTCCCCATTCATTTATCTTTCATCTTGTTTTTATATTGTTTCAATGATTTGGCAAAAATACTTTATCACTTTCGCCTATTTTTATTTATATTTCAATGATATGTTTTAATTTTTATTGTCTCTTTGTTTGTATATGATCATGATATCGACTTGTATTTTCAATGAATTGGAAATAAATGATGTATTGAATTGATTAATAAGATTTTAACAAAACTTCTGAGACAATGTGGAGGCTAGTTGAGTCACCTCTACAAGTATACAGTGTATCTGAAATAACATTCAGAAATGTCAAGGTTTTGAAATGAATGTAAAAACAAGACAATGATGAATGAAAATTGACTGAAGATATTTGAGCCTCAATTTTCACTTAATTTGCGTAACTATACATTGTACGATGACAGCTTTGAAGTGTAAATTTCGAGGAAAAAAATCATTGCTAATCATCACATGCATTTGAATAACTTTTTTTGGCATGTGAAATGACTATGCAAACATTTACATACAGGTGGAGTATGTCTAGTTCTACACAGTGACATTCACTCGTCATTAATGTCAATTGGATCATTTCCAATTTTAATACCTATAGGATGACCTGTATTCTGTATGAATAGCAAAGTCACCTGCCATAAACAGATAACCTTATAACTTTTAATTACTTTAATAGTATTTGGTTTGAAAAATTCCTGCATAACTTATGACTAAAGTACAACTTTGTTATGGTCCAAGCAAAATGAATTACACAAAGGCAGGTGTCAAGGGAAGGGGGGGGGGAGCGCTTCTCCAATTATTCTTCAAGTGACCCCACCCCAAAAAGGGATACAATTTATTTTAAAGATATAGGGAAAAAAGAAAGAAGAAGAAGTATCAAAATGTCAGAGTTACCATAACTCATAACATTATATCATATAATAATAATATTATGGTTCTTTTATATATATATATATATATATATATATATATATATAGGACAGATGTATATACTCTACTACTATCTACTATTTCAACCCCCCTGATCAAAATACTTGCATGTACATGTGATGTCCAAAAGTCTTATCTTTCAGATACAATTTATGTACCTAGATAGTTAGAAGGCTACATACCTCAGTATAATTCTTGGTCAAAGGTCCAAATGATACGAGACCAGTAGGCCTATATCAAGTACTAAAGTCTATCAAAAGCTACAGGCCTATATACACCCATTTTTTCTAGGTTTAACAACTAGATGTTATTAGCTTTAACAGTGATAAAGTGCTCTTTTGACATAGACTCAATACTGATCAGAAGAGAAACAATGTGATGCAATGTGTAGTCCGGGGAGGGCACAGCTGGCCAGTGCCCCCCCCCCCTTTGAGAAGCAAAATTAAAATTTGTCATGTAAAAATGGCATAAAAACAAAAGTGTGCCCCTCCCCCCCTTTTGAAAGTGAAGACCTTTTTTTTTGCTTGTCAAAATTTTGGGAGGACGAAATTTCATTAGTTTTTTATTCAATACCTTTTCTTTTTTTGGGGGGAGGGCTTGTCAAATTCATCCTCGGAAAAAATGTGCACCCCCCCATTTGGAAAGTCCTGGATCCGCCCCTGAAGTTCAAGGTTTGATCAATATCACTTGACCTACATGTACATGTCTTATAACATGTTGTAAACAATGAATAGAATGGTATAGAATTCTATATGCTTTGGTTACAAACAACTGAACTAACAACTGTTTCTATTCATGTGGAGGACATCTTCTCCTTATAATCCTAATTCCTTAATCCTTGAATAAGATTTAACACAATGTGCCTTTAATCACAATATGAAACTTATTGCAAACAATTCCTTTCAATAAAGAAGATGAATTGAGGCATGGCCACTCTATTCAATATTGGTTTGAACCACATTGATATATAGGCCTACATGTATCCAACTGATACACCTTTCATAAACCCCTTTCATAAACCCCATTAAAATGAATTAGGCGGCTAATAGCAGCATAATTTGGTCGTAAAATTGGAGGAGGACAAGAGTTATCCGCATTACTCTGATGCTGCTATTATCCGCATAATAGCAGCATCGGGACAAGATTTTGAGTTTATGAACGCATTTCCAAATAATGCGGATAATTGCCATGGTGCGGTCACAAGGTCACCCTTTTCCAACACAACCGCATCGGAGGGGGCGTGTCCAGTTGTCATGGCGATTATCCGCCTTTTTCAGGACGGGCGCTCGTAAAAATAATGCGGCTTATTTTCGGAGTTTATGAACGCAATTTTTATTGAATTATCCGCATTACTCTTAGGCGGCTAATTGGAGGATAGGTTTATGAAAAGGGTATGATATACATTAGGCCTATCCTTTTAAGAGGTCAGACATTATTAATCCTCACTGAGAAGTTTCTATAGCTAGTAGTATAGAATAAGTAGGCTCTAGTCTTGAGGACTCCATGATGTTTTTTTTTATATTTTGATGTATATTTCTTCATCATGATGAAGAAATGATGAAGAAATATATGTCAAAATATTAAAAAAACATCATCATGGAGTCCTCAAGACTAAGCTCTCAATATAGTTATGTAGTAGGATTCCTTGTTTCATAATGTTGCATATGATATGTGCAACTTTACCTGTTAGGGTGCAAATCAAATTCTCAATAATCTTTATTCCCATCTTTGAAGATTGGATCTCTTTATTGTAAACAAGCCTCTAGATGCAAACTACATTGTGTGTTTATAGCCAAATTTGATCAGATATACTTCTGGGAAATTCGCTCCCAAGTATGTTTAAGCCTGGGAGAAGAAAATTAGTTATATCTCAGACAAGCCATCAGTCTAGCTTCATAAAGAGTCACGTGGAGCTGGTTAATTTCTCAAAACAAACATAAATAAACTTGATAATGAGCCAAAGTTTGTAATCAGCACCAGATAGGCCTGCAGGTATACATACATGGAAGTTGAATGTCATACGCATACCAAAAGTTAAAAGCAATAATGTAAAAACAAAACACCAGGCCCCTAATATAACACCAAAAGATTGATCGTAGTGATGATTTCAACAATTGATCATGCACAATGATCAATGCAATCAATCATAATTACAATATCAGCGCTATAATCAATCACTAAGCTTTACATTACAGGGCACAGGTATTATAACCAAATACCCAAATATACTGACCTTGGAAAACAGCACTCCATGGTATCTAAAAATGTTTGTAATTCTCAGTCACTCCTAACATGCTGCACTACAACCCAATACACTCTGCAGGAGGTCCGCACCCAACACAGGCAATCATCAAGCCCAATCTTGAACTTTCCCCTGTCTTAACAACTCCTGTAATGGACACCCCGGTCTAGAATGTCACCCATGCTTCCAAGCGCCATGAGCTAGTTCAAAATATAAACCAAGATCAAGAAACCTTCTGGCAGGGATACTGCGTAGTAGTGCCTTGGAAACCCTATCCAACCAATTTCGCTGAAGGTGAAAAACAACACTCAAGAATGTTCCTGCACTCTGCCAACATCACAAGCAGAAATTCACAAGTTTATATATATCCGTAGTAAACAACTCGGTGGAGAGCCAGTCGATAGTGAAAACTATTGCCCTGCCCACTCCGATCAAGAGATCAGTCTAAAACCCCGAAAGAATACACCTCCCCCAGAACAATGCCGGGCCTGTGTATATATACAGCAGCTCGGGAGGAGTACAGAGTTCTATTGACTTGTATATAGGAAAAGAGCTGGACTGAACAATAGAGAATGCAAACGAGACAGGAACAATAACGACTGGTCTTCAAATACAAAAGACCAAATAAAGAAGGGATTTCAATTCAATGTGTTCTCCCCTACTTACTAGTGGTTGCTCACTAGTATTTGAGCTTCAAATCTACATACTGCTGCCGAAAGCTTGGTAAGAATTATAAACCATGCCACAGCACTTCACATACTCACCTACTCTTAATCTGAAATCTGTTCTATTCATTCTATTCACGGTGACTGTATTTACACTACTTCCAGAATACATGTACATAAAGTTACTTCTGGATTTTTAAAGCAGTTTTATCATTATAAGAAAAAAAAAACAAATATCAAAGAGGAAGTTTTCCCGGACAAAAAGTTTGTTGAAAAATACCAGAAAAAACAACAAATATTGGTGAAGTTTTGAGGAAAATCCAATTAAGATTAAGAAAGTTAAAACAATCCTAAATTTATATGACATCATAATAAATGAGCAGCTGCCTCATATGTTATGTAATATAAAAAAGAATTCCATCAAAGAAGAAAATATACAAATTTGACAACAAGTTGTTCATTCAATAAAAAGAATTCAGACCAAATTATCTGAAATATCTGAACTATTTTTCATAATTGCATATCAGAAGTATTTCCTATATCAAATTCATGACTAAGCTAACAATTTTTTTTCTTCAAACAGTGCATAAACTAAGTACAGTGTATTCATGTCTCAACTTTTGTTACACATAAACATAGCAATTATAAACAAGAAATTATTTTCTGGCCAAAATGGAAATTTATTTTCCTAATGTATTTAATACAAATTGACTCAAAGTACAGATTGGCGTCACTAAAACACATTAGTTGCTAAGAGCCTATCAAAGTCTATAAGATAATGATCTCCATGATCCTATCTCAAAGTGATTAATATTCTACTTTTACCTGTATGAACTACATTTCCTACCATTTTCTTATTTGCCTACGATGTACTTCTACCTTGATTGCATCCCCGTGTAATTTGATTGGGATCTAATTTTCTCAATATCACTTGGTATTTAAATTCCAACTTTTTCTACAAGTACCCATGATTATGTCCCAAGAGGTTTGTACAATTGTGTCATTTAGGGTGCAAAAGACCCAGGGGGCCACTTCCACTGATGAGTGGATACCATGCATGACCAAAAAAAAAACATGTAAAAAGGATCTCTTTTTCAAGAAAGGGTATGTTACGTACATGTACATAACAACATAAGGGTGTCAAAAGCACTGAAATAATGATAAAAGGTATATTATATTTTGCTCGGAGAACTATGTGTTTACAGTCCAGTTTCCGAGGGTATAAAAAGAATGCAACATTTAGGGTCCAATTTGAGTGAGGTTGAGTGGGGTGGTACTAAAAGTAAAGGTAAAGTTGACGTCCGTGACATTAAGATATCGTTGTACTTGTTTAGGGGGTCAATTCAGGGAATACTTGTCAAGGGGTACCGTTTTGTTTCCATTACTTGTTAAGGGAGGGTTTTACATGCCAATACTTGTTAAAGGTGCATTTTCAGAACATGGAAATACTTGTTTAGGGTGCTTTTTGAAACCCCATGGTCATGCATGGTATCCATGCATTTGCCAATGGAAGTGCCCCCCCCCCCCTGGCAAAAGAATCATACAGGATCATTTTTTTTACCACAAACCTATTAAAAAGAGAAACAATAAATTCTAGTAGCCTGGTTGGGAGATGGGCAAGGAAGTTTTCTTTCCAAAAGCAATGTAAACTATACTAAGGTCGAATCAAGTGATCAAATATTAGTTATAAGTACAGTAGGTACCAGGGTTTGGCTCGATTACAAGGAAATTGACCAATTACTTAATTAATTACATTTTTTTATTAATTGTAATTAAAGTTTTGAATGGGAAACTAATTGTAATTAAAATTTTTAAATGTAATTGACTTCAATTACTGTCAATTACTTTTAATTACATTCATTTACTATACAATAAACTTACTTAATTATTATCTAATTTCATGACCTTTTTCATGTCATCTGCTTCAGCCTCAAAGACAGTAACGGGCAAATTCCATGCTCTTTAACCTTCACCTTTTCAGTTTCTCTGTAACTGAAAATTATGTAGAAATACATGTATGTGGTAACTAATATATACAGAATAAAACTTGGTTTCAGTTATGACTTTTCTAGAAAGATATTGAAATTGAAAAAAGTAATTGGTAATTGTAATTGAAAAAATGCAATTTAATTGAAAAGTAATTATAATTGAAAATTTCTTCAATTACGTAATTGTAATTGTAATTGAAGAAATTAATTAAGCCCAATCCTGGCAGGTACAAACCTACACATCGTTTAATATACATGTATGCAGGCAAGATTCTGAATATGAATCAGTCTTGCATTTCTATTTCTATAATTCTAATGACATAATGCAGGATGCTAAATAACTTTTTAGAAGCACCTGCCCAGCTGGGCAAGTAGATTTTTAAATAGTTGGAGTATACTTGGCCAAAATCTATTTCACTCGCCCCAAAATATCCTTGAATTTTTTTTATCTCTTCAAAAGAAAGTTTTGCGGTTTTATAAACCATTGACCTTTTTCTAAATTTTTGACATGAACTGATCTAACGGTACCATGTTATTGCATTTATTTTTCCAAATTGATTTTATCTTGCCTGCCATGACCAAAATTAGAGTCCATATCATATCATCGACCTCCATTTTGGTCATTTTTCTGTGAGAATTTTGCTTGCCCGAATCGGGCAAGTAGGTTTGGTCTTATCTTCAAAACACTTGCCCAACTCTAACTTTTACTTGCCAAAGGCAATCGGGCAAGTGCTTATGTAGCACCCTGATAAAGGTATCAAAGGGTGTGTTTATGCTTCCATTGCGAGGACAGAATCAGCGTTTTCAAACGTCGATTCAAAACGCTGATCGTAAACGTGGTTCTGGGAGTATCGTTTATGCTTAACTTTTCAGAGGCAAAATCACGATCTCCAGCTGGCTTCGCATCGTAATTTTCATTGAGCAGGAAAGCGAGGTCGAATTGGGCGCGCCCTTTTTCGAAAGTTTTTTTCCGAGTGTTGTTATTACGTGGAGATAACATGAGCAATGCGACTGTATTTGCCCACGGGTTTTCATCTCACCAGAAGCATGTACCAAATGACGTCATTTAAACACGTTTACGATCGTGGTTCTGTTTATACTTCCCCAGAAAGCCTGATTCTGGTCAAACGACGTTTACAAACGCACCTTTTTGTGAGTTTACGATCGGCGTTTTGACACAGCGTTTAAATGAAAGTAAGCATGGACGCGACCATGTTTTGGACTAATCATGTTTGGAAACGCTGATTCTGGCCTGAAAAGTGGAAGCATAAACACGGCCCAAGTATCATGCTTCATTCACAAACTCATTTCATTTTCCAGAAAAATTCCATGAGTGACGGTCCATTATTATTATTTCATCAATCACATGATCAATGACCATTCTCAAAAACAACATAACTTTCATGAAAATTAAAATATTTACAATATGATGTATCATCTGCGAATTCACAAACTGACAGAATCACTGACCTTGGCTTTGACCCCCTGCTCAATAACGGCATATTTTTATGGAAAATCACATTAGAATTGCAAAAAATATTGCAATCATCAAGTCAATTCGCAAAGTGGCAATTATCGAAGGTAATACACAACAAAAGCATACAATTTTTGTCCGGGAAGTGAAAAGAAACTATTCATGTTTGAACCACAACAATAAACTATTCCACAAGGAGACGAGGAGAATTCCTTTTTTCAAGTGTGTAACAGGGCATCCAGGCTACAGTGAACTTCTATTCAAAACATAATGGTATATCATTCTGAGTCATGGTACATTTATTTATTTATTTATTTATCTTCTGAAAATATGCCCCCTTCCACCCCCCCTCCAAAAAAGGTTATAGATTCAATAAAATAAAATAAAAAAGACTGGTATATAGCCTCATACATGTACTTTAATTGGTATCCCCTGCTGCCCCCCTTATAAAAGCAGTTCTAAGAGTAAGACTTCAATGAAGGAAAATAGATTATCATACAGAGTGTTTTAACAGCGATGTACATTAAAAACGTGTGTTTTGGTCAGCATCAATTGCCCATGCAATATCAGAGCGTATCCCTAAATAAGACCAAAATCTGACAAATTTGCTGTTGAGGACGAGACCATATTCAACAGTCTAGTGTGCGTGCGCGAATGCATGAAATATACAACGCGTACAACAATGAAAGCAATGCCATGCGCAGCAGAGATCACACTTATGTTTCATGTCTTCATGACGAATTACCTGAAAGTCGCATGTCAATGACCAAAATTGATTATGAAGTGATGATGCCATAATAATGTGATAAGTGATATGACTTGTTAAATCAAATTTCTCCTATTTTTTTTTTTGGGGGGGGAGGGATATAAAGATAGATGATAAGGATGGCTTTATTTCATGAAATACCAGAATATTCCACTCGATAGGGCCAATGTTCCACTCATCTCCGATTTGTGGAATATTTTCCCAGACTCTTGTAATATTTTGGGTATTCCATTCCGAACCATCTAATATAATATAATTATTACAGTCCACCATCATCGGATAAAAGAAAATATTCTCATAATTCATAATTATTGAATTCCTGCCGTGCAGTTTCATAAGCTTATACAGTATTCCCCAAATTGAGCTCCATTAGGATGAGAGGGGCATGTAGGCAAGGAAAAATTATCTGAAGATTAATGTTTGCTCACAATCCACAAACTGTAAATAAAACATATACACATGTACTCACCACATAAATGACATGGCTGTCGATTAATAAACACGCATCTCTGTCTATAATAATCCAATTACAATGTCCGATTCGGGTCGCGTCGTCGAAAAGAAATATGAAAATTGACAGGAATAAATCCTCCCTACTTATGACTGGAATGGATCATAATTCATTCCCTGGTCTTTCCTAAGGCTTTGATGTTTGAAGAAGTGATAACAGAAAGGTATAATGTTGGTAGAGCGCTATCAAAACATACACGCCCCACTTGTGAGCATGCGGAATATAATGGGTTCGGGGAGAATGGTATATAGATTGGGCAGCGGCCTATATATGTTTGTTCTGTGGCATGCTGTCTAGAGAGGCTGGCTTGATCAATCTGATATCTCCTCTACCTATTTCCATTGTTCATAGAGCCTTGATTCTATTCATAAGAGTCAGTCATGTGTGCGCGAAAGGTGAATATTTCAGAATTGACTCAACACAGAGAGGTCCTCTGTTGAGACAATAGAAAAGGAAAAGAGAAAGAGATGGAGAGAGGGAGGGAGGGGCGGGGATGATCAGCAAGGGGGGGGTAAGAAGAAAGATAGGGGAGGGAGGGGAGAGAATGAGTCAAAAAGTGAAAGAGAGAGAGAGGGGCAGCTCTGAAAGGAAAGAGGATGTACAGTGATAATTTTGTGTAGAATATCAATATGAATGTTTTCAGACTAAATTGCTTGGAAATACTAATAAAGAATAATTCACTGCAGGCTGACTCTTACCCCTTTCATAAACCCCATTAAAATGAATTAGGCGGCTAATAGCAGCATAATTTGGTCGTAAAATTGGAGGAGGACAAGAGTTGTCCGCATTACTCTGATGCTGCTATTATCCGCATAATAGCAGCATCGGGACAAGATTTTGAGATTATGAACGCATTTCCAAATAATGCGGATAATTGCCATGGTGCGGTCACAAGGTCACCCTTTTCCAACACAACCGCATCAGAGGGGGCGTGTCCAGTTGTCATGGCGATTATCCGCCTTTTTCAGGACGGGCGCTCGTAAAAATAATGCGGCTTATTTTCGGAGTTTATGAACGCAATTTTTATTGAATTATACGCATTACTCTTAGGCGGCTAATTGGAGGATAGGTTTATGAAAAGGGTATCTGAGCGCAAAGCGAAAAAAATTCATTCAACCTTTAAAACAAAAGACCAGAATAAAAAATCATATGAAATAATGCCTATATAATACAAAGAAAATTGATTTCAATAATATTGTAATTCATTCATGGTAAATTTGCTAAGACAGAGCTCTTCAAAGTGAATCTTGACCCAAATTAGTATATTACTCAAAACAGAAGGTCTCATTTCATATTTAGCATAATCAATTGAATTACATAAATGTATACAATTTTTGACATAATTATTAACAAGTAATTTTGTAAATTATTCCAAGTACAATATAATCAATAGCTGAGATCCTAGGGGGAGCTCCCAGACCCATCCCCCTTCCCAATCAGCTGTATAATCTACCAAAACAGCCCATTGTGACTAAGAAGCCGTTCTCATTACGCTTTCTAAAACTAGTTTATTGGAAACCGATTCAGGAAACCAGTTTGGAAGATCGCTTTGCTAGCTTTCCCACTTGATAACACGATAGTAGTTTTCAAAATCACTTCATGTAAAGCGCTCTTGTTGCTATGGAAACGCTCTCAGTGGGGTGACACGTTTCGCGCGAAATTCGAAACCACAGCATAGGCATTCTACACCTGTCGTGTGGAGTAGTGCGCTCAAAATGTGCGAAGATCGCTTCCCGAAGAACGGTTTTGTCCTCACTTACGCTAAAACCAGTTTAACGAGGCAAAGCGATCTTGAAAACTACACCGCGAGGTGGTTTTCCAAACTGGTTTGAAAGATCGCTTCCAAGACCGATTTGACCATTCTCACTATGCGTTAAACTAGTTTCCACTTAACTAGTTTCCAGTAAACTAGTTTTAGGAACGTAGTGAGAACAGCCTCTCATTTTCTCTGCAAATCCCTTTTATAAAAATACCCTATTATTAGACTCAGTCTAGCGACCCTTTTGTTAGTGAATGGTCTCCTGACTCCTGGGAGTAGCTTGGTCTATTGGGATGTCTTGATATAGACACAACTCCAGAAGGACTTTTCTGACATCTTTCTGAAAATAAACAGAATTTCAGATACTTTGCACACAAAAGAACTAATCTGTAATAAAACCTTGAAAACAGTTGCTAATGTCAGAGAAGTTATGTAACGACTAACGATGCAAACAAATGTGACATTTTGGTTTATATGTTTACATCTGCCACTGGTCAATGACTACTCTATTGTTTAGGAAACTCTACAGTACGTCAGGGGCCATGTATTATGATATGATCATAATATAATCAAGGGCAGTCTATACAGGATTTTAGAATGGGGAGGGGGATCCAAAAACCCACTTTATATAATTTCCCAAATAGGTCACTTTCACCTTCGCTCTCCAAACAAGTTTGACAAGCCTATTAGCCTACGCCCCTCCCCGGAGAGTTCGACTTAACTATCAAAAAAACAAACAATTTTCATTCACACTTCCAAAGAAGATACAATACTGTAGGATAGGCCTACTATTTGCATATAAATTTAGGTAAAAGAGACCTGGATATGAAATCAATAAACCAAACATATAGGACCTACTGTATAGAGTGAATGACAGACAGTCACCGTTAAAGAGCAGGTAAAATAGTGACTGAGGAGGGAGAAAATAAGTGTATCAGTCACCACAACAATGCACATTCCATTGGCATTGCATTTTAATAAGAAGACTTCCAACAAACAACAGCTTTACCTGCAACAAGTGAACATCATCTTCGCAATTCATTTGTTGACGTGTTCCTCCGAACTAATAAAAACAGCAACAGAAGTAGTATTACACCGGTATTTCCAAAAAAGGGTCCAGAGGGATGGTTACTACTCCAGTCAAACGAAATGAAAGTTAAGATGTAGCCTACGTTGTATCCCAGAGTAGTATGCCTCAGTGTAGACTACCTCAGAGTTTATAAGGTGGGGTTCTGTTCGATTAGTGAATAACAAACCTCACAAGTGAGTCTTTAGTCGCAGAGCTACTCTCTATAGAATGCCACAGATTAACTATAATTCATTCCGATTTCAGGGGCAAGGGGATATTAAAGAATAAAAAAAACCTGAGGGATAATAGATCCACCAAACTTTGGTCTCTGGTTTTCGAGTGCATAAAGTTCCTTTTTGGTTGTTCGATGAGGCATAGCTGGCATAGTTGAGCTTCTCATCGCTATTCATCTGTGATGAGCACAATCGAACCATTCCTTTCGGGTTATGAAATTCATATTCAATTCTCTTTCAATGCATCTGCAGTTTAACAGAGAATATAGCCTGGGAAAATATGCGAAAAATCAGATTTGATAGGGGGGAAAAATTGACATTGTGGAAAAGTGTACAGTTTGTGACCCCAACCATGGTGAAATATTGACCATAGGGAAAATGAATTTTTCAGAGCACACTTTGTTCAAATATTTGATGAACAAAAAGTACGTAGAACTGTCACTAAATGGATTTGAAAAATAAGCTTTGTTATTGTAATAGCCTGTGGGCACAGTAGAGTGGCGCATAGTCATAGACAGCGAACGGTGGTCTGTTGGCTCTGTACGTACAGCGTCCATCACACAACCGGGAGGTCGGGAGTTCAAGCCCCGGCCACAACACACCAAAAAGACGTTAAAAGATGGGAGCTGCTGCTACCCTGTTTGGCTATTGAAGGGATAGAGCATTATCGATCCGGCGGTGCTCAGTGGCTGGCAGGCCCATGATTACTTGGCAAAATTAATTTTTGGAGAATTAATTTTTCAAATTTTAATAACAAAATATGCATTTTTTATGAACATTTCACAGTGGGTGATCTAAAAACAACTTGTACAAATGAGAAAATGATTAAAAGAAAGAGAACAGAGAGAAGGAGAGAGAGTGATTGAAATGAGATCATCATGGAATTTAGAAACAAAAGATACATGGTGGAGTAACATATAAAGCAGCAACAGGTATCCTTAAAAGGGTACATCATGATAGCTTTACCGGGCCTATTTTGCAATCAATCACAAAATGGAAATGGGCAATCAAGTGTATGTGCATATCGGTCAGCATATCTACTACCAACCAATTATATTAAACCATTATTTGGACTAACAGTAGATCATAAATATTTATTTTCTAGAGCCCAGGAGTGTCACAGAAAGAGACTGAGGGCATGCAAAATATTTTTAAAAAATCACAAATGAGTGCATCCCAGAAAAAAAATGTCACAACAAGATCAATTTTTTATCATATCTTTATCATAAAAAAATTATCAATATTCAATAAATGACAAAAAATTGAAAAGCTTAGATCCTGCATACATCTATCAACAGTAGACCTCAGATAATATCTGTGCAAGTGCCGGTAAAGGTATCATACAAGAGTCTGACCATGGTATAGGGTACATGGTCTGACAGACAGTGGCAGGCAACCTTATGTATTGACCTCAAATGACCTTTGCCCTTGGCATATGATATGCGATACCGTCACAAGAGGGCACACCCTTGGGGCATCCATGACCAAAGATTGGATGTTACTCAAGCGTCATAGGAGTGTTTCATGAAAGGACTTGTCAGAAGTTTTATTGGGATGTTACCATAGGAACATGCGCTTCTCAGCCAATCAAAATCAAGGAAAGTTGTAAGATCCTAAATCTTGTAGGAAAAATGTTGATGACACAATTCAGATATAAACTTATTTGTCACAAGAGAGCCTTGCAGGTAAACTATAATTATAATAGATCAATGATGATCTGACAAAATTTGGGACCTGATGGCCGAATTCACAAAGGTGGTTTCTGCAGAAACCACCTTTGTGAATTCCGTCCCATAAGTTTCAAAAGCCCTTACATAAACATCCAATGAGCGAGAAAATAAACACAAATTATGGTATTTTACACATTTTTATGCCATTCAAGCTGGGGACCACTTGCACTGTAAAATACAATTGTAGTTCCTTCTTTACAAGTACAGCGCGTCCCCAAAAAAATGTCCCTCTGATATGCGGCTTAATAACTTCCAAAAATAAAAATTATTCTCAATGAAATGTATGGATATTGGAAGCCCATCTCATGTCCTAACTTCTATAAAAATTTCATTGGTCTTGCTTCAGTGGTTTTGAATACACAGCCTATTATGTAACAGTGGTGCTTTTCAACCCATTCCAAGTTTATATGCATGCAACACTGCTTTGTGTTCTGCACTTTCTTGCATATCAACCACCTTTGACCATTCTGACCAAGAAGATTTCACCTCTATCTCCTTGTTCTGACCAAGGAATTCCCTGATCTGACCAGGGAAATCTCCATGATCTAACCAGGCTCATCAAATCACAACCTTGAGCATGTTCAGAAGGGAAAAAACAGTATTGACAGTTCATTTCATGTTTGATAAACGGGAGATGCACAATGATTGAGACAACGGGTCATGTCAGTTTCATGCATAATTCCAACAATACTGCATCTTTGTTTTCATTACTTTTTTTTTAGTTAATTAGCTACTGAGGTCAAGTTCAATAATGCAGTGTAACTTTTTAAAAGAAAAAAGTCAAAGTTTTCTTTGGCATAGTTCCTTTGTGCAAAGGGTGATTAACTTGTTGATTCCCCCTTTTTCAGCTTATTGTACTCATCCATCATTCACATTTTCTTTCAAGTTGGTGCACTGATTCCCCTTATCAATCATCAAACAAACTTAATTTTTTATGTTTCTTGTCCTTCTGAACATGCTCAAGTTTATGATTTGATGAGCCTAGATATGATTAGGGAATTATCCCTGCTCAGATCCTGGATGTAAGAATGGGGTTAACATGCCATAGACAATGAAGAAATGCATCAATGCTGCAAACTTGGAATGAGCTAAAATGCACCACTGTTACGTAACAGAGTGTGTATTCAAAACCGCTGAAGCGTGACCAATTAAATTTTCATAAAAGTTAGAACATGAAATGAGCTTTCTACTCATGAACATTTATTTGAGAATCCTACCACATTTTAGAATTAATTCAGTCCTATGTCAGAGGGACATTTTTTTTGGGACGCGCTGTACAGACCTATGTATGAGCTTTTAAATAAGTAATAATATCCCTTTGACCTATTTTTTTAAAATCCTTTCATGTTCACATATTTACACCATATAAAATGGAAGTAATGTTGGTCTTTAATATTGACTTCATTAACTTAGGTTTACACTGCATTAAAGGTAAAATATAGGAGTTGCAGCAAACAATTATTTCATTTACAGAAATTTTTTAAAATCAAGGTTAATTATCAACACATCTAGATCCGGTATATTAATGTGAACTTATCTTTGTGAAATCATGAAATCTTAGCTCAAAACCGATACTTCTGATGATCACGAACACAGAAAAGCATATCGGTGGGACAGTGTATCAATATTACTTGGAAAAGTACCCGACATTTGATGGAATTCTGTGCTTATTTTGCTCATTTCTCAGCAATTACGTATTTTCTCCCAGAGCCGCTTGGCACACATTTTTTATTCATACATACAAACACTTGGGTGGTAATTTTATTGGATTCTCTTCGAACTCATTTTGAGATCGTTACCACAACTGGTATTTAAGACTCATAACCCAAATGTTGCCAATACTAATAAACAGGTAGCACAAGCATGTACCAAATCACCAATAATAATCATTTGCCATATTACAATATGCATATTGCAATAAAGTTATGGGTAAAGGGGGCTATTACAAGAGAAATAAACATTTTCTTTGTTTGTGGAGTGGGTGGAGGTGTGTTGACATATATTAGATTCATATTGATAAGCGCTAGTGGGGTGCAAAGTTTAGGTCAAAAAAAGAGACAATTCTTCAAAGATACTAACATTCCAGAAACAAATTCCTTTGCTTTCGTGAATGAGCATGCACAAAGCAATAAATTCTTTCTTTTGGGGGTTAATATAATGCACTCATAAACCACAATATTGGTAATCGACAATTGCGTGAAGTGCTGAGCAACTGGTTAAGAACTTTAGGCATGTTGAGATTACGAAAAAGCCCCCTTGAATTCTTGGTTAAAAATTATAATGTCAACTCTCTGTTGTGGTTAAATCATATTCATAGAGAAGTTCATTAACCGTAAATCCTGAATCTGTTATTTAATAATATTCAAATCAATTAAAGACATTGTTTGGTATAAAAAAGTACAGGATGCATCACTTTGAATGATAGTTCATGTACACTGTTAAAAAATCATTTAAACAACATTGTGTACTATGTGAATCGCACAGTATTGTTTAAACATGTGTTTAAAATCTTAAACAACAAA
The DNA here is from genome assembly GCF_018143015.1 of Lytechinus variegatus. NCBI lineage: Eukaryota > Metazoa > Echinodermata > Echinoidea > Temnopleuroida > Toxopneustidae > Lytechinus > Lytechinus variegatus. The sequence continues at coordinate 10,136,952 of NC_054752.1, forward strand.
TTTTAAATTCAAATATTTAATTATCAATCATTTAAGGATGGTTGTTTAAGACTTTAAAACTTGTTTAAACAACTAATGTATGATTCACATAGGAAACAGCATTATTTAAATGTTTAGCAGTGTACAAAGTGTAGGAGTTGAATGATCACTCTCACAATCCTTCCTTAAACTTTCAAAGCAATAAGTCACATTTAAGAAATGGTATATTAGCCCGTATAAGGTCTATATATACCGTGTTTACACAGTGACATGGCTCGGGGGTTCGACACGCGAGCCGTGCTCAACACGGCAATTTTATGCTGTGTAAACGCGATCAGTGTGATCCGCGAGCCGTGTCGAACACGGCTTTTTTGATCCGCCAAAATCGTAGGTTTCAACCCGCGAGCCGAGTCAGACTCGGCAATTTTTTCGTGTGTAAACAGAAAGCCGTGTCGAACTCTCTTGACCAGGTCACTGCGCGCACTTTCACTTTTGGCATTGTTGTTGTTCGCACGGACAAGATTCGATTCCGGCGGTGAATTTCCCGCGTTTAATTTGCGACGTCATAATTCTTCTTCCGTTCGAGATCCGCGAGCCGTGTTGAACTCGCCTTTTTATATGTACGTATAAACGCGATCTCTGATCCCTTCTTCGCAGTGTTCAACCCGGCTCGCGGATTCAACACCCGAGCCGAGTCAATGTGTAAACACGGTAACAGAGTGTCATGCAAGTCAATATTACCAACATTTAGAGACCTTCATCTAGTCAACTCTTTCCAGCATTGTTTCATTTTTCATATTGAAGAATAGCATTATTTTTCTAGTGATTTGGCATCATAAAGCTACACTTCAGACAATGAATATTTCCTGAATAAATTTTCAGCCCATTCCATAGTTGAGTTAGAAGCAGTTTTAGATCAATGAGAAAATCACAAAATAATCCATACCCAGTCATCCACACCAAATACACACTCTCCCTTTTGCATGTAATTTACATACATATACAGTAAATGTCATCACACAAAGCAATATAAAATAGGGTAAGTCTACCCCATGTAAAAGTTTACTCTTATACAAGCATAATGCTTAAAATTTCATCTAAATTGGATAAATCAAGAAAGATATGAAATTTCAAAGCTTCCCTTATTACATTTCTATTACAGTCAATATATGCACAACACACAAAGTACATGTACATGTCATATGCAAATGAGAGAGGCAATGATTTCACACACGCTCTCCATTTCTTTATATTTTACTGTATTTCTTTAAATATAGAATATTTCTATATTTGCAGACTCTATGACAGTGATAGAAGTCCCTACAAATGTTCCTGTAATCAAAATACTAAGTACCTACTATTCAGCGGGTATTTATTTTCTCTCAGGAATATTTTGAGTATTTTGCTTTTACATTGGCAGAAACACTGGGCCTCATTGCATGAAAGTTAATATTATAGTAACTTTGTCATCCAGCAGTAACTACCATGGTAATGCTGATCAACAGCCAATCTAGAGCAAGTAACCATTACATGGCAAAGTTATTATACACAAATAGTACGGGTATTACAACATGCAACAGGCCTTTGCATTTTCTGATCGGGTAGTTCAAGGAAAATGTCCAGATCATGCAGAGAAAACCCGGTAAATTACATGTATCAAACTTCGAGGCGGTCTGAATACGCCTAGACATGGAACAACAGGCAATAATTTATTACCAATAATGCAATGGGAGTCAACCTGCCTACTAGTGATGAGTCATACATTTATTGTACAGCTGCATATCAGCCAGCAACATTGACAAATTGATTTTTTATTCTTTCACGATCCTCCAACTTTACGACTATTTGACATTAAAAATGCATATTATCAAGGACTGTCTTTATCAAAATGCACAAATACACAGTTGTACCAAGGTAACTCCTTGGTTGTACTGTACATGTACAATTGTACGGGTAAACAACATGTACTTGCTTGAATGAGACATATACATTTATGATGCGTAAACTTGTAAACAACATATTTGCTTGTATTCTGTCAAATTATCAATATAATTATGCAAAGCTTTAGTGCCTACATGTACATATTTGGATGCCTATTTTTTTATTTTGCAGATTTGTATAATAGAATTATTGAATATACTGTTTTGTAACTACATATAGAAATGAATATGATTAAAAAATAGAAACATATCAATGACAAGAAATGTACATGTATTTGACTGTAAAATACATAAAAAAAACTTTCATTGATTAATGCTCACTATAAATATTGCCAGTTATTAGACAATTGTAAAAAATATAGTACATTCAATGACAAAGATATTTCAATGCAAACTTTATACTAAACTTGATTTGAAGGTTACTATATAGATTCCAATACTGTGCTCTAAACTTATAGGATTTAAAATAAATCCATATCAGCTGTTAATAGTAATGAGCTGAATATTGGATTTATTTATATTCTTAAGGATTAACTTTTCATTCTCAAAAGCGTTGAGTACAAGTATTTTAGCTTAACATTTAACTCCACAATGTTTAAATCTAAATCTAATATTTGACTTGTCACTCTTCACAGCAGATCTATCTGAATTCATTCTAAATCCTTGTAATTAAGAGTTTGATCACCAAAATACACAAAACTATTCAACTCCAATGTTAATGAAAAATAAGTTGAATTATTAGAATGCAACCTGCTTTCTCATATTAAGGCTGATAGGGTTAATTGGAGAGCAATATTCTTCTTTAAAGTATTAAAGCAAAACAGCTCTAAAATTTGATTCACTTTTTAAAGCCAACTTTACCTACCACTATTCAATCTTGGCAATTTGGCATATTTTCATCAAATATGAAAAAGCAATTTCCTGTTATACTATTATTCAACAATGAATTATAAATGAAGATGAAATATTTGCTGATTTCACGGGTATTGTGTGTATCATCAACCCACAGGATTAGGGATCATTGTGTCTTCAAGGGAGTGAATGTGTTCAATGAATTGCAACGAATCAAACTATTTACTCATATCGGAGGTATGCAGGGTAAAAGAATTATAGCAAAAAAAGGTGTAGAATTGCAAGGTTTATTTCTTCCATGCCCAATGTACCAGAGAAACGGCTTCAAAAATAATATTCAGTGTAGTATAAGGCCGTGTTTATGCTTCCACTTTTCAGGCCAGAAACAGCGTTTCCAAACGTGATTAGTCCAAGACACGGTTGCGTCCATGCTTACTTTCATTTAAACGCTGTTTCAAAACGCCAATCGTAAACTCACAAAAAGGTGCGTTTGTAAACGTCGTTTGACCAGAATCAGGCTTTCTAGGGAAGTATAAACAGAACCACGATCGTAAACGTGTTTAAACAACGTCATTTGGTACATGCTTCCGGTGAGATGAAATCCGCGGGCAAATACAGTTGTATTGCTCAATGTTATCTCCACGTAATAACAACAATCGGAAAAAAAAACTTTCGAAAAGAGGCGCGCTCAATTTGACCTCGCTTTACGATGCGAAGCCAGCTGGAGATCATGATTTGCTATGAAAAGTTAAGCATAAACAGCACTCCCAGAACCACGTTTATGATCGGCGTTTTGAATCGACATTTGAAATTGCTGATTCTGTCCTCGCAATGGAAGCATAAACACACCCTAAGATAGTTGTGATGTTTATTATCTAGTCCTACATAGGCCTTTATGCACAATTTCTTTAACAGAGAAACAAAACAAAATACTATGAGTTAAATGAGTACCTGTATATGATTTGTTTACATGCCAAACCAGGGATGTACGAAATATTGATATTGTGATTATGATTACTGACTTGAAAAGAGACTGTTTTTAAACAACAATGCCTACATGTAATCAAACATGTATCAATTATTTGTTTCCAATTATAACAAAAACACACTTCCCCATTTTTGTAGCTTCATTAATGAACAGAGTTTTTAAGCCCCAAAAGTAAACCACCTCCCCCCCAAAAAAAAAGTACACCCTGTAGCCTATAAATTAATTTTTTAAAAATCATTACATTACAAACATGCGTGCAGATTTTGAAAATGTTCTTTGTCAAAAGTGTACATGTACATGTACTTCTCTGTCTTGGATATTTCTTAGAGTGCAATCAATATAAATCAAAGCAATTATAAAAAATTCTGCCTGGTCTATCAGTTAAAGGGGAATTTCACCCTGAAAATGTGGTGTTAGTTTGGTAAAACCAGAAATGTCAGTGAAAAATATTGATGAAGATATATGATGAAAATCCATCTAGGAAAAATTTCTTAACAAAAAAATATGTATCAAATAGCTCTGGAAGAAAATGTACAATTGCTGAGAATTCAGCAAAATAAGCACGGAATTCCATCAAATGTCAGCTATTTATCGAAGCAATATTACTGTCCCACATGCTTTCTGTGTCAGTGATCATCAGAATTATTGATTTTGAGCTATTCTTGATTTTACAACTGAGATAAGTTTACAGTTTTACCTTTAGATGTACACTGTATGGGTATATTTTTACAATTAACCTTGATTTAATACTTACTCATTAAAAAATTGTTTACTGCAACTACTGTGTTTTACTTTTAAGGTTTTTTTTTGATGAACAAGGGCAATAGTAGGTACTAAAAAATCATTATAAAAGTGCGATAAAAACAACTAATGACCTAAGGAATGCAATATACAGGTACCTGTCATTTATGTTTATCTACTTGTGGCCATGAGCTGTGGCTCGTAGCTATGACAACCAACCAGTTTGACATCTGTAGGCTTCTTAGAAAAAAAATTGATGCTACTGCCATTGCTAAAACTACATGTATTTGTAATTATGTTGTCATTTTTTTACTTGATAATACGAAAAAACTCATGGAGGTATATTACTCCCTGTTAAATTTTTTTAAGACCAATGTGGAGTTTGCTGCTCTGTATGGTAAAATCATCAATATTCATGATCTGATGGATAGTCCGGGGTTAAGGCATTAAAGGGGAAGTTCACCCTGAAGAAAACTTTGTCGTGAAAATAGCAGAAAAAATAGTAAGAAATATTGGTGAAGGTTTGAGGAAAATCCGTTAAAGAGTAAGAAAGTTATTAGAGTTCAAAATATTGGATTTGTGACGTCACAAACGAGCAGCTGCCCCATGTGTTATGTAATATAAAATGTATGAATTTCAAATTTTGTATGGTTCCTGATGCCTTAATTTTTTTTCTTTTCATGATCGGGTATGAAATGATTTGTCTATTGATATACAAAAGTTACAGTGAAAACCATTTTCAATTTTCTGAGAAAATGACATTTCATTGATTTTTACCATTCGCTACGTAGGAATGTTGCTCGCACATGACGTCACAAATCAAATAATTGAAATTCTAATAACTTTTTAATTATTTGATAAATTTTTCTCAAACCTTCGGCAATGTTTTTCATTAATTTTTCTGCTATTTTTACAATAAACTTTTTGTCAGGGTGAACTTCCCCTTTAACCCCGGCTGAGCAGATAGTATGGGGTTAAGAAAGACAGTAGGTGGTTTCAAACCGCCTCGATCACAAGAATCCCTGTTAAATTACGGGAACTGTTTTCGGCTAAAAAATAACCATTAATTATTCCTGCATTCACCCCCCCCAAAACATACCCTTCGGGATAAGTTCCTGAAGTTACGAGCATGCGCATAGTATGGACTGATAAGCAGGCAAGGCGCGAGATTCAAATTCACTAGCCCTGCAGCCACCCACGGTGCCACACCCAACGACACGCCGGGCTAAAAGTTCCCGTAATTTGCTTTCAAATCGCCAAAATACCTCCGACCTTGGAAAAATCCCTGCAAAAGTTCTCGTAATTTCACCAAGTACCTACTATTTAGCGAGTATTTTCTTTCGGGGAAATTACGCGTAGTTTGATTTCACATTACCAAAATACTTGGTATTTTCTGATTGGGGTAAATTTCCCGATCATAGAATACCTGGAACTGAAAAACTTCGAGGCGGTCTAAAACCACCTAGTGAGAATTTAAAAAAAAGATAGTATGGGGTATAGTATGGAGTTAAGGATAGTATGGGGTTAAAGGAAATGCAGTGTAAAAAGCATATAAATGTAAAGAAATTGAACATCCTGTGCTTTTGAGTTTAAAATAGTCGATGGAAGAGAACAAGATTAAAAATATTGATTGCCCAGAAGAAATGTCATTTTCAAAATAATCTTTCGAGATACAAAGCTTGCATCATTTTCAAAATAATCTTTGGAGATATAAGGCATATACTTGATGTTAATAGCTTTAATATATCTGGAAAGATTATTTTTAGAATAAGATAACATGGCATACTTTTAACACATCAGAGATGGTTATAGAAAGGCATTGTAGCAAACACTCAACTAATAAACTGTATTATCTGCATATAAGTCTAGTCCCTCTTGTTTGCCTTTAGTATTAGCTGAGACACAATGTCATTAAGAAGTTAGAACAATACTTTGCCTCTGATAATAAACAATGAGCACATGTTGGGTCACAGATACCTGAATACCTACACGTGTACACCATGCCCCTCTCAAACTTGTTCAGCAACTACACAGCGGAAGGACGGCAGTGGTCCTGCCTGACCGGCACAGACGATTTCTGACCACCACTCATCTTGAAAAACACTGTTTCCATCCACTCTTTAATTTCAGTTCAAATGAAAAGATTTTCAAAATGAACTCCTTGCACAGAGGAATTGCACTTGCATTCGCTTCCATCTTTAATCTTGTTTCATCTGTATAATTTACATTAAACATTTATTTTAATAAACATTTTATTTTCAAGATCGGCTAATTAATGTCAGATTCTTATTACATTGATGTCCTGTCACTTTTAGCTTTAAGGCCACTTAAACTCAGTCTGAAAAAAAACTTTGTAATGACATGAAATATGCTCTTTTTTGTTGGCCCTTCATTCTCATAATTATGTTTTTCATGTTTTTATTTGGAGTGTAAATAAATTGAGTTGAATTTTAAAAAAAATATATCGACCACCACTGTTGTTCAGACTCTAGAAACGTGTTTAAAAATGTAAAATGCATAACTTTGTAAAATCAGCTATGAGAGACATTACCAAGCTCATGTTAAAACTCTGATAGAAAAACTTAATTAACACTTTCTAGACATTTTGAGATTTTAGAAAAACTCTTGACAATTAAAAAAAGTTTTTCAGGGATTATTTATTAGAAAAAATGTACAATCACCAATTCATTTACAAGTTGCTGTTTTAAAACAGGAAAGGTTTTTTAAATTGTTGAATTTTCTTTCTCCTGTAAAAAAATGACAGAGAAACTGAAAATGGTTTCATTAAAAAAAAAATATTAAACAATTGCAAAACTTTGCCTTAATTTTTTTCATAACTTCTACATAAAATGTGTTTTTTAAAAGGACAGTTCAGAACATTGTTGAAATATTTCCTGAACTATTATCCTGAACAGCAATAAAAAAAAATCAAATCTGAAAAGCAACATTATTCTCCGGAGGCCCAGAAATCTGTTCAATACATGAAAGTAAAGCAACACCCATCATAGATACAACCATTGACGAACATTCACCAGCTGAAGTCATAGCCAGGGAAACACCCCCTTACACAGAACAATTCATTATTGGAATAACTAGGTATTGACATCATACAAGCCCTCCTAATGTTCAGAAATTACAGATGTAAATTTAATTTCAAGTTGCTGGCTTTGGCACTGCAGGGTGGAAGATCAAAGGGCAAACCCCTTTCACACGTGGTGGTTCGTGGTTCACCATAAATATGTGCACCAAGTAGTGTATGAAAAAGAATTACCCTTTTACACCTGGTGGTTCATGGTCAGGGTAACAGTAAAATTTGCATAAATATGTACACCACTGAAGTGTGATTCCGTTGACGTCGAGAGCGCAAACATTAATGATCAGATAACATTCATCTTGATACAGAAAATACAGGTATAGTGGTGATTAAAAGTTAGTGAATCCCACCAGAAAATGAACATTTAAACAGTGTTCAAGTTCTGCCATATTTTAGCTATTTTATTGTGAAGTCAGGTGACAAAATATTATTCAATAAAGTTTGTTTCTCTGGGCTCACCAAACATTGTAGTGTTGGTGTCTACATTTAACACTTTAATTTGATGGATTGCATAATCTGTTTAAGTTCACGTAGGCCTACATGTAAAATGTACCATCCAAGATAACATTCCTTTGCACAATCCAAGATAATATACCCAAAATTCCCAGTATAAAGAGGAACTTTGATTTACCAGAAACTTTTTTTTTCAGCACTGATGTTTCAAAGCGTGCTTTTGGACAGTCTACCCGATCAATCACATTACAGACTATTTTCACAAACTCAATATTTACATCGTATATCCTAAGCAGGTCGATTGGTTGGTGCTCTCCATTCCACGGAAGGGTCTAACCCGATACAGATTCCTTCCTGCCAGATACCCATTCACTACATGTACACATGGGTGGAGAGTGGCAAATGTAGATAAATGCCTTGCCATAGGACTGAGTCATGCAGTGGGGTTTGAACCCCGGACTTTGCAGCTCAACGTTCAGAGACTTAAAACATGGCCAAATACAATAAAAATCAAAGGTCAATCGGCAGAATTACCAGCCAATTTCCAAAGAGCGCAGGAATAAAAACAAGAGAGATAGAAATACAGTGTACTTACTTTCCTGATATTTGAAATGACATTTTCTTCATGTTGTCTGGTTGGTTCCCTTTGCCCGCTGAATGGGCCCACTTCAGCATCAAATATTGAAATTATCTCACAATCCCTCAGCTTCCTTCAAGGACAGCGGGTATTCAGTCCAGTCTAGCTTGAATTACTATGGAGTAGTCAGTGCTCTAGAATCCTATAGTACACTCTATCACTTCATAAATGAGAAAACCTGAAAAACACAAACAATTTAAATTGCTCAATGTTTTGGAATTGGAATAATGAATATAAAGCGCAATCCGGGGTTTAAAGTTTTGCTTTGAAAACCGTATATGCACCTCCTGGTCGCTATGCAGATGAGAAGACTGATTTCTTTTGTATTTTATTAGGTGAAATATAAATTTTTTTAATTTTCTCCTCATTGTCAGGTGAAACAAAATTTTATTCTTCCCTGAACATTTGGAATTTCCATTATTTTAACAGTTTATTGTTAAGTCAAGTTGGTTTTTATTGTCAAATCTGGAAAAAAATGAAATATTGTATTTATTTCAAGCAATAAAAAACAAAAGAAATACATGTAGTGCATGAGCGAGGCACATCATCGACTCTCTCATTTGCATTTCACCAACTTGTGCCTATAACTGTTACGTGACAAACAAGCGAAACTTAAAAATAACAGAACTTTATTATTTTACATCAGATTTTGATGAAATTTTTAGCGTTGTGCTTGTTTGATTTGTCTCCATCTATTAAAATCAACAAATTTCTGGGGTGGACTTGACCTTTAAAGATAAATTCCAGTTTTGGTAACGATCTCAAAATGACTTTTCACAGAATCTAATATAATGACCACCCAAGTGTCTGTTTGTATGAATAAAAAATATGTGCCAAAGGATTCTGGAAGAAATTGTGTAATTGCTGAGAAATAAGCAAAATAAGCGCGGATTCTGTCACTTCCGTCGGGTCTTTATTCCAGCAATAATAATACACTGTCCCACGTGTGCCTATCTGTGTTGGTGACCTTCAGTGTGAACGTTTTTCAGCGTAGATTTCAAGATTTCACAAAGTTCAGTTTATGTAACTGTACCAGATCTACATGTAGATCCTCGATGATATACTGACAATTAAGCCTGGTTTTACAGACTTTCTCATGAAATCAGTGTTTATTGCAACTACAGGCATTTCTCTTTAATAAGCATACACCTTCTGGAACGAAAATATATTGTCAAAAACCCTTCAGTCTTTGTCAAAAAAAAGCAGTGAACCAAAACAGCAGTGTCGCCCTGGACTCTGGACACACAAGTGACAAACGTAAATTTGCAATTTTTTCGTCCAGTCCGGATCTTAAGACGATCGAGTGTCCTGTTCACCAACTTTCAACAAAAACCTCAGATTCCGCTGTTCAATGGTGATTTGACTCGCATTTCAATAGATTTACCACATTGCAGAATCTGTCCCTGCGAAACCTCCCTTTTTCCTGCGTCCTACTATAAATGAATAGACCAGTAGGCCTCCATAACTAGAGATTTGATTCTCTATCTTTAACTCATCAACACAATACGCAAAGCTTGTATAAGATCAAATGACCTGGTCAATTGATCTTTTATGAGCTTTGTGTAATGTGTTGATGAGTTTGTCCGCTTTGGGTCTCCCTCCAAAGAGTCAAAGGGTGTGTTTATGCTTCCATTGCGAGGACAGAATCAGCGATTTCAAACGTCGATTCAAAACGCCGGTCGTAAACGTGGTTCTGGGAGTGCTGTTTATGCTTAACTTTTCTGAGCAAATCATGATCTTCAGCTGGCTTCGCATCGTAAAGCGAGGTCAAATTGGGCGCGCCTTTTTTCGAAAGTTTTTTCCGAGTGTTGTTATTACGTGGAGATAACCCGCGGATTTTCATCTAACCGGAAGCATGTACCAAATGACGTCATTTAAAGACGTTTACGATCGTGGTTCTGTTTCTACTTCCCCAGAAAGCCTGATTCTGGTAAACGACGTTTACAAACGCACCTTTTTGTGAGTTTACGATCAGCGTTTTGAAACAGCGTTTGAATGAAAGTAAGCATGGACGCAACCGTGTTTTGGACTAATCACGTTTGGAAACGCTGATTCTGGCCTGAAAAGTGGAAGCATAAACACGGCCAAAGAAAAGTCAATACATGCAGCCCCCACTAGAATCAGACTAAATCCAACTAATACAAATCAAAAGGATTATAGAGCTTAGCTTAATCCACTAATCCCTTCACAAATGGTTTCTTCTATGAATGTCTGATTCAAACTTTCTTGTGAGTCATGGCCTATAGATGTACAACAAAAGTTCTCTTTCTTTGAGCAGCACTCACTCATTGACACCCATTCTAGGAAAGCTTGCTCACATTTTAAGTATAATTTCAAACCCAAAAGATTTTTTTATAAATCAGTCTACAGGCCATCTTTTGGTGTATTGTCATACTGGTGAACTCAGTGTGCAAGACAGTGTATGCATATCGTCCTTTAAAAAAGTGCTTACATTAATAGTACTACAAAAAATACTGATCCTGTTATAAACTAAAACATCTTACTTATTATTTCGTGTTGAGTGTCAAGGCCAGATCAAGGATTTTATAACTGAACGGGTTGTTTTGTCCTATACAAACTATATTTTTTGATAACTCCATATTTTTTTGTATTATTTCTCTCTCATTTGATTACATATATCTGTATTTGTACTTTGTTATTTGCTGTGTTATCTATTGTACAAAGCATTGCTTTTTAGTGGGTCCCTCCATTTCCATCTTAAGTTAATTTCTATTGAAAAATAGTATACTTATTTAAAACCTCCAATGTGTTGCCCACATTGTCTAAGTGTTTTTTTTCACAACATATGTATTTTTTTTTCTTTGCAACGGATACAAATATTTAAGTTTATATATAGTATACAATTTTTTGTTTGATGGAGGTGAAATAAATAAATTTGAATCTGAAAATGCACACACGTCAACTTTTCATAAAAGAAAACTGAAAAATCTCACTGAAACAAAGAAAAAATCTTTTCCATGGGCAATTACACACTAAAAGTGTACCACACTATGTGCACATAATTTTGAATTTTTTTTTTTTTGGGGGGGGTTATTTTTTCTTCCTTGAAAAAATCAAATCTTAACTAAATCTGATAAACACTTATTGGTTAGTAGGTATGTGAACTGCAAAGAAAGCGGGTCAAGCTCTTCAGACAACTCACGGACAAATTATAAAATGTTTTCACTCAAAAATGAAATATTTCACCACCCCTCCCCCCAAAAAAAAAAGAGCACACACCCACACAAAAGTTTATTTCAAGGGAGGGGCACTATGCAAAGTTTTGGAAAAGGAGGTCGGATGACATGCCCCCCCCAACATATACTTCTGATCAAAACATGACGAAGGGAACAACATGCTCAGGTGTTTTTTAAACACATTCAAATTTCTGCATATACACCAATTTGTTAAAATTTACCCAGTTGTCAGAAATAACAATAACATACATGTATATGCAGTGGCGAATCCAAGATGAAATTGACAAGCAAAAAAAAGGGGTATTCACTTCAAAAGGGGGGGGGGCACACTTCTGTTTTCTTTTAACAGCATTTTACATTACAAATTCAAATTTGCTTCTCAAAGGGGGGCACGAGGCCATGAGCCAGCTTTGCCCCCCCCCCCTGGATCCGCCAGTGAACGTGCATATTAGACAAAGACCTTCAAAAGATTACAAACTACATGTAAGGCATGTATAATGCACTCAAGAGGTCATTATTATTAGTACCATTCCACATAGACCAAAAGATTCGGTCTCTGTTTTATTGGTTGTTCCGCTGAACTCCGTTGGCTCCACTCATCAATTACAGAGACCGAAGTTCTAACTTGATGTTTACAGGCACTCAGTGGCCATGTTTATGTAACAAGGGAATTGAGCAGCGCAACAGCCAAAGTAAGTCACTGTTTTTTGTCCTTTTAAAGTTTATTTTTTCCTGTTTTTCTTTTGGTGCATTTCGGGCCAAAACAAAATAATAATCTTCATTTTGGTCCAGTTCTTTTCATATATTTTTATTAAATAAAGACAACAATCGATGAGCCCCGTCAGGGGGATTTTGCATTTGTTAACCCCCTAATGGTGGCTGCACGATCGCAAGCCATCTGTGTACGAGGAGAAATAGGAAAAATTTAAAAATGTAAAAAAAACTCCTCGAAACAGACGGCTGCCAGCTGTCTACATTCAACAATGACATGTAGCCTATACATTTTTAAAATGAAAAGTGGTATGGATCTAATTGTACCAACTATATTCATGCTAATTTGTGTAGATCCAAAGTGTGTTCCGGCTTAATTTGGCATAATGACTTTAAATGAACCACTCAATTAAAGGACAAGTCCACCCCAACAAAACCTTGATTTGAATAAAAAGAGAAAAATTCAACAAGTATAACACTGAAAATTTCATCAAAATCGGATGTAAAATAAGAAAGTTATGACATTTTAAAGTTTCGCTTATTTTTAACAAAACAGTGATATGAATGAGCCAGTTACATCCAAATGAGAGAGTTGATGATATCGCTCACTCACTATTTCTTTTGTTTTATATTGTTTGAAATATGAAATATTTTGATTTTCTCGTCATTGTCATGTGAAATGAAGTTTCATTCCTCCCTGAACACATGGAATTCCATTATTTTAACATTTTGTGCGTCAGGCAAGGAGGTCCTAATCATCAAATTCGTAAAAATTGAAATATTGTATAATTCAAACAATAAAAACAAAAGAAAAAGTGGCCAAATAGTGGTTTTGGAAACCACTCATAGATTTGTGTACGCGGATTTGTGTACAAAGTGAATGGAGGTGGAAATAGGGAACCGTGCGTGCGACTGAATAAAGCGCTGCTGTATGAAGTGAATGGTGGTTACCTATATCACGATAATGCCGAAATAGTGAGTGAGTGACATCATCGACTCTCTCATTTGGATGTAACTGGCTCGTTCATATAAATATTTTATTAAAAATAAGCGAAACTTTTGAATGTCATAACTTTCTTATTTTACATCTGATTTTGATGAAATCTTCAGCATTGTGCTTGTCTGATTTTTCTCTATTGATTTAAATCAACATTTTTCTGAGGTGGACTTGACCTTTAATGAATTACTCCTGGTCTTTTCAACGTACACACACAACATCATCAGTTGCAGTTTAAACAAACCGCCAGCTTTGCCTTAATTACAATGCAGCTACAGGTGCACACAGCGGTACCACACGATTCCCTACCAAACACCACCAATGTCATCCGGTGAGTTTCGGCGGCAGAGCAACGACGGTTGACAACAAATCAATTCTTTGCATCTCATCCAACTCCGCTCAACTAAAATGACCCTTCACGCAGCCTACTAATCTAACAGATTCATTTCAATTAAGTTCATTAATTGACAATAAACGATTAATAACTTACAAATTAATAACTGCAAATATTATTTTCCGTCCGGCTACCAAATGCCATTTCCGAATCTCCGTACCATAGCAGTTTCGATTTGGAATAGGAAACAATAATACAGTTAATCGGTTGAATACCCAGTATCAATTTTGCACCCGTTCTCTGAGTCACCGCTATGTTATGTCCAGTGCTTCCGTACTGCCAACTACCAATGCAAAATGGTTTTGGTCTGGGAAAGGGGTGTGGCCCATTCCCGCAAGTGAGCTAGCTCCTGAAACCTTTAATTTCTCTCGGGATGAGGTGAAAACATAAAGATATAAATGCGTTATCCTACTACTCTTTGGTTGTATTGTTGACATTGGCGGCGGAAGCCCCCCCCCCAAAAAAAAAAAAAAAAAAAATAGGGGGGGTCCGAAACCAACATTTTAGTAGAGGTGGGTCCACCTGAATTTAGGGGGACGCAGGAAACAAAATTGACGGGCAAAAAATATATAAAAGGTGATCAACAGAAATTTTAGGGGGGACTGTCCTCCCCCACCTCAAATTTAGGGGGGAGGCAGGACCCCTGCCCCCCCCCCCTTCCCTCCATCTATATTATTGTTTATTTTCCAATTTCGCTTCCACTTGTTTTGTCTAAAATATGAGGCCGTTTTGATGATTTAATCTCATCCGAATCAGATCCCGCCAATTAATTTGGATTTGATATTCAACACAAAATATATATCCCGACACCAAGTTCACATCGGAGATTACACACTGATTTTCATATAAACAAAAATGTGGTCAATTGTGAGAAAGTTAAGGCACTCTTTTTTTTAAAGTCAACTGCTATCAAAGGGGAATCCAGCCTTGGCCATAAAATGTTGTGTTGGGGAGGGGAAAAGAATAAAACAGATAGGCGACAGTTTGAAAGAACCCAGACAAGTATATAGTTGCATTCAAACTGAGATCACTAATTAATACTTCAGGCGCGTAGCCAGGGGGGGCGGTGGGGGCGGTCGCCCCCCCCCAAAAAAAAAAAAAAACGTCCCCAAAAAGAAAAAAAAGAAGGGAAAAAAGAGAGGAGAAAAGGAAAAGGGAAGGGAGGAAAGGGGAGAAAGGAAGCTTTGAGTTTTTTTTTTCCTTTTTATTCTTGTTTTTTTCTAAAGAGAAACTTTTTCAATCTTGCTCCAAATTTATATATGAATTTTGCTTCCGCGCTGCGGAATGACATTATTGAAGTTCTCCATTGCTTCCCCCATGCACCCTTTCTCAAACCCTGTTTTTCCACCTCAGCTACATGTGTTTCTCGCCAGTTAAAGTTCAAATGTATACATTAGGGTGTGGAATTAGAGTAAGGTTAGGCCGAAGTATATGAAGTTATTTTTTTTTAATTGATCGCGCAACTTCTGGTCGGGTCGGCTCCGGGCGGGTAAAATCTTTATATCAAATTCCGCCGTCACCTCCATAAAGTCAACTTCTCCCGCTTTTCAGGTCATTACTTGGGGCAAACAGGTTCCTGATTTAAAAAGAGGAAGGTATAAATAAAATTTGTGTCGTATCAAATAAAAAAGTACAATATTTTTTTTATTGAATTCTATTAAACTTCATGTCATTTCCCTGCACATTCATCTCCTGTCCTGTTTTGCGCCCTCAGTTTGAAATTTTGAATGACACTTAAGTTTCTTTATAATTCAAAATGAAGCGCTTCAGGATAAGTAAAAGAAATTCGGCATCCTTTCTTATCTAATTTCAATAAATAACACAATTTTCAACTTTTTGCGCACTATTTTCCTTGTAATGAAGTTCAGTAATCATACAAAATCAATTGAATTAAGAGCCGTTGGGAAATTAGAGATATCTGCATTTGATGAAACGTCCGCCCTTTGAAATTTTAGAGTTTCATTGCTCTGCGCGGGGAGGAATATCTTCCTCCCGGCATATACACTTCTTCTCCTCTGTTTTGTGAGTTAAAGATATGCACTGTTGCTAAACTAAATTGTTTGTAATAAAATCTGATCTTTCCAAGGGAAGTATTCAATATATCTTTGAGAATACCCTTTTCTCGGGACCCTTTTCATGGCAAAGAAAATTGATAAAACGCTTTAGCTTCCTCGCTTCGCGCGGGCTTATTTCATTTTAATTTCCTCCATTGTGTTCCCTTTTGTGCGTTCACAATGACTTTTGAAAACAAGGTTCATGAAAACAAGGTTCAAAATCGCAACATAGTCAACTATATTGGAGCTGATATACTAAATACTGGAGCTGATATACTAAATTTATGAAACACAAAAAGCTTCGCGCTTCGCGCGGGAGGGGAAACTCCCCCTCCCTGCACCCACCCCCTAGGGAGCGCGCTTCGCGCGCTCTGTAAGTCCTCTCCAAAATAAAATCCTGGCTACGCGGTTGACTTCAGTATATAGATTTCAAATTGACAACTGTAAGTAAATTATGACAAGAGGCAGGGACAACTTGTGGCTTTCTTTTTAGTACCCATTCCCCTTGGGCAGCAATCAGGTATAGTATATTGTTTTATGTCCTCATGAAATAAAAATATAATTTGAATTAACTTTGGGAAACAAATGATGTTTTAGCCATTATTTGTTTGGAGTACATGGAAGAGTAGACCTTGCCTTACTATGACATCTCACAGGGGCGGATCCAGCTTTCGCCAATAGGGGGGGGGGGGCGAAAATATTTTCATGAACATTTTTCTCGATTGACAGCTATAATCTGATTTTTTTTGGGGGGGGGGTTCTGGGGGTAGTCCTAATTAAAGACTAAAGTTTTAAGTGTATGTTGTTTTATTGTTATAAACAAGATAAGGTATCTCATGTGGTCTAAATATATAATGCGAGCGCGAAGCGCGAGCTCAAGTTCTTTTGATATTTTTTGTCCTTAGACCTGAAGATTCTGAGGAGATTTTATAATCATGAAAAAGATAAGTATCCAGCTAAACAATGCGTGCGCGTAGCGCGAGCCGAAAATTTACAAAAAACAACGTGAAAAGGGATTCAATTAGGATTGTTTTTAGTGATTAATGAAGAGGATACAAGTAACACCAATTAAATGATGAGAGTGTGAAGCGCGAGCTCAATATATTATGATATTCCGACCTGAAAACTGGACAGTCTAAGTGCGTTTTTATTCAAATAAAGAACAAGCTGCGTGTCTTAATTTTTTGATATACTGACATGATAAAGGAGCATTTTGACAAATTTTGGTAAGAATTTCCAGAGGACAGGTAACTCACAAATCAAACAAAATGTTGATACAATTAAACAATTTGTGTAAATCAAACAAAATAATGAAAGCTTGATGTGCGAGATAAAATATTGTGTGAAAATTGATTGCAGAACTGGATATATAAGTGCCATTTAATCCTCTTGAATGGGATTCATTACACAGGCAATGCGAGCTCGAAGCGCGAACGTAAATTTTGATATAAAATATATTTTCCAATTCTTCCTCTCACCTTTTTCTTGTTTCCTTTCGGGGTCGGGCCGTTCGTTACGAGGCTGTAAATTACACATCATGGGTATGATACTCTTTATTACTATTTCTGTTTTTCATACTTTCTATCAAGTTAAAGAGTACACTTTTTTCTGCAGGTTGTCAAAAAATAGGGGGGGGGGGGGACACGGCCAGCTCGGCCCCCTCCTGGATCCGCACCTTTCTCATATGCGGCCATTTTGAAGTCTCCATGGGTATATAGTGAATACCAATAATTACAACTTTTAAAAAACATCATAACTTTCTTTTCGTTTGTCCAATATTGTTCAAACTTTCCTATCAACTTGTCTGATTTTTCTTTTTCTTATAAAAACAAGTTTTTATTTGGGTTGGATTCCCCTTTGAATTAAAAAAAGGATTCCCTCACGTCAGAGACTTGGGCCAAAATCTCATATAGAGGCCCTATCGAGTTCGTACAATGTTTTTTTTTCTTGTAAGTAGTGTATGTTCACTGAAAATGATCGAAACTTTCTGCAACAGTATAATAAGTAGAATTAGTATTGAATTCGCGTTGCAATATTGAGATTTAGTTAAATTTATTGTTTAAACTATGATAATGACATTATTTGGGGCTAACCTCGATTAGCATCTTGCTAAATTATGTTAGCTCCAATTACCAAATGTTTTGTTTATATTTGATGTACTATTCCTTGTAATTGTACCTGATGTGATATTTGTGATAAATTCAATTCAATTTAATTTAAAACCCACACCATAAAAGGTTTTGACACCACAGGCAATTGGTATCCGTCGATCACTAGGTAGGTAGTAGCCTCAAATTATGGTATCACTTTCTTTTTCTGCAGTCGATTTCAAAGGACGATGCAAATAGCAACAACGAAAAAAAAACGAAAAAAATCAGTAACCTTAAAGGAC
Source organism: Lytechinus variegatus (assembly GCF_018143015.1). Taxonomy (NCBI): domain Eukaryota; kingdom Metazoa; phylum Echinodermata; class Echinoidea; order Temnopleuroida; family Toxopneustidae; genus Lytechinus; species Lytechinus variegatus. The sequence continues at coordinate 10,155,381 of NC_054752.1, forward strand.
AAGTTCACCCCAACAAAAAGTTGATTTGAATAAAAATATCTTAAAGTTTAGCTTAATTTCACAAAACAGTTATATGCACATCCTGGCTGTATGCAAATGAGGAAACTGATGTTGTCATCCACTCACTATTTCTTTTGTATTTTGATACATGAAATATGATATATTCTAATTTTCTCATCATTGTCAAGTGATACAACGATTAATTCCTCCCTGAACATGTGGAATTAGCATTGTTTATATGTTTCAGTCAAGTTGGTCCTTATTTTCAAATCTATAAAAAAATGAAATATTGTATAATTTAAACAATAAAAAACAAAAGAAATAGTGAGTGATGGACATCATCGACTGACTCACCTAGTTGTGCATATCACTGTTTCGTCAAAGATAAGCAAAACTTTAAAATGTCATAACTTTCTTATTTTACATCCGATTTTGATGAAATTTTCAGCACTAGGCTAGTTTGAGTTTTCTCTATTTATTCAAGTCAGCATTTTCCTGGAGTGGACTTGACCTTTAAAAGTAAGTTGCCATATATCTGGGCTTGTATGTATCATAACTACGTCATTGATGTTTCAAAATTTTGCTGGGTGAAAGCCTTCAGAATAAGAATACACTTATGGCCAAGTTTCATTTCCGTCTCTTAAAAAAATTGAGACGATAAAATGATTTTGTGTTTTTTATTATTGTGGCACTCTATAAAACTAAAGTGGAATTAAAGTTTGGGCTAATTTATTCATAACAAAATGAAGGTTTTGACAATATTTTTTAACATTTCAGATATTTTCAACTACCCTATGGGCTATACTATTCATAATCTTGTAACAGGAGCATAGCCAGTGGGGGCGGTTGTCCCCCTAAAAAAACATTCGGTAGGGAAAAAAGAGAGGAGAATGGGAAAAGCGAAGGGAGGAAAGGGAAGAAAATTAGCTTTGTGGGATTCTCTTATTATGCTTTATTTTTTTCTCAAAAGAGAAACTCCTTCACTCTTGCTCTAAATTTATATGAACTTTGCTTCCGCGCTGCGCACTGTTAAATGACAATATTGCAGAGGCTCCTTTGTTTCCCTCATCCTCTTCTCTAACCCTGTTTTCTACTTCAGTTAAATGTATACATTATTAGGCATGGAATTAGAGTAAGTTTAGGCTGAAGTATATGAGGTTATCTTCTTTTTTTGTTGAATTGATCGCGCAACTCCTGGTCGGGTTGATTCTGGGCAGGTAAAATTTCATATCAATTTCTGCCATCACCTCCGTCTAGGCGACTTCTCCTGCTTTTCAGCTCATTACTAATTAAACAACCACAATTTAGGGGCAAACAGGTTCCTAATTCGTGTCGCATTAAATAAATAAAAAAAGTACAATATTTTTAAAGTTTCTTTATCATTCAAAATGAAGCGATTCAGGATAATTCAACATCATACATTTGTAAAAAATGATTTCAATAAATCGCAGAAGTTTAAACTTTTTGAGCAATATTTTCCTTGTAATGAAGTTCAATAATCTTAGAAAATCCATGGAATTAGAGCCGATGGGGTATTAGAGGTATCTGCATTTTGATGAAACGTCTACCCTTTGAAATTTCAGAGTTTCATTGCTCTGCGCGGAGAGGAATACCTTCCCTACGCCATGTAGGCCTACCCTACTTCTCCTCTGTTTTGCGAGTTAAAGATATGCACTGTCGCTAAATTGATTCTAATCAATTCTGATCTTTCCAAGGGAAGCATTCAATATAATTTAGAGAATACCCTTATCTCAGGACCCTTTTCTTTGGAAAAATGCTTTAGTAACTATTTTTTTTTCAAATTTTATCCCTTTTTTGTGCGTTCACAATCACTTTTTAAAACAAAATCACAATATAGTCAACTGAATAGGAGTTGATATATTTACTATAGAGACAAGAGACGGCTCCTTTTGGTTTTAATTTATGAAACACCTCCCTGCTCCCTGCATGCAAAGCACACTCTGTAAATGTTCGCATGCATTTCAGGGGCGGATCCAGCTTTCGCCAATGGGGGGGGGGGCCGAAAAATATTTTGATCAACATTTTTCTCGATTGGCCGCTACAATCTGGCATGTTTTTTTGGTTACACTTCGTATTTCCGAAGCTTCGTAATTCCGAAGGTTCTTTATTCCGAAGGTTCGTAATTCCGAAACACGTAAATTGCCTATACCTCGATGTTCGTTAATCCGAAAACGAAAAAGGGTTCGTTAATCCGAACATTTGTGGCGTAATTCCGACGATTCGTTATTCCGAAGGTTCGATAATCCGAAAACGAAATAAGGTTCGTTGTTCCGAAGGTTCGTTAATCCGAAAACGAAATAAGGTTCGTTGTTCCGAAGGTTCGTTAATCCGAAAACGAAAAAAGGTTCGTTATTCCGAAGGTTCGTTGATCCGAAAACGAAAAAAGGTTCGTTTTTCCGAAGGTTCGTTAATCCGAAAACGAAATAAGGTTCGTTAATCCGAAAACAAAATAAGGTTCGTTAATCCGAAAACAAAATAAGGTTCGTTAATCCGAAAAATGAAAACCGGGAAAGCAGAGGCAGAGGCAAGGGGAGGGGGGCGGGGGACACTGTTGCCGTTCAATTATCATATGAGGATGGGAAGGCAAGGGCCTTCTGAACGAATTTTCGTTGGGGGTAAAGCCAAAAAATGAAACTCATACGTCAAAATTGGGACTGTGGTGATATTTTCACCTTAAGATTATCATCTGCTTGAAGTCATTGCCTGTTTGATAGTGATTAAGTAGAGAATAACTTTTTTGAAGTGACTTCTTATTATGGCAAAATGTATATTTAGGCTTTATTTTTCGGGAGAGAGTATAATGAGCGAGCGGCTTGGTAAAACAAATTCAAAGGTGAAGTTGTATAACGTTTTTTGTGGTCAGTTATTCTTAAAATGGCATTATTGCGAGGTGTTGCGAGCGTGAATCACAAGCTAAACTTTAGGTTATTTCAATAAAAAATGAAAATTAGTTTTTAAAAATCCGAGCAGATTTCTACTGTCATTAAAAAGATGTGCATCTCACTAAAGAATTAACACGAGCGCAAAACGCGAGCTTAAACATACTGACCAGAAAAGGAACCTGTTAAAGAAAGCATTTAGTGACCTCTTTAGGATGCATATTTCACCAATCGAATGAGAGTGCGAAGCGCAAGCTGAAAATATTCAATATTCCAGCCTGAAAACTTAACTTAACTTGTATACTTTAAAAAGAGTATTTTATTTCGAAAAAACATGAAAAACGGCATATTTATTTTTGAAAAAGGAACTTTCCCATTTTGGAAAATATTAATTCCCCTGTTTTTTATTCCATTTTTGATGCCCCCTGCCTCCCTCCCGGCGGATCCAACTTTCGTCAAATAGAGGGGGGGGGATTTTTTTTAGCCATATTTTCCTTGATCGGCAGTTTAAAGTTTATTTTTGTTTGTTTCTTTGAAAGGGTAGTCCTAACAGTCAATAATTAGCTTTATCCTTATAAAATAAAGTAAATATGTAATAACATGATAAACCCTTTTTAAATAATGCGAGCGCGAGCTATATTTTTGTTAATATGATGGGCAATATGTTTGTGATCTTCAAAGCGAGATGCCTATGTAACTAAATTTAGATAATAACTGCTAGCAAGAAGCGCGAACAGAATTTTTAAATATATAAGCTCTGATCTGATCTAAAGGGGACATTTTAAGAACTTTTTGCAGTTAGCCATGAAGACGATGCGTGTTTTAGCCAATGGCGGCGGAACGTATTTTTTTTTTTTTTGGGGGGGGGCAAAGTAAAAAAAAGGGGCCAATAGGGGCAATTTGGTGCAAACGGATATTTTCACCATTAGATTATCATCCAAGAATGCTATAGAATGTCCAGTTTTCAGGTTGGAAAATCGGAAAAAATTTGGCTCACGTTTCTCGCTCGCATCAAGTATTGTTTATTGAGGAACTCATTCTATTCCTGGTTACAAAAAAGAAGTATGAAATGTCCAGTTTTCAGGTTGGAATATCACAAATTTTAAGCTTGCGGTTCGCGCTCTCATTATATAGTTCGTGAGATATATATTCTATTCATGAGTCACTAAATGCAGTCCTTAAAAGATTACTTTCTGAAGCCTGTTGCATAAAACTTTTTACCTGAGAAAACTCTGGTAAAAACTGAAAACTAAGGTTAGTCTGATTTCCGCCAATTACTTTAGCACAGGGCAAAAACTCCTGTAAAAACAACCTGAGTTTTCTCAGGTAAAAAGTTTCATGCAACGGGCCCCAGGTCAGTATATAAACAAATTACAACTCGCCCTCGCATTAATTCTTTAGAAAGATACACATCTTTCTCATGATTACAAAAAATGCTCCGAATGCTCACTTCACGTCTTGTTACATGAAATGTCTACTAGTTTCAGCTTGCGATTCGCGCTTTCAACATCTCACATGGATCATTATTAGTATTATTTTCATTTTTATTACCAGCAGAAGCTGTTATTAAAAATGACATCCCCTCCAATACAAATCCTATTATCTAGAGGTTGCTCGCACGCTTCCAACACACTTGATCCCCTGCATCTTTAATTAAACCATTTGCTTATAGGCATCAATTGCTCAGATAAAATCGAAATTAGCCTATGCTTGATCAGGGCGCCATTCTTAATGAAATACATGCTTTGGCCCCAACACACATCATCGATCGTTATTACTATCATTGCATAATATCGTGTAATCTTGTAATGACAACATCGTTTTTGTTACCAAAATGAATTATTTTCATTTTCGGAAATACGAACCATATTTAATTTTCGGATTAACGAACCTTATTTCGTTTTCGGATTAACGAACCTTATTTCGTTTTCGGATTAACGAACCTTCGGAATTACGAACCTTATTTTGTTTTCGGATTAACGAACCTTCGGAATTACGAACCTTATTTCGTTTTCGGATTAACGAACCTTCGGAATTACGAACCTTATTTCGTTTTCGGATTGACGAACCTTCGGAATTACGAACCTTCGGAAATACGAACCTTCGGAAATACGAACCTTCGGAATAACCGAACCTTCGGAATTACGAAGCTTCGGAATTACGAATGTATGCGGTTTTTTGGGGGGGGGGGTTCAGGGGGTAGTCCTAACTAAAGACTGAAGTTTTAAGTATTTTTATTGCTATAAACAATATAAGGTATCTCATGTGGTCTTAATATATAATGCGAGCGCGAAGCGCGAGCTAAAAATCTTTGATATTTTATGTCCTTAGAACTGAAGATTCAGAGCAGTTTTTATAATCATGAACAAAGATAAGTATCCGACTAAATAATGCGAGCGCGAAGCGCGAGCCGAAATTTTGTCATATAGTAACGTGAAAAGTGACTCAATTAGGACTGTTTTTAGTGATTAATGAAGAGGATACAAGTATCACCAATTAAATATTGAGAGTGCGAAGCGCGAGTTCAAAATTTCTGATATTCCGACCTGAAAAAAATGAACAGTCTAAGCGCGTTTTTATTTAAATAAACAAGCTGTGTGTCTCAAACAATTAAATGCGAGCGCGAAGCATGAGCTTAATTTTTTTATATACTGACATGATAAAGGAGCATTTTGACAAATTTTGGTAAGAATTTCCAAAGAGCATAGGTTTCTCACAAATCAAACAATGCGAGCGCGCAGCGCGAGCTGAACATTTTGATACACATTAACAATTTGTGTAAATCAAACAAAATAATGAAAGCTTGATGTGCGAGCTAAAAAAATTGTGTGCAAATTGATATCAGAACTGGATATATTGTATATATATTGGTTATACAGTGCGTATCAAAAAAAAGTTTACACTTAGAAAAAATCCTGTAAAATTATATATTTGTAATATCCTGACGATTTCTCCACATTTTAGCATTGGTACAGATCCATTTAAGCAAGTGACGATATAACTGTCGAAAAATATTTCCGCTTGAGTGAGCACCACTTACTTTTGAAAAGTTGGTGAAAAATGATTTGCGCAGAACTTTGAAATAGTTATGCGAATAAAAGTAGACCTTAATCATGAAAAACACGTGGAAATTAGCTAGTAAAATTGATTTGAAGATATATTTTACCTTTTTAAACTTGTTTCCTTGCCCAAAACAGTTCGAAGAGTGCATTGCGCCCCACCCCACTCCCCCACACACCGAGTCCATCGTGACGATATTTGCTTTACACTGAGCTGTGATTTACATGAAATGGCTTAGGCTTGATTTTCATTTTGTTAATCATTGCCAAGCTTGGGAAAAGTGTGGAGAAACAAGTATTAAATGATAAATGAAATGTAAACCAACTTTAGATTATAAAAATTTAGTTAAAAATGCTGGAGATGTCTGATATAAAATTTTGTTCAGATTCAGTTATGTCCTCAGATCTAGCTGGCACAAAAGGGGTAAAGGTTGTGCTTACTAAGTGTTGAAATTTCAAATTTGGGCGGCAAAATTGTTACAAAATGCTTGAATGTATCCATTTTATTTCAATTGGCTAAAAGTGCTAGGGAAATTTATGAGAAATGCTTCGCAGGTTTAGTTTGATTTCGCCCTTTCCCCTTGACACAGCGTGAAAACAAGCATTTCTGCGCAAACAGATTTCTGCGAGCTTTACAAAAATGGACAGTGTTCACTCAAGTGTAACATTCTGTCAAAACTTTCACTTTCATTGGATAGATGAGACTCAAACCCATAATTATATGTGAAAAAATTACCCACATGTTGTATATTTTTTAATTCCCAGGGCTTTTTCAAAGTGTAAACTTTTTTTTGATACGCACTGTATATTAGTGTCATGTAACCCTCTTGAATGGGATTCATTACACAGGCAATGCGAGCGCGAAGCGCGAGCGAAAAAATTATATAAAGTCTATTTTCCAATTCATCCCCTCACCTTTTTTTGTATCCTTTCGGGGTCGGGCCGGTCGTTACGAGGCTGTAAATTATACATCATGGGTAAAATACCTCTTTCTTACTTTTCTTTCTGTTTTTTGTAGTTTCTATCAAGGTAAAGAGTACACTTTTTCTGCAGGTTGTCAAAAAATAGAGGGGGCCGGGGCCGGCTCGGCCCCCTCCTGGATCCGCGCCTGCATTTACCGCCCCCTCCAAAATGAAATCCTGGCTACAGGGTTGTCTTGTTTGGGATCCAACGCTGCATGAATTATTAGAATGTTCAATTAACTGGCGATCAAACCAAATTCACTCCAAGTGGGATAGGGAGTAAAAAAAAAAAAAATTGGAGAGGGACGCATACATGGCGTATGGGGTGAAACCGTCTAAAGATCTGTGATCGACTGAAGCAAGCACAAGTTTTTAATACAATTTTTTAAACAGATTTTGACATGATTTTCAGAAACAGTATGATATTTCATGGCCCTGGGAAGCGGAGATGCTGGGGGAAGCAGAGACGGTGCCGAAATTTCCTCGGAGGTGCTGCGTTTATCATAACTCCAAAGCTAGGCACCACCCCACCCCCAGGTATTCTGGAAGATGCGTAAAATTGCAACCTAAATGACTTCATTTTGTAGTGAAACCCCTGAGTGAAACCCTTTAAATTTCTGGACCAATTTGTCCTCCATTTTGTAGTGAAAACCTGTTTCATCTATTTTTATTTTAGCATCCCTAGTAAAAAAAATCTTTCCAAGGGCCCTGTTAGATTTTTGTATTTAGCCTCTACTCATTTTGATTTTAGGATTCTATTTCATAGGTCTACTAATTTACGCTTGGCATATTATTTCTGATATGTTTTTCTTTCTTCGATCGGATGTCTCGGCGACACCATTGGATTTTGATCGTCGGTCGCAAGAACTTACGTCGTTTTCGACAGAAACTGAGGCTAAATAAATCATGAAATTAAAGGAATTCGAAAGTTATCTCCAGCAAGTTGATATATTCGAAGAACCCAAGATTCTTCTAGAACAATATCCAACAAGCCCACATATTGCTGGTATAGTATAGATCTGTTTCATGTTTGAATCTATATTTGATAAACTATTTTCGCACACTCATGTGCTGCATCTGGGGATTTAGCTCTTGTGGTATTTGAACGACCAAATCACAGTATTGGGATATAATAATTGGTATTGTGTGCGTAAAGATTGCATGCGACGGTATAGTAATGGTGTCCATTGTGTTGAGCATGGCGGCATCGGCATTAAGTACATTTTAATGAGACAGCTCGACAGTGAAGGATTACGAGCGCAAATTAATGATATACCAAGGCTCGACATTAGCGGTGGCCCGGGGCCACCAAAAATTCATCTCGGGCAACCATTATTGAAAAAATATTAAAGAGGGTGGATAGTTTTGGTAAATTCCTCAAAATCTGCTTGTCACCATTCTAATTAATTTCTATATGATATGAATGCTTATGCCCTAAAACAGTCATGATGTGGATGACATGAAATGAAATGGTGTTTTACATAATTAATTTTGCAATTTCCCTTGTAATTTAACCCTGTCGGGTATCCCAGAATTATCGAGCTGATGCGCGAGGCAGGTTGCGAACTGCCTCCCTCTATCACCGAAATCCATGCATTTTTGCATGCACTGCCTCGGCCTCCAGCTAGCTCTCTGCATTATACACGCACCACCGCTTGAGCTACGTACGCGGAACAAAATGTAGTCCGCTGAAAAGAGGAGTTGTCCAGTCTATAGTCACTCAGGTTTGCTAAGCCCGTTCTGTATACGCACTATTTATTCGATGATAATTCCGATGCATAACGTGACAACAAACGGCAGAGAAGAACAAAAGAAAATACTTGAACGATACGTACCTCACTGAACTTAGTCTTATAGCTAATGCACCTTGATTTCCTATTCCTTGGAAGTTAGATTCATTGCCAATCGACGACTAAACCCCGACGATAAACAAACCCTCATCATCCCATTTAAAAAAAGTGGAACCACGATATGCTACAATGAGTGTATTTGAATAACTGATCTCTAATTGCCAAAAGACGGGGGCAATTTATATTTGGATATGCAGTGTTTACGGGAGTGTTTACTCGCTAAAAAAATTAGAAACAAACCATCACTGGGTGGATTGTGTCTGAAATCATAAACTACATGTAACAGCTCTATGGGTGTACTATGCATGGGAATTGTGTTGATTCGAGAGCAGATGAACTTTACGTAATAAGGTCATATACTGCTAGTCCAGACGAGGTCATGCAGAGTTCAATGCATGCATTATGCATCGGTCTACTGGAAAGGCCATATATATACACATGTATATGGGTTTATGTATGCGTTATATGCACGGTTATGTTCCTACACTACATGCATGTGTACGTGTCCTCTGCAGAAATAATTATACCAAGCTTCAAATGTGGAAATGGAAAGTAACTTGATAAAGTTCTGTATATAGTGTCATTCGAGTTTAGTATATTTTCCATATTTTGATGGATGATTTTCACATACGTCCTAGAATTAACATAAGCTACTAACTATATGAGTAAAAACTTTGTGGGTCCCGGGGATTCGATGTATGACGATATGCAATTATTAGACATAGACATGTTTCATAACTGGCGATAGAAAAATGACACGACTTTATTTTGGATCGCAAAAGTGTTATCTTTTATATGCATGATCTCCAAATGTGAGGGATGATGTTTAGGAATTTACATTCTCTACAAAGAGCGACCCGAATATAGGCCTCGTGTTTTGGGTTTTCCTCTTTTATTTCATTTGTGCGGGGCTTTTTTCGGGGGGGGGGTCACGCTCGCCTCTTTTAATCATTGTTTTTATACCCACCGTAAAGCACAGCGGTAAAGTGCCAATTCGTGTTGCCAAATCCACTTCGATCGTCATTTCATCTTCGTCTATCACAGTGACCAAATCGTCTCATAACAATTTGGTTTATCGTCATACCCATTTTATTTTCATTCATTTCATAACCACTTGGTCTAATACCCATTTTATTCATTCATTTCTACCAATTTCACACTTTAGTCCAATTAGACTAAATACGGGGGTATATGGACTTTAGATGGGTATTTGACCTGACTGGTTATTAGACAAAACAGTGAGTGGACGAACTGATGATGGTAGACCCCAGTAGACCAGTTCATAATTAGACGAATTGGCATTATACCAACTGAAAATAGACCAGCACATGCAGCCGCGGCGAATCCGCGAGCGAGTAAATTGAAAAAAAAAACGGAATGGGCCTTGTACAAAGCAGGGAAGACCGCTCAAGTCACAACTGCAAGAGGGAAAATTGAGATAGAAAGGAAGAAAGAATACAATGAAAGAAAATAGAGATTAATAGATAAATAGATAAAGAAAGAAAGAACTGAAGGAAAGGGAATAACTGGATCGCGTTGTCAACAAGGATGACTTCAAGACTTCATTGCAGTATAAATTCCAGTAACAATCGAACAATCCATTCACATAATAAAGAACAATTTCAACCTCTCATTATAAAAGGGAGAAATATATTATCAGAATTGTCCATCTGACTGCTTTCATGAGAGAATAGCAAAAAGTTGTGATGCAATCGATAAATTGCAACAAAATTTTAAATAATGTTAAAATAATACTTTTTACTATAGGTCATTATAAAAACACTTTCTTTTTGAATATTACTTTGTTCAACTACACGACTTACAAAATCGCTACTCCTCAACCTCTTATACGGACCAAGCAAAGAGCGAGGAAAAAGTAATCAAAATAAATTACCGACATAAAAGTGTAATTTTGGTTTGTCAACGAAACGTAGCTCATAATGATATGATCTCTGACTTTATACTCGCCTATATATTCAATACGTCATCTTTTATGAAGTGAGAAAGAGCACTGAGCGTTTGATTTTTTTTTCATCATGAACAGGATAGGTATATATCTGAAATTTGTTGACGTTTTGACACAATGGAATTCTAACAACTTGTTGTAATCATGAAAAGGACAGGATATAAAGCTAAACGATAAATGCGAGCGCGAAGCGCGAGCAGAAAAAAGATGAAATTCTGACTTAAAAATAGAACTCTCAATTCATGCTTTGTAAGTCATGAAATCTGGGCAATTTGGTTTCTTCCTACATATATAATGCCAGCGCGAACCGCGGGCAGAAAAATTTTAATATTTAACCGATCTCAATCATTAGTGCGAAACGTGAGCTGAAAATATTTGTTCTTCTTCCGGTCTGAACAAGGGGTAATTTAAGCACTATTTCAAGCACTATATAGCAATATTGAAAGCTCAAGCTCGATGTCCGAGCTGAGATATGTTCTGTATATTGACTTCAATACTTGATATTTTTAGTTCTATATCATCCTATTGAGCAAGATATGGGTCATCGAACAAGCAATACGAGCGCTTCGCGCGATCGAAAATAGTGGCATGAAAGATTTTTTTTTGCTAAGTCTTCCCATCGTCTTATCTATTCACTCGTCTTCCTCTTATTTTCCTTTTCTTTTCTCCTCTCTTTAACTTTTCCCCGTTTTCTTCTTTTGCTCCGCAAATAGGAGCGGGGGAATCGTTCCCCTCACCCCCTATAGATTCGCCTATGAATTCAGATAACATATATAAAATGCTTTTGTTGTTAATACAATTTTACTTTTGCACCATCGAATGGAGAGAGGGCCTAAACATTTGCATTTATTCATGGCTCATGAAATTACCCTAAGATAACGGCAAGTTCACTTATCGTTACAGATAAATGTGTAACTGTTTCAAAACAGACTTGTCAACTTCAAAAAAAAGTATAACTGCATTGGAAAACAAATTTTGTTTTTCTTTCTTTTGTGTATTTCTGTGTTGACATTTTTTTATTGATTTCATGTATTTTTATAAGATCGATTTTTTTTCTGGAGATATACTGTTTATTCGATGCCCTCAATATAATGGGGGGGGGTGCGATTTTACAAGCCATCCCCACCTGAATTCTTTTGGGGTACTATATCCCCATCTCCATCCCCCCGATCGATACTCATATGGCATATCATCTTTGGCGGATCCAGGCAGAGACGCACCCCGTATATTTTTACAGTTGCTCATAGAAGACATAGGCTTACATTTATTTATTTATTTGTTTATCTATCTATTCCCGGGTTTTTTTTTACCAAGGCTAGTTTCTTGAGTATACATGCTTCTCCAGAGAGTCCTGCACGATATAGCTAAATCTACGAAAATTGCCACCTGCATCCCCTCTTTTGTAAAAAAAACTTATTTCTACCCCTTGTTTCAATATCCAAAATGATATTGTTTCTCCTTCCTATTCTATAAGCTAAAAAACCTATACGAATGGCCATTTTGAATTAACGAGCTTGCCTAACTGTTAGGCAAGCTCATTAATTTGAAAATGGCCATTCAACTTCGATATCACTGAACATTAATTACATAAATTATTCTGACCGATCGTTCTTTGGTAACTTCACCAGAATCATTGCCATGATTGATAAGAAAAGGGGTTCACCTACGCTGTCCAAAATAATGGCAGGGGATGCGACCAATTTGCATCTTTCTAAAACTCTGAGCGGAAATACAAGCAAAAACTAGCCCCTTCATAGAGGTTCATGTATATTGACAATTATTGATAGATTTGATATTGAATGGGATTAAATAAACTGAAAATGTTCTATAATGAAGACATGCAGGATCATTCAAAATTGGGCATTGGCGAATCCAGGGGCGAAGTGACCGCTGACCCGAAGTGGTGTAGCTACGGGGAGGGGGCCTGGGGGCACGTGCCCCCCCCCCTGAAAAAAAATTGACAGAGCAAAAAAAAAGGGAGAAAGAAAAAGAAAAAGGGAAAAGAAGAAAGACAGAAGAGGAAAATAAGAGGAGGAAGACGAGTGAATGTAATAATGTGAGGGGAAGACTTGCAAATCTTTCATGTTACCATATAAAAGTTTTGCTTGCGCTTGGCGCAAGAATTGCCTGTTCGAATAGATTAATATCTTGCTCAATAGGCTGATATGGAGCAAGTTTTGAAGTCAATATACAAAACATATTTTAGCTCGGACAACGAGCTTTCATTTTTTTTTCATTTACAAATTTAAGTGCTCTGTAAAATATCAATTTTATGGTCTATACATATCAGCATTTTAAGCTAACACTGCGTGGTCACATTCTTTGATTTGCCAAGTTCATATTGTATACTTGTATTCCATAATGTTCCATTAAACAAATGTATTCAGAATGTTCAAATTCTAGGTCTAAATCTTAAACATGCGCGATAGCCTGCACTTAAATTATCCAGTTTCACATCAGAATATCAATAATTATCACGAAATGTATAACCATGAACAGGATGATTCTTGCACGAACAAAAATCGGTGCGAGCACGAAGCGCTAGCCCAGAATTTGTCATTTTCTAGCCTAAAATGTATTTTGTTTTACTTCAAACGGGGCATTAATTTTGTAAGGCACATTTCAATTTGAAAAAAAATATATGTTTTTTTTTAGTGGAAAGGGTGGCAAGTGCTCCACTCTCCCGGTAATTCCGCCACCCCAGTCTGAAAAAAAACAAGCTCGCGCTTAGAGCTCGCACTTGTACTTGGATTTTATATCCTTTTCATCACAAACCTACATGTCAAACGTTCGATTTGGGGGTCAATATAAATAGTTATTTAAAAAAAACACAGCTCGCGCTTCGCTCTCGCATTGTTTACTTATTATAATTGTTAAATATATAGATTCCACGGCATGATTGCAAAACAAGCTAGTATGTAGGCCTCCTCCAATGTACTATTGTCAGGTTTGAATACAACCGGTGAATACAAACAATATCAGCTCGCGCTTCGTGCTAGCAGCGATACGCTAGCTCTTCGTGAATTCCTATAGCTTGTATAAACGGTCGTCAAATAAATTTCCATTTCCATGTTCAGGTCATTTTATATGGCTATTTAGCGCAAGAAGCGCGATCAATATCAACTGACTCCGACTTGTTTTATATCGTGCCCCCCCCAGCCATGCCGAACGTATTGTGCACCTGATTTAGTACCACAATATCATGTCCCCCCAAAAAAGAGAGAAAAAAAGGGGGTAAGAGATAGATGGGGAAACTTGGTCAGTGCTATTTATACAGCATGTCGGTGATAGAAGCGATCAGTTCCTGGTAATTTCGAGTGTAATGTTATTATCATTTTTTTTTTTGGGGGGGGAGACCTTGGAGACATTATAGCGGACATTATAGCGTACCTACAGAGGGACAGACTGCCCAACCCCTGACGAGTCACAACCCATGTCCCCCCCCCCCCCGACGAGTCACAACTGATCCGTGATGAGCCACATGTGGCCCGTGCCTTTGAAATTGAAGACCTTTTTTTTTCTTTTTTTTGCTTGTCAAATTTTCTTCTTGTACGAAATCCTTTAATATCAGTTGAAGACGTTTTTTTTTTACTTGTCAAATTGCCCCCCCCCCCTCCTTGGAAAATCCTAGGTACGCCACGTCAGATGCTAAAATAGAAGAGATGTAGTATATGTAATACATAAAGCCTATTTCTCCATCGTGACCTTTACATATTTTCGTAATGGAATTCTTTGCGATCAGGATTGTGATACATACAGTTAGATATGCATTGGAACTTTGCACCCCCCTTCCAAAAGAAAAGTATCGATTTGCTGGTCGGGGGGGGGGGGTAGGCTGCAGGTGAAAATATTACGTTTCAGTCTTAGCGCCGGCCCTGAGCCAAGATCATATAGATTTATCAGCAAAAAATACAGGCGAAAATCTCCAAAGCACTTTTTAAGATAATCGGATGTCTCTTGTTGTTTACGGATCAAGGACCCAATAATTGCCATTTCGAAAATGTGCATTTTTTCTTTACATTAGTTGAAATGTTTTTTCTTGAAAATGCTTTACATATTTAGATGGAAATACAGAGGAGGGGGCAACACCTTGGCGGTGGAAGCCAAACAATTTAGAAGAGGTCCAGCTGAAATTTTGGGATGGGCACAGGTAAAAAATTTGACAGCCCCCCCCCCAAAAAAAAAAAAAATGGTTGTCAACCTAAGTTTTAGGAGTGGATCACCAAAAAAATTTAACAAGCAAAAAAAAAAGGTCATCAACCTAAATTTTAGGGGGGACACAAAACGTTTCAGGGGGGTCCACGTGAATTTAGGAGGGACGCAGGAAAGAAAATTGACAAGCAAAAAAAAGGTTATCAACAAAAATTTTAGGGAGCACCATCCCCTCCCCCACCTCAAATTTAGGGGGAACTGTCAGCAATAAGATAATAGAAAGGAGAAATTTGTTGAATTTTATTGCGATTACAATCACATGCCGACGCCGTTCATGTAAATTTTTCTTTGAAGAAAAATGTGTGATGGCAGAGCTGCTTACAGAGTCTAGAAAAAGTAATTTGGTCGAGAGGCGGCTGTGTGTAAGAAAGATCTAGAGAATGCAGATTTCTGCGGCACGTATTACATGCGGTCAGAAGTGTTCGCGTGAATGAGAGTGATGTGAATGTCAGCGGCCGGCCCCCCGTACACATCGTCAGGCGATGCTGCGATTTGTGCATCGCATCCGGTGTCCTGTGTTTTGGTTCTTTGACCAACTATTGCAAAAATGGTAGTCGTCTTATAATCTCTACAAAATATTCTCAGGAACTTCAACAATACTATTTTATGGATATCAAGGTACACTATATATATATAAATACATATATATAAGTCTGAGTGATGGCATTAGCATAGCGAAGGTAAGTCTACAACAGATATCCCTCCAATTCCTCTGGCTCAATACAAACCAACTTTACGACAGTGGCTGCTGGGGGTTTCCCCGGCCATGCTCCCACGCTCACTCGCGGTGAAATTTGGATACTAAACTTTGTAAAGCATTGCATGCACTCCGTGTAGCCTAGCGATAGCAGACGATGCGCGGAAGAATTTTGTTTTCCAGTAAAGTAGATATCGGTCACGTGAAAAACAAATGCTCAGTCATGGACGAAAGTGGGCGCTGTGAAAAGTGACCTTTTTGAACATTGCGAATAGGTAGATTGAGTAAGATGTCGGTGAAATTCAGCCGAGGATAATGACTTCATTTTCTGAGTTTATTTAAAATTTAGACATTTTCAAGTAGACATTTTGCCACTCTCATATTGCATTATGATCAATTCTTGTTATTCAATAGCCACGACCCATACAACTGGATTTTATGATCCTTCACCAAAACTATCCACGAGCTTTAAGTTTTGGTGGCCCGAATCGGGCAACCAATAATTTTCAAAGTAGCGCAATTTTTCTCCCGATTTTGCATGCATTTATCAACCTTCTACAGTTAAAATTGCAAGCCAATTCGTCATGCGCCTTTTTTGTTAATCTACACCAAATACACACACACAAAGATTGCATAGTCATGACAGTATGTAGGCCTACAGCTAGCATACAGTATAGCCGGCCGTGCGGGCTGTCTGGCTGAGCTTTGCATGCATGAAACCAATGCAGCTAGCTAGCTGTGCACGAGCAGACTATTCAGACCTAGGGAGCTACGATACGAAATGTTACTGCTTAGAAATCTTCCTCAGAACTTTGGAAATCTACGTCAAATTCACATTTTACACCAATGAAATGCCCTTCTACAGTCCATGTTACTGAAACCTGATTAATTGCAGCATTAAAAGGAGGAATTATGACCTCTCTTTTGACTCAAAAAGACCGATTTCCAAATGCATTAATACACATAAAACACATAGGTGAGTACATCACAGTCCCATATGTGCATTTGTATGTATGTTGATATTTGGTTTATTTCGAAGCTGTGTCTCTTTGAGCCAAAAATAAATAGGCCGCTCTTTCTTTCTTGTTTACAAATGACTTCTTAAACCACTCTTAAGGAAGTAAATATATTGGGAAGGCATTTCATTGATATGACATGCGATTTTTTTCCATCATTTTGTCAAATATAGGGAAGGAATTTTCTCACTGTTTTTTCCAGATAACTTTTGCCATTTTATTTTTTTCTTTCATTTTTTTCAGTGATTAAACCATTTATACCCCTTCCCATTGAAAATGCCTGATTAAAGATCATGTTTCTACTGAATAATAATAATTTTCCCCATTTTTTGATAATTTTGTTTTATTTATTTTTCTTAAATTTTCTTTTGTTTTTTCTCAATTTTTTTTTTTTTATGACCTGTTCTTTGTTTTTTCTTTCTTCATTTTTTCTTTTGTTTTATTTCACTTACCGTATTCATTTTTACAATTTTTGTTTTCTTTTTTCAATATACTATTCTAAAAATTATTTTTGTTTATTTCCCCCTTTTACACATTGTTCTAATTCTGCAGCATGTGATTTTCTCCTGCTATAATATGCTGGAAAAGAGAAAATAAACTGGATTTGGGGCCTGCATAATCTAGGTTTTACAATCAAAGGAAGAAAAGAAAAATCATTGTTTTGTAAATCTATCTGAGTTTGATATATGCACTATTTACTTTACCATTATGAGTATGTGTCTATACGGAGATTAAAAATCTACACAACCTGGGAACAATATATATTACAACAAATTAAGCAAAGTAAAATAACAGCAAGCACGATTTACATACAAGATGTACAAAGAATAGTGGTACGTGTTAGTGATTGCAGAATATTTCAGTTTGTTTTATTCATTTTTAATTAATGTTTTTCTTTATATTTTTCGGGCCACCAAACCTTATTAGTGGGCCACCAAAAAAAATTATTTGAAGGTTTTGGTGGCCCGAACGGGCCACCACCAAAAAAAGTTAATGTGGAGCCTTGGATATACATTATATTGCATGTATTTATAAGTTAAAGCTCCACCAATTTCAATGCAATAATGAATACAAATCAGTGTGATCTGTCTTCTTGATGATGAACATGATAAAAGTGAAGTCCTGAATTTATTTGACCAGATTTTTTTTAATTTTAATTTTTTTTTTTGGGGGGATTCATCATTCAATTTCAGTGAGGAAGACTGACTGAATAGACTAATATGTCACTGTGTAGGCCTAGTTCCATCTGGTTAAATAACAATTTTACAACCCAAGTATTTCAATCTTATTCATTGCAACAACATTTTTTGATTTTGAAAATTATTGAATTAAACAACGAAATTTTGTACCACTTTATACAGTTACATGCATGACTTAGTCTTAGAATCTTCTTTTTTCCCATTTCATATTTTACTTATTTAGCTGAATAAAGACTTAAAGTGATAATTAACATATGACCAGATGACAATGTAAGATGTCTGTAAAGGCATCTGTTCAGTGAATGAAAATGAGGAATAGAGATTGCATCCAATTATCTAGATTTGTAAAATTGAGCCTTTTCCCTTTTTATTACACATACCACAGAATATACAAATAATACATTTAAGGGAGTGCATGCAGGGCCAAAGAATGAACAATGTGAGGGTAGAGCCAATTACGAGTGTGGTATATCCACTTGGCCAGTCGAGCACAGAGTTAATAATTTAGGTCCTCTATGCACAAGAGTGCATGCATTGTTTGTTTTATACAACTCCTCTTTCCCCCCATGTTATTGAGTTACCCGAATGCTATAATTGATCTAAATTGTAGATAATTCCAGACCTCCTCTATCCTGACATCAGAGCAGGATAATGCATTTGGTATGATGTCAGAGTGCAGGATAGTGTATATTTGATGCCATAGTGCAATTCGCTGAATATCATGTGATCCGATTTGGACCAATCAGATTACAGAACATTCTTAGAAGTTGTATGAAATAAGCTTCCTACTGGCTCATTTGAAATTAAAATGAATTTTATTGAAAATCTATTTGGAAGCATGCATGCATGGCCCGGGGGGGGCACTTAACATTGACGAGTGGATACCATGCGCGACCAAAAACACACGTAAAAAGGATGTCCTTTTCACGAGAGGGCACGTTATGTACGTAACATAATAAGGGTGTAAAAAACACAAAAATAATGAAAAAAGGGTATCTATTTCGCTAGGAAAATTATGTGTTTAGGGTCGAATTTGCGGGGATGATTAAACAAAATTAAAATGTTTTATAAAGGATGTCCATTTT
Organism: Lytechinus variegatus; assembly: GCF_018143015.1. Taxonomy (NCBI): domain Eukaryota; kingdom Metazoa; phylum Echinodermata; class Echinoidea; order Temnopleuroida; family Toxopneustidae; genus Lytechinus; species Lytechinus variegatus. The sequence goes on from NC_054752.1 coordinate 10,174,327, forward strand.
GCCCCATCACTTCGTGTTTAGAGTCCCATTTGCGAGAGGTGTAGAAGGTTGGGTCGTACTAAATCAAATAAGGTAAAGCTGACAACCGAAGGACCCGTAATAATAAAACATTCCTGTACTTGTTTAGGGGTTCATTTCAGGGAATATTTGCCAAGAGTATCGTCCCGGAGTATTGTTTTGTTTCCAATACTTGTTAAGGGTAGGGTTTCACACGCCAATACTTATTAAGGGGTGCATTTTCAGAATATGGAAATTACGTGTTTAAGGTGCTTTTCGAGACCCCATGGTCGCGTATGGTATCCACTTGTGAATGGAAGTGGCCCCCCCCCCCCGGAATGCATGGTTGCATTGAGTTCTCACTGTCTCCTTGCAGTCAGATAATCTTGGGTTTGAATCTGAGCAAGCACTGTGAGCCAGTACTCGCGCAGCAAGATATTTGTCCACATCTTGCTGCACAACAACCAGTTCATCATGAAGGTGTGAGCTCCTGAATGGGTAGCTTAGGTGGGGTAAACAACCAAAATGAATCTGTTTGGAGGCGTTTTAATTTTTTAAAAGCTTTTTTTTGTTTTCCCTCCTCGAACACACAGGGCAGCCACACACGGCTCTGTGCTGCCAATTGCATGTGCTTGCGCTGTGATGTTTTCGATTCGATCAGATGAAGTTGAGTGCAGTCATGATGTTTGGATTGTCGTGATTTTAGCAAAATGGGGGGTGAGATCGTGTTTTGTGGCTAGTGAGTATTCGTATTTTATTGAGATTTTGGAGTAATTTCTGTTGCTGTTCTGTGCAGTTTGAGGAAAAATATGTTTTGCATGATTTTCCGTTTGAAAATCCAATTTCAAATGGCCATTTCCGTGAATTCTGTGAAATCGCGGAAAATCACTGTGTCCCTACATAATAGCAGGTTTTTATCGACAACGCTAAGTGGCAAAAAGCAAGCGATTCCCGACAAGACTAACGATAAGATGTTATCGATAACAGCCCTAGTAGGAGCGTCTTGAGCTCGTAAGAAGGTGGATATGTGACTGCAAGTGAGGTAGCAGCAAAAAGAAAAAAAAAGATATCAAAGTGTGGAATTCTGGACCCGTCTTACAAAGAGTTGCAATTGATCAGATCAACCACAACTATGGAAAGCCAGCAAAACCAGCATCTAAAGTACCTGTTTGTTAAAAATGTTTTCAAGATATGTATTCATGAGGTATACTTAGACCTTCATTGTTTTCTTGACAATTCAGTGTGTTCCGCTTTGTTTTTAAAGGACATTGTGCAAATTTCTTATAGGAACAATTATGACATGGATGGATTTTATAGATGTGCTTGATTGCAACAACCACTATTTTTTGTAAAATGGAATCTTGCTATGAATTGCATCCAAGTTACAATTGTATCTGTCTTTGGTTAATCTTTACAGCTCGGATGTTTCATACCATTGATGCGAGCTATGGAGACATCAACGGTCGCCTGATAGCTGATCTAGGATGTGGCTGTGGGATGTTGAGTATTGGAGCAGCAATGCTGGAAGCAGGGTAAGCACTGCACTTATTCTTCCTACCAATATATTTTGAAGTATTCAGATTGAACTGGGGGGGGGGGGGTGCTTCACAAAGATTCAAGTATGACTTAGAGTTGCACTGAAATGCCTTGTTGCGTGCGGTATAAAAGGCATGGCTGCATTGATCAGATCATGTGAAGAGGACGCGCACTACTGCGTATTGATCAATAAGATTGCGTGTTGCATATCTTGTTCGCGTCTGTTTTTAAGTGCGACCTAAGTCATACTTAAATCTTTGTGAAACACACCCCATATTTAATATGCAGGTAGTATTTGTTTTTCCTTTAAAGTTAGACTAGTTAAGTGCACTCTAGTGTCTTGATTGATTTATCAAATAATGAATCATTAATCATTACAATGTTTAGCATCTTGTCATTTACCCCTGGGGATGTCGCCATGAAGTAGATACTGTCCAATGCGACCTTACCAAGATGGAAGCAGGTCCGTGGAATAAGAAGTTTGATAATGTTGAGTCCATTATAATTATCCCCGTTTCCAGTCTATGCATAGGGTTTGACATTGATGACGATGCCCTGGAGATCTGCCAGAGGAACTGTGAAGAGTTTGAGCTTGTTGGGGTAGATACTGTCCAGTGTGACCTTACCAAGATGGAAGCAGGTTCTTGGAGTAAGAAGTTTGATACCGTCATCATGAACCCTCCCTTTGGAACAAAACACAACAAAGGTTAGTCTCAAGACCACTTACAGGTTGGAGGAATTTTTTATTTTGATAATCTCAGTATTAGGGTTGTCAGCTCAGTGGTCTCGCTGAGTTGTAACCTTCCACCTCTATAAATTTCTGATCAGCATTCCTTGCAAAATCTCATCCTCCCATTAAATGGAAAATGAAATGATAATGTTTGAGCCCAGAAAACCGACCAGTGTTTATTCCACAGAGTGGGAGAGTGTGGATTGATGCCTTTACAAAGGACGCTAAGCCACCATGGGACTCGAACACATGACCCTCTGATTACAAAGCAAGATTCAGAACCGCTTCACTACATTTAATCGATTGTGAAGGATTCTTCTAATCAATTTTACATGTACTGTTAGTGTCAAAGCCATAAACTGTGGCTCAATGTACTTGTAATTGTAAACAAATTTAAAGCAACATTTTCATAGTTTCCCCTTTGTATGGCAAAGGTTTATGAGACCATTGGTAAAAAGAGAATTTAATGTACCATCTTTGAGTTTAGAGATTATGTACAAAGATAAAGCCTGTCTTGAAATGCAGCACTGGTTTTAAGAAAATTTTGGTCACTTGTAGTTTGGAAGGTAGTACAACCTTATTTTACTTTAGTGGTATACCAGTTGAACTCATCATTAAACATATTTCTGTATTATCTGTATGTGTCCATGACATACAATCACCTTGTGGTGCATGGCTTACGTTTGGTAAAGGTCAAGCGCTAAATTTGAAAGTGTGCCTTAGCAACCAAATTATTAATGTTCAGGATTCCAAAATTTTGTTCACGCTCATGCATTTTTTCTCACCAGGGATTGATATGCAGTTTGTACAACTGGGTCTCGAGATGGCAACGAATTCTGTGTATTCATTACATAAATCATCAACAAGGGAGGTGAGACAATGCAAGATGATATTTGTAAAATTGTAATGTTCTTCTTTTATGGTATGGTCTGTTTCAAAATAAATTGATTCATGTTTAGAGAATCTAGAATGACGAGAATACAGCGGTTAGGCTCATAACAGCCTCTTGCTTAAAGGGGCGGTCCAGGCTGAAAGTATTTATAGCTTAATGAATAGAGTAGAATTCACTGAGCAAAATGCCAAAGATTTCGTCAAAATCGGACAACAAATAGCAAAGTTATTGAATTTTAAAGTTTAGTTATATTTTGTAAAAACAGTCGTCATGAATATTCATTAGGTGGGCTTGTGACATCAGCTCGCCTAATGAATATTCATGACTACTGTTTTCACAAAATATTGCTAAACTTCAAACTTCAACAACTTTATTATTTGTTGTCCGATTTTGATGAAATTTTCAGCATTTTGCTCAGTGAATTCTACTCTGTGTATTAAGATATGAATATTTTCAGCCTGGACCACCCCTTTAAGAGACTCAATGTCACCCACATATTTGATCTTCATTTGTTGCCCATTTAGAAACAAATCATTCTTAAGATGTGTCAAAAAGTTGGTCTCCACACTAACCATATCAGGGCCTCATCTTACAAAGAGTTGTGGTTGATCCGATCAATCACAATTATGGATGGCCAGTAACGTTAACATTTAAAATGCATATTTGTTTAAAATATTTTCTAGATATGATGATGCATAGGGGAAGGCGAGGTAAGTTGTGACAGTTTTTGCTTTTTGCATGTTAGAATTGATATGATTAATAATCTTGTCGAAATAAGTACCTTGCCTTGAAATTTAATTCTTCTGAAATATTTTCCACCTATATATAACTTCTATCCCCACACTAAAAGTCATCGTGACCTTTGAAAAAAACGATGTCAAATGGCTCAACTTGCCCCATATATGGGGTAAGTTTGAGCCACCTTCTGGGGTAAGGTGAGCCACAAAAACTATGTACAAAATGTATGGGGGGAGAACCAGCATGTCAATTTTTTGTTTAAAGTCTTTTCACTTGCTAATTCTCTATAAATACTAACATCCTTTAGAAGGAAAAGAGCAGTCATGTAAATTTGCTCCTTTCAGCCTGCATTTCAATTGATTTTTATGGTTTGTTTTTTAAGATACATTACCATAGGAATTACCATGGCTCAACATGCCCCATGCTGTTTGGCTCAACTTACCCCAGTCCGAACTTAGTGCGATAATTTTGTATCCACACATTTATTATGCATCCATCATATAAAAGACTATGACAAGAATGAAGATCCATACCTGGACTTATAATGTTGTTATCATGTCTTTATTATATTTAAAGATGTGTGTTTATAAAGCACTTATCTATTTCACACTCTTTTTTACTTTTTTGGCTGAAATTCATATTTTTCCCTCTAAAAAACTACTTTTTGTTTCAAAGTTGGAAACATTGTGGTGGGGTTAGGGGTTATGCTATGGGTCATCAATACATGACACCACCACAATGTCTGACTCATTCATTATTGGCCTGGGGCTGGTGGCTCAACTTGCCCCTATGCTCAACTTACCCTGCCTTCCCCTATTCATACACTCATCATTCTCTTGGAGATTCAGTGTGATTATCTTTGCTTGCTAAGAAGATTGAGCAAATTTCCTGTAGAAAATAATTATGGTATGGATGGATTTCCATACAGTTCTGCACTATTGATGCTACCAGTTGAAGCGGATTCAGTAAACTCCAAATGAACCATCCACTACAATGGTGAATAAATGAATGTTGGAAACAAATCTATCTCCTACAAAAAATATTGGTTTTCTTATTGTTTGATTGATTGGTGGTCAAATATGGTAAAATGATGGTGAGATTAGCATTAAATTTGGGTCTAAATTTGCAACAATAGTTTTAATTTAATTACCTGATATGTTTATACATGTATGTTTTTGGTTGTTTGGCAGCATATAGAGAAGAAAGCAGTACAGTGGGGTGTCAATTGTGAGGTCATTGCAGGTGAGTTGGTCAGCTAAAAGTATCATATTTTGATCTCAGATTTAATAACAATGCTAACAACTAGAAATGTTAGTGAAGGTGATCAAGAACCAAGTCCTACCATGATGGCCTTGTTCGAAGAACACATGAATAATGATAGCATTTCCTTGATTTACTGTCATTACCATAGCAACGTAATAGCAGATGAAATTAAAAATAAATCTTGCATGTCTTCACTCGAAGATCAATGTGTGCCAAGACATGTGAGGATTGGACCAAAACTGGGCAACGAAGCAATAGGAGTACCAAACCACAGTAGAGTATAGCTGAGCTGTACAATTTTTATCATCATCTTATTATCATTATTATGATTATTGTTGTTGTTATTGTTATTATACCCCTTTATTCTCCCAGAGTTACGGTTTGATCTCCCCTCTTCCTACAAGTTCCACAAACACTCTTCGGTAGACATAGAAGTGGACTTTGTACGCTTCTCCTTTCCATCTCATCCATCCAACAAAGAACAAAAGAAGAAGGCATCCGGAACATGACGCAAAACAGAAGAACAAATTCGACCGATGATCTTAAGTGGCACCTTGGGCTTCCAAATGTGTGATGATGATTCTCATGCTATTCTTGAAGAGTGCCATCACATGATTCATGTACATTGTATGTCAATGTGCTTCTACAGAACTTGGCTCAGATGATGATAGGCTATTCTTGAATACTGCCACCACATATGTCCATGTGCTTCTCATGAACTAGGCTCAGATATCACATGGAATGTTGTAAGCGCTTCCGAAGGACTTTCCTCTTGCTGCTTGAGCCTAGCTGTAGTAGCTATAATGCATTGTAGGCTTCAAGATGTTGAAAATGGAAACTGCAGTTCTCGTCACAGGGAATTGGCACCATCACATGATTCAAACATCTTTCCCTGTGGCTTATAAACCAGAGACCGTTCTTCCAGGGGCTTGTCGCAGAGATGCTATTATATGCAATTCTAAATATCAAACGCAATTTGATTTTCAACCATTGAAACACGCATATTAGGAACATGCGCTTGATTTCTTTACTTTTGTTTAAGTGCAACTCTTTCTGCATCAGGCCCCTGGCCGCATGATTTGAAAGTGCAATAGTCCTGTGGTTTTTTTATGATCTTCAAAGTAAAAGGAAAGAAATTCAAACATGAGTTCGATGTGGTATTTATTATTGAGCTAACATTTATGAACCATGCCCAGAAGTGAAGGAGAAAAGTGAGATCATAGAAATATTTAATGTGAGAGAAATTCTGTGTGGAGTTGTAACAAGACAGAGAAGTGAAGAAGGAGAAAAGTAAGGTTGTACAGATGATGAATGTGGGAGAAAGTCTGGTGAGAGTTGTAACAAGAAATAGAGGAAGCGAAGAAGGGAAGGAGAGAAGTGAGACCATAGAGATGTTGATTGTTGGAGAGATTCTGGTTAGAGTTGTAACAAAGCACAGAGGAAATGGAGTAGAACAGGAGAAAATCTAGATGATAGAAATGTGGAAGAAACTCTCGTTTTCCTTGTTCTGTGCCCTGTAACACAAAGGTTTGCAATATACGAAAGACTCTCTGATTGGTTCCTGAACAATTTATGGGATTAGGAAGCAGTATGATGGGGCCATGTCTGCGCACCTAATAATTTAACTTGATAATAAACCTAAATTTCTTGTTGTTCCACAGAAATTTCCAGGAGTTTGTTATATTCTAATAAGTGTGCTGAAAATCTCATAAAAATCTGGGAGAAATAATGATTTTCTTTGGAAAAACCTGTCATTTTCAGATTGAACCAAAAAAAGGTCCATGTCTGCGCACCCATTCACTTTACACACGATTCGGGGATTTTGACGTGAAAGGCTGCATCTTGAGGCTGTCGCATGAAATTTCGTAAATTCAATATTTTTCCACCATTTTGAGTCAAGATATTTCAATGAATATCTTTCTATTGCATGTGTAAAGTTTGTGGTCGTGGTATATCTTCTTTTACTAGAATCGCGCAGATACGCAGGTGTGCAGACAAGGGGGACTGTGCAGACTTGGGAGACCTTACCATTAACATGTGAATACAGATCTTTCAGTTGTAACCCAACTTTTTAAATAGATTCCCATTTGGTATAAGGAAACGGATATCAAATATTTGGCTTAAATGTTCATCAATTTTTCCCCAATACAGCATCATTCTCAATAACATGCATAGTGTATTAATTACTCCTTTCACCACATCTTATAAAAATGAACAGGAATAAACAAGCTATACACCCTTTCATTACATGGAAAAAAAAATCTCTAATATTTTCCGATACTGATCAACCTGAAGATATAATATATAATTTGCCACATTCATGGAATAAAATGCATGTATTGCTTGCATTGATTCTGAAGGAAACATCCAGAAAAGAAAATATGTTTCACTTCACTTCATAGTTATTTACATCTATAAAGACTTCAAACTAAAAGTTCAGATAAGTATCTCTATATAAACATGTTTTAGTCAAATATTCAATTTCAGTACATTAAAGAAACTCGGGTTCCAATACTCTTGCTCCATTGACCTTTTCTGCCATGGAGAATCTTTACATGAGCCAAACACAGACCTAATACAAAAATATGACACCAACCTATATTCTTGCCTTCATATCCTGAAGCGGAAGCTACTTCACAACTCTTGCCCCCTAACGATAATAATAAGGAGAAATTCTGACATATTTGTATATTTTGATATGTGATGCCACTATGAACTGTTCCATTATCATTTAGAACAGGCAATAACTACCGGTAGTCTGCAGGTACAGACCCTGATTGAATCTTTTATCAATGAGAGGGTCTTCACTTAAAGACTAGCACACATGAAACTTGCAGTTTCATTCAGCACACAAGTCAGTAAAGGCTTTGCTATCAGACCCCTTAACTGGAGCGAAGGGTCTGCACAGCAGACTAGGCAGCACCATACACGGGGCAAGCAAGAATCAACAACTAGGGTAAAGATATACATCTGCAAAGCACTTAGAGAAATCCTTTTGATGTGATAAGCTCTACATATAGTGGAATATTATCATTACCACTATTCATGTCAAAGCATATCTTTGGAAATTGTTACAGAATGAACACATGTTGACATGAGAGTGATACCTCAGTAACATTTGCTCTACGACGATCGTCCGCGAGTCGAAAACAGCCGTTCGAATATATTTTGTACCAGCGAAATATAGGTAGTATGAATGAAAGTTAATAAAACAGCCGTTTCAAACTTGCCGTTTGGCCGCCGGAGAGCAAATGTGACTGGGGTTTTTACATAGCAGAACCGTGTGGAAGCACTTAACATAAAGTAGTACCAAAAACAATGTTTTTGATGACAAGTTTTATGACATATATGACATGTTAACCCATATCACTTAAGTGCTTGCACATCAAATACAGTCCTCCATGTATGTCCCAACCATTTCATGCAGAACTATTATATAATACTTGTTCTCGCAGCTTTGCTTTCCAGACTTGCATGTAATTAATGCTTAATGTGAACAGTCTCTTTGGATTAATTCACACAAACAATTCTTTCCATTTTATAATGAAGCATGCTTCCGGATTGGTCTGGACCATATTCAGTGTGTAGGCGCCTTTACAACTGATCTCTAAAACTTAACTGCCTTGAATTTACAAAAATTTAAAAACCATTGGTTGAACCCATGGTTTACGCAGATTTCCTGTATAAATTTGCTTACTTACTGTGCATATTTAAAATGAAATGAAATGGGCTCAATACCCTAAATATGACACTGAAATTCACTGATAAATTGATATAGTACTATTTTAAGTCTTTAAACTCTACGGCCCATATTCCGAAGTCGGGTTTAATTTAAACTCGGGTTTAAAGTTGTGGTTTAAGTATGGCAAGCAAATTGTTACATAAATCACTAACAGTAGAGATATCATACTTCAGCTCATTTGGCTCTCAAATCATTCATAATTGTCTAGGAAGTATAAAGATGATTGTCTTCACCATCGAATCAGGACAGAGCACATTATACTTAAAAACTTACAACTTAATAAAAATTTTGATACTTTTGGCTTCCCATACTTAAACCACAACCTTAAACCTGAGTTTAAGTTAAACCCGACTTCAGAATACGGGCCTGTCAAAGACATGGCCTGCATGGGAAGTAGATGGGTATCACCATGTATCTCCTCTAAGTGAAGCTATTAGAGCATACCAGCTCTGAGACCTACTACAATATACAGAGCTGTGGTGAGCATTTCATCCAAATTTTGTTGTTTGACGTGCCTGGGTTCCGTCTCATAAAGAATTGTTGTAATAACAAATGCAATAACATCAGCCAATCAGAATGAAGGATTTCAGTAGCTTTTAACGGCTACGGTAAATGTGTTACTATAACAAGTTTTATGAACGGACCCTGGGGTCCCGTAACACAAAGGTGAGCGATTAATCCTCCACTTGATTTTTACGATTAATTGTAAACTGAAGTCAATGCAATCAATCGTTAAAGGACAAGTCCACCCCAACAAAAACTTGATTTGAATAAAAAGAGAAAAATTCAACAAGCATAACACTGAAAATTTCATCAAAATCGGATGTAAAATAAGAAACTTATGACATTTCAAAATTTTGCTTCATTTCACAAAAACAGTTATATGAACGAGCCAGCTACATCCAAATGAGAGAGTCGATGATGTCATTCACTCACTATTTCTTTTGTTTTTTATTGTTTGAAATATGAAATATTTTTATTTTCTCGTCATTGTCATGTGAAATGAAGTTTCATTCTTCCCTGAACATGTGGAATTCCACTATTTTATCATTTTGTGCTTCAGGCAAGGAGATCCTAATCGTCAAATTCGTAAAAATTGAAATATTGTATAATTCAAACAATAAAAAAAAAAGAAATAGTGAGTGACATCATTGACTCTCTCATGTGGATGTAACTGGCTCGTTCATCTTACTATTTTGTTGAAAATAAGCAAAACTTTGAAATGTCATAACTTTCTTATTTTACATCCGATTTTGATGAAATTTTCAGCATTGTGCTTGTCTGATTTTTCTCTATTCATTCAAATCAACATTTTTCTGAGGTGGACTTGACCTTTAAAGAATGTTCTAGGATTGATTGCTCAACTTTGTGTTACTGGTGCGAGATCTGATAACTATCCATGGTTTTGATTGGCTAAGAAGCCGATGACTGACTTTTATAACAGGAAGTGTCAGATGACACCTTGTCAGTGATAACAAATTTCATGAAATGCACCCGTATCCCTTCACAGTACTGAGGTAGTTTGCTTTCCTCATTATTTTTTCCACTCAAGATTTGAGTTGAATTCCAGCATAATAAGCATATGACACAAAGTTAAGGATGTATAGAGGTACTTTTCAACCATTTCTTCTGTTGCAGCCTGTTGAAGAAAAAAGTTTGGGTAGTCAATTTCTTCTTGTTCAGAATGAAAGCCTTGATCTGATGTGGTTGAGAGAAGGCCTATTTTATTTAGTCCAAAAGATGTTGCAGTTTGTTACCTAGGCATTGGCAGCAACAACAATGTTTTGAAATAACGAGCTAAAGAATGAACAAAGTAAAATTAAATAACAGAGAGCAATATATCACACAATTAACAGTGTTGTACGAGGTGTACAACTTGAATGATATCATATTAGTATGTCACATGATCAATAGATGTGATGGAAGGAGGTGGTTCATGTCAGATGATGAAGTCATATGATGTGTCGTGACCAGCTGATGTCTTGATGGAAGGCAACACAGGTCAGGTGATGAAATCATGTGATATGTTACATGACCACCTGATGTGACATATCACAAGGAAGATGATGAAATCATGGTGAAACAGCTGCTCCTGGGTCACATGACCAGCTAATGTCTTGGTGGGAGATGGCTAAAGTAAGATGATGAAGTCATGTAATGTGTCACATGACTGACAGATCTCTTGATGGTGAAACTGCTGCTACCAAGTCACATGACCAGCTGATGTCTTGGTAGGAGTTGGCTCAAGGAAGACAATGAAATACTTTGTGTCACATGACCGAAAGTTCTCTTGATGGTGATACCGCCCCTACCGAGTCAAGTGACCTCCTGATGTAATAATGGGAGAAGGCTTATGTAAGATGATGAAGTCATGTGATGTGTCACATGACCGAGAGTTCTGTTGATGGTGAAACAGATGCTACTGAGTCTAGAATCATGCATCGGCACACACATGACGTTACTGGACATTCGCTGTGGGTCCTGAATAAAAGAACAGAATACAGATTTACATTGGTAAGAGTGATTTTATATAAACAAATAAATCTTTCCTCTAACTCAAAAATGATAAAGGCATAAAATTTGATTACTGTAAGTGACACAACAATTAAAAGCAGTGTTTGCCAGTTGTAATCAAGTTCCTAAAGACTATCTAAACAAGTCTTGATTATTTCACTGCCTAAATACAATAATTTTATCAGTCATATTTTGGTGTATACAATCAAAATTGTAAGGAAAAGTTGAAGTTTTGTTCTCAACATATAAAGAAAACTTGAATAACCTAAAATTTTTTACTACTAACTGCAGCCTTCCTCAGCGATGTGACCCGATTTGACCTTGGTAACGTAGTGATCGATTAGGACCAGATTCCTTGAACAGCGACGCCCTAAGCTCCACTTCTTATGAAGTACTGCAGCACATTCACATCCAATCACCTGGACATCACATGGATATCTTGTCAAGGTAAAAGTGCTGGACAGGACGCCATGGCACTTTGAGTAAAAGAAGCAATCTACATCCGGGCATTCAAGCCTTCTCTCAACAGGAACAGAGGGCGAAACAAGCTTCCGAATGTCTAAGACCTGATTATCGATCACTACGTCGCTAAGGTCAAAGTGGGTCGTATCACTGAGGAAGGCTGCAGTTAGTAGCTGGAAATTTGAGGTAATTCTTTAAGTTTTGTTTGTGTGTTGAGAACAAAATTTCAACTTTTCCTTATTTTCAACCAACAAAGATGAACTTTTAGGATACATAAAAATTATTCATTTGTAGTAGTTAGAAATAAAGAGAACTAACCTGAACCACTCTGTCAGATGATCGGCATGACCTCCGTGTCGACAGCTCTGACACCATGAAAACCATTCTCCAAAGTCTGTCTGCTTCGTCATGGAATTCACTGATGATAAGATTGCAAACAAGTGATAACTTCAAATGGGTGACAGTTTTCAAAAATCAATTTCAAAGGACAATCACAGCTCATCATCTAGCATCCAGTCTTTTACAATTCTATCATACATTGGGCCTTTTCATGTAAAAAAAACCATCAGTGTGGCCATTTTTTATGCTTTTTTCTACGAATTTGCACTTCCAGACACTTATTCAATATCAAAATAGTGATTCATTTTGTGTTGTATCACAAGAGACTTGATATCTCCCAGCATATCCAGCACTACCAGCATGAGAGAACAGCTGAAAGCTTTAAGATGACAAATCCTGAAGCTATCAACTTTCTTCAAACTGATTGAGGAGTTCTGCCATCCCATGACAAAAGGAGACAACTCAGATTTTTTTTTTCTAAAGGCCGTGTCACTCAAATTCCTTAAGCATTATGTAAACAGAAAAGAGCATGTATACAGAAAATAACACAAATTAAGAAAATGTCAATTTTGAAAAAAAAGAAAAGAAATCAGAGTTGCTTCTCTATGTCATGAGACAGCAGTAAACATGAACCACCTATTATATTATTATTAAAAATTATATTGATATCTCTTTGATTGATTTGATTTATTCACCAGCAGAACAAAATACAATTCCGAAATAATGACATAAAAAAACCCACTTTTTTCTTTTGCATTTCAGCGTTTTGTGATACCATACCTCAGCAGGGCACAATGAAAAACACCCACTACCAGAATTTGGTGGGAATCAGTCCATGGGGGCCTTAGATATGACCTCAAGAAAACATAATTAGCCCTACTGAAGTCAATGTATAATTGGTCTGGTTCTAAATATTAGGAACCAGGCCAATGATTTCAACGGGGCTAGTTAAGTATTTATGAGGTCATATCTAGTTTAGATAGTTAGTTTAGTTTACTGCAACGATGTAGGACGAAGCCTGTTCATCGATCAAAGTAGAAATGTCTAATGCTGCTCTCCTTCAGACAAAATTAGATGCGCTACTTATGTTGGCATGGAGGGGTGGCAGGGATATCGTAGACAGTGAAAAATTCCATAGAAACACACTGGATTGTTTCCCACCAAATATGTGTTGCAGAGGTATTTCATCATGATCAAGTGAAACATGGTATCAAAAAAGGTAAAAAAAAGAGGAAAACCGATGACGTCACACTTCAGTACTCTATACATATTTACATGAATGAGAAGAAGGATCATATATAGTAAATTGATTACTATGGTACATGTAGTAGCTGGTGGTTGTTTTATAAAGCTGTTCGTAAATAAGAGCACCTAATAGAATGACTGGTGAACGTTTCTTACGTGCTAAATAATCACATTGAACATTTAAAGGTGAATATCATTTACCAAAAGAAAGGATCACCAGTCGTGCTTAGAGTCACTCTTAAAGATAAATTCCAGTATTGGTAACAATCTCAAAATGACTTTTTACAGAATCTAATATAATGACCACACACGTGTCTGTTTGTATGAATAAAAATTATGTGGCAAAGGGTTCTGGGAGAAATTGTGTAATTGCTGAGAAATAAGCAAAATAAGCGCGGATTCGGTCACTTCCGTCAGGTCTTTATTCCAGCAATAATAATACACTGTCCCACGTGTGCCTATCTGTGTTGGTGATCTTCAGTGTGAACATTTCTCAGCGTAGATTTCAAGATTTCACAAAGTTCAGTTTATGTAACTGTACCAGATCTAGATCCTCGATGATATACTGACAATTAAGCCTTGTTTTACAGACTTTCTCATGAAATCAGTGATTACTGCAACTACTGGAATTTCTCTTTAACAGCTTCATGAAAAATCCCCTGGTAGCTGTGTGTTTTACAATAAAGAGATGCTTTTGGGCCATTTTTGGTCAAGTGTGTGACCGAAATTCACAAACCTTGACTTTAATTAGTTATATAAATCTTAAAATTTTAGAGATTTAGTAATTAAAAGGTTATATAACATAAACATGTATAATCAGCTATCATTTGGAAATATTTTTGATGTCTCCAACATGCAGGTTCAAGGTCAGAGGTCAAAAGAAGTGTCATGTGTGTGACTTCACACAGAAGCATGGTATTGAAAGTTTCATTTCATTTTGAAATTCCTGTAAATTTCAAAATGAAATGAGACTTTCAGAATCATCATAATTAGTCATAAATCTAAAAAATTTTAGATTTATGACTAATTAAAATCAAGGCTTGTCATAATTTCGGTCAAACACATGAACAAGAATGGCCCATTAGGGGCTACATGAATGGGCGTTTAGCAATTCCATTACCGACCTGTCTGCTTGCCCGAGGATTTGTAGCTTCTCTGATTCGGGCTCAGTTTGGATTCTCCGGACCTCGTTCCCATGTGCATCAAACACAAAGCACACCTCGGCAATGCCTTCCGACACTTGTAACAAGTATTCGCCTGAAAGTAAACAGTTGAATGTGGTGTTAATGTATTTCTTTTGGCATTTGAAAGAAGAATGTCAAGGACTAGTCTAACTCTAATCTAAAATCAATAGGTAACTGCAAGTTACTGTAACTGTAAATATGAGAATACATCCAAGTTTCAGCTCACATATATTGCTTGTACGGGGACACCACTTCGATGGACCCCTTTTTTTTAGACCTAATTTTCAGTTCTCTAGATACTCCGAATGACAAATTTTCAGTTCAGAAGCTGCCCAGCCCCGCTCGCAAGACCCCCCCCCTTTACGAGACATCTCAGTCCCCCGGCCCTGCCAAAATTGTCGAGCACGAGCAATGCATGTGAAAGATGTACGTACGGCTTTGCAACTCCCTACATTTAACTAGTAGCCACTCCATGCATGGCGAGTGCATGCACAGCGCTCGACCTACAGTGTCATGATCCCATTCTGTAGACAGTGTTTTTCACACAGCGCTGTATATATTTAGTTCCCAAGACCCCATACTTTACCCTTTTAGTCAGTATCTTAGACCCCCATTTCAGAGTTTCGTGAGGCACACCCCCATCAAAAAATAATTTCAGTGCCCCTTCCCCCTCCTGGGGCACTAGCATGATATGAATCCAGCAGGACGCATGCCCGTTTTTTTACATAGCCGCTATACGCTAATGCCTACGATCTAATGAGTTCTAGAAACCCCATTTTTTGATGTGGTCAGTTCCAGAGCATTGAATTTTTAGCAATCGTTGATCAAGAGCCTTTCCAGAGACCCCCATTTTCAGACCAAGATTCAGTTCCAGAGCCCCCAACCCCCAACTTTGGCAAGGCACATAGGCATCATGTTATAATTCCAGGACACTACTTACCCTTCTCTGTTGGAACGCCCTTGCATAGCCTCCCATGTAGCCTGACTTGCCTCCCTTGGCTAGCTCACTGGGTGAGATGGGACTCTGACAGAAGTGACAGCTGACATAGATCTGCTTGGAGACCTTCTCTTTGGCATGAGCTTGGTACAACAAATCAAACTTTGCCCTGCAAAACAGAAACAAATAATCAATTTCGATAACTACTCTACAGCACAAATAAAAATAAATATGCTTGCTTACACAGTGCATACTGAAATAAAGGTAATCAAAATTTAGATGTCTATGGCTTATTTTGATGTTCTGTGATACTACAAGTTTTAATTCTTTTATTCGGTAACCTATGTGAGTATTCTTACTTGCCATCTATTTGGTATGAAACAATGGACCTGGTGGGTGTTTCATAAAGCTGTTCGTAAGGGGTGACTTTAATAACGACTGGTGATCTTTTCTTCTGGTAAATGATATTCACCATTAATGTTCTTTGGTGACTATTTAACACGTAAGAAATTTTCACCAGTTGTTCTTAAAGTCACTCCTAACTTACGAACAGCTTTGTGAAACGGCCCCTGGGGGAGTTTTGCAAAGATTTAAGTGTGACTAATATTTTGGATAAGCACAATCCTTTATTTTGGAGTAAAGGAATTTTATTTTTGAAATCATGGCCTATCATACAATCGCTGTGATGTCATTGCAATCTTTGGAACTTGCCAGAATCATAATGTGTATAATATGGCCGAATTTTTTTTTCTAGATTAGCAGTATAGCACTGCCATTTTTAAACATTGTAATGTGTTTAAAACATTAGTCACAGTGACATACATGTAGATGATTTTGCTTTGTAAATATGATAATAAGAGTCTTCAGAATTTTGTCATTCAATCATTTCTCGCAATAAAACCAGAAATGAAATTAAAAGTTTTATTCCAAAATTGGGTCGCAGATCAATCTTAAGTTTGTTGTGGCCTTTAGAGGAGTACTGAAGAACTGACCTTTCATGCCAAAGTCTCCATGTATCTAGGAGTTGCCTATAGCTCTCAATCCAATGCTGTACTGATTCTTCCCTGTACAGGTCTGGTGGCAGGGCTTGGACTGCTACAAGGCTGGCCGTCTGGACATCTGCAGTCTAGAGGATTACAAATTATAAGGTCATTAATATATTTAAGTAAACACAATCTCAGAGGGAACACAGAAATAGCTTTGGCAGAGAGGAGATTTTATTTATATATGGTTTATATTAGAAGAAAATAACTAAGGACTTCATCATCGACTTAAATCTTGCTCACACATAGCAAAGTTCAGTATCATTCTTTTTTTGTATGAGGTATGAAAAATTGTTTATGCAGAATATATAATGTGAACCAATTAACTAGAGCCAAATTAATTTATTTATGGGAGATGGTTTCCTCCAGCGTCCCTATGACTCAGAAGTACAAGCTTCGACTACACCCCCAAAATAAAGTAATAATGATGTAATGTGCTTGTCTGTGCACCCTTGGTCATTTCTTTTTAACAGATGTTTAGTGTGTAACATACAGTTATCAACAAAAATGAGGCACTTTTATGCGTCTAAACAAGATTTTAAAAAGATTAGATGACATTGGCAGACTTAACTGTGCAATTGTACGAGATGTCTATATATTTACAGATAATTCTATGATTTTACTCTGTAATGAAATTGTAAATTGGCCCTTCCGGCTCTGCTGCTGGCAAATATTCATGTGTATACTAATAAATATTACAGATAACTTGCAAGATCTTTTCAAACGCCAATTGATAACCGACTTACCCTATCGACATACGATTGCAATAGCTCCACACCATCTTTAGTGAGTCCAGTAAGGAGGACACCGGCAAGGTTGCCATCGGTTACGACCTGTAAGGTCAGATCCTGCACAAAGGTCACCAGCTGGACATCATTCAGGAAGATACAGGCAAAGGCAACGCGATCCTCGATGCTGATCTCCAACTCTCTCTGCAATATGTTACGGAAAGTTAGCATGAACATTACGTGGCTGGACTGATAAAACCTTGTATCTCAAAATTCAAAATTTTAAGGGCAGCTTAGAAAAGGCCTATTTTTAAAATAAAGCAATGGTGGCAGTCTCATTTTGCCTAAAACAGTCTACTGATAACTGAGAAGAACTTTTTCAAGGCAAAAGAAGGCTGCTACCCATGTTATAACTCTAAAATCAAGCTCATTCTGAGCTGTCATCAAAATAATATGAGGCCGTCGTCAACATCAAGCAGGTCGCTCATGACGACGGTCTCCTGCGTTCTGAAATTGAGTTAAATAATATTCTTCATACACTTTTTTTTATATTCAGAAAGAGATCGTAAATGATACGTGTGTCTAAAATGTATATAGGTACATGTAATTGTAAAATGTATGTAATAATTGATTATGTTGTATTATGTTGAACGCAGAAATAAATTTCAAGCAAACAAAGCAAACAAATAATATCACACATTTTCCAAAATTATTCCCCGACTTTTCCCCGACTTTTCCTTGACCACAAATTTTTCTATGATTTTCCATGACTGTGGGAACCCTGAATAACTGAAACAAAAGCTGCAATTGAGCTTTGGACATCCTGATCAGTTTTCCAGACCACATACATTGCACTACGGCATTCCGCAAGGTTCCGTCCTTGGGCCACTGTTGTTTACACTCTATGTTCGTCCAATTGGAGATATCCTTCGATCTCATGATGTTTCCTTCCACATGTATGCAGATGACATTCAGATCTACACCATGTTTGTTCCAACGGATCCAGTGGCAGTAGACTGCTAAGTGGACAATTAATTGCAAGGACTAAACTGATCATTCCGAGGTGTAGAACAGTTGTTTTAGTGGCCAAAAACAAATATGGAGTAGTGTGTGTGCAGCGCTTTGTAACCGAAAGGAAAAGGCGCTATATCAAATGACTTTTGGATTGGATTGGATTGATCCATAGTATGACGTTATTCAGTAGCAAATGTAGATAATTGCCTTACCAAAGGATGTCGGTGCCATAGCGGTATTTGAACCCCAGACCTTGTGATTCAAAGCCAGGAGACCTATCCACTGAGCCACAACACCTCTACATTAAAGGGGAAGTTCACCCTGACAAAAAGTTTATTGTAAAAATAGCAGAAAAAATAATAAAAAATATTGCCGAAGGTTTGAGAAAAATTCATCAAATAATTAAAAAGTTATTAGAATTTCAATTATTTGATTTGTGACGTCATATGCGAGCAGCATTCATACATAGCGAATGGTAAAAAATCAAATAAATGTCATTTTCTCAGAAAATATGAAAATGGTTTTCACTGAACCCTTTGTATATCAATAGACTAATCATTTCACACCCGATCATGAATAGAAGACAAAATTAAGTCATCAGGAACCATACAAAATTTGAAATTCATGCATTTTATATTACATAACACATGGGGCAGCTGCTCGTCTATGACGTCACAAATCCAAAACTTTGAACTCTAATAACTTTCTTACTTTTTAACGGATTTTCCTGAAACCTTCACCAATATTTTTTACTAATTTTTCTGCTGTTTTTACAACAAAGTTTTCTTCAGGGTGAACTTCCTCTTTAATGAATTAAGGAATGGAATATGCAAACTTACAACGACAGCCTCGTATTTATCATCGTTGGTTGTAAGGAAGCCGAACATGGCTCTAAGGTACGGGTTCCGAAGCTGACGACAGAGGGCGCTGCACATCGAACACCAGAGGGTGTCCTTGTCTGGTGTGAATCCAGACAGCGCCATGGCAACGGGATGCAGGTCATGACTGCCATCTTGACGTAAAGATAGAAACAAGGAGAGAAATAACAAAGAACACTGCAAAAAGTAAGCACATGATTACAGTATTACTAATAGTAATCCAGGTTCTAAATCTGATTTAGTCTCTGACTATTATAGAGATGGCCGGATTTTCCTCACATAAATAATAATAATAGACATTTATATAGCGCCATCTATCTATAAATATTCTATTCCGAGGCGCGTTTTAGTATTATTACATGTATTAACCCGGCTTTAGCTTAAGCTGCCTTTCAGTGCTCAAGCATTCAAGGAATTAATCCTGCTGAGTACCCATTCACCTCACCTGGGTTGAGTGCAGCACACTGTGGATAAATTTCTTGCTGAAGGAAATAACGCCATGGCTGGGATATTCGAACCCATGGCCCTCTGTTTCGAAGTCAGAAGACTAATCCACTGGGCCACAATGCTCCACCCCCATCCTCCCCCTCCCAATGTGAAATATATTTTTGAACAGAGAAATGAAAAGGTCTATACTTGTTTGGTATCATGCATTTGGTATGGACCCCCCCGCATTTCTTGCTTTAATGGGATATGAAACAAATTTACACGACCTACGTATACATATGTGGGACCTTCCTAAAATTATTTGTCTTTGGTTTCCAGTTCTTATGAAAGTTTTATAATTTTATCAAATTTCAACATCTATCAATAGTTCATGCAATGAAATTGAGAATGTGAAAAAAAAAGGGTGGTACATGTAAAAGACGCAGATTATTTCGTGGAATCTGCCATTTTTTTGGTCAGAGTCAGATCATACCTTTAGCGGCTTCAGCTCCTCTGTTGAGTATTTCAATAGCTTGTCTCATCTTCAGATGGAACACACATATAGCTGCTGCTCTCTCATACCGCCCTTCAGTCTCTAACCTATAAACATATCAAGAACAGAATGTCGCGCACTTACCATTATTTTCAAAATCTCATACATTTTTCTTCTTTGCAATGTTGGAAAATATTGGGTGAAGTGGAATCTACTACAATGTCAAGTCCACCCCAGGAAAATGCTGACTTTAATAAATAGAGAAAAATAAAACTATCATAATGCTGAAAATTTAATCAAAAACGGATGTAAAATAAAAAAGTTATGACATTTTAAATTTCACTTATTTTTCAAAAAACAGTGATATGCACAACTAGGTGAGTCAGTCGATGATGTCCATCACTCACTATTTCTTTTGTTTTTTTATTGTTTGAATTATACAATATTTCATTTTTATAGATTTGACAATAAGGACCAACTTGACTGAACTATATGTATATAGTGTTAAACAATGCTAATTTCACATGTTCAGGGAGGAATTAATCGTTGTATCACTTGACAAATGAGGAGAAAATTAGAATACTAAATATCTTATAAAATAAAATACAAAAGAAATAGTGAGTGGATGACGTCATAGTCTCCTCATTTGCATACCTATAAGCGAAACTTTAAAATGTCATAACTTTCTTATTTTACATCCCATTTTGATGAAATTTTCAGCGTTACGCTTGTTGGATTTTTCTCTTTTTATTCAAATCAACTTTTTGTTGAGGTGGACTTGTCCTTTGAATCAAATCTAATAAAATAAAATCATGGTTTACCTCTGTGTGAAATCCCTGAAGGCGTTGTGATCTCCGTCAAAGTCCCATCCACACAACCTCAGAGCATGTGACCTGTCAAACACGAACAAATATTCTTTTATAAAAAGAGCATTAAAGGAGAATGAAACCTTTGGAACAAGATAGCTTGTGTGAAAACAGAAAGATCAACGAAACAGTTCACAAAAGTTTAAGGAAAATTATGAAAATACTTTTTCTTATTTACGAGATAACTCATACATCTACTTGATTTGCTAGTTCAGCCTTCTGGACTGCCATACCCGAAAAGAACTCCCAAGGATTTAAAAAGCGCGCGCGCGCCCTCTCCCGTTCAGGCTTACTACCCATGAACACCGCGCAATTAGCGTCCATCTTCCTCAACTTTTGCAAGCCCATACGTTGAAACATGTTGCTACGCAAGGCGGAGGGTCGGTGGGAGGGTATCAAGTAGATGTATGAGTTATCTCGTAAATAAGAAAATCAGGTAAGTATTTTCATAATTTACTTCAATAACTCCATACATCTACTTGATTTGCTAGACCAACACGGACTCAAACCGTAGGGAGGCATGTTTTCAAATGTAAGCCTAAAAAATTTAAAAAACCCCAAAACCACGAAAATTAGGGAGAGGGGGAAAAAGCCGCAGCTGCTTTAAGCGCCGAAGCAGCAAATCTCGCCTCACTGGACGGAATGTCCTTCAAGTAGAAAGAAGTGAAGGAGTTAGATGAGCGCCAAAAGGCGGCCCTCAAAATGTCCTCGAGAGGAATGCCCTGAAAAAGGGCCCATGACGAACTAATGCCCCTAGTGTCATGGGCCTTAGGTCTGGTTGTATCAGACAACAACGCACCCGCGCCCGCTGAGTTGATGGCCTCAACAATCCATCTAGAGATGGTGTCGCGGGATGCTGCTGAAAAGGGTTCACGTGAAATTACAAATAATTGATCTGAACTCCTAGACGATTTGGTGCGATCCAAGTACCACTTTAACGCCCTCACGGGACACCACAATCTATCCTCTGAAATAGACGAAAAACTAGACAGAGGGGCCAGAAAGACTTCAACTGAACCAGAGGACATGGTTTGATTCTTTGCGATGAACGAGGGGGTCGGAATTAACCTAACACCCCGTCTCTCCCAGCGAATGTGTCCCGGGGAAACACACAGGGCGTGGAGAGAACTTCGCCTTTGGCCCGAAGCGATAGCCATTAAAAACGCTGTTTTGATAGCTAAGTTATGGAGAGAAGCCTCCGCTAGGGGCTCAAAGGGCGGTTTTGCAAGGGCCTTAAGAACTGCAGACAAACTCCACGACGGGGCTAAGGATTTGACTGGTGGACGCTTCACGAAAAAGGATTTTAATAAATCCGTAATGACTGACGAGTTAGATACAGAAGAGCCATCCGCGAAACCGCGGTGCGTCGCTGCAATCGCGGACCGATAGCCCCTGATAGTTGCGATCGCTTTGCCTTTATCAAAAAGGTCAACCAGAAAATCTGCGATCGATGCAATCGAAGCAGAGCGAGGATCGAGTGAGCGTTGATTGCACCACTCTGAAAAGATGCCAAGTCTGGAGTTGTATAAGCCCAACGTGGAAGCACGCCTGCTTTCCGAGACAAACTTGGCTGCCCGATCCGACAGACCTAGGGCCCGGGCATCCTCCCCGAGAGCGGCCACGCAGTCAAGTGTAGTGACTCCGGCCGCGGATGCCTGATTCCCGAGAGGGGCTGAGAAACTAACTGACTTGTCGGAGGTAGAGTGAGAGGATCCCCCACTAATAATTCCAGTAGTTGAGGGAACCACGCCCTTCCCGGCCAGTTGGGTGCTATGAGAAGTACCCACGCCCTGTCCGCCTTCACCTTCCGGAGGACTTGCGGGATCAGGGAGAAAGGCGGGAAGGCATAGCACCTCTGATGTCCCCAGTTCATTGAGAAAGCATCGAGATGTGACGCTTCCATCTCGTTTACTCGAGAGCAGAAGACTGGGAGCTTCCGGTTCAGCGCTGTTGCGAATAGGTCGATGTCCAGCGGCCCCCCAGCGGTGGAGAATCGACCTGAAGATCTCTGGGTTTAGTGCCCACTCGGAGGGGAGGCAGCGCCCCCGAGAGAGGAAGTCGGCTATGAGGTTGTCCCTGCCCGGTATGTACGAGGCAATCGGGACAATCTCTGCTGCACGACACCACTTCCAGAGACCCGCAGCCAACGCGTCGAGAGAATCCGACCGTGTGCCCCCTTGCCTGTTTATGTATGCTGCCACAGACCTGTTGTCCGTACGGACCAGCACTGTCCGCCCGATTAGCTTGTGCTGAAAGTGGCGAAGTGCGTTGGACACCGCTTGCATCTCCAACACATTGATGTGAGGGAGAGCGCCTGGATATGCCCAATCTCCGGACACCATCTCCCCCTCGCAGTGGCCACCCCAACCGGAGAGCGAGGCGTCGGTGGTCACTGAGGCTGACGGGAGGGGAGTCTGTAGTGGCTTGCCCTGAGCCACGAATGCTGGGCGAGTCCAGGGCGCTAAACTGCGACGGATAGCCAGTGGCAGGGGAATCCGAGAATGCAGTGAGTCTACCCCGGGGCTGTAGTAGCGGAGAAGATGTCTTTGGAAGGGCCTCATGTAGAGACGACAATCTTGCATTATGTCTACTAGACTGGCCATATAACCTAGTAACTGAAGCCAGACGCGGGCTTTCACGTGACTGCGCCCCCTTAGGGAGCGGGCGAGAGACGTGATCGACCGCACCCTGTCTGGGCTGGGCCGCGCGAGCTGGTTCGGTATATCTATCCTCGCGCCCAAATACGTGGGAACGCGGGAAGGAGTGAGCTCCGATTTCTCCCAGTTGATCATGAACCCGAGGTTCTGAGTCACCCGTAGTAGCAAGGAGAGGTGAGCTTGTAACTTTGCCTCTGAGTCTGCGACAAGAAGCCAGTCGTCTAGATAGACGAAGAGTCGCAGGCCTTGGTTTCTCAAATAGGCTGCCACGGTGGTGACTATGCGAGTAAACACTCGGGGCGCCGGTCGCAGCCCGAACGGGAGGGCCCGGAATCGGTAAGTCACACCGTCGAATTGAAAACCCAGCAGATCTCGTGAAGCTGGGTGGATAGGAATGTGGAAGTACGCGTCGCGTAAATCCAGAGACACTGCCAGGTCCGCCGCCTCCAGTGAGGGGAGGATCGTGGCTAACGTTTCCATCCGGAAATGTTCGGTCGGAATGAACGTATTGATTCTCTTCATGTTGAGAATCATTCTCAATTTGCCCGAGCGCTTGGGAATGACGAAGATCGGGGATAGACAAATATTGGGGTTGTCTGTCACCCTCTCTATCGCGTCCTTCTCCACCAGTGCGGCGATTTCGGCCGCAATGTACTGATGGTGGAGGGTGGAGGAAGGCGGTGAGGCGATGCGAATCGCGCCGTGCGGGAAGGCTTCTATTTCTATAAAGAAGCCGTCTCGCACGACGGATAAGATGTATGCGTCTTCCGTGATTTCCTCCCAAGCCGGGAGAAAATGACGGAGACGCCCGCCTACCTTGCCCAGCGCTCGGGGCAGCATGTCAAACCGACTGCTTCGGTTTGGGCGGCGCCCTCGAATTGGGTCGCCCCCCTCTTCCCCTGCCTCTGCCTCTGACTTCTCGCTGGTCTCGAGAGACTTGAAAGTTTCGAGGCGGCGGTGCTGGAGCCCGGCGTCTCCGGGCAGCAGCAGAGCGGGGGTGGGTTTGCACCCTCGGAGCTGGAGGCTTCCTCGTCGTGGGAGCCGCCGGGCGCTTGGGTCTGAGCTCCTTAATAAGCTCTGACGCCTGCTTGCGACCGTCGACCTCCTCCTTGAGGAGGGAGGCCGCTACGCCCCCGAAGAGGAACTTATTGCTTTGGGGAATGCCTGGGAGGAAGTTAGCGATTTCCTTGGGCGGGATGCCGAGTTTGCCAAGCGCCCTCTCCCGCCGGGCATTGGTTACGAGGGACGCAGAGAAGGATAATTGCATCCATAAGTCGCCAATCAGAGAAAGTAACGCTTCGTCTAAGGCGACCCCGTCACCCTCCGACACCCCCAAATCAGCCGATTGAGCTCTGAGAGCCATTAGGGCCCCGAGGTAAGCCGTCAGGCGAAGGGCCGAGCGGGTTTGACGCTCATATGCTACCTCCTGTCTTTCCGACGAGGAGTGCTGGTTGGCGGAAAAACGGGTCCCCAACCTCGCCCCGATACGATCGAGTCCCCAACCTCGCCCCGATACGATCGAGTTCTGGGGAAAACGATTTAGGCATAAAAAATGCCTCTTGGTCCTCCTGGACAAAAGTAAACTCTCTTCCATAAGACTTCTGTCCTTTGTTCTTAACCAGTGGGGAGCTGGCTAGAGCGGCAGCATTCTCAAAGGCCGACTTGAAGTCCTTGGTCAGTCTAATGCCTTTCGACGCCTGAAGCGGCGGGGCGAAAAATAAGGACTCCCCTTCTTCATCAATACCCCCGCTCGGAGGGTAGATGTGAGGTAGATACTTCTCAAGCAGCGCCTGGGCGCTTACTGAAGAGTCGACCGTGGGAGGGTTATCCTCGCCTTCGAGAGACTCCTCGTAAGGGGAGTCTCGCTCGCTCTGATCCGGGAGGATGTCACCATGACAAGTTTCCTCCCCTGGAGGAGCTCCGAGAGCCGCGGGAGCCGTACGGCCTCTCGGCCGGCTCTCGGGGAGGCAAGGGAGTCCAGTATGCGCCGGGGTGGATTCGAGAGATTCAACCGAATCGCTCGAGGATTCCCCGGGTGTCTGGTGGTTATCTCTCACTTGTCTCGCTTGATGCTCGGGGGCACCAGCGGGGTGAGTAGAGGTCGAGGGTGGGACGAACCCGCACCGCTCGAAAGCAGAATGTAGCAGCATGAATAGCTGTGACATCTGACCACCGACACAAGGGTCTGAAGGAGGAATGCCCCTGGCAGCAGGGCTGGCCAACCTCTCCTTCGACCTCTTCTTCTTCTTCTTTTTTGCGGGCTCCGCCGGCGTGGCCGGAGCAGAAGAAGGCACAAGAGGCGCGGGTGATCTCTTACGATTTGCCGCCCCTGGCAGGGCGGCCGCCAACAACGAAACATCACCCGAATCTGACGGGGTCAGATTGTGGTCACAGTCTGATGTGTGACGCCTCTCGCGGTCAGGGGCTGGGCGATCTCTCCCGATGCTGTCAACGGAGGACGACTTATACGGCAGAGATCCTGACCTGTGCCGGGGGGAGAGAACCGCACTCTCCCTCCGGACTTCTGGTGACCCGGTAGCCGGTGGGTCGCATAGCCCTATGGGTGCTGCGGCGGCAGGACCTAGTTTAGGCTTGGAAGCCTTGGCTACCACTTTTTTCTTTGTCCGAGACCGTGGCACCACAGTCTCGGCCTTCCTACTCTTAGCATCCGACCGCAAATTCGGAATGCTGATCGACGCACCCTCATACTCACCGCCGCCGGAGGAAGCGGCCGATTTCTGAACACTTGCAATCGGGACGGTCCCCGTGGGGGACACCAGGTCCTCTGGGGCTGTGTTAGTCCCACTCATCGGTGCCTCTCTCTACCCTGAAAAAAGAAAAAAACAAGAATTTTTTTTTTTTTTTTTTTTTTTATACCAAGATCTCGCTTGGGAGACCGGAGTGGTCTTTCTCTCCTCCTATAAGAAATTTGTTTGAGCAAACAGAACAATTCAAAAGGGGAAGGGTAGGGAGGAAGAAGAACCTAAGAAAAGGGATTGAGAATTTTTACGATAATTTCCAAGAGAAAAAACGTAACCTCCTGTGGAAAGGTAAAGAAATTCAGAACAGGAGGAAGGAGGAACGTCTCTAGTAACGATTCCAAGAGGAAGAAGACACAGAAAAACCTCAAAGAAGAATCGTAGAGCCCGCCTGTCGAAGTAAAAAATATAAGACTAGGAGGGGAGAGGGAATTGAATGAAGAAACAATTCCGGGAAAGGTCAGAAAAAAAATTTCTAACAAGAAGAAGACCCCACCTGCAAAAAAATTTTTTTTTTTTTTTTTGGGGGGGGGTTGAATAACCAATCAACCAAGATAAAATTGCTTAAGTCGAATTAAGCAATCCCTGTAGAGAAAAAAGGGGGTTTTAGGTTCCGTCTGTGAATAAAATCTTAATCAAGAAAATTTATTCAGAGCAGAAAGGAACAGGAATTGAGCTTAAGGATCCGCCTGTGAATAAAATATCAATCAAGAAATTTATTCAGAACAGAAAGGAAAAGGAATTGAGCTTTAAGATCCGCCTGTGAATAAAGTATCAATCAAGAAATTTATTCAGAACAGAAGGAAAAAGGAATTGAAGAATTAATCAATCAATAATCAATCGAAAATCTTAATAATCAATTCCGGAAGTAAGGAAAAAAACAGAGTTGTAGATCCCAACCTGCAAAAAGAAATAACAAGAACACCCACAACAACAAGTGTAAAGGTTGTCTAGAATATAATTCAAGAAAACGGCACTAAAACCACCACACTTTGAACGTGAAGAACAATAACCGTGGCAGGAGGAGGCTTGCTGCCACGTAGGCAGACTAAACCCGGTGCCTCGCGAACGCGCTAGCGAAGCGGCGCGACGAGGGGGGGGGGGTTCGAAGGACCCACCGCCGAGGAACGTGTTTCAGCGTGAAGAACCCAAACGTTAGGAAAACAATTTAAGTGTCACCAAAAACACGCTAAAAAGTCGCGCCGGGTGTAAATCCTGAACACAATCTAACACACAAACGGAAAGATTGAATTTAAAAGGGAGAATGCACAATTGATAAGCAAAAAGAATATACCAAAGATCAAAAAAAGATTTGAACTTCGGGAGACTTATCTGAGCACGTCTTGACAGATGGCTTGCCGAAAGCAAAAGAGGAAGATGGACGCTAATTGCGCGGTGTTCATGGGTAGTAAGCCTGAACGGGAGAGGGCGCGCGCGCGCTTTTTAAATCCTTGGGAGTTCTTTTCGGGTATGGCAGTCCAGAAGGCTGAACTAGCAAATCAAGTAGATGTATGGAGTTATTGAAGTAAATCAGACAAATATTGCGATCACTTATGCTATGGAGATCTTCACATTGGCAATGCGACAAAGATGTGTGATGTCACTTGTGAACATCCCTCCCCATTACTTTAGTATATATTTCACTTAAACTGCCTCTTTTATCACACCTATCAGTAGATCATGTGTTCTTTTTATAGGAGGGCATGTAATACAGATTTTTAAAGAATGCATCATGGATAAAGAGTTTGTAACACCATAAGAAAAGGCAAAAAGAGACATATTGGGGGTATTTTACAGTCCATCAAAGGGAAATTTTTCACAAGAGACATCACACATCGTTGTCGCATTGCCAATGGGAGGATCTCCATGGCATTAGTGATTGCAATATTCAAATGCTCATAACTTTCTTACTATTTGTCTGATTTTTCTCAAACTTTCTTTGTTCTTATTCTTTATTTTTCTGTTTTCACACAAGCCGACTTGTTCCAAAGGTTTCATTCCCCTTTAAAGATAAACTCTGGTACTGGAACAAGTGGAAAACAAAATACTCACAGAATTGAACATTTCTTTACACATGGAATTCTAAAAAAAAAAATGATATCTGCCAATCAATGTTTCAGGATTAAAGAGTAATGAGCAAATAAGATCAGAAAGAAGTAGGCCTACTGAAAAATGCTGTCCATTTATAGTGTGGTCCAACATGTTAAAGCATGTGATAATAAATGAACATATTTTTCAGGCAAGCATGAATAATTTTGATTAAACCTTGTTGTCCTAAATAAACATTATGGTGTATGATTATCACTCCGGGATTGCTTTCAACCATTTCCTTTTGAAATTATATTATAGTCATATACCAGAACTCGCACTTAGCTGAGAAAAGGAGAAATATATTTTTAGATACTAAACGCACTATGCTGTCAGGCCTTTGCATCTTCTGGAGAGGAAGTCATTGGCATTATGCCAGAAGAACAATATCACTTGTACAATGTATATATTCAATGGAAACATCTTTCCTACATGAATGATCTCAATTTTTTTTCTCTTGTAATACACTTTGATATGATATAATATAATATCTAGACAATGAAGATAGAGAATTTAATGGTGAAGCATAAATATGGATATTACTAAGGCACTATTTTAAAGCTTGGTATCAATAATATGTCATTATCTATTGTTTTAAGGTACTGAAATCATGGTGACAGCAGTGTTTTCAACTAATTCTTGCATTCGAAATTTACTTGAAACAGAGAGGAAATTGGTATAGAATACATTCCTAGGAGCCATAAATGATAAGTCACAAAAAAAACTTAAAAAAACATTTTTTATTACTTTTTAAATGGCAGATCAAGGGGGGGGGGTAGGGCTCCCTTATTTAATAAGGAGTGTGGGATCAAACTCCAAAACCACTTTACTATTTATGAGAGTCGCGAAAGCAGAACAGTGGCAGATCTACAGGGGAGGGTGGTAGGATGCATTACGTCGCACCTCATCATTATTGGATTAAACCAACTTGTCAACCACCCCCCTTCTTACTTAGCAAAAAGCTATATCTGCCACTGACATATGTCTACAAACCTTTCTTTACTCCTAAAGACATTGGCTTCCAGTATCCCGTCCAATCCATCCCAGGACATGGGTTCCACCTTGCTTCTCAACCCTCCTCCTGTCTGGGGGTTCTCGGACCCTTCCCTGCACATCAGCTGCTTCACCCCACAAAACTCCATCGTTCCCGGCGACGATGGCGCGGAGGATTTCAAGGACGATGCCGACCGGCTGACGGTTCTCAGGGATTTTATTCGTAAACATGGCGGTCAAGGAAATACAATACAAGCTACATTTACATAGCGCATTTAATTAATATTTCTATTAATCAGTAATTTCTATCCTTTAGCTAGTTTGCATTCTTACAATTACTTTGTTTTATACTATCTTAATATTTATGTCTTACACTGTAAAGCATATAGAGAGAGCCTTTTCTGTTATGCGCTTAGGAAATCAATCTGTATTACTATTCTTAATGCGCATATAAAAAGGGAATATAAAACTGGTATATATTTGGTATACACTACTATTGAAATTCACTCATTAAAAAATCTAACTTGATTAAACAAAGCGAACTCAACAGTAGATCTATTTCCTTTCTTTTTACTCCAAAACTCTCAGAGACATGGGCCCGTATTCTGAACTCGGGTTTAACTACGACTGTGTTCTGGTATGCTTCTCATATCTAATGTGCTCTTTCCAATTTGTCTTATTTAATCTTCCCAGACAGTTAAAGAAGGATTTGAGAGTCAAACGAGCTGATACTATGAACCTACTGTTGGAGATTTATGTTACCATTGGCTATCTATAGCCAACTTTAGACCATAATTCATATCAAATCCGACTTTAGAATACGAGACATGCTGATATTGCACTCTAGGAAAAGTGTCTATTATTATCATTCTCCTGATTCTCAATAGCTCAGCAATGTCAGTAGACAAATTAAAAAGAAATAAACATCTTCAATGGGTAGGAATATTAGTAAATTCAGTTCATCAAAATGAAAGGTGGTAAAATTACTCCACAAACTGATTTATACTGAATGAAAATTTGATAAAATTTATTACTATGAATTATCAATATATTATGATAAAACATGTCATTAACAAACAATAGATAAAAAAAAATCAGCTAGGAACATAAAGGATATTTTGCAACCAATGCCACAGTTTCTTGACCTGAGCATCATTGCCTGCTAATGCTGCATTCTGGCTTAGTGGCTCAGTCTGAAGGAGAAAATTACAAAGAAATAAAAGATATATGATAGATATTCTAATTTAACAATGGTAATAGAAGATGAACCCATGATGATATTAATAATGATAATACCAACATGCTTATATAGCTATATAGCTTATATAGCGCATATCACTGCCAAATGCGTCCCTATGCGCTTAATTGGATATTATTACCCTGGCTTTAGCCTCGCATCTTTTTACAGCGCGATGGCATTTCAAGGAATAAATTCCTGCCAGGTACACATTTACCTCACCTGGGTCGAGTGCAGCACAATATGGATGAATTTCTTGCTGAAGGAAATTACGCCATGGCTGGGATTCGAACCCACGACCCTCTGTTTCAAAGTCCGAAGACTAATCCACTGGGCCACAACGCTCCACTGATGATGAAGGCACTCTGATGAAGATGATGATAATGCTTTTGTTGTTGTAGATGTTGGTGGAGGTGGTGGTGATGATGATGATGATGGTAATAATGATGATGATGAAGAAAATTATGATGGTGGTGTTGTTGAAGAAAATTATGACAGTGGTGATGATGATGTTGATGAAGAGGATAATGACAATGATGGTAATAATGATGATGATGTGATGATGATGATGGTGATGATGATGGATATGATGATGACGGTGATAATGATGGTGATGATGGTGATGATGATGGTGATGATAAAGAGGATAATGTTGATGAAGAAAATAATAATGGTGATAATATGGTTATGATGATGATGGTGACAATGTTGATAGAGATTATGATGATGATGACGATGATAACGATTAAGTTGATGATGATCCACAGCATTGATATTGCGCAATATTTCTGTCAAAAACATTCATAACATTCAAACATTCATCATCATTCATATCATGACGGTGATGACGCTGATGTTGACGAAGAAGATTATGATGGTGGCGAGGATGTTGATGATGATGTTGAAGATGATGATGATGCTGACGAAGATGACAATGATGATGATGATGAAGATGACAATAATAATGACTGTGATGGTTTCAATGTTGATGGTGCCAATGATGAAGAAATGTGATTATGATGATGATCACATTTTTTTTAATATAACTAACGATGATAATGATGGTGATAATAATGATCATAATAATAATGAAAGATTTATCTTCCACCCAAAGATCAGACATCCCACTCACCTTCATACCATAGCCATTACAAGCCCTTCTCTTCATGGTCGTTGATATATCCTCGTCACTGGTAGGCCTGTCTGACGACGGGAGGCAGTAGAACAGATGCCTTCCTGAAGCCACTGAACAGGTGGAATGAGGCGACCAGTCCTATACAGGGAGCACATTGAAATAAAGAATGGATTAGGATTGAACATTTTATAGCGCATGTACATATAGGTTAAAGGCCTGGTCACAGTCGTGAGTCGTGGAGCGGAGAGAAAAAATCATCACCGCTCGCTACCATTCACCATTTTCGATTTTTTTTTTGTTTTAGGCTTTTTCCCCCAATTTTGTGAGCAAAATTCGACCCTCTCTCCCTACCGCTACACGACCGCTCCAACAACGCTCGGGCGGTGTGACCAAGCCTTTAGGAATTAAAAAGTGATAACGGATCAGTCCTATAGATGGAGTACATTGGAGATATTAGAATGAAGTAGCCACATATACATAGGGGCAATTCCACACAATATGTACGTTCGACCCCCTATATGTGGGACCTTCATGAAATTTTCTGTCTCTGATTTCTTGTTCTTTATGGCAGACTGTAATATTCTTAAAGGACCAAGAATTTGTCAGTTTATAAAGTAAAGTAAGACTGGAGAAAAATGCGGGTCGGACGTACAAAAAGGTTGATAATTATTTGAAATTGCCCGTAGGTTAAAGATAAATACCAGTAGTGGTAACATCCCAAAATGAGTTTGAATAGAATTCAGTGAATTTACCACCCAAGTATTTGAACATGTATGCATAAATAGAAAAGTATGTGTCAAATGAATCTGGAAAAAAAAGTGTAATTGCTGAGAAATGAGCAAAAAAAGCATGGAATTCCATAAAATGTCTGGTATTTTTCTAAACAATATTAATACACACACTGTCCCACATATGCCCTTTTGTGTTAGTGATCATCAGAATCATCGGGTTTCAGCTGAGATTTCATGATTTCATTGAGATAAGTTTATTTCAATGTACCAGAACTAGAATTTGATTTTAAAGAATTTCTCACGAAATAATTGTTTGCTGCAACTACTTTCTTTCACCTCCAAAGAATATGAAAGGATTTTAGGCCCAGGGTGAAAGGAGTTGCATCCTCCAACCAAATGACTTTCAAATTTAACGAGTGGAACGCCTCTAGCAGTCTTGCCTGCATTACGCGATTCAGTTTGAAGATAAAGAATTACAACAACAAAAAAAATTGAGAAAGAGAAAGAGGTATGAGAAGTATTTGTTTCCCCCACCCCCTGACAACTGTTCTAATTTTGCATGTAGTGGCTAGGACATGATTTTAAATGTGACATAATTTGTTAGCACAAAAAAAAACTGCTATGTTTGTAACAACTTTGCTATTAAACTTTGAAATGATGAGCAAGTGACTTTTTAATAGGTATCAAAATATTAAAAGCTTACCAGTGATATGGCATCGTAGATTGTCAGATCTTGCATAGCGCCCCCAGGTGACAGAGCTAGCATTCTGTTCTCCTGGTTCGGATGCCAAGCAAAGATGGCTACTTGATGCTGATTCAGATAATTTGCTAAAACACGAAAGACAAAAAAAAATCTTCAATAATAGGCATGACAAAGAAAGAAAGCTGAAGACAGTGTAAAAACAAATACCTTTTAAATTACCAAGAAAAGAAATATTTTGTGTATTTCAATTTGAAAAATGATGGCCAATCTATCCTCAACAAAAATGAGGAATGCGCAGAACCATACTGTAAAAAATTGTTTTCCAACAATCATTTTGTATATTTGGACTCGTAAAATGGAAGACGAGGGTCACATTCAAAAAGAAAATCATTTGAATGTAAGGTAGCCCAATCAGCACAATCACTGGTTTTCACTGGGCCTTTTAACAACAAAGAGAGCAAAACTGGGTACATATTCCAAAGATTCAAAATGTTACAAAACAATGTACAAAGTTTGGCAGCATCATACATTGGCTCCCTGTAAAACAGCGTATTATGTTCAAGATTTTAACTTTCCATTGTGTTCATGGCTCATCTCCCCAGTACCTTATTTCACTGATCAAAAGTTATACCCCTTCAAGATCCTTACGTTCCTCCTTTTCCAATTCTCTTGTTACCCCCAAAGCTTCCAAAACCTGGGGTGAAAGATCATTTGTGTACTCATCCTCTAAGCTATGGAATAGCCTCCCTCAAAACATCAAACAGTGCTCGACTTCTGAAA
The DNA here is from genome assembly GCF_018143015.1 of Lytechinus variegatus. NCBI lineage: Eukaryota > Metazoa > Echinodermata > Echinoidea > Temnopleuroida > Toxopneustidae > Lytechinus > Lytechinus variegatus. The sequence goes on from NC_054752.1 coordinate 10,208,437, forward strand.
CTTTCAAACATTACCTCAAAAAATTTCTGTTCAATTCCTCTTAATTTCTTTTATAATTTCCAAAAAAGCACCTTGAGCACTCTACAGAGTGGATTTGGAGCTAGTCTAATTATTATTATTATTATTATCATAGACATTGCAAAAGCATTGTGCGCATGGGAGTCCGCAGCAAAAATTTTGAACCCAACATTCTTCCACCTTTGAAAACATGAGCAAAAAGATGATTGTCCATGGTTTAATTTTTTTAACTTACGTTTAACATGCTTCTCTGTGTACTCCACTTCTTGACCTGGGGGGGGGGGGAGGTGGGTGAGACAAAAATAAGGCTTCCTTTTCAATAACTTTATTGATTTTCAGAAGACACCTTCTACAGGGAAATAATAGATGTTATTAGTATGCTGATTGATATCAAATATCAATCACTGACTTTAAGCTGCGATCACTATCGATTTTCGGGGAAATAGTATACCTTATTACATATCTAGCATCACCTGAAAACCTCAAAATATATGTAATATGATTGTCAGATCGAACATGTACAATTTATCACAAAGATAAATAATGTAATTATTGTAACAAACAGAAACTATAATGCAAGGGACATTAACATCCCATCGGCATAATAGAAGAAATAGTAAACAGTTGTTGCAGTTGCTTCAGTTTCAGTATATTTCCATTATTCACATAAAAACATATTACATGTGATGACATGATTATAACTTATCATGATATAAATTAAATGGTTCTTAAGAAAGAGCTTGTGAAGATCCATATTTTATTGTTCATAATAGAAATCTGAGACTAGGAAAAATTCAGAAAATCAATTTTGCCCAACTGATCGTGGGCCCGGCAGCCACTGTGCCGCACCAGATTGACGAGGGTCCATCCCTTAAATGTTGAATGCCGAACAAGGTAGCAGCAACTCCCATCTTTTTACGTCTTTCGGTCTGACACGGTCAGGGTCTGAACAACTCCATGGCCCCATCTTACATAGAGTTACGATTGATCTGATTAATCGCAACTAGTGACGCCCAGCAACGTCAACATGTACTATTCATGTTTGTTCAAAACATTTTCTGACTATGATGTATATTCATGCATTCATTGTTTTCTTGAAAATTCACTGTGCTTCTCTTTGTTTACAAAGGACATTTTTCAAATTTCCCATAGAAAAAATTATGACACTGATGGATTTCCATAGAGATACGATTGATTGGATCAAGCGTAACTCTTTGTAAGACGGGGCCAAGACCTCCTGGTTGTGAGATGGATGCTCTACCAACTAAGCCAACACATCAGGGCCCAATCTTACAAAGAGTTATAATTGTTCCAATCTCATCTGTATGGAAATCCATTCATTCCATAATTCTTTTCTGCAGGAAATTGACACAATCTCCTTAGTAAACAAAGAGAATCACACTGAATCTTCAAGACAATGATGAATGTATGAATACTGGTATACATCATATCTAGAAAACATTTTGAACATGCATTTTAGACGTGGGTGCAGTCAGTCGGCAAGCCCTGAAAAAGTAGCTTCTTTTATCCAAGTGATATTCATGACTAGAAGGTTTTTGCATAGTTAATGAGCTTGGTGCGAACCAAAACACCTCTTTTTATTCTGCCATTGCTGCTCTAAATATTAACCAAATTTCATGTTTTTGGTATCTTTGTAAAGAAGAAGAATCATTCTTTCAGGTCATGTGTTTGGAATTTTTTTAAAATGTTGTGATATAGGGAAAACTTTTGAAATAAAACATGACACAAAATTATTTTTTTTCATGCAACAAATGTTGTTGATTTCACACTTGATTTCTGTTTGAGCACAAATGATTTTTAGATCATAATAAAGCTGAAGATGTACGCTTTAATATGATATAATTTGTATAAGAAGATGTATCTTAGATGGGTCAGCAGCCAGCTTTTTATATGCCAAGTACATTTAGCAGCTCAAAAACAAGAATACTGCACTCTGATTGGTCACAGAGACCACACACCCACGCAAATTCCAATGTTCCCCACACTGGGCCTCTGCAAGGTCACACTCACCATGTGGTAATCTCTTCAAATAACCCGCGCCTGTTGTGCAAACATTATTCAACCAATCAGAACTCTGGATTTTATGTTACTCAGAAATTTTAGAAATCTCGTCTTGCATCTTGATGGAAAAAGCTGGCTGCTGACCCATCTAAAAGATGCCACATATCAAGAGTGACATTGTAAGAAAGTATAGAGTTTGAGCTTTCTGATGATATAAATAATGTTGGTGCCTAAAACACAAAATGTTGCAAAATTTGCAAGTGAAAACAGAGGAAGAAAATTTTGTTTGATGCATCTTTTCTCGTAAAAAAATCACTTATTTATCAAAATATTTTATTCAAAACAAATAACCAATAGGAAAGAGTAACATTTACTCTTCCCATTGGTACAAAAATAATCAATTTTACTCCAGGAGAAAGTGGTTAAATTCTTTGAGAAAGAAAGTCTCACAATTCACGAGATTTTGCAGGGACATGATTTCAGCCACGAGAGGACTTGGATAAATCTTGCCCATTTGCTCATTAACACAGGGGCTTGCCGATTGACTGGGTGTTGCTGGCTTTCCATAGTTGAGGTTGATCCGATCAATCGCAACTCTTTATAAGACAGGGTCCAGTTATAGGCCCCAAAGGAAAAAAACGGAAGATAAGCAATTGTCTTACCAACATGCTGAATGTTGTATAGTTTGATAACATTGCTCTGCTTTGTCAGGCAGGCTAATGTGCCATATCGAGTGGGACTCCATCCAAGCTTGATCACGCCTCGAGATTCTCGGAAGCTTAGTACCTATATGGCAGTCACATGTAAAGGAGCAATAACTATGAACTTTACTATTCGCATAAATTATCATGTTTTTATCATCGTCATCATCACTGTCATCACCATCATCGTCATTGTCATCATCATCGTCATTGTCACAGTCATCATCAATCATCATCATCATCACAATCATCATCATCGTGAAAAAAGACCATTCTCGGAATCTTAGTACCTAATATGGCAGTCACATGTAAAGGAGCAATAACTATGAACTTTACTATTCGAATAAATTATCGTCATCATCATCAACATCATCATCATTATCGTCATCATCATCATCACTGTAACCATCATCATCATCACTGTCATCATCATCATCATCATCATCTTCATCGCCATTGTCGTCACCATCAATCATCATCATTATCATCATCACCATCACCATCACCGCCACCATCATCATCATCATCATCGTCAGTGTCATCGTCATCATCAATCATCATCATCATCATCATCATCATCACCATCATCATCATCATCATCATCATCATCATCATCACCACCATCACCATCATCATCATCATCATCATTGTCATCGTCATCATCAATCATCATCATCATCGTGAAAAAAGACCATTCTCATGGAAGGATACTGGTTTTTCAAAATGGCGTAGATCCCAGATATTCATCTGATCTTCAAAGAATGAAGCTAGACGATGCTCATAAAGCGGATCTGCAGAGATTCCATACACCGACTTCGTGATAGCACTGCTTTTGTGTTTAGAGGGATCTACAGAAGACAAACAAAAAAAGAAGAGAGAGAAAGAGAATTACAATTAAAAAGCCTTGATGGATGATTTATTTTCAGGGAAGACATGGCAACACAGCAAACAAGGCAATGATAATTGTGTTCCTTTGATTTAATTTTTGCTGGGAACCCATTTCATTTTTAACAAAAAATGTATAAGGAATCCTGGTTCTGTAGTCAACCTGACAAACAATGAGCAACAATCAAAAATTAAAGAAAAATCTAGCCTTTAGACAAGGCTCCATGCTCCTAATGACAAAAATTTAAGAAAAATCTAGCCTTTAGACAAGGCTCCATGCTCCTAATGACAAAAATTTAAGAAAAATCTAGCCTTTAGACAAGGCTCTGTGCTTCTAATGACAAAAATTTAAGAAAAATCTAGCCTTTAGACAAGGCTCTGTGCTTCTAATGACAAAAAATTAAGAAAAATCTAGCCCTTAGACAAGGCTCTGTCCTTTTAATGACATTTATATCAAACGATACCAACTACGAATAGAATAATGCAAAATGCCGGGAGGTTCCGGGCTCAACAACAGAGCCATTGCTAACCATTATTTCTGGCTTGCGATTGCTACCTGAGAGGTACTGGCCAAATCAGCGAGAATATCGTTAATATCGCTCGCATAGATGAACCCCACCATATCACAGAAGCGAAAAGGTTCTGGTCTAACGACGTCATCAGCATCAACAGTGTGGATCAACGAATCGACATGCTCATGAATAATTCATACAATCATGCCCCCGCCAAAATCCATTCATTAACTTTAATTTTCCTTTTTAAACTAAACTTCAAAATATATACCACTGAGTTCAGGGGGGTGTTTCACAAAGATTTAAATATGACTTAGAGTCGCACTAAAATGCCTTAGTTGAGCACGGTATAAAAGGCATGACCGCATTGGTCAGATCACGCCAAGAGGATGACACGCACTACTGTGTATTGATCAATAAGATTGCGCATTGCATATCATGTACGCATTGGCTTTTAAGTTTGACTCTAAGTCATTCTTAAAATCTTTGTGAAACACCCCCCCCTGATCTTACCTCTGATGTCATAGAGCCTAAGGTTCTTTTGACCTTGTCCAACCATGAGGCTGAAGGGTTGATGAGGTAACCAGGCCATGGAATGAAGAGCATCACTGTATACTACATAGACAGATCGACAGACATACAAACAAACAAACAGACAATTATAGTGATATCATCTTAAACAGCTTGTGTACTCTGCAGAGTGGATGTGAGTGCAGATTGTATCATCACTATTGTTATTACTATTATTATGATGATTACAATTTCTATTACTTTTATCACTGCTACTATATTTATGATTAGTTTTACTTTTTTAATCACCGTCTTCATCATCCATTTTTACAACTACAATTACTAATGCTACTATTGCTGCTGTTGCTACTACTGCTGCTGCTACTACTGCTGCTGCTGCTACTGCTGCTGCTACTACTACTACTACTACTGCTGCTGCTACTACTTCTACTACTACTACCACCACCACCAACATTATTTACACTACTACCACCACTACTTTCACAACTACCACTACTACTCCTATTACTACTACTACTACTACTACTACTACAACTACTACCACTATTCATTCTTTTTTAATGTTTTTTTGTGCAAATTTATCAAAATTGATGGAGGGAGCAATCTTACAAATAATGGCATTTACTATAACATACATATTATAACTGAGGCAACAAGACCCAACTATGGGGGAGGGGGTAAATATCGCCGTCACACCATGCCAAAAAGAGTTTTATCCCTATGAATACAATATTTGAATGGATATATTTCTAAGTCTCCCAAATGTTCGCCTTCCTTGAGGTTCATGATTTGGCTAATATACATGTACCTCTCTATCGCATGCATTGAACATAGGTTGTAGGAAAAACAATATGGCCCGGTATTCTGAACTCGGGTTTAAATAAAACCCTGGTTTAAAGTTGTAGTTTTAGTATGGAGAGCCAATTAGGGCACAACTCTCTATAAATACATGTTCAATTTATTAACTCTTCTGTCACTAAAATCATTTAGAACTTTTCTAGAATGATACCTGAAATATTTTCTTTATTATGAAAGCACAGGGAATCAAAATAGTAAATATATGAAATATACAATATAAGCAGAATTGTTAAGCTTTTGGCTCCCCATAATTTCAGACCTAACTTGGACCATGATTTAAGTTAACCCAATCTAGGCCGGGGTATTTTGGGAGTTCATATGGCCGGGGGGGGGGGCCTCCCAGGCCCCCCCCTAAGATCTCGGCCGTCGACCGCACGATCGCGCCGAAAATTGGCATACTGGTTGCCTGGGACATAATATCAAAGATTGTATAGTAATTTTTTTCGTGCGAATCGCTATTAAGTGATTATGCTAATTTATGCGTAATTAGTATGCGAAATCATACTTTTTCCTCTAACTCCCTAAATAAAGCTCCAAATGTACTAATTTTTGGTATAGAAACTCTTTGTGGTGTTCTTAGCAAGTGTACATGAAAAAATTGCAATATCAAATAATTTTCTTATGTATTTTATTGTTTTTTTGCAATTTCTTATGTATTTCTTTGTTTTTTGACCTTTTGTTTTCCATTGTTTTTTCAATGAAATTTGTTGGGGACTCTTCTGTGATCATAAAAAGCATAAAATAAATACATTTAGACCAGCAAAACTAAAAATAATCATACATTTATGAATTTTGGTTGAAAACACAATTTGCATTGACTTTGTACACGAAATCACGTTTTTGAGCAATTTTCGGTCTGACATGCACTTACATAATGTTGCGTAATTTCGGAACCACATACCCGGGTGACGCAAAGTTGGTCTCAAAAGTTGCGCAAGACTTGAAAGTAAAAAGTCAGAGAGTGGCGCGGAAATATTGCGCAATTTGTTGAGGGGGGCCTCCGAGGCCCCCCCCCCCCCCGGCCTAGATAGGGTTAAACCCGACTTCAGAATACGGACCTATGAATGCGAGGGTAAACAGGATCTAGTTTGATCAACTTACCCAATTCTGTAACCCCTCTCGTGTCCCTTTCACTCCCAACTGACAGAGGTCTAGTATGCCCTCCTCCACCTGTTATGAGAGAATTAACAGAAATGAACTTCTTCAATATCTGAAGGCATTAAAATTTGTAGTTGTTGCAGTTCTTCTGTCAACTGACTTGAAATATCTCTAAGAATTAAGAGTTAAGGAAACACAAGATAACAACTGGAAACAATTCTTCAGGGAGGTGTGGGGGCATCGTGGTCAAGTGATTATGACTCGTCTTTCAATCAAATTTTATCATTCTGAGTGTTCCTTGATGGAAATGATGTATGACTATATTTATGTTCTTGTAATTTTGACTTGTGGAGTTTAGAATAAGAATACTACTTACCACCTCTGACTGTGATGTCATATATTGACAGACTGCAGTCCGTTCGGTATTTATCAAAACTAACAGCCAACTGAAAAAAAAACAAGTTGAGGAATCACAAGATGTTAATCATTTTTGTTGCTGGTTTCAACTTTGAAAATGACGATGACTGGAAGCAATTCTTCAGGGAGGTGGGGGCATCGTGGTCTAGTGATTATTACTCATCTTTCAATCTGAGGGACATAGGTTTGATTTCTAACCATGGTGTGTTTTCCTTCAGCAGAAATTTGCCCACACTGTGCTGCACTCAACCCAGGTAAGGTGAATGGGTACACGGTAACAAAAATTCCTTAAATGCTTAATTGCCCGATCACAGTAGCTATGTTAAAGCCTGGGTAATCATAACATTAAAATATCAAGCAGGTCCCACTGGGAGGACAGTTTTCTGAAATGGCTACCCTGGGAAGAATATGACATTATTACTATTATAGAGTCTGACATGCCCTGCACGCAGACACAAATGTGTTGGACTACACAAAAAGGGTCGGTCAACCAATTCAGATGTACATTATGTCATAATATAAATGAGGGCATTTTATAAAGAGCAATCCTTCACAGTGGAAGATTCCGCTATAGACATCTGTACCGGCCGTACAGAAACATTGCTAGCACTAAGAGTAGGTCCAGTCATATCTTTCTGATTGAGGTGTCTGATGTGGATCCAAAGTGTAAATAATGTGGTGTTGTGACATTAGGCATTGCTGAGACATTATCAGTTGGAATCAGTTGATAGCACTAACAATGTTTCTGTGCAGCTGGTACTCTTTGGTATCAATTTACTATAACTTGTATCAGCCATGATGGGGGGGGGGGGTGTTTGGGGTTCAAAGTAAGGAGAAATAAATATCCAAGAGTCATAGATAGTGCAACGAATCAGGTGTGTTGCTATCTCAGTGCATAAAACGGGGCCTCAAAAAACTATTTGAAAAAAAAAAAACGATCACCATAACCGAATTGGTATAAATTACTCTTCGTAAAGGTCAGGAAAAGAATTTAAAAGCTAACAAAATTTTTGTAATTTTTCCTGGAACTTGTATTTCATTTCAACTCATTGTGCACCTAGTAGCAGATTTCATAACTTACCAGTTTTGAATCTACTGCATTCCATGCAAGACTGGTGCATAACCTTGAATGTTTGGGAGGAAATTCAGCTCCGATGAGATTAGTTGGATCCGTCTGTGGGTCCGATACGAATGATGTGAGTAACACCTTTCCCGTAGAGAGGCCAAGGCCGAGAAGGTTCTCGGGGACGGCCTTCGGGTAACATGCAAAGCACTGCAGGATCACAAAAGCAGAATATAATAATTTTATTTAAATGGTCAAGAAAAATTATTAAATGAACAGAAAATAGTGCTGAAAGTTAATGTATTTTTTTTGCTAATAAAGCATTCATTGTTCTCAAATTTGCAACATCCTTTGTCTTTGTCAGGACTTAATTATAATCATTAAATTTTGTTTACATTGTCAATATCTCCTTACCATTAGAGCCAATAAAAAACATCTAAAGCTGTTTTAAAAAAATCTTTTACATATTATATAAACAGAAAGGGTGCATAAATATGAAACTAATAATGAATTTTGGGTAATATTATGAATGAAAACTTCATCACATCAGATGTAAAATAAGGAAGTTAACATTTAAAAGTTTTGCTTATTTTTCGCAAAACGCATATATGCACAACTCATTGACAGAGTCCATGATGTACATGTACCTCACTACTTCTTTTGTGTTTTAATGTTTGAATTATATACAATATTTCAATTTTTACAGATTTGACAATCATGACAAACTTGACTGACCCACAAAATGTTAGAACTGACCTCTAAACCGATAATCGGTTGAGGTGTCTTTAAAAAAAAAACAACTCTATGACATGTCTCTGTTTGCATTGGAGATAAATACCTACAATAGAAGTGATTTAAAGGTCAAGTCCACCTTAGAAAAATGTTGATTTGAATCAATAGAGAAAAATCAGACAAGCACAATGCTGAAAATTTCATCAAAATCGGATGTAAAATAAGAAAGTTATGACATTTCAAAGTTTTGCGTATTTTCAACAAAATAGTTATATGAACGAGCCAGTTACATCCAAATGAGAGAGTCGATGATGTCACTCACTCACTTTTTCTTTTGTTTTCCATTGTTTGAATTGTACAATATTTCAATTTTTACGAATTTGACAATTAGGACCTCCTTGCCTGAAGCACAAAATGTTCAAATAATGGAATTCCACGTGTTCAGGGAGGAATGAAACTTCATTTCACATGACAATGACGAGAAAATAAAAATATTTCATATTTCACATAATAAAATACAAGAGAAAAAGTGAGTGGGTGATGTCATCAACTCTCTCATTTGGATGTAACTGGCTCGTTCATATAACTATTTTGTTGAAAATAAGCGAAACTTTAAAATGCCATAACTTTCTTATTTACATCCGATTTTGATGAATTTTCAGTGTTATGCTTGTTGAATTTTTCTCTTTTTAATCAAATCAAGTTTTTGTTGGGGTGGACTTGTCCTTTAAAAATATCAGATCGATGAAGCCTTACTTTTATTCTTTGCACTTCATCTTTGTTGTTTGTAAAGAGATCCGACTTGGAGAACTGAAGGCGAGCAAATCCCGTCTCAGAGACCTGCCGAATTGATGGCTTAGATGATCCTGCCAAAAGAAAAGAAGAAGTATCGGGTGATTTGAGCATCATTTATTTACTGCAATTAGTACATGTATAATGTGCATCATCAAGACCCCGTCTTACAAAGAGTTGCAATTGATCCGATCAACCACAACTATGGACGGCCAACAACGTCAAGATCTAAAATGCAAATTTGTTCAAAATGTTTTTTCGATATGATGTATATTCATACATTTATCATTCTCTTGAAGATTCAGTGTGATTCTCTTTGTTTCCTAAGGAGAGAGTGCAAATTTCCTGCAGAAAAAATTATGGTATGGATGGATTTCCATAGAGTTACGATTGATTGGATCAATGGTAACTCTTTGAAAGACGGGGCCCAGTTGTAACTAAAGTGGATACATGTAGTCAATACATTTTGGAGGCAATATTATTTGTAAATGAGCAATCTGAAAAAAAGATGTCAATTTCTTTACAACACAACGAGTATTGAGTATATCAAAATGGGCATTTCTATGAAATAATCAAACTTCTCGTACGTTCGACGCCCATATTTCTCCATTCTTACATTAATTTGTGAGTTGCCCAAGACATGATAATGCGAGGGCTTTCTAATATGAACATTTCATATTGTAGAAAGGGTAATTGTACATTTGGGTTTGCTTTTGTTTGACATCTGTTCAGTTCATTTAGTTAAGTTTGGTATGTATTTCAGCTAGCTTTCTATAGATACTTGTGTTCTTATTCATCACATCAGTCACTTTCCTGCTTCTCTGGTCATCTTCAGTGCTTTCTATTCAGATGTGCTCATTCATTCCATCCTCATATCAAGTACTTTTGCTGAACATTCTTCATTACATAATCACCCTGGCCATTTACCCATCATCATCTCAGTCCTTTATTTTTATGAATTGGATTGCATTTTTCGTTGAGTTCTTCTATTTTCTTTAATTTCATTGGTTAGCTTTAGGTTAATGTAAACAACGTAATGTTACATGTACTGTGAATACAACTTGATGTAGGGCCAGGAAGGCCAGCTGTATATAAGAAGAAAGATATTTTTGTTAGTAAAGATGCAGATACACCCAGTCATTCTCATCGTTTATTTTATTCAGCGTCTTTGTATGTTCCTGTTATATTTGCTGATGAGTTGCTGTTGTATTTGAACTGATATTATTTCTTCCCATCGACAATCAAACTTATATAATACAAGTACAAGTAGGAGTTAATTTCACAAACCCTACAATATGAAATAGAATAAAGAGACTAATCATTTCAGGAAAGTCAGATTATCATTTCTTCCCATCGACATCAAAACTCCCAATACAAGTAGGAGTTTATTTCACAAACCCTACAATATGAACTAGAATAAAGAGACTAATCATTTCAGGAAAGACAGATTATCATTTCTTCCCATCGACATCAAAACTCCCGATACAAGTAGGTGTTTATTTCACAAACCCTACAATATGAACTAGAATAAGGAGACATCATTTCAGGAAAGGCAGATTATCATTTCTTCACATCGACAATCAAACCTCCCAATACAAGTAGCTGTTTATTATACAAACCCTACAATATGAAATAGAATAAAGAGACTTATCATTTCTGTAAAGTCAGATTATCGTTTCTTCACGTGGACAATCAAACCTCCCAATACAAGTAGGAGTTCATTTCACAAACCCTGCAATATGAACTAGAATAAAGAGACTTATCATTTCAGGAAAGACAGATTATCATTTCTTCATGTGGACAATCAAACCTCCCAATACAAGTAGGAGTTTATTTCACAAACCCTAGAATATGAAATCATTTCAGGAAAATCAGAGATCTACTGCCTTATAATGGAAATTGTCTTACCATAGTTGGAGAGTGGCTCTACGGCGAACTGATTGAACTCGACTTGGTTAGTTCCAACTGAAAGAGAGAAGAACGTCTCGGGATGCACTGGGGACCACTGGACATCCTGTGTCCACTTGCTCGTCATCTCGGTATCCAAAGTTTAAGACAGAGGATTGCAACTCGGCATTACTGTCAAAGTGTACTAGAGAATGACACGAGAAGGATTGTACATGTAATTGTGAGATGTTGGGGCAAATGACTGTCTCCTTGAGTTGATGGTTTGGGATGTGGTTTATGATTGATAAAAATAGCCAGCCTACTTTTATCTACAAGGTAAGTTTATCAAGGAAGTCATAGATTGTATTAATGGCAGAGCTGATTCATTTTATCAAAATCATCACTGACAAAATAAATCTCACCCATAATTTAAAGGGACATCGAGGCAAATTGCCTTTTGCCTGCCAGGTAATTTGAGCACTTTTATTGTGATATCATTGGGTAAACCATTCACGATTTGGCCACATTTTTTTTTATGATGATTGGATATAATGATATTAACATACCAAAGAAAGTAGACTAAACTCTGCTTTGTGCAGCTGCAGCTCCGTGCTCCCTGCATGCCATTGGATTTTGCATATTATTGCATTTGGGAAAAAGTTCCATAGCACCCCCCACCAAAAATAACAAAAGATTGTTGAGATTTCCAGTTCGTTTACTTCAGATTTTTCTAGATTTTTTGGACTGTTGCTTACCTTACTTGGGACTCGAACTAACCTCATTTTATCTGCAGTCAAGACCTTTCCCGCTATGCTAGCGAGAAGCGCTGATACTCGAAGGGGTATTTTAACATATCAGCCGACAGTTCGACTAGTCTTGACTCACAGACCCTTTCAGACTAAATAAACCGTGTGTGTAATTGTCTATGGACAATTACACGCAGTAGATCCTGCTTGAAATTTGACGGAATCAAACCATATTTTGGTATGTATTTCCACTCCCCCATCATCATATTCATAATCATATATGTTCCATACCGTATAGGTTCTAGATATATTACTCTGAACCTTCTCCATATTTTTATTTTTCGTTTTAGTGGGGGGGGGGGTTACATATGGAACTCTTACCCTGCATTTGCATTGAATTTTGCATATCATATCATAACCTTGTTCATTGAATGAGTGGAATTTTGGGTGATTCTGACACGACACCATTTATAAGGTGTGGGACCGTATTTTGCCAATTTTTAATCAGTTTCATATTTTGAGCTACAAAATGACATAAGAAACAAATAGTTTGGTACAATTGTCATACCAAATGAATGGAAATCGGACTCCTTTTAATCTTAAAAACAATGAAACAAATAATGAGTTTTTCTTACCTCCAAAACTTACACTTTTAAATAGGCCCTACAGAAATCCTTCGCCTGTGTGGATATTCGTGCGATGGCAGCCGGCCGCTCATGAATAAAGCGACCAATAAAGGTTCATGAATGTTGCATGCATAGAGCATATGTATGTATCAACAAAGCGACCAATAACGCCGATCGTAGGACCTAAATTATATTGCTTTACTTCCGATTGCTTTACAGTTTGATGGAAGATGTCCTGAAGCTGTACAAAATTTGTGTTCTTCTCTTATCACACATGAGCTCGAGTTTATTTGAATAAATGGAATCAAGAAGGGTCCATTCAATATGATCAAAACAAATAAATATAAATCTCCTTAATGTCTCATTTTTATTTCCCCTCATATGCAAAACATAGGCTTATCTAATCTGAAAAGACATAGTTTTCCTACTTTCTATAATTTTTTGGTAGTAATAAAAAAGATAAGATGTTACATGAACAATTGCGACAACCAAGGTTGAAATTGAAAGTAGAAAATGGAGACGCGATAGGTCGGGAGAGATAAATAATAACAATGTGTTTGCATGTTATTATCACCATAAATGTACCAGATCAACAAGAGCTGTTCACACTCAAGGATATCTGATTCCTCAATCAAGGACCCAACAACATCAATGCTCCTTCCCCGGCTCCTTCTTCCCCAGAACCATCAAGATGTGGAACACTCTCCCAGTAAATGTTGTGACAATACCATCAACCGAAGCCTTTCGTCTGCAACTGACGAAAGGCAACAACAGCTAGATCAATACCTGTTTTTACTTGCACCATGTATATATTTGGCACATGCACTTTATCCTTGTGACACAAAGTTCTGCAAGAATCTTCAGGATTGAAGGAAGCAGACTACACAGAAGAAGAAGAGGGAGAGAGAGAGAGGGAGAGAGAGGGAGAGAGGGAGAGAGATAGGGGGGATATAAAACTTTCCTGATAATAACCTAATAAGTTGTAAATTGAAAGAATGAATTCAAATCTATTAGAATCTGCCCCTCTCTCTGCATATGAACCCCCTTTTCTAAAACAATGGGGGAAATTGTAAGCAACAAGTGGTATATCTCAACATAAAACCACTCGCTCTCTCTATCCTCATGCCTTACCAATTCGTTTGTTGCATTATCCCCTCATTTCTTTTCATTCCCTCTTACTAATTTTTTCTTTCCTTTGTTTTCTTTCATTTTTTCCTTTCTGTCTTCTTTCCTTTCTTTCTCTCTCTCTTTCTTTCTTTCTTTCTCTCCATCTTTTTTCTTTCTTTCTTCCTTCTTTCCTTTGTTTTCTTTCTTTCCTTCTTTCTCCCTTTTTCCTTCCTTCTTTCGATCGCCTTCCTTTTTTATTACTTTCTTTCGCTTTTTTCTCTTTCTTTCCTTTTTTCACTTTCCTATTCTTTCTTTCTTTCTTTCATTTGTTTTTTCTTCTTTCGCCATCCTTTTCTTTCTTTCTTTCATTCTTTTTTTTTATTAATAATCTTATTGATCTTTCTTTCTTGTTTTTTAAGTTTTCTCTATTCCTCTCTCTCTCCCTCCCTCACCCTTCCTTCCTTCCTTCCTTCCTTCCTTCCTTCCTCACTTCCTCCCTTCCTTCCTTCCATCCTTTGTACTCTTTTGTATTGTTTGACGGTTCGTTTCTTCCTTCTTGTCTTGTCAGTCCGGCTCACCTCTCTTTCATTTCTTCACTCTCCGTAAATAAGCATACTCCTTTCACTAAATTCGGTTCAAGAAAAAGCTGATTTAATCAGAATAATAACAATTATACAAACATATAATACACTGTTATTATAAGGCGAAACATACCTTCCAAATATCGAGATCCCCCCCCCTCTCTCTCGATAGATAATATGTTTACATTTTACATGTCTTAATTCATGCAAACAATTAATGTTCATCATACATACAATTATTTCAAAGCATTCAGCAATAATATGAAATAATAAAACGTGATATCACAAAAATATATATTGGCACAAAAATTGTCATAGTTAGGAAAATGAAATTGATTATGATTGTAATGATAACATTCATAGATCATACATGTATGTACGGTACATTATTCATTGAAACATATAAATCAAACAATGATGACTTTTAAAAATAACATTTTACTTGAAATATTTCTTAAATGTCCAACATACCCCAACAATAAGTTAATTCAAATATAGAAATATATTCTAACTAGCATTACATTTAACTTTTCTTAAAAGTCAGACGTTGAAATAATTCAAAATAAAAAGGTAGTAAATCATGAGATCCCCCAAATCTGAAGACGATTGCAAAATGCGAATCGTTCCAATGCACTTTCCTCCAACATTGCTCCCGGAAGTCATTACATTCATTACATATTTTTGAACAAGTGCCCCCTAACGATTTGTTCATGCCTGCCTATCAACGTTTCCTCAAAGAGGTAACTTTTCTCAAAGTATTTGTAAAACTCGCAGCTTCACGCGCATTCACTTCACATCCCCTTTTCCCAATTTCTCTTTATTTCAAAGAAATATTAGTGACATCACTGTCATTATATAGACCCGCATTAGTTTTCATGTAGCCCCGTTCCGTTGTCTGCTATCCTGCGGTTCTTTATCAAAAGGAATCAAGTTTACAAAAGTATCATTTATTGTAAATGAGTAATGTGTGTTCGTCATTTACATAGGCGTCAATGCAATTTAACAGCATATTTTCTTCCCAAAATTTTGCCTGAACGTAAAACATACAAAGGGTGTTTCAGAAACAACAATAACTCTAATTTTACTGATGTGTTACTTGCTTCCTTTTGCCAAATTTGGGCAGTTTTCTTTCAAGCTTTTCTGCTTATGATAGCTAGCCCTGCAATTTGATTATTTGTACAGTTATATCTGTATGAATTATGTCTGTTATCTATTGTTTTATTAATGTCATGTCACTTTTTTTTAATTTGGATTATTTTGTATGCTTACAGTGATTATTTTTGAATTATCAATAAATGCAGAAACACCTGATTAAAAATAGTTTGGACCCGGTTACACCAATCATTAAAAGCATTATCTATGAAGATCATCGAACATGACTGTACTCTGTGTGTCGTTGGGTCCTTGTAAGCTGGGCCTAAGAGGAGGATCGTTCCGCCTGACGTAGTCCCGTAAAAACGCTTGGACGCC
This sequence comes from Lytechinus variegatus, assembly GCF_018143015.1. Taxonomy (NCBI): domain Eukaryota; kingdom Metazoa; phylum Echinodermata; class Echinoidea; order Temnopleuroida; family Toxopneustidae; genus Lytechinus; species Lytechinus variegatus. The sequence continues at coordinate 10,224,483 of NC_054752.1, forward strand.
ACGTACTCCTTGCTGCGTGAGAAGAGTAAAAACAATTCACATGAAATTTAAACGAGAGGTTTGATTTCTTGTACGATCACTCAACAATAACAAAAATATTCAAAACTAAAGTATGTATAACCCTTGAAGGTAAAAGAAAAATAGAGGTAATTGAGAAAGATGCTTTAAGTGTAGCTGAAATAAAAAAAAAACTATCCTCCCTTTTTTGAAAATTTTGTAAAATTTGGTAAGGCAGCAATTGAATCCGGGCCCCAAGCTTAGAACGCAGGTACCTGTGGTCTAGAGGTTAAGGTATCAGCGTTCTAAGCAAGGTTCGATTCCCGGCAGAGACATTTTTTCTGCCTCACCAAATTTTCAAAAAGGGTGGATAGCTATGGGAAGGTTTGATCTAAGCTATACGCCTATACCATTATTCTCGCATCATTATATTGAATGTATTGTTATTAGCTATATGTTATTACCATTATATCATCGTTATATTACATATATTACTATGCCTATCTAATTGTTTACCATTTTATAATTATATGTAATAGTTTACCTGGACGAGAAAGTCCCTATCTTTGGGCTCGAGTTCGAAGTCTGTAGTATCGACATACACAGTATCGATACCTAACGTGCGGTTGACATCCTCTTCCTGTAATCGGGAAATGATAAAAAAAATCCCATAAAATCAGCAACGAATTTGTTTAGATTGATTTTTTATTATTTTGTCTTACGGAGGCAAAAACAGTTAATTATGCAATCAATACTTTATATTCCGGTGATCTATTATATTATCTTCATCATCATCACCGCCATTATCATCATCATCACCACCGTCATCACCATCATCATCATCATCGTTATCACCATCATTACACCATCATCATCATCATCATTATCATGATCATCATCATCATCACCATCATCACCATCATCATCATCATTGTCATCATCATCATCACCGTCATCATCTCGATCACAACCACCATTACCATCATCATCATCATCATCATCGTCGTCATCATCATCATCATCATCACATTTATCAACAATTCCATCAATACACCGAAACTTATTTTTGTAAAAATGTCATATTTCCATCGACGAGTAATATCTCTTTGATAACTGATCACGCAACGCATCGCAGTACTGTCTAATTCTCACCGTGAACATTTTTTTTTCACAATGACGAGTAATGTTTTAGAGCGTCCAAAAGAAGTCGGAAAGAATCTTGATATTTTTAACCACAATAATCTACTACAACTTTGAAAACGCAACGTTATCGCGCAGCACTGTCTAATTAACACTGTAACAAATGAGTAATGTCTCTTCAAGCGTCCCAAAGAAGTCGGAAATACCGTTATATCTGTAACCACTATTATCTAATAAATATCTAAAACGCAACGCAATCGCAGAACAGTCTCATCCTTACCGTAACAAATATCCTCTTCACATTGACCAGCAATGTCTCTTGAAGCGTCCCAAGGAAGTCGGAAAAACCGGTGATATCCTTGCGAGCATACCCCTGGAAGCTAGCTTGTATGCCCACCCCTCGCTCCTCGGCGAATGCCTGTAGTTCATCAAACGTAATCTAGATGGAAGAAGATAGACTGATATCAATAAACTAATTCACATTTATGCTACTATGTGTATGGCTTGACGCGGGTCTTCAATTAACTGGTCTAAAAAATTTACAACTCCCATTCAATCCTGCAACCATTACAGCTAAAATTGTAAAGATGTAGAAACATTTTTGTAGGAAGGTGGTTCAATATAGCGCATTTTCGCAATCACTACGAAGACGCTTTTTACAACGCATCAATTCCTTTGACTATACACTGCAAAATATCTGGTGTTGATTTAACACCAGTCCGGAATCTATTATGTCCACACCAGAGAAGTGTTTTAAAACACCAGTTTCGTTTTGGTCTAACACCAGATAGGTATTTTTACAACACCAATTAGTATATTAAAACAGCATCGGTTTGATTCCAAACCGGTGTTGTTTCAATTCTCTAGTGTGGACATATCGTCGGCCTTATGCCAAAAGGGCCTTAACCCGATTTTAGGGGTTCTGAATATTTTATAATAAATTTAACACATTTCATGTAAAACTTAATAACTTAACACGTTTATCGAAATTGGCTTCAAAAGCAAAAAAACGACCATAAACTTTTGATTATTAGAGAGGCCAAAACCTTTATAAACGCCATTATCTCGGAATGGCCAAAAGCAGTTAAGGCCCTTTTGGCATAAGGCCGACGATATATTAATTCCAGGCTGGTGTTAAATCAACACCGGAGTTTTTGCAGGGTACAAATCACATCAGCATGAATAGCTAAGAGGTTTTTGCCGGGTTTTTTGTCAAAAGTAATTGGTGGATCGTCCGAAGATTCGGACCAGACGAAAAATTGCAAATAATGTCGTTTGTCCATAATCCAGGCGGACACTGCTGCTTTGATTCACTGATGTTTGACAAAGGCTTGTTTGTCATGGAATGTCATTTGACAAATAGATTCTCTGCGTTGTGTAAAGCGTCTACGTACTGATTGCGAAACAGGGGCGCCGACGCCGTCGACGACTTAAAGGAGACGTTACATTTCTCCTCAACTGAAAAGAAAGTGTTATAAGGGAGAAACACACGACTCAGAAAGTACTGTCTCTTCCATTTCTTTTTTTCCCTCTCTTTTCTTCCGACCCCCCCTTTCGCAACTCGAAAAAGAACAGGAAAAGTTGCTCCCACCCACCGTTATGCCACCCTTGCATCTACATTGAGGTCATTTTGGTTATTCTTAATCCTGCCAGGTTGAAGAAAATTAACTGTCAAAGGTTTGAACTGGTCATATTTTCTTAAGTTCGTCATCCATTCACAAATCAAAAGTCAACTTTTGCCGCCAGCAATCAGTTAGCCGTGTTGAAGATCTCGGACTGAAACATGTAAATACCATTGAATATTGCTCTTAATAAAGGGGGTTTTTGATTACTGAAACGCGTGAGAGAGCAAAATGATCTAACATGTCTAACGGAAAAAGGAGGCGAAATTAACATGACCAGTTACCATTCTTATCCCGAAAATGATCAAAGTCATAATTTTCTTTTCAATCAAGATATTCAAATTAAAGTCACCTCATCATCATTGTTATGGTCCATTCGGTTGAATATCTCATCTACCGTTAGATCGTCACCAAATAGATCTTCACGATGCTTTGCATTAAAGTATGGTGGGTTCTGCAGGATTTTAATAAAGAGAGGGAGAGAGAGAGAGAAAGAGAGAGGGTAATGAGAAAATTGACTTCATCTCAAACTTAAGGTTGAAAGAGGTTTCAAAATAATTATAGTAGATCTATTTCGAGAGCAGGCCTTATGATATTTTACAAGCCTCCGTTATAACGATCATCGCCTCGATGGGTTATATATCGGCGTCAGTATTCCCATCGTTATCATCATTACCACCACCATCACCACCATCACCACCATCACCATCATCATTATCATCATCATCTCATCATCATCATCACCATCATCGTCGCCGTTTTCATCGTCATTGTCATATAAAAGAAGAAGAAAATGTGGCTGTGCTGAATTTAAAACAAACATACAAATTGTAGGCGAAATGTATATGTCTGGTGGATAATGTTTATTGATCGACAAAGATAATATATATAGAAAAGGCATGAAATATGTTCGGCCGTGGGATGAGAAAGAAAGTCTTAGCTGGTCCCCTTATACATGTTATATAGGTGCTGAATCGATTCTTAATCTTGAAATGGTCATTTAGAAGACGAAATATTCTACATACATACCATAAAGAAAGCATCTTTGAGTTCACTCCTACTGATCACACTATTCTCATTGATGTCGCTCTCACTAAGCAGTTTCATGAATCCCGACATAGCAGTAGTTACTCGGGCATGCTCTCTCGTCTGCTCTTCACGTTTCTTTTTTATCTTCTTCCGCAATCTGAAATTAATGATCAAATCATCGACAAGAACTTGGTATTTACTGCAATGCAATATATAAACATTTCAGGCAAAATATACACATCTTTTCAGTATTATTTGCATAGGAATTAACCCTCATATGTGAGTGGTATCTGCTGATTAATGGAGCTTTCATTCTGCAAGACGGATGCTTCAGCTACGCCGATGACATTGAATATTGGGATTGAACCATCTGCGCATGCCTCAACTCTGTTGTGTCTTCGATTTCAAAAGAGGGTGTACACCTCTGCTTTAATGGCATTTTCACATTACACATTTTAATTTTCCTTCTCAAGGGGGGGGGCACGTGCCGGCTGTGCCCCCCTGGATTCCCCAGTGGTCTACATGAGTCCGTGACTCGGGACATACGACATATTTGTGATTATTCGTCAGCTCTCAAACGTCGGACGAAACTGCTGTTCCTATCCACCACCCCTCGACAAAGACTTCGTTGTGATTTGACTTGCATTTTCAATACATTTGGTGCGTTGTAGGATTCCTTCCGCGTCGCAACTGCTGTGCTAAAAACGACATCATAATTTTGGTCATGTCTTATGGTTACGTCTTCGTTAGCACATCCTGCCCTGAAATCGAAACGACTAATAAGCATGACGGAAACACGTTAACATCCAACGGCGATGTAGAAGCTTATACATCGTCCGAAGAGAAACCACATTAGGGATTTTTCGTTTCCACGAAGCACGATAGACTCAAGGACACAGTCGGCTTAAAATGCATTGAAAATGCCCGTCAAATGACAATGAACAGCTGGTAGGTCTTTGTCGAATGTATTGATAAAAGTTTTGGTGCTGACGAAAAGATTGCAAATACGCCGTCTGTCCAGAGTCCCGGGCTCCGTAACACAAAGGTTTGCGATGAATCGCAAATATGAAAGAACCGCACTGATTGGTCCCTGGTCAGTATTTTAAACCAAATGTGCGTGTAACATTGATATTGATTGGTCAGTTCATTTAGCGATTGATCGCTAATCTTTGTGTTACGGAGCCCAGCAGGACGAAACTGCTGTTTTGATTCACCAAGCAGTTTTCGACAAAGACTTCTTGGCTAATCATTGTCATGAAGGGCATTCGACAATAGATTTTCTATGTTCTTGACCCCGTCGTACGTGACAGAAGCGAAAACTCTCTATTCTTTTCAGACGGAGGTCGGACGGAGGACTGTTTTGTAAACCTACAGTCGAATGAAACCATTTACCTCGCCAGTTTTGTTGGAGGGAGTGGTTGTGGTGGCATCGTCGTTTCTCGTTTGGCTAGTTTATCGACCATCACGTCTTGTTCGTCGCTAGAATACTGCAGACACACCGGAGATACAAAATTTTGAAATCTTGGTAAAAGAAATAGAAATTACTTTGTACAATATAAAAAATAAAAACGTCATGATATTAGAATCCATTCTACATATTCCAATTACAGATTTTATGCCAAGTCTGTTTGGGATCCATTTTCTATCCCCGTGGACTGATAATGTTGATGCGTTTGTCTGCTATATAGTTTAGAAATATCATTTTCTTCTTTCTGAAAATAATTTGTTCCAACTCTTCAATGCGTTAATACCAAGCCTTAGTAAGTATATGTAATATGGAAACAGAGCTGATATTCATAAATTAGAAAGGGATAAATAATATTTTTTAATACTACAATTACCGTTTTTCCTAAGGAAAAGTATGTTTTAAAACAGGGTAACCTTAATATACAGACACTGCTTCTGATTTCTGTATTCTATGAAGTTGAAAATGCTTGCTCTGTATATTATGTTTTACATTGTTGTTCAGCTATTATTAATTAAAGTTTTGTAATGTCACTGATTTGTTGAAATAAAATCTAGATGATATGAAAATGAATAAATTGTCAATGATGTAATACACTCTAAAAAACAAAGAGCTAATTTAGCTCTTAAAGAGCGTGTATAGTGACTGGACTTCGGAGTGCTGATTTGTCTTGTTAAAATTTGAACTTGTTAAAATTTGAACTAGAAAAATCAGCACTCCGAAGTGCAGTCACTATCGTTTATAGATCTGAATTAGCTCTTCGCAGCTCTCCGTTTTTTTTAGAGTGTACACTGTTAGAAAATTTATCATTAAAAAGAAGTTCCTGCAGCAGAGTCTCGAGAACACATGCTGCCCATTGCATAAAACTTTTTACCAGAGAAAACTCAGGATGTTTTTACTGAAGTTTTTGCCCTGTGTTAAAGTCAATGGCAGAAATCAGACTAACCTTAGTTTTAAGTTTTTACCAGAGATTTCTCCGGTAAAAATTTTATGCAACAGGCCCCTGCAATCTTACCAGACTGCGTAATCTTACAGGAAATTGGTATTTGGTGTATGGAACCTTACAATTTCCTTAAATAAAACACCCTTTCCCCTTTTTAAACAGACCTGTTCTGTTAAATTGCAGAAATATTCCTGTTTTATGAATTTACAGAATGATTCTGTTATTGCTTTCTGAAAAGTCTTCTTTATTTCTTCTGTAAAATCAGGGTGTTTAAACAGTGTACGAGTATTCTGTAGCCAAAATGAAATGAAAATAGACTTTTCCTTTTTTTTAAACTTACCAATAACATACCAATCGTGCGAGGATTGGTGGATCCAAACCTCTCCTTCCTGTCCCATAGTCTTCCGATGTCTTCCAATGGCTGAAGACGTCGAAGCATGCTGTCTTCCGGATTCAGCGATAACCACCACCCTAACATGGAAAACAAATGGGAAGAATAGAATCGCGATGTTTATACCAATAATTAAGTTCATCTATGCAATACTCGAAGTTGAATGTTTATCCCGCCTCTTTTCTCTGCATCTTTATCTAGCACAGGGGTCGTTTCATAAAGCTGTTCGTAAGTTAAAAGCGACTTCAAGAACGACTGGTGATCCTTTCTTGTGGTAAATGGTATTTTCATTGGCAATGTTTTAGCGCGTAAGAAAGGATCACCAGTCGTTCTTAAAGTCGCTCTTAACTTAAGAACAGCTTTATGAAACGGCCTTTGAGGTCCCGAGTATGGTAACTTTGTTAACCAATGGTAATTACCATGACAACAGTGCTCACCAGCCAATTAAAATAAGGGATTTCATGAAGGTAACCAATCGAATGGCAGAGTTAATATAAAAGTAACTTTTATGCAAAGGCACCAAGATCCCAGGACAAGGGTATTCGTCTTATACATATTCATGCTTTACCAAGGGTCAAAAACTTGATCCCTAAACACGTTATTCCATTATTGGTCAAAGTATGGACCTCCGATTGTAGGTTCACGGTCAAAGATACCCTAGATCGGAATTGCGAACGTTTTCTTGTGAAATATACCTTCTAAATAAGTGCTGCCCCTTGACTATATAAACACCACTAATAACAGTTTTATGGTAAAGCACCAGCATTGTCACAGAATTTGTCTTCTCCATAAGCATATTCATATTTATATGTGCTCGCTGAAAATGAAGTCATGACCAAAGAGAGATAATTCACATATATTGTAGGTAAAATATGTATTTAGATATAATATAACATATAATTTGTCATAGTCATTTGTGAAGCGCATTGAAAGTCTTTACCGATTATTATGTGCTTTATAAATTTCGGGAATCATTACTATTATTACATGCATTACTCACCATCAAAACAATGAACAGGAAAATTGCACAAGACGCCTCCATCAACGTATACGTCATAACTGTTATGCCTTTTGCTGTGAACGGCTCCAAATAAACCTGGGGCAGAACAATGTAATTGTTTTACTTCATCATCATCATTATTGTCGTCGTTCAACATCATAATCGTCATCATCATCATCACCATCCTATCATCACCATCCCTTTCATCATCATCATCATCACCACCATCATCATCATCATCATCATCATAATCGTCATCATCATCATCACCACCATCATCATCATCATAATCATCATAATCGTCATCATCATCATCCTCATCATCATCATCATCACCATCACAATCATCATCATCATCACCACCACCATCATCATCATCATCACCATCCTATTATCACCATCACTTTCGTCATCATAATTATCATCATTATCATCATCATCATCATCATCATCATCATCATCACCACCACCACCATCATCACCATCATCGTTGTCGCCATCATCACCATCATCATCATCATCATCATCATCATCAATGACGTCACCTAACCTGGAATGGCAATGGACATGCGCAGTGCCGTCCTGATGGGCAAATTGGGCGTGGTCTTGACGTGGCAATACTCTGCGCTCATCTGACTAAGATTGGTGACCACGATGCAGAGTTCCTTTCCCGTTCGCGTGTACAGCTGCCTAAACGTGATATCGGCATCACCGGTCATGTCTGCGAGGCGGTCGCCGAACCACTCGAACAGACGGCGTGCAGGATGCCATCCAAAATGGCGCAGGAGGTTGGGGATCAGGCTACACGAACCACATGTTGCGTCTAGAGAGGTAGAGAAATCATATCGATTGGTATAGACGGAGCAAGGAAATTAATCACAATGAACTTTCCAAATAAACGTGATGATATCTGCACCCATATTTATAATCATGTTTGTTAATATATTTAAATACGAAAGAAAAAAATGAGCGTGTGACATCATCGGTCCCCCCATTTACACACGAAACAAGATCCGATGTTATAACTTGATTTATTCATTGCTTTTCATTTTACTTTCATTAAAAAAAATATATTAAGGAGCACTTGTCCCCTCCCTGTATATTAATTCCAGGAGGGTCATTGATCCTAGCACCATTCCTGCAACACTAAACGCGGGTGTTGTGCAGCGTCCGAAGCCTAGAGTTTTCTCAATAGACCAGTTCGTAGTTACTTTATGGACAATTTTGGTATTTCTTTCATTATGATAGGCAGATTTCAAAGCAAGATATTACGTAAGCTTGCCTTACATAGCAGGATGAAGAAATTGAATAGACCAGGTGACTAGAATAGCACACCAATGAACACTTTATGAAGGTATTTGGTGCATTCCTATTTTGAATGCATATCATAGCATGTTGCACAATGTACTTGGCAAAAAACTGAATACCAGTCGTTCGTGGACGCATTGTTGTTTTTTGTGGATGTAAATGAAAACCACTATTCAAAAGAATATATGAATAATTAAGAAATCAAACTTGGTGCTTATTTCATTAGATTTTAAACCACCATGTCACTTTAGTACAAATGACCTTCCTCTGATCATGCGTAGAATATTTTGATCATGCGCAGAAAGGAATTACGAACTGGCTCATTGCAGCGAGGATGGATTCTACAACACAGTCAAGCTATTGAAAATGCTCGCAATCACAATAACAGCTGAGATGTCTTTGTCGAAAATTGGTGACCCGGGACAGCAGATCGTCCTGTAAATTCGGAGATGATAAGAAATTGCAAATATGTCATTTTTTCCTGAGTCACGGACGACACGACTGTTTTGATTCACCGATTTTCGACAAAGACTTTTTGTCATTAAGGACTTTCGACAATAGATTATCTACGTTCGAGAAAGCGTGTGCATAATGTCGCGGAAACTCCCTATTGATACAAGGACGGGGGGAGTGGGTTATGGTCCATGTCAGACTTACCAAGAAAGTATTCTTTAAGGTTCATACTGAGGAATTCTTGAACCTCTGTTGAGTTGTAACCGACAGCCAGGAGTGCTGCCCACATGGCACCAGCACTTGCTCCGGCAAAGCGACGAATGTTCTTCCATACCCCTATCCGTTCCAATTCCTATGTATTTATGCAACGAGGAGAATAATTAATGGATTGTCATTTACGTGGATTTCATTTGAGCCAACTCCGTAGATGACAATCATTTGTCTGTTTCGTAATAAAGGATACTCACTGAAAATATCTGATTACCTTACATTATTAATGATGGACCATGCCATCAGCGGTGTAACGAGCCCCCCCCCAAAAAAAAAAATTGAGGGGCCAGATAATGGCGTATCCGGCAAAATTTGTGATAGATTTCGACATAATATTCGGAAAATAATATAATATATTTTACCATTCTTTCTTTCCTTATCTTTGGTTTTTTCGCTTTTTTGGGTCGTGAAAATCTTGGGGGTTCATTGCCACCCGCCATCTGTACGCCAATGCATGTCATTGTAAATGTCAAGTTTAGAATTTTTTTTCTCAATTTAATTGCTAACCAGAAAGCTATATAGGCATATAGAATTATTATCAATCTATAGGCCTACATGTAGATGGTGATGAATTGAAAATTTTACTTTGATTACCCTTCTTTAATATACATAAATAAGCTTTTAGTCCCCCAAAATGTTCTGCAAGTTAACGAAATTTTGATTCAAATCGCATCAGCTTAATGATACAATTATGTATTTAAACTCCGAATCGATGGGGAAAATTATGACACAGTTGTAAATTTGTGGGATATTTGAGGAGTTTAAAAATTTTCGTGATGGATATTTTTTTTTTTTGGGGGGGGGGTGGTTGGGGAGAAGGGGGTGAAGTATTTTGGATATCCTCCAGCATTAAGCCGTGAATACATAAATCCCGTTCCCTAAAATACGCCAACATATTCATCGATGCTACACAAGGCAGCAGAGAATGTTTATTTTGACCCATGATGTTAAAAGAAAGAAGAAAGCGTTCTTTATACGAACCAGCTTAGCTGCCTAAGTGTTAGGAAGGTGAAAACATAGAAGTGACGCCAGCATAGAGACTTAACCATTAATGCAGCATTACATTGTATGCTCTTAAGATAAAGTATTAAATACAATGCAAATATCCAATATTTAATCGCGCCACGTTGCTACAACAAACAAAAGCACGATTTTCTCAACATGATAATTTATATTAAAAAAATAAAAGAATAGATCTAAATGCAACAAAATCAAACGGGACGTTATCGATTTTAAGGTCCTGTAAAACCTATGCAACGCTTCGTGGGCATTTTGTGTTTCATTTGTTTTCAGTCGTTCCACACACAGATACAACCTCCCACTTCCAAATTGCCTATTGTTCATGTATTGATTTAGGGCATTTGAAAGTAACGGTCGATAATATCGCCGACTAGATTACAGCCCATCGAGCGATATTTGATCACTTCTGTGACACCATCTATGCAAACGTTATTGCCACCACTCTAAAAGTTCAAGCGTTACATGAATATTCTAAAGGTTCGTGCCTGGGGCGAACAGAATACCAATGATTCTGAAAATATAAGGTTAAAGCTAAGATAATGAATCTACGTCTCTCGGTTAAAATATTAATTTCATAAACACTTTTTTGTTTTAGCCAACGTTAGACAAAGTAGGTTCATTATGCTGATCAATAATGAGTCTGCAATTATGTCATACCTGAATGGATAGAGAGAGGAATATTCTAGTAGGTTCATCCAACATAAATTTAAGTGACCTGCCGACTAGGAAACTAATTTGTCATTTTTTTTGAATAATTCAATATTTAAACTTTATTAATGCCAGTTGTTTTCTGAAAAAAAAAGACTTACCCTTATTGCTCCAGCGTATGCCAAACCCTTATTACCCCCTCCTTCGAAGACAATATTCTCAAAAGGGTACTCAAAGTGGTCGTACTGTATAAGATTAATCGAGTCTTCATCGCCGTCATGGCACCGATGTTCGGACCCGGATTTATTGTCATCGTCGTCATCATCATCGTCCTCGTTCTTTCTCTTTCTCAGTGATTTCTTATCTTTTGACTTTGACTTCTGTTCGACTTTGTTGCGCAGGTCTTTCAGAGCCACCTGTCCGCTGTAGCTAAGCGGCTCCAACGTCCTCCTCCGTTTCTGCGATCTCGAGGTCGACACCCGTCGGCCGTGCTCATTGATCACGACGAAACCTGCCTTCTTTGATTTGCCTTGCGGCTTCGATCTCCTTTTCGAAGATGGTACCTTGCTTTGCCTGTCACGTTTGACCACCTGGTGGTCTTTGGCTACCGCAATAGCAGTATCGGATTTTGTCGGACCGGCATCGGAAATTTTCGACGATTTAGAACCCATGATTGGTTATTTTTCATTTAAATGACGTGACATCATAATTGATCTATACGGGATTCTACATTTCTAGCAGGACTTCTAATCACAGATCCATGTAGGATGATATCCATTCCACTTATAGAGTGCCTTGTATTAATGTCTCCATGAAGTAAAAATCACATGTGATCCAATGTCAACGAAACATCAAACATATATACAGATTGCGTTTAACACAATGGTGGTCTTAATGAAGGTACAGCATGCCAATTGCGTCCGGAAAATGTAGGCATAAATTTTCTACATCCCAATATTTCAAGGCCGGCAGGAAAAATAGGTCCGTTGGGAATAACGAACAAATAATGAAATATAAAACGTCCACCTTTAATAAGCTCGATATGCCTACTCTACGGATTCATCACAGAGAGAATACGAACTTGTAGAATACTAAAAAAAACCCCGTATGAAACCAATGTTACGATGACTCGCATTATTATTCAACAACAATGAAGCAAATATTAATTTGGAAGCAGTCGCGTCTCTCGTTGCCATGCGAGCGTGTGCTGCAACGGGGGAGCTGTCAGTGAATACATCGTGAATAGATGACATCTAGTCAGTAGTCACGAATGGCCTCAGCATTGGTTTATTTTTGGGGTCAATAAGCACCGCCGGGGATCCCATTCTTCTTTATTCTTCCATTGTCCTGAAGTCGTACAAATCTTTTTATCGCTCTCTCATTGCTCTCCTCCCAAAAAGCTGGGCATGGCGAATGGACGAGTGTCGACCCCCACGGTAAGGTCACAATTGATTTTTGTTCGTGACTATTTATTTATCGTTTATCCAGCTCGTCCCACCTAGAATTAACAGTGACACCATCTATGGGATCTTTATCTACAATGAATAAGAAGTTTTGCTGCATGGGAAAGAATCTTAATGTCCCCAAAATATAAAAGGAAAATAACTACCACAGACTGATTCATAGTTTGAAAAACCTGTTGAGTTATCGTTAGAATGGAAGAAAGATAGAAGAAAGGCAACATCCAGAAAACCGTGCATTTCCTTCCAGAAACGAAGGCAGGGCAAATGTATAATTGCGAATGTATTATTGTGAAATGATAAAAGGAGGCTAGCCATGGTTATTAAAAAAGAATAATAAATGAAAATCATCCGCAGAATCTAGTATCTTTTTTGTTTTTTTGAATATATCAATATATCCTAATATTTATTTTCAATAGTTAGGTGATTCACTGGTTTTAAATAATATTTGTGTTGGGATATATACATCTTTTGTAGATTAAGTCTCATCTTGCTCAACCTCCAACCCTCTCCAAACCCCTTTTCTCTGTCTCTATCCCCCTCTCTCTTCCTCTACCCCTCTCTCTCATTCGTCGATGTCTAGTTATATTCAATAAACTCAGACAAATGAGAGAAACACCGATGAAGGTTAGAAAAAAGTAAAAAAAAATGTTGAAATTTTTTGTAAACTAAAATTATGTATTGTCTCATAAGAACAGCTTAAAAAAATGCCATGCTATGATACAAACTATAAAACTTGCAGTTTTTAACGGTTTAAGACTTTATTAAAGGAGAATGAAACCATTGGAACAAGATAGCTTGTGTGAAAACAGAAAAATCAAAGAAACAGATCAACAAAAGTTTGAGAAAAATCGGACAAATAATGAGAAAGTTATGAGCATTTGAATATTGCGATCACTAATGCTATGGAGATAGCAAATTGGCAATGCGACAAAGATGTGTGATGTCACTTGTGAACAACTCTCCCATTACTTTAGTATATATTTCACTTGCATTGCCTCTTTTATCACAAAAGTCTATCCATAGATCATATGTTCTTTCTACATGAGGGCATGTAATACATATTTTTAAGAATACATCATGGATAAAGAGTTTGTATCATTATAAGAAAAAGCAAAAAGAGACATTTTGAGGGTATTTTATAGTCCACCAAAGGGAAAGTTGTTCATCAGTGGCATCACACATCCTTGTCGCATTGCCAATGGGAGGATCTCCATAGCATTAGTGATTGCAATATTCAAATGCTCATAACTTTCTCATTATTTGTCCGATTTTTCTCAAACTTTCTTTATTCTTATTCTTTGATTTTTCTGTTTCTACACAAGCCTATTTGTTCCAAAGGTTTCATTCCCCTTTAAGTTTTGTATTTATCATTAAAACGTGTATAGAATTTAAGAATGTGCTCGATCAGTTTTGTTCTTGAATACACGTTAAACATCGTTTTCTATTTCTGAGATGCAGTTTATTGAACTCATATCACATGTCTAGAAGGAGATGAGCTGCTCGCGATCGTAGTCCAGAATACAGTGAACATAATTACGATATTCTTTGATGATTTTTCGCTAAACCGCGTCATTAATTTTATATGCACTGTAAAATGAAAGGGCAAAGATCTAGAGGGGTAAATCATTCCAATACACTCTTAAAAGAACTTAGTCAAATTGACTAGACCAGTAGTCAGCTGGGTGCAACTGATATGTCTAGTCACACTTCCAAATGGTTACACTTTGTATTACTATTCCGAAGGTTCGTAATTCCGAAACACGTAAATTTCCTATACCTCGATGTTCGTTAATCCGAAAACGTAAAAGGGTTCGTTAATCCGAACATTTGTGGCGTTATTCTGAAGGTTCGATAATCCGAAAACGAAATACGGTTCCTTGTTCCGAAGGTTCGTTAATCCGAAAACGAAATAAGGTTCCTTGTTCCGAAGGTTCGTAAGTCCGAAAACGAAATAAGGTTCGTTAATCATTTAGTTTTCGGACTAACGAATCTTCGGAATTACGAACCTCATTTCGTTTTCGGACTTACGAACCTTCGGAAATACGAACCTTCGGAATATCCGAACCTTCGGAATAACGAAGCTTCGGAACTACGAATGTATGCGCTATTATAACTAGTCATGTTTTACCGATTTGTTTTTAGAGTGTAGGGCTGAGGAGTCACATCATCATTTAAAAATGGTGGAAAACGTCACTCCTGGGCCCCATCCCATAAAGAGTTACGATTGATCCAATCAACCACAACTATGGCAAGCCAGCAACGTCATCACCTATTATACATGTTTGTTCAAAATATTTAACTATGTTGTATATTCATACATTCATTGTTTTCTTGAAAATTCAGTGTGCTTCTTTTTGCTTACAATTCAAAGGACATTGTGTTAAATTCTTGTAGAAAGAAATATGACATTGATTGATTTCTATGGAATTGGGGTTGATTGGATCAATCGCAAATATTTTTAGATGGGACCCTGGATCAGCCCTATCTACATTTTCCGCCTTTTGTCATTAGAGAGCATAATTCCCCCTTTTTGCTTTAATCGTCCGAATTGACACCAGGGGACCGTTCCATAAAACTGTTCGAAAGTTAAGAGCGTCTTTAAGAACGAGTGGTGAACCTTTCTTACGCGGCTAAACCATCGATTATGAATATACCGTTTGTCACAAGAAAAGATCACGAGTCGTTCTTAAAGTCGCTCTTAACTTACGAACAGCTTTACGAAACAGCCACCAAGATGAACTTCCCCTTCAGGCCGGGTTTACACCGGAGCCGAATCAGCTGTGAATACACGTATTTGGGTGGTTTAGGGAATGTTCTTTTCTCTGTCCGCAAAAGCGAGGCAATTCAGGAAGGATTCGGGAACATTCGAATCCACCGAATCCATCCGAATTAGGCCGGATTTGGCTAGAATCTGTCCGAATGTATTCGGGAGAATTCGTTTTTGGTGTAATCCTGGCTTTAACGATCCCTAACCAAATTCTTGTCTGTATAGAAAACACTGGAAAGCAAAGTTGTGTTCCTTTGGATATGAATAAGAAATACAAATTGGTTTATACATTAATATGTTTCCTTTGTGTTATACTCATTATTAAGCTGTGCTCATTTTATTGTGCAGAAATAAAATGCACATTCATGACAAATAACATCAATATTAGGAATGGTTCTTAATGTAAGATTGCACTCCTTATTAATGGATTCGAATCCCGCCAGATTCATACGAAATACTTTTGGAAATAGGCGGTCTGCCTCAGGGGTCTTATCGCCAAACACCGAGGCCCATATTCTGAACTTGGGTTTAATTTAAAGATCGTGGTCAAACTCTGTCCTAAAATTTTCAAAATTTGTTCACATGGTATGTTTCTTTGGTTTGGTTTGGTTTTATTTACCGTATAAAAATCACAATAAAATACATTGCACAAGATATGATATTAAATATAAATATATAAACATGCACATAAAAATATACGGATGGATCACTCTATTCAGAGCCATGGATATAATGGCTCTGTTTTTCCTAGAGGTCCAGTTTTTCTCATGTTTAATGTGCTCTTTTCTTCAATGGTAAAGACAATTATCTTATTTAGATTTATCCTTCCCAGACAGTAATGATGTGAGAATCAAATGAACTGTTAGAGATCTTTGTCACAATTTGCTTTCCATAGTTAAACCACAACTTTAGACCAGAGTTTAAATTAAACCAGACTTCAGCAGAATACGGGCCACAGTGTACCAGCACCCCGATGACAAGCTCGGTTGCGACACTCTCGTTTTCAAGTTTCTTTGAAAAATCCTTCGTGTCTTACCCCCCACCGGAAAAATTCTGCGTACGGGCATGTACTAGAATGAAGAAAGGGCGGTAACACAATCATGGATTGCTGGAAAGCGATCAACAAAAAGTTGAAATGGCTTTACACTTGGCAAATTATATGTCGTCTTCGTCTTGCAAACCATGTCTTAAATAACTGAACACGGTGTCATAAAAATGTCTTAAACATTTCCATTATTTAATATCTTTTGAAATACCCGTATGCTCAAGAGTAATAAGCGTGATAAAATGCTGTCCGGGATCATCGAACCCCGCAATTTCACATGTTTCTTGTTTAAACTCATGCGCCGTATACCATCCGATTACGTCATCTCCATCACCCCCACCTCTACCATTTCTGCTATGTCAGGTATATTCCCCTGTATCGATACTTTCCACCATTCTCGTTTTCAAATATTTCCTGATATCTCCCCCGGCCAATTTCACGAGTATTTGCTCATGCATCGATGCGTCCATATCCACCAGATTCCGACAGCTTGCCGATCGATATTAATTCCTGCTACTGGTGTGAACTCCGGGTGTAACACGTTCTCACACATGGATGAACCGGAAGCACTTTCGTCACAGTATTCCCCCATAATCCATTGCATGCGGTCCTTGTCAAACTGAAATGGATTTGCAATACAAGATAAGATATTGTTAGAATAGATCTGCGTCACAATTTTTTGCTAAGAACATAGACGGCGGAAGCGTCGGGGGGGGGGGGACGTGTCTCCCCTAAATTTGAGGTGGGGGATCCCCCCTAAATTCATTGTCGATAAACTTTTTTTTTTACTTGTCAAAAAATTTGGTGGTCCCCCCTAAAATTTTTGGCTTCCGCCGCCAATGGCTAAGAAGCAGTAATCATGCAATAGTTAAGTCAGAGAAAATAATTTATACTTTAGAAATAAACTTTATCTTTATCGGGTTTGTTCGGTGGTTATGTCAGATCCAGAAAGACAGCCGACATCGCATCACTTGACACGTTGGAAAGAACAAGATGCTTGCGAAACATGTTTCGGAAACGTTCGGCGAGTATTCGGGTTTGTTCGGTGGTTATGTCAAATAGCCGCTTTTGGTATTTCATTTTTGTCAGAAGCTGAGGATTGCTTTTGATTCTGACGAGGAAAGAGCAAAAACTAGCAATTAAATTCAAATTCGATATTAATTCCAACATATATTTATAGATACATTAAATGATCATTAACATATAAAGAAATTTATACAATATATAAAATATTTTCTTTATTCGTATATTTAGTCGATTTGACAGTCTCATAGGCTCAATACACCAACCTAGAAATGTTCTTTCCGATGAAGTTTTTTTCTTGATTCGTGTTCCTAAGGGGTCCTAGAACAAATTCAGCTTGGTTGCCAAAAGTTGCCGTTTGAGCAATTTTGCTAATTTGCATAAAATCCAAAATGGCCGCCAGATGTCATCTTGAAAACCTAACTTTTGAACCCCTGTCCACAAAATGATGAGTAATGACTCGTTTTAGGGGTTTAGAGATGTGTAGAACTGATTTCTGTAATCATTTTTGCAATATAAGGTCATCTTCAGGTCAAATCCAAGATGGCCGCCATATGCAATCTTGAAAAATTTACTTTTGTTCCCCTTGCCCAAGAATGACGAGTAATACCTCTACTTAGGGGTTTTGGGGTGTGCAGAATCCATTTCTGCTTTCTATTTTGCAATAAAATGTCATCTTCAGGTCAAATCCAAGATGGCCGCCAAATGACACCATCGTGAAATATCAATTTTTGAACCCTTTGCCCCAGAATCATGCATAATAACTCTATTCATGAGTCATTAGGTATGTTGATTCAATTCATGCAGTTATTTTGCACAAAGGATAATCTTCAGATAAAATCCAAGATGGCCGCCAACCGCCATCTTGAAAAATTACTGTCTGAGGCTTATACGTGTTAGAACTAATGTAAAGGGATTTCAGTAAGATACTCATTTCTTTTATTAATTCTCAAGTTTTTGTCCCAGAATCATGAATAATATCCCTCTTTTCGTGAGTTATTTGGTATGTTTATTCAATTTCTGTTCATAATTTTGCAATGTAGGATCATCTCCAGGTCAAAATAATCCAACATGACCACTAAACGCCATATTAAGAAAAAAAAAACTACTTCCGAGACTATTGAACCTTGAAGAAGTGCTGTCCCTAATAAGGTTGTTGTTATGTATTGGAGCTCATGTAAGGGGATTTCAGTGAGAATGATTCATTTCTTTTAATCACTCCATTTTTAGTTTGAGGTCAAGTCATGTCTAAGATGGTCAGATGGTTGATAGATTTCGTCATTAACCGCTTACTTTAGAATTAAACCATTCAAGGTTTGGACTATGATTTCGGGAGTTTCGATCCCTTTTTTATTTCTGTGCAACCATACTTTTCCAGTGAAATGACTTTAAAGTATTATTTGAATTAAAAAGTGATTTCTCCGTATTTTTTTTCCAAAAAATTGATTTAATTATTAACTTCCTTTATAATTATTATTGGACTTTTCCTCCTGACAAGAGCCATTGACTTGGTCAGCAGGAGTGCACTCTTTAGCCTCCTGCAGAAGATAGGCTCCCCAAGACTGTTCCACGGTCAGGATTGTTCTCATTCGTGAAATGTTTTACGGAAACGATGTCGCCCCTGCCTCTCAAGAAGTGGGAGTACAAGACCTAGTCATACATAACAGCTGCCTGTCTTGTGCATGTAAGGGGTTTGGACCATCCATCAGACTTTGAGACAGTCAGAAATCCTGATAGACTCAAGACACCGACTGTCCTCCAGATATGTATATCAACAGCACACACTCGTCTGGTTATGGTGGACTCCTCACCTACCTTGGACCGACTATATGTCTCTTGTCCCCTTTCACAGGACAAGCATATAAGCATCAGGATTGTAAAATCTGTCACAGTCATCGCCAAGCTCCTGCACGGAAGTAAGTCCTGGAAAACGTACGCCGACCAAGAAAAGTGGCTAAACACCTTCCATGTCAGCTGCCTCGGACGTATCATGCACGTTAAATGGCAGGACAAAGTGAAAAATACAGAGGCCCTTCAGCGTACGTGCTGGCATCAAAAGCTTATTCTCGCTCCTTAGTCAAAGGCACCTCAGGTGGTGGCATGTTTGCCCCATGAAACCTTGGCGAATCCCTTCTTGGATTCGCCAAGGTAAGGTAAGCTGTGTGATTGGTCTCACCCCATCGATAGATCACACCTCCGTTTTAAAGACACATGCAAATATGACATAAAACTTGCCGGCATAGACACTAACACTTATGAAGGTGTAGATGATAGTCGCCATCCATTCTACGGAGAGCTACTAAGTACAGGGGTCAAGACGTCAGAAAATAATCGGAATGCTAAATTGGCAGACCAAAGGCCTAGGAGGAAGGCTAGGGCAGCATCTCTATATAAACGTGTCTCAGCGCCATCCTCCTTCATCTGTAAAATTTGCTCTAGAGACTGCCACTCTAGAGTGGTGCTCTATAGTCACTCTCGAAAATGTAAGGCCTAGCGCTACACCATCGTCTTTTAAGGCGAACTGATGCCTACCAATCATTGGACACATTGATTTAAAAAAATAATATTGATAAAACACTTTCAAATTGAAATAAGACCCTAAAAGCCTCTTCAGTACAAAGGTATGAATGGACCTTAAAAAAATACACTCGAAATGGATAGCCCAAACCTAAAGAGGATTCATTCTAAGTTGAGCAATTAATGTTGAAATGAACTTGAGAATTAATAAAAGAAATGAGTATTCTTACTGAAATCCCTTTACATTAGTTCTAACACGTATAAGCCTCAGACAGTAATTTTTCAAGATGGCGGTTGGCGGCCATCTTGGATTTGACCTAAAGATGACCTTATATTGCAAAAATGATTACAGAAATCAGTTCTACACATCTCTAAACCCCTAAAACGAGTCATTACTCATCATTTTGTGGACAGGGGTTCAAAAGTTAGGTTTTCAAGATGGCATCTGGCGGCCATTTTGGATTTATGCAAATTAGCAAAATTGCCCAAACGGCAACTTTTGGCAACCAAGCTGAATTTGTTCTAGGACCCCATAGGAACACGAATCAAGAAAAAAAACTTCATCGGAAAGAACATTTCTAGGTTCGGAAAATGTCAAATCGACTAATTGTCTTTTTTGGTGTGATAACGTGAATATGTACTTTGATTTAAACAAAAAAAAAAATCAAGGTGTCGTTTTTGAGAGCAAAATCTTTCCTTTTGCAAATATGGCACAGTTGAGTAGGCCATGTCGATATCATAGTAATTTTTACTATTTTCCGGGCTTTTCGGGGGTGAAAATGTATTATAAACTAACCTGGAATATCTGAATAACATCGGAATTCCGATCAAGACCGAGTCGAGGTGCCGAGTACATGATCCGTCCTCGGCAGAATTCGGATTCTGTCGTCAGATCCAGAAAGACAGCCGACATCGCATCACTGGACACGTTGGAAAGATCAAGATGCTTGCGAAACATGCCTCGGAAACGTTCGGCGAGTATTCGGGTCTGTTCGGTGGTTATGTCAAATAGCTGCTTTTGGTATTTCATTTTTGTCAGAAGCTGAGGATTGCTTTTGATTCTGATGAGGAAAGAGCAAAAAGATGGGCAAGAAATTTGAAGGAAAATTACTGTTACCATAGCAAACTAGCAATTAGCTTTCATAAAACTGATATTCTGCACTCTGATCATGCATGACCTAAGCTTATAGATGAATATCCATACACGTCAAATTTGTAAAAGCTATGTTCTAAAGTTAACATTAAAATATGATATTGTTTGAATTTGACGTTGTTAAGAGATCAGATGCAATAAGTAAATATAGGCATAATGACATCTTTACCCCATCAGTCACATCACAAAACATGTTTAATAACCTCAACGAATTGTTACAATATCATTTCTTCATTAAAAATAAGCCGGCTGTTATATCGTCAGATCCGAAAGTAAGACAAGAATGTCGAATGTCAATGCCAGATTGGCCTGAAATATTTTTGTTGCCTTACTAAGAAAAAGGAACGTACCTATTAATGTAGTGCTGAACTGATGAGCTGGCAATGCGCTCCCTCTGTTCTTGGGTTAGCCCCGGTAATCTTGGGTCGTTTGAGCGGCACGACGGGCAGCTGTCGTGCCGAGAGCACGGGGTACACGAACGACAGCAAGCTAGCACCATGTTGGGGGACGACGACGAGATCAAATATAAACTAAGTATAACTAGTATTAAAGTCCTTGAAGTTAAATTCATTGCATAATTTAAAAACAAAACTTTCATGAAAACCGCTCCATACAGGTTGACCATAATCTTGCTCTATAAGAGTTTTGTTGTCGCGTATAGCGATTGACCGAATTTCTTCCCCTTAAAAGCAGTATAATTAAAAAAATGCACACGAACAGTCCAATTGCTCTCAGAATAATACCTCTGATACATTTAGCTTCATCCATTCATATCAGTAGATTTTTTTAAATAATCCATTTGTACTAAAAGTCCTGTTTATAAAGGAATACATGGCATTTGCAATATTCCCAAACTGGAAATATGGACATTGACAAACATCCATAGAAAGACATTTAAACGTCCTTGTAACGAAAGTCAAACTTCATCATAACCAAAATTTATGAGAGCAATCAATCAATATCATCTTAATTATCCAAAATAGCACGGTATGACACACTTGGGGAATAATTTAGTTAAATTAGTTAAATAAAATAGTCTCTGAAATGTCTCCCCAAAACAACAACATGTATCCAGATCTGAGCCGTTTGAATGCAAAAATTCAGAATGATTTGACCAATCACAAAGAAAGAATGCTTTCGTGGACATTTAAGCCTTCTCGAACCATTCTCCACTTATCATTAATCGCATGTATAATAAAGAAATGGGAAGAACGCTTTAAGTCATGTCGAATGAATTCAGTGATGAAAATAAAATAAAACGGAATACAACATCACATATGTCAGTTCTACTCGGATAATTGATCGTAATTGAAGACAACCGTCACCATGTTCAAAGTATGTCCAAACGAACTGTCCAATGAGTTTCCGATACGTCGAAAGCCATAACAAGACAGAAATATCCGAATGAAGGAATAATAATCAGTAATGTAGTAGACAAGAGGAACTATACGTGTATCCACAAAATGCGATTTGTAGCAGTTCTTAATAGTGATAAAATAATTTTCATCTGTTGCTAGTACTAGTATCGATTTATATATAAAAAAGAGGCGCCATTTTCATTCACTACGAGAGTATAACAGATGGTGTTTTCATCTTCCACCGCGCTTTTGTTTTGTTTTTCCGTCCAACACTTATTTTTCGTTCTATAAGAATGAAAATCAATTTATTTTGTGTTCAGAATATCGCTGATGGACAAGAATAATAAATTTTAAAACTATGCACTGTAAATTGCACTTTATTATTCAATGGAAGCTACACTTTAAATGATAATTAATATTCATCATGTGAAATTATGAAGCAAAGGCCTGGTCACACCGCCCGAGCGTTGTTGGAGCGGTCGTGGAGCGGAGAGAAAAAAAATCATCACCGCTCTCTACCGTTCACTATTTTCGATTTCGATTGGTTTTTTTTTCACTTTTCGTTTTCGATTTCCCCCCAAAAAATTCGACCCTCTCTCCCTCCCGCTCTACCAATGCTCGGGCGGTGTGACCAGGCCTTAAGGTCCGACTTCGGCCTAATTTTTTACTACTTGAATTATATTGGATTATCACGCCGTAAAAAATATAATAAGTTTGCAACATTGAATATATTTTTTCGATAATTTATTCTATATAAAAATTGAAATATGCTATTAGTCATATTTGCCACCCTCTCTTGATATTTTTGTATAAATGTAGTTTGAACACTTTTCTTTCAAAAGCAAATACTGTATCCTGATATATCTGTCCCGTTCTAGGCTTGCCAAAAAAAGAGAACACCATCAAACAATCGATCGATCGATCGATCGATCAATCAATCAATCAATCAACCAATCAATCAATCAATCAATCAATCAATCAATCAATCAGCCAGCCAGCCAACCAACCAACCAACCAACCAACCAACCAACCAACCAGCCAACCAACCAACCAACCAACCAACCAACCAACCAATCAATCAATCAATCAATCAATCAATCAATCAATCAATCAATCAATCAATCAATCAATTGAAAAATCAATCAAATCATATCCAATGCATTTCAAATTCGTACAGCATTCACAGACCTTCATTTATGATTTGTTCCAGATTTCTGTAAAAAATACGTTCATTGGCATACTTCCCACTATGACACCACATCAATGCCAGAAAGAATGTACAAAATTTTAAGACAAAAAGTCACTTCTTATATTTTATTATGTGACATCGATGTATCTCTTGATCCACAACATTTTGGTCCACATCATACACAAAACTTAAAAAAAAGCCCCTCAAATAATCATTAATTCTATCACATCTCCATTGTTCAGACAATCGGAACACTCAATGGGCAATGTTTATTTGATTTCTTTAATTATATTCAGCATTCCGCATGACACTTGAAATTTTTTTTTTTAATTTCCGAATTCAATTGGTTTAAGCATCGGAAATAAAAAGAAGTATCACATTTCCCTAGACATCTTATTTTACCTTTACTTATCTGTGAAAAATAGAAGGCCCTGTATTTTTTTTATCATTATTGAATTTCTGTTGCCCGCTTTCTGCAATAAGATACGTTGACAGATCATTGATTTAAGTATATTATTTGCTTGCCATAGGTCTGTATACGATTGTAAATATGTAGTTTTCGCAATTGCAACACAGAACGGAATAAAGAACACAGTAAATATATTGATAAAGCCCTTAAAATGAGACAATTACCATCTGGGAAACTTTGTCGAAAATTTCGGAGCTGACGAAAAAATTGTCATTTGTCCAGAGTCCAGGACGAAACTGCTGTTTTCATTCACCAATTCTCAACAAAGACATCTTGGTTGTTCATTGTCATGAAGGGCATTTGTCAATAAGTTTTCTATGTTCTTGAATCCGTCGCGGAAACGTAAACTCCCTATTTTCTTTCACAAGGCATATTTTCTATCAAGTGCGCCATCAGTTCCCACGTTGTCAGTAGTCGAATTACTATTCATATTGTTCCTGTAGGTAGTCATATTTTGCAATCATGATTACAATAATCTCCAGTGTGAGGTACCTGAAAGGCCGATACTTGCACAGGTAATGAATGTCAGATATGTTGTTTGTTTCCATAATAAAGTTGCACGTCAGGTTGTTACTTCAACTTATTTTGTATATAGTTCAATATTTTGTCTGTGTTCGATTGACACGATACGTGAAGTTATGTGGTCAATTATCAGTGCCGACCGCACAGAAACGCTGTTAGCTCAACAGAGCGTTAACATTAATCTCACTCACATTTTTCGGATTGTTAAGTAAAACGTTTATTTCAATGTTAAGCAATGAATTGATGTAACATTAGGCACATTACCGGATGTAACAGGGCCTCTGTTAGTGCACCGTTAGCGCTCACAACGTTTCTGTGCGGTCAGTACAGGTTGTCTTATGTACGGTTATCAACCTTTATCTATTCGGTCATAACAAGGTCGTCTGTTGTATGGTTGTTGTGGGGTCGATTATCAGGTTGCTGTAGTTGTATGTTTGTAAAGTTGTGATGTCAACAGGTTGCCAGAAGTGTCATTGTGAAGTTGTGCATGAGGTCGATTGTCAGATGGTAAGATCGGGGGGGGGGGGGGTGTGCGGTAATTGTTGTGCCGGCAATTATAAGGCCGTTGTTGTGTGGTTGATTATTAGGTTGTTTTTCGTACGGTTGCAGTGCTCTCGAAAATCAGGTTTTGTGTGGTCGATTATAAGGTTGTCTGATGTATGGTTGTCAATCTTTTCCGTCACTTTCAGGATGTGTGATGTACGGTTGTTGTTCGGTCGATGTTGTCATATATATTATGGTTGTCAACAAGTGTAGTCGAGGCAAGTTGTGAATGCATGGAGTCAATCATCATGTTGTTATCCTTGGTTGGTAAGTTGTACGGCAAATCAATGAATTGTCAGATGTAGAGCAGTCGAGTCGTGGGGTCAATTATCAAGTTGTCAGTTGTTCAGTGGTCGATGCGCTGCTTTATGGTTGGATTCATACGGGTGTCAAATTGTTCAGTTAATCATCAAATTGTCAAGTTGTACGGTAGTCTATCAGGTCTTATATAAGGTTGAATAGAAGGTTGTGTAGTTGATTATTGGGTTCCGTCATGTACATGTACGCGTTTGACAAGTTGTACTTATCTGCTTGCAGTTCTTCGGCTGTGAAATTGTGCGTTTAATTATCAGGTGGACAGTATTTCAGTTTCCAAGTTGTCGGGTTTTCAACTAAGTTTTCAACATTGTGGTTTCCGGGGTCAGTTATGCGGTACAGATTTATGTTGTCAAGTTGTGTGATCGAGTCTCAGGTTGTCAGTATTTCTGTTATCGAGTTGCAGGGCCAATTATCAGGTGGCCAGTTTGTTCGTCGGTTAGCGAGTTGTTGGGTCGATCATCAGATTGTCCCAAGTAAAGTTTGTTTAGTCGATCATCGGGTTGGCTCATGGTTGAAAGATTGTGCATGGGTCAATGATCAAAATGTAAGTTCTTCGGTTTCGAAGTTGTGCAGTCGGTAGATGTACAGTTGTCAGTTGTGGGTCGATTATCAGTGGTCTTTATTTGTCTTATTTGTAAAGTTGTTGGGTCGACGATTATCAGGTTGACAAATGTACCTCTGTGATGTGTCGATTGTCGGGTTGCAAGATCTATGGATGTTGTGCGGTCGATTATCAGGTTCTGTGTCGTGCGGGTGTTGAGCGGTAGATCGTAAATTTGCCAGTATTATGGTTGTCAATCATCCGATTATCAGATGTCGGGTTGTCAAGTTCTTCGGTCGATCATCAGGCTGTCAGATTTGCTTTTGATGTTCGGTCGATTATCGAGTAGTCTGTTTTCCGGTTATTGTGCTGTTGATTATAAAGTTGTCAGATGTAGGGTTGTCAAGTTGTCCGGTTGATTATCAGGTTGTCAGATGTAGAATTATCAAGTTCTTCGGTCGATTATCAGGTTGTCTGTTGTAAGGTTGTTGTGGGGATCAGTTACTAGGTTATCAGATGTAGGGTTGTCAAGTTGTTAGGTAGGTTATCAAGTTGTCTTTTGTACAGTTGTTGTGGGGACAATTACTAGGTTGTCAGATGTAGGGTTGTAAAGTTGTTCGATAGTTATCAGGTTGTCTGTTGTAGGTTGTTGTGCGGTCGATTATCACGTTATCAGATGTCAGGTCGTCAAGTTCTTTTTTCGATTATCAGGTTGTCTGTTGTATGGTTGTTTTGGGTCAATTGCTAGGTTGTCAGATGTAGGGTCGTCAAGTTGTTCGGTAGGTTATCAGGTTGTCCTTTGAACGGGTTGATGTGGGGGTCAGTTACTAGGTTTTTAGATGTAGGGTTGTCAACTTTTAAGGTAGGGTATCAAGTTTTCTGTTGTAGGATCCAGTGGGGTTAGTTACCAGGTTGTTAGATTTAGGGTAGTCAAGTTGTTCGGTAGGTTATCAGGTTGTCTCTTGTACGGTTGCGGGTCAATTACTTGATTGTCAGATGTAGGGTTGATATTGTTCGTTATAAAGGTTATCAGGTTGTTTGTTAAAAGTTGATGTGCGTTCGATTATTAGGTTGTATGGTTGTTGCATGGTTAATATTTATCAGGAAGACGTAAGGTTGTCAAGTTATTCGGTCATTATCAGGCTGTCTGTCGTAAAGGATGTTGTGAAGTCGGTTACTAGGGTGTCAGATGTAGCGTTTTCAGAATGTCAGGTGAACGACTGTTATGACTTTCAAGTTGTGTGGTCATTTATCAGATTATCAGTTGTTTGGTTAGGCTGTTGATTGTTAGGTTCGTAATTATAGGTTATGTATTATTGTATGATGTCAGCAGTCCTTTTATGATTCATCACCCTCTCTTTAATTGATATCAACCACTCTGAAATGCACTGGAAGTAAAATTCAAAGTTGGTCAAGTTCCCATCGAAAGTTCAAGAAACTATTGGCACTCGCCATGGAGTCATGTCCGTTGATTTGAATTCAGATGCAGATCAGAATGTTTTAATCAATTTCATTCATAAATGTTTTATAATAAATAAACATTAACAGACTATACACATCGTGGGGTATACGTCTTTCCTCGTAATAAGTCATCTATATACCGGCGCGGATCCAGTTGGTCGGACTTTTACGTAGTGCGAATTCTTTTGAAAAAAAATGGCAAAGAAAAGAAGAAAATGTCATCGCCCATTTTAGAGGGTGCGCAATGAAGGCATTCAATAAGGTGTATCATGTTTTCAAATCTTACGGGTGCATCCCCACCTTCCGCCACCCCTTCCCCGGTGTTTCATAAAGCTGTTCATAACTTAAGAGCGACTTTAAGAACGACTGGTGATCCTTTCTTGTGGTAAACAGTAGATTCATTGGCAATGGTTTAGAGCGTAAGAAAGGATCACCAGTCGTTCTTAAAGTCGCTCTTAACTTACGAAAACCTTTATGAAACACCCACAAGATGTATGAAGTGATTGATGTATCTCAAGGTTGTACGTGAAGTTGCGGGTTGACACGTATCCATTCTTGCAATGGTTCTTTATTTTTTTCACAGTTACATGGTTCACAATAACATGTGGCAGTGGGTCAGTTCTGATGTATTGCAGTCAGTTAAACAACAAATAATTGTCAAATTAAACCAGGTCAAGTCAAGCCGGGTCACCAAGAAATTAAATTGATGGCAACAAAGATAGGGTTATGTTTTATATTTTCATCAATATTATCAATGATTTACCAATATGTCGAAAGCCCTTCTCTATTGGTCCGCTAACCATCGCCCACCCTTATGTATCCCAGATAATGATGCCTTTTTTTCATGTCGATAAATGAACACCCTTGAATATTTAATCCACTGACTAGTGAAGTCTGTCATTCCCATATGCTTTGTACGGGGAGTCAGAGAAAATCCGCTACTAGTAGGCATTTGGTTAGTCTGCTGACTACTGAATTCTGTTTCCCCTCAAAGCTTTGCACAGGGATCACATGTTCCAGAAGATAATATGTTAACCAGTTGATGTTTACTACTGAATCCGGTTAATACAATAGGGTTTGAACATGGACAATCCGATTCCAGAGGGCAATTGGTTGATCTCCTGACTACTTAATCCTGTGATTCCCATAGGGTTTGAACATGGACAATCCGATTCCAGAGGGCAATTGGTTGATCTCCTGACTACTTAATCCTGTGACTCCCATAGGGTTTGAACATGGACAATCCGATTCCAGAGGGCAATTGGTTGATCTCCTGACTACTTAATCCTGTAATTCCCATAGGGTTTGAACACGGACAATCCGATTCCAGAGGGCAATTGGTTGATCTCCTGACTACTTAATCCTGTGATTCCCATAGGGTTTGAACGTGGACAATCCGATTCCAGAGGGCAATTGGTTGATCTCCTGACTACTGAATCCTGTGATTCCCATAGGGTTTGAACACGGACAATCCGATTCCAGAGGGCAATTGGTTGATCTCCTGACTACTTAATCCTGTGATTCCCATAGGGTTTGAACATGGACAATCCGATTCCAGAGGGCAAGTGGTTAATCTCCTGACTACTGAATCCTGTGATTCCCATAGGGTTTGAACACGGACAATCCGATTCCAGAGGGCAATTGGTTGATCTCCTGACTACTTAATCCTGTGATTCCCATAGGGTTTGAACATGGACAATCCGATTCCAGAGGGCAATTGGTTGATCTCCTGACTACTTAATCCTGTGATTCCCATAGGGTTTGAACACGGACAATCCGATTCCAGAGGGCAATTGGTTGATCTCCTGACTACTGAATCCTGTGATTCCCATAGGGTTTGAACATGGACAATCCGATTCCAGAGGGCAATTGGTTGATCTCCTGACTACTGAATCCTGTGATTCCCATAGGGTTTGAACACGGACAATCCGATTCCAGAGGGCAATTGGTTGATCTCCTGACTACTTAATCCTGTGATTCCCATAGGCTTTGTACATGGCCCATCCGACTCCAGAGGCAACGGGTATCTGTTGACTAATGGATTCTGTGAATCTCATAGGATTTGAAAAGGGACAATCTGATTCCAGTAGGCTTAGGGATTACCTGTTCACTTCAGAATCCTCCAGCTCCCAGAGACTTTGTACGGGGACATTCCGATTTCAGAAAGCAATGGGGTAACCTGTTTCATACTGAATTCTGTGATTCTCATGGGGTTTGTACAGGGATCACATGATTCCAGAGGACAATGGGTTAACCTGTTCACTTCAGAATCCTCCAGCTCCCAGAGACTTTGTACGGGGACATTCCGATTTCAGAAAGCAATGGGTTAACCTGTTGACTAATGAATCCTATGATTCCCAAAGGCTTTGTACGGGGACATTCCGATTCCAGAGGGCAATGGGGTAACCTGTTTCATACTGAATTCTGTGATTCTCATGGGCTTTGTACAGGGATCACATGATTCCAGAGGACAATGGGTTAACCTGTTGACTACTTAATTCTGTGATTCGCAGTGGCTTTGTATATAGCGACCATCCGATTCCAGTAGGTAATGGGTTAATTGAGTTAATGCACAAATCTTTGCCTGACTTGAATTGTCTTTTGAAACCGTGGACTCGCGGTGGTTGATGCAGTCTTTGAGAATTCAATCATTCCTGTATGGAGAAAGCCAGTGTCAGAGAACAGTGACTTTCATGGCGACTTCTTGACCGATGTTACTGTTGGTGTTGCCCCTCAGCTCCAGGTGAGTCTCACCCAGGGACATCGGTATTCTGGTACCCTCCCGCCAGCGGGAATAACCTGCACACAGACGGAAAAAAGACACCAGTTTGATTTGATTCATTGTTTTCATCTGCATTCATATCATTCATAGAATACATATTTCTTAACTTTTTTATCTAAAAAACATAATATTACCTTTTTGGCCTGAATCACAGATGAAGTGTACTGACTTTATAATTCCCAACAAAATGATCTACTCCCAAATTGTTATAACATTCACAAGTAATAGGAAAATGATTGTCATCGAAGTAGATTGCTTGAAAAAAAAGGAACCGAGATTAAAAGTAATTAAATTAAAGCAAAATGGGTGTAATAGTGTTTAAATGAAAAAAAAAACATAATATTAGTCATTTCATTTCATTTCATGTATTTGTCCGCTAAACGGATAATTGTATAACTTGACAATTCTTGCAACAAACATAAAATTCACAGAAAAACATAACAACGAACATACCAGTAACATAATAACATGAACATGAACATAATCATCGTGATTGTACTGAGTTATAAAATACATGGAATGTATACATGAATTAAAATAGATGACTTTGCCGGCAAAGCTATTGAGCATTTATTGATTGATCATATTCTTAAAGTTTTTATGGTATAAACGTTGTGAATATATATTATGTATTAAACATTATTTATTTTCTTCATTCTGAAAGTGATATAATTAAAGCTGTAGCTAAATCTTGGTTTTACATCTTCCTTCTTTCAAGTTAAGACATGCGGGCGGGGACAGAGAGACACATGAGACACAAGAAGATGGAGATCGTTTGGATGATGATTCTGACAATGTTGAAGATGATGATACTGATGATGATAAAACTGAAGGAAGAATAATTTCAATAATTTCACCAGTTAATGTCATAAGTGGCGTATCCATGATTCGATCATGTAAGGCGCGCAAAGAGCTATTTCTTCAATAATTGATTTCAAAATTATAGAGAGGCTGCGCGTTCCTTCTCCCCCGCCCGAATCCGTGAAGAAGGGGGGGGGGGAGTTCTTTCTAAACATATAACACAATTATATATCAATGGTACACTCTAAAAACAAATCAGTCAAAAATGACTAGTTAATGGGGTCAGCTGAGAGCAACTGTTATTCTAGTCATATTTGACTATTTTCTAGTCATATTTTACTAGAACGGAGTTATTTCTGACTAGAATATATGTCAGAAATTCGAATATCAGTGATTGCCATGTCAGTTGCACCCAGCTGACAACTAGTCTAGTCAATTTGACTGATTTGTTTTAAGAGTGTACTACACTTCTGCAAGTACATCCGTATCGGCTTTGGATGAGGGTGTTTGGTTATATTTCTGAAGGTTCCGAACGTGATATGTCTTGATATGTCACCCTCTTCTTAAACCCACATACAGTGTTTTTATCATTAAAGTTTAAGTCAACCTCAGAAAAATGCTGATTTATTTTTATTTATTTATTCAAATATATTTATTCAGGATGACAAGATCAGTTAAAACTGTTTTTCATCATGGTCCTGACATTAAAAACATAAATACATGTAAATCAATAATATATTATAGATGAGATAAAAATCAGAGTAATATCTAAAAGATTGTGTTTAAATGATACAATGCAATATAAGAGCATTTACAATATGTTATACAAAAAATAAAGTAAATGTAATTAAATATAAGTATTAAACAACCAAAAAAGTACACGATTCATGGACGAAATGTATGAATTAATGATTATAGAACTATATAAAAATCGGTAAATCTCAGGCTAATAAAACATATTCACAAGTTGTACGTTGATATGTAATAGGAATAAAAAAGTGGTATAATTTACATTAAAGTATGAGAATACATAACACATGTGTTTCATGTATTTATATGAAGAAAATTGAATTATAATAATATAAAAATCAATAGAGAAAATCAGACAAGCACAATGCTGAAAATTTCATCAAAATCGGATGTAAAATAAGAAAGATATGAAATTTCAAAGTTTCGTTTATTTTAAACAAAAGTGTTATACGAACGAGCCAGTTACACCCAAATGAGAGAGTCGATGACGTCACTCACTCACTTTTTCTTTTGTTTTTTATTGTTTGAATTATACAATATTTCAATTTTTACGAATTTGACGATTAGGACCTCCTTGCCTGAAGCACAAAATGTTAAAATAATGGAATTCCACACGTTCAGGGAGGAATGAAACTTCATTTCACATGACAATAAAATACAAATATATCATATAATAAAATACAAAAGAAATAGTGAGTGAGTGATGTCATCGACTCTCTCATTTGGATGTAACTGGCTCGTTCATATAACTATTTTGTTAAAAATAAGCGAAACTTTGAAATGTCATAACTTTGTTATTTCACATCCAATTTTGATGAAATTTTCAGTGTTATGCTTGTTAAATCTTTATTCAAATAAATTTATGTGAGATTGAATGGAAATTTTGACGGTCACGCCAACCTTTAAACCAATTATTTATCAAAATCAACTTCATCGCCTGTTAACGATGTTTGATATGTTAAAATATTTACAAGCTTAACAAAACAGAATAGAAATCTATCTCCCATAATTATTTAGGGTTGATCGGCTTAAAAGAGTCGAAGGCTACACGGGCCTAATCACTAGTGGCAGGCCATAGATATTCATTCGAGCCAACCCATTGCTATTTTTTTTATTTTGATATGGCTGATTGACAAAGTGTATGCATATGATTGTCCATCTAACACTGATTCTATTTTTGGTAATTACTGAACTTCCTTTTCCCAAATTGGGAAGAAATATCACCAATTTTGGACTATATTTTCACTGGCGGAAGGATTAGGGCTATTTTGCTGTTTGAGGTGATAAATCTGCTCCCCCCGAAGGTGTCTTCAAACACGCCAATTTATTTTTAAAATGAGCCGGTCGAGGGACCCTTTTCTGATCAGATATGGATTGCCAGATATATATCCTATCCACTGGTAGTAAACATTCGACCCCCGAATTTCATCCTTATTTTTTATGAATTTTTTAAAGTGCCAATTTAACACATGAGTCTATGGGGAATGAATTAGGCCTGTGATACCCGAAGCCAAAGTCGTTTATTTGGTTTCGAGTCGTGCGCCACCTATCTGCCTATGGGCAATCTTGTCTGAAATCGTAACGGACCGTTCACCATAAGTTTTCGCAACGTGACGAAGAACGAATTAAAAAAAAAAACAGTAAATATATTGAAAATGTTCGTCAAATGACAATGTACAGCTGGGAGCCCTTTGTCGAAAATTGGCCAATCGGAGCAGAAAAAAATTACAAATACATCCTTTGTCCAGAGTCCAGGACAAAACTATTGTTTTGATTCATCAATTTTGGACAAAATTTATTTGTTGCACTTTGTCAAGAAGGGCATTTGACATTACACTTTCTATGTTCTTTAAAGCGTTCTGCGTCACGGTACGAAAATCCCCTATTATGTACTATCCGTAAGAATAAACTGATCAGCATCTTACTATTTACATATATAAAATGTATCGCACTCAATTTACCGTGTGATGATTAGGGCCTTATTTTCACACGTGAATCTTGAATCAACATTGTACTTTCGTCTAAA
The DNA here is from genome assembly GCF_018143015.1 of Lytechinus variegatus. Taxonomy (NCBI): domain Eukaryota; kingdom Metazoa; phylum Echinodermata; class Echinoidea; order Temnopleuroida; family Toxopneustidae; genus Lytechinus; species Lytechinus variegatus. The sequence continues at coordinate 10,258,497 of NC_054752.1, forward strand.
ATGTAGGGTTAGGGTTCAGGCGCGGATCCAAGAAAGGGCCGAGCCGGCCCCCCCTTTTTTTGGCAACCAAAAAAAATATCCTTTTAGAAACCCGGTTGCAATAGGGTTTATAGGTTAAAGTGATTGGTTAACATTTGTTTGACTTTAAAAAAATCTGAGCTAGAAGGTCACACTTGTGACTTGTGTCTGTGATATGTTCCAAAAATGAAGCCCAGAAAAAAAACGATTATTTAGTGCTTCAAAAATTGAAATATAAAGTGAGCGGAAACACCATCTTAATTTCATCCCATACACTTATGTGTACTATTTAGGTGTCTATAAGTCGCCTTTTTACAAAATCGGGGTTTGCCTGGTAGTTTTAGCTTTTCATTCTCAAGAATGGTTGTTTTCAGGGTTTATTAGTTCTAATACATGCACTTGTACACATGTTTCATCTTGGTTTGAGAATCAGCTGCTCACAAAGTTAAACAATACCTTTAAGGGTTGTATTTAGGATAGCGTACATGTATAGTGTTAAACTCAGGGTTGAAGTTGGTCATTCGATTAGTATGTGGAACTTAATGCAGATCAAATTATCACCAGAGTAAATGCCATGGAACCTTGTTTGCGAGCTGTACCCTATTATCATCATTATTCATTATTCTTCACCTTTAAAGCAACTTTGAAGGCCGCATGCTGAAACGATGTAACGGAGGCATCTGGCATACCCGTCGCGGTACTGTCGGCTTAGGACGCAGTAGATGAACGGGTTGAAAAGACCGTTTAACGTGGTACTCATCAAGGCGTAGACAGCTATCAGCTCACTCACTCGGATTCCACATTGGGTGACGGTTAAAACGATCTGCACATGCGGGAAAAGTAGAGACAAAAATCATATCAAAATTAAAAAGAAAATATCATTTCGTAATAGATTTCGACACAATATTCATGAAATGATATATTATTTCCACCTTTTTTCAATTTCATTTCTCGTTTTTTTTTGTTTCTTGCAGATAATATATATATATATTTTTCATTTCTATTATTATCATTATTTTCTTTATTTACTGATTTTGTTATTAATGTTATTTCATTTTTATTCATTTATTTTATATATATATATATATATATATTTTTTTTTTGGGGGGGGGGTTCAGTACCCAAGGGCCCACCGTGATTCTGTACGGCGGAGTTAATGCTAATTATGCCCCACTGTAGCCCTTTCCTAATCACTAACGAACATAAGATTTAATTGTTGATTAAAATGTTTCCAGAATAATGGCAAAAATGTTTTAATGTAGGAATTCCAGATTTAATTTCTTCTATCTTATTTTCTGAAAATGATCTTCGATAATGATTGTAGACCCAAAAATCTAATTTATGGCACTTATACACTCTCAAAATAGTTGGGCTAAAAATTCCCAACTTTTAACCAAACCTGGGCAACATACTATCCACACAACTATTGGTTAAAACTTGCCCAAATTGTGTAATAACAATTAATAATTGGGTAATAGATTTGCTCATTTTGATAATAATTGCCCAGTATATATATATATATATATATATATATATATATATATATTAACCAACATACATTACCCAAAGTTAAAGTGTTTAAGTTACACATAAATTCTTTTCGACACACAATGATATTTTGCACTAGAATTTGACAAAACATACAGAAAATGATATATATTTTTTTTACATTTAATTTCCTAGCAATAGTCCTCCCTTTAAACTCTAAAAATTGGCTGATGAGATTGAAATGTCAATAGTTGAATGTATGTCTCATCATCACTACACACAGATATGAACAAACACGCGAATTATCCTGGACGCTGATTGGCTAAACGCCTCAAATGCATCATTTGTAGATATGTAGATATGAGATGGAGACGGCTTCGGGCATGCATGGGCTAAAATATCTGATCTAAGAAAAATACCATGCATGTTGATTGGATTTTATTATTTTTAATTAATAGCTATGCAAACTAAACCTTTCGCAATAACTCATATTGACTCAGTATTTGCTATCCACGTTTATATAGTATCTAAATCTACACTGTAAAAACTGTGGTGTTAAAACTGACACCAATCGGTGTTAATAGAGGACCACACCCTGAGGTATTAAAATTACATCCTAACGATTGAACATAACACCAAAGAGTGTAAATGTAACAACCAAAGGTGTTGTAATAACACCTATAGGTGTAAAACTAACACCACCAATTTAACACCGGTGTAGAATAACTGGTGTGGTCCTCTATGTACACCGGTTAACACCACAGTTTTTGCTGTGTACCCACTCTCGATGTTTTGATGTTGCATGTTGTTATTTTCGTGGGTTCAAACCCCAGCCATGGCGTAGTTTCCTTCGGCAAGAAATTAATCCACCTTGTGCTGCACTCAACCCAAGTGAAGTATGGGTACCAGGGATTTACACCTTGAAATGCCGAGCGCGTAAAAGCTGCTTGAGCTACAGCCAATAATATCCAAGTCCTTTTGAAGCGCATAGAGACGTTATTCATAATGTGTTATGCGCTATACAAGAAATTACTATTATCATTATTATTATATTCCAAGAAAAAAAAGTTTTCAAACATTATTGTTTTGTAATAGATTAGGCTGCAATGACAACCTCACACCACTCTCTATTAATGCAAATTAGCTAATCTGATTCCTAATCACACTCCTCTCAGAGTGATATGAGGGACCAGTCCTGATGGAACCGCGTGAGATTTTAATATTTCAAGAGTGATTTGTAAAGCTTTTTGGAGTGAAAGTGTAAAATAACCACTTTCACTCAAAAAAGGGTAAAAATTCACTCTTGAAAGATAGAAATCTCATTCTATCAGGACTGGTCCCTCATTTAACTATGGGAGGAGTGTAATTAGAGACCAGGGTCCCGTATACCACAAAGGTTGGCGATTGATCGTACGCTCGATTTTCACGATTGATTGTACATTGTAGTCAATGGAATCAATCGTAGAAAATGTTCTACGATCATTGCTAAGTTTCGTGTTACGGGCCCCAGATTAGCTACTTTGAATTTAAAGAGTAGAGATTCGTACCCCAATTGGCTCTCCATAGTTTTTTTTTTCTTTTCCTCTTTCAGAGGTACTTTATTCTTCATATTCCTTTCTCATTTTAACAATTTCTTTCGTAACACAGAGCGTATAGAGTTACATAACAAGTTGCATATAAACATGTACATGTAATAGACATCAACTGTTTAAATAAGCTAACTTGTAATAGAAATGAAATTTGTAAGGTTAAAGCTCTTCGAACATTTCAATTAAATGAACATTGGATTTAAATCTCCATTTTACATAAGAAAGTATCTCTTTCTTGAACTCATACCAAATTGAATATATATTAAAAGCTCTTCCTTGCATTTTATACAAGACATATGATTTGTATATTGCATACTGTGCAAATATCATAAACAAATTAACTAAAGTAAACTTACGATCGTGAATTTTGTATCCAATGAACAACGTCATTTCGTCAATAGGAATTGTGATTTTAAACATAAATTGCAGAGAGTTCTTTATCTTTTTCCAAAAATCAGCAACAGGGTTACATTCTAACATAATATGAACAAAAGTTTCGTCTGCTTCACAGAACATACAAGATGTGTCATTAGCTAATTTCCAGCGACATAAATTGAATTTAAAGGGTAATAAATTATGAAGCATTTTCAAGTTGTATTGTCGAATCTTGTTATACTTTAAATACTTAAGTTTGAAATTAAAAACATTTTGCCAATCAAAGTTTACTGGTAATCCTAATTTGGATTGCCAGTATTGTATAATATGTGGATCGGACTTTTTGGGGTTATGAGTAAATCATAAAAATCTTTTGATTTCATATTCTTTAAATTTACAATATCTCCTCCCCTAATTTCAAAAAGATCTTCTGGAAGCTTTGGAGATAAGGTGTCACATTTGTCAGTCCATTCAGCTGGGACAGCTCTTTTTAGCTTTGAATATTCAAATTCAACTAAAAGAGATTTACATGCTACTGTTTCAAAAATTTCTTCGGAAGGTTTCCAGGCATGATTACGTAATAATTGGTGAACATAAAATATATTGTGGTCGATCCACCTTTTGAAATATAAAAGGTTTCTTTCAAATTTTATATGACTGTTATACCATAAAATTTCGTGTTTTATACTATTAATATTATGATAGTCAGTAAAACGTATGTCATACCATGAACATAATAGATCTGTATGAAAGGATGGAATTTGCTTTTTCATACATACAATTAACATATCTTTTTTTGAACAATTGAAACGAAGACACAAGGGCATCGGTCCTATCTTTGCTATCCAAAATTTAAACAAGTACATCCATGGTTGATCATCGTATTTTAAATATTTTGAAATCCACGAAAGTTTTAATGAAGATAATTTTGAATTTAAGTCTATCATATCTAATCCTCCTTTATGAAATGAATTAATACAAACATTTCGTTTTATCTTTTCTTTTTTCGAGCCCCAAATAAACGTATACATCATTTTCTCTAATTCACGTACCAGGTTATTTGGTACGTGTATTACAGTTGCAGGGTAAACAATTTGTGATATTATCAAAGATTTAAGTATTACTATTTTGCCATATATAGTTAAATTTCTCATTTTCCAGATGTTCATTATAGATTGAATTTTAACTAACTTTGTATCCCAATTCATTCTTTCTTTTTTACGTTTATCTGTACCTACAAAAATTCCAAGGTATTTCACTGGATCATTTGTCCATTGTATATCTCTTAAGGTTTCATCTTGAGGGAAGATGGACATTGCATGAGTTTTTGTTAAATTAAGTTTAGGGCCTGCAATTTCTCCAAATTGCTTTATATCTTCTATCGCAATATTACCAGAATTAACAGAACTCACAAAAATTGCTGCATCATCAGCTAACTGTGTGATATTTTTATTTCTTTTTCTGAACACTGGGTTCCATTTTCTCCTGGAATAATTATTCCTTCAATATTATTGTTTTGTTTTATTTTCCTTGCCATAACATCAGCAATTATTAAAAACAGTAAGGCTGAGAGTGGACAGCCTTGTCTTACACCCTGTTGTATTTTGAAATTTTGTGACATCCAACCGTTATTAATCACTCTTCCGGAAGCATCATTATACAAAACTTTAATCCAATTAATAAATGAATCCTTGAATTTTAATTTGTGTAATAACTGAAATAAAAATTGATGGTTAACATTATCAAAAGCTTTTTTGAAATCTAAAAAAATGAAATAACCTGGAAGATTTAGGTGCGAACAAAGATCAATTACATCTTCAACTAAACGAACATTTTCTGAAGCTGAACGCAATTTGAGATAACCAGTTTGATCCATAGAAATTATTTTATCGATAACACGCTGAAGACGTGAACAAATGACTTTGGCTGCAATTTTGTAATCGATGTTTAGAAGTGATATAGGACGCCAATTGTCAAGTAAACCTCTATCCCCTTTTTTATGTAGCAATATTAAAATACCTTGCTTTTGCGATTCTGACAACTTATTCTTTATATAGCCTTCATTCAAACTATTGATAACCATATATTTTATATCTTGCCAAAAACATTGATAAAACTCTGCTGATAGTCCGTCACTACCTGGAGTTTTATTACCTTTCATTGACTTCAATGCTTTGTAACATTCGGATTCCGTAAGTAAACCTTCGCAAAGGTCAGCTTCTTCTTCCGACAGGGTAGTAAACTCAACATCATTGAGATAATCATATATTTCTGTTGCAAGAACATTATTTTTATTTGAATATAGATTTTGGTAGTATTCATAGATTTCTTTTAAAATGGCTTCTTCATCAAAAATGACATCTTTTTCCCGTTTCAAAAAGTCTAGATGTTTCTTTATACCATTCCTTTTTTCCAAGTTGAGAAAATATTTTGATGATTTTTCGCCTTCTTCCATCCATTTTTCACGGGATCTCACAAAGGCACCTTTACATTTATCTTCAATTAATTTATCAATCTGCTTAGTAACATCGTTAAGTTCAGTAAGATTACTGTCACTCGGGTGAGCATCATTTGCTTTCGAAAGGATTTCAAGTTTACTTTGCAAAATATGATATATTTGGTTTCTTTCCTTCTGTATTGTCTTTGAATATTTTATTGAATATTCTTTGATCTTAATCTTGCATAAATCCCATAACATTCGATGGCGTCTGCGGTTCTATTATAGTTTTTATATTCTAGTTTTACTTTCTTTATGATATTTCTGATTGTTTGTTTAAATATGTCGTCTCTAAGAAGTGAGTTGTTAAATTTCCATACACCCTTACCCTTGACTAAAGATGAAATTGTAAGTTTTAAGGACACAGCATTGTGATCACATTTCAGAATGGGTCTTATATCTGCGGAATGTACAAATGAACATAAATCATATGAAATTAACCAATAGTCTAATCGGGAATAATAACCAAGTAAGTATTGCCGCCAAGTAAATTGTTTGAGTGAAGGGTGACATTTTCTCCAGATGTCTACTAAGTTCAACTTTTTACATATATTTTGCAACAGGTCATTAGGTTTATATGCATAACTAATTCCTTGGGTGTCCATACATGAACTTTGAACTGAATTCCAGTCTCCACCCAATAATAACAAATCTTCTTTATGTATGTGTGCTTTAAGCCATGAAAGTAAACCTCTAAAAAAATAGACTTTTCCGATGATTTTGTCGGAGCATAAACATTTACAATAAAATAAAACTTATTGCTGTAAGATAATCGCATACCGATCACACGACCACCGGGTTGTCTAATACATTCTATGATATCTATAGACCAATTTCACAACGTGAGAGGGCAGCAGACTGGTCGCCATGCTGCGGTGGGCGAATCAACTTTTATAGTACACAAGTCAATAGGGTATTTGGTACATTCGTTCGATTTTTTTTTTTATTTTGGACCAATCGAGCAGATTTCTTGTAAGATTCACAATGAGCATTAATCGGAGAAGTTCAGGTCGCAGCTGTGCTGTGTTCAATTGCCACAACAATTGGAGAAAGCTTCAGGATTGGAAGCAAAGTGAATGTGAAATTCACTCGCCTTGGACTCATGAAGCCTGTTTTTGTGTGAAGCCGTACTCCCTGCATAGGTTTCCAGGCCGTGATGAAGGAATGCGTCGCCAGTGGATCTCTCTTCCCCTTCCTCCTTTCTCCTTCCTCTCTGTTTTATTCTCTTGCCTTGCCCCCTCCTTTTGGATACTTATAGGCCTGCATAAAATGTGGTGGTGGTGGGTTTTTTTGTGGGGGGGGAGGGAGGGGGATTTATTTGATCATGCTTAGATGGAAATATCAGTCCCCCTCTCTCTCTCCCTCTCTATCTCACACTATCCCTCTCTCTCACTATCCCCTTCTCTGTATTACACTATCCCTCTCTCTTCCTCTCTCACACACTCTCTCGCTAGCCCCCCCCCCTCTCTCTCTCTCTCACTACCCCCCCTTTCTCACTATTCCCCTCTCCCCTCTCACTATCCCCCTCCTCTCACACATACTCTCTCCCCCCTTTCCCCTCTCTCATCCTCTCTCTCTCTCTCTCTCTATGTCTCGTTCACTCTCCCGCTACTCTAACACAATTTACTAGCAACAAGAAGTGAGCTCCCTGATGAAAACCAACAGCGATTCTTGGTCATCATCAACTCACTTTTACTGACAAAACTAAGGGGGAAAAGTAGCCAAAGTGCAAAAATTCATCATACCTTCATCGGTCAGATATGGCCATTGTCTTACATCGTCTACCCAGGTGTCCATGCTTTATTTTATTGATTTATGATGAAGTTAATGACACAATATCAGAGCTTATCTGTAATCTTTCATTGAATTTGTACACAGAGCCAATCGCGGTCAGCGCACTTGCCCACCGCAGCAATGGCGTCGCCGATAGAGGGCCAAATACATAAACCGGCCATGAAATTGGTCTATAGGTAAACCATCCTTTATTCCAATTAAAACACCCTTTGAATGGTTGGTACCGTTGTTAAAAAATATTGAACATTTTCTTTCTGTATTTAATATTGGTTCAAGGTCCTTGGTTATAAAAGTTTCTTGCATCAAAACAATATCGTATTTTTGAAAACCTAACCATTTGAATATTTTATCCCGTTTCTTTTTATTTCGTATTCCTCTCACATTGACCGAAATCAAATGTAGAACTTTTGAGTTAATAGCTATGTTATTAGGGTTGAGTATTCCAGTGTTTTTCATTCGTTTCCATCGTTCGTTTCCATCAATTTATCTTCCTGTGTTTGATCTTTCTTTTCTTTTCCGCTTCGGAGGTTTTTTGTTGGATTTTTTCGGTGTTGGTGTTTCAGGTGAGAAAGGCGATTGAAACTGGTCTGCCTCGCTCGATGTCTCGTCTCCTGAGTCGCATTCATTTGCTACGTCTGTTGTGTTGTATTGCTCATCAGACTGTGACGGTGTGTGTGTACGAAGAAATCCTGTGATGTGTGGTCGACGTTGTTTGCGAGAAGGTGACGATGCGTCAGCTTGTTGTGTATGCCTCTGTGGTGTATGCATTCTCTCCTTCGGGCGAGCCCCATTGGCGGTTGCGGCGTGATCACGTGATGTGGGTCCAGATTTCATGGCGTTCTCACGGGGTTCACGATCGGCTGTGGTGTTACGTAACTCGCTGGGTGTGGCTGTGTTTACGTTTGCTGTGCAAGTGCTGCTTACGTGGCCGGTCTGTTTACAGTTTCTACATTTCACGCTGTTGGTGCATTGTGACGAATGGTGTCCGTTTTCGAGGCATCTTGAGCAAATTGACACTCTCTCAGGTTGTCCAATATGAAAGACTCTGGCTCGAAATAGGTTAACAACCACGATAGATCTGGGAGGTGTTGGGAGGGTGGGTCTATGAAACACACTCGATCCCCGTTCAGACAGTCAATCAGTTTACCATTCACTCTTAGTTTCTGACGAATTATTTCACCTCTTATTTGACATTTCATGTTTTGTAGTGTTGATTTGATAAGTTCATCTCCTACTGATAGAGGAATGTCCTTTATAAGTACACGAGTCAAGTTCTCATTCTTGGCCTTAGTATAAGGGTTTGTATCATATACTGGGATTGTGGTGTTTCTTATCACTAATCCACTTGATATGAGGCTCACTCTCGCTTCATGACTGTTTACATAAATTCTCCACAGGTTACCAATGCGTTGTACCCCCGTTATAACATGATGATCAATTGAACGAGACAATGCTAGATACAACTCCTCACCTGTAATGTGTGTATCTGTCCTTGGTACGTCCCGTGCCTGTATAAATACGGGTTTAGGTCCCTGTGGTGATGTAAACGTGGCAGAGTTGGGAGTTGCCATGTCAGAATACATTGTTTCTCGCTAGAAAATCGAAATATCCTTTAGCTGCGAGTTGTTATGCTATATCCAAAAGTATCTCAAAACGACAAAACTCAGTTAAAATATCCAAATTCCGATTAAATCCACAAAGTTAGCTCAAAATTCCGGGAGATATCCGATTCAACGTCGTGACGCTTTCACGGACATGCCTAGCTCTCCATAGTTAAACCACAACTTTAAAACGGGGTTTGATTAAACCCGAGTTCAGAATACGGGCCTGTCTGTCTGTCTGTCTCTCTGTTGAACTAACTTCGTTTCTTTTTCAAATGTATCATCGATTCTCCGCCCGTTTCTCTCTGCTTCTCTCGTTCTCCCTCCAGACGTCATTTAAGAACTAAGGAATTCTTATACACATCTTCATAATAAGAAGACTTAAAGCATTTCTTCTGAATGATTACTATATCATTTAATTGGTCAATTATAAATTTCTGTGCTAATTGGGAAAGCTTACTTATTTGTATACACTATGATTTTTTTCATAATACTTTTCATGCCAATGAGTTTTCATTAAGATGTACCTACATCATTCCATGACTGTAAACTTTTTTTTTGTATAAAACAATTCAGATACTGTAATTACAATTTCAGGGGCCGATATTATACAAGCTCTGCTTTTAAGTTGGTCCCCTTCCCTTTCAATCCATATTTTGTTTTAAAAACTGTCTATTATAATATTATGTTTATCTTTTATGTATACTTCAAATGAAATGATATGCTACTTATGTCAACTGTATAATAAATGTAAATATGACAAAATAGAAGTGGGAAAATGAAAACAGTTGATTTGAAACAAATAAATTGCCACCATATTCATTAAAATATAGCGATCCATCTGTAATTCCAATATTCTTACATTGCTTCGGTTTTATAAGGTAAATGTCAAATAAAACCGAATAAAGATATGTAATATGAACTAGTAACGTTATGATTCAACATTTTTTTTTTTGGGGGGGGGAAGAAATGTCGCATGTGCCAACATTTCTTTTAAAAGAACTAAAAACGTTCACCTTTTAAATAAAAAAAATCGAATATTGTGACAGAATGTGACAAAATATTCAGAAAATAAAATTATGTTTTACGCATTCTCATTTCCTTTGATGTCTTTTTCTCACATTTTGTTTGTCGTGATTTTTTTTCTGGAGGGGGGGGGGGGGGTCCATGGTCACCAAGCAACTCCTATCTCTACGCCGGTGAAAGAATTATGCCAACGAAACAACACAATTCATATAAACCGAATCTGCTGTATGTTTACTATAATAGTTCTGTTAATTTCTAGAAATCTATGTTAGTATGCTTATATATATACATATTTTTTTTACAATGAAATTGATGCGGAACCTCCACCACGCGTAGATTTGGACAGTATGTGTGTCGTGTAGACATGGTAGATGTGCTCTAGAAATCCAGATCATTTCCATTAAACATAAATTTTCTTCCGATTGGCAATTTTATATTACATATCCAAATTAATTATAAAACAATGAATGTATATACAATATGTCAATTACGTATATGGAAGAAGGCGTAAAAACACAGAAAGCATGTGCTTGTGTTAGGATACGCCTGTAAAACTATATGAATAAACAACAATTAACAAAAGAAAGGGCCGGGAGAAGGGAAAGGAATAAAAGTGAGAAGAAAAGAGCTACAGAGAGGCAAGTAGAAGAACAGGCGTGAATTGCTTCGCATGATACAAGAAACATGGTAAAATAATACAGCACGAATTTATGATACAAAGTAGTAACATCAAATGCAGAGTTACTTATTATATAATAGAACTGGTTATGTAACATGCAAGTATAATATAAAAACATTTGTTTACCTAGAGATTCAATGGTAGATATCATGTTTTTTAACTTGTATTTTAATTCTATCCCGAAAAAATAAGGTTATTGTTATCAGATTCATCCATTTCACACAGACATTATTGTATACCAGCATACACGGATAGAGAGAGTATAATATTACGCCTAACATGCTTGCCCCCTGCAGGGTTGTGTGAATGTGTCCTTGATTAGTCTTCAACAGCGAGCCGCGGCAGAGGGTCAAGATACAGATTCTTACATACACGTGACACAGTCATCAGATAATAATGAGCGTTGTTTGTTGACGAATGACTATCGAGTTTGATTGTTTTATTCTTAATTCAATGTACAGGATATAAGATATTACTAAGTAAAATTAAAATTGACATGTTTGATAAGAAACAGAGTTATAAATTTGCATAAAAAGGGAACCGTTAAAGTAGGAATAAAAAGCATAAAAGTTTATTTGAAGTGCAGATCGAGTCCCTTGAATGATATAGTACAATAATCAATCCGTTCGTTCAAGTACACTCATATACGAGTCATTCGATGAGGTTAAGAATCAGATGTTAGAGATGGCATGAAGGTTTGTTAGCAGGCCTACGAAACCACAGGGCCGACTGTTTTACAGTCCTGTATGAGGGACTTTGAAATGAAGAGGATTGCCTCACAAATGAAATGGCGCTTTGACCTGGTTCGACCTGGGTCGCCGGGATTATGAGTCGGTGGAAGGCTGTTTCAGCTTAATCTGAAAATGTTTAGGTGAAAGAAAAAACGGGTTTATAGTCTTTCGACGTTTTGACTCGATGATCCATTGCAATCTCAAGAGTATTACCAGCAATTTGAAGGTAGGTTTTTCAGTGTATTTCTCTTGCAAGTTTATCACATCCACATTCACCATTCCAGACACAACAGAAATAGACTTGATTATTTCGATGCCTCATTTAACGGAAAGCTGATATGAATCATAGAATAACAGAATTAGAAGAAAATTAATCATCCCCGTCAATACCCTATACAGCCCGATTAGCGAATATATGACTGAACCACTTGTGCCATTTGTTCAAGTTTGAAATATGTAGCATCTTTGTAGAGAGACCTCAAGTCATCTACAGTATGGTAATCGAAGACGTCTTGTCGAAGATATTTAAGGATGTATTGGAACTGTCTACCATCTCTATTCATGACGTAGTTTCCCTCAAAATCTCTTGCGACTGTAATTTCTCCATTTAGCATTTCGGTAAAGAACGAGCTCTTCAGCCACACATGTGACTTTCAGCAGGGTTTCTCTTGTCGTGTGGAACACCTTTCCATCATCAAACCTCAGTCCCACTGCTGCAACGACTGGAACTGGTCTAACAATAGACGACTTCAGTGATTCAAGCCCGAAGAAATCTGCTTGGCATTTCAGCAGATCAAAATCTTTGAAATCATCTGGTAGCATAAGTTTTCCATACCTCAGGAAATTGAGAACGTGACGGAATACCTCACCGTCTTGGTCGATGAGGAAATTTCCATCACTTTCAGCAAATGGCATGGGGCTGTCTAGTAAACGAGCCAAGAAACTTTCAGGATACTTTGTGAGAGTTGCGGAATATGTCTGGTAGATCTTTCCTCCAACGTTCAAACCAACAAAGTAATCCTGATCCATGACGATGGAAAGAGAAGAAGTTACACAGCGGCAGACTTACACTTTGCCTGTTTGAATATTAACACGATGTACGTGCAGAAGAAAACTAGTCAGATTTCCAGACAGTGAATAAAAACATGGAGGGTGTTTCCTGTTTTATCAAGTCGAGCAAACATGAAGGGTGAGGTTTAAGCAGGGACTCGATTTTAAGGCGCGCGAGAGCGATCGTTCGCTACATGCGCGCCTTAATCCATTTTAGGTAGCACGATTAATAGCGCGCCTCGCGATCGCTGACCTGCGTGGAAATGCCTAAAGTCGCCCTCAAAATCACCCAGAATCATGCTTTGATTCGGGAGCGACATAAAATCTAAATGTCGTCCCTGAAATTATTGCCGAGTGATAACAACTCAACGGCCCACTAGCGCCATATGCTCGAGCTCCGCTTACCATTTAAAAATCATCCAAAATAAGCACTCAAAATCATGAATAAGCCGTAAAAATAGCGAGTTTCAAATTCCGAAGTTGCGTTATTTTTTCTGTACCACGTATGTCCATACACAATGGTACCAGGTATGAAAAAAAAATCAACGCAAAGGCCGGGAAACAGTTGCATGTATAGGGGTCCATTATGACTACCACCAACCACCATGTGCAATTTCGAATGCACATGTTTCCCCTACAGATATCACAATTCTGTGATAAAATAATTTTAATTACACAGGAAATAAATCCCAGAGTCTAGTAACCTAGCATTGGTGAGTTGTCATTCGGCTTTGCTTTTTCAAAACGGCTTATTAAATTCCAAATAAGTTGTCTTTTATATCAATTATAACTAAGAAATCATTTGTTTTCTTTTTCTAGGGGATGAGGTATTATATCAGACAATAAATCATTAAATAAAGCTCCATCTATTTTACAAGGCCGGCGGCAGGCTCACGCATTGGCGCTTTTTCTAGCTAGCCAGTTGGAGCTCTGTCTCTCTGCCAGAGCTCTGGGGGACAATTCACTCAGTAAAGGCCTCAATGATGGTGATTTTCTGTTTCAGACAGAGTTTACATTTCAGGAATGTTATTCAAAACTGCAACTAAAATTTGATGATTTCTTCATTGTCATGTATATTTAAGTTCTTAATGAATGCATTCTCACCGAATTTAGACTCCCCCATAGAAAAATGAAATTTTCATGGAGATCTGCGTTTTCAAAGAACTTCAGGAAAAGTTAGGGTATGTGGGCCTTTATTACATGTACATGGCTGAGTACAGGGTATTGTACTGGAATAGATGGAGTAGAAATTAGATATTGAATTCATTTATATCCAAGTCCAACTCACAGTCACACCCAGTGGCGTAGCTACGGAGGGGGGCCGAGATTTGTTGTGCCCCCCCCCCCCCAGAAAAAAGGGAGAAAGAAGAAAAGAAAAAAGGAAAAGAACAAGAAAGAAAAAAAAAATTAAGAGCAAAATAAGAGGAGGAAGACGAGTGAATGAAATTATGTGAGGGGAAGACTTGCAAAAAAAAAATCTTTCATGTTACTATATAAAATTTTTGCTTGGGCTTCGCTCCAGAATTGCCTGTTCGATGAGATTCATATCTTGCTCAATAAGCTGATATGGAGCAAGTTTTGAAGTCAATATACAAACCATATTTTAGCTCGGATATCGAGCTTTCATTATTTTTTTCATTTACAAATTTAAGTGCTCTGTAAAATGTCCGTTTTATGGTCTACATATCAGCATTTTAAGCTCACGCTGCGTTGTCACATTGTTTGATTTGCCAAGTTCATATTGTCTACGTGTATTCCATAATGTTCCATTGTATTCAGAATGCCCAGATTCTAGGTCTAAATCTAAAACATGCGCGATAGCCTGCATGTTGTTTATTCAAAATGTACTTAAATTATCAAGTTTCACATCAGAATATCAATAATTGTCTGCTCATGCTTCACGATCGCATTAATAATGGTACCCAATTAACTATATCCTATTAATGATTAAGAAAAAAGATATGAATAGCGTGTCCTGCTTTTAGGTCTAAGTGCAGAAGAAAACTAGTCAGATTTCCAGACAGTGAATAAAAACATGGAGGGTGTTTCCTGTTTTATCAAGTCGAGCAAACATGAAGGGTGAAGTTTAAGTCCAATGTGCACTGGCCTTTGAGCAAGTCCTCACGCTGTACGTTTATTCATCAAGGTCCCTTCTTACAAAGAGTAACGACTGATCCGTTCAACCTCAAATCTATGGAAATCCATTATTGCCATAACATTTTCGCTAAGAAATTTGAACAGTGTCCTTTGTAAAAGAAATCGAAGCACGTTGAATTTTTAAGAAAACAACTAACGTATGGATGTACACGATATGTTAGAAAATATTTTGAAGAAACGGGCATAATAGATGTTGACATTGCTGGCTTTCCATAGTTGAGATTGATTGGATCAATCATAACTCTTTGTAAGACGGGGGCCTTGGTTGAACATGGTTGAAAATAGATAAGGCAGTGTGCGTTAACTGAAGTGATCTCAGGTTGGAGCCACTTATGTTAGGGTTTGAATGGTTTTTAAAGCAGGTATATGCAACTGCTTTTTTTAAAAATTTTTTTCTTTTTGCTTTAATTTGTGAATGTACTTATAATGATTATTTTTGTTTTAGGGTGTGATTGACAATGGGAGAAAGAATACTGAAAAAACGAAAAAAAAGAAAGACCTTCCACACACATCTTTGCATCATTCATTTCATTCCCGTAACCAGATATACATTCCTGTATACATGGTATAGAAAGTGTTCCGAATGTTATCACCTTTTACTTCATTTAAAATGCTGATTGTTTGATTGGATAATAATAATGATGATGATAATAATATAAATTTTAATAATATATTTTTTCTCTTCATTAAAGACAGTACATTAATGGCTTTAACATTATCATTATAGTTATCATAATAATAAAAAATAGAAATAACAATGATTGCTGTTTATCAGTATTATTATTTTTACCATTGCCATTACTATCTTCATAACCATAATTTTCCTCATTATTTTCAATCACCATCTCTGTAATCGACATTATAATTTTCATTATTACTTTTTACAAATAAATATTTTCAGTAAATTCTTAAACTCTTCATATTTAACATCATGATTAATATTGGAATTACTTAAATAATTTAAAGGTTTCCACAAAGAGAAATTTCAAAAGCCAATTTCTTCCTCATGTATTTCTTTGTTTTTAGAATGTCTTATGTATACACAACAAAAAAAGTAAGTCCCCCCTAAATCAAATTGCTGTAACTTTTGAACCGAATTATTTTGAGATATGATATTTCATGGGTGGTTTTCTATACTCATTAAGAACCTCCTGGGGAAAAATGAGATTGATCGGTTGGGTCATGCATGAGTAATTAAAGACTGAATTAAAAATGACCATTCTTGAAAGTCACAAGAGTTGTTTTACAGACTGTGCAAATACAAAGTTGGGCAAAAATTGTTTTAGGTGAATTTTATGGTGTTGTGCGGTTTTACTATCAATCATTTAACCACTTCAGACCAAATTTTGATATCGTATGTTCATGGTTGAGTGAGCACGATGGATTGCAGGGGCCGCGGAAGCGGGGGGGGGGGGGGGGCGGGGGGCTTCAGCACCCACTTTTCCATAACCAAGTACAAAAATGTAATACGATTGTGATTTTTGGCATGGTCAGCCCCCCCCCCCACTTTGAAAACTGCTCTGCGGCCCCTGTATTGTGACGTATCATCATAGGGTTTTTTGGTAGTATCTTCTACAACTTGTTAGATCATGTTAAAATTTGAAAATGTTGATGGCTCCCCCAATTATAGGCCCCTCCCCAAGTTAAAATGCTGGATCCACCACTGATCTGTTAGGAAAAGAATACATTTATGCAGTATAAAGAGTATTCATTCCTAAGTTTTCGAATGTGCTCGCTCAACCATGAAAATGGTTAAAGTTTGGAAAGTGTTTGGTGAGAGAAATGATGGATGATAAAACAACAGCAATTAAAGACACATTTGGAAACCAAATTTGCCCCCAATATTCACTTTATCACCCTTTAAAATGAGTCTGTGACATTGAAAATACCAATTTTCCCACTTTGATGCGTGCTCACTCATCCATAAATAAACAAATCGATTTCATTTTTGCACAGAATTCTGCCCATAGGTTGATAAATATTACTGCCAAACGACATTGCTAAAGACAGCCTTGAAAAAAAGTTCCACCATATTGAATAAGGGGTTACGTATGCTTAAACATATGCACCCATAATGTACACAAGTCTATGAGAGAGGAAGTCAAAATTTTAACAAATATGAAATGAGCGTTTGTTTCATGGACGGTTTTTGTTACTTCTGCCAACAGTTATTTTATGAAACTTTGCACATGGATTCAGAGTAACACTATCCAAAAGGCGCGCACACCAAAATAACCATTCGATACGGTACAGAGTGGGGCCAAGGCCTTGAACTTTTCTTCTCATTTGCATAATTTTCGAATATTGTGTGCTCACTGATGCATTAAACATCGGGATTTTCATAAAAATCAAATCAAATGAACTGTGCAAGGAGTTTTGTGACAGATATCCATAGTTACAAATTGCATCTTTTCCAATAACGTAAAAAAGAGCTAATCACATTCCACATGTTCATTCAAGCGTGAATGTTTAATTAAACGCCTTTGAATGATTGGAGCATGTTAATTGGTCATGAACATAACGAAAAAGTTGAGAAAATATCATTTTCAGTAACCAAAATGAAGCAATACTTGCCTACGATATTTGAAAATCGCATTTTTTGTTTCCAATAAATGTTCATTGAACCGTGAAACAATGAATATTGTTAAAGATAGTCTTCCCCAAAATAACTGTAATCATATTCTAGCATTTTTATTGATAGAAATGTGTAAAAATCCAATTATAGCAAATTTGGACTTGAGTTTATTCAACCGTGAAATTTAGCTAAAACAATTGTATCGTCTTTTAGAAAGTACCTTTTACAAGCCTTCTGACTATTTTTCATGATGAGAATGTGGAATTAGTTCCAATAAAATGGAATCAAAGTCATGATATTTTGCTTGTGACTTTTGAAAAGTGACATTATCGCCTTTTTTTGGTGCTTACTGAAACATGACGTAAGATACGTCCACAACATTTACTCAGAGGGTAGCTTATAAAATTCCCTACACGCTCATGTAAAAATATATAAAAAACTCGCATTGGTTCGGAAATTATTGATGTTTGTTTAGGGGGGGCGCACTTACTTTTTTTGTTGTGTATATTTCTCTGTTTTTTCATCTTTTGTTTTTCATTGTTTTTTTTTTAATGGAAATTATTACAGACCATTTAACAACTAAATTAAACACTAAGTTAATTTAGTAGACCAATTAGAACGAAAAATAATCACCCTTTTATAAATTTCATCTCCCATAGACTTTGTACACAAAGTATAAAAATGGGCCATTTTCGGCATGACATTGCCTCCAAAAAAGTCATGTGACATCGCGATGGAATCCCCGTATGTCGCGAATTTGGTCTCAAAAGTTGCGCGAGACTTAAAAAAAAAAGTCATGAAATTTTGTGGCGCTATCTTTTTGCATTTCGGAAATATTGGGCGAAGCGTCGAAGGGGGGGATCATGGCCCCCAGTCCTTTTAGGGTTAAACTGTCCTTACCAATATCAGTTGATGAGATTGAAAAGTCAATTGTTGAATGTATGTCAGGGGCCGCGGAACAGTTTTCAAAGGGGGAGGAGGGGGCTGACCATGCAAAAAACACAATCATATGGTCATTTTTACGTTTTTGTACACGGTTTTGGAAAAGGGGGAGCTGAAGCCCCCCAGCCTCCCCGCTTCCGCGGCCCCTTTGTCTGATCAATACAAACAGTAATGAAAAAAAAACCACGCCAATAATCCCACACGCTGATTGGCTAAACGCCTCAAAGGCATCATTTCTCTCGATATGAGATGAAGACGGCTTCATGCATGCATGGACTAATATATCTGATCTAAGAAAATAACGTCTTGCTTCAATAACATTATAATAGATTGATGATGAATAATTAAGATAGAGTAACATTCTTCAACAGGAATCAATTCAGAATCACTAACGCAATTTGTAAAATACCATGCATATTGATTCGATTTTTATGATTTTTGATTAAAAACTATATAAGCCTTTCACAATGATTCATATTGACTCAGTATTTGCTATCCACGTTTATATTCTTTCTAGATCTACTTACTCTCGATGTTTTGTTCTTTCACGTTGTTAGTAATTTATGCCTTTTAAAAGAAAAAGTTTATGATGTTATATTTGTTTGTACTTTATGATTTTTTTCTCATGTTGAATGCTGTTTTTTAACTGCAGGGCGCCTTTGTATAGCAGTTTTTTCTTCAAAACTGAACAGGTCAATCCCGCAGTATAAAATAATAATGAATAACGGATAAAAAAATAATAATTAATTCAGTGGTTTCATTGACGAGTTCCATTTTGCTTCCATGCAATTATTCACCTTCCAGGATAATGATATTACTAGTCCATAAGGCCTTTATATATGACGACTGCCTGTGCCACATAATTATATGAAACAATATATCCTTTATAACATTAATTTCTTTTTTTTTAAAAAAAGAGTGCACACCTAGTTACCAAGAATGCCTATAGCATTTTCATTTATTTGAATGCAGGATAAAAGAGCGCGATTGAATGCCTTGCTCACGGGCATAGGTACTGTGGCTAGGGATCGAACCCTGGACGTTCCATGTATAGTAAGGCGCCTTAGACCACGGAACCTCCACATGATTCTTGTGAAGAGCTATCACAGGGCTTAGGCGACCCCCCCCCCGCCCCATCCGGGCAAAAGCAAAATGTCATTACTTTTTGAACAGGTTTTCATACTAGTCAAATTCTCGATGAGAAAAATGCGACCCAATTCTATATCCATGTATGGTGAACCTATATTGCTGATGAGATTTTTTTAAAAATAATTGACTCCTGTCCCGGCCCCCTTGATGCGATTATTTATTTAATGCATTAGGGGCAGTATAAAACAGTCTGCGTGAACAGCGCCACCTTCTGTGCTGATCTGCACAAACTGTCTCACATTCCTTGCCCAGAATGCAACAATGACGTACAATTTGGGCAATAATTGTAAGACCATACTATATTGGGGCTTGTAGTAGCGCAGTGGTCTAATAATTATCTTCCAAATTGTATGCTGATGATACACAACACAACCATAATGCAGATTACAATATTCAGATATCCTAAAGACGGACAGTCAAACGCCGAGTCTTCTCTCCTGGGAAGTGTTTCATCAAAATTTGTGTCCAACAGTTACCAGATCTGACAACTTTCCTTGCTTTTGATTGGCTGAGAAGCACTGTTACTATGGCAACTGTCGGATACAGCGTCTGACAAGTCCTTTCATGACACGCTCCCCTGTTCTGCAACTCCACACGCCGACTCAATTAAGCTTTAGCTTTCTCTCATCCACTCACTACTCAAGCCTCTCGAATTTTCTGGTTCACACTCCTTTTAAGTACTATATACACTCATTTCAGAAAGAATAATCCTCCTTCCAACCTTCCACTTTCTCACCTCGCCACTTTACTCCTTCCTCTATCCACTGTTCTTAGTCCTTTCCGGGACTTACCACATAGTGTACCGTAAACCACTTGCTTTATTATCCACACCGCCATGCAAAACTTTAAACATCAGCATTTAGATCGAATGCAGGTGGAGCGTTGTGGCCCAGTGGATTACTCTCCGGATTTTGAAAGAGAGGGTCGCGGGTTCAAATCCCAGCCATGGTGTAGTTTCCTTCAGCAAGAAATTAATCCACGTTGTGCTGCACTCAACCCAGGTGAAGGGAATATGGATATCAGGAATTTATACCTTCAAATGCCGAGCGCGTAAAAGCTGCTCGAGCTACAGCCAGGGTAATAATATCCAAGTCCTTTGGAAGTGCATAGAGACGTTATTTATAATGTGTTATGCGCTATGCAAGAACTTACTATTATCATCATTATTATTATATTTCAAGAAAAAAAAGTTTTCAAATATTACTGTTTGTAATAAATTAGGTTGCATTGACAACCTCACACCACTATCTAAATGCAAATTAGCTAATTTGATTCCTAATCACACTCCTCTCAGAGTGATATGAGGGACCAGTCCTGATGGAACGAGATTTTAATATTTCAAGAGTGATTTGTAAAGCTTTTTGAAGTGAAAGTGTAAAAAAACCACTTTCACTCCAAAAAGGGTAAAAATTCACTCTTGAAAGATAGAAATCTCATTCTATCAGGACTGGTCCCTCATTTAACTATGGGAGGAGTGTAATTAGAGACCAGGGTCCCGTACCACAAAGGTTGGCGATTGATCGTACGCTCGATTTTCACGATTGATTGTACATTGTAGTCAATGGAATCAATCGTAGAAAATGTTCTACGATCATTGCTAAGTTTCGTGTTACGGGCCCCAGATTAGCTACTTTGAATTTAAAGAGTAGAATTTCTAATTGTTTTACCAATAAGTTTGATGCTAGGACGAGCTCTCCAGCCAGTGCAGGGTTACATGGACCCCCATGGACCACTCATGTGACCTCTTAGCCAATCAGGGATTTCAGTAGGTTATAACAATATTCTGTGAAAATCAATGAAGGGATCCTTCCTGAAACACCCCCTCGAGGGGATACGTCACTAAATTGTGTAATCCACATCTTGGGAAGATATGAAAAAGGTATTCGCCGAATAAAATGAACTCTGTAGCCAGTATTCTGAAGTCGGGTTTAACTTATACCATGGTCTAAGTCTGGTCTAAAATTATGGGGGGCCAAAAACTCGAAAATTCTGCTTATATTGTATATTTTTTAAATATCTTTTTTATTCTGTTTCCTTTTGCTTTCACAATGAAAAAAAAAATACTTCAAAATACTTTAGTTATCATTCCCAGACAATTTTGGCGTCATATGGGTTAATAGATTGGATGTATACTGTTAGAGATTCGTACCCCAATTGGCTCTCCATAGTTAAACCACAACTTTAAACCGGGGTTTGATTAAACCCGAGTTCAGAATACGGGCCTGTCTGTCTGTCTCTCTGTTGAACCAACTTCGTTTCTTTTTCAAATGTATCATCGATTCTCCGCCCGTTTCTCTCTGCTTCTCTCGTT
Organism: Lytechinus variegatus; assembly: GCF_018143015.1. NCBI lineage: Eukaryota > Metazoa > Echinodermata > Echinoidea > Temnopleuroida > Toxopneustidae > Lytechinus > Lytechinus variegatus. The sequence goes on from NC_054752.1 coordinate 10,280,479, forward strand.
CTCCCTCCAGACGTCATTTAAGAACTAAGGAATTCTTATACACATCTTCATAATAAGACTTAAAGCATTTCTTCTGAATGATTACTATATCATTTAATTGGTCAATTATAAATTTCTGTGCTAATTGGGAAAGCTTACTTATTTGTATACACTATGATTTTTTTCATAATACTTTTCATGCCAATGAGTTTTCATTAAGATGTACCTACATCATTCCATGACTGTAAACTTTTTTTTGTGTATAAAACAATTCCGATACTGCAATTACAATTTCAGGGGCCGATATTATACAAGCTCTGCTTTTAAGTTGGTCCCCCTCCCTTTCAATCAATATTTTGTTAAAAAACTGTCTATTATAATATTATGTTTATCTTTTATGTATACTTCAAATGAAATGATATGCTACTTATGTCAACTGTATAATAAATGTAAATATGACAAAATAGAAGTGGGAAAATGAAAACAGTTGATTTGAAACAAATAAATTGCCACCATATTCATCAAAATATAGCAATCCATCTGTAATTCCAATATTCTTACATTGCTTCAGTTTTATAAGGTAAATGTCAAATAAAAGTATGTACTATGAACTAGTATAGTTATGATTCAACAATTTTTTTTTGGGGGGGGGAGGAAGAAGTCTCGTATTGGTAAACATTTCTTTTAAAACAACTAAAAACGTTCACCTTTTAAATAAAAGTATCGAATATTGTGACAGAATGTGACAAAATATTCAGAAAATAACATTATATTTTACGCATTCTCATTTCCTTTGATGTCTTTTGCTCACATTATTTTGTCGCGATTAATTTTTTTCCGGGGGGGGAGGTGGTGTCCCTGGTCACGAATCTTTACGCAGGTGAAGGACTGTTACACCCACAAATGTAATAATCGCCCACAAATGTAATAACGCCCACAAATGTAATAACACTTTACCCACAAATGTAATAACGCCCACAAATGTAATAACACTTTACCCACAAATGTAATAATTTCACCCACAAATGTAATAATGCACTTTACCCACAAATGTAATAATTTTTGATCGCCCACAAATGTAATAATGACTTTACCCACAAATGTAATAAATTTGAAGGGATTTTTGGCAAATCCGTCCTAAGCTGAAATCGTATAGTAATGCGTTCATTTAGCACAAAAGTGCAAAGTCTCATTTCCTGACCCGGTTAATTAACAAATTATAATATAAGTCCAAAGTCTTTATTCCAAACCCGGTTGTTTAAAAAATTATAACATAAATCCAAAGTCTTTATTCCAGACCCGGTTGTTTCGAAAATAATAATATGAGCCCAAAGTCTTTATTCCAGACCCGGTTGTTTCGAAAATAATAATATGAGCCCAAAGTCTTTATTCCAGACCCGGTTGTTTAAAAAATTATAATATAAATCAAAAGTCTTTATTCCAGACCCGGTTGTTTAGAAAATAATAATATAAGTCCAAAGTCTTTAATCCAGACCCGGTTGTTTAAAAAATATTCATATGATCCAAAAGTCTTTATTCCAGACCCGATTTTTCAAAAATGATAATATAAGTCCAGAGTCTTTTCTCCAGACCCGGTTGTTTCAAAAATTATAATATAAATCCAAAGTCTTTTTCCAGACCCGGTTGTTTCAAAAATTATAATATAAATCAAAAGTCTTTATTCCAGACCCGTTGTTTGAAAAAATAATCATATGAGCCAAAAGTCTTTATTCCAGACCCGATTGTTTCAAAGATGATAATATAAGTCCAAAGTCTTTTTTCAAGACCCACGATCCTATTTATGTTGAATAACATGGAAATGTAGCGTAGTCTTTCTGTCAGACCCAGTTATAAAAGTCATTAAAAACACAACAACAACAACAAAACAAGGACCCTGCAACCATTAAATGTCAAGTCCTCTTCAGAAAATTTTTGATTTGAATCAATAAAGAAAAATCAGACAAGCACAATGCTGAAAATTTTCATCAAAATCGGATGTAAAATAAGAAAGTTATGACATTTCAAAGTTTTGCTTATTTTTAACAAAATAGTTATATGAACGAGCCAGCTACATCCAAATGAGAGAGTCGATGATGTCACTCACTCACTATTTCTTTTGGTTTTCATTGTTTGAATTATACATTATTTCAATTTTTACGAATTTGACGATTAGGACCTCCTTGCCTAAAGCACAAAATGTTAAAATAATAAATTTCCACGTGTTGCAGGCAGGAATGAAACTTCATTTCACATGACAATGACGAGAAAATAAAAATATTTCATATTTCATTTAAGAAAATACAAAAAAAAAATAGTGAGTGAGTGATGTCATCAGTTCCTCATTTGCATACCGACCGAGATGTGCATATAACTGTTTTGTGGAATGAAGCGAAACATTTCTTATTTTACATCCGATTTTGATGAAATTTTCAGTGTTATGCTTGTTGAATTTTTCTCTTTTTATTCAAATCAAGTTTTTGTTGCGGTGGACTTGTCCTTTAAAAAAAATAATTTCTTGTACATTCCTTCCTTTTTTCTATGAAAAAACCTAAATAACAAAACATTAAAATACATATGAAAAAAACCCTGAGAAATAAGATATCAGTAAACAATAGGGGGATTACTTCCCGAAAACGATAAAGTTGTTGATTGACGATCTATGATATATTATATAAAAGAAAAACATTCTAACAAGAGGGGATAACCATTCCATTCCATGTTTTTATTTGGCAATAAGTCATGATTGACTATTTTTGCCACCCACTGTATGAGAAGTAGGGTAACAATTTTATTTAGTATTATTTTTATTACTTCTTTTTGTCTCACCTGCATTGCAGAGTGAGACTATAGGCGCCGCTTTTCCGACGGCGGCGGCGGCGTCAACATCAAATCTTAACCTAAGGTTAAGTTTTTGAAATGACATCATAACTTAGAAAGTATAGGAACCTAGTTCATGAAACTTGGCCATTAGGTTAATCAAGTATCACTCAACATCCTATTAGAGTTTCATGTCACATGACCAAGGTCAAAGGTCATTTAGGGTCAATGAACTTAGACCATGTTGGGGGAATCAACATCAAAATCTTAACCTGAGGTTAAGTTTTTGAAATGTCATCATAACTTAGAAAATATATGGACCTAGTTCATCAAACTTGGACATAAGGTTAATCAAGTATCACCAAACATCCTGCATGAGTTTCACGTCACATGACCAAGGTCAAAGGTCACTTAGGGTCAATGAACTTTGGCCGATTTGGGGGTATCTGTTGAATTACAATCAAAACTTTAAAAGTTTTTGGATCTGATTTATGAAACTTGGACATAATAGTAATCAAGTATCACTGAACATCCTGTGCAAGTTTCAGGTCACATGATCAAGGTCAAAGGTCATTTAGGTCAATGAACTTTGGCCACATTGGGGGTATTTGTTGAATTACCATCCTATCTCTGTAAGTGTATTGGTCTAGTTCATAAAACGTGGAAATAAGAGTAACCAAGTATCACTGAACATCTTGTGCGAGTTATAGTAGTTTTCAAAGTCAGCACTGCTGCTATGTTGAATCGCGTGATGCAGGTGAGACGGTCAGAGGCATTCCACTTGTTTATTATTATTATTTCTTGTATATTCATTCTTTTTTTATGAAAAAAAACACAAAACCTTTTAATACATATAAAACAAAAAACTGAGGAGTAAGATATCAGCACACAATATGGGGATTACTTCCCGTAAACGATAAGGTTGTTGATCGACGATCTATGAGATATTATATAAAAGAAAATCATTCTAACAAGAGGGGAGAACGTTTTAACAAGTTCTTCGGTACTTTAAAGCCTGTGTATAGCTTTGGTAAAGGGTCAATAATGTGATTGATAATCGAATATCATCTAATATGACAGTCTTATACTGAAGCGTAGAGACCGTTAGATATTTTTCCAACTGCACTTCTCTGAGAAAATTTCAAATATTCAAATCTTGGATATATAGCGCCCTCTCTCGGCGATGCTTGTTTTAAATTTAAAAAATGGGCATTCAAGCAATTATCTTATAAATTTAGTGATTAGATATCCAAAAGTTACAGACAAAGAACATATCTTGAAAGTTTCAGCCCATTCCATGATTTGGAATAGGATTCAATCGAAAGACAAAAACACACAGATAGTTTAATTTGATCGGGTGACCCGATCAAGTTAAATTTCCATGTAAAATCGCAAAATTTATCCTGTAAAACACATTTTCATTTCATATCCTCCACATCATAACTGTTATAGGGCATAACCATTCATATTAGCTAGCAATGAATTGGAATAGTGATAGGTGCATTTTGGTGGATTTACCAAAACTATACACAAGCTTTAAATTTTCTGTGTACCAAGCACCATTTGTAATATAGTCAGCATTTTTTTTATTAGTTACAATTCCAATAATCTCAGTGGCCTAAGATATATTCTCTAGGGTTATATTGACCCGTTAAGTAAAGAGAGAGAGAGAGAGAGGATTTATGTGATCAAGAAGTGATAAGATAGGGAAAAAAACTGATTTGAAATGACTGAAAGAGAGGCAAAGAAAGAAGAGCCTCCCACACCCGTACCAGAGTTACGGAGTTAGGCTGTCCCGTCGGTGGATTCAGGTCCATCAACATCTTGAGGTTTAATCTTTCCAGGGGGCAAACGTGTATGTGTGTGTGTGTTTGAGTTTTGTCAGACGTGTCTCAATCAGATTTCTTATTTTACATCCGATTTTGATGAAATTTTCAGTGTTATGCTTGTTAAATTTTTCTCTTTTTATTCAAATCAAGTTTTTGTTGCGGTGGACTTGTCCTTTAAAAAAAATAATTTCTTGTACATTCCTTCCTTTTTTCTATGAAAAAACCTAAATAACAAAACATTAAAATACATATTAAAAAAACTCTGAGAAATAAGATATCAGCAAACAATAGGGGGATTACTTCCCAAAAACGATAAGGTTGTTGATCGACGATCTATGAGATATTATATAAAAGAAAATCAATCATTCTAACAAGAGGGGAGAACGTTTTAACAAGTTCTTCGGTACTTTAAATTTTCTGTGTACCAAGCACCATTTGTAATATATTCAGCATTTTTTTTATTAGTTACAATTCCAATAATCTCAGTGGCCTAAGATATATTCTCTAGGGTTATATTGACCCGTTAAGTAAAGAGAGAGAGAGAGAGAAAGGATTTATGTGATCAAGAAGTGATCTTTTGAAATGACTGAAAGAGAGACAGGCAAAGAAAGAAGAGCCTCCCACACCCGTACCAGAGTTACGGAGTTAGGCTGTCCCGTCGGTGGATTCAGGTCCATCAACATCTTGAGGTTTAATCTTTCCAGGGGGCAAACGTGTATGTGTGTGTGTGTTTGAGTTTTGTCAGACGTGTCTCAATCAGATATGATTATTTACGTCTGGGACCGACCTTTAACGTCACCATCCGAAAGACGTGACCAGGGCTCGAACCTCGAACCTCTGCATCAATTTGTAACTTCCCCCACATAGCTTGGATTACAGGCGCACGCCACAACGCCCAGTCTTTAAATATGGTGTAGTCTTTGCTCAAGACCCATGCAGTTATTTCAAAATAGGAAATTATTAGAAACGATAAAAACAGACAAACAATATTAACAAAGACGCCACAATATCATTGATGTAGAATAACGTTGTTGTTGTTGTTGTTATTTTGGGTTTTTAAGGCGCGTACCATTCAGATCTGAATATTTACGCCTTTTATTAATTTGACGTTTTTGTGGTATGCCTTATCACAGGGTTTTATATTTTGGGAGATGCTGGTGTCTAAGTTTTTAGATTAATCTTTTGCTTAATTTGTATTTTAAGAGAACTGGATGTGGGGTAAAGACAACTCTCTAAACCCAAGCATTTTAACTGGGTTTGATTTTAAAGATTGGTCTTAGCTTTGATTTTTTTCAATATTTGTTTATCTTATAAATAGCTGGGTCTAGACGAATGTCTAAGCATAATAATAATGTTATTCAACAGGAATAAGAATATGACAAATTCTTATGTTTTTAAGATTGTTTGAATTAATTTCTAAATGACTGGGTCTGGAATAGAGACAACGCTCTAAACATGTGCTTTTGTACTTGGTCTTAATTTGGAGGATTGTTGGTTCTTAGATTCGTTGTTGGGGGTTGCGTTTTATTGTTTTGTTATTCTTGAAATAATTGTGTCTGGAGGAAAGTCTACAATCGATCTCCATGTTATTCCACAGTAGTTAGATTATTGGGTATTTGTTTTAGACAATTTTATTTTTAAATAATAACCAAGTCTGGAAAATGGACGTTTTCTTTGCAAATGCATAATTACAATGTTTTGTAGGGGTCTTAGTATTATTATACAAAAGAATCTGGGTGTGGGGTACAGACATATTTTTTACTGGGTGTAACTTTTGAAAACTGGCTTTAGATTTGTTTTTCTTTTTTAATTCATTTCTTAGATAACCTGGTCTGGAGGAAAGAGTACATTTACAACTCATGTTATTCCAAGAGAATATGATAGGGTCTTATGTTAGAAGATTTTTTTTTCGTAATTTTTGTAATAATTAGGTCTGGAATAAAGAAAACATTCTAAACCTCTTTTTAAAAACATGTTCTTAGGTTCAAGGATTGCTTGGTATTAGATTTGGAGTTATTTATATTTTTACTCTTAGCCTTATTTTGAAAAAAATAAATGACTGGGTCTGGCTGAAAGACTACGCTATATGTCCATGTCCACGGCGCAAATATTCACTACTGAATGACACGCGCCGTATAAGCTAAAACAACAACAACAACGTTATCCAGCATTAATAAGATTATGGGGTCTTTATACGGTTTTTGTTGTTGTTGTATTGTTATTTACAATTTTTGAATAACAGGGTTTGGAGAAAAGGCTAAGCTCGATTTTCTTTTTTTCCACTGGAATATCATTATGGTATCTTAGTTTGGACTTATATTATAATTTTTGAAATAACTTGGTCTGGAAAAAAGACTTTGGACTTACATTATAATTTTTGAAACTACTGCGTCTGGAAAAAGACTGGACTTTTGTGCTATATGAAGGCATTACTATAGGGTTTTAGTTTTTAGTTTTAAATAACCGGGTCTGGAGAAAAGACTATGCTTGATTCTCAATTTACTCATAGCGCGTATATTCACAATACGTTCAGTATAATTTAAAACAACAACAAAGACTTTGATTCCACCAGTTTTAATTAACTGGGTCTGGAGAGAAGACTAGGCTCAATTATCATTTTTATTCCACCGGAACATCATTATCGTATCTTAGTTTGGACTTATATCATAATATTTGAAACAATCGGGTCTGGAATAAAGACTTTGGGCTCATATTATTTTTGAAACAACCGGGTTTGGAATAAAGACTTTGGATTTATATTATAATTTTTGAAACAACCGGGTCTGGAAAAAGACTTTGGATTTAAATTATAATTTTTGAAACAACCGGGTCTGGAGAAAAGACTTTGGACTTATATTATCATTTTTGAAACAATCGGGTCTGGAATAAAGACTTTGGACTTATATCATAATTTTTGAAACAATCGGGTCTGGAATAAAGACTTTGGATTTATATTATAATTTTTGAAACAACCGGGTCTGGAAAAAGACTTTGGATTTAAATTATAATTTTTGAAACAACCGGGTCTGGAGAAAAGACTTTGGACTTATATTATCATTTTTGAAACAATCGGGTCTGGAATAAAGACTTTAGGCTCATATGATTATTTTTTAAACAACCGGGTCTGGAATAAAGACTTTGGATTTATATTATAATTTTTGAAACAACCGGGTCTGGTGAAAAGACTTTGGACTTATATTATCATTTTTGAAACAATCGGGTCTGGAATAAAGACTTTAGGCTCATATGATTATTTTTTAAACAACCGGGTCTGGAATAAAGACTTTGTACTTATATTATTTTTTTAAACAACCGGGTCTGGAATAAAGACTTTGGATTTATATTATAATTTTTGAAACAACAGAGTCTGGAAAAAGACTTTGGATTTATATTATAATTTTTGAAACAACCGGGTCTGGTGAAAAGACTTTGGACTTATATTATCATTTTTGAAACAATCGGGTCTGGAATAAAGACTTTAGGCTCATATGATTATTTTTTAAACAACTGGGTCTGGAATAAAGACTTTGTACTTATATTATAATTTTTGAAACAACCGGGTCTGGAATAAAGACTTTGAGCTCATATTATTATTTTTGAAACAACCGGGTCTGGAATAAAAACTTTGGATTTATATTATAATTTTTGAAACAACCGGGTCTGGAAAAAGACTTTGGATTTATATTATAATTTTTGAAACAACCGGGTCTGGAGAAAAGACTTTGGACTTATATTATCATTTTTGAAACAATCGGGTCTGGAATAAAGACTTTGGGCTCATATTATTATTTTTGAAACAACCGGGTCTGGAATAAAAACTTTGGATTTATATTATAATTTTTGAAACAATCGGGTCTGGAATAAAGACTTTAGGCTCATATGATTATTTTTTAAACAACCGGGTCTGGAATAAAGACTTTGTACTTATATTATAATTTTTGAAACAACCGGGTCTGGAATAAAGACTTTGGGCTCATATTATTTTTTTTGAAACAACCGGGTCTGGAATAAAGACTTTGGATTTATATTATAATTTTTGAAACAACCGGGTCTGGAATAAAGACTTTGGACTTATATTATAATTTTTGAAACAACCGGGTCTGGAATAAAGACTTTGGGCTCATATTATTATTTTTGAAACAACCGGGTCTGGAATAAAGACTTTGGATTTATATTATAATTTGTTAATTACCGGGTCAGGAAAAGAGACTTTGCACTTTTGTGCTATATGAACGCATTACTATACGATTTTAGTTGAGAACGGATTTGCCAAAAATCCCTTCAAATTTATTACATTTGTGGGTAAAGTCATTATTACATTTGTGGGCGATCAAAAATCATTACATTTGTGGGTAAAGTGCATTATTACATTTGTGGGTGAAATTATTACATTTGTGGGTAAAGTGTTATTACATTTGTGGGCGTTATTACATTTGTGGGTAAAGTGTTATTACATTTGTGGGCGTTATTACATTTGTGGGCGTTATTACATTTGTGGGTGCAACAAGGACTGCCAAGGAAATAACACTTTTCATACAAACTGAATTTTATGCTTACTATGATATTTCTCTTAATTTCTAGAAATCTATTTGTGTATTCTTACATATATATTTACAATGAAATTGATGCGGAACTACCACCATGCGCAGATTTGGACAGTATGTGTGGCGTGTAGATGTGCTGTGCAAATCCATATCATTCAATTGAACATCAATTTTCTTCCTATTGGCAATTTTACCTAAAATATTAAAAACAATAATATGGTAATAAACAATGAATGTATATACAATATGTAAATTTTATATATATGTATATGGAATAAGGCGTAAAAACACAGAAAGCAGGGGCTAGTGTCGGAATACGCCTGCATTATGACTAAACACCAATTAACAAAGAAAGGGCAGAGACAAGGGAAAGAAATTCACATGATACAAGATGTATAATACATATGATAAAATACTACAGCAGACATTTATGATATAAAATAGCAATTAACATCAAATGCAGAGTTACTTATTATATAATAGAACTGGTTATGTATCTTGCAAGAATAAAATAAAAACATTTGTTTACATAGAGATTCAATTGTAGGTAGATATCATGATTTTTTTAAAGCTTGTATCTTAATCATATAATATCTCCCGAAAAATAAGGTTATTGTTTTTACGTTTATATCAGATTTATCCATTTCACACAGACAGACATTATTGTATACCATACACGAATAGAGATAGTATGATATTATGCCAAATATGCTTGCCCCCTGCAGGGTTGTACGAATGTGTCCTTGATCAGTCTTGCTTCAACAGCGAGCCGCGGCAGAGGGTCAAGATACAGATTCTTACATACACGTAACACAGTCTTTCATCAGATAATATGAGCGTTGTTTGTTGACGAATGACTATCGAGTTTGATTGTTTTATTTTTAATTCAATGTACAGGATATAAGATATTACTAAGTAAAATTAAAATTGACATGTTTGATAAGAAACAGAGTTATAAATTTGCATAAAAAGGGAACCGTTAAAGTAGGAATAAAAAGCATAAAAGTTTATTTGAAGTGCAGATCGAGTCCCTTGAATGATATAGTACAATAATCAATCCGTTCGTTCAAGTACACTCATATACGAGTCATTCGATGAGGTTAAGAATCAGATGTTAGAGATGGCATGAAGGTTTGTTAGCAGGCCTACGAAACCACAGGGCCGACTGTTTTACAGTCCTGTATGAGGGACTTTGAAATGAAGAGGATTGCCTCACAAATGAAATGGCGAATTGATTTGGTTCTACCTGGGTGGCCGGGATTATGAGTCGGTGGAAGGCAGTTTCAGCTTAATCTGAAAATGTTTAGGAGGAAGAAAAACGGGTTTATAATCTTTTGACATTTTGGCTCGATGATCCATAACAATCAGCAATCTGAAGATAGGTCTTCCAGTTTATTTCTCTTGCAAGTTTATCAAATCCACATTCACCATTCCAGAAACAACAGAAAAAGAAATTCTTGATGCCTCATTGGATAGTAGCTAATGTGGACATTGAGGCATTTGACCGAATGCTGCTAAGAAGCCGACGCATGCCTTGGAATCGATAGAATAATAGAATTAGAAGAAAATTGATCATCCCCGTCAATACCCTACAGCCCGAGTCGCGGCTGAAGCTTTTGTACCAATTGTTCAAGTTCGAAATATTTAGCATCTTCGAGGAGAGACCTCATGTCTTTTACATTATTGTAATCGATGGCATCTTTTCGAAGAAATTTAAGGATGTAGTGGAACTGTCCACCATCTCTATCCATGACGTAGTTTCCCTCAAAATCTCTTGCGACGGTAATTTCTCCATTTAGCATTTTGGTAAAAAACGGATTCTTCCGTTTCATCAAGGTTTCCCTTGTCGTGTAGAACACCTTTCCATCATCAAACCTCAGTCCCACTGCTGCAAGGACTGGAACTGGTCTAACAATAGACGACTTCAGTGATTCAAGCCCGAAGAAATCTGCTTGGCATTTCAGCAGATCAAAATCTTTGAAATCATCTGGTAGCATAAGTTTTCCATACCTCAGGAAATTGAGAACGTGACGGAATACCTCACCGTCTTGGTCGATGAGGAAATTTCCATCACTTTCAGCAAATGGCATGGGGCTGTCTAGTAAACGAGCCAAGAAACTTTCAGGATACTTTGTGAGAGTTGCGGAAAATGTCTGGTAGATCTTTCCTCCAACGTTCAAACCAACAAAATAATCCTGATCCATGACGATGGAAAGAGAAGAAGTTACACAGCGGCAGACTTACACTTTGCCTGTTTGAATATTAACACGATGTACGTGCAGAAGAAAACTAGTCAGATTTCCAGACAGTGAATAAAAACATGGAGGGTGTTTCCTGTTTTATCAAGTCGAGCAAACATGAAGGGTGAGGTTTAAGCAGGGACTCGATTTTAAGGCGCGCGAGAGCGATCGTTCGCTACATGCGCGCCTTAATCCATTTTAGGTAGCACGATTAATAGCGCGCCTCGCGATCGCTGACCTGCGTGGAAATGCCTAAAGTCGCCCTCGAAATCACCCAGAATCATGCTTTAATTCGGGAGCGACATAAAATCTAAATGTCGTCCCTGAAATTATTGCCGAGTGATAACAACTCAACGGCCCACTAGCGCCATATGCTCGAGCTCCGCTTACCATTTAAAAATCATCCAAAATAAGCACTCAAAATCATGAATAAGCCGTAAAAATAGCGAGTTTCAAATTCCGAAGTTGCGTTATTTTTTCTGTACCACGTATGTCCATACACAATGGTACCAGGTATGAAAAAAAAAATCAACGCAAAGGCCGGGAAACAGTTGCATGTATAGGGGTCCATTATGACTACCACCATGTGCAATTTCGAATGCACATGTTTCCCCTACAGATATCACAATTCTGTGATAAAATAATTTTAATTACACAGGAAATAAATCCCAGAGTCTAGTAACCTAGCATTGGTGAGTTGTCATTCGGCTTTGCTTTTTCAAAACGGCTTATTAAATTCCAAATAAGTTGTCTTTTATATCAATTACAACTAAGAAATCATTTGTTTTCTTTTTCTAGGGGATGAGGTATTATATCAGACAATAAATCATTAAATAAAGCTCCATCTATTTTACAAGGCCGGCGGCAGGCTCACGCATTGGCGCTTTTTCTAGCTAGCCAGTTGGAGCTCTGTCTCTCTGCCAGAGCTCTGGGGGACAATTCACTCAGTAAAGGCCTCAATGATGGTGATTTTCTGTTTCAGACAGAGTTTACATTTCAGGAATGTTATTCAAAACTGCAACTAAAATTTGATGATTTCTTCATTGTCATGTATATTTAAGTTCTTAATGAATGCATTCTCACCGAATTTAGACTCCCCCATAGAAAAATGAAATTTTCATGGAGATCTGCGTTTTCAAAGAACTTCAAGAAAAGTTAGGGTATGTGGGCCTTTATTACATGTACATGGCTGAGTACAGGGTATTGTACTGGAATAGATGGAGTAGAAATTAGATATTGAATTCATTTATATCCAAGTCCAACTCACAGTCACACCCAGTGGCGTAGCTACGGGGGGGGGGGCCGAGATTTGGTGTGCCCCCCCAAAAAAAAAAGGGAGAAAGAAGAAAAAAAGGAAAAGAACAAGAAAGAAAAAAATGAAGAGAAAAATAAGAGGAGGAAGACGAGTGAATGAAATAATGTGAGGGGAAGACTTGCAAAAAAAAATCTTTCATGTTACTATATAAAATTTTTGCTTGCGCTTCGCTCCAGAATTGCCTGTTCGATGAGATTCATATCTTGCTCAATAAGCTGATATGGAGCAAGTTTTGAAGTCAATATACAAACCATATTTTAGCTCGGATATCGAGCTTTCATTATTTTTTTCATTTACAAATTTAAGTGCTCTGTAAAATGTCCGTTTTATGGTCTATATATCAGCATTTTAAGCTCACGCTGCGTTGTCACATTGTTTGATTTGCCAAGTTCATATTGTCTACGTGTATTCCATAATGTTCCATTGTATTCAGAATGCCCAGATTCTAGGTCTAAATCTAAAACATGCGCGATAGCCTGCATGTTGTTTATTCAAAATGTACTTAAATTATCAAGTTTCACATCAGAATATCAATAATTGTCTGCTCATGCTTCACGATCGCATTAATAATGGTACCCAATTAACTATATCCTATTAATGATTAAGAAAAAAGATATGAATAGCGTGTCCTGCTTTTAGGTCTAAGTGCAGAAGAAAACTAGTCAGATTTCCAGACAGTGAATAAAAACATGGAGGGTGTTTCCTGTTTTATCAAGTCGAGCAAACATGAAGGGTGAAGTTTAAGTCCAATGTGCAGTGGCCTTTGAGCAAGTCCTCACGCTGTACGTTTATTCATCAAGGTCCCTTCTTACAAAGAGTAACGACTGATCCGTTCAACCTCAAATCTATGGAAATCCATTATTGCCATAACATTTTCGCTAAGAAATTTGAACAGTGTCCTTTGTAAAAGAAATCGAAGCACGTTGAATTTTTAAGAAAACAACTAACGTATGGATGTACACGATATGTTAGAAAATATTTTGAAGAAACAGGCATAATAGATGTTGACATTGCTGGCTTTCCATAGTTGAGATTGATTGGATCAATCATAACTCTTTGTAAGACGGGGGCCTTGGTTGAACATGGTTGAAAATAGATAAGGTAGTTTGCGTTAACTGAAGTGATCTCAGGTTGGAGCCACTTATGTTAGGGTTTGAATGGTTTTTAAAGCAGGTATATGCACCTGCTATTTTTTTACTGATTTTTTTTTCTTTTTGCTTTAATTTGTGAATGTACTTATAATGATTATTTTTGTTTTATGGTGTGATTGAAAATGGGAGAAAGAATACTGAAAAAACGAAAAAAAAGAAAGACCTTCCACACACATCTTTGCATCATTCATTTCATTCCCGTAACCAGATATACATTCCTGTATACATGGTATAGAAAGTGTTCCGAATGTTATCACCTTTTACTTCATTTAAAATGCTGATTGTTTGATTGGATAATAATAATGATGATGATAATAATATAAATTTTAATAATATATTTTTTCTCTTCATTAAAGACAGTACATTAATGGCTTTAACATTATCATTATAGTTATCATAATAATAAAAAATAGAAATAACAATGATTGCTGTTTATCAGTATTATTATTTTTACCATTGCCATTACTATCTTCATAACCATAATTTTCCTCATTATTTTCAATCACCATCTCTGTAATCGACATTATAATTTTCATTATTACTTTTTACAAATAAATATTTTCAGTAAATTCTTAAACTCTTCATATTTAACATCATGATTAATATTGGAATTACTTAAATAATTTAAAGGTTTCCACAAAGAGAAATTTCAAAAGCCAATTTCTTCCTCATGTATTTCTTTGTTTTTAGAATGTCTTATGTATACACAACAAAAAAGTAAGTCCCCCCTAAATCAAATTGCTGTAACTTTTGAACCGAATTATTTTGAGATATGATATTTCATGGGTGGTTTTCTATACTCATTAAGCAACTCCTGGGGAAAAATGAGATTGATCGGTTGGGTCATGCATGAGTAATTAAAGACTGAATTAAAAATGACCATTCTTGAAAGTCACAAGAGTTGTTTTACAGACTGTGCAAATACAAAGTTGGGCAAAAATTGTTTTAGGTGAATTTTATGGTGTTGTGCGGTTTTACTATCAATCATTTAACCACTTCAGACCAAATTTTGATATCGTATGTTCATGGTTGAGTGAGCACGATGGATTGCAGGGGCCGCGGAAGCGGGGGGGGGGGGGGGGGGGCTGGGGGCTTCAGCCCCCACTTTTTCCATAAGCAAGTACAAAAATGTAATACGATTGTGATTTTTGGCATGGTCAGCCCCCCCCACTTTGAAAACTGCTCTGCGGCCCCTGTATTGTGACGTATCATCATAGGGTTTTTTGGTAGTATCTTCTACAACTTGTTAGATCATGTTAAAATTTGAAAATGTTGATGGCTCCCCCAATTATAGGCCCCTCCCCAAGTTAAAATGCTGGATCCACCACTGATCTGTTAGGAAAAGAATACATTTATGCAGTATAAAGAGTATTCATTCCTAAGTTTTCGAATGTGCTCGCTCAACCATGAAAATGGTTAAAGTTTGGAAAGTGTTTGGTGAGAGAAATGATGGATGATAAAACAACAGCAATTAAAGACACATTTGGAAACCAAATTTGCCCCCAATATTCACTTTATTACCCTTTAAAATGAGTCTGTGACATTGAAAATACCAATTTTCCCACTTTGATGCGTGCTCAATCATCCATAAATAAACAAATCGATTTCACTTTTGCACAGAATTCTGCCCATAGGTTGATAAACATTACTGCCAAACGACATTGCTAAAGACAGCCTTGAAAAAAAGTTCCACCATATTGAATAAGGGGTTACGTATGCTTAAACATATGCACCCATAATGTACACAAGTCTATGAGAGAGGAAGTCAAAATTTTAACAAATATGAAATGAGCGTTTGTTTCATGGACGGTTTTTGTTACTTCTGCCAACAGTTATTTTATTAAACTTTGCACATGGCTTCAGAGTAACACTATCCAAAAGGCGCGCACACCAAAATAACCATTCGATACGGTACAGAGTGGAGCCAAGGCCTTGAACTTTTCTTCTCATTTGCATAATTTTCGAATATTGTGTGCTCACTGATGCATTAAACATCGGGATTTTCATAAAAATCAAATCAAATGAACTGTGCAAGGAGTTTTGTGAAAGATATCCATAGTTACAAATTGCATCTTTTCCGATAACGTAAAAAAGAGCTAATCACATTCCACATGTTCATTCAAGCGTGAATGTTTAATTAAACGCCTTTGAATGATTGGAGCATGTTAATTGGTCATGAACATAACGAAAAAGTTGAGAAAAGATCATTTTCAGTAACCAAAATGAAGCAATACTTGCCTACGATATTTGAAAATCGCATTTTTTGTTTCCAATAAATGTTCATTGAACCGTGAAACAATGAATATTGTTAAAGATAGTCTTCCCCAAAATAACTGTAATCATATTCTAGCATTTTTATTGATAGAAATGTGTAAAAATCCAATTATAGCAAATTTGGACTTGAGTTTATTCAACCGTGAAATTTAGCTAAAACAATTGTATCGTCTTTTAGAAAGTACCTTTTACAAGCCTTCTGACTATTTTTCATGATGAGAATGTGGAATTAGTTCCAATAAAATGGAATCAAAGTCATGATATTTTGCTTGTGACTTTTGAAAAGTGACATTTTCGCCTTTTTTGGTGCTTACTGAAGCATGACGTAAGATACGTCCACAACATTTACTCAGAGGGTAGCTTATAAAATTCCCTACACGCTCATGTAAAAATATATAAAAAACTCGCATTGGTTCGGAAATTATTGATGTTTGTTAAGGGGGGGCACTTACTTTTTTTGTTGTGTATATTTCTCTGTTTTTTCATCTTTTGTTTTTCATTGTTTTTTTTTAATGGAAATTATTACAGACCATTTAACAACTAAATTAAACACTAAGTTAATTTAGTAGACCAATTAGAACGAAAAATAATCACCCTTTTATAAATTTCATCTCCCATAGACTTTGTACACAAAGTATAAAAATGGGCCATTTTCGGCATGACATTGCCTCCAAAAAAGTCATGTGACATCGCGATGGAATCCCCGTATGTCGCGAATTTGGTCTCAAAAGTTGCGCGAGACTTAAAAAAAAAAGTCATGAAATTTTGTGGCGCTATCTTTTTGCATTTCGGAAATATTGGGCGAAGCGTCGAAGGGGGGGATCATGGCCCCCAGTCCTTTTAGGGTTAAACTGTCCTTACCAATATCAGTTGATGAGATTGAAAAGTCAATTGTTGAATGTATGTCAGGGGCCGCGGAACAGTTTTCAAAGGGGGAGGAGGGGGCTGACCGTGCAAAAAACACAATCATATGGTCATTTTTACGTTTTTGTACACGGTTTTGGAAAAGGGGGAGCTGAAGCCCCCCAGCCTCCCCGCTTCCGCGGCCCCTTTGTCTGATCAATACAAACAGTAATGAAAAAAAAACCACGCCAATAATCCCACACGCTGATTGGCTAAACGCCTCAAAGGCATCATTTCTCTAGATATGAGATGAAGACGGCTTCATGCATGAACAGGTCAATCCCGCAGTATAAAATAATAATGAATAACGGATAAAAAATAATAATTAATTCAATGGTTTCATTGACGAGTTCCATTTTGCTTCCATGCAATTATTCACCTTCCAGGATAATGATATTACTAGTCCATAAGGCCTTTATATATGACGACTGCCTGTGCCACATAATTATATGAAACAATATATCCTTTATAACATTAATTTCTTTTTTTTTAAAAAAAAGAGTGCACACCTAGTTACCAAGAATGCCTATAGCATTTTCATTTATTTGAATGCAGGATAAAAGAGCGCGATTGAATGCCTTGCTCACGGGCATAGGTACTGTGGCTAGGGATCGAACCCTGGACGTTCCATGTATAGTAAGGCGCCTTAGACCACGGAACCTCCACATGATTCTTGTGAAGAGCTATCACAGGGCTTAGGCGACCCCCCCCCCCGCCCCATCCGGGCAAAAGCAAAATGTCATTACTCTTTGAACAGGTTTTCATACTAGTCAAATTCTCGATGAGAAAAATGCGATCCAATTCTATATCCATGTATGGTGAACCTATATTGCTGATGAGAATTTTTTTTTAAATTGACTCCTGTCCCGGCCCCCTTGATGCGATTATTTATTTAATGCATTAGGGGCAGTATAAAACAGTCTGCGTGAACAGCGCCACCTTCTGTGCTGATCTGCACAAACTGTCTCACATTCCTTGCCCAGAATGCAACAATGACGTACAATTTGGGCAATAATTGTAAGACCATACTATATTGGGGCTTGTAGTAGCGCAGTGGTCTAATAATTATCTTCCAAATTGTATGCTGATGATACACAACACAACCATAATGCAGATTACAATATTCAGATATCCTAAAGACGGACAGTCAAACGCCGAGTCTTCTCTCCTGGGAAGTGTTTCATCAAAATTTGTGTCCAACAGTTACCAGATCTGACAACTTTCCTTGCTTTTGATTGGCTGAGAAGCACTGTTACTATGGCAACTGTCGGATACAGCGTCTGACAAGTCCTTTCATGACACGCTCCCCTGTTCTGCAACTCCACACGCCGACTCAATTAAGCTTTAGCTTTCTCTCATCCACTCACTACTCAAGCCTCTCGAATTTTCTGGTTCGCAGTCCTTTTAAGTACTATATACACTCATTTCAGAAAGAATAATCCTCCTTCCAACCTTCCACTTTCTCACCTCTCCACTTTACTCCTTCCTCTGTCCACTGTTTTTA
The DNA here is from genome assembly GCF_018143015.1 of Lytechinus variegatus. Classification (NCBI taxonomy): domain Eukaryota; kingdom Metazoa; phylum Echinodermata; class Echinoidea; order Temnopleuroida; family Toxopneustidae; genus Lytechinus; species Lytechinus variegatus. The sequence goes on from NC_054752.1 coordinate 10,299,035, forward strand.
GTCCTTTCCGGACTTACCACATAGTGTAGCGTAATATAAACCACTTGCTTTATTATCCACACCGCCATGCAAAACTTCAAACATCAGCATTTAGATCGTATGCAGGTGGAGCGTTGTGGCCCAGTGGATTACTCTCCGGATTTTGAAAGAGAGGGTCGCGACCGGTCGTGGGTTCAAATCCCAGCCATGGTGTAGTTTCCTTCAGCAAGAAATTAATCCACGTTGTGCTGCACTCAACCCAGGTGAAGGGAATATGGATATCAGGAATTTATACCTTCAAATGCCGAGCGCGTAAAAGCTGCTCGAGCTACAGCCAGGGTAATAATATCCAAGTCCTTTGGAAGCGCATAGAGACGTTATTTATAATGTGTTATGCGCTATGCAAGAACTTACTATTATCATCATTATTATTATATTTCAAGAAAAAAAAGTTTTCAAATATTACTGTTTGTAATAAATTAGGTTGCATTGACAACCTCACACCACTCTCTAAATGCAAATTAGCTAATTTGATTCCTAATCACACTCCTCTCAGAGTGATATGAGGGACCAGTCCTGATGGAACGAGATTTTAATATTTCAAGAGTGATTTGTAAAGCTTTTTGGAGTGAAAGTGTAAAAAAACCACTTTCACTCCAAAAAGGGTAAAAATTCACTCTTGAAAGATAGAAATCTCATTCTATCAGGACTGGTCCCTCATTTAACTATGGGAGGAGTGTAATTAGAGACCAGGGTCCCGTACCACAAAGGTTGGCGATTGATCGTACACTCGATTTTCACGATTGATTGTACATTGTAGTCAATGGAATCAATCGTAGAAAATGTTCTACGATACGGGCACCAGATTAGCTACTTTGAATTTAAAGAGTAGAATTTCTAATTGTTTTACTAATAAGTTTGATGCTAGGACGAGCTCTCCAGCCATTGCAGGGTTACATGGACCCCCATGGACCACTCATGTGACCTCTTAGCCAATCAGGGATTTCAGTAGGTTATAACAATAATCTGTGAAAATCAATGAAGGGATCCTTCCTGAAACACCCCCTCGAGCGGATACGTCACTAAATTGTGTAATCCACATCTTGGGTAGATATGAAAGAAGTATTCGCCCAATAAAATGAACTCTGTAGCCCGTCTTCTGAAGTCGGGTTAAATTTAAACCAGGGTCTAAGTCTGGTCTAAAATTATGGGGGGCCAAAAACACGAAATTTCTGCTTATATTGTATATTTTTTAAATATATTTCTTTATTCTGTTTCTTTTTGCTTTCACAATAAAGAAAATTACTTCAAAATACTTCAGTTATCATTCCCAGACAATTTTGGCGTCATATGGGTTAATATATTGGATGTGTACTGTTAGAGATTTGTACCCCAATTGGCTCTCCATAGTTAAACCACAACTTTAAACCAGGGTTTGATTAAACCCGAGTTCAGAATACGGGCCTGTCTGTCTGTCTCTCTGTTGAACCAACTTCGTTTCTTTTTCAAATGTATCTCCGGTTCTCCGCACGTTTCTCTCTGCTTCTCTCGCTCTCCCTCCAGACGTCATTTAAGAACAAAGGAATTCTTATACACATCTTCATAATAAGAAGACTTAAAGCATTTCTTCTGAATGATTACTAGATCTTTTAATTGGTCAATTATAAATTGCTGTGCTAATTGGGAAAGCTTACTTATTTGTACACACTATGACTTTTGCATAGTATTTTTCATGCCAATGATTTGTACTACGATGTAGGCCTACGTCATTCCATAACTGTAAACTTTTTTTTTATATATAAAACAACAATTCAGATACTGTATAAATACAATTTCAGAGGTGACATTATACAAGCTCTGCTTTTGAGTTGACCCGTCCTTTCAATCCATATTTTGTTTTAAAAACTGTCTATTGTAATATTATGTTTATCTTGTATGTATACTTTAACTGAGATGATATGCTACTTATAACTGTATAATAAATGTAAATATGACATATTAAAAGTGTGAAAATGAAAACAATTGAATTTAATTGAAAAAAAAAGAAATTGCCACCATATTCATCAAAATATAGCAATCCATCTGTAATTAAAATACTCGTAAATTGTTTTGATTTTATAAGGTAAATGTCAAATAAAACCAAATAAAACTGTATAATATGAACTAGTAACGTTATGATTCAACATTTTTTTTCAAGGGGGGGGGGGGGGCAGAAATGTCATATGGGGCAACATTTCTTTTGAAAGAACTAAAACGTTTACCTTTGAAATAAAAAAAAATCGAATATTGTGACAGAATTTGAAAAAAATATTTAGAAAATAACACATTTTACCCTTTCTAATTTCCTTTCATTTCTTTTCTCACTTTTTTTTTGTTGTGAATTTTTTTTTGGTGGTGGGGAAGGGGAAGGTCCATGGCCACCAAGCAAACCATATCTTTACGCAGGTGAAGGACTGCTAAGAAAATAACAATTCATATAAACTGAATTTGCTTAATGCTTACTATAATAGTTCTGTTAATTTCTAGAAATCTATGTTAGTATGCTTATATATACATACATGTATATATACATATTTTTTTACAATGAAATTGATGCGGAACTACCATCACGCGCAGATTTGGACAGTATGTGTGGCGTGTAGATGTGCTGTACAAATCCATATCATTCAATTAAACATCAATTTTCTTCCGATTGGCAATTTTACATGAAATATTAAAAACAATAATATGGTAATAAAACAATGAATGTATATACAATATGTAAATTTTATATATATGGAATAAGGCGTGATAACACAGAAAGCAGGTGCTTGTGTCGGAATACGCCTGTAAAAACTGTATGACTAAAAACAATTAACAAAATAAAAGGCCGAGAGAAAGGAAAGGAATGGAAGAGAGAAGAAAAGAGCTATAGAGAGGCGAGCGAGTAGAAGAACATGCATGAATTACTTCACATGATACAAGATGTATATTAAACATGATAAAACAGTACAGCAGGCAGTTATGATACAATGTAACAAAATGAAATGAATATTTACTGATATTTTAGAACCGGTTATGTAACAAGCAAGCATAACAGAAAAAAATTTGTTTACATAGAGATTCAATGGTAGATATCATGATTTTTTTAAACTTGTATTTTAATTTTATCCCGAAAAAATAGGGTTATTGTTATTACATCAGATTCATCCATTTCACACAGACAGACATTATTGTATACCATACACGAATAGAGATAGTATGATATTATGCCAAACATGCTTGCCCCCTGCAGGGTTGTACGAATGTGTCCTTGATCAGTCTTGCTTCAACAGCGAGCCGCGGCAGAGGGTCAAGATACAGATTCCTACAAACACGTGACACAGTCTTTCATCAGATAATATGAGCGTTGTTTGTTGACGAATGACTATCGAGTTTGATTTTTTTAATTCAATGTACAAGATATAAGATATTACTAAGTAAAATTAAAATTGACATGATTGATAAGAAACAGAGTTATAAATTTGCATAAAAAGGGAACAAAGTAGGAACAAAAAGCATAAAAGTTTTTTGAAGTGCACATCGAGTCCCTTGAATAATATAGTACAATAATCAATCCGTTCGTTGAAGTACACTCATATACGAGTCATTCAATGAGGTTAAGAATCAGATGTTAGATATGGCATGAAGGTTTGTTAGCAGGCCTACGAAATGAGGGCCGACTGTTTTACAGTCCTGTATGTGGGGCTTGGAAATGAAGAGGAATGCCTCACAAATGCAATGGCGCTTTGACCTGGTTCGACCTGGGTCGCCGGGTTTATGAGTCGGTGGAAGGCTGTTTCAGCTTAATCTGAAAATGTTTAGGTGAAAGAAAAAACGGGTTTATAGTCTTTCGACGTTTTGACTCGATGATCCATTGCAATCTCAAGAGTATTACCAGCAATTTGAAGGTAGGTTTTTCAGTGTATTTCTCTTGCAAGTTTATCACATCCACATTCACCATTCCAGACACAACAGAAATAGACTTGATGATTGCGATGTCTCATTAGATAGTAGCTAATGTGGACATTGCATTGAGGCATTTAACCGAAAGCTTATATGAATCATAGAATAACAGAATTAGAAGAAAATTAATCATCCCCGTCAATACCATACAGCCCGATTAGCGAATATATGAATAAACAGTGTTTTCCATTTGTTTAAGTTCGAAATATTTAGCATCTTCGAAGAGAGACCTCATGTCTTTGACATTATTGTAATCGATGGGATCTTGTCGAAGAAATTTAAGGATGTAGTGGAACTGTCCACCATCTCTATCCATGACGTAGTTTCCCTCAAAATCTCTTGCGACGGTAATTTCTCCATTTAGCATTTTGGTAAAGAACGAGTTTTTGACTTTCAGCAGGGTTTCTCTTGTCGTGTGGAACACCTTTCCATCATCAAACCTCAGTCCCACTGCTGCAACGACTGGAACTGGTCTAACAATAGACGACTTCAGTGATTCAAGCCCGAAGAAATCTGCTTGGCATTTCAGTAGATCAAAATCTTTGAAATCATCTGGCAAAGTTAGTTTTCCATACCTTAGGTAATTGAGAACGTGACGGAATACCTCGCCGTCTTGGTCGATGCGGTAATTCCCATGATCATCTGTAGCAGAGGGTACTTTGACGGTCAATAATGAAGCAAAGAAACTGTTAGGAAAATGCAAGAGAGTTGAGCGAGATGCCTGGTAGATCTTTCCTCCAACGTTCAAACCAACATAGTTATCCTGATCCATGGCGATGGAAAGAGAAGAAGTTACACAGCGGCAGACTTACACTTAGCCTGTTTGAATATTAACACGATGTACGTGCAGAAGAAAACTAGTCAGATTTCCAGACAGTGAATAAAAACATGGAGGGTGTTTCCTGTTTTATCAAGTCGAGCAAACATGAAGGGTGAAGTTTAAGTCCAATGTGCAGTGGCCTTTGAGCAAGTCCTCACGCTGTACGTTTATTCATCAAGGTCCCTTCTTACAAAGAGTTACGACTGATCCGTTCAACCTCAAATCTATGGAAATCCATCATTGCCATAATATTTTCGATAAGAAATTTGTACAATGTCCTTTGTAAAAGAAATCGAAGCACATTGAATTTTCAAGAAAACAACTAACGTATGGATGTACACGATATGTTAGAAAATATTTTGAAGAAACAGGCATAATAGATGTTGACATTGCTGGCCTTCCATAGTTGAGATTGATTGGATCAATCATTACTCTTTGTAAGACGGGGGCCTTGGTTGAACATGGTTGAAAATAGATAAGGTTGTTTGCGTTAACTGAAGTGATCTCAGGTTGGAGCCACTTATGTTAGGGTTTGAATGGTTTTTAAAGCAGGTATATGCACCTGCTATTTTTTTACTGATTTTTTTCTTTTTGCTTTAATTTGTAAATGTACTTATATTGATTATTTTTGTTTTATGGTGTGATTGAAAATGGGAGAAAGAATACTGAAAAAACGAAAAAAAAGAAAGACCTTCCACACACATCTTTGCATCATTCATTTCATTCCCGTAATCTGATATACATTCCTGTATACATGGTATAGAAAGTGTTCCGAATGTTATCACCTTTTACTTCATTTAAAATGCTGATTGTTTGATTGGATAATAATAATGATGATGATAATAATATCAATTTTAATAATATATTTTTTCTCTTCATTAAAGACATTAAAAGACAGTACATTAATGGCTTTAACATTATCATTATAGTTATCATAATAATAAAAAATAGAAATAACAATGATTGCTGTTTATCAGTATTATTATTTTTACTATTGCCATTACTATCTTCATAACCATAATTTTCCTCATTATTTTCAATCACCATCTCTGTAATCGACATTATAATTTTCATTATTACTTTTTACAAATAAATATTTTCAGTAATTTCTTAAACTCTTCATATTTAACATCATGATTAATATTGGAATTACTTTCTGCACGAAATATTTTTCAGTAATATCTCGTGCCCATAACGTACCGTTCTACATCCTTCCTTATGCTGCTGCGGGACAAAACAAGTTTCATTTCTACTTCCTCTGATAACCCGCGGTTCAGTGCACTTCAAAGCTCACGATGGACAACACTTAACACCCACCGTTCGATAGCAATCTCCGATAGCAATCGTCTTCATTTTCCTCGCGCAATTCTCATTTCCCGCGCTGTTCTCACGTTACCGCCTTATGAAATGAGATCATGCTACTCAATCGACCAGTTATAATAGTAATACAGCCAAAAAGCAGATAATGAGGTCTGTGTACATCCTCCCCTTCTCTGTCTGTCTGAATTCCAGGAAAGATTCTTCGATTTGCGATTCTTCAATTTGCAGACAACTCTCCCATCCCTCTCACACAGGAGTATATAGATCTCCACTTCTTGGATAACTTACAAGTGATTGGGGGATACATAATCGATTTTTTTTAATGCCAACAAGTTCTATTCACGAATCTTCCCCGAAGAAGGTAGATGACTATAGAAAATTTGGAAAGTGAATAAAGAACTTGTTGGCATTGCAAACTTGCATTACACGTGAATATCATTTGTTTCGCATTTCTGATGTCTCGTTATTGCCTATACGTGGAAAAACCAAGATGCTTATACATAATTTTTATACGTATAATATAGTATGTACATTTTACGTATTATATACGTATACGTTATATATTATACGTATTTATCACGCATATTATAAGACTTGGTGAATCTTCTAGTTTCATTTACGCATAACGGGGATATTTGGATCATGTGTGACCTCTTGGTTTGCCAATTAGGCAAAGATGCAAGACGGTGGTGTTATTATTTCCTTAATTTCTTAATGGTGGCATGATAAGCCTTTTTTTCTATTACAGCCTAAAAAAGGGTCTTCTTTTCTTTATTGTGATCTGTCAAATGTTTCAATCAAACTTGATATCTTTCTATGCAATCAGAGTTCTGTTTAAATATTCCTGGCATAATTGAAAATATATATTAAATAATTTAAGAAGAATAGTTTGTTAAAAGGGACAGTTCTGAAATTTTGACAACAGCGCTCCCGAAGAAAGGATTTCTTAACCCCCCCCCTTGGTCGAGTGACGTTTACAATCATTGGTGTAACGGAAACGAGATCATTTTTCCTGTGAATTTGCACGGCAGTGAGCAAAAATTTGCTGAAACATTACATAAGGAAGCAACTGTGATATTTTTCTTCAAAATTGACCTTTTATATTTTTGTTGATAGCTTCTTTACGCTCTACCGGATAGGAAGAAACTGGAGGAATACAGCCACCTGATTTTTTGAAATATCGAAGTTTCAAACACAAGTAACTCTATGTGTTCTCCACGTAAAACATTGAAACATTTTCTAATTTACCAAGAAATTCACTCCACAGGGTTGCATCCTTTTGTCATGGGACAGCAAAAAAGGTCATAAAACCTTTTTGACATCGAAAATCAATTTATGGACTTATTTCTTGGAAAAGTTCTGAGCTACACAACCTTCTTGCGTATTTTATTATGAACAAAATTAACAAAAGCTTGATTCATTTTATCAAGGTGTATGAAAATCGATAACCGTGCATGGTAACAGGTATTTGCTACCTTCCAAACAGTACAGTCACGTACCGGAAGCGGTGCCGTAAACCTACCCTTAATGAATTTACCGTTTTCATCTAGGATTCCACGAAGATTGTGCTCTATTGGACACCAACAAACCAAGGTGTATTGAAAAGCCAGAGGAAGAGTGTTTGCGGAGGAAGCCCATCTCCTTCCTACAGGATGGATGCGGGTAAACATACCCTTAACTTCCCCCAAGAGAAGGTATAGCAGAATCAATAAGGCTAAAGGGTATCAAGGATATACCATGGATAGGGTGGTAGAGGATCGACCCACCTTATGTACAAATTTCCTAAATGGACAGTGCATAGACGTAAAGAGGATACATGGTTGCTGCCATGCATTTCTTTGAAACTATCCATCCAAAATACAGAAGTAAGAGATACGATCATTTAAACGACAGACTTGCACACCACAACACAAAACTGGACGACGTTGTGGTGTGTCTGTCATCCCAGATAATTATCGCAGGTCCCAGTTACGAACTGATGCACAGATTCGAGGTTTAGTCACGTCTTTCGGATGGTGACGTTAAAAGTCGGTCCTGACGTAAATAATTCTATGTGATTGATACAAAGAGCACAACCAAAAACGTACAGACAAGTAAAATTCCAAAATGAATAGGAAACTTATGAATATTGAACAATTTGTAACACGGAAAAGGTTGTCGACCCGCCGTCATCTCCATCTGAGTTGATGGAGATGCCCCAGTTGCCGATGGCCTTTGGGAGAAGGCAAGCAAACAATGCCGGGGTGAAAAGTAGCATCGCCGTGTCAGTTGTGGAGCTCGCCAGCATTCTGGGAACGTGATTCTTGCCCCTTGTCTCGTGTTTGTTGCGATCACACACACTCTCCCCACCGTGCACCTGGATGACTTTTGCCCGGTGTCTCTCGCCTTGTTGGATTCATGGGCCTAATAAGCCCTAGCTGGGAATCGAATCAACGTGTTTGCATTACCCCGTATAAATTAATCAAAATGGATCAAATGGCTGGGGGAATATTACAGAAATTTAAGGCTACTTTCAGTGTCTGAAGCACTGTATTTCGTATTAAAACTTGAAGGAATTCAAAGCTGTCATTTTCTTCAATGAGCCTACACTGTTTATGTATCCTTAAAATAAAAGAAGTTCCTGCAGCAGAGTCTCGAGAACACCTGTAATCCTACCAGATTGCATAATCTTATAGGAAATTGGTATTTGGTGTATCTAACCTTACAAATTTCCTTTAATAAACACCCTTTCCCCTTTTTAAACAGACTTGTTCTGTTAAATTGCATTAAAAAATCATGTTTTATGACTTTGCAGAATGATTCTGTTATTGCTTTCTGCCAAATCTTTTCCCCCCTGTAAAATCAGGTTTTTTTTTAAACAGTGTACCTTGATGCCCAGTTTCATTTCTTTTAATTGTACAGTTTTTCCATTTAAAGGAAAATTTTAATCATTTTTGTCGGTAATAGCAATAATACCTTTTTTCTACACTGTTAGAAAATTTATCCTTAAACTAAAAGAAGTTCCTGCAGCAGAGTCTCGAGAACACCTGTAATCTTACCAGATTGCGTAATCTTACAGGAAATTGGTATTTGGTGTGTGTAATCTTACAAATTTCCTTAAATAAAACACTCTTTCCCCTTTTTCTAACAGACCTGTTCTGTTAAAATGCAGAAAAATTCCTGTTTCATGAATTTAAAGAATGATTCTGGTATTGCTTTCTGCAAAATCTTCTTTTATTTTTCTGTAAAATCAGGGTTTTTTTTAACAGTGTATGTCTGAATCTGCATGTGTTTCCATACTTTCATTTTATTTCATAGCATCATGTTTACTTCACTCGTTCCTGATTCTTTATCTGTTTAAAGCTCTTCCTTACTTCTTATTTTCTTGGCATGATTTATATTCAAATATTTTATGACTAGAATAAATTAATCAAAGATATAAAAAGCTGAACTGCATATCATGCACGATCTCATTTTGTTGCTACACATTTTGATAACTTTATAGCCTTTATAGTCTGGACTTGCTATTTGCTTAAGATGTTGCATTCTTGGTTTGTGAAAGTTTGACATACTGCAACCGGAAAATGTCACTCGAATCATTCAATTAACATTGCCCTAAATAGAAACCCTGAATCGGTTGTAGAATGTCACACAGCAAACGAAAATAATGAATATGCAACCGAGAGAGAATTTGATAAAGCATTTGAGGAGAAATTCGACCAGGTTTAAGGTTTCGGCGAGAATTGTTAGGAAAAGGTGCATTAACTTCTCAAGCCATTGTGGTTGCAACATGAAACGTCGAGATTGATGGGTGGAATTGGCCTGTTCACATTCTAGCAAATAAAATGATTCGTAAGAATTGCATTTTGGTTTCGGTTTTGATTTCCTGTTCACGTCCACAAAGAAATAAATGTATTATTGTTCACGTGTCTATACGTACAAGGGGTGTGTTATCTAAAATACTCTTAACCTCAGTCTGATCTCCAATTGCTTTTAGTGTAGAACCTCATTTTCATATGCCTATTTTATATTACTTGTTTTTAATATAAAAATGCCAATTATTCGTTAATTTGTATTTGATTTAAATTACTTTTTGTTATGTTTGAAATGGAAATGAAATGAAGATACTGATTTAAATTGGTAAATATATCCTCTCATTCAATATAAAGCAATACATTGCTTAATGACTTTTAAGTTTCGCTTTGATAGAATTACTAGACTTTACTTCATCGTTACAATTTATATACATGTAAATAACATTTTGGAAGACGCGGCCTCGTATCAATTAAGTGTCTATTTTATACAATATCCTACATGGATTTGCCATTCAATGGAATTAGACGACAGAAGTAACCGAGAGCAAAAATAATTTTGAAGACCTGGTATGGTGATAGCTCTTCTTAAAGCTAATTAAGTAACATTTTCATTTCTTAAAGATTATTTGTAATCCATTCAAATCTATCCGGCGACCTATCTTAATGCATCAAAATTAATAAAAATTCATTTTAAGAGCTAAAATTGCAAAATGGCAAATCTTGGGGATATGGAGAAGAAACGGAACTCAGAACTTGAGGCAGTGTTAACATTCTGCGGTCCAGTCGTATAAGGGGGAAATAGGGAACAGGAAATTGCGATTGAAATGGAACAGAACGCGGTACAATTAACTCAGTCAAAACCCCTCCGGCCGTGGGCGCTACGTCTCCTCGTCTGGAGTAGTTTCTTCTCCAAGATGTCATAACAGACAATAGGCCGAGATCGATACGCTCAAATCTGTTCTCTATACCTTGACGATATCTACATTTAAATTGTGGTGAAGCACGCGGGAGAATGATCAGGTGTTCAATTACATTAATTTGGTAAAAGTATCGTTCAAATTGAGAGTCAGATAGAAACTGTAAAGAAATGAATAAGGGAGATAGAGGGTGTTGGGGTAACGATCTTGTAACAAAAGGGGGAAGTGAAAAGGTTGAATGTGAATCAGAAAAAAAAAATCAATAACAAATTGGTCCAGTAATAGGACGATTGGTTCTTGGAATGCCTTTGGCGCATCAAAGGAATGAAAAAAACAAAAACAAACAAGAATATAGGTGCGTTTTGTGATCGGTGACTTAAGGTATTTGTGTGGGCGTGCTATATGGTGTTTAAGGGGGTGTGGGTGAGAAAGTTTGGGTGGTGCGTGTGTGGATCCTGTTGTTGTGCATGACTATACAAGTTAATTTGGAAATTCAAAGTGTGAGTGAGTGGGTGAGCTCACTGGGTTGCGCGTGCCGAATGAATAGATAAAGTGAGTGTGTTCATACAACCATTTGTGAATGCATGTGCTAGAGGTATGGGCGAGTGTGGATGTCCGTAAGCATTTGCTATTTGACTTGTACAGGCAAGAATTAAGGATACATATAAATATAATGTGTGTGTGTGTTATTAGGTGTGCGCGTAGCAGAAGGTATGATGGCGTTTGAGGGTGTGTGGGTATGAAAGAGAGTTTATGTGGGCGGGGTGTGAGTGTGTGTGGATCTTGCTGTTGTGCAAGTTAATTGGGTGTATTCAGTGAGTGAGTGAGTGGGTGTGCTCTGTGGGTTGTGCATGATCGATGGCTTCAATATGATAACGTTATTTATTTTAAGACTGAATTGCATACGTAAGTCTCCAAAAAGGCTGAATTTGGCATGCTTTCAGAATTGTCAAACATCATTTTAAATAAAGAAACATAAGAAAGATATTAACATGATATAGAAATTTTAAGGACATTAAATAAATTGAATATTAAAGCCTAATATAATTTATTAATCCAAATTGTAGAGAATACAAATTACTAGAAATTACCAATCCTAAGAATTAATAATATATTGATTTTTAAAATTAATATTTGCTAAAAGTAGGTCATGTACATAAAAAATAAGGTGTAAGACTGGTAAAATGTATATATTTCACGGCCAGGTATTATTACTATAAAAAAGAACAAATATTTATCATAAAAGGTTTGCACTATTTTTTAATCCCTTTGCACTTTACCTGTTCATACATAATTTTTTTTAAATATCTGAGCATGTAATTACTTTCATTTCTTTCCTTGATGAACAGATAATGTGGATTTGCCAATTTAATGCTGTGTGTGTTACGGATATGAGCTAGTGTGGTTTCATCGAGTATTTGGTTTTTAACTTCTACAGGCGAGAGTTAAGGAAATATATGTACATACCTACACATATATCTATATACATGCGCACATGCACCCACATCCACACTCAAAATCAAATGAAAACTTTTCGTAAACAAATAATATTTACAAATTTTCACCCATGGGCTTTATCAAGTCTTGTTCGATATAGATCAAGTTTAAAAAAAAGAAATGTTGCATAAAAAATGAAATAAAAATTATGCTATCGACTAAAATACAAATATCAGAATAAGCCTTTGTTCTATTCTGTATCAGATACAGAATATTATTTCATTTCCCCCCGCATATTCATGACAACATATTAAGTTCTGAATTAAGATTTCTTGAAAGCAATTTTGCTAAGAATTCACTTACGTTATTCAAAGTCGACGAGAAAAACAAATGAATATGGGAGATTTGTGTAAAATCCGAGCTTTGGTTGTCATGGTTATAGCTCTTGCGATAGATCTGTTGTTCTAGATAATAGGCCTTGATGCCATTAAAATACTTATGAGAGTAATTTCCTGGACTCTGATGGCATTTATCTCCTTAGAAACACAGCTCTGGGAATAATTCGCATATTGTGTGAGGGAAGGAATGATTGTTTTAAAGTAATGAGCCTTTCAATAATTACGTTAATTAGATTTGAAATATAGGCCATGGATATTAAACTCAATATACCATAACGTTTTATAAAATTATTTGACTTCAGTTTATTGGAAAAAATGGCAATTTCACTACTAATCGCCAGTCACTTTCTTATAAAGAAACTGGAGAATGATTACTATTTTTTTTTCATAGTCGTATGATACACGTACACTTTGACAATTGAGTTATTCAAATAGAAAGAAAATACTATATATCATAAATTTTTTTTGCAGCCGTCTTCACTCAGTAATTTCATTTTATTCAATACATTTGAGGATTGTTCGGTGTACTAGGTATCATTTTTCCAACAAAGAAAAAAGAAAATACAGGCTAAATCTTCTCCAGCATTCTTCATTAACGTCAACAAATGGATGTGACATTTTACATGATGAAATAAACATTGTCATCTGCTCAACGTGATAACACAATTACTAAGAATTATCATCTAGGCACCATTCTAGTCAATTCAGATTCAAATGGATTTTTCATACAGTTTCTTCTCGGGAACTGCATTAATATTTGTTTGAAAAAAAATGATAGACTGAAAAATACATCCATGTTTTAATGAGCGTTAGATGCGAAAACTATTTGTACAGCACATCGGGTATTTATGGTTGTTGAATAGATATCAAATATATATCTACATGTGAATAGAGTGTGTTAAATAATTCAATAATTGAAAACAAAATGAAAATAGTTTTGTGACAATAATTATGCAATTTACTGTTAAGTTCTTTGATGCCATTTTCGTTGGGGTTTGTTTTAGCAATAAAAAAAAACTAGTTTACTACCTGATTATATATCTAAATCATCATGTTTACGAATTTTCTTTCCTCTCATATCTTTCTCAAGAAATGTTCCCCTTTAAACGTGCGAAGGAGGGAAAATCACCATATCCCAACGATTTTTTGTCCCTGATATTTGCGAGTGACATGTCCTCTACGAAGACAGCCCGCAAATTTCATCGGGACAAGACAGGAATCTATAATGATCGGCTCGCTTGGGGTCCCTTGAACTTTCACGTCTTCTTTTGGTGATGTCTTTGTTGGGAAACGAGGGGCGCCGTGGCGCTACATGGGAGGGAAGGGGGGGGGGCAAGCCGAATGATTATTTAAATAAAGAGAAAAAAGGGAAAAGAAGAAATAAAAAATAAGGATGGGGAAAAGGGAAGATAGAAGAGTATCCAAAAACGAGATTTGAATCTGGTAACGTTATTTAGATAGTACAATGTAGAATATTGATATTTAATGAAAATGAAATTAATAGTTCATTCAATCTATTACAAATAATAAATTTGTAAAGCGAACACAGATCATAATATGCGATCTATAAATACCATATCACTAATAACAGCAATATAATAATAATAATGATAATTAAGTTCAATAATAATAACAACAATATATAGTCATTATCACCATGATAATCATTATTATTATCATCACTATAAATATTATAATTACCTCTGTTATTACATTTAGAAAACATGAAGTTGGATTTAGGTTTACCCCCTATCAAAACAACCTGGAAGTGCCCCTTTGTAGACAGCCCTTCAGTGTGTCGATATCGTGTCCATATTTGAAGTTCACACGTCAGAAACTCATTCTTCCACCATCACGTCCATATGTACTTCGGTTGGACGTGGTTAAAAGAGAAGACGGTAATTTAGTTTTCATAAAAACCGAAAAAGAACAAAAATATCGGTGAAGGATTGATGGAAACCCATCAAAGAACAAGAGATTTATTTAATTTTTTGTGAAGTTAATTTGTGGCCATATTCGAACAGCTCCCTTTCCCATGTAATATAAATTCCGTAAATTCCAATTTATTAATGGATCATGATGAATAGAGAACATTCTTTTTATGAGAATGGGTCATGAAATGATGGATCCGATTATATATCAACCGTACAAATAAAATAAATTTAAATAAATTGGCATTTGGCCTAACTTATATCTCATGAAACATTGAGGAGCTGCACATCTGTGACGTCACAATATAAACACTTTGAAATTCATAGCTCCTTTATTTTTTGCCATTTTTTTTCATAAAACCATTATTTCCTCCTATTAAACAGCTTTCATTAAACCCAAGTTATCGTCAGGCCCAACTTCCTTTAAGAACTAGGGTTACATAATAGGATTAGTGACATTTCGGAGTGCAATAATTGAATGCAAATATAATGTAATATTGCTTTCTTGAATATATTCGTCGTTTCTACCATTGACTATACTTTAACCATTTCCTACGTCGAAAATTTTAAATGAAATCTTTTAAATGAGTATTGAACATTTTGAGTATCAGTTTAAAGGATAGGGATTAAATCAATAATAAATCAGTCTGAGAAACTCCAAAAGTCATATATAATCCTCAAGGTTAATATGAGTTCTGTTTCTCATTTCATACTGATATTCCTATGTCTATACCAACACTTGAGATCACATGCTAGCAACATTATATTAAATTTACAAATCACCACCACTTTTTTACTTCTCGGTTTAACTGATTTCTGTGCCATAAAAGCACTGAGATATGCTTTGATAATGGAAGAAATGCATACATGAGTGCGCCGTGACGTAAGAGCAATTTTCTGTTCCTCGAAATCGGTAGTTAAGATCGCCTGCTGTCTCTATTTTGAGAGAAGAATCGGATTGAAACATGGCATATTGATCTGAAATCCACAAACCTGCTGGGCTCAAAACTACAAGAACATTGCCAATATGTCACTCACTTTATTCTGAAAAAAAAAGGGATAAAGGAAATAGAAGGGAAATAGAAATCATGCCCCGAGTCCCTTCCTATTATGGGGGGGACTTTTTATTCAATTTAAAAGTATTTAGTCATAATATGCTTTATTTTTACTACGGACAAAGCCCCGATCCAAAGAATATAACCGGAGGTTGTGTGTAGTATCATATGGACACATAGCATGGATTGTGTCATTGGACTGTGCATGTCGCGGCCTACAGTGGATACATCCCCTCACTTAAAGTAGTCCAGGATAGGCCCCATAGAAAATTGACTAAACCTTGTTTTTTTATATATACAATATTTTTTGACGGTTTCGTAATCAGCACCCTCGAACTGTATTTTGACATTCAAATAGCCTCTACAAGCTCTAACTAAATTATGTAACATGCAAACAGGGAAACCAATTTTCTTTACAAGATTGATAATCATAAAATGCATATAACTGTGATGTACGAGTAAAGATATTGTCTTAAACATTGTTCCTAACTAAATATATCACATATTGGTCGTGGACATGGTGGAGGTAATAAATGCTGTACTTTGAAATCCAAAATGGCTGCCATAGGTCCTAAAATTATTGTGTACATTGTAACATGGGACATATAATTTTGACAGAATTATGCATTGCTTGACTCTAAATATTGCATATAATTGTGAATTGTGATGTAAGTGTGAATTATTGTTTAAACCATGGTTTCTAACGAGATATTATCATAATGTTGTGTAATCAAAGTTATAAATGCTACATTTTTAAATTGAAAATGGCCACCATAGCACTTATTGTATAATGTACAATTTGGGTGAAGACAAATGATGTTCACAAAAAGGGCATATCATGATGGCAGTCATTTTGAATGTTGAAATACAGTATTTATCACCTAAATTACATAAAATATGACATATTTTGTTATAAATTATTTTTTCAAACAACATTCCACTCATACATCACCATTTGATCAAGCAAAGCCAAATTCTTTTGAAATGATTTGTTCCCATTCTGTGCATAATACCGTAAGGGACTGTAGCGGCCATTTTAAATTTAAAATAACCGTATTTCAGACAATATTTTACTCATAGATCACTATTACGTGCATTTATGGTGCTCACTCCTGTGAATTTGGTTTCCCACTTTGCATTGTACATTATACAGTTAATGTCGATGGCGGCCATTTTTAAAGTCGAAATACAGTATTTAACACAAACTTGAAACCTGAATGATATGTTTCGTTAGAAAATACGTTTTTAGACAGTATCCAATTAATTTATCACACATATATGCATTTTAGCGCTCGCTCTTGTGATTCAGTCTTTTCTCCCATTCTCATTGTGCATAATACGTTTAGGGTATTTGGCAGCCATTTTGAATATCAAAATACAACATTCACCACATACATGGCATATCAATAATATATTTCGTTAATAATTATGTTTATAGTCAGTATTCCACCTGTTTAATCTTCATAATAAGCATTTTAGTGATCACTCTTGTGAATTTTTTTGGCCCCCATTGCCATTGTACGCAATACTGTTTGGGCTAGTGGCGACTATTTTAGATATGAAAATACAGCAATGTTCCCATATGAAGAAGTGCATCGTTCAGATGTTCGTTATCTCAATCTTCTCTCGTAAATTTTAGAGCAGGGGTCCGTTGCAGAAAGAGTTGCGTTTAAACGCAAGTCAAAAAATCAAACGCAAGTCTGAAATGCGCGCTGTTGCTTGGTTGAAAATCAAGTTGCGCGTGATTTTTAGAGTTGCGTTTGATTGCAACTCTTTCTGCAACGGGCCCCAGGTGCCAGATGCAGAAAGGGTCGCGTTCAAACGCAAGCCAAAATATCACGCTCCAATCCGGAGTGCGTGCTTTCAATAGGATGAAAATTGGATTTCGTTTGATTTTTGTAATCACGCTCGATCGCAACTCTTGTGGCAACGGGACCTGATCAAGTAACGTATACCCGATACCTGCCACGCATACATGCATAGGTAGGTACCCTGACCCTGGCTTCCAAACACATTTCATATTCAAGAACAACCTGTCGCCTTTAAATCGTCTGTGATCTCCCCTACAAAGTGTTCTCAGATGCAGACATTTTGGAGGACAACAAAAGCCTGACATTCAAAATGGCTGCCATAGCCCCTATCCATCATGTACAATGCGAATGGAGAAACTTATTTTCACAAGAATGAGAATCATAAAATGCATATAACTGTGATATACGAGTAAAAATATTGTCTTAAACATGATTTCTAACTAAATACATCACATATTGGTCATGGAGGTAATAAATGCTGTACTTTGAAATCCAAAATGGCTGCCATAGGTTCTAAAAGTATTATGTACATTGTAACATGGCACATATCATTTTGATAGAATTTGGCTTTGCTTCACTTTAAATATTGCATATAATTGTGAATTGTGATGTAAGGGTGAAATATCGTTTAAAACCATGGTTTCTAACGAGATAATATCATAATGTTGTGTAATTAAGGTGATAAATGCTGCATTTTTAAATTGAAATGGCCATCATAGGCCCTTATCGTATAATATACAATTTGAGTGGAGACAAATAATGTTAAAAAAAGGGCATATGGCAGTCATTTTGAATGTTGAAATACAGTATTTATCACCTAAATTACATAAGATATGATGTATTTGGTTATAAATCATGTTTTCAGACAATATTTCACACATACATCACCATTTGGCCAAGCAAAGCCAAATTCTGTTGAAATAATTTGTTCCCATTCACATTGTGCATAATACTGTAAGGGCCTGTAGCGGCCATTTTGACTTTCCAAAAACAGTATTTATCACCTAACTGGCAGAATAAATGACATATCTTAATAGAAATTATGCTTTCAGACAATATTTTACTCATAGATGACTATTACGTGCATATATTGTGCTCACACATGTGAATATTGGTTTCCCACTTTGCATTGTATATAATACTGTTAATGTCTTTGGCGGCCATTTTGAGAGTCAAAATATAGTATGTAATACAAACTTGAAACCTGAATGATATATTTCGTTTATTAGAAAATATGTTTTTAGACAGTACCATATCCCCCCTCAAAAATGTTGCGTTATGACACCATTGCCTGTTGCATGATATTACCGGGAAAATTTTGACTCTTTTAAGTATGGTAACTTTGCCATTGCAGTAACCACCATGGAAGCCTCGATTTGTTATTGGTTGCTAGGCTGTGCTACCATTGTTGTCACTGACAAAGTTACCCTCTTTTGTGAAACGGCCCTAGATCGGTTGGTCAAAATCAGCCTTTATGACTTACCAAAACACATCATACAAATGGGTTTTTTCAATCAAGTGACCATGTTCGTGAAAAAAAAAATCACTCAGCCGCAGCATCGAAAGCCAAGCTATTTGACGCACCAAACTGGAGAAAAATAAATTCCGTGCCTATTGTATTCAGCATGCAGTGTTGAGTCAAGCGTGGTCTTAGATCTCAATCTCGTATAAATCAAAATATATTCCATTTGGATTAAATACTGTTAAGCAAATTTTAAACTGACTCAACTTTGTTCATGAATGAATACATTTCCTTGCTCTTTCTAATAACAGGAATAACAGGAGCAATCGTGACTGTTCGAATGATGCGTTCGTATACTAGATTCAACACAATCTGCACACAATGTTAAATCTAAATACTATGATAAAGTATTTTATCTACCAAAAGAAAATACACTTTTCAAATCATAGCTCTTAAGCGGTTAACAACGTTTTGCTGCGTTTCACCTTTAATGTGTTTAGCGAAGCAATAGAAAATCGTAATTTCCATATATGCCTACACCATCAATAAAAACAGGGGTCCGTTGCAGAAAGAGTTGCGTTTAAACGCAAGTCAAAAAATCAATCGCAAGTCCCAAATGCGCGCTGTTGATTGGTTGAAAATCAAGTTGCGCATGATTTTTAGAGTTGCGATTGATTGCAACTCTTTCTGCAACGGGCCCCAGATTATAATATTAACAGAAATGACGATAATACTGAAAACGAAGATGGCGATTATGACAATACAACAGTTATAAAAGTTATATTAATTTGCTGTTTTTACTTCATATGCATGTGCATGTGTACTTTTAAATGAAGGCCTATTTATTCATAAGGGGAAAGGCAGTAGGCCCCTACCTTTATTTTTGTTATCCCCACTGTATGATATTCATATATGCCATTTTAAGGTAACACTTTTTATCGGAATGACTGTGGAAACTCAATAAAACTTTAAATTCTATGGGCTTTTCCAGTAAATGTCCAGTTTTGCGGGAGAGAAAGGCAAGATGGAATATAAAATCAACCAGGAAGTGAACAAGATTAGCTTTGTTCCAGAGCCTTGGTAAACAGGTTATTCAAGAAAGCACTATGGTGGCGGTGTTGGTCGGTGCACAGCAGGTGCGACTGCTAATGATGGCATCACGGTGTTAAGCGCGTCGATGAGCTTGATACAAAATTATGTAGCATCTACAATTCTTGAATCAGGAAACTCCCGGGAAATCATCATCATAATATACTTATATATCTTAATGTTTATGTCTGGTACCTATTTTCAACTGCAGTCCATGTGGTCATCATGATCATTGTATTTCCATTTCCCCCAATCACATAGTGGTCATGAACCTTCAATGGTGCTCTTAATTTTGCATGTGCACGCTTGGTCTTAAACCAAACTATGATATCTTGCATCTCTATCCCCAATGAATGTAAGAGTATACCACAGTAGACATCATCCCAGGGTGCAGGTGGAGCAATCTTCTGAGAAGCTTGGTAAAGAAGATGAGCCACCTCTCTGGAAACAACATAACCGTATCCTCGAGGAAAGGGTAACCAGCGATCAGCCGAATACAATTCCCGTGGAGTGTACCACTTATCACCAGGATCGCGGTGCGGAACCCAGTTGATTGCTCGCTCGGCCAGGGCAAAATTCGAAAGAAACGTCGAAGAGGTGTTTGATTCGAGATCATTGACAAGGTTAACGACGTCGACGATGCAGTCATCATCTGTTGACATTACAAAGTAAGTATTGCGGCAGGACGTCGATGCCCATTTGAAACCCATAATTATTTTGATGGTTAGATTGTAGTAGGTATCTATGAAGTCCTCTTGAAGAATATCTCCGTGTAGATCAGCCTCCTTCTGGAGATCAACCTGTGCAACTGAATTATATTCACTTTCTCTTCCAAGTAGAAATAGAATCGTTGCAGACACATTATACTTCACTATCCCCTGACCATACGTTTCTCTGATTATATTCCTCTCTCTTATGCTACTCACTCTTGTCTTTACGAGGATAAGCAAAGTTATATTTTCCGACTGCTTGCATTTATTCCGAGGGTTAATGAGGATGCGGTAGTCATGCTGGTCTATTTTGGACTCCCATTGAAATTTATTTCTCCAACCAAGTGCCTTTCTAGAGGAAGGCTTTTGGATCGTGGCAGGGTTTCCTTTGACTTTGTCACCAACGTTATCTGGTATGCTCTGTGTAGTAGTAACAAGGCGGTCTAAGGCAGTAGTCGTCTCATCCTTCGTTTTAGAACGAGATTCGAGTGGATTATCCAGATGCAAAATTGTTGTCCCGAATAAATAGAAAAATGTCAACACCGTGTAAGCAAGAACGATGTAAATTATTGCTCTCTTTTTGGACAGCATTTTTATTTACTAGCTTTAGAGACCTAAAGAGAAGATTTCCTCGAAGTCGTTCTGCTGCAGGGTCTGCTCATACCATGGACCATGCTCATACACAAAATCGAAAACCAGTGGACCTACATTTATGTCGAAACCACTATGCATAGAGGAAACCAAGTGAAGTGAGGCCGGGGTATGCGTCAATGAACATTTTGATGAACTGATTTCTAATCTGGTTCGATGTCTATTTCATTGATCAGAAGTACCTAACCACCAGACAAAGGGACGGTTCAGTCCGCCCTTTTTGTGAAACCAGTTAAGCTGTAAATTTTCTTTTTATAAAAGGTCCTTGTTCAATGTCGCCGTTTTCTTGAATACCTTTTGTGGAACTTGTACAGGCCAAGGGCGTAGGCTGGTGAGCATGGGGGGGGGGGGGCACATCCTAGGGAGGTATAGGGTAGAACTGCGGGGGTGCACATTTTGAGGAGGTGAAACTCAAAGGGATGGTCCAGGCTGAAAATATTTATATCTAAATAAATTGAGTAAAATTCACAGAGCAAAATGCTGAAAATTCCATCAAAATCGGATAACAAATAAAAATTTTAAAGTTTGTCAATATTTTGTTTATCAATATAAAGTTTATCAACACTTCAATGCACATCGTCATGAATATTCATTAGGTGGGCTGATGAAGTCACATCTCCACTTTCTCTTTTCTTATGTTATTACATAAAATCGTAATTTTTTCATTATTTCATACTTGTGTGAATAATATGTCTCCCTTATAATTGCAGCAATAAATATCTAATGCACTAAATCCAGGGACTCATCCACGGAGGATTAGTCTATTGTTACTGGGGGTGCTGAGCATTGTCACAGCACCCCCAGTAACAATACACAGCAAAAACTGTGGTGTTAATCGGTGTACACAGAGGACCACACCAGTTATTTTACACCGGTGTTAAATTGGTGGTGTTAGTTTTACACCTATAGATGTTATTACAAAACCTTTGGTTGTTACATTTACACTCTTCGGTGTTATGTTCAATCTTTAGGGTGTAATTTCAACACCTCAGGGTGTGGTCCTCTATTAACACCAATTGGTGTCAGTTTTAACACCACAGTATTTTAAGTGTAGGTAATCCTTCTGGATAGGTCCATGACTAAATCAGTTGTCAATCCAATTGTTTTAGTTCTTGGTAGGAAAATTTTGGATAAACCTAATTTCCTATAATAAAATACAAAAGAAGTGGGGGATATGACATCATCAGTCCACCTATGACTATTCATGAAGACATGGCTGGAACTGTTTCACCGGAATAATGCAAATCTTTAAAGTTCAATAATATATATTATATCTGTAAAGCGCTTAGACACGTCGTTCCGATGGATTAAGCGCTATCTAAAAGCGGATTATTTTTATTATTCAATAAGTTTGTTGTTTGTTATCCGATTTTGATCAAATTTTCAGCATTTTGCTCTGTGGATTCTATTGTATTGAGAAATAAATATTTCCGGCCTGGACTATCCCTTAAAGTTTGGAAAATCAGCTGTTCAAAGAAGAAGAAGGGGTACAAATTTCGTTTTGCCAGTTTCGGAACTCCTCTCCCTCAGCGGGAAGCAGTGGCGTA
The DNA here is from genome assembly GCF_018143015.1 of Lytechinus variegatus. Lineage (NCBI taxonomy): Eukaryota > Metazoa > Echinodermata > Echinoidea > Temnopleuroida > Toxopneustidae > Lytechinus > Lytechinus variegatus. The sequence goes on from NC_054752.1 coordinate 10,321,940, forward strand.
GCTAGGATATTTTTTACCGGGGCCACTAAGGGGGGAGGGATTTTTCTGTATGTGTCATAGGGGCGGAGCCAGCTTTCGCCATGGGGGGGGGGTTCACTCATATGTTCCCCGACTGGCCGCTCAAAGTTGATTTTTGTTTGTTTCTTTGAAGGTGTAGTCCTCACAGTCATGTTTTATTCTTATAAAACAGCATGAATGTGAATAATCTCAAAAGCACCATTGAATAATGCAAGCGCGAGCTAAATTTCTTTCGAAATTTCATGTATTTTTTCCTGAAAAAAATCCTGAATAACATTCTGGGCAATGTTTTTTTTTTTTTCGTGAACAAGATGCTTATGTAACTTAATAACTTTTCGCAAACCTCGGGGACGCGACATTAGGGTCCCGTAACACAAAAGTTAACGATCAATCATTCACTCGATTTTAACGATTGAATGTATATTATGTTCAATGGAATAAATCGTAGAAAACTGTTCTACAATAATTGCTAAGCTTATGTTACGGGCTCTAAATCTGCGTTTCATGTGCAAAATTTTTGTAGGCCTATACGTATACTCATTGAGCATGCCCCCGGGACGCGAATATTTTTTTCCGTACATGGAAACGCTATGGTACATGAATTACTCATAAGTTGAGCTAAAAAAAAATTAAGGTGCGCAGGCGCATGGACTTATCGATTTGTACATGAACGAGCACACTCTTGTGCAGAAATGAATGGACTTCATCCCAATCTCCCCGCTTTCTATAAAGTCCTCGCCGCCACCCCTCCATCTATTTCTGTTCATTTCTCCAAGTTCCGGGTCAAGCTCTCTTCGCTCCCCCTTGCATGCAATCTCTCTCCATCTCTGTTTCTTAATGAAACATGACTGAATGAACTCGCATAATGTCTTCGCCACCACCGCCCAACTTTCCAACTTCCAACTTTTTCTTTTGTATTTTATTATATGAAATAAGGTTTATTCAAAATTTATCCTTCAAGAACTAGAAAAATTGGATTGACAACTGATTTAGTGCATTAGATATTTGTTGCTGCAACTTATTTCATTATAAGGGAGACATATGAAATAATGAAAAAAATGATTTTATGTAATAAAATAAGAAAAAGGAAAGTGGGGATGTAACATCATCAGCCCACCTAATGAATATTCATGACGACTGTTTTCACAAAATATTGCTAAAGAAATATCTTGAAGTTTCAAACTAAATTGATTAGTTGAGTCTCTCATATGCTGTAAACCAAGAGGCAGTTTTCACTTGCACGGTGCACGTTCTCTTTTGATGTATATAAAGTGACATTTCAAATTACTCCACCATGGCACCTCGTACTGATACACCAAATGTTTCCATCCCGGGATAGCTTTGAAGCTGCTGAAAGGAATGATTCTTCAAGGTTTGAGGTAATGAATACAGAACCGAGTTAAATATGATAATTTCTATTTGAGGAAGAAAGGAAGAAATTATGATTGATTCAAGTTTGATTTGTCAAGGAAACAGTATGAGTCATTTTAACATCATAAGGACTGATGCCCCTTTTAATAATTTACTAATTTGCTGCAGTGTTCAATCCCGACCTGTCAACCTCGTTCTATAAAATTTATCTGGGCTAACTCTATTTGTATCACAGAGTAGTAATCGGGAGGGTTGGGTCACCTTGCTAAATGATATTCACTTACAAGAAAAATAGCGTTATATCTGCAGATATGAATACGCAATAGGAACAAGCAAAGTTAATGTATATTTTTCCTTGAAAATGACGAGCAATATTTGTACTTCACTTGTTCTTTTTTTTTTAATTCAACATTTCCAAGTACGCTTTTTGCCCTTTTCACGATGTAGTCTTATCTTTACATGTAACGCTATTTTCCTTGTCATTCTGTGCCTCCATGATGTGATCGATCGAATTTGTCGACGAGAACATAGCTTTTGACATAGTGGGAAAATGCAATTATTTCAAATCCATTTTCGCAGACGTCAAACAGGAAAACCACGAATTTGAGACAAAACATACTAATATATTAATATTGCATAAAATCGTCAACCTATACATGAATACAATATTCATGACATTACCAGCAGCACGACTGTTGCTTTATCTCTAGTAGCTCGGCATTCGTGACATTTTGTAGCTTGATTCGTTCATTTACATTCGTGTAGTAATGCATTTTTCATTTATTCAAAATGGATAAAAGCTTTCGATCAGGCCGTAAAACACAAGTCATGGTAATTTCCGACCGCCTGGAATCTGGGTTAATACAGGTGGACACAGAGTCATCTTATTTCAACCATATATAAATAAATCCACTTCGATTTATTCAACGATTCCGGCATATCTTTTAAAAAACATTTGTTTCATAAAAAAAATATATTTTTGTCCGAACATCTTAAACACTACACTGCAAAAACTCCGGTGTTGATTTAACACCAGCCCGGAATCTATTATTATGTTCACACCAGAGAACACAACCGATGCTGCTATAATACTAATTGGTGTTGTATAAACACCTATCTGGTGTTAGACCAACATGAAACTGGTGTTGGACATATATTGATTCCGGGCGGGTGTTAAATCAACACCAGAGTTTTTGCAGTCGGTATAAACATTTTATTGACCTCACTATAGAAAAAAAAAGGAAAGCAAACCTCCAGTTAAAGGGGAAGTTCACCCTGACAAAAAGTTTATTGTAAAAATAGCAGAAAAAATAATAAAAAATATTGCCGAAGGTGTGAGAAAAATTCATCAAATAATTAAAAAGTTATTAGAATTTCAATTATTTGATTTGTGACGTCATATGCGAGCAGCATTCCTACATAGCGAATGGTAAAAAATCAATGAAATGTCATTTTCTCAGAAAATTGAAAATGGTTTTCACTGTAACTTTTGTATATCAATAGACAAATCATTTCACACCCGATCACGAAAAGAAAACAAAATTAAGTCATCAGGAACCATAAAAATTTGAAATTCATACATTTTATATTACATAACACACGGGGCAGCTGCTCGTTTATGACGTCACAAATCCAAAATTTTGAACTCTGATAACTTTCTTACTCTTTAACGGATTTTCCTCAAACCTTCACCAATATTTTTTACTATTTTTCTGCTATTTTTACAACAAAGTTTTCTTCAGGGTGAACTTCCCCTTTAAAACTTCGTGAAATATTTTGGGAAATAAATACAATATCAAGTAAGAAGTCGGATGTTCAAACTACTCACAATATAAATCGAAGAGTGCTTATTCTACATCTTCTTACGTCACACCCACAGCAACGAAACCGGATCCATGCAGACCAATCAACCGTATTACGCTATACAGTGCGTCCCACAAAAAAAAACACGAAACCGAGATTTAGCGATGATTTATCATAACTCAATCACAATACAATAGACAAATGCCCTCCCAATGTAAAGCTTGGAATCTCTTCTTTCATCTGATATTACTTAGATTAGTCCTCATTCACGCATGGGTAAGCAAAAACAATTTGAAGAAAGGATATCAAAAACTCATTTGGCGGGGGGGTATCTGAATTTCAAAAAGAAAAACACATGCCTATAAAAAGTTCAATATCTGCTCTTTTATTTGATAACTTAATCACAAAAAATGGTCAAGAAGTAAAAAAAGTTATATACCCTCGAAATGCTTGTATTTCCAAAATTTCATTAAATAAACGTGTTTTCACCGGTTCCCCACAGAAGCTATCGCATGGTTAACAAAAGACGTGTCAACAAAACGGATTGTCCAGTGATTTTGAACGCTAGCCTGTAAAACCTCTTCATTTTATGAAATTATTGAAATTCAAGCCTTATTTCAAATAACCAGAACTTTGTTATTTCTTGACCATTCTCTGTAATTGAGGTATCAAATTAAAGAGCAGATATTGAACTTTTTAAGAATGTGGGTTTCTTTTTTAAACCCAAATACAGCTCGCCAACTGACTGTTTGGTATCCCCTTTTCAAATTGTTTTTGCCCACTAATGTGTGAATAAGAATTAATCCAAGTAATTTCAGATGAAAGAGGAAATTCTAAACTTTACAATGGTAGGTCATTTGTATTTGTGATTAAGTTACGATAAATCTCGGTTTCGTTTTTTGTGGGATGCACTGCATACCAATGGCAGACTATAATAGGTCGGTTTGGAGTGGATTCCATTGGTGCAGTTGTGACAGTTAAAGATATCCGCGAGATTTGAGAGAGGGGACTATATAGATTAGTCTGTTTAATTTGTCTGATATTTGTTCATGACATGCGCAGTGTTGACCAACCAAAATGGAATAGCGATGGCGATAATGCACCACTGAACGATCCGCAAAACAACGTAATCAACCAAATTGAGATGTAAAGGATGAATATCCCCTATATGGGTATGTTAGACAAACTCCATTTTATTGAAAACATTGAATGCATTTCCCAGTCTTAAAAGATTGATCTTTTATTTCCTGGCATCAATCTTCAATTATGGCACCAACTGCCTGCCATAGTGATCGAATGAATGCAATTAATGAGGTTATACATCACACCCGACAGTGAAAATGAAGCATGTCCGTGACCAATACTTCATGGGTGCAATTTTCTTTTCTAGGTTGTTAATTAGCTGAGCATACATACTTACGACACCTCTGTCGCTGTCATTAAAATCGTTGATCATGTCGATCGGGGCAATGAATCGCACATTATAGGGTACGTTGGGAAAGCTTACAGAGTTGATGTGCAATGTCAGGATGTGAGAGACGGAAAGATATGAATGAGATGGAACTCTGTAATGGAGAAGGATGTACCGAGGAAAGAAAGAGGAGGAATAGAAAGGGTGTGGAAGTTATATCCGGACATACCATACGTGAGCATAGTTCGCTAACTGGGGACGCTTCCTACAGTCCTGCATACACACAACTTGAAGCGATTTGAAAGGAGATGGGGGAATTAATCGGCATGGTTATCTGGACCGGTGACGTTCCGGTTGTAGGACGTCCCGGTTGATGGAAAAATGTAAGAAAATGTCCCCAGAAGTAGCTCATTAGAAAGTCATACACGTACACACACACGGGCACACACCCACACACTACTACCATAGTCACACCGATGAACCCGACTCAAGACTGTCCAAAGCTATTGCGTTACTATAGTATTATACAAAATGCACATAAGCGCGTGCATGCAGGGCCAAATAATGAACGATGTGCGAGAAGAGCCAATGGATATACCGCACCGAGGTCCGCAGAACCAATTGCGGTATATCCATTTGGCGAGTCGAGCACAGAGTTTATTATTTAGGTCTTCATTGCACAAGAATGCGTGCATTGTTTATTTTATACAACCCCCTCCTCCCCCATAATGTTACCGAGTTGCCCCGAATGCTACATTTGGTCTAAATTCTAGATAAATCTAGATAATTCCATATACCAAAGTACTATCCTGCACTCTGACGTCAGAGTGCAGGATAGTAATTGGTATGACGTCAGAGTGCAGGATAGTGCATTTTGGATGCAATAGTGCAATTCACTGAATATCATGTGATCCGATTTGGACCAATCAGATTACAGAACATTCTTGGGAGTTGTATAACACAAACTATCGATCAGTTCGAGTCGGCTCCATTGATGTGACTGTCCATCCCTCAGTGACACCTTGGAGTTTTCGAAACCACCACAAAGACGCTTTCTTGAACGTAGAGAATCTATTGTCAAAGTCCCTTCATGACAAAAGAGTCTCATTGGGTGTTGCAAGAAACCTGCAATTGATCGCAGTTCAATTTTAGGTCCCCAAATTCGTTGAAAGTCATGCATCTTTATGCAAATTGATCTATCAAATTGTAAATTTGCAATTAATTGCAAACATGTTCTTGCAACACCCCTTACGTCGAAAATCGGTGAATCAAACTAACAGTGTCGTTTGTGACTTTGGACAAACGAGATATTTTCAATTCTTCGTCAGCTGATCACTGTGATTTGACAGGCATATTTGATAGATTTACTATGTTCTAGAACCCGTCCCCGTTCCTTTTGCGAAAGCTCGCTACTTGCTTAACTACATGCAGACATGACCGGGTCGGGACAGAAAGGATGAAGAATAAAAATTGATATAAAGGAGACTTAAAGTCTGAGGGGAGTTGAGTGATACTACATCACACTCTCTCTCGAGTACTGTAGGCTATGCAGACTGGAAAGCAAAACACATGTATCACGATACTCAATGTAAATAGTTAATGAATCTACGAAAACAATCCGTCAAAACACTGGTTTAAAGGAAGAAGTCGACCCCAACATAAAGCCGATTTGAATAAAACAAGAAAAATCATAAATGCTTTAAATAAATTCATCGAAAAACAATGTATAGCAGAGGCCGCGGAAGCAGGGAGCGGGGCTTCAGTCCCCTCCCACTTTTTTCCAAAACCGTGTACAAAAACGTAAAAAGGAAAAATGACGATATTGTGATTTTTTTTTCGCATGGTCAGTCCCCTCCCTCCACTTTGAAAACCGTTCCGCGGCCCCTGTTATAAAACATCATCCACGCACTATTTATTTTATCTTATATTGAATTAAATAATTTATTTTACCCCTCATTATGTCAAATAAAGGTAGATTTATCCACATAAAGGCGAGTTTATATTCGTACATCACGTTTTTTAGCCATGGATATTTATTTATCGGAAGACGTGACGGGTGAAAACCCACTTTCCATCTTCAAAACAAATTATCTTATTTTCCTCTGGTGTATTCTCTGTAAATGTTTATAGAATGATCTCTAATTATCGTAAGACATAAATACAATTCAAAATCCAATTAAGTATTCAACGGAGTTTGAATCACGTACTCGTAGGCCTCTCCGTGGTCCACCAATCTCGATTAGTTCAAGAATAATGATTACATTTTATGTGTTACAGAGTGAGGAAGATTACAACTGTGGTTGTTGATTTTTTTTTTCAGAACAGAAAACAGAAATGAGCGTGTTAGTTTTTAAAACTTACCTTTCATTTTACAGAAATTTGAGTAAACAAGACATTTACGAAATGTTACGTGTAAAGGTTCATGGGTGTATGTTTAAAATCATAATTAAAAGACATGTCCATGGATGAAATTGACGCAACATTGTGAAAAATTTACACAGTATTCTACACAATAATTTAGTAAACACACATGTGTGATTACTGTTTACCCGATAATTTGGTATTTTGATATTCTGTGTTTGAATACACTCTCACACATAGGCATATTGGCGCACTGTTTATTATTGTACACATCTCCGTCAACTCATTCCTTTCTTTGAAAGCTTTGCTTTCTCGTCCAACGCCATCTCTCTCATTTACTTGTCTGTTTCTCTGTTATATCTATGTCCTCCATCGCTACGCTCACTCAAACCCCTCCATTTCTCTCAATCTTTCTCCGTCTTTTAATATTTCCTTCTCTACGCTCTCTCTTCACTCCCCTCTCCCTCTCACTGTCTTTCTATTCAGTTCCTCACCCTCTTCTTTCTGTTTATTTATTTTCTTTCTTTTATTCTTTCTTTTTTCTCTTTACTTCTTCCCTTCTATCTTTCACTTTCCTTCTTTACTTCATGTTTTTTTCACTTTCATTCGTTCATCTATTCATTCTTTTCTTTATTGTCTTTCTATATCTTTCATTCGTTATTACATTCTCTCTTTCATTCGTCCTTTTTATTTCATTCATTCATGCATTTATTCATTCATTCTTTCTGTCTTTCTTTCATTCTTGCTTTCTATATATTTCATTCATTCATGCATTTATTCATTCTTTTTTTCTTTCCTCTATGCTCTATCTCTCTATCCTTCTCTCTCAAATATTCCCCTTCTTTCTCCCTCCTCTGGTCGCCTGTATACATTCCACCACTCGTTATCCTCAAACCCCCCCCTCCCCGTCTTGGAAGTAACTCCACATCTGCACACAACATACATCAACATCAAGTAACTTTCACCTCCTTTCTCTCAACCATTTCCTCGCAATGTTGAAAGAATCCGCTACAGTCACACCAACGAAACCGACTCCAAACCGACGGATGATAGACCATTAGAAATAATAATAATATTAATAATATAGGGTATTTATATTGCGCACATATCCACCATGTTAAGGCATGGTCACACCGCCCGAGCGTTGTTGGAGCGGTCGTGGAGCGGAGAGAAAAAAAATCATCACCGCTCGCTACCGTTCACCATTTTCGATTTCGATTGTTTTTTTTTCTATTTTCGATTTTCCCCCCAATTTTGTGAGCGAAATTCGGCCCTCTTTCCCTACCGCTCCACGACCGCTCCAACAACGCTCGGGCCGCCGGGCGGTGTGACCATGCCTTTAGGTGCTCAAGGCGCTCCTATACTACCCGGCTAAGCTAGGCGTTCAAAGCGCACACAGCTTCTTAAGGAACTACTCCCTACCGGTACCCATTTACCTCACCTGGGATGAGTGCAGCACTCTGTGGATCAGTTTCTTGCTGAAGGAAATTACGCCATGGCTGGGATTCGAACCCACGACCCTCTGTTTCAAATTCCGGAGACTAATCCACTGGGCCACGGCGCTCCACGTATAAAACGTATATTTTATTTAACTTTTTTTATAACTTCCACAAATTTTTTGGATTTAATGATATTGTAAATGTCCAAAACATATGTTCTACTAGAGATTTATCTAAAGTATATTTGCGTTCATAAAAAAAGGATTCTGTTCTGTATTATTATTGGAATAATCAAGATCAAATGTTTATGTATGAATTATGAATCATTTATATTAATGATTTTATGTTAAACATTGTTTTCACATGATAATGATGAAGAAATAAAATATGATTCTAAAACGAAACGTAATAGACTTCATAATTATGCTCCGATCAACCACAATAATGGAAAGTCAGCAACGTCAACATCTAAAATGCACGTTTGTTCACAACTTTTTCCAGTTATGATATACCTGTATTCATACATTCATCGAAATTCAGCATGGACCTATCCGCGGAGGATTATCTATTGTTACTGGGGGTGTGCTGTGACAATGCTCAGCACCCCCAGTAACGAAAGAATAATCCTCCGTGGATAGGTCCATGAAATTCAGCGTGTTTCTCTATGATTGTTTGTTTGTGTTCATTTCCATATAAATTATAATATATACATGATAAATTACAAAGAGAAAAGGCAAAATCGTCAAATAAAATATGGAGGATTGCCCATTTCAGCGGTATTAACATAATACCGCTGTTCTTCCATGGGGTCCTTTGCAACGTTGTATTTTTGTATTTATGTATTTTTGACTTGTATGTGAAAAATGGAAAGAAAAGAAATGAAATCAATAAATCTAAAAATCTAAACGTAAATATATATTAAAAAACACAATAATACACACTATAAATACACAATACTCAATCGAGTATATTACAAGGAAAATGCAAAGACTGAAACTAAATTACGGTTAAAAAATATCCCATTGTGAATATGCCCCCCTCCCATTAAACCAACCCTCTATAACTATTATAGTGCAAGCCGGGAGTCATTGATTACCAATGCACATTGTGCAATTTTCCTGTAGAAGATATTATGACATCGGATCAATCGTAACTCTTTGTAAGACGGCTTCGTTGGTGTGGCTGAGACACCAAGCTATGCTGAAGAAGTCGTGCCAACCGGGAGTCAGCATGCGGTACCCATCATCGCCGAGCGAGCATGGAAAGCATCGATTTATATAACGGCGACTAAAAATATCAGTACCATAGACCTGATGGCAATGGAGTATGTAGACAACGCTACAGGACACAGACAAGGCACATCAAGGTTAATAACAAACACATGAGAGCAAAACCCCTTCCACACTGCTTTAAAATTTCCCCCAGCATTTCAAGATTGACCAAGAACGAGAAGTTGTGGTTTAGCTGTTAAGTCTCTGGACTTTGAGTCACAAGGTCTGGGGTTCAAACCCCACTACAATAGAAATGCTGTGGCTCAGTGGATAGGTCTCTGGACTTTGAGCCGTAAGGTCCGGGGTTCAAATCATACCGCAGCACTCGTGTCCTTTGGCCAGGCGTTATCCTCATTTGCCACTCTCCGCCCAGGTGTAGTAAATTGGCACCCGATAAGAAGGAATCCGTCGAGTTAAAAATACTTCAAATTTCTTTTTTCTCGAGCACTCTGAAATCAATCTATTAAAATGTTAATCTATACCTTACAGGGATGTCAACCCAAACCTTGATATATTCTAGAGGAATTGGGCGAAATTTTTATAAAATCTATTCGTTTAAGTGACAAGATAATCATATCTTTTCAAACTTTCATTTTTCAATTTTTTAACAAGACGTCTTTGCCGAAAATTGGTGAGCCGAAACATCAGTTTCATCCTAATTTTCAGAGCTTGTGGAAAATTGCTAATATTTTGTTTGCCAAGGAATCAATTATAACTATACTGCTCAGTGGCGTACCTAGAATTTTCCACAGGGGGGCGAAAATGACCGCACCCCCCAAAAAAATGGTCTTCAATAAAAGATAAAGGTTTTCGTACCAGAAAAAAATTGACAAGAAAAAAAAAATAAAGGTCTTCAATCTCGTCAGGGGGAGGGGGGGGGGGGCAAAAAAGGTCTTTCAAGCTCGTCAGGGGGGAGGGGGTGCAGGGATATGTCTTTTGTATGGGTTGTGGCTCGTCAGGGGGGCAGACTGCCCCCACTGCCCCCGTAGGTACGCTAGTGACACTGCTCCTTATATTCACAAATTATCGACAAAGACATATTTGTTGTTCTTTGTCAGTAGGGCACAGGAATCTTTACTTGAATACCCCGTACGTTGCTGAGCGAATCACCTAATAATGTGTCAATGCGAACAGACCATTGTTTAACATGCAATCCACATGTTTCTGTTCTGGGCATCGCTATATCATGCACCTGTTTTGATTCGATAATAAGATGACATAGTTTCCCATCTCAACATGTCATCCATGACACCACTGATAATACCAAGTTTTTAAAGGACGTCTTGGAGAACTAATAGTTTTTTTTTCTCTGCTACGTACAGAGGGTTTACGAACAGAATAAAGGTATTGCCAAATGCTCCTACTGACAAAAAAACCCCAAGAAGTTTGTCGAAAATTGGTGACCCGGAACAGAAGTTTCATCCTCAATTAATCAGAGCTGACGAAAAATCGCATGTCGTTGGTCCAGCCTTAAAAAAAAAGCAGTTCACTCGTCCAGGGTCCCGTAACACAAAGGTTTAATATCGATTAATCGTAAATGTATATTGTAGCCAATGCAATCAACCGTAGAAAAACTTCTACGATCATTGCTATAAGCTTTGAGTTACGGGCCTCCAGCATAAAGCATTTTACTGCTATTTTGCTTCGGCAATTTTCGACAAACACGAAAAATAAAAGGCTTCTCTTCTGTTATTTTCTTGAATCATCCTTACGTCAAACCATCGAATTTCTAAGCAAGTAATTGAATCGCTCAGAGAATGCAATAAGAGACATTGTGTAAGTACTGACCACCTTTTCATGAATTCCATTTTCTTTTGAATTTGTTTTTTATATACAGTTTTTCATATTATAATAAGATTTCATTTCAGACATAATTTGAAAAAAAGTCGATAGCATTAACAAAGATGAAAAAATGACGAAGTTCTGACTGTACTTCGATATTATCCATATAATAAAGATGGAAAAATATACGAATTTCTGACTGCACTTTTATCTCTCTCGTATTGAGACAAATTGATAACGGATGACGAGTTCGTCTGATTTTTGACCATTTTTAATACTATGAAAACAAACACTAGTCATACTACCTAGGCCTACGATTGTTTTATTTTTAATAAATTCATTAAGCAAACAACTTTGCATGATATCAACAATAGATGACCAGTCAATTGATTTTTTTTTTATTTTGAGGGTCTTCTTCCATCGTTGGCAGTTTTCCTATAAATAATTATTTTCCACATATTTTGTAATGTTGGTATATACCCCGTATCATATTAGTCTGCAACACAAACCCATGTTTTTTGCAATTCGCAGAGTGCATAATGCAGAGTCTGAAATGGTGAAAACAGATTCATTTACTGTGGTTGCTTTTAGCATTGAATGATAATTGGTTAAATTGTAAAATTTGGGTCTGTTCTTGCAGACTATAGTATCACATTAACCCAGTAGCATCCTCAAACCCCGAACGGGTCTGTCGTAAGCCACAGTCACACCAATGATACCAGCTCCAAAACGACCGATGACACGCCATTGGAAATAATGTAATAGCTTTGATCGATCTGGCCTCGGTTTGGCCAGTGTGACTGATTTGCTTTAGTCATCGTAACCGTCACCACCCCTGCTGTCATCGGCGTGCGAGACCACGCTGTCCACTGACCGCCGGCTGGGATGGACTGAGAGCTTAGCTGCACTGCCCAACGCAATTTCATTACCCATATCACTGAAAGATGGGCAATATGAGATGCACTGCCCAACTGGATATACCTTAAAGGAAACATCAGAAATCTTCAGGGGCGGTGATGTGTATAAGAAATATGAGAACTACTTGGGGTTTTAAACAAATGGTCAATTGCGACTATTTGCAACTGTCGTAATCATTGTGCATAATGATAACAACCAAATATCGAAAATGATCAAGTATTGTTCAAACTTTACACCAAATATGAACAATTTACACAGCAACATCCATTTAAATAACAATATTCAATTTCGAATATACATCGCTTAAAATGTGAACATTGTAACTGTCTTGCAACTCTCGGAGAACAATCGTATAACCATAAAAGTAAATTAGGTTGTGGAAAAAATTATACATTTTTTTATTTTTGTTTTCATTGTGTAAATAGATTTATTGAAAGGCTTTTAAAGCTATTGTTCTGAAAAAAAGTTCATTCAAAGTTTGTTTTCAATGCTCTGATTATTTGAGATTTAATAAGAAAATACTAATTTAAAATTTGCTTCCTGAACTCCAGTATATGAAGGGAATCGCACGACAATTTCATGCAAAGTCTGCATGGACAGAATATGTCTTGTCGAGTTTCTAGATGCTTAACAACAATCACAAATCATTATATTACATATTATGTAATCATGTTTCTCTCTCCATTTCATGAAAATTGAATAATTGGAAATGGAAATGAATCTGAAGATTTGAAATCGTAAAAAGCAAGTTCTATTCATAACGTCATTTTCTATCCCAAACAAGGTATTTGTAGAGTAATGTCGATAAATCTAGTCAATCTATTTTTAATCCGAATTTTGTATTTTGTCTGCATAATCCGGAATGAAGTTGTGTCTTTTTTTCTACCCCACTAACCGCCAAGTAAACGCAATCATATTTTTGTTCAATGTTATAACAGAAGGGAAATATAATTACTTGTACACTCTTAAAAAGGTTTCTATTCTCCCATGTTGCAATATTCTTATGTGAAACTGAATTTCCATGATACCCTACCATGAGAACATAAAATTGGGTATAAAAGAAATCTACCTGTCTTCATATTTTTGAAGATATTCCTTTCCAAAAATATTCTGTGTGGACCTGACCCCCTTTGCAACTGAACTGAAATGGACCTAACCCCTTTTGAAAAAAGGGTATTTTTTTCCTTGCCATTTTAGGTCACTTTTTAATAGGAATTTCAACTTTTCTTTGGCATTATCTTACAGAGCGACTAAAAATCTATACATTGAGACATAAAAATCGAATTTGATGAAAAATGGACCTAACCCCTTTTGCAAGTGTCCTCTTCATTTTTACTATGCATGAATCGGCTATTTACGGTAGGACCCTGTAGATATTACCTTTGCAGACAGTACATCAATCGCCAAACATTTCATTAAATGGGTGGCTTGAATACAAAAGACACACACACACAAACATAGCATATTGGTACAGGTTATTATCATATGTGCATGTGTAAATGATAACATCTCAGGATACAAAGGATATAAAAGTTTTTATAGTTGAAGCCATTCTTTTCTTTAGATTGATACTGCAATAATGAAATAATCAATATAAAGCATAATAAATTTGCATTGTTAATAAATTGAAAGAGGAAAATAAGAAAAGAAGGGAGAATGGAAGAGAGGGAACGAAAATGGGAGGACGACGACGAAGAAGAAAAGAAGAGAAGGAGAAGATGAAGAAGAGGAAGAAGAAGTAGAAAAAGAAGAAGAAAAAAAGAAGGGGAAAAAGAAAGAGGAAGAATACGATGGAAAAGAGAAAGGAAAGAAGAGGGAGAAGAAGAAGGAGAAGAAGAAGAAAAAGGAGAAGAGGAAGGGGAAGGAGAAGGAGGAGGGGAAGAAAGGGATGAAGAGGAATAATAAGAGAATGAAGAAGAAAAAAGGTGACGGATTATTTTTTTTATCGTAACACCTTGCTCTTTCTGATATAGGATTTAAGAATGGTGTATGAAAAAGGACAATATGACTCCACTTTAATCCAATCAGTTTCATGGCATTCATAGAAATTAAATCAGCACAATTTTCTTCAAGATCTTAGTTCAAGAGAAACAAGTTCCCTATGCAAGATATATCCAATCTATTGAAATATTTTCATGATCACTTTCTTTTGCTATCACTTCTGAGCACTGTCTTTAATAATATTAGCACATTTTTCTTCAAGATGTTAATTCAAGAGAAGCAAGTTCCCTATGCAAGAGATATTCAATCTCCTAGAATATTTTCATGCACTCTTTCTTTTGCTATCACTTCTGAGTATCTACATCCGATAGTCAGGAAGATTGAAGAATTAACATCAAAATGTGGGCGCACTGCCTTTCAAGGAACACGGATACCACGCTGGAAGGGACGAAACAGAGCGCGACAGACGACTGCCAAACAACTCTATCAAATGTCATAACAAAATAAACAAACATAGCGTTCGGTAGAAAAAGGGACTAGAGTGGTGATACATGGATGTTCTGAGGGTAGGCTACTGCCCCATAGAATTTCAACAAATTAAAGTGGTTTTCCCCCTACAAGTTACTTCATTTTTAGAATCATAATTTTGATGTAGTTTCCTTTGTCATCCGGACCCCTCGACAGGCTCACAATGTTTGACCAATATCAATCTACAAGAATATCGTTTATTGTCAGTCTTTGGTCAATAAATCTAATCAAAAGCACATTAAATAAATAACGTAGTCACGGTCATAGCACAGGAATGAGGTAGAATGTAGACAATGAAAACGAAATGGTAATCTACTCCTTCCTCTGTGCGAAAGAGGACTGACTGATCAAGGAAACTTGACATTTGGAGAAAATAAACATCTGTAGCAACTGTTAACATCTTTTGATCGTATACATTTGTTGTGATTTAGGATTAAATGAGGTCAAATATGCCGTTACTCTCGAGAACTACAAAACATGCTTTGAATAATATAACACAATTATTTTAGGCCTACAGCGCCATCACTAATGAAGGCCAATCGAAGGTTCACAATGACGCAATTAAAAGAAGTCTCTCTGGAATGGCGCCTTTTTGGAATTAAAATGAAAAAGGAGCTGTACATAGACCTAATTTAATTGTGTGATTTTCGAGCAAAAGTTTTTGAAAAACGATGCAAGAGAAGTGAGTGGGCTAAAAATTGACTTTTGAAATAAAAAATCTAACTTATTCATATCATTTGACATAATGGTCAGACGTAATATATTTACTTTTTCTATTTTTCCTTATCTGCCATTTTTTCCTTGGTCGTATTTGTATGCCAGTGGTCATAATAGAGTCACATATTCTCACATTGAACAGTTCTCTCCTTGTACATGTCCACATAAATAACAAGTTTGAATTGAGAAGGGAAATTGTCATATAATTCAAACGACCTACTGAATCGTCATTATTGACAATCCACTTTAGCCAATCTGTCATGAAAATGCGCACCTTCTTTTAATTTCATTTTTTCAATTCGATTTCAATTTATTTACTATCTTTAATAAGTGTACATAAAAATCTGACATGAAATACAAATCCATATTGTTTAAAAATTGAGGGTCACCCTAAATAATTCCAGATTTGTATTTATACATCAAAATAGGGAATCCATAGAAATGAGATCAGATAAAGGTAAAATGTTCATTTTAATGAACAACGGCATACTTGGACAGTTATATGGAGATGATGAAATAAGTCTTATTGAATTCTTTTTCTGGAGTATTGATACTTTAGATGACTTTTGAAAGTAGGACCCCAATATGATGATTTGTTTGATTTATACTGTGATTTACTTTTTGATCAATAAAGATTGAAAGAAAAAAAGGACCCCAAAATGAGTTCCAGTAGGCTATAATAGAAAGTAATAAGTATTTTTTAAAGGCAATATGAATTTAAGTTTTTTTTAATTATTCCTATAGACCTCGAAACTTTATTACACACACTATTAATATGTGATTTCCAAGAGAGATATATATTAACTGTAATACCGAAAAATCGAATATTTTACACATTTGATATATCATGACCACCAATAGTAAGATTTGAGAGGTCATTTGGAGCCCTCCTGTTCCTTGTTGTGAAAATAATAGATTCAGTTTTATTAAAATTCAAAGAAAGTATATTACAACAAAACCAATCATACAATTTGTCAACTTCTTTATTAGTAATAGATATTAAATCATAAATATTCTTGTGAGAATTTATAATGCAGGTGTCATCAGCAAATAATGAATAAAGGAATAATTTTGAAGAATTTGTCATGTCATTTATGTACACGAGGAACAGGAGAGGCCCGAGAATAGAACCTTGCGGAATTCCATAAGTTTACGCTGTGATTGGACACCATTAACCATGACATACGAATATCTGTTATGCAAATAATGTTTGAACCATTCTAACGCTACCCCTCTGATACCATAAGCATTCAGTTTACGTGAGTATACCATGGTCAATGGTGTCAAAAGCTTTTGATAGAGACATGAATAAATCAAGACAGTAATTGCCATCATCATTTTTTTTGTGATATAAAATTTGGAATATTTAAAACCACAAGGGAGTTGAAAAACGTTCACGAAATCCAAATTGCTCTGGTAGGAGGATATCATTTGCTCGAAGGTGGGAATATATTTTTTGTGAATAATTTTTTTCTAAAATTTTCGAAAAAATTGTAAAAATGAAAACAAAGGAAATAGCAGAATTATTTTGTTCTGAACTGGGTGGGCTGATTCACATATCAGTTTCAGGTGATGGCGATGGGACTTAAACCAAGAACTATGCAATCTATCCTGTTCATAGTCGGGTTACTCATCCTCAGGGCTGCAAACTTGACAAATATTGATACATTGGAACAAGGGCATATAAAAATGCTACACATTCATTTCATGATTTTCGTTTCACAATGTTGGACATGATATAATAACAAAGCTTCCAATCACTATTTTTTTTTCATGTATATATATTTTCTTTCTACCTGCCGCTTTCCCCCCTCCCCACTTTTCACCTCCATGATGACATGCTCCTGCGCATTTGCTCCGGTCTTGAAATCTCATAGGGCATAGCGTCTGAGTTAGGACTTTAGTAGTTTTTGGTTCCAAATTATGCAAAGATAATGTTCAGGGTTTATTTCGTGTTGGAAGTTATGATTTAGGTTTGTCTTAGCGTGCGGATTGTCCATCGGAGCAATTGTCGACGGAGCGAATGTCACGAAACCCTTCTCATTACCTCTCTTTGTCAGTACCACTCTCTCTCTTTCTCTTTGGGCCTTTTCACACGAGAATCTTGAATCATCATTGCGATGATTGCAATTCGTCTTTAGAATAATTGTACCATCCACACGTTCACTCGAAAACTGATTTGAATTCGAATTCCTGAGCGAAAGCGGTAGTGTGTCCTTGGTGACGTGTCAATCAAACCCAATCAAAGCACTGCATCGCAAAAAAGAAACTACGATGAGGGCATGACAATTTATACCGTGTTTACACTTGATCGGCTTTTGGTTCAAAACCGCGAGCCGATTCAAAAGCCGATTAAGTGTAAACACGGTATGTATTATCTACGGAAGTGCTTGAAAGGTTACGTAAGCTCCGCCCCTCAAGAGATGTTTGGAGGTCAACCCTTTCAGACGTAAAATTTGTACCGTAATTTAAGTGTGGAATTCACCTCCGGAGTAGGATTATGAATTTCTGATTGTGATTAGCGTTCGTATTTCCAGTTTGGTTTCACACGTGCAACAAATTCGTCAGAATTATTTTTCACTGGAATCATCATTCAAATTACGGTTTTGGTACCGTGTGAAAGGGTAGTTTCTCTCTCCCCGTCAGTCATCATCTGAATCTCCCCTGCCTGTTTCCTATTCCATCTTTACTTTTACTCTCATACCATCCCACAATGGGTTTTTTTTCTATTCATAGTCATGTTCGGAATGCTTACACAAATAAACGTTTTGTTTTTTTCATCATAAACAATCATGACAAGCAAAAACGCTCAACTGCCATGGCTGGGGTAATTACAGCTCTTCGTCTTATTGTTCATTAATGTCTAATGGATCGTGATCATCATTTCCGGTTGATACTCGAATTAATCAATATCGGTCGATCTTTATTTCCTAATGTCATTTGCCTTTTTTCTATTTGAAGCAAAGTTGTCAAGCGACGGATCTAATAAGAGACACGATTATTGTCTTTGATAAATTGAGAATCGCTCACATGTAATTCTGATTTTTTTTTTCTTTAAATGTAGCAGGGTCCTCTGGAAGAACAGTGTAGGCCACCGATGAGGCTACCATGGAAAAATAAGACTTCATATTTTATAATAATAACAATAGTAATAATTATTGTAAGAATATACTGTTTTATTAATAATAATATTAATGAGACTTGTAAAGGGCCAATTCCACTCCGTAGAGTGCTCAAGGCACATAAAGAGCTAAGAGTTAAATAGCAAAGTTTTTAGAAGATTTTTGAAAGTTTCGACGGGGGTACACTTTTTTATGTCTTCAGGAAGGCTATTATTATATCCGACAGGCTCTACTAGAATAAGTAAAGGTATTAAATGTAGGTTACGGCCATGATGCAATGTAATGATAACAATAATAATGATATCAAATAATAATAATATTCCGTTTTTGTATAATACTAAATACATTGGAAGGACTGTAGTTTTTGGTAAATTTATAGAGGCTGGATCTCAAACCTATATCTATTTCTCGATGGTGAATAAAATGACACTTTCTTGCTCTTCTACCTTAAATGAAGTGGAAAGGGGAGTAGCCCAAAAGAGAAATTACCATTGTCTTAGATAATGACCCCAAAAGAATCGGGGCTTAGAGAGTTAATGAACGGAATATATAGATATATAAATAGGTATAGAGAGAGAAAGAGAGGGGAGGGTGTATGGGAGGAAGTGGTGTGTGTGCGTATGAGATTGTGTGTGTGTGTGTGTGTGAGAAGGGAATTTCAAACGGTCAACATGTCACGAAGTATTGGGGTCATCAAAGATCAGATGTGGCCAGAAATAAAACTCATGATACATTCATATCTACCGAAGATAACAGGGTCCCGTCTTACAAAGAGTTGCGATTGATCCAATCAATTGCAACTCTATGGAAATCCATCAGTGTCATAATTTTTTTCTACAGGAAATGTGCAAAATGTCCTTTGTAAACAAAGAAGAAGACACCGAACTGTCAAGAAATCACTGAATTTATGGATGTATATTCATATCTAGATTTTTTTTGGAGAAAACATGCATTGTATATGTTGACTTTGCTGGCTTTCCATTGTTGCGATTGATCAGATCAATCGCAACTCTTTGTAAGACGGGCCCATAGAAAGCCAGCAAAGCCCGGCTCGATAGAGGAAAATGTCGAAAATGTACCCACGATATATATTGTAGAATACCAGATTTTTGTATCTTATCTTATTAGGTTCAAATCTTCTTCTTCTGGAAACAGTACAGTCCACCGTCTGGTGTATTGTCGTACTGGTCAAAACAGCGAAGAGCAGAAGTAACTCGAAGTAGAAGATCGCTTGAAGAGATCGCCTAAAGATAAAGATCCGTCAAATCAAGTCCTTGACCCAACCATAGAGATGTGGACCCAACAAACAATGACAGGGGGGGGGGGCGTTTCACGAAAAGTTTAGTGATTCCCACTTAAGCCAATGAGATGCAAGGATTTTCAGTAGCTTATAACATAGTCAATGAAAATCACTGAATATCCTTTTTTCATGAAGGTTGACCAGAGTTCAAGCTTTATGGAACATAAACCCACTCAAGGATTAGCCTTCGGGCGAGTCCCTGCGCGCTGCTTCTCTGCCAAACAGGGTTTGAAAATAGACTAAGGCAGCAGTGATCGCCAGACCGGAGTGTTGCGCCTCGCTTGGTTAGTCTTTGTATTCAGGCGAGCTGAGGGCACGTTTACGGAAATAACGGTAACGGGTGTCTTGGCTATAGGCTACTGAAGGATCGGTCATGGGAGCATTTACTGCCGTTCATTAGAGTGAAAGAAGGCAATTTGGCGGCAGATCGAAACCAGAAATAGACGAGTCCAACAATTTCATGTTACGTTAAATCCGATACTTCCAAGAGGGTAATTTAGGTTTATCCGTGCGAGTTGAAATGGCAATAAATAGGCACGTCATTCAAATAATTAGAAATGTCACTGTATATGCTAGAGGAGTGTCTGGGTGAAAAAAGGAAACATCTGATGTTATCAACATAATTGCAATTCATACTTGATCGTGGGATAGAGAGCGAAGAAAAAAGAGTAAGAAAACTGAAGATATGAGAGAGAAAGAGAGAGAGGGTGGGGGTGGAGGTATTTGCACTTCACGATTTCACAGTATATTTGTGAATTTCTCACCAGAAATAAATTTAAGGTTTGAATTCAAATACAAATTCTGATTTTGATTTACAAATTAATTTAGTAAAAGGGTGGCTTGAACAAAATGACTCAAAATAGATCCCCAAAATATGGCTCAAGAATAACCGTCGGGTAAAGTTGAAATTATGTTTCATAAATGAAGGAACCATTTGATTTGTTTTTAAATAACCTTTCAATGGGGTCCTAGCGAAGCACCGTAGGCACGACAGGGTAAAACTTTTTTCAACTGTTGATAATTTGTATATACCGTGTGAGTCAAACTTGACACCTCATTTATCCCCAATTTAAGAAAAAAAATGTCATAAAAACATAATTATTATATGGCTTGAAAGTGTATGGTCTCCTTAATAATATGTGTTAATGCTGCCTTGAATGATCAGGAGTAATTCTTTGCAGTGATGTAAATTTTGATTTGCGCCAAAGTAAGGCATGACTGCAATGAATTAATTCAGATGTCAATTATGTCACAATTCCACAAGAGTTGCATTAAAATCACTTTTCAAAACATTTTCGCAGTACTTTACATTATAATTGTTTAATAGTATCAATTTTAGTATCAAATCTTCATTGAGAAGGGATTAGCAAATATGTTTACTTACTCATGTAGGATTATGACATCATTGGCATCTGGAGTCATTCCCTTTCATTCATTGCATTCATGCCTTAATTTGGCGCAATTCAAAATTTACACCACTGCAAATTAAAGAATACCTCCTGGGGCCCGTTGCATAAAACTTTTTACCTGAGAAAACTCTGGTAAAAACTGAAAACTAAGGTTAGTCTGATTTCTGCCATTGACTATAACACAGGACAAAAACTCCGGTAAAAACAACCTGAGTTTTCTCAGGTAAAAAGTTTTATGCAACGGGCCCCTGATCTCCCAAGCGTTAACACATACCCCATAAATATGTTGTCAAATTATTTGGGAGAATATACTCTTTGCAGCCATACATAATGATTATGCGTTCAGGTTATATATTTTTTTTCTTAAATTGGGGATTTATGATGTGTCACGTATTTTTTGCTCCCACGGTATAATTCCAAACGCTTGACAATTTCGGATATAGGTCTAAGTTTAGATTGTTTAGAAATGTTTTTTTTTTTTCATTAATGATAGAAGGAGTAATGTGAGGTCAGATATAATTCACAACAACTTCATGAACATTTTATTCCCTCTGATGTTCAAAATTGTGTAATAAAACGGAATTAGGCTCTACAATGGGACATATTCTTCAAGAAAATTAATTGCACAGTGGGTATACCCTAATAAACTGTGCTGCATGATTATAATTTACCCTAAAAACAGATAATTTTAGGATTTAATAGTTATTTCCTCTACACTTTAAACAAGTCGATTTTACAAAAACAGAGTCAATCCCATTTCTACCTCTTAAAAAATTCACAGATTTGCAGATCGTAGATTCTTTAGAATTACATTAAATACTGAAAATATTATCATGATCATACAGTTATTATAACAGATTCAATTTTATAAACGGTTTCTTTGGAATCTCAGAAAAATCTAAGAAAATTATCTATTTTCTCAGTTTTCATTCCTCAGTGGTCTTTTATTTAGTGTTTATAGTGCTTAATATCTCAAAAAGTATGAAACAACAAATGAAAAGGGCTACATACCCTGAAAACAGATAATTTTAGGTTTTAACTTCAATTCCCGAAGCATACACTATTAACAAAACGCTTTTACGCAAACTTAACCAATCCAATCTTGGCCTTACTCAAGGTAATGAAAAACGGCAGATAAACTGACGATATTACGTTTAAAGTGATGATAAAGCAATTAAAAACGCATGATATATTTCTCCCGAGGAATTCCGAAGATCTAATTCCCATTCTCGCCAACGGCAGGGAATCGAGGTCGAGTTCATGCTTAATTTCCATGGAGAAAATCGACGGTTCATATTCGCGATTGAAGGTAAATGGCTTTTAGGCTATCGGGCCAATATGGTTCTCGACTTATCGCATTCACACTTGATCGTGCTTTACATTATAGGGGCATCTACCTGTAAGGGTCATTTGATAATAAACCCATGGGCTTATGGGATACATTTCAAGTGGATAGGCAATATGCAAAGGTGAATCTCACTGCGAAGCTTGCAAAGGAACGGATCGCTAAATATTATTCGTGGTTAACTATTTATAATCGCGAGCCTGAACTTCAGACGTAAAGTTTAATGGATTATTATTATATACCATGCACGTCGAGTGGGTTTTTCAAAAAGCTGTTCGTATAGGTTATAAGAATGAATTTACGCACGACCAGTGATTATTTTTTGTGATAAATTGTATCTCCTAAAGTCGACTGAGCACCTTAGAACATGTTGAAGTCATGTAACTCTGTGAAAACCCACCTTCCCCACATAACAACAATCAAAATTAATTTTATATCATCATCACAATAAGCTGATCGCAATGGTGAATCTATGGTAAATAATGTAAAAATTACTATCATATTGATGAAATGTCAATGTAGGATGAAGAGGTTCACATGGATTCAAATAATTCTTGAGAAATACTTCATACATTTAATGACGAATTTTCAGCGTTTGATAGAAGACTCTATTTAAAGGACAAGTCCACCCCAAAAATAAGTCGATTTGAATCAAAAGAGAAAAATCCAACAAGCATTACACTGAAAATTTCATAAAAAATCGGATGTAAAATAGGTAAGTTATGACATTTCAAAGTTTCGCTTATTTTCACAAAACTGTTATATGCACATCCTGGCTGGTATACAAATGAGGAGACTACGACGTCATCCACTCACTGTTTTTTGTGTATTTTATTATATGAAATATTAAATTTTCTCCTCATTGTCAAGTGATACAACGATTGATTCCTCCCTGAACATGTGGAATTGGCATTGTTTAATACTATATGGTTCAGTCAAGTTGGTCCTTATTTTCAAATCTAAAAAATGAAATATTGTATAATTCAAACAATACAAAACAAAAGAAATAGTGAGTGATGGACATCATCGACTGACTCATCTAGCTGTGCATATCACTGTTTTGTGAAAAATAAGCGAAACTTTAAATTTCTTATTTTACATCCGATTTTGATGAAATTTTCAGCACTATGCTACTTTGATTTTTCTCTATTTATTCAAGTCAGCATGTTCCTGGGTTGGACTCAGGGGCGTCGGTCCATTTTTCAGATGGGGGGGGGGGCAAAATCATGAATCAACGTTCCAATGGCGCTCGATCACACAAAAGGAAAAACTCTCCCCCACATACAAAGGTGTATATATATATTTATATGACTCATGAGAAAGAGTCACATATCTCACCTACAAATTAATGCGAGCGCGAAGCGCGAGCTGAATTTTTTTTAGTATACTGACGTGAAAACAGGAAAAAGGTTCCTGTTTAGGACTGTTTGTAGTAACTCATTAGGAGGATAGATGCATGTATCTCACTACACAGATAATGCGAGTGCCGAGAACAAGCTGAAATTTCTTTATATTCTGACCTGAAAGCTTGATATTCTAAGCATTTTTGGTACCAATGACTAAGATGGGTATCTAAAAGAACAGTAGATGCCAGCGCGGAGCACGAGCTGAAAATTTTGATATTTCGATCTGAAAAAAGACAGTTTAATGGACGTTGTTTTATAAAGAACAAGATATATACCCAACACAAGATTATTGCAAATCGAAGCGGGAGTTCTGTTGACGTTTAGAACTGAAAACGGGACATTCTATTCACCTATTTAATCATGACAAGTACGGGTTTTTGCTAAATAAATGATGCGAGCGCGAAGTGCGAGCTGAAAATATTTAAATTCCAATCTAAAAAGCAGACATTTTGAGCACAATCTTGAATAAAGAATGAGTTGGTATCTCAATCACGCTTGCTGATTTCTGTGTAACATTACAATCTTATTTTATTTTTACACATCAGCGGAATTATGGGGGGGGGGCAAAACGATATGTTTGCCCACCCAATATTTTCATTGGTGGGGCGATCGCCACCCCCCTGCCCCCAGGATCGACGCCTCTAGTTGGACTTGACCTTTACATGAGTTATCGGGAAATTAAACCCTCGCTGGAGGAACGTTTCGTATATTTGTCAATCTGCATCCTTGTACAAATCTGATGTTTATGAAATAACTATCAGTCTGCATCACAGCTGGCATGTCATGACTGCTGGTCTAAGATAATACTCGAACCATGGTTTATCCATTATTGACCCATAGTTTACCAAGCATGAAGCAACTCAGTTTTGTTGTGATAGTTTGAAATAATGTTTCGGCACTATAATCATTGCAGTCTGGAGATAATACGTACAGAGACCTTTTCAATACAAGCACGGGTCGTTTTAACAGACAGATCCTTACCCATACGATGTCAACATGTATATTTAGCTAGCCGCTTGACCACAAAGATAATTCAATACAGAAATATATGTTACTCATTTTGTCTCCGACGGTACAGCACATGCAGCTCATGTATGGTAAAATAATGTTCGCTGTGCACGAACAGACATTTGTGAGTTGTTTTATTTTTCCATCAGAAAAAATACAACAGAATACAATCAAGATAATAATCAAGATAATAATATAGTCAATAAAAACATAAATACAAAAAAGGTAATAATATGGTCAAATATACATAACAAAGAGTTAAATGCGAATGATAATGCGCTAAAAATAGAACAAAGAATAAACAGGAATTGAGGTGAACTAAAGTGGCATTGATATGAGTCATTTAAGTAAAACATATAATGCATCGCAACCATGAATGCCTAACGAACATGCAGGTCATAAAATGAAGACAGGATGCTCTTGATATATAGACTTACTTGGCATCTTTACACTCTTGTCTTTATAATGAAGATTTTTGGTAGGATGTGGGCGGGGGTCGGTATTAATTTGCTTACAGCACCTTTTTTTAAAGGTCAAGTCCACCCCAAGAAAATGTTGATTTCAATAGAGAGAAAAATCAAACAAGCACAACGTTGAAAGTTTCATTAAAATCAGATGTAATGAGAAAGTCATGAAATTTTGAAATTATACAATATTTTAATCTGTACAGATTTGACAATACGGATAAAGCATAAAATCAAAATAATGGTAGTATCACATGTTCAGAGAATAATAAAACTTTGTTTCACATGACAATGAGGAGAAATTTAGAATATTTGATTTTTCATTAATATAATACAAAAGAAACAGTTGAGTGCATGGGTGACGTCATCAGACCCCTCATCTGTATACCGACAAGGATGTGTTTTAAAAAGTAAAGCAAAACCTCAAAATGTCATAACTTTCTTACTTTACACCAGATTTTGATGAAAATTTAAGTGTTATGCTGTTTTTTTTTCTCTTTTTTAAATCAACTTGTTCTTTAACTTTTAATCATGGAGGGGGATTGGAAATAGGCATGACTAGGATAGTCTGCTGACTGCTGTGCAAACCTTTTACTAAGGGCATGGACCTACAAGGAAAGGGGTCTTAATATGCAGCCTTAGGTCCCTACCAATGCCTTTAATATGCACAGAAGTGCTAGTCTTGTGTAAAGACTCGCAAATTTTCAATCAGGGTCTGTGCCCGTAGACTATGACCAAGAAAGATGGAGCCTCATCACACACTCTTGAAGTTTAATACATGGGTAAACATGTTTAACATGGATGAAACTCATGAAAACATGGATGAGATTCCAATTGCTGATTTCATTAAATTTATCCGTCTACTGTCATCAATCTGATGTCAGTGAGTGACGGTCTTACTCCCTCTCTTTCTCCCACTCTCTCTTCTCTTAAAGGGGTGGTCCAGGCTGAAAGTATTTATAGCTTAATAAATAGAGTAGAATTCACTGAGCAAAATGCCGAAAATTTCGTCAAAATCGGACAACAAATAGCAAAGTTATTGAATTTTAAAGTTTAGTAATATTTTGTAAAAACAGTCGTCATGAATATTCATTAGGTGGGCTGATGATGTCACGTCTCCACTTGTTCTTTTGTATTTTATTATATGAAATTAGGTTTATTCAAATTTTTTCCTCCAAGAACTAGAAAAATTGGATTGACAACTGATTTAGTGCATTAGATATTTATTGCTGCAACTTATTTCATTATAAGGGAGACATTTTATTCACACAAGTATGAAATAATGAAAAAAATATGATTTTATGTAATAACATAAGAAAACGGAAAGTGGAGATGTGACATCATCAGCTCGCCTAATGAATATTCATGACGACTGTTTTCACAAAATATTGCTAAACTTTAAACTTCAATAACTTTATTATTTGTTATCCGATTTTGATGAAATTTTCAGCATTTTGCTCAGTGAGTTCTACTCTGTGTATTAAGCTTTAAATATTTTCAGCCTGGACCACCCCTTTAAAACTACAAAGCATTCAGGGGCGTTCATAAGCGCATTGTTTTCTGTTCATAGCTTAAAACTGGGTTGAAAAAGTAAAATTGGCATAATAATACAGAACTAATTAAAAAAATATAAAACAATCAATACTGAACGACGAAACTGGGATGTACCTCCAAGAATGACAGACCATAAAAAATTATTATTGACCTCTGCCCACATATCTACCCCTATTTTCACTTTCTAATTATGTCTCATCTCTTTCTATTTTTCTCAGCCCCCCTCCCTCACTATACCTCTCACGCCCCCCCCCACTCTGTGCCCTTCATGTATTTCACTTTCTAATCTTGTCTTCTCTATGCATTCTCTTTCTCTTTTCTCCCCACTCTCCCTCTCCCGCTCTCCCCACCTCCCCCACTGTCTCTTTCTGACTTATCATTTTCTTTTTTAAACATACTAAATTCTCTGTTTCGGTGGCACATCATACATTCAGCAACTGCAAATCAAACTTCTACTTCCCAGGGAACATGATGCAAGGCCCAAACTTAAAATGAGTTTTGTGAAACCCCACCACGATGCTGAACTTGGTGGAGGAATATCTTCACCCCTACACGAACTTTCCCCGGAGGGTTTCGCGCCCAAAGCCAGCAAATTGGATCATGCGCTTCATACCAGGATTCTACACCCTTAATGCTATTTCATGATTCTTTTGATTTCACGGTCTTATTCCAAGATAATTCTTCGTCTCGAACACATGAATCCTGTTTTGATTAAATTCATGCCACATTATTTTGCTCTCTCTTTTCCTCGACATCTTTTGGACCCAAAAGGCCACCTGCGTGCTTAACCCTTAGATTGTCCACCTAAATGCAGCTCAGGAGCTTTTATCACATCAGCGAACCGGGGCATGATTTACTCTTTAAATTACCTTAAAAGTTTATGTATAACTTATCTAAAAGAACAATAAAATTTTTATAATTCAAGTATCACAATTTCCTTTGTCAATGAGGTTGATTGTGATGAAAGGTTCCATTAAGTTGTCAAAATGTGACAGGCTTAATTGCTTTCACAAAGCTGTTAAACATGCATGCATTTATCTGGCAGCATTTGGTACATAAAGTGTCGATTGTGCTTTACCATCCCCACGACTGACGAGTCCGGGATAAACGATTAATAATACTAATCGGGGATGGATTAAGACAATCCCAAATTCGATTTAATTCGTTTTGGCAGCAGACTAGTCTTTAGAAAGACGGTAATAATTATAGATATGCCCTGCATTTTCGGTATCGAGGATATTACTTTGGACTTTATAAAAAATAATTTGATAATTCTCATATTCCTCGGGCATATTGATATTAATTCATTTGCGATTCCTGAAAAAAAGAGGATTGCGCTCGGTTCATTGATGGATATCCTGTGGTCGTTAAAGGGTTAATACCACCGACGCGCCTAGACGCCGAGGGTCCGCTTCGTTAAGTAGTACGATCACACGAGCCACTCTACCGTGGAATATGAACGATAAGGCGAATATGATCGAAAAGGCTAATATGATTATCATGATAACCTACATAATCCGACCCGAAGCCATCTTGGGTGATCATCAAATGAAATGGCACCCACGGCATGTAACCCTCGATTCTTTCTGATGATTATGAGTGATGCAAGCACCTTCAATGCATATACCATTATCGTACATCGCTGTCGATGTCTCACCTAATGCCCCGTTTCCACTATCGTGCGATCCTCGGCGAACACTATGGTCGAGGTGCCGTGGCTGAGTGGTCCAAGGCACCTGGCTGTACATGGAAAGTCCGGGGTTCGATCCCGGCCGTGGCACCTATGACCATGAGCAAGGCATTTAATCTGCAATGCTCTTTTATCCTGCTTTCAAATAAATGGAAATGCTATATGCATTATTGCTAACTAGGTGTGCACTTGTTAAAAAAAAAAAAAAAAATTGGCACTTCGTAACTGACCGCGAAAATTTTGGAAACCGTTTAAAATTGTCTACGATCAATACGATCATGACTTTAGCCACGACCGACCCGATATAATATGGGGAGCGTTTTATGAAAGGACTTGTCGGACGTTTTATCCTACAGCTACCAATGTAATGGTGATTCATAGCAAATCAAAATCGAGGAAAGTTGTCAGATCTGACAACTTGTCGAACAAAAATGTTTATGAAACTTTTTTTTAAAACGTTCCCCCGATACGAAACGATGCAATATATGATATGATACGATATGGCACGATATATATTGTATTGTAGTTAGGATACGATATGGTAAGATATTTGTTATGATACGATATGATGAGATATAATACGATTAAACCACGATTAAAAGCACTGTTTCAATCGTGGCGTGAATCGTGAGAGTGTGATCTAGGTATTATACTGCTCCAGTCATACAAACAGAACCGACTCCAAACCGAACAATGATTTGGCCAAGGGGGGGGGGGGGTGTAATGGTAATAGACTTGCACTTCAACTTGCAAATCTATTCGACAACTAAGAGTGATATGTTTGAATGCCATATCAATTACTATACTGAATGTTATGTAATGCACTAATCATGTACCTAAAAATTCACTTTTTTTCAAACAACTTTCGTAACTGCAAATAAATTAAATATGTCTTTAAAAAGCGTCCAAGTTTGCTTCTTTCATATGTTAACGCAATAAATAACAATGCATTCATCACGTGCACGAAGGCGCCAAATTCGAGTTTCTTGCCTATACACAACTACGCCACGTACGCTTTATATTACGTAATGCATAGACGGTATACACGGATATTTCATGCGAACTAACTCATTCGGCCTAAAAGTCTGACACATTAATTTCTATACTTAAAAAACATATTTCACCTTGTCACTTGGCTTAAATTATAACATAACTAATAAACTTTAAGATAAACAAATAATACTCACGTCATTGGGCTCGTATCACGAATTTAAACACATTAAACGGCAACTATGGAAAGGCGACACGCTTCCCGTGACCAGTCAAAAGTAGCAATACGCCCTCAATCGGTAAATTTACATCTAACAAAATCGATTTACCAGATGAACAAAAAACAGTCATCAAATTGGGATATTACAAAAACTTCATCCTACACACGACAATCTTATACAACCTAATTGCATCGAAGAGGGTGTACTTTTCATGGCAATTGGATAACTTTGATGTATGTGAAGTTTGTAATATCAAGAAAGATTTGACACATGCTTTTTTTGTATTGCAGTTTGAATAGACCTTTCTTTCACAAATTATTCATATCGATTAAAGATATATATGAAGTAGACCTTTTTCTTGATATTGACATATTGTTAAAAGATTACCAAGAAAAGAAGATCGATGTATCATTACTTTAGCATTTTGGTGTATGTATAATACTTTCAAGAAACGTACAAAAGAAAGAAGAAAGAGAAAAAATATGGTCTACCTTTCTGAAGGAATTGAGTGTTAGGTTAAACATTAATAAGGATCTAAGGAAAAAGGGAAATTTACCAGTTATTTTGCAATTGGATTTGCATGTGAAATTGATTTTTTTTAATGAAAATCGATGAAAATAAATGCCCCTGTTATGGGTGAAAGGAAAATAATTGTCTCAATCACACAAAGAAAACTGATTTGAGACTAATCAAAAGTTACTAGTGCGTTATTTTAAATGACCTAATGACGATTTCATTGTTCGGTTTAGATTTTAATTTGTTTTTTACGACTGTGGTATAATAGGAAGTTTTTCGCAACACTACGCAGACGCATTCTGGAACGCAGAGAAACTATTGTCAAAGCCCCTTCATGATAAAGAAGCCTTTGTCGAAAATTAGTGAGTCAAAAGAGTGGTGTCGGTGACAAACGACATAATTTTATTTGCAATTTTTCGTCGGCTTAGAATTTTACGATGATCAGCTGTCGGGGTTCACCAATTTTCGACAAAGACATCTCAAGTGTCCACTGTGATTTGACGAGCATTTTCAATAGATTTATAAACCGTCCCTGTTGCAATTGCGAAAACCCATGCTTGAATCACATTTTGAGGCAGAATTTCTTGATTGTTCTTTGTGATTTGACGGGCATTTTCAGTAGATTTACTGTAATGCAGAATCCTTGTCTGTTGCAATTGCAGAACTCTTGGATCACATTTTGAGGCAGAGTCTCCAGGGGCCCGTTGCAGAAAGAGTTGCAATCAATCATAACTCTAAAAATCATGCGCAACTTGATTTTCAACCAATCAACAGCGCGCATTTGGGACTTGCGATTGATTTTTTTTTCTGCAACGGGCCCTTGATAGAAGACGAACAATCTTGGAGAGGAATAAATGTACCTCTTGTTTATAGACAAGTGACGTGGGATGTCCTCATTAGACGATATTGAATATGAACATGAATATGATCGAAAACATGGGTTTGAATGATTATTCAGGCTAGGGCATGCCTGCATGGTAAAAATGCTTCAATTTTAAACAATGTTATTAACTTTACAGTGGTTATTTAACAGTCTACACAACTAAGTATATTATTAATTTCTTGATATCTAAATAAATAAAGCATGGTAGTTTAAGATGAGACTTTAAACACTTATTTGAACCGTTTAAACACACTGTTAAGTTCACATGGTAAAGAGCGCTATACGTAAAGTATAACAGTTTTAAATGGCGTTTTTCTGTGTATACTACACAGCAAAAACTGTGGTGTTAACTAGTGTACATAGAGGACCACACCATGCAGTTATTTTACACCGGTGTTAAATTGGTGGTGTTAGTGTTACACCTATAGGTGTATATGCAACACCTTTTGTTGTTACATTTACACTCTTTCGTGTTATTTTTTATCTCTAGGGTGTAATTTTAACATCTCAGGGTGTGGTCCTCTAGTAACACCAATTGGTGTCAGTTTTAACACCACAGTTGTTACAGTGTATATATATATATATAGGGACAATCTACTCATATTGGAGAAGAAGGGGAGAAGATACATTATCAGGGGGAGCTGAACATAATTTCCATTAAAAAATAAAGATTTTTATCAAAATGAATAAATTTGATGACAAGAGAAAAATTACAAAATGTCATTTTGACAAGAATCTAGCCGTGTTGCATTATCGTGTCCCAAGACAGTTCTACCGCACAAAGTGCCGATATTATCAGATAGGCTCTGAACATGCATGCTGAGACCGCATCGATAATGTGAAATCCACGCACATCACATCACACCACATAATGTAGCCTTCCATTAACTAAAACAATACAACCATGTAATGGTATACCAATCTGATATAATGGACAAGATGTTGATCTACCCCCACCCCCTCCTTGCCCCATTTTCAAGATTCGGGAAATTTGTTTCATTTCCATCGCAAAATATATAAATCAAATACAAATGAAAGTAAAATCAAGTACAGATCAATTAAAAAGAAATAAACGATAGCATAATTACCATAACAAAAACAATATATGGGAATTTCTCCTTTTCTCTCACTCACCATTTGCCTCATCATCCATGCCCCCTCCACTCTCTTTATATATGTTTGAATGCTTCTTTTTATCCTTCATGTTTAACGCTGGCTGTTATATCATAATTTTACACCGGTTGTTCAACAATTTATGCTAATGTTTAAATCTTAAGCAATTGCTCAGGGACGTCCCTGCCTTGTTGAAACTGTAAAACAGCTACTGTCAACAGTTATAGTTACAACTTTGTATAAAACATTGAACAGCGCTTTTACTGCGTAAAGTTATAGAGTAAACAATGTTTAATAAAGTTTGAACAGTGTTATCATTGGGTAATATCTTCTCATCGAATATTCCTTTATGTTATGATTGTGAATGTATATTATTCAAACAAATATGTCATTGTATTTATGATAATTCATTTTGTTTAACTTGCTGTATTCGTCCGTGCCCCCACCCTTTGTAATGTAAAAATGCCATTGAAACAGAAGTGTGCCCCTCCCCCCATTTGAAAGTGAAGACCTTTTTTTGTCAAGTTTTTCGGGGACGAAATATTATTAATTTTTGGTTAACCCCCCCCCCCTTTTTTTTGCTTGTAAAATTTTTCCTCGGAAAAATGTGCCCCCCCTGTGGAAAATCCAGGATCCGATCCTGAATGCCACCTTTCTTATATTTATCCATCTCACTGTGTACCTCTACCACTTCACCCCCTGCCCCTTCCCCCACCCCCTCTCGCGCTCTCTCTCCCCCTCACCCCCATGGTATGTGGAAGAGCCGTGGTGAAGTGGTTCTGACTCTCGCCTTGAAAACAGAGGGTCGTGTGTTCGAATCCCACCGCGGTCTAGCGTCCTTTAGCAAGGCATTAAACCATACTTGGCCACTCTCGACCCAGGTGCTAAATGGGTACCCGGTAGGATGCGAAAGCCTACGTCGTATGCCTAGCATTTGAGTCTTGGAACTCTTGTTGGAATGCTCCCCGGGGAGTGGAGAAGAGGCATACATTGTATGCGGGTATGCAATGATCCGATGGCCGGGATAATAATATATCTGTAAAGCGCTTTGGGCCAATATGGGAAAAGCGCTATTATTATTATGGTAGTTTCACATCAAGTGAAGATATCGGCCCTAGTCGGAAAAAACCCTGCATCATTATGTTTATTACTATTGGCACCCAGTGAATAAAGATTTCATACCGTTCCTCCAAAAGCCCGATAACATGCAAAGGTGGCTTCCCCGGGTGATGTGACAGTCGGGGGACCACCTCTATTTTTGTCCATGTCCTGTTAATTGAATTAAACAATTGAAACATTTCTATAATCTACAGTGATCATTGGTGGCGATCCCGGGGGACGGGGGAACCCCCCCCCCTCCATTTGCATTTTATGTGAAAGAACCTATGGAAGAGTGTCGTGTCACCCCCCCCCCCCGGGCCTCGCTGGATAAAAAAATCTCATGATATCATCGCCTATTATGCGCTAGTGATTCCCCAATAAAAAATAATGAAATGACACAAATAACATAGCATTGTGAACTCGCTTCTGGCTAAAGGCAGATACTGGCGGAGACGGGGATCAAAACAAGACAGACAGTGTGTGCAACATAATATTTTTGGAATCCATCGTCTCAAAAGAAAGAGGGACACAGAGAAAGAGAAACAATTTTTAGCCGCCATGGATGGGAAGCCAACACCGTTTGAAAAAAAAAACCCAAAGTACAAGCCTGGGATGACAAACTGCAAACACATTTGTGGTTAGGTGGGATTAGGCTCATTGTATATCCAGTTCCTGGAGATGGATGTTGACACAAACACTCAAAATAACCCCAGCGTCTATGAACTCGAGATGGAAGCAGATTTGCGGAGGTGACAGAACGAGCCCTAAAGACGCGACTTGAAGAGGAGGCAAGATTAGGCAGAGGATGGAGTTATCAAGGATTTATGAATTCGTCGCTGCAGTCACAGGAATGGAATCACTTTAACATGCAATGCTTGTGAATTGAAATCGATATGGCCTATCAGATAACGTACGTGCCCGTGATAATATTTTGATGAATATTGAATAATTCCATCTAGGTAAAAAGGGTTTTACTATTATTAAAAACATGGCAAATAAGAACATCTCCTGTTCTCTAGTTTTTTATATTCTAATGCAACCCTAATTGACATAAAAAGACGACATATTCATAATAGGTATAAAAAGTTAAGATGGCTGTAATCTTCAATATCATGTAAAAAAAGAGAAGGATAAATAGGCTGATACAAATGCTGCTTGAGAAATAGCGAGTAAACATTTCATACAATTTGTTCAATCGACGGGTTATCACGAAAATTGCAAGTATTTATTAAGATATATCAAGATCTCAATTCCAAAGGACTTTGGATATCATTATCCTAGTTTATTATCTCTGGATGACGTTTACATGGCTGAGACTCTTAAAGCAATTAAAAGGCATTTCGATTATGCCCGTTATACACATCTCGGACGAGGGTGACGGTCACTCATTTATATCCTACCAAAAGAAATGACATGTGTTTATGTACTCGGCCCTTACTGTCGCAGATAAAATACTTTCAAAGAACGCAGTGAAAGATTTTATTTCATCGGCCTTCCCCTTAAGATTTTGATGTTTCATTGTTTCACATTGTAATTATATCCATCGACAAAGTATATCAGCTACATGCAAGTTTAAGATATAAATGTAAATATAAATGTATTTCTCGGAAGTCATTGCTACATATTGAATGATATAAAACAACACTGTAAGAGTTTAAATTATTGAATTTCACATTCCTTTCCTTTTAATACTTTGATGAATTTACAATTCTGTTGAATGAAAAGATAACTGATATTAAATAAGAAATAAATGATTATACTCACGAGTACAGGTAACCAGGTACAGTAAAAAAGCACAGCGACGACAAGAACTAGTTTTGTAAATTCACGTATTGATTTTCTCTCCGTGGTCATTTCACCTCGGTCCGTTTTGAGTCTCCTCCTAAACCTCGTTAGTCTAACCATCAAGCACACATTCAGGACCAGGACCAGGACCATAGAGACCCAGCCCTGGGATATAAGAACTATGGGGAAGATGGTGTGGTACCAGACCTCCGGTTGCGTAGCGATCCAGGAACGGCAGAACCTGCTGCCGTGTTTCGACACAGCCGGTGGAGCCAGGCCCATGACTGGCAGGCACGCGACAACGAACGTCGATCCGAAGATGACGACGATCATGGTTCGTGCTCGTCCGCGCGTGGTCCAGCTTTTGTATCGCATTGGGAACGCGACGGCTAACCACCGTTCTAAGGCCATGGCAGTGACGAGAAGCATGGCAGAGTTTTGGAGCCAGTAGACAGAAAATTGGTAGAAAATACACGCCGCCTTGCCCCCGTGCCATACGGATTCGGGACCAGGAGCAATGAAACTGGGTAGAGAAACTGGTAGAGGCAATAGCACCGAAAAGATATCATTGATCGCAAGAGTTCCAATCAGGATGTCTGTGACCGTCCTCTCGGCTCGAGTCTTGAACCTGAACACCACTATCACTGGCAATATATTACCGAGTAACGTCAAGGCTTCGGC
The DNA here is from genome assembly GCF_018143015.1 of Lytechinus variegatus. Taxonomy (NCBI): domain Eukaryota; kingdom Metazoa; phylum Echinodermata; class Echinoidea; order Temnopleuroida; family Toxopneustidae; genus Lytechinus; species Lytechinus variegatus. The sequence continues at coordinate 10,358,088 of NC_054752.1, forward strand.
GGATAAACTTAAAGCACCACTGAGATCTCTCTCAGGACGAATGGGACTTCGCTCCTGCTCCAGCCCCTGGCCCTCCCGATAGGCCATCACCTCCTCCCGATAAAGCTATCCCTTTCAACCAGAGTAAAAAAAAAATCAGAAATAGAACCCCTTACACCGGTCGTTAATCAAAACTTCGCGAATCCAGGAAGGTTAAAATCCAATTAAATTCCAAAGTGGAAACTCCTAATGAAGCAAAATAATAATTCCATTTGGCGTTTTCAACAGAAATTTTAGAGGAAAACCATAAATCACGTTCATTCAAGCCGTCATCGAAAAACAGGTGACATAAATCATTTTCCCCGGTCGATTGAGAGAGCGAACGATCTCGCGCTCACGAGCAGCTGAGCTGAGAAGCGCCATGACCAGTTCAATATAAGATACCACTATTTACTTCATCAATAGGAAAAATATGCCAAGCACCTGCCGCTGGCTGAAGAAGATAGCATGCATACCAGCGTGCACGGTCCGTGCGTGCGCCAAAGATGCGGCTGAGATGCTAGCAGACCACACATAATTACGTCCACTATAGTGGTGATGACGAGTTATTAAACTTGTTTAGATTATTGCTTATTCATATGAACAAATAATAATCCTAGATTATTTGCCCATTCTAAATAGGACAATAATTAGTGCAGACAGACAGAGGCGGATCTAGGATTTTCCAAAAAAGGGGGGGGGGGCACATCCCCGACGAAAAATTTGACAAGCAAAAATAAAGGTAAAAGGTCGTCACTTTCAAGAAGGAGGGGCAAACTTGTGTTTTAACGGCGCTTTAGCATTACAAATTTTGATTATGCTTCTCTAAGGATCCGCTAGCTAGTGACAGATATTTGTTCTTCTTTGAAGATATAATCTAGCCCCTAAAATACTAGTTATGTTAGCTCATGATTCACGAAATCTAATACCAAACGTGTTTAATCTTCAAAAGGCTTGCGAGAAAAAATAGAAAAAGTGGGTATGATGCAACAGAGAATATGGTGATACAATTTTCTTCCAATACTCTTTCAGTGGCGGACTGTGACCCGGAGGAGACAAAGCATTGGAATGGCATAACATTGTTCACAAATACAGTGCCCCCCATGCTTTGTCTCCTCCGGGTCACGGTCCGCTACTGCACTCTGTTGTTTCATCATTCTAATTTGCAAATGTAAAATAATCGATATTAAAATCGTGCGTTCCCATACAACAGGGAGTGGTGGTGCCGTGGCCGAATGGTCTAAGGCGCCGACTAGACATTTGAAAGTCAGGGGTTCGATTCCCCGGCCACGGCACCTATGCACGTGAACAAGGAATTTAATGCTCATTTATCCTGTATTGAAATAAGTCTATATGCATTCATGGAAACTAGTTGTTGACCTGTTAAAAAACTCAACATGCATCATTAACACATTTTAAAAGTGAAAAAAAAAACTCATTTGAAAATTAAATTGACACGAACGCTTCAGAAGATATTACTAATTTATCTATTCAATTCAGTAGATTACTAGTAAAAAAAAATCATACAACGCTGTTTACTATATGAACCCTACAAGTCTACAACCCTACAGTAATTGTTTAAACAGTTTAAACAAGTGTTTAAATCTTAAGCTACAAAGTTTAATTTTCAATATATAATCTTCAATAAATTAAACATCATTGTTTGAACGGTTAAACAAATACTGTAAGGTTCATATAGTAAAGAACGTTGTATAAAATCTTAAACAGCATTTTTACTGTGCGCGAAGTTTTTCGCAACCACGTACTATGCAGACGCTTTTTCATGTTTTTGATACAATGATAATCTTCAACAGCCTTAACCAAGAAGTCTTTGTCGCAAATCGGTGATTCAAAACAGCATTATTGCCCTAGACTATGAAAGAACGACACATTTGCAAGTTTTCGTCAGCTTCGGACGATCTGCTGTCTCGGTACACCAATTTTCGACAATGACCTCCAAGCCGTTCATTGTGATTTGACGAGCATTTTCAATAGATTGTCAACGTTCCAGAAAGCGGTTGCGGAGTGCATTTGGTTGCAAAAACTAGCTACTATCAATGGAGCGTCGTGGCCCAGTGGATTAGTCTCCGGACTTTAAAACAGAGGCTCGTGCATGGGTTCAAATCCCACCCATGGCGTAATATCCTACAGCGAGGAATTCATTCACAGTGTGCTGCACTCGACCCAGGTGAGGTTAATGGGTATATCGGCAGGACGAAATTCCTCAAAAAGCTGCGTGCACCTGAATAGGCAGCCTATAGCTTAGCCGGGTAATAATAATAGCAGGGCCCGCTGGGAAAACAGTTTTCGGAACTGAAGTACCCTGGGTAAATATACCGTTATTATTATTATTATTATTTTTATCAATAGCATGTAAATCGATCAAGGTAATCTACATTACGGTAACAAAGTCATATGTCTATGACCTTACAAACAATGTACAAGATAATGCATGTAGAACATTCGTAAACAATTTATTTTAAGTGATTGTAATTACATTCTAAGATCATCGTCTCTAAATATCAAATTACCCTTAGTTAAAAGCAATTATAAGAAAAGAAGTTTACAGTACAGGGGGCCAGAAGCTGGAACGCACTACCTAATGACTTAAAAGTAACTAGTTTTAACATATTTAAATTGGACGTCACAGTGATGTAAACTTGTTTGTTCTGTTTGTTTTTCTTTGTAATATTGATGATATTTTGATTGTATATTTATTTCGTATTATGTATCTTAATTGTATATACATTGTACGCACGGACGTTCAGAAGAACAGCCATTGGCTGAAGTTCGTTTACTGTGTTGAAATAAAATAAATGAAATGAAATAAATGAAACTTCGTGACTCTTGTTAACTTACTTTAACTTTTACAGGACCTTTAAACCACTTATCAATAATTACCTGAAACCTTGCGATTTCTTAGTTTGCTGCTCAAACAACGGTATCTCGTAATGAGTGCAAATATGCATTTAGATGTAAGAAACATATTACAACACTATAATTACTATGCTAATTGTTGACAGTAGGATTTTGGCAAGGATAATCACAAAGCAGAAAATAAATACATGTTTGGTCGGATAGGATACTTTATTGCTCACCTTATGTCATTTGAAATATCATGTTTTGAGTAGATATATATAGGATATAAAAATATATATATAGAATGGAAAAACACTGATATGTCATATACAATGACAAAGTGTAAAAATAAAGAAGAATTATAATAATAAGATTACAATGAGATAGATCGAGTCGGAATGAGGAAATAGAAAAATATAGAACAAGGTTAAAAAGTATAAACAATTCCAAGAAAAAAGGAAGATAGAAGAACAATGTGGAGAAATGTAATAATTTTTTTTAAAGGAGAAGAGACAGAAGTAGGAGGATGAGGAGGAGAAGATGAGAAAGAAAAAGAAGGTGGAGGAGGAGAAGAAAGAGGATGAGAAGAAGAGAAAGAAGAAAATTAAAAGGAAGCTGGGGTAGAAGAGGAGAAATTAAAAAATAGAAGAAAACAGGAAGAAGAATGTGAAGAACCAAAAGGAGGAGAAGAAAAAAAGAAATTAAAAGTAAAGAAAAACGAAAGGGAGGAAGATGTATAAGAATCAGCTATGAAAACCTATAGGTTATGCTGGGAATATACATTTGCCCAAATGCGATTAAAGAAAGGTGAATATTGTCACTCCAAGTCAAATACCGAGTCGAATTAGTGTCAGACAATTTTGCGCGATAACATCTCCTATAAGAAGCTTTTCGTTGGTATCATTTCTCGGAATCTTGCAACGTGACATGGATTGGAAAATTGTGGTTCAAGTCTATCACGCCTTGTTAGAATATTTAAGTAAGTCTGTCACGCTTTGCTGAAGGGGATTAGTCAATTTGGAAAGATCTTGTTAAAAAGTAGCAAATATATATAGGGGTGGAACTACGAGAGGACACGTTGTGACCAGTCCTGTAAAATTGTTAAAGGGGGGGGGGGGGGTGAAAGGGTTAATGAAGAAGGAGAAGCAAGAAGAACTATATTAGACAATGTCTCTCATTCCTTCATTCAATTTACACTTTTTAGCCCAGCTATGAGTTATCCTATCCTTCGTAATAATATCTGGATGTCGCCCGTGTTATTTACTTTTTTGTTTTGGGATTTCATTAAGCGAAATTAGGCCTACTGGCGTTAAGATGAGGGGGCATGAACCCCCACCCCCGAATTTTTGTGAAAAGGAAAAGAGAAAAAGAGAGAAAAGGTCGACGCACGACGGATTGAAGAACACTGCAAATGTATTGAAAATACCCTTTCAAATATGGAGAAAAGCTGGGAGGTCTTTGTCGAAAATTGGTGAACCAGAACACAGCAAATTCGTCCTTAGATTCGGAGCTGAAGAAAAATCGCAAATTTATCGTTTGTCCAGATTCCAGGACAAACCTGTGCTGTTCTGAAATTTCCTCTTGCTCTCTACTTAGGGACCTGACAACGTGCCCCGAGGGGGGGCAGTAAAATATATTGCTGTACACACACGTGACCAAAAAAAAATCAGCGCACGTGAACTTATTAAGGGTATAAACACACACATTTTCAAGAAAAAGGGTGGTTTTAAAATACTGGTGAATGGTCAATCGCGGGGTCAAACGTATTTAGGGTATGTCCCCCACAGCTTTATGCTTTTTTAAGACTAGCCAAACGTGTTTAGGGTATGTTTTTTTCCCCAAAGTCTTTTCCCGAGGTCATATTTTAGCGACAACTTGTTTAGGGGCCAAACAGTGTAAATAAAGCCTGCGAAAATCTTGTTTAGGGTGTTATTTTGCACACAAAGAAAAACTCGTTTAGGGAGTGTTTGAAAATTACTTGGTCACGCGTGTGTACAGCAATATATTCGACTGCTCCCCCTCCTGACGAGTCCCCCCCCCCTTTGAGAAGCAAAATTAACAAATTGTAATGTAAAATTTCAATGAAAACAGACGTGTGGCCCCTCTGTTTTTTGTTTGTTTTGCTTCTCAATTTTTTTCGCGGATGAAATATCCTAAAAAATATTTGCCCCCCTTTTCGAAAATCCTAGGTACGCCGCTGCCCCCCCCCCGGGCTATGGTTTTGACAGCGAAATTTTACAAAACTCAGTCCAGCCAAATGTTCCCAGTTCATTGTTTCCTTTTTTCAGTCGCACTCAGCTTATATTAGCTCCCTCGATCCACTCCCTTGATTTTCGAGTCAAATTCGACACCCATCCAAACTCGCTCATTCTTTTTTTTTCTTGTGCTTCTCGGAATAGAATATTTCTAGATAGATGGCGCCATGTAAAAGCCTATTATTGTTATTATAATTATTATTATATATTACAGTATTATTACTGTTGTTGTTGTTGTTGTATTAGCCAGTGATCGTATGTACCCTAATAATGAGAATGTACTGATATAACACATTTTCGAATATTTGTTTATGACTGTATGCCTATAAATCTCTGAGAGATAAGGCCCATTGGACATGAATAAAAAAAGAGTAAATTAAAAAAAAAATCTTTCTTGAATATGTAGGTACGTATCATGGCGACAACCACTATCTCCGTATAAAACGCTCCTGGTAATTATCGCTTTGATACATATCTCTGGATATCCATCTTGACTTGTGATCGCACCGCTCTTTTACCTTGAACCGTGCTTCAATCAAACACACAGGTGTAATGATGACACCTATTAGCGTGCGGTTACCCAATTAAATCCATTTCTGTAACTCGGGAGATAGTGTAGCTGTTTTATTGTGCCGAGCGGTAAGGACACACCTCTTGTGTGCCACAACATGACGAGATAATGAAGCATCATGTTATAGACTGTGGGGTGTTGTTATTGCATGTCTGTACCCGAGAGGAATAATTCTATCACTAATAATGGAATTGATCTGCAAACCTGCATTCGATATAGGTCATTTGTTTTTAGGCCGGCTGCGGGGTGTTTTTTAGTGAGTGAAATAAAACTAAACATGAGTCCCCAAAACAAGAAGCTATTTTGCTTTCAAGTAGACACCCGCGAACAGCTCCAGATCCACTTTTGGTGAAAAATTTCCCAAGGTCAATGAAGGCTGTTTATCTCGCATTTTTGGCGGATATTAATTTTTTATTTCCTTTTCTCACCATAATTTGAGAGCTTCGAAAATTTTCTCTCTCGATCGGTCGCTACACGCTCACTTGTAAAAATTACCTCTGAATACATTAATGCTCTCTTAAAAGTGCTAGTATAGCAAGCCAGCGCCGGGGTGAGCGCTTGCTCCGGATTCCCCAAAAGCTTCATGACCACGAAAAAAAATAGAAAAAGGAGAAAAGCGAATGAAAAGGGGTGGAATATGCATACTGGACATCAGTGGCGTACCGTGGGTCATGGCATTGGGGGGGGGGGGGGGCACCAGCAAAAGTTTTGAGTCACTAAGTGAGCGCGCGAAGCGCTCCCAGTTGCCAGGTATACGGATCTAATAGAGACATTTTAAGGACAGTGCCATTAAACGGATATGTCTTTCACTAGTCAAATAATGCGAGCGCGAAGCCCGAGCATAAAATTTTTGATATTCAGAAATAAAAAGGGACATTATAATCAATCTTTTGTAATCATGAAACGTACCTGTCTGAATAATGCGAGCGCGAAGCGCGAGCTAAAATTTTTGTAAATATTGACCCCCAAGCAGAAAGATTTTAAGGACTATATTTTAGGAATCCATTAGAATATACACATCTCACCATAGTCATCTAATGCGAGTGCCAATAAGCGCTTGCTGATTTTGTTTGAATTACATCTAAACCTGATTAACATACCCATCTTACTAGTCAAATCTTGCGAGCGCGAAGCGCAAGCTGAAGATTTATGAAATTCAGACCTGAAGAGGGGCATTTTAAGGTTTGTTTGTAGGAATTCATGAAAGACCATACATAATTCACTAACCAAATGATGCGAGCACAAAGCGCGAGCTGACAATTTTGAATATTCAGATTAGAAAAAGGGACATTTTAAGGACTGATTCTAGGAATTTATGGAGAGCAGACATATTTCACCAATTCACTACTGCGAACGTAAGCAGGGACAGGAAATGTTTAAGACCTTAAAATGGGGCAATCACTTTAAGTAGTCATGAAAAAGCATACTATTGTACGTAAAACAATAATAACTCGAAGTGCGAGGAAATATATTTGGCAGTTTGGTGTATGTTGACTTGAGAACAGGAGGTTTTAGTATAACAGGATTATATTTCTCGGTAAACAGACAATGCGGGCACCAGGAACAATGACGACATAGGCCCTGAGCAAACTATGTTTAAAAAGTTATGAAAAAAAATGTTTATGTAATATACATAACATAATTATGATATGATATAACATTATAATGAACAATAATGTCTTTTTTCCCACTACGTTTCTCTTCCTTTCTCCCTCTTTTATCCTTTTCCCCGTTTTTTGGGGGGGTCAGCCGATGGGGGGGGGGGGCACGTGCCCCCCATAGTTACGCCACTGCTGAACATTATGTTAAAATCTATCACAAATCACATTTTCGTTTTACATTTTGTTTACTCGATCCGGCATTTTGTAAAAAAATATCCCTCATACACCAAGCTGTGCTCCCTCAAAATTTTGCGCTAAGTCACCGATTTTCCTCGCTATTTCCTGCTCTGCTTTTTTCCATCATTCGTCTCACTTTGCCTCCTTTTCGCTCATAATAATCTAAAACTAAAACAAGACGTTTCTATTTTTTTCTAAGTTTCCAATTTCGAAATCCCCCACATCCGATCTCCTTTAATTATCCTCTTTCTCTACAGACTAAAATAAGGCGTTCCTACATGTATATATTTTTTTCATATTACCAATTTTGTATAACCTCTATCCCCATTATCCAAAAAAAATCATTACCCCACTCTCGTTAAGCCCCGATCCCTCTCCACTGCCAACAATCTCTCTCTCTCTCTCTTCTTCCTTTCTTTCTTTCTTTCTTTCCTTCCTTCCTTCTTTCTTTCCCACTCTCCCCCTCTCTTTTTCTATTTCCCTATTTCCTCCCCCCCTCTCTCTCTCCCTCCTTTCATCACAATACTGATTCTGCACTCTCCCGGCTTCTTCCACAAATTTTGTAAATATTTGCGAAAGAAGATGTTTGGTATAAACTACCAAACCCAAGAATAGCATTGAATAGAGGCATTAAAAAACTTTTGGGGAAAAAACCGTAACAACTTTCAAAATGTTGTTGGACCTGATGTAAAAAGATAAGCAGTCCCCAAAATCAAACACATATATATGCCTATCTTGACTTTAAAGATAATGAAATTAGTTGCAGTAAACACTGATTTAATGAGAAAGTCTGTTAAACCTAGGTTAAATACGACTATATCACCGAGATCAGGGCCCTGTCTTACAAAGAGTTGTGATTGATCCAATCAATCGCAACTATGGATGGCCACAAACGTCAACATATAAAATGAACGTTTGTTCAAAACTTTGATTTCTTCACAATTTGGTCTGTTCTCCTTTGCTTAGAAAGGACATTTTACAAATTTCCTGCAGAAAAAATTATGACACTGATGGATTTCCATAGAATTAAGATTGATTGGTACTGTAGGCCTACAGGTACATAAAATTCACTTTCATACTTGCTCTCACGCTCTCTCTCCCTTTCATCTATACATCTTTCTTTTTACATCTTTTTTATCACACACTTTCATATTACCTGCATGATTCACAGTGAATTCTCTCTTTAGTCTTTACATATAATAATCTGAAGTACTTCTTTATTACTCTATTATGAAAATATATCACTCACGTCACCACACAACATGTTAATGAATAAATGAATCAAGAGATGAAAATCAAGGAATTAAAATACAACATACTTTATTTTACTTCCCCCCCTTTCCATCAATTCCTTTCTGGAATAGGTTTAGACTGTCCTTTTGTATCTTTGTATTCTAGTCATAATTTCATAACAAATTCTATTTTTTTTCATGGTTGGCAACTCTATGTGTATAATTATATCTTTTTATGTTATTTTCATGAAACCTGCAGTATTGTTTTATTGGACAACTGTGTAAACCAATAATAACGTTCATGTTGTTAATTTTTTTTTTTTGGCATTTGCTTAGCACAAAGAACACATACGCCATCTCATATATCTGAATATTAGAATCACTCTTCAATGGTGGCGAGCTATTCAAACAAAGGAATGGAATGTCCTGGTCATCGTAAATAAATGTGATTGTTATGATCAATCTTACATATTATGGAAAGCCAACAGCATCAGAGTTCTTTGTCTAAACCTTCCCAGATTTTTAAATGTTTCTTTAATCAGACAGTTACTATAGAAACAGTCAGATACTTGTCCTTCTCAGCCAATCAACACCAAGGAAAATTGTCAGCTATGATTTGTTGTTGACAGATGTCGATGAAACGATCCACAGAAATGACAGATGAATTCCAGATGAGGGTGTGGCTGGCTTTCCATGGTTGGGATTGACTGAATCCATCACACTCCTTTGTAAAACAGGGCCTGAGACTGGGATGATGGTGTGTCTGGCTTTCCATAGTTGGGACTGATTTGATCGAAGACAATCCTTTGTAAAACATGGCCCGAGCCTGGAATGATGTTGTGGCTGGCTTTCCATAGTTGGGACTGACACTTTTTTTGTAAAACATGGCCCTAGCCTAGAATGATTGTTTGACTGACTTTCCAGAGTTGCAACTGATTTGATCGAAGACAATCCTTTGCAAAACATGGCCCTAGCCTGGAATGATGGTGTGGCTGGCTTTCCATAGTTGGGATTGACTGAATCCACCACACTCCTTTGTAAAACAGGGCCCTAGCCTGGAATAATGGTGTGGCTGGCTTTCCATAGTTGAGACTGATTTGATCGATGACAATCCTTTGTAAAACACATGCAGGGCCCTAGCCTGGAATGAGGGTGTGGCTGTCTTCCCAAAGTTGCCACTGATTAAAATCCATCATGCTCCTTTGTAAAACAGGGCCCTAGCTTAGAAATGATGGTGTGGCTGGCTTTCCATAGTTGAGACTAATTGGATCATCACACTCCTTTGGAAAACATGGTCCTAACCTGACATGATGTTGTGGCTGGCTTTCCATAGTTGGGACTGACACTTTTTTGTAACACAGGGCCCTAGCCTGGAATAATGGTGTGGCTGGCTTTCCATATGTGAGACTGATTGGATCGATCACAATCCTTGGTTAAAGCGGGGCCCTAGCCTGGAATACTCTATAAAGCAGGCATTATGGGCACAATGTTCACAAAAATGAGAAATAAATATCAAAGAGAGCGTCTGATCATTCGACTTCTGATAGGATATGCTTCTTCCTTTCGGCTTTGAATGGCACTGTTCCTGGCTTGCTGTGTTTTCTTCGGTTGTGCTCCCTAAAAATAAAACAAATAGAGAAGAGATACACGAATGAAAATATCAATGAATAAATAACTTAACAAAGAATACATCACTGAATGAACAAATAAATAAACACCTGTATGAATAAGCATATAAAAACTAGGTTAATAATTCATCGCATAAAAAAAAAAAATTAAACAATAAATGTAAAAAGATAAATAATAAATAACTAATGAAACCTGTAAAATAATGAACTATACCAACAGTAAATATATATATGAATAAATGAATAATTAATTAAATAACAAATCAATAAATTAACAAGATATAAATATCAAAATGAATAAATTAGTACAAGTCAATAAATGAAAGGAATTCATAAACATTGCAAATTACATTCAATATTCATTCGAAACAGGAAGAAGTGTTACAGGGTGCTATGCTTCTGAGCAACAGCTATTTATTCATTATGCATTTAACACCCTTGACTAGCATGAAACACTGCTCATTTTGTTTGTATATGCCTACATATGTCTATCAAAGAGTAATTCATGATTTATATTATGCAAGTTTGTATGAATAAATAAATAATAATATTACTAGTAATGATGATGGTGACGATGATGATGATCAAATTTTGTGACGATGATTATTATGAAGGGACTGATGATGATGTTGATGACAATGATGATGATACTGATGTTATCAAAGTTGATAATGATGACAAAAATTAAACAAATAATGTTGATGACGACAACAACGAAAACAACAACAATAATAATAATCATCACAATCACTGAAAGTGTGATAAAAATACAAAATGGACAAAAAGAGAGGAAACATGAATACATACTTTCGTTTTCTCGATTCCTTCTGTATACGTATGGTCTTGGTCTCCTTATAGACCATACTAGGTACATGACGATGTCTGCTGATTCTCTTGACCTGTGGATGATGCTGGAACTTCTCTTTTAGTTTAGAATTGTACAGGGTGGAAGCCTCTTCTCTTCGATTCAGCTGTGGAAAGACAAATATCAATATCAACTTTAAAGGTAGAGGAAAGTATTTGCAGCAAAAAAATTATTTCATGAGAAAGTCTTTTAAATCAAGGTTACTTGTCACCATATTGTCATATATCTAGATCTGGTACATTGATGTAAACTTATCTTTGTGAAATCATGAAATCTTTAATAGCTCAAAATCGATAATTCTGATGATCACTAACACAGAAAAGCACATGTGGGACAGTGTATTAATATTGTTTGGAAAATTACCAGACAATTGGTGGAATTCCGTGCTAATTTTTTTCTCATCAATAACAACATTTTCTTCCAGAGCCATTTGGCACATATTTTTCATTTATATATATATACAAGCACTTGATTGGTATTTTTTTTCATATTCTGTTTGAACTAATTTTTAGATAGCTAACAAAACTGGTATTTATACAAATGAAATTAAGTTTTTGAGAATGTCTTGTCCTTATTTTTTCTTTTGTTTCTTAAAATGGCTGCCAATTATGAGTAAATTTTGTGATTTTACTTGATTTAGAACATAATTATACCCCAAAAAATTCATATAGCAGCAGAGCTGACTTTGAAAACAGCTCTCAAAAAACTTTTTGAGAATGCACCACACAGAAAGTGCACTTATTAAAGGGCAGTCCGTTTGTCTGTCTGACCCCTATTTTTTCTAAACTTCACATCACTAACTGCTCAGGCCACTATCTACTTATGAGCAGTACAACTTTTCTAATGAACTAGAAAGTAGAGAACTAAAGAAACTAAATTCAATAACACATCCTTCTGTAAAAATAGGCCAAGAATATCATAGACAATTGAACATTGGAGCGTTGTGGCCAATTGGATTAGTTTTCTGACTTTAAAATAGAGGGTCGTGGGTTCGTATCCCAGACATGGCGTAATTTCCTTCAGCAAGAAATTTATCCACATTGTGCTACACTCAACCCAGGTGAGGTGAATGGGTACCCGGTAGGAAGAAATTCCTTGAATGCTTGAGCGCCTAGGCAGCCCAGCTAAAGCCGTGGTAATAATAATAGCAGGGCCCGCTGGGAGAACAATTTTCAGAACTGAAGTGGCTTCCCTGGGTAAATATACCTATATTATTATTATTAACATACAATTGTATTGAATAACTATTTCAAAAGGAGGTTACCTTTCCAAGTTTCTCTGAAGCGTTGGCCTTCCATATCCTGATGTTCATCTCATCGGATCCACTGAGAATATACTTGTTATCAAGACTCCATCTCACACAGCTTACATGTTGCATGCGTTTGGTATGGTATATCTCACTAGACAAACAGTAAATAAAAAAAGAAAGATATTTTTTGATCCACTGAGAATATGTTGTTATCGAGACTCGTCTCATACAGCTAAAATGCTGTGAGTTTTTGTCAGACGTGTATCAATCAGATATGATTATTTACATCTGGGACCGACCTCTAATGTCACCATCTGAAAGACGTGACCAGGATTCGAACCTCGAACCTCTGCATCAATTTGTAACTTCCCCACGTAGCTTGGATAACAGGCGCATGCCACAATGCCCAGTTAAATATATATGTTGCATATATTTGGTATGGTATATCTCAATATACAAACAGTAAATAAAAAAGAAATCAGATATTTTCAATTTTTCCAGCGGCCTCGTGACTTGGGAGTTCCGGCATTGACTACATCCCTGGTTATTATCATTAACTTACTACACTTCTAGTTGTCTGATGATTGTTATCAGCTAAAGGACTGTGACCAGAAGCAATTTTACATATTCACAGTTTACTCATAAATATTGTACAACGCCTACTTAGCTTGTTGTACGTGAGCAAATGAGAGGCTGAATGTAAAACATTCGTACCGTTGCACACAAGACGTACCATCCAAAATGTACCATTGCACGGCTTAAGGTGACGTCACAATGCGATTTAATTAATTGCGCTCAGTAAAATGAAGGTGCAATATGCGTATAAGCCTGCTGGCTAAATGCGCAATGCTGCCCAAGGTCATGTGCGCTTGTGGGATTTCGCTTTTCACTTTCAATTTTTTTGCTTCCATTTAATAGATTACTGCAGGGAAAAACTCTTGTTTTTTCATATTTTTGCTATATTCCGAGGCGTTGTACAACACAAATAGCGAATATTCTTCTTCGTGCAATGGTGCGAGATTTTGCATTTGGTGAAATAAAGAGACGCTCTATTCAACTCGGCTAACACCTGATATATATTCGCTATTTTGTATAATGTCCATTTGACTTACCGACTGTGTCCTTTATCCGCAGCATAGATCCTGACGGTCTTATCAAAGCTGCCAGTCACAAACTCCTTGCCTGTCGGTGAGTAATCTACATCCACAACCGCAGAGACGTGGTCCATGTGAACATTGAGGGCAGTCTTTAACATTCTCATGTCAAATGTGTATAAGCTGAAAGAGAGACAAACATACTTGTTTTTTTAAAGGTCTTATTAAGGAGTAATAATAAAACTTGAGAACTCCTACACATTGTGAAAACAGCTGCCTCTTCAATATTGATAACAAATATTTATGTATTTGTTAATTGCATAAGTGTACACCAGCCTCTTCTAACTATGTAAACAAAAATAATGTGTACAATACAGGATGGACTGATGTAATGGGAAAAGAATAAGGAATAGCTGACGGAAATAGTGAAAAAGAAGTATTATTTGATAAGAATGATACTTGCTTGCTGGTTCAATGAGCTTCTTTACCGTAAACCATTTCTAAATGAAATCTTACAAATCTTGAGAACCGTTACTTTACAACAGGAATTGGAGCTTGAATCATCTTACTTATAATCTTCATTAGCTGCGGTGAATACGAAAGCCTCCATCGGATTCCAGGCGATTGTGTTTGTTCTCATCTCCATGACGACCTTCCTGAGCGGTGCCGCCCCTCTCATGTCATACAGAATGATGTTTCTATCCTGCGTGCAGCTGCCCAGCATGTACGTCTGAGAGAAATGAGATATTACAGAATAATGCTCAGTTTCATGAAAATTGTAACCGATTACTAGCAAATACTGGATTTATTTGACAAATTGGCAAACCCTGTGTAGCATGGCCAAATTAAACTAAGTTTCTTAAAGGACAAGTCCACCCCAACAAAAAGTTGATTAAATAAAAGGAGAAAAATCCAACAAAAAAAAAAACACTCAAAATTTTATCAAAATCGGATGTAGAAAGTTATGACATTTTAAAGTTTCGCTTAATTTCACAAATCAGTTATATGCACATCCTGGTCGGTATGCAAATTGGCAGACTGATGACGTCACCCACTCACTATTTCTTTTGTATTTTATTATATGAAATATTCTAATTTTCTCCTCCTTGTCAAGTGAAACAAAGTTTCATTTCTCCCTAAACATGTGGAATTACCATTATTTCAACAAGTTTATGGTTAAGTTAAGTTGGTCCTTATTGTCAAATTTGTAAAAATTGAAATATTGTATGAAACAATAAAAAACAAAAGAAATAGTGAGTGATGGACATCATCAACTCTTTCATTCGCATATCGCTAAGTTGTGCATTTAACTGTTTTGTAAATAAGCGAAATTTAAAAATGTCATAACTTTCTTACTTCACATCCGATTTCGATGAAATTTGCAGTTTGTTTGATTTTTCTCTATCGATTCAAATCAACAATTTTCTGGGGTGGACTTGACCTTTAAAGGGATACTCCAGGATGAAGATATTTATATCCAAATAGATAAGAGTGAAATTCACAGAGCAATTCTGAAAATCTGATCAAAATCGGAAAACAAATAACAAAGTTATTGAATTTTAAAAATTTGCATTATTCCATTGAAACAGTTCTAGGCCTGTCTTTGTGAATATTCATAAGATGGGCTGATGATGTCATATCCCCACTCGTTCTTTTGTATTTATTTATATGAAATTAGGTTTATTCAAATTTTTTTACACCAAGAACTAAAACAATTGGATTTACAACTGATTAAGTACATTAGTTATTTAATGCTACAACTTACTTCATCATAATGGAGACATTAACCCTAATCATTTACACATTTCTGCAAATATTAAACAATTATGATTTCATGTAATGCCATAAGAAAAAGGAAAGTGGGGATGTAACATCATCAGCCCACCTGATGAATATTCATGACGACGTGCATATAAATGTTTTCACAAAATATTGCTAAACTTTAACATTCGATAACATTGTTATTTGATGTCCGATTTTGATGAAATTTTCAGTATTTTGCTCTGTGAATTTGACTCTGTTTATTTAAATAAAATATCTTCAACCTAGAGCATCCCTTCAAGAATTCAATTTCATTGTACGTTATGTAGTTCAAAACAAAATTGCACATGTTTTACAATGTCTCAATTAAAGATAATAATAATAATAATAGCCAATTTTTATAAAGCGCCTTTCCCAGAATGGCCCAAAGCGTGTTACAGCATATTATTACCCCGGTCATTGGATTCATTTCAATCCCGCACGAAGACTGCACAATTTCCACTCCCTGGGGAGCATTCCTTGCATTCATCGCAGCCTCATTATGGCGCTGGCAAAATCAAACATACAATATCTTTTGCATCCTACCGGGATGCATAAAGATATACATGGTATAAAATACAATTATAATGAAAAACAGTCACATATAGAAATTGCACAGAGAATCATTGATAAAAATAATAAACACTAAAACGTGCATTGATAAAATGTCCTTTAAAAAATGAATGAGAGAAGAGATTAGAATGAATTGTGTGTTTTGGAGAGGGGAGAGCTTGAAAGGGTGTAGCAGCCAAAAATGATATATCACTCTTTTCTGTTCAGGATCCTTTAATGGTAACACATCTAGTCACTCTGAGAGCATATTAAAGTAGGTTTAATATTTGCTATCACATTCATACATCATAACACAAGACACAATGAATGCATTGCATTAGTAACTATATTTGACCTTGATAAGTGAACAAACTCACCTCGACTGGGTTGAATTTGATGCTGTGTATACTATCCGACCCCCACGAGTATGACCTGATGGGGTCAGCATGCGTCTCATCCCAGATGTCGACCTTTGACCCGCACGTAGCGTACGTAGAATCCTTCCAGTGGTGATCGATTGAGATGTACATATTCTGAAAATAAGAGATGCATGGTTGTTGGACATTAACATGAAGGCAGTGTATACAGCCACACGCGTGTGTCTTTACCATCCAGCCACACGCGTGTGGTTATATCCAGAACACCTATCTGTGGATACCGCCACACGCCGCCAGTAATAACACTAACAGTCAGTAAAACACGTACCGTATGTAGGTCTGACCGTCTATATCACGATCAAAATAACCTCATTTCTTCATTAAATTCTTACATTCTAAACCCCTTTGATATCCTTAGATCGTTTCAATTTCATTCTCACCGTCTTCTCTCCTTGCTTTTCTTGTCTTGTTACAAACGGTCGTCTGTTTAACAGCAAATTCTCTTTTTCTACTTGTGTCGATTCTGGCTTCCTTCGCGGTGGCAGACCCATACAGCGATAGCGCAGCGCAGTAGTAGACATACACAGTTTGGGTTACGTAACCCAAACTGTGTATGTCTACTACTGCGCTGCGCTAACGCTGTATGGGTCTGCCACCGCGAAGGAAGCCAGAATCGACACAAGTAGAAAAAGAGAATTTGCTGTTAAACAGACGACCGTTTGTAACAAGACAAGAAAAGCAAGGAGAGAAGACGGTGAGAATGAAATTGAAACGATCTATCTAAGGATATCAAAGGGGTTTAGAATGTAAGAATTTAATGAAGAAATGAGGTTATTTTGATCGTGATATAGACGGTCAGACCTACATACGGTACGTGTTTTACTGTTATTACTGGCGGCGTGTGGCGGTATCCACAGATAGGTGTTCTGGATATAACCAC
The DNA here is from genome assembly GCF_018143015.1 of Lytechinus variegatus. NCBI lineage: Eukaryota > Metazoa > Echinodermata > Echinoidea > Temnopleuroida > Toxopneustidae > Lytechinus > Lytechinus variegatus. The sequence continues at coordinate 10,375,366 of NC_054752.1, forward strand.
ACGGGTGTGGCTGGATGGTAAAGACACACGCGTGTGGCTGTATACACTGCCTAACATGAATATGCAGAAAGTTTGTTTACGAGTGTATATACTGGATGACAGTCTAAAGTATACAATATTGAAGGACTAAATCAAGAAATTCATTCTCCCACAAGTAGGGACAGTGATTTTCCGTTTCAAAAAATTGCCTTTTCCGTTTCAGAAAATCTCAAATTCCGTTTCAGCACGTCAGAAAACGGAAATTCCGTTTCCCCATAGACGTTGTACACACGGAAAAGTGACAATTCCGTTTACACATTGAATAGCAAAATCAAAGCGCATACACTCGCACTGGCCAAAATTTGTATCTGCTACTGTACCAACAACACAATAGAATCCGTTCTAATCGGATATATGCTGGTGTATTTAATGATTTTTCAAACTGATTTAGCATGCATACATCCTCACCTTTCACATAATTAGCATTATTTTACGGTGAAATTAAATTTCATCGACAATTTTTGGGTTTTTTGGACATCGTTATCATCAGTCAACGACTTTCGCCAATCCGCCATCTTGGATTTTAAGACCACGATATCGTGCTGTTACATCTTCAAACGTAGAGGGCAGCAACACACGACCGTGCAGTTGAGCGATCTGAAGCGACGTGAAGCTCAACCCGGCCGGCCGGGTACGATCGCGGGGTACTATCGAGTGTGCTGATGTCGAGAGCAATCATGATGTGTGAATTGTCATGATTGTAGCGAAGTGAGATCGTGTTTTCTGGGGTTTTGCGGCCACTTAATATTCTCATTTTGTTGTTATTTTGGAGTAATTTCTGTTGCTATTCTGTGTATTTTGAGGGAAAATATGTTTTCCGTGATTTTCCGTTTGAAATGCCACTTTCCGTTTCAAAAGGCCTTTTCCGTGAATTCCGTCCGTTTTCCGCGATCGCGGAAAATCACTGTCCCTACGCAAGTGATTTTGTGTTCAATGATGCATATATCTGATTTATTGTTACAACTTCTTATATTTGTGTTACCATAATATATTGACATGCAGAAGAAATATAAATAAATCAGATATAAAATTTCCCTCTGCTGATACCCATCTACCGGCAGAGAGAAATTTCTTTAAAAAAGACAAATGACGTAAGCACTGAAATCGGTAGCCTTTTTTAGCCAGGGAAAATTAGTAACGCCTTGAGCACCTAATTAACAAGGTGGATATATACGTAATATAAATACCATATCATCATCATGATTACAATCGTCATCCAGACAGGTTTAGGCCTAAAGGTAGATTTTATCTTTTCCAAGAATGAAGAATGGGATCTCAAAAACTTGTACCTGCACTTCTGACTTAGGCTTTTGAAAGAGCATTCCAATTTTGCTACTGCAATGATCAATAAATATCATGACTATTGATACCTTTCCAATAATGGTATTTAAAGGTTCTTGACTTGTGTCGTTCATTCTCGGGAATGTTCTCCATTTCTTGATAGTTTTGTCATCTCCAACCTACAAGGGAAATGAAATTGAAGATTAGCAAATAATTCATGTTGGTGCACTGATGTAGTGATTTGAATCTCCTTCAAAAGCAAAGCTCCACAAAAATAGTGAATGCATGCATATTTGGTAGTTTGCACCATCCGTCGCAACTATAGGCAATTAAATTGAATTAAATACCACTTCAAAATTATTTCTTTAGGAAAGTGGGTACATTTCTCAACAAAAATCTGACCCTTGCAGAGCTCTGAGTTCATCAGATGCCAAAGTAGCGTTGGAGCGTTTTGGCCCTGTGGATTAGTCTTCTGACTTTGAAGCAGAGGGTCATGGGGTTTGAATCCCATCCATGGCATAATTTCCTTCAGCAAGAAATGTATCCACATTGTGCTGCTCTCCACCCAGGTGAGGTGAATGGGTACCCGACAGGATTAATTCCTTGAATGTATGAGTGCTGAAAGGCAGCTCGAGCTAAAGCCGGGGTAATAATAATAACAACACGCCTCGGAATAGAATATTTCTAGATAGATGGTGATATATATTTGGCCTATTATCATTAAGTATTTTCAGTAGCTTATAGCAGTCAGTAAAAATCACTGTTTTTTTTTTTACCTGAACGAAGAACCTGAACTGAAATTGCTCAATTCCAACAATGTGAGAAATCTGATCTTGGTAGGATACACAAATGTTAACTGTTAGTCCATGCATATTGCTTTCATCACGTGTGAGTAATGTATAATTATATGCAATTGCACTTACGGGTAAGATATAGTACACAGAGCAACAAATTACATTAAATAATAAAAGTAATATACAGTTCTAGTATAGCGCATATCACAATTATGAATAATGTCTTTATGCGCTTCCAAAGGACTTGGATATTATTACCCCAGCTTGTCGATTGGCAGTTGTAATTACTAAGATTACAGCGCACACGCATTTCAAGGAATAAATTCCTGCAAGGTACCCATTCTCCTTACCTGGGTTGAGTGTAGCACAATTTTATAAAGACAGTACTAAGAGCACTGCACTTTCATTTTACAGGGTTACTCAAAGGCAATAGGTGAATATTTCCTTTACAGTTTTTTGTTTTGTTTTTCTTACTGTGAATAAGAACTGGCCAGTCTTATCCATACACAACCCTCTGACGAAACCTTTGTGTGCGTTGATAGTTCTTTGACAGGCTCTTGTTGAGAGATCCCAAAGTCTGACCTGAAAAAAAAACAGAGAGGTTTTTACTTTAAATTCTAATTTAAAATAATAAATGACAAGCACGCGTTAAAAAAAACAAAGAGGTTTTTACTTCAAATTCTAATAAACTTAAATATAAATGTCAAGCATGTGTTACATATATATTACATACATGTAAATGAATTATTGTAGCACTTGATGTTGCAGGAAAAAAAATAAACCTACAGAATCATAATAAATCATTACATCGCATGGCATCAAAATGCACAAACAATTTACATAATGTTTCTAAAGCAAAGAATGAAAAAAAAGAGAGTTCTCACCGTGCCATCGCATCCACCTGAGGCAACAGTTGATAAACTGGTTGGATGTTTTCTGAGGCAATGAACAGAGTCGGTGTGACCTTCTAGTGACCCTAGGAAAGGCTTTGCGAACACTCTCTCCAATTTAGTAGCATTCAAAGCTCTCATATACTCCCTCGGCGCCTCAAACGGGTGCAAGGACGGGTCGTAATTGCGAGGAACTGAAAAAAGAGTGGAAAATTACTGAGGTCTACAGAGAAACGACACAAAGAAGGATCAGTGACAACAGGGCCTTTGTAAATTCTTCAAATGATTTCAATTTGGGTACTATGGGCAAATTTTACTTTATAAGTGGTCCATTTCTAAAGGTTGAAATAGGCCCTATTGCTGAATTTAATACATTTGAAAGGGGTGGCCCATAATCAAAGTGCTAAAAGTTTTTTACAAAATAATTTTTACATATGTAATTTCATAGGGGATTTTTACACTCATCACTCACCAACTTGAGCAAATTCTGTGAAAAACTTAGATTGATTTGGTTACTTATGTAGAAATTTCTTGAAAATTTTTAACCCCCCCCCCAAAAAAAAAGCCCCTTCTTTGTCCATGCCATCAATCTCTTTCACCATGCATTTATGACAAGTCCATCCAAGAATTGCTTCCTCTATGAAATTACGATACAAGCTGACCATGTGCACTATTAACTCTAGCTATAGTCTTTGGCCTGTATTCTTAAGTCAGATTTAACTTAGACCATGGTCTATGTGCTACCATTATGGTAAGCAAAAAGTGTAAAAAAAAAATTAATAAAGTTGTATGTTTGTAATGTTTACTGTGCTCTTTCCTGATTCATCGATGGTGGAGACAATCATCTCTTTATACTTCCTACACAATTATGAATAATAATAATAATAATAATTGGATTTATATAGCGCTTTTTCCATGAATGATTTAAGAGCCAAATGAGCTAAATATATGATATCTCTACTGTTAGTGATTTATGTAACAATTGGCTATCCACACTTAAACCACAACTTTAAACCTGACTTCAGAATACGGGCCTTTGTCTTTCTCTTCCAGCAGAAAATCCATATCTCTCATACCTCCTTTCTCTCTTAAAAACGTGACTATCACCAGTTCAACTCAGAGGAAGTGCTTGGAGCACATATTTCTATTCATTCATTCATGCAGCAACCATCTATAAACCTTTGGGATTAAGAGGAGGCATGTTGTTCACCTTGTTGTTTTATTCTCTGCTTTTCAGAAATTGCATGTTCATAATGGGATTAAACCAAGGTGACCAGATGTCCCATATTTCCTGGGATCGTCCCATATTTTGCTCCTTTGTCCCAACATCCCGACAAACCCTTCCCAGGATGCCCATTTGTCCGGTATTTCAGAATATTGAACAAAATATAATTAATACATAGAAAAGTGATGAATTTTCATCAAATAACTTACAGATGACGAAGCAGAGACAACAATAAACCATTAATATCTGCATGGTTACTATGATTCAAGTTCTGAACTTTTCTATCTGAGACAAGGTGGTAAAACGCGAGGTCATTCCTTAAAGCTAGAGAAAAGATATTCGCGTCTTGATGTGCGTAAGTTTTTCTTTGCTAACCGAGTGATAGATGTGTGGAACAGTCTCCCAGAAGATGTAGTTACTGCTTGTTCAGTGATTGCTTTTAAGAATAGACTGGATAAGCATTGGGAGAAGATTGCCTATGACTTTGAGTAATTTTCGTTTCTTGTGTGTTTCCATGGGATTTTTCACTGTCTACGATACCCCTGCCACCCCTCCATGCCAACATAAGTAGCGCATCTAATTTTGTCTGAAGGAGAGCAGCAATAGACATTTCTACTTTGATCGATGAACAGGCTTCGTCCTACAACATCGTTGGAGTAAACTAAACTAAACTATTAACTGTAGACTTTTGCAAGTTCTGTAGTGATTTTCTTGCTACCTGATATATTGCAAATGAACTGGCTGCTGCCAGTGTGTGGTAGGCAGCAGGCTACTACTAGGCATGTAGGATCGGAGCAGATTCTCAATGGTGCAACAATCTCACATGATATTGATAAACAGTTTTTCCACCAAAATAATCACAAAATCAGTGGGAGATTTTTACAATCATATTATGGATTCTCAGATTACTGATTTGGTGATGTAATCGGAGGAGCAAGTTATTGAGTTTTCATAACTAGATCTAGTTGTTTCAGCTTTAGTTTCGAGTTTTGTTGTGATCGGTGCGGACTTGTAATGGGATGAGATGCCTGTGTGTGATGCTGTACCTTATTTTCTTTCTTTCTTCCTTCCTTTCTTTCTTTCATTTTTCATTCTTTTCTATCCTTTCTTTATCCTATCTTTCCTGCTGGCCTTTTTATTTGTTTCATCTATCTTCATTTACTGATCCTTTCTCTCTCTCGGTTCATTGTCTTTCTTTTCTTCTTTCATTTACTTTCCTTCTTTTTAAATTTCCTTCATTCTTTCTTTCCTGAAACTTTTCTTCGCTTCCTTCTCCCTTCCTCTCCTTCCATTATTTTTTTATTCTTTCCTCCCTCTTTTTCATTTTTTATTTCTTTTCACTTTATATTCTTTCTTTCCCTATATTGCTGTTTTTTTTTCTTTCTTTCTTTCAAAGAATGAACATGAAGGAATAATTTTCTTCCCTTCCTTCCTTTATTCATTTCAAAGAATGACAGAAACCGTTTCTCTTTCTTTCATCCTTTATTCTAACGTTCTTTTAATTTTTCCTTCATTTTCTCTTTCTTTCTTTCTTAATTCATTTTTTCCCTCTTTTCATTCTCTCCTTCATTTTTTTGTTTACCCTCCCTTCCTTTTCTTTATAATTTTTTTTACAAGTATGACACTGTGTAGCCTTCTTTGTTGATTTCTTTAGTTAAGACCCAGCTCGGCCCGGCCAATCCGCTCGTGCAGCTTCAGCTTGCGTGCTTGTCGATTTTTTGTCCAATATTTCATTTTGTGAAATCTGGTCCCCCTGGATTTAACTGTCCATTCATTGGTGGTCAGCTATTTAATAGCCTGAATATTGTAATAAAGGCGATCGCAAATGCAATTTTACGATTGTTAAAGCTGTTAGTGTTACAAGCAAAGCCAAGGCCACGTTTATTTCTCGCCATCATCAATTCAGTACCGGTACCGTATCAATTTCCAGCAATTCCAACTATGAGTGGGACTAGAAGTTAGTACAGAGAACAAGAGAAAACGCCATTCACTAAATCGTCCCACGCACTTCATTAGGTCTTAAAGATCGAGCAAATACCTTTGTGTATATCATGCTTAGTTTCTCGGACGTAATCATCTGGATTTCTACTCAGAACCTTCACTTTCACCATCTTTTAATGCAATTTTATTCCAGCTTTCTACGAAATCCGCATGCCCGTCGTCTTTTCTGAAGGTGTCGGCAATGATTCAATCGGCGATGAAAAAAAAGTAAAAAATTGATTGATTTGCTCTGTTTTGTTCATTTTCTTCTGCATAGCACTATAATATGCTGACAAAAAATGATAATAAATTTGTAAAAAGTCATAATCAGACGCAAAATCGCTTGTGAAAAATGGATTGTGATTAACAAATATAAATAAGAATATATCAAAACCCAAAACATTTATTTGATATATTAAATGAGCAGAATACATACAATGGTGAAAATAATTACTTTAAACATAAAAAATAAAAAAAAGGTCGATGATGAAAGATAATGACAGTTACAATGATGATGGTGTCTTTTTATTTAATTTTGTGATTCAAATGACTCACTAAATATTTTTGTTTTTATAAAATCTTGCATGGAATAATGTTTCTGCATAGATTTGTATTACATGTGGGTAAAGGGGAATCGCTCGCATCTTCAGTCATAAAATTGAAACTGTCTGATTTCATCACTTTCTTATTTGATTTTTTTGTTGAACTTTCATTAATGTTTCTTTCATTACATTAGTCCCTTTTAAAAATATTATGACAACGTAGTTAAGGACTGCCGATGTCAATATGGACTTCCCTTTAAAGGGGCACTTCGGGCTGAAAATGATTATATCAAATTAAATGAATTGAAATTCACTGCGAATCACAATGAAAAATTTTCTCAAAATCTGATAACTAAGAAAGGATCAAGTGAATTCTAAAGTTAAGCGATATTTTGTGAAAGCGATTATGCATAATGTGTGTCTCCCTTGTAACAAAATAAATTGCAACATCACCTTATACATCAGTAGTCAATCCATTTTTTTATTTTTTATCAATTCTTGCAGACAACATTTGAATGAATATCATTTCTTTTGATGAATACAAGAGTAAGAGGGGATGTGACATATCGGCTTGTTCATTGAATATTCATGAAAACATTGGATAGAACTGCTTCACTGAAATAAAGCAAATCTTTAATTCACAACTTAGTCAGATTTCAATGTTATTTTCATCTTTTTGGTCTGTCTGATTTTATTCTATTAGAATTATATTATTTTCAGCCTAGAGTACCCCTTTTAGGCTAGAATGATAGATAGTAAAATATAGGCCTACTATTGTGATGTCTTTATTTAGATAATCATCTCAATTGGCCAACATCGCTGACTCAGTGCAGTCATATAATACAGTGGTGTCGACTCTTGAACTGTATGGCCAATCTTTTATATCTACTCTAACAAAGTCATGGCATTTCTCTTCCTCCAGTGCCCCACATCTCTGATTTATCCCCCCCCCCCTCCTCTCTTCTAACATAAAGGTGCCCTCACTGAACCACATCATCTGTGGGAAAGGTCTTTCTATGCTTCTTTGATCATTCTGTCAGTAGTGTAACAAGTCTAGAGGGGGGGGGGGGGTGAGATATGGTAAATGATGGGGGGGACATTTTTCTACACAGCTGCAACTGAGTGAGCAATAATTGTCACCTTAGTACAAAAATCTAATAGTATGATAGATCTTGAAACATTATTCGGAAAATAAAATATTTCACCCTCTCTCCCCCTCTGTTTTGATCCTCCGCTCTTCGGAGATTAGTGATAAATCGCGGTCAATAGCATAGATGAGATGATCACCCGTCTTTTCTTTCCTTTTCCTTTTTTTCATGGTCACGACAATTTTCTTTAGAGTCCAAGGCCCCCACCCCACCTCGTTTGTTAGCCACTGCAATTTGAACCTGCCTGTTTGTATCCCTTTCTTATCCCCTTTCTCAAGCTCACGTTCTCTCAGTTCTTCCCCGGTATATCTCACTCACTCTCTCTCTCTCTGTCCATCTCTCTGTCTCTAGCTGTGTTTCCATAATTTCTCTTTGATGAAATATCAGACATTAATTTTGGCATTCATGCTTACTCCCATAACGGATCGTTATCAATGAAATGATAAGACGACAAATGATCGCTTTTCTTCAATTCACAGACTTTTATAAATCTTATTTACATTTATTTAAAAGCACATATCTATACACAAAAGTACATAAATAGAATGATGATATATTCAATATATACATCTAAAATTCTCATAAAACTCTACATAATATACATAAAAGAAACAAATCAAATCTTCTATGCATTACAGCAAAGATAAGCTAATTACAATGTCATTTATATATACAAAATATTTTTTTTGCATTCTGAACAATGTAAAGTTGGCATTAAGCAGACTGCTTGATGAGTGGATGGGAAGGGGAGGGGTGGTAGCCCCTTTTTGTTTTCGATCTGAGAAGAAAAATGTCTGTGATCACTGGCCAGCTACTTATTCAAAACCAACAAATATTTAAGCATTATCAAATAACTGTGTAGATTCATGCAAAATCAAAGCTGTGAGGGGATATAATCCTTTGAATCAAATATGACATAATATGTAGAAATGTTTTTTTTCATCCAACAGATTTGCTTCAAGTCATTATATTTGGGTGATTTTCATAAATCAGAGAAAAAACAGTGAAGGAGCATTATCAAAATCATTTCCCAGTCATTTTGAGGCAGTGTATTTTCAGAATTCAAACTTATCACACTAGGTCCTTGTATCACAAGCCACAACCATTGATCATAAGTCACATGTGAACAAATGGTTACATTGACCACAATGTACAATCCATCATTGAAATCAATTGTATGACTAATTGCAGAACTTTGTGAAATGGGCTCCAAACTAAAATTCATATTTAATGTCCACTGCAAGCTGGCAGGATGTGCAAACATCATCATCACTGGTTGACCAAGGCTTCCTGTCGGCTGTCATACGAGCCTTGACCTTTGACCTGTAGGTACCTAGTCTCCTCCCCAAGGAGACCCCTGAAGACAAATGTACCGGCGTAGGATATATTGTGCCTGAAAGAATAGAACAATATAAAGTCATGAGATTGGATAAACAACGATTTAATTGACAAATTAATCAATATTTCACACTGGTTTAATTGTAACAGATTATCATCGAATGCTGAAAAGCCTAATCTATTTTCACAATAAGAAATCTCAATTTCATACAAATATTTCTGAACTAAAAATATTGATGAACGACAAGAATATCAAGAGAGTCCACTCTGTTGAATTTTTATGGTATTTTTATTAATGAAAACATGTCATGGACTGATCAAATTCATAACCATGAAGAAACGGCTACATAAAATTAATGAGACAGAGTCATCAAGGAATCTTGATCATGATCTTTCCTATTACATTAAAAAAAATTTGCTTCATATCAATTTTTGGCTTAGATAAATAAAAGGTTTAAACGCAAAAGAAAGCGCCACAAATTTTATGAATTTTTTTCTTTGGAGTCTCAGGCAGCTTTTGAGACCAAATTTGCGACAACACAGGACTTTTTACGCCAAAAAATGGGCTCATTTTTATACTTTGTGTACAAAGTCTATGGGAGATGAAATTCATAAAAGGGTGAGTATTTTTCGTTCTTATTTGTCTGATTAATTCATTTAGTGTTAAATGGTCAGTAATAATTTCCATTGAAAAAAAAACAAGATTAAAAACAAAGAAATACGTAAGAAATTCTAAAAACAAAGAAATACATATGGAAAAAGAGATGACATCTGCAAAAAATAAAAGTTTGAAGTGAAATTGGGTGTTAAATAGGCAAATAAAGTGTTTCATGATTAAATTTGCATATTTTATTCATGATGAATAAAAAATAATTATTTTCAGAATTTTTTTTCATACTAGCTTGTAGTTTATGTGGAAAAGAATGTGTGTGCCGAACAGCTGCCGAGATCAGAAGGGCGGGGGGGGGGGGGGGGGCCACCATGGCCTCCCCCGCCCTCAATACATCTCGAATAGCCCAGTCCTTTTAGGGTTAAGAGCAAAGACAGGGTTTAAATTTGATGTTTGAACTTACGGTGGTGTAAAGTAGACAGTGAGAATGGTCTTGCTGTTGGAGACGTGAGTGACGTGTGGTTCCAGATACCCAGCAGGAGGCGAGACTTCAAACACATTGTCTGACGTGGTCTTCTTGGAATCTGATGGAGTATTAATGTAACAAAAATGTTCACAATTATGAATACTAGTAACAGAGATGCCAACCTGATCAAGAACATTTCAGTATTTTAAAGGCTGAAAATCAGTATTTTGGTATGAAAATCAGCATTTTCACAGAAATACCATAGGACAACACATTAACTTAAACTTTTGAAATTCGGTAATTTGCATGAAACCATCAGTATTCTTTCTAATTTTTCAGTAATAATTACTGAAAAATCGGTATTACTTTGCAGCTCTGTAGTAACGACCATTGGTCACATTTGTCTTCTTTATGCAACATTTTTGCAGTTTTTATCTCGAGTGATAGCATTACAGATAAATATTGAAATGAAAAGAAAGAGAGAAAAAGTCCTGTCAAATTTTCAATCACTTTAAGATACAACACGTAATGCAGATTAAATGCAGGTACTGTAATCCTTAAAATCTCTGAATTGGCAATCAAATGCAAATGTAAACTTTATATTAAACTGTAAAGGCAATTTTCAAATCAAATTTTGCAATCATCTATTTTCGTTCATGTCATAATCAATTTCATCATGTCAAAATTGTTTGACCCCCAAAAAATTCAAACACAGGAAATCATCAATATCAAGACTTCAGGGCATTTTTCCAAGAATTTTGAACACCTCACTCATCACTACCAATTGCAAAATAGAGACACTGCAATGAAGAGAGAAGTGGTCACATTATGTAAAGGGTATTCTGAAACTGACCGTATGAGACTGTCCAGTAGGATCCTGAGGCCGTCCTGTTGCTGATGGTCACTTCCAAGCTTCTCTCTTGACCGACAAGACAGACGCCAAAGTCCAGTGCCATGGGGGTCAGCTCAATAGACGGCAGGACTATAACAGCATACAGAGGCAGTTTCTAGAAATGATGAAACAAAATATGATAAGTTTTTATTTTGGACAGAGAAGCAAACTGGTTCAATGGAGAGATTCATGCAAAAAATCCCCCTCACAAAAAATATGGTGGACTCTACTAAATCTACCTCACACTTAGGAGTAGTCAATGGGGTGTAATACTGTCACTAACAGGATAATTTACAGGCAAAAGTATTGCATTTTGAAATTGAGAGAATTTCTTGATATCTCTCCCCATTTGAATACTAGACTACGTATCACATTTTTCAATCAGCATATTTCCTGAGATATTATCTTTCATTTTACCTGGGAGTGACTCCAAACCTGGAAAACAAATGACATCTAAAGGACAAGTCCATCCCAACCAAAAGTTTACTTGAATAAAAGGAGAAAAATCCAACAAGCATAACACTGAAAATTTCATCAAAATCGGATGTAAATTGAAAAAGTTATGACATTTCAAAGTTTTGCTTAATTTCACAAAATAGTTATATGCACATATGCAAATGAGCAGACTGATGACGTCACCCACTCACTTCTTCTTTTGTATTTTATTATATGAAATATTCTAACTTTCTCCTCATTGTCATATGAAACTAAATTTTATTTCTCTCTGAACATGAGGAATTGCCATTATTACAACAGTTTGTGGGAAAGTCAAATTGGTCTTTAGTGTCAAATCTGTAAAAATTGAAATGTTTTATAATTCAAACAATAACAAACAAAAGAAATAGTTAGTGTGGGAAATTATTGACTGTCTCATTGGCATATCACTGAGTTGTGCATATAACTGTTTTGTAAAATATAAGCGAAACTTAAAAATGTCACAACTTTCTTATTTTACATCCGATTTTGATGAAATTTTCAACACTATGCTCACTTGATTTTCTCTATCAATTCAAATCAACAATTTTCCTGAGTAGACTTGACCTTTAACAAAAACTTAATGCAGTCTACACTTTGACTCTCTTTTTTCTACTCTCATTATTCACCTGGATGGTACTATTGGTGTAGCAGAGCTGAAGATCTTTGCGGATGTGCAGCTTACGTCCTCTGTCCTCGCATGTAAGTAGGACGCCCTCTTTGCTCTCGTTGAGAAGAAGCTGCTCTAGATTGTTCATGATTAAACCCAGGTCCAGCTGGAATGCAAGCTTGATCTGTGACACACAAACAAAATCAAATATAAATACCTAAGCATTTAGACCCGAGTATTCAGGAATGTTAAAAGAAATTATTTGTAATCCATTGTAAATTTCAAAAGCAAATTCAATGATAGATCAATTTCTACTAAAGCAAATGAATTCATACTTGCTGATGCAATAGGCAGATCAGCTATCAATTGGAAATTTGCAATGAAATGCATGACTTGAAATTGATATTGGGACCTGAATTTGACTAGCAATCGAATGCAAGTTTCCTGCAAATGCCCCATCAGAATGAAATATTTATTTTATTCATGGCAAAACCAACTTTAGTCAAGCTAATCAAAATTGTTTTAAGAATAACATCAAGTATAACGAACTGTAGCTCCATTGACAAAAAAACAATGTCAAAAGCAACATACTTAAACATGAAGATAAAACAGACTAAACAAAGTTCTGACATGTTCAGCTACCCATATTTTCATCGCAGCAAAACCAAGTGCAATCTACTAGCATAGTATCTTCTCACCTATATCATTACTATTTCTTTGTTCAAATTTCTTTTATCCTTTTCAAACAAAGGCTTATCAGAACTAAAAAAAAATAATCAATTCACACAAGTATAATTGTACGGCTTACATTACTACAACAGCGGTGGTACGTGTGTATCATTCAAATAATCCGAAGTTATATTTGATGAAGAACTCATTCCATTACACAAAAACATTTCAATTTATCAAATCATAGATAACCCATCTTCCTAACATCCTCCTAAGAACACAAATTCACTACAGCTAACCTGCATGTTATGTTGCGTTGGAAGCGAATACAGCGTGCCTTCCTCCGTGACCTTTGACCTCACATTGACGACCGTCCCCTTCTTGGTCTTCTTGGTGACAGGGTCCACCCGCTGGAGCAGGAAGGGCAGGGGGGTGACGGCCTGGAAGGATAGGGGGGTCTGGGTGTTGTTGGTCAGAGTGGCGGTCAAGCTGGTCAGGTGGCATGCATGGAGGGACGTGGAGCGGACCGCTGGACGGTCATGGAGGGTCGGGGTGGGTGGGATGGGCGGGTCTAGGTCCAGGAGCTTGCTTGCGGCGGTGTGGTAGGTGAGGCCCTCCTCGTCAGGGGTCTCGACGGTGACACTATTATGAGAAAAATATGAGAGTATTAAATGTGATATTGCTGGGTGAGACTGTAAGAAATGAAGACGTATTTAAAATGTTTAAGGTTTGTAAAATATTTAATGAAGAAGAATTCTGGTATTCTTCACCACCATCACCATATCTTCATAATTATCATCATCATCGGTATTAACATCAAAATCGTTATCAATTTCAACATATTTCTCCTCATAATCATCAACATCACCACCATTATAATGATGATGATAATAATGGTGATAATGGCCATTATAATCATTATTGCCATCATAATCATTTCATCATGATCATTCTGATCATCATTATCATCATCACCATCATCACCATCGTCACCATAATATCATCATCATCATCGCCATCGTCATCATCGCCATCATCGCCATCATCGTCATCATCATCACCATCATCAATATAACCACTGATCAAAGTTTTGAGTATAATTTGCGATGTAACATATTCTTTTATGTTATTACCAAGCCATCTCTAAAGCTACAAAACAGAGAGAAAATAATGGCTTACAAGGCAGTCTTGATGTAAGCAGTGAAATCCAGTCGTAGCGGAGGCACCTGGAACGCTTGACCTCGGGTCACGGAACCAGGCTGGTTGAGGAGCTCAGGTTCATCAAGACTAAGGTATCCCAGGGCATAGCCGACACAGTCAGAGGACTCCTGGCTCGGAAGATGACAGACGTCTGGAGAGAAGCTGGCCACGATGTTTGCCGTCCCGCGGCCGGGAATCACCTTTGAAATGAAGGAGGAAAAAAGTCCACTGTGATCACAATGATATTCAATTTTGCATTTCATGATAAGGAACTATTAGGTTATATTACCTGTGTAGAATATGAATGAATAAATGAAGCAGCATCATTTACAGAAATTTTTTGTATGTATTAATCACAAAACTAAACCATTCTAAGAATTGAAGTAATGAAGATCATCATTCCTTCAGTCTGAATTCAAATTATGCAGAATTATTACAGACTACCAAATACAAATCCATATCACTCCAAAGTTCATTATTGTAATAAATATAATCTTAATTTTTTTTTTTGAACATGCTTATATCATTCGTTAAAAGACAGGTTCACAAGAGGTATTGTAGTACCCTAAAAATTCTCATGAAAAAAAAATTACAGAAAGCTTTCAAATCTTTCAATAACATAACTAAAACAAATCCAAGCATTAGTGTGAAATGTCCAATACATACCAACTTCCTTTCCAAAATACATCACATTGTCATAGTTCACAAATAATGAATGTTTATGAGTGCAATGGACAGGATACTTCATGAGGTGAAAGATGAAATGATCCATTCAATGAGGCGTAGCCGAGTTGAATGGATCATTTATTCCATCTTACACCGAAGGAAGTATTCTGTCCATTGCACAAATGAAAAGAACATTCATTATTTGTTTTATATGACACCTAAAGATATATCCTTGTCATGACGTTTACAAATTTGAATAAAAATGCATTCAGTGCGAACACGGTCTGTTGATAATGTCACATACATTCAACACGCACAATGCAAACACACGTGTAGCACTGGCCTCAGCACGCCTGCAATTGACGCAATCGTATGGATCCAAAATTGCATGATGAATGGATTCAAATTGCATGTCAATGTTCAATGGGCTGAATGATCAATATCAAACAACCAATCAAATGACAAGGATCTATCTAGGTGTCATATAATAACATAATTTCACTTTTCATCACTATCATTATTGCACCATTATTATCCTTATTATCCTTATCATTGCTCACCATTTGTTTCTTGTCAATGCTGAACGGGCCGTCAGCAGGGACGCCTTCATGCTCTCTCATCAAGACACTAAGAACCTTGCTCTTATCCTTCTCACGTGCCTCTAGATCATCGGCTATCTTGGACAGCAGCCCATCACGACCGCAATCAGCCTCTTCCCCGGTTTCAGGGTCGCCGTCACATCTCTCATCGCTCTCCCGGATGCTGTCGATGACCTCGTCATCCTCAGGGACGACCTCGGCACCGCTGGGGTCAAGGATGGGGAAGGGGTCACCGTAGATGACCTGGAGGTCAATCAGCTTGCGGTCATCTTCCATCAAGTTGAAGAGCCTCCAGTCAATACGCATTCCTGAAGATTAATCAATATTACAATTAAAGTGATAATTGTACTTTTCGCAACCAAATGCCTAAAGCTGCCACATTGGACAAGCTTGAATGGGTATTTTCTGGGCTTTTCATTTTTTCCAAGGCTCTTTCAAAATTTTTTTACCCTGCGCAGACCAAATTAAACTTACATTGTACTGTCATTAATCAAGTCATGACCTGGAGGCGACAGAAGTAGACATAGAAGAAGCAGGTGGTGAATAAAAGTACGAGGGTTGGGTTGAAATAGGAGGATGTACCATATATACCATATATATGTACCAAGTGTATGGAGGGGGTGAGGGAAATCTCTGTGAAAGCAAGGCCAATACGGTATACCCTCATAATCAGTGGCCCCGTTGCATAAAAGTTACTATTTTGGTAACTTTGTCATCTAATGGGAACTTCCCTGAAATCCTTGATTCTAATTGGCTGCTTAGCATTGTTACCATGATAGTTACCCCGGGGGGGCCACTGACATTGACGAGTGGATACCATGCGCGTAAAAAGGATGTCTTTTTCACGATAGGGCACGTTACGTACGTAACGTGATAAGGGTGTCAAAAACACAAAAATAATGAAAAAAGGGTATCTATTTCGCTAGGAAAATTACGTGTTTAGGGTCGACTTTGCGGGGATGATAAAACAAAATTAAATGTTTTATAAAGGATGTCCTTTCTGCCCCAACACTACGTGTTTAGAGTCCGATTTGCACGAGGTGTAGAAGGTGGGGTCGTACTAAACCAAATAAGGTAAAGCCGACGACCGAAGGACCCGTAACAATAAAACATTCCTGTACTTGTTTAGGGGTTCGTTTCAGGGAATATTTGCCAAGAGTATCGTTTTGTTTCCAAGACTTGTTAAGGGTAGGGTTTCACACGCCAATACTTGTTAAGGGGTGCATTTTCAGAATATGAAAATTACGTGTTTAGGGTGCTTTTTGAGACCCCATGGTCGCGCATGGTATCCACTCGTGAATGGAAGTGGCCCCCCCGGGTAGTTACCACTGGATGGCAGGGTTACTATCATAATACGTTTTATGCAAAGGGGCCCTGGACTAACCTGGATTTAAAACCTGGAACTACTACTATGTACACACCTATTCATGCTCCTTTGTTTGATTCTAAAAACTGAATGAAATTATGTTTAAATGAATAAAAGGAGTAAGAAGGGTGAAGGAAGTCAAACTCACCATAAGGACTGTTGTTCATGATCTTGAGTGGCCTGTTGATGGGTGGCACGCCACAGACGTGGGTTCCGAACCTGACGAAGGGTATCTGACCCTTGATGGTTGCCATCTGGAACTTGAGGGGGCAACCTGTCACTCCCATACTGATCGGAATACAGACTGGCTCTAAGCTGGATACCTAAAAAGGAAATAAATGATAACATAGCACTCAATACATCTAAACAACTTCTCTCAAGTGCTGCATAGTAATATGAAACTTGAGGGGGCAATCGGTCACTCCCATACTGATCGGAATACAGACAGACTCCAAGTTGAATACCTGAAAATGATATCAATGATAAGCATATCAATATTTTGCTTTTATGTAGAACACATTACATCTGAAAAATGTTTCTAAAGTGCTGTACAGTAATATTATGACCCCAGTCATCGGATCCTGGCATGAGCTAAAAACATTTTATCAAAATCATCCGGATGTACAGGGATACCCCTTTTCAAGCTCTTTGTAGCCTTTTGGTTCTTCCCATACATGTACCTCTCCTATTTACTTTTTGTCAAATTCATATACTTGTGTGTTATGTCATAACTTCCATTTTCAGTTTGACTGTTTTAATGTATTTATCTATTGTTGTGTTTAATCATGAAAAATAAAATTGATCAATCTATCAATCAATCAAAACCAATGTCCTACCCTGCATGTAAGCTGGTCGGTGTACTTGCCCCACATATCACTATAAGCCGTCACGGCCACCTCCAGGGTGGCGAATGGTTCCAGGACCCCTGAGCAGGGCTGGACCAGGAATGCTGTTCCTTGGTCCTCTCTCAGTATAGCCTTCATACAATCTGATTGGCTCTGGGCCAGGGACTTGCTCCTGGGGTCGGCCAGGTTGGCCGTCCTGCTCAGCAATGCACCATGCCTGCAGATTGAATGAGAAAATAATAATAATAATTATCCATACTTGTATGTTGTACATCACATATAAGGTACCCCATAAGTAAGTCAGTGACACGTCTTTTAGCATAATATCCCACTATAAAGGTGTTATGCAAACCAGCATAACAGCTTCCTGCGCTCCAAATTGTTTTGTATATGATAAAATGTAATAATCAGTAATGAAAGTCCACTTTAGCAATATTGCACGAAAGATGCGGAGCAGATGTTTGACAAAGTACCATATCACCAGAGCTGCCAACCTGAACAAGAACATTTCAGTAATTTCAAGGCTGAAACTTTGTAGCATTCTTAACAATTGTAATTGAAAATAAAATTCAGTTTGGAAATCAATTTATGTATTTTGTTTTCTGAATTTTTATGCATTTCTTTGTTTTTAACCTTCTGTTTTTATTTGTTTTTTTCACCAGATTTATTGCACAACCTTTTAGAAGCATAATTATGCTAAAATCAATTGATTTCAGCTGTTTAAAGTATAAATAATCATATCTTTATGAATAAGATGAGAAAACTTAATTTGCATTGACAAAATCACATTTTGGGAATTTTTGGTCTGACATGCACTTATGAAATGTTGCGTATTTCGGAACCGCGTACCCGGGCTTCGTAAATTTGGTCTCAAAAGATGCGCGAGACTTAAAAGTATAAACTCTCTGAGTGGCGTGGTCAAAAAATTTCGCACGGCGGAATGCTCGCAGAAAATGTTGAGGGGGGGTTGATTCAACCCCCCCCGGCCAGTTTAGGGTTAAATGCTTTGAAACCTTACCTTCTAGGACTGTCAGCAGTGGGTCTATCCGTCTGAGGCGGAGTAGGGGGTTTCCCTGCAGTATATTTATTGACGGTGAGTGAGAACGGAGCTGGGATGGCTGTGTGGTTGGTCAGGTAGACTAATCTCTTGGGCGTGGTCGCCAGTTCTACATCGTCGCCAAAGTCCAAGGCAAGCGGAGCATCGTCATTGCAAGGTTCCGGAAGCCTGATGGGTTGAAAAGGAATGGAAATGTAGGTTTGGTTGATAAAGTTGGGAGACGTGCCCCCCCCATTTCAGACCTCTATTTCCTTTCTCTACATACTACGTTCTGCACAGATGCTGCTCAGCCCTGCTCAAGAGAACCCCATTATGACACATACCCATTCACATGCAATTTAAGTTCATTTAACCTTGTTTTAGAAGGAATAAGAACGTGAGCACTTAATTTGTGTACCTACAATAAGTTATGCGAATAAAATGGGTAAGCAGGAAAGATAAAATAAGGAATAAAATTTCAGTTTTTTCCAGAAATTCAAGTGATCTCTTGATACATATTTCATTTGTATGGTTCTCAGAATCGGGGATATAGTCAGGGCCTTTACGAGTCACGAGGCTGTTGGAGAAACCTTCTCCCGTAGATTTGGTACAATGGTGGCATCAGAAATATTTGAATGTAGCAAGTAAATGATAATACCCATTGATATAGTCAAGGCCAGTACTGTACATCGGAGGCACGAGGCCGCTGGCAAAAACCCTCTCCCATAGACTTTGTGTGATTCGTGGCCAAGGCCAGCAAAATCTGGCCTCGAAGCCAGCCTTGACTACATCCCTGCTAAAAACCGCCCTAGATCACAATACCTGTCTTCAGTGTCCATCACAGTAGATGGTCTGATGTCAGGTGTCCTGTAGGTCACTCTCAGCCCTTGGACATCCCCCGATAAAGCTAGGAATATAGGCTTGACCATTCCGCTGACCAAACAAGGTATCCATACATCAGACAATGGCCCCTTGGGTAGGAAAGAGAAAGATTGAGAGCAATAAACACATCATTGACAAGTCACTAATTTGTTGATGTTTTTATATTATCGGTCACCATTGTAAAGCAAGTGACAGAGGAGGCTTATACCCCAAATCATGGAACTATTCAAGGTTTCTTGGACACCAACTGTGTACATTTCCTTTGGGAGAGATGCCACAAGGGCCGTGGAAATTTACTGAACTTTTGCGAAAGCGTACCTAGTGGATGGAAACATATATATATTATATATATATATATATCACCTTTTTGGGGGGGATAAGATATAAAAAAAGTATTGAAAATATGTAGTATACAGAAAATGTGTACTATAAAAAAAATCATTCAGTCTTTAACAGGTTTAAGTAAATTAACAATATGATAGAGCTGTTGTGCTACATGGTGATATCTGTATCTGATTTCATCTAACAATGAATGTTCTACTCTAAAAATGGAATCTCAGAGAGTTGATATCGTACCTGTTCTTGGGCTACAATTGTCACTGACACGGGAAGCTGTTCGTGTGGTCCCAGAATGCCTTGCTCTGGGTCAAAGGTCACTGAACAAGTTGATGACTGCTTCCCTTTGGGCTGCAAATTATCAAAACAAGAAACAAATAAGCATTAAGATTGTCTTAACTGATAGTAGTTTAATGAATGAATATAGTTTTAAGCAATAATGAATGAGACAATGATATACACCACACTTTTTTCCAGGGTCAATAGGTCATTAATTGCATATCCCTTCTCATAAATACTTGACAAGTTGTTATCAAGTCTATCCAACAATCATGGCATCGTTTGGCATATCATGTATTGGGAGTATGCTTACCCTAGGATGACAGTTGAAATAGTACAAAGCTTTCAAGTGCGAGCGACTTATCAACATGACGAAATAATTAATGTTGCAAAGCCGACATAATAATGTTATTATGTCAACATGGCACCGTAAGTTATCTCACCACATTGACATATGAAAAGTTGCATATAAACATAGCGAGAGGGTGACATGCAATTTTTCTTAAGTCTTATTGGCGAGATAACCAACCTCACCATGTTGACATAATCAAGATCAAGATGAAGTGCTTACCTGTTGCCATTGGTACGATGCCGGTAGCATGGTCTGGTTGAAGAGCTGTATGGTGTGGGTGACAGGAATACCTTGATAGATCTCAGGTAGCTCGAGGGTACTCTCCAGGACACAGACCTGAGGGCTCTGGACCTCACCATACACACCAACATAACTACAACAGTAGAAAATCATTAATAATAACGCAGTTCTTGTATAGCGCATATCACATTATTTCACAACATCCCTATGCGCTTCCAAAGGACTTGGATATTATTACCCTGGCTTTAGCCCAGCACCCTTTTACATTTACTTTTGCATTTCAAGGAATAAATTCCTGCCAGGTTCCCATTCATCTCACCTGGGTTGAGTGCAGCAGTGTGGATAAATTTCTTGCCAAAGGAAATTACGCCGTGGCTGGGATTCGAACCCACGACCCTCTTTTTCAAAGTCAGAAGACTCATCCACTGGGCCACAACGCTCCGTAGTCATTAAGCCATTTCTTATTATATCAGATGGTTTCCCAAAAATCTCTAAAACTTATTCAGTCAGTCTTTTGAATTCCATGAGGAAAATCTCAGGTAGCTCCAGGATGCATGCAAGAACACACACCAGAGGATCCCTGAACCTCGCCATATACACTTTACCATGTATCATTCATAGATTATGCATAAGGTCTCATATGGAAGAGGAAAAGACGGACAGTCAAGTTATGAACTTTTTTCCTGAATAGATAGCAGTTAAAGCCAGAAAGACCCACTCAAAAGCGTAATTTGCTCGTGCAAATGAAAATTTGGTAGCACCACTTTCCATTATTCTGACTCAGTCATGCGCACATTATGAACATTGAGATGGGCTTTAAATGAAAGAGGGGGAAGCATATCTTTTAATAATAATAATATAGGGTATTTATATGCACACATATCCCCCTTGTTAGGTGCTCAAGGTGCTCCTATTTTCATTAATGTACATTCAATGAAGCAAATTTATGATGGCAAATGATTACACTGAATTAAGATTTCCTATTTTCTGGAATGCACTTTAGTGAAGGAATTTGAATGCAATATAAGCAATACAACATAGAAGACGTTGCTCGCCTGCCTGCCTGAAAAGAATAAGGATTTACAAATATTGTCCAGTTGGAGTTAACTATTCATCAGTAGATATCAGGAAATAAATATATTGGGTGGCTCAGAATGGGATACCAGAAATATTCCCAGAGTTCGGGAAAATATTCAAGGAATCGTAGATGAGTGCAATATTGGCCCTAATAAGTGGAATATTTCTGGTATTTCACGAAATAAAGCCATCCAGTATAATTACCATCTATCCCACCGTCTCCCCCCCAAAAAAAAATGAAGAGTGAGAACTTTGATTTAACAAGTCATATCACTTACCTAGTTTTGCCGCCCTCTACAGTCAGCTCAATGACAGAGTCTATCTGACGATGGCGGGCCGGAGTAAGGACCACCTCTACCAGGACAGACAAGAGAGGGCCTAGCTCTCCACTGCTGGGTGTGATGGTGAACTCGGAAATATCCTGAAATAAACAGAAAGAAGAGTGCAATTGATGGAAGTTGAATAGAAACAATATAGAGAAACTTGTAAGTAAAATCAAAATATTAAATAACATTTAAATCACTTTTGCCCTTGTTCTACTTTTCTCATTAGCATAACGTAACTTATATATTATAATAATTTACTATAAACAAAATTTGCTATAAACAAAACTTACACATCAAAGAATTTCAAACATTTGATAAGGTGTTGAATATGATAGTAAGATAGTGATATGTACCTGATACTACATGGATGTTTATAAAACGGGGTATTTTTTCACAATACCGTAATTGGTAAACACATGCCACATAACATTCAACATTTTTTGCTCATTGCACTGCATTACAATTAGGTTTGCCTCATAAATTTACATTGCACACTATCAGACACAATCAGGTCCATTATAAGAGCACCAAGAATATAATGTAAGACCTTTTAAAGACGTGTCACTATTGTGGCCGGCCACATCAAAACCAACATTAAGTCACCCAAAATGAATCCTGAAATTTTCATTCTGCTTTAATCAGGCTCATAATACATGCACATTCTCCATTCCCTGGGGAGTATTCCCTCTGAGAGTAAACAAATACCGTACCTGACCAGACTGTTGATCCTTGAGCAGGAATTCTGCACTCTCTTTCAGATTCCACTTAGCAGGGAACTGACTCTCATTGGTCAGATAGAACTGCTTCTTTACCGTCTGCCCGAGGCGTACCAATCCAAAGTCAAGCGAGGGCGTCTCGATCGAGACCTCAGGACCCTGTGGCAAAAAAAAAAGGTTTTATGAATTACCGGTATGAACATCTTTTCTTTTCAAATGGGACAATGCTGTCATGTCTTTTATAAGTTCTACCCCAAATTTCAGTCAAATTGGTTTGCTTAGTTAATCTGGGGTCAAATTCATTGTTAAGTGGTTTGTAGTAGTTTTCATTGAAAAAAAATAAAAATGAAATAGAAAAAAACCCAGAGAAATATATTAAGAATCAATTTGGCTTTCACATTTTTTCCTTACAAACACTTTTGAGATTACAAAGATGACATCTAGAAAATACAAATGAGAATCTGAAGCAAAATTGGGAGTAAAAATATTCAAATAATGTTTTATACAAATAAATTTGCATATTCAATTCATAATAAAAAAGTTATAACTTTTTTGATGCTGGCCTGAAGTATATGTTGTAAAGAATATGTGTGCCAAATTCTAGCGCAATTGCAAACGGCGACTGAGATAAGAAGGGAGGGCCATATCATTGTAATCGTTGGAAATGAAAATAAACAAAATTATAATATAGCCACCCTCCTCCCCATCCCCCTCTCCCTCATTACATCTCAAATAGTGTAGTTCGTTTAAGGTTAAACTTAAACTATAATACTTTTGTCCATCAATCATTCATTCACCTTGACATCAGCCACCACCCTGAGCGGCACAGTCGATTCCTGGTGGTCAATCTGGCAGCGTAGGGTATGGTCAATGTGTCCAGGATGACCCCCTATGATGGTCATCTCAAGTTCTACCGAGCTTTCGGGCGGTATCTGACCCTCGGGGGTCTGGACCTCGATGATGTGACTGTCCTTCAGTGAGCTCCAGTGGAAAACGACTGGAAACTTGCTGTAGTTCAACATCTGAAATACAGAATTGTGGGTACAAGGAAGGATTCAGAATATATGTATGCTTCACAGGAAAAGTACCAATCAAATGCAAATGCTCAAGAAATTGCTCAAAAGAAATTAATCAATATTCAAAATCAATAAATATTCAAAATGCTCTTCCTTTAGTACAAATAGTACATTACATTCTTCTTCCATCAATACCATACAAAAAATAATTTTTGAATTTGCTATTGTTTATTTATCAATTTTTAACATTCCAGTAAACTTTGTTCTCATCAATTAACGGAACTAACTATTCCAGTCAATTTATTTCATTGTTCATTGATAATATCAAATATGCAAATGTAAAGAAAACCTGAACTACCAACCGTAAACTTTCTGCGAGTTGCCGTTGACTGAAGAACCTGACCGGGGAGGAAGATGGCATAGGGCTGGACCAAGACCTCGTACTCCTTGCACAGGCCCTTGAGTTCCACCTCCAGACCAAGACTATCGCCTTCCTCTGCATGCTCCCCTACACCACCATCCTTCATCCCACCGCTGCCACCACTACTATCACTACCATCACCACCACCGCTACCACTTTTGCCACGGCTGTCATTGCCTCTATCATCATCACTGCTCTGTGTGATGAAGGCCTGGGAGGTGGTATGGCTGGTGGGGCGGGGCGTGGAGCAGACGGGAGGTTGCTTGGAGGTGTTGTCCGGTGGTGAAGAGGAGGGGGGCGATTGGGATGATTTTGCCTTGTGGGCCACGGGGCGAGGGATGTTCTTCAGGACAAGCTGTAGCACGCTCTCAAACTGCCCCACCTGAAAGGAAGAATGAAGGGAAAATGAACAAGTTCAGTCTCCACACGAAACACGCTAATTATCAAATTTATATTAAGGTTTAAGCAAGTGACAATTTAAGTTTATTCCCAATGAATTGAATTCCTTTGTCTTCGATTTAATTCACTATTCTCAACATCATCATCATCATAATCATTATCATCATCATTATAATCATTATCATCACCAACATCATTATCGTCATCATCATTATAAATTTATCATTACATACACTGTATACAATGTATGTTAATATTCTCCATTCATGATGATGATCATCATCACCATTTTAATCATTATAATTTTAATATTACTTAGGCAATCTACCCTAATATTCTCAATTCACAACAGGTAAGAACTGAGAAAGAGACACAGTGCAGAAAGAGGGGGCAAACAGACAGAAAGACAGAGAAATGGAAAAGGGGAAAAATATTAAAGTAAAACATACAAGGAAAGAGAAAAAACAGGAAACAATTAAAAGAGGAAACATGTAAGAATAAAATAAAAAAATAACAAAGAAATAAAAACTTTTCTGCTATAATTTACACTTGAAGATATACTGACAAAATATTGTTTAAATGAACAAATTTTTTTTTGAAAAAACAGGTACTTTTTAAAAATTACCTTTGGCGGAGCAAAAGCAACACTGGTGACGGCAGTACCAGAGGGTGGTAAAACTCCTTTCTCCATGTTAATGCAGAATATATTCCTCTCATCGGCTACCCTTGAGATCTGCTGCCCGTCTCTCTTAGCCTCTTTGAAGGGGTCCCGACATTCTGGCGAGGAACGCACAAGCTGCCAGTGGAACGGCAACTCCACATTTCTAGTGAATAAAAAAAACATCACATAAAAATATAATGGGCAAATTCTATAAAGTGTGTACGTCTAGCCCCTTTTATGTGAGAACTTCATGAAATGTTTTGTCTCTGTTTTAATTCATATGTAAGTTGTAATGTTCTTAAATTATCGTACAAATATGTTGATCATTATACAGAATTTCCATTATACCGATAAGATGGGATGAATTAACCTTGCCAAGAGCACACAAATTTGCTTCTGACAGAGTGAGAGGTATACTATAAATCTTTCTAGTGTAAAATAAAAGAATAAATGATCTTTTAAATGAAATAGAAATTAGTAAAGATCTAAAAGGAGAAAAATAATTGCTTGCCATACACAATGCACAAGAGCACTCAGCAGGCAGAATGCATTGATGGCCCCACACAGCAGTGCGAGAGATACAGAAAATAATATTGTCTGCATTATTAAAGGTCAAGTCCACCCCAGAAAAATATTAATTTGAATAAATATAGAAAAATTAAGGAAGCATTATGCTAAAATTTCATCAGAATCGGATGTAAGATATAAAGAAAGTTATGACATTTTAAATTTTCGCTTATTTTTCACAAAACGGTGATAGGCACAACTCAGTCACATGCAAATGAGACTGTCAATGATGTCCCTCACTCACTACTTCTTTACTGTTTGAATTATACAATATTTCATTTTTTACAGATTTGACAATAAGGACCAAATTGATTCAACCAAACAATGCTATTTGCATATGTTCAGGGAGGAATAAATCATTGTTTCACACGACAATAGGTAAAAAATGGGAATATTTCATATTTCACATAATAAAATATAAAAGAATTAGTGAGTGAGTGATGTCATCAGTTTCCTCATTTGCATACCAACAAGGATGTGAATATAACTGTTCCCTGAAATTAAGCGAAACTGAAATTTTTAACACTCTTATCTTACATCTGATTTTGATGAAATTTTCAGTGTTATGCTTGTTGGATTTTTCTCTTTTTATTAAAGTCAACTTTTTTGGGGGGTGGCTTGTCCTTGAATGTGAAGTACACAAACAAGTCTGCACTACAATAGCAAAGCTTATAGTATAAGGCTGAATTCATGTATTAATCAATTGCTCTTACGTGAGATTCCTAATGGTGAGTTCCTCGGTGACGTAGGTCATCGGGTTTATGTCTTCGAAGGTGATATGGTTCTTAGCTGTGACGTCGACCAGTTCACCCGGGGTAGGATTGGTCTCACTACCCGACGCTGATTCAAGCTGAACCCTGGCTCTCTGACCCTCACCTGCGCACACAAACAAGAAAGAATTGTTTAACATTGATATAATGCTATAGCGTGGAGTGTTGTGGCCCAGTGGATTAGTCTGCGGACTATGAAACAGAGGGTCGTGGGTTCGAATCCCAGCCATAGCGTAATTTCCTTCCGGCACAAAATTTATCCACATTGTGCTGCACTCAACCCAAGTGAGGTGAATGGGTACCAGGTAGGATTTATTCCTTGAACGCTTTAGCGCCTATTAATATGGCAGCTCAGCTATAGCCGTGGTAATAATATGATACAAAGTATTAAAGTGCTGTTGAGTATATGCACATAGTAACTGCACTATATAAATTGACATATTATTATTAATACTTATAAATAACAATACATGTGACTTATAAAAAAACAAATTAAGAAAAAAAAAAAGAAGTAAAAAGAACGGTTTTAAGAACATTTTTGAAACAATCAACAGAGATAAATTTTTGATGTCTCCAAGTCTGTTCCATAGTATGGGGCATGCATGTAATAAAAACATTAGTATCACGGTGCTTTTATAGTGCAGATAAGTGCTAGAGAGTCTCTATGCATTGACGACATGTAGCGAAAGAGAGACAAAAACTGTTGTATTGGGAGTCAAGAAGTAGGATATTACACATGTAAATTAATTCTACAAGTGTAAGCAAAAACCACTATTTCTCATTATGCAATTCTTATTAAATTTTATAGTCTAAGATAATATAAGGATTAATATACTATTGTAATTTTTCGTAAAAATATCTCTAAAACAAAGTAAGAAAAAGAAAATGTTTAAATCATATATACTTTACCTTTGAGAGTAAAGTGTTTGACGGTGCAGTTATCACAGACGATTGTAATTTCTTCTTCATACACCTGAGAGTCTGTAGGCTTAAATGATACCTACATTAAATGAACAGAGAACAGAGGAAAGAAAAAATTAAAGAATGAGTACGTGAAAATATAGTAATAAAATTAAGTCTATTTCTTAAACAAGGCAATGCCAATGCCAATGATTTGCACTCATCTAAAACTGTAAAAGGTAATATTACAGGGATGTTTCATCCTAGCTGCTGCTTGATCCCGAGCTTCAGATCACCAATACCAACACCAACACCAAACTTGAAATCACCATTTTCCCTAATCCTTTTGGGTCGGTGTTGGTGAATGGAGGAAATAACAAGTAAATCATCAACACCAGCTGTAATGTTCGGTTCAGCAGACGACATTCAACACCAGCACTCAACAGAAACTGCCGGAAATATGTCATATTTTCTGAGGCCGATCCCAAGACCAGCCTCATTTTAGGTATGGTGTTGGTGTCACCACAACATAAACACCAAATTTCAACACCATACTTGAAATCACCCAGTATGCAAACTGACTTAAATATTTTGATAAGGCAGATTAAAAAGACCAAATATATTTCCCACCAACCTGTAGTGGTATGGCATGTCCTTCCATGATCTCGAAGACGGCAGGATAAAGTTGGAACGGTGTAAGGTTTACTCGGTCTCCCGTAGCAACGGACTGCAAAAGGATACAGAATCAAATAAAGTTGCAAAGATAATGGTATACCAGAAAAAAACAGTTTGTTTAGCTGTGCTGAACACGTTTTATTTCTAGCTAATATACATGCATAGGTGCAATGCATTTAAAGCAATATATCTTACTTCCATCCTACCACTTGAAATAATTATAGAACAAGCTGAGAATAAGAAATCTCATTTTCCACAAACCCACCCCCAAAATCAAGTTAAATCAAAGTTAAATAGATATATTCTTTAAAATTCATATATATGAAGAAGAATGACATCACATCATTCTTGCCAAATTGAGACAAACAAGAATCTGAAATATATAAAATCTATATAGTACTTGGCACGGAAATAAGATATAGGATTAAATTAACATTGTTAAGATGGATGTAAATCACACTCGAACCTCTATGGCCTGAATTCACCAAGGTGGTTTTGAAAATCCACGGTTGAGTCCATGGTTTATGCAGATTTCCTGTATAAATTACGCTTAATTTAGTACGTATCGGGCACATGTATGAAAAATGTCCAATGCTGATGCACGCTTTTGTCACAGTGCGCCAACGCTATTAAAACAGCGTATCTAACCATGGTAATAGGCGTCAATTTGGCGCACTGTGACAAAAGCGCGCATCAGGATTGGAATTAATCATACACGCGCCCGATTCGCACTAAATTAAGCGTAATTTATGCAGGAAATCTGCATAAACCTTGGACCCAACCGTGTGTTTTCAAAACCACCTTTGTGAATTCAGGCCTATATGTGAGACCTTCCTGACATGGGTTTTCTCTGTTTTCCTGTTCACATAAAAAGTAGTATTGCTCTCAAATTATTATGGCTTGAGCAGTTTGTATAGTGAAGTAAGATTGGAGTAAAATGGAGGTCAGACATACAAAATGGCGCTCATTTTGTGGTATTGGCCAGAATTCTCCATTGTAGCTACCGATCGTGAACCTTACCGAAAAGTTGGTGGCCGGCCAGCACTTCTTTGGCATAACACAGAAGCGTCCACTACCTCCAAGGTTCTTGACCAAGAACTCAGTGTTGGACGTACCATCAACAAGACAATGACCACAATCCACGACAGGTGATACTGGAAATACAAAGGCAAAGACGACAAAAAAAGGAATTTTTAAGTATCTGAATTTTTTCCCCTATTTAACAAAAAAAAATCCATTCATTTCACAAAGTCATTTGGACATTCATACATTGAGGAAAGATTTGCCTGGTATTGCATCACAATTTACTCCACAATATTTCATGACTGCGCCAAAAAATTTGTTTTGCTTATTTTTTTTTAATAGGACTGTAAAGAACAGTTGAAAGCGTTTCTCTTACAATTATCAAAGATAATAAAATTTGAGATGTGAAATTATTCTGTACATACTAATACATACATTTTGGCATTTGTATAGCTCCCTCCCCTTTTACATAGCAATGTGCCAAAAGCACTTTATAACATATAGTTTGAAAAAAGAAGAAGAGTAATTCTGCTCTCCAAACTGTTTCAATTCAATTCATCTCTTTTCATATATACACACAAAAAACATATTCAAAA
Organism: Lytechinus variegatus; assembly: GCF_018143015.1. NCBI lineage: Eukaryota > Metazoa > Echinodermata > Echinoidea > Temnopleuroida > Toxopneustidae > Lytechinus > Lytechinus variegatus. The sequence goes on from NC_054752.1 coordinate 10,405,272, forward strand.
TCATGCAGCATGAAAAAAAAATAGTTCAAGTGAGGTCTAATGGAATAAAACTTGTAAAACTATGAACAATAAAATAAGATAGACTTCACACAGAGCAATGTAATAAAGTTACTTGATCTTTTGAGTGTTATGGCTGCATTCTGCCTTCTTTCTTTACAAAAATTCCTGTGGCAAATCAAGCATTTTATTCTATGCATGATGACAAATTATAAGCATTCAATTTCTGATTAGTCTCTAGATCATACTTTTGCCCGACATGCTGAACTAAAAATCCTCTCATCCTCTGGGAGCCCAAACAAGGCCCAGCGAGAAGAGAGAGAAGTCGGGCCACTTATATCAGTGTCTTGAAGAAAGACTCAGGCCTTGATAGCATTAGTGAACTAAGGACAGCCATGCAGAGTTAAGAGGTCTGGAAGCGCTTCTATGTTCATGGTACCCGAGATGGCATAGGCTAAAGCCCTTTCCTGCCCTGGGACTGACTGACTGATACTCTGCTGTATAAATTCTACAATACAATGTATACTCACATGTGAGAAGTGGGGGTGGCCTGCGACCCAAGAGCTTGACCGTGATCGGTTGACTGGATTGGGTATTGACCGTCAGTTCGTCTTCGAAGTCCATCAAAGCATCCGGCATGAAGCGGATGTTGTATTGACAGCTCATTCCTGGAGCAACGATGCCCTCCTCACCGGGGAATTTACCTGCATCAAAACAAATAACCACCAAGTAATTCAAAATTTAGAATTTGCACTAATAGTCAATGATAATGATAATAATATGCTGCATACTACTACCACTGTTTTAGCATGACTACTTCGATCGAGTGCTCAAGCATGCAAGGAATTCATTCCTACAGGGTAACCATTACCCACGTGGACAATGGCAAATGTAGAAAAAGTCTCATCAAAGAACGCAAATGCGGCAGCGGGACTCAAACCCCGACCTCGCGGTTCAAAGTCTGGAGACTTGTACACAGAGCCACAATACCTCTATGATAGAAAATATAGTACTAAAATACATTCACTACCACAAACCAGTATCATAACAGAATTTAACTGAAAATTCAAAGAATAAAGCAACCTGTATGTATATGAGTTCCAACTACAGCATGAACAATGCACATATGTCAACCCTATGGAAATCCTTTTTAAATGAGTAAGTTTGTAGGGATTTCCCAAAGTTGTTGGTGCTTCTAAAGACACTTTGTTGGACAGAATTCGATCAATAGTAAACTGAATTATTAACTCACCAAGACCTACAGCAAAGTACTCCGTCTTTGGAGGGAGGACTCGGAGTGGACGACTTGCTGCGGACACGTTCTTAAGGTCAAGGGTCATCTCATAGACTTGACCCACTTTATAGTTGCTGAAGACAATGGTAGATGGCGAGGGTACAAAAACGACTGAAGGCTCTTTTTTCCTATAAAACAATAAGATAATTGATGTTTAAAATAATTATATTAAAATGTGTTTTTCAAGGTCTTTAAAAATAATCTATTCAAGTTATTTAATACAATGCACAAATAGATTCCTTGTGGATACATCTATTGTCAGAATTAGGAAGAGATACCTACTGAACTTTCCATTTTTCCTTTTATGTATTATGAGCTAGCCAACGGGTACATAAACAACTGCCTTTAAACATTTAGATTTACTATTGATCATAATATCAGAAGTATCACTTATGTCTATGGCTTTATAGCTCCTTTTGTTCATGATGATTTTTTGTTATTTGTTATTTTGTTTTGCTACCCCCTTCGCTTGTGCACCTTGAGCATCTCTTACGAGATGGATATGGCGCCTAATAAATTACATTTATCATCTACATTACATGTATATTTACCTAAATATGTAAATCATTACATTATTCAAAGAATTAATGAAATAATGAATGAATAAAAAAATGAATGTATGGATTGATGGATTGATGACTAAATGGATGAACGAATGAATGGATGGATGAATGAATGGATGACTAAATTGATAAATTGATGAGTGAATGAATGGATGGATGAATGAATGGATGGATGGATGAATGGATGGATAAAAGAATGGATGGATGAATGAATGGATGGATGAATGGATGGATGAATGGACAGATGAATGGATGGATAGATGGATGAATGAAAAAATGAATGAATGAATAAATGAAGACTTAATGAATGGATGGGTGAATGAATGAAAAGATGGATAAACAGATGTATGAATGAATGGATGAACTATCTTACCCCACATCAATCACAGTAGACTTAGCCCCTCCCAGCTTGTGAGTGACGGTGTTAGGATTGACCAGCGTCCGACCCCCACCTAGGGACGACGGAGGTCGATGACGGGGGTTACGCAGGAAGTTGGACTTGTTGAATACCATCGCCATGTCTTTGCGATTCCTTTCCCTCGTCTGTGGTGACGTCATCTCTCTCCACTTGTTCTTGGAATCATTCTTCTACAGAGATTCAAAAGATGAAAAAGGAAGCATTAATATGCAAAGCTGCCAACCTTAATTGTGAAACAATCACATTAATTTTTTTGTTTTATAAAATTTTCAAGCGTAAAATCCGATTAAAAAAAAAATATTTTGAAAAACATGCCCCCAATCATCATTCTTACGAGTTTCAAAAATCCTATTTCTAGGGGAAAATTCCTATTTTGTGTCACTTTCCAATACAATATGCCCAAAACTCATTTAAAGCATTTCTTGTGGTTCCTAGAATTAACTATAATGCATTTACTTTTTTTATTAATTTTACGTACATATCTATCATAACATACTTATACTGTCACCTTTGTCCCTGCTAGCAAAACTTTACATTTGATGCTTCTTTACATAATGTTACCTAGTTAACTGTTACTTTGGCATCAATTATGATTTTCAATAATAGCTTTAACAATTACATGTACTAGCCGAGCTGCCAACCTGAACAAAAACATTTCGGTGTTTTTAAAGCTGAAAATCATTAATTTTGGTGAGGAAAATCAATATTTTCGAAGAAACACCACATGACAACACATGAAACTCAAACTTTACAAATCAGTATTCTTCTTATTTTCCAGTAGTATTTTTCAGTAGTACTGAAAATGAATACCACTTGACAGCTCTATGTCAGTTAGCTACGAATATCTGGGCCAATCTTGCAAAGAATTATGATTGATCTGATCAATCTCAACTGTATGGAAATCCATCCACACCATAATTTTGCTACAGGAATTTTGCACAATCTCCTTTAAAGAAAATCACACTGAATTTTCAAGAGAATGATGAATGTATGCATATTATACATTACATCTAGAAAATAATTTGAACAAACATGCAGTCTAGATGTTGATGTGACTCGACGTCCATAGTTGTGGTTGATCGGATTGATCGCAGCTCTTTGTAAGACGGGGCCCCAGGTCAATTTATTAAGCACATTATTACTAAGATGCGCCTCTTTGTGTGAGTAATATTGAAGGTTGACGAAGAAACGTGCAGACATGATGCTTACCCCAGATCTTTTCTTGGGAGGACGATGACCATGATCCGTCGCATCATGGGCGTGTCCCTTCTCTCCTCCCTCTGTATGCTTGGTTGATGTCTGTGTGGCTTCGGCATAGTGAGGCATTATACCAGCTGAAATGACCCCAAAATAGTTCAGTTTATTTCCAGAATTCACATATATACAAAACATTTTACATTGGTTGACATGGGTATGACATATCACGAAATGAAATAAATGGTTCTTGGGACAAATAGGAGTTTAGACACAATAAGAACTGAAACCGGTGAAGAACGGAGGGGCCTAGGTTGAAAGCATAGCTTGTGAGTTATATCCCCCAGAGGAGAATAGAAAAATTGGTAAGGCTAGGATATTATCAAGAAAATGTAAAATCAAAACAAGCAAGTAGTTGATATAAGTAATGAACCAGTTGGTTTATACACTTCTGTAGCACGCCCTGAAGGAAGAATAATAGTTTTGAGGGAGACCTGGTAGTAGAAGATGAAAATAGATTTGGAGTGCTATGTATAGATGTCTGCTGCTGCCTGAACTGCATAATCATTCAGAAGAAAATGTTTAAGTTTACGTTTGAAAATAAAGAACGAGGTGGATTCTTAGATATCCTAGGGGAGACCGTTCCAGTACTTAGGTCCTGAAAAAGTAACCTTTTTCTGAGCAAATCAAATAGACCTTGATTAGAAAAGTTGTTTTGTCTGTGGGGGTGTCGTGGTGTAGGGGTTCGGTCGCTTGACTCTTAAACCGAGGGTGGAGGGTTTGACTCCCACCCGGTGCTAAAGTCCCTTGGCAAGGCACTTATCCATGTTTGTCACTCTCCACCCAGATGTTGAATGGGTATCCGCTAGGGAGTGAACATCAATGTGATCTGATTGGCATGTGTCCACCAGTAAAATATGGTTGCCTGGCCAGGGGCCCCGATGCAGACAGAGTTGCAATCAAACGCAACTCTAACAAGTGGAATGCCTCTGGCCGTCTCACCTGCATCACGCGGTTCAATATAGCAGCAGTGCTGACTTTGCATACTACTCTAACTCGCACAAGATGTTCAGTGATACATGGTTACTCTTATGTCCTCTTTTTATGAACTAGACCAATAAACTTACAGAGATATGATGGTTATTCAACAAAAAACCCAACATGGCCAAAGTTCATTGACCTTACATGACCTTTGACCTTGATCATGTGACCTGAAACTGGAACAGGATGTTCAGTGATACTTGGTTACTCTAATGTCCAAGTTTAACGAACTAGACCAATAAACTTTCAAAGTTATGATGGTAATTCAACAGATACCCCGATTCGGCCAAAGTTCATTGACCCTAAATGACCTTTGACCTTAATCATGAGACCTGAAACTTGCACAAAATGTTCAGTGATGCTTGATTACTATTATGTCCAAGTTTCATGAATCAGATCCATAAACTTTCAAAGTTATGATGGGAATTCAACAGATATCCCCAATTCGTCCAAAGTTCATTGACCCTAAATGACCTTTGACCTTGGTCATGTGACGTGAAACTCATGCAGGATGTTCATTGATACTTGATTAACCTTATGTCCAAGTTTCATGAACTAGGTCCATATATTTTCTAAGTTATGATGACATTTCAAAAACTTAACCTCAGGTTAAGATTTCGATGTTGATTCCTCCAACATGGTCTAAGTTCATTGACCCTAAATGACCTTTGACCTTGGTCATGTGACATGAAACTCTAATAGGATGTTAAGTAATACTTGATTAACCTTATGGCCAAGTTTTATTAACTAGGTCCATATACTTTCTAAGTTATGATGTCATTTCAAAAACTTAACCTAAGTTTAAGATTTGATGTTGACGCCGCTACCGCCACCGCCGCCGTCGCCGTCGGAAAAGCGGCGCCTATAGTCTCACTTTGCTTCGCAGGTGAGACAAAAATCATGCGCAACTTGATTTTCAACTAATCAACAGCGCACATTTTGGACTTGCCATCAATTTTTGACATGTGTTTGAACGCAACTCTTTCTGCAACGGACCCCAGGATGCTCCAAAGGGAGTGAAGATGGTGTACTTTAGGTGTAGAACATGTGGCTATATGCGCACCTGCAGTATCAATATGGGGGGGTGGGAGCTGAGGGAAGGAGGGGTAGACTTACCCTGTGGGGCCTGGGTGAGGGGAGGCTCGGCGGTACTGAACTCTTACAGTACAATGAGACCATGACTCCGTGGGGGGGGGAGAGAGACTGAGGGGATGGGAGTAGACTTACCCTGAGGGGCCTGGGTGAGGGGAGGCTCGGCGGTACTGAAATCTTCTAGTACAATGAGACCATGGCTCCGTGGCGGGGGGGGGGGTAGACTTGCCCTGAAGGGCCTGGGTGAGGGGAGGCTCGGCGGTCATGAAATCTTCTGGTACAATGAGACCATGGCTCCGTGGGGGGAGGGCTGAGGGGATGGGGAGTAAACTTACCCTGAGGGGCGTGGGTGAGGGGAGGCTCGGCGGTGCTGAAATCTTCTGGTACAATGAGACCATGGCTCCGTAACAAATCACTGTCCAAACATCCATTCAGGTTGGATTTAACTGCAGAGGAAACAGAAATTGGTTACCTTTAATACTATCATTCTAAAAACAAAATATCCTTTCAGCTATACGGCTGATATAATACAAAGGAAAGCTGAGCCTATTGATGTCAAGATACAATATCTCATGAAATCAGTTATTTGTAACAAAACTTTAAATATTGATCGCACCTCTGATTTTTTTTTTGTGAAAAACAAATCAAGATAACTTCTATTCTAGTTCTACTAAAAACCTGTCAAAAACTATTAACTCATAATTTGAATTCATATATTTTGGAGAAACATGAATACTTCAATGTTGCTGTAACTATTGTTAGGTATTTTTCTACAAAACCCAAATCCTCAAGGTACTAACTTAATATGAAAGTAAAACTCTGTTTCATCTCATCTATTTATACAGGTAATGTCATTGGTGTCTTCACTTTGATTGGTATATTTTTTTTGTGATAGACTCTTCAGTATCTACTGTGAGTAAAATTGCGTGATTTGTGCGAAAAAATATTGTGGCATCAATTAATATATATCAATTTCTTCATCATTCTTCCATGTATGAATTTACAATGTATTTTTATTGCATGTAGGTATTTCTGCGCAGCTGAATAAACATGACATGCTAATTTAGCTTGTTTCTTTGCAATTCAATTTTTTTCTACCAGAAGTGGCACACAATATACGCACTCTAGTGGTCAATTTTCTAAATTCAAAGTTATGTTAAGATTGTTACCAAAGTTCGAAATGACATCTAAGAAGTTATTTTTACCTGGCGGAAGGCCAAGGTCATGATAGATATCGCAACCCTCTGCCGCTTGGTTCAGAATCTTCTCATCCTCTGCCATAGCCTTGGCCCGGGCTTGCATGATGTGACGTTCCAACATGGCTGCCTCGGCCATCCGCCTCTCACGCTCTGCTTGGACCTGAATGGACAAAAATTAATCAAATAATAATATTATTATAAAGCACTTAATACATCAAAACAACGTCTCAAAGCGGTTTACAAATATATCATTACCTCGATCATCGGATACTGGCATGCCCACATACAATGCATGCACTTTCTTGACTCACTCGGGAGCATTCCAGTGAGAATTCAAGACTCAATTATTAGGCATACGATAAACACGTATGCTTCAATCTTTGCTGGGAAATGCAGTTTGAATTACTTTCTGCATTATCGTTTTAAAGACATATTTCAAAGACACTTCACCTTTAAAATCTTTATGTAAAGTTGTCGCAAAGACTTTACTTAAAAATGAAAGCTGCAGGACAGGAATTGCATGGGGGATGGGGCAATTTCACCCCCTCCCCCCCAAAAAAAAAATGCAGAAAAGAGCCCTGGAATATCCCTCTTCACTGCAATGTTAAAGCTAATCAAAAGATTTATCCAGTAGGTTGTGGAAAACAGCCTCGGGAATATAAGATAATTAATAACAAGAGCGAAAGGAAATTGTTTTATATACAATTACATAAATGCCTTTATATTTGATTACAAAGATTGAAACAAATGCATTAAGTCAACTGCAATATCTTACAATATGGAATCTGTGTTTGAATGTAAAGAAATCCAGTTATTCACAAGGGTTCAATTTGTCTACACTTAGGCGGTACTGCACAGTGTTTATCTCATCTATTCCAATCTTCTTTTCTTTTCTTCTTTTTCACTACTTTCACTGGCCCATTAATTTCTAGCCCTTTCTTTTCCAGTACAGTATACACTAAAATGAACCTCTCCACTGATACTTTAATTCAATTAGAATACTTGAGGTGCATTACAAACACTTTTTCCATGTCATCTAATGATGACCCCCAAACAAGTAGTTTTGCTCCTCACCTTCCTCAGTTCCTCCACATATTTCTCATGGTAGGAATCGTCTCCGCTGCGCGACTTGTTGAGATTCTTCACCGTCTCCTGTTCCACCAGGTCCCTCGTGAAGATATCCCGGAAGGTCCTCGCCAAGACGTGGGTCACGTCTTGAGATCGCCCTGAAGACGGTCGCTGCAGGTACATAGGAGGCTCATCGTAGGGTAGTTTTCCCACCTTCGTCGACATAATGGCTAGTTTGATTCTTTGAACTTGTAGGGTGAATCTGGATATAATAACAATTGATATTATCACTAGAAGAGTTAAGGAATCTGGAGCAACTGATTTGTCACACAAAGATCTTGGGAAACAAATACAAATTACTAATTTTTCTATTTTCTACAAAAAAAAGGAGACAGGTTTTGTATGGAGGTACAACGATAAGTTGATGGTGTCAAATCTTGTGTCTAGTGGATGTCATTTAGAGATAATTTCTAATCAGACTTGTATACAATGTGATAAACTATCAGTAAATCAATAGGTTTTTGCATAACATGGAGAGAAGTCAAGATTTGTTAGATTTTTAAATATATAGATTTAATGTGATGTTGATCTAGATCTAATAGTATGAAATTGAACATTGTAATAAAAAATAGCCAGATATACAATGATATATAGAACAGACTGGTGGAAATACTATTCTAAATCTTTTGTGACACTGACGTGAACATGAAAATAGATCCACAAGTATAACGATACACCAACCGGTGGAGTGTACTTTCAAGGATTATGATGACGAAAGGAGAGAAAAAGGTCAGTCTTCAGAAGTTCAGAACCAACAATTTTTGTTGTTGTTGTGCAGAATCAACAATTTTTGCAGGAGAACTTTATCCGATGATGAATTTTAATTACTGTAGTGTAGCTGGTGATATAGCTCATCTGCTCATGTGCTACTGACTACCAACATTACTCATTAGGCAGCTGAATAATGAGGCTGAATTCCTCAAATCTGCCTGTTCGGAGTTTTTAAACATTTCTTGAAATGACCTGTCACTAGTGCCAGCACTGCAGCAGCCAGAACCGATGAAAACCAGAGATAGAATATAATATAGCTATGTGCGAATACGGGGCATCGCGAGCGCTGGTTTTGGTGGCACGGTTTTCGCGCGGGTTTTGCTGCGAGTGGCATCGCCTCTGTCTGGGCGGCTCATTGAAAATGGGGTTTAATGCGCATGCGCACATAGTAGGTGCAATCTCGTGCCTTTTAACAGACAGCTGAAGATGTGCTCTTTCTGTACATATAAGTTTCAATGTGGATACTCGCCTGTAAAGTGTGGATATCGGAGCTTGAAAGTTCATCAAATTTTTGGACGCGTAAATGTTCGAAATTTTTTTATGGTAAGTAAAACAAGAATCTGATTAGGTATACAATTTGACTGGAAATATATTTGAATTATCAAAAAATCCAAACTTACGCGATTCTGACGTTGCGCAGTCCAGATATAAGAGATGCCAGCTACCCTTGTCACAGCCGGTCTCTCGGCAGTCGAGCTGCCCGATGCGCCTGCGGTTGGCAGGGTGATGGGAGCGGTCGATAGTGAGTCGTTCATGCTGGATTGAACTAGATCGTAAATTGCTTACTTGATGATTATGTTGTGCCTTTTTTGGGAAATCTCTGTCATTATACCGTAGATAATTATTCTGATATTGATTTTAATACATACATTTGTCACAGAAAGATTTTATCATCCCAAGGTTATGTGACTCAAGTCAAGAGTCTAGGTGGTTGATTATCGTTTCATTTGGAAACTGGATTTGCTTTTGACAGTGGAATATCAATGTTGACTTTTCTAAAATTAAATTCATGGGTGGAAATCCCAGGGGGACATGTCCCCCTACCCAAAATAATAGGGGGACATGTAACAATAATACATTTTTTTTCTTTCTTTTTTTCTTTCTTGGTCAAACTTTTTGGGGTTAAAATGACCTTACAACAGTTTGGGGATAAACTTTTTTTTTTAACTTGTCAGAGTTGCCAGCATCCATAGGCGGTGAAAGCTGGGGGAAGTGTACCCCCCGCCCTTAATTTGAGGTGGGGGACGATCCCCCCCCACCTCAATTTTTTTTTTTATAACTTTTTTTTTTCTTTTCTTTTTTTTTTGCTTGTCAAATTTAGTTTTCTGCGTCCCCCTATAATTTTTGGTTGATAACCTTTGGTGTATTTTTTTGATTATCAAAATAATTTGGTGGTCCCCCTAAAATTGTTGGCTTTCGCCGCCGATGCCAGCGTCCCCCTACCTTTGGGGCCAATTTCCGCCCATGATTAAAATGCAAAAAATTTGTTGTTTAATTTTTCACTCTCAGAGGAAATATTTCACTTCCACATGGCTCTATTGTCTATTTTTTTTTCTATGTTATTCAGTTTTTTCTATTTTATTATAATTATTATTTTTTTTTCAAGAAGGGTGCAGGGGGGGGGTTGTGTTCATAAGTTGAAATGGGGATGGGATTTGTATAAGTTTTTGTGTCACTTTTGTTCTCTTGTTTTGAGTGTTGGAGCTTTGATGCCTGTTTTTGTTGCTGTTCAGAGCTTTATTTATGTGCAGTGATTTCACGCTAGAATATGAACTTATATTTCATTAAAAAAGGAGTGCTCGAACATGGCCTTTGTTGTAATCATACATATCTAAGAAATGCATATATTAAAGCTTAATTTTTATGTTTCCTTCTTGATACTTGAATTACATGCAATGCTACATCTTTACACCCTCAGACTCTGCTGCTCATCCTTCCTAAAAAAAATTGTAATCGAATGCCCACAGTCTCCAAAATGAAAGCTACATTATCCATCTATAAACAAATTGTTGAAACAATAAAATACATAAAGAATTGGTGAAACAATCAAATACATCAGAAAAGCACACTTGTATTTTTATACCATACAAAGTACATGTACAAAAGGAATGATATTTTTCATTTGTAAAAAAAAGACCCCATACATACATGTACACAATACTAAAGTTGAAAAAGAGCTAATTGTAATTTATATCAGAAAAAACAAAGAAATACATTAGAAATTACAAAAACAATACTTTAAACAAATTCATTTAGGAAATTATCTACATGATGCTGTTTTGATGCCAACTAAATTATATACAAATTATCTCTCATTATCACCTTCATTTGGCAAAAAAAAGAGGCGAGTAATTGTAATTTGCATAATTAATTAGAATTAATTAAAAGAAATTATTTTACACATAATAAGAAGAAAAATTACCAAGTGAAATGATTACACATCAATTGAGTTTTCTTTCACCTTTCCATTGATACCTAAATTACTTCAAAGGGCTCAAAAACAAAGAAGTTAGAGCCCGTTGAAGACTTGGGTTCAAAATGGTCACAAAAATCGGTTATGCACTCCATTGACTTTACATTAAGACAATGACCACAAATTTGGATAAATATGCGCGACTTAAACTGGAATAACTTTATAATTTCTTGATGAAAATTTGAGTTCTTGGTATCATTTGAAAGGTCTTTTTAAGGGCTTTCAAATGATACCAAATTCATTGAGATTTGAGGATTTTCATTTTTTTTGTCACATACCTATGACGTAGACTTTGTGGACACTGCCGGCGCGGCGCCGCTTCCGAATTCCTGCTGCAAGCCTGGCCTGGCTCGGAAGTCAGGAGGCTTCTTCCTGACTAGCGTGTGCAATTAATTATACATGTAAGAGAATAGGTGATACTGCGTCAGATAGGCCTAATCTAGTCCTACAAGTACGGTATATAATAATATATACCGTACTTGTAGGACCAGATTAGGCCTATCTGACGCAGTATCACCTATTCTCTTACATGTATAATTAATTGCACACGCCAGTCAGGAAGAAGCCTCCTGACTTCCGAGCCAGGCCAGGCTTGCAGCCGGAATTCGGAAGCGGCGCCGCGCCGGCAGTGTCCACAAAGTCTACGTCCAATATAGCGGGGCCCTACACAAAAATACACAAGCGGGACCGTTAATAAACAATGGATCGCTCTAAACGATTTCGAGCCTGTTCTCAGCTTCTTCCTTGCATGAATTTGAAACTTTTATCAAATTGAATTCATTACATCACCATATATATCAATAAAGATTAAAAATCACTGATTTCTTACGTTTACACTGTCTTTGATGCTTGCTTGTTCACATTTCTACTCTACATCTCGGTTCCGTATATTTTCGTTGCTATGGCTCAATACCGGTACCAAGAGGTGGCGCTACAACTTTTTTCTTCTATTTTTTTCTTCTAATATAATTTTGAGTTCCATACATAGAGATGTATAGATGGTTCCATAAGACAAAGTGGATCAGCTCTCAGGGCCTATATACCAGGGTTCTCAAACTACGGCCCGCGGGCCGGATCCGGCCCTTGGAGCTTCTCAATCCGGCCCGCGATACTCTTCTGGGTTTTTTTAAATAATTTTTAAGTCACAATATGAAACATAGCTCAATATGATTACATTGTGTATCCATGTTAGACCTAAACATGATTAAAGTAATGACAGTCAAAACAGGAAACTGTTATAAATTTGTTGGATTAAATGCTCCAAAAATCAGGGCAAGATTGCACAAGAGAGCATAGGACCCCGACCGCAAGGGCCTTTGCACTTCGCGCACATTTTTTTTCTAAGTATCCACTTCACCCTGGCCCTTTGAGGTTTACTTGGAGTCTAATCTGGCCCTTCAAAGAAAAAGTTTGAGAACCCCTGCCCTAAACAGTGCGTATCAAAAAAAAGTTTACACTTTGAAAAAATCCTGTAAAATTATACATTTGTAATTTCCTGAAGATTTTTCCACACTTTAACATTGGTACAGATCCATTTAAGCAAATGACGATATAACTGTCAAAAAATATTTCCGCTTGAGTGAGCACCACTCACTTTTGAAAAGTTAGTGAAAAATGATTTGCGCAGAACTTTGAGATAGTTATGCGGATAAAAGTAGACCTTAATCATGAAGAACATGTGAAATTTAGCTAGGAAATTTGATTTGAAGATATCTTTTACCTTTTTAAACTTGTTTCCTTGCCAAAAACACTTTGAAGAGTGCATTGCGCCTCACCCCACTTCCCCACACACCGAGGCCATCGTGACGATATTTGCCTTACACTGAGTTGTAATTTACATGAAAAGGCTAAGGCTTTTTGATAATCATTGTCAACCTTGGGAAAAGTGTGGAGAAACAAGTATCCGATGAAAAATGAAATTATACCCACTTTAAATGATAAAAACTTAGTGAAAAATGCTAGAGATGTCTGAAATAAACTTGTGTTCAAATTCAGTTATGTCCTAAGATCCAGCTGGCACAAAAAGGTTAAAGGTTATGCTTACTAAGTGTTAAAATGTCAATTTGGGCGGCAAAATTGTTACAATATGCTTGAATGTATCCGTTTTATTTCAGTTGACTAAAAGTGCAAGGGAAATGTATAAGAAATGTTTCGCAGGGTAAGTTTGATTTCGCCTTTTCCACTTGACACAGCGTGAAAACATGCATTTCTGCGCAAACAGATTTCTGCGAGCTTTACAAAAATGGACAGTGCTCACTCAAGTGTAACATTCTGTCAAAACTTTTACTTTCATTGGATAGATGAGACCCAAACCTAAGATTATATGTGAAAAAAATACACACATGTTGTATATTTTTTTTATTCCCAGGTCTTTTTCAAAGTGTAAACTTTTTTTTGATACGCACTGTATAACAAGTTAGATCCGTTTTCATCAAATTTTAGTTATTTGCCTAAATCTATGTTTTTTTAGTAGCTCTATAGAAAATGACCGAGGAAATATATTTTATTTCAAAAGGGTTTATACCCCCTTTATATGTCCATTTTAATTAATATATATTTTTTCTTTACTTTGGCAGCTAGAATTTGCACCCCCCACTGACCAATCCTAGATTTGCCATATCTTATTTAGAATACATGCGATTATATTGTGCGGGATATTGTGTCATTATTGCAAATTAAGAAATGAAACCGGAAAATGAACGAATTTAATATAACAGAATTAGAGTCTGCACATAGACTATTATGTTGTCGTGTAAGAATGATTACGTAATCAATCGAATGGACTGATTGATCGCATTTGTAAAGCAGTATGATAAAATGAACACCATGTAAATATATAACGGTCTATGGTATATAGTCGTATCTTATAATCGAGTCCTTGCTATATGGAGTTAATTTAGTTTCTTATCACTATTAATAGCTTATCCATTAACCAAAAGGGTCTATGATCTGAACATTGTTTTGAGATTACATTCTGTCAGATTGACAGTTGACAATCAAGTTGTTCTCGAATCGGATACATATGTTTATATCGAGCGGAGGAGACAGTGAAAATTAATAATGAAAATGGCGGACATACTGAATGGTGATCCTATAATCATGGAGAATATTACAAGTGGTATTGCTAATGCTGGAGGATTTGAATATACCTGGAGGTATATGACGACCAACTATACAAGATTTCAGATCGCGACGTACGGGTCTGCACTCCTTCATTTAGTAAGTTTTAATGACAGAAATTTTTGTATATATTTTTAATTTTCCCAAAATATTATTAATTTGTAAATAATTATTTATGACGGTCAGCAGAATTAAATTGTCACTGTGACATTCGCAAGTTGTAGCCTCATATATGGCACATCTTCATGGATCATATGTTTCCGTCTTAAAGGTCAAGTCCACCCCAGAAAAATGTTGATTTGAATAAAAAGAGAAAACTCAAACTAGCATAACACTGAAAATTTCATCAAAACCCGAGGTAAGATAATGAAGTTATATGTATTTTAAAGTTTCGCTTATTTTTCACAAAACAGTGATATGCACAACTTAGTGAAATGAAATGTGACAGATGATCCTTCACTCATAATTCTTTTGTTTTTCTTGTTTGAATTATGCAATATTTCATTTTTAATTTACTGATTTGACATTAAGAATCAACTTGATGAAACCATATCGTAGTATATTTACTCGATAATGAGGAGAAAATTAGAATATTTCATATTTCATACAATAAAAAAAAGAAATAGTGAGTGGATGACGTCCGTCATCAGTCTCCTCATTTGCATACCGACCAGCATGATATGTGTGCATATAACTGTTTTGTAAAATGAAGCGAAAATTTAAGATTTTCAGTATTTGTACGTTTGTTGGATTTTTCTCTCTTTATATAAATCAACTTTTTTGGGGGGTTGACTTGTCCTTTAGATTGTGTATCATAAAATGGCGCAATATGTCATTATGGTTTGTTTCGTTGATTTATTATGTGTTATAAGATGTAAGATTCCAATTAAATCTTTGCTAAAATATCATTCCAAATACGGGCAAATTAATCATGGCTTAAGTTTGAATATTAATGTGCGCAGAAATTAACCAAACTGGATATACATGTATAGCCTATTAGTAGAAACTTCCCTTCAAGTAATAATGAGGACTTCTCATAACATATACATTTATCAACTATGGTCAATAACTATTTGCTATTTAGCCAATGTGGAACTATTTTTATCGTTTTTTTTTTAACTACAGATGTCATACATTCTGATTGCCTCCCCATCTATTATTTTCCGATACATCCCTTTCATGGATCGCTTCAAAATTCAACAAGTAAGTCTGAAATGAACTATATGGTTCAAAAAAAACAGTCATTGAATTCAAAGGGTAATAGGAAAACGGTTCGACTTGGCATAAAACTAAATTAAATATGACTTTGTATGATAACACACTGCATAAACTCTGGTGTTGATTTAACACCAGCCGGAATCTATATACAGTATATGTGCACACCAGAAAAGTATTGAAATAACACCAGTTTGGAATCAAAGCGATGCTGTTTTAATACTATATAATTGGTGTTGTATAAACACACATCTGGTGTTAGACCAAAACCAAACAGGTGTTGTTTAACACTTCTCTGGTGTGGATTGATTCCGGGCTGGTGTTAAATCAACACCGGAGGTTTTGCAGTGCATTGTGTTACAATTTAAATGAGATAACACTGAACTGAGTGAATGCCATTTGTTTACTCAGACTACTAGTTATGAAACTGCTTTACTAATTGGCGGGCTATAGATTTTCGAAAGAAGTAAAAATCCCGTCTAACAACCACCTTCTGTGTAAGCTCAACTCCATCTGCGCCTCTGAGTATAGGAAACTAGCTAGAAGGCTCTCTCTATATAGTATATTGTTATTATTATTATTATTATAATCCTTCTTCTTATCATTTTTATTATTATCATTATTATTATTATCATTATCATTATCATCATCATCATCATCATCATCATCATCATCATCATCATCATCATCATCATCATCATCATCATCATCATCATCATCATCATCATCATTGAAATCATTAATGATGTGAAACTGACAATAATTGTTGATGTAAATATTCTATCTTATTTTGTAGAAGCCGCTCTCAGGCGCCAATGAGATGAAATGTTTCCAACTTCTTCTGCTAAATCAGCTTATAATCCACGTCCCGTTTTATCTTGGAGCACATTTTTATTGTGAACTCGCCAATTTACCGTTTAGCTACGAGACAATGCCCCCATGGTAAGTATGAGCTTAAATCAATAAAAAGTATATAATTATGTTCGTGGCGTATACCTGAGAAACCTTTTGGGGGAGAAAAATATATGAAATCAGAATCAGCAGTACATTGCACAATGAGCCTAATATTTTGAGGGGGCTTGATATGGCGAATCGTGTAAAATTGATAAGAAGTTGTGAGCGAGCGAAGCGATCGAGCAAGCAATAATGTCAACATTTTTATTACAAAAATCCAAGTTTGTGATAGATTTTGATATAATATTTGGAAAATTATATCATATTCCCGGGATCATATTTCACCCTTATCCCTTTTCTTTTCTCTTTTTTTTAGTCTTGTCCGTGATTTTTTGTTTGGTGGGGGCGGGGGGCAAATCAGTAAAACAGGCACAGATCCTGATGAAAACTTTGATCAACAAAGTTATAGTCTCCACTAAAAAATAGCATAAACGGAACCTGCTATTTCAATTTGCACCAGTGGCGTAGCGAGCAAAACATTTTAAAGGGGGCCAGATATGCATGCGTATCGGGCAAAATTGATAAAAGTACCAAAATCAAAATTTTTGATCGATTTTTATATGATATTAACCAAATAATATCGTATTTTACCTTTGTCTGTTTCCTTTTCTCTCCCTATGATTTTTTCTTCGCCGTGATTCATTATTATTATATTTTGTGGGGGGGGGGGGGGGGGTTGGAGGGCTGCAAGCGTCCCCAAGCCCTCCACCATCTGTACGCCACTGATTTTTACTTTCTCTATGCAGTCATTGGCAGGGATCTTAGCTAAGATCCCTGCCAGGCTGCATATAAACAGACCACTCGAGTTAAGGGTTTGCAGCAGCAGATGAGTGGTAGTGGTTCACATCTTTTTTTTTTTAAATTAAAGGCGGATTGACGAGAATCAATTTGAACTGTCCATAATCTTATGCGCTTCTGAAAGTGATAATCATCAGTGGCGTAACTACGGGGGGGGAGGGGCATGGGGGGGGGGAACGTGCCCCCCCATTCGGCTGGCAAAAAAAAAATGGGAAAAGGATAAAAAGAGAGGAGAAAGGAAGAGAGACGTAGTGGGGAAAGAAGAAATTATTGCTCATTAAAGTGTTATATTATGTTATGTTATATTACATAAGAAGCATTTTTTCAAAACGTTATGAAACATTATTTGCTCAGGGCCTATGTCTTCAATGTTCCTGGTGCTCGCATAGACTGTCTAACGGGATATATGATCCTGTTGAACTAAAACCTCCCGTTTTCGAATCAATATACACCAAACATATCTCCTCGCAATTCGAGTTATTATTGTTTTATGTAGTGACATTTGCTTCTTTTTCATGACTACGTAAAAAGATTGCCCTATTTTAAGGTCTTAATATAAAACATTTCCTGTCCGTGCTGACGTTCGCATTAGTTGATTGGTGAGATATCTGCTCTTCATGAATTCCTAAAATCTGTCCTTAAAATTAAAATTTTTCTGATCTGAATATCAAAATTTTCAGCTCGCGCTTCGCGCTCGCATCATTTGGTTAGTGAAATACGTAAGGTCTGAGTGAATTCCTACAAACACGCCTTAGAATGCCCCTCTTCAGGTGTGAATTTCAAGAATTTTCAGCTCGCGCTTCGCGCTCGCAGTATTTGCAAAGGATGGCACTAGCATTAGATGACTATGCTGAGATATTTATACTATAAATGGATTCCTAAAATATAGTCCTTAAAATGTCCCTGTTAAGGTCAATATATACAAAAATTTCAGCTCGCGCTTCGCGCTCGCATTGTTTGTTTAGCGAGACAGATCATGATTACAAAAAATTTGCTTATAATGTCCTTTTTTAGGTCTGAATATCAAAATTTTTCAGCTCGCGCTTCGCGCTCGCATTATCTAATCAGTGAGATACATATCTGTTAAATGGCACTGCATGTCCTTAAAATGTCTCTATTAGGTCAGTATACCTGGCACCTGACCGCGCTCCCTAAGTGACTCGAAATTTTTGCTCGTGCCCCCCCCCCCCCATGCTGTGATCCACGGTACGCCACTGATAATCATACTTATGTTTTCCCTTCATTTTAGGTATGTCACTCTGGCCCAGTGTTTTGGTTGTCTAGTAATAGAAGATACCTGGCATTATTTCAGTCATCGCCTACTCCATCATAAAAGCATCTATAAATATGTCCACAAAGTACATCATACGTGGCAGGTATGAATGGCCATAATAATGAGCTTTTGTCACTCTCGACACACGAGTGGCAAAGGAGTTTTAATTCAGAATGTCTTCATGAAGGCTTAGGTTATAGGTATTTTTTCAAAAAATCTTCTAATCTTTCATTTTCAATTTATATCTGTTTTAATCTTAATCTTCCTTTTCCTTAAAAATCATAATCAAAGTGCAACACTATAGCTATACAGTGCGTATCAAAAAAAAAACGGGACAGATTTGAAAAGTCTATAAAATTTTAGTTTCAAATTATTAGGTCTATATTTTGGTGTTAATAGGTGCTCTAAGGTCTTGTCTTTCAAATGCTACCAAAAAAAATTAGTTTCGTTCATGCTTGAGCGAACACGGGACGTTTTTGTTGGGGTTCAAAAAGAGGCTTGCGCCAGAATTGCAGAATATGAGTAATATGATGTTCGGACTTCTTGCTAATTAGCAGACTTCCTCTTAACCTTTTCATTATCTTTGCCATAATTTTCAAATAATGGGGTCAAAATTCATCTTCAGATCTATTTATTTGCTTGAATTATTCTGTTATTTCTTTTTAATATGCTCTCTGTTAGCTTTGAATATTCCTTCTTCAAGCTGAATTTTTTTTTCAACCAAATTATGGGAGAGCATGGATTTTTTTCAAATCCTTTCATTATGTGCTACAAAGGTTATGGTGCCTTTTGAACAAAGCCACACAGATGGGCGGGCGCTCGGGTTGCTCTCCCCCCCCCCCAATTGAAAAAAATCATGACCAAGAACAAAAAGTGGACAGGAAATAAGGAAAGATAGAAAGTAAAAAATGATATCATTTTCTGAATATCATGTCAAAATCTATCACAAAATTTGATATTGTAATTTAAAAAAATGGGAATATTTGCGTGCTCACTTCGCAGGCTCACAACTTTTTAATACATTTTACCCGATCTGCCATATCCAGCTCCCTCAAAATTGACTCAATACACCATTGCCATTGAAAACATGAATCCCTTCCTGTGTTTCCTGTCAAGCAATTAAACTTGGTCAAGGAATTAATGACCCCTTGAAAAATAGATTCATGTCTTTTAAAGGTACATAACATTATTTGTTTCACATAATTGAATAATCACAAGTTTTCCCAATTAATAATTTAAATCTTCTTGCTTGGGTTGACAAAAAAATATTGTTTTCCCAGTTACTTATGAAGGAAAATTAAAAGGTAACAGAAGTTTGAATGAAAAAATAAAATAGGCCTAATTCAATTAAATAAATAACTTTGTAAATGAAATTTGACAGCATAATTCGAAAATTGTGGCACAGATAATGAAAAGGTCAAGAGGAAGTATCCTGATTAGCAAGAAGTCTGATCATTGTATTACACATATTCTGCAATTCTGGCGCAAGCCTCTTTTTGAGCCCCCAACAAAAACGTCACGTGTTCGCTCAAGCATGAGTAAAATTTACTTTTTTAAAATTGCATTTCAAAGAGAAGACCTTAGAGCATCTATTAACACCAAAATATAGACATCATTATTTGAAACAAAAATTTTATAGACTTTTCAAATCTGTCCCGTTTTTTTTGATACGCACTGTATAGTTCCAAAAGAATGACACGATATCATCTTTGTAGACAAGAATAATGAAAAGAACCGTAATATTTTGATAAACGGAACATGTTTCAAGGTCCACATCTCATCTTCAGCCTATACACAGACCAGGGCCCCGTCTTACAGAGAGTTGCGATTGATCCGATCAATCACAACTATGGACGGCGAGCATCGTCAACATCTATTATGCATATTTGCTCAAAATACTATGATGTATATTCAAGCATTCATTGTTTTCTTGACAATTCAGTATGCTTCTCTTTGTTTACAAAGGACATTGTTGAAATTTCCTGTAGAAAAAATATGACACTGATGGATTTCCATAGAGTTACAACTGATCGGATCAATCATAAATTTTTGTAAGATGGGGCCCTGCATGGTATTTATATATTATGGATATCAGGAAAATTTCATGTAGTTCAAAGAATACGAAGGTATTAGGGGGCCGTTTCATAAAGCTGTTCGTAAGATAAGAGCGACTTTAAGAACGACTGGTGAACCTTTCTTACTCGCTAAACCATCGCCAATGATGCATACCATTTACCAAAAGAAAGGATCACCAGTCATTCTTAAAGTCGCTCTTATCTTACGAACATCTTTATGAAACACCCACCTGGAACATAATATTTTAAATTGAGATTATCACTATTATCCTTATTGTTATATAATTACTGTAATAAACATATGGGTTGAAATTAATGGAACATCCATCTCAACACGAACATAAATATTACCACAGGACATCTATCCTTATTAACAGCTCAGGGGTCTGTTGCAGAAAGAGTTGCGTTTAATCGCAAGACCTGTTTTCTGTTAAATATGATAGTAATTTCCATTATTTATATTTCAGGCTCCACATGGCATGGTTGCAGAGTGCGTTCATCCTATTGAAACGATATGTAAGTTCTCTATTTTGAGCTTCAATGTCCTTTATTTTTTTTTATTTTTTTTATCTTAACGGCACATTTTTTTTTCCGATTACGAAATACAACAAAAGCAAAAACGTTTGATTTTGTTCTAAAATAAACTTAACTTTTTATTTATGTATTAAGCAAGCCATATTGCAGTTTCAATGATGTTCATTTTTGATATCCATGGAATTTATCATTTAAAATATATTTACCGCCCTTATATAGTCTTTTTCTTTAATCTTCATTCTCCACCATGAAGTACTTGGTGTGGGTAACATGTGGGGTGTTCTGTTCTTTGGGACTCATTTCATCCTCCTATGGGCCTGGATGTTCGTAAGACTCCTGGAAGTGATTGATGTTCATTCTGGGTACAACGTGCCGCTAAATCCTCTTCATCTATTTCCATTTTATGGAGGTAAGAAGCTTAATTTAAAAGAATATTTTTCAAACTGTAATTTTACCCAATAGCGTGTATCATTTTTATAATTTCTCTTTTCAAAATCATGCTTGTCTTGATGTTATTTGCCAGGGCAATCATCATAAGACTCAATAAATTTGCAGCATTACTATATAGTTATGATCATATTGATGCTAGCGATGGGGGCATTTTTGTTATGATTAATGATTTGATTAGGAGAAAAAATGAATAATTTTTGTTTAAAAAATCAGTCGATGCTATCATTATTATAATCATTATCATCACCATTATCAATATTAGTATAATTTTGATTATAATCATTTTCATAATCTTATGATTATTTTCATCATTATTACCATCATCATCATTGTCATTATTATATATTTTCATAATTATCACTATAATCATTGTCATTACCATTATTGCTTTGTATAATTATTACTATAATCATATTATCGCGATAACGATATATAATTAGTTTTGTTTTTTACTATTGTCATTATTGTAGGCCTTTTTGGTATCATTATCATTTTTTCATTGTGAATTTTATTGATGTATCTGTTATAATCATAAGTTCATTTGTCTTATTTTGCAGGTGCTAAATTTCATGACTTTCACCACATGAACTTGAAAGGAAACTACGCCCCTACCTTCATCTGGTGGGATAAGATCTTTGGGACTGACATCCAGTATAAGGAATACTACAGACTCAAGAAGGAACAGGAAGAGGCAAAAAAGCAAAAGTGATTTAGGAGAGAACAAAAGTGACGATCTATTCCCAAACAAGGAATTATTTCACAAATAATGATATTATATATATTCAGAGAAAGTTATATGAATTATGTAATTATTATAAAATTTGTAGAATGCCTATATTCTCCAGTAATGATTAGAGGAAGAATGATATATCAATAGAATCAGTCATTTCCAATTCTTCTATTATGCCAATTCGTCCAATTAACAACTCGTCTACTATCATTTGGTCTACCATCAGTTCGTCCACCCACCACATGGTCTACTTTTATTAAGTCTAATGCCATTTCGTCTGATATAACCAGTTGGTCCAATAGCCATATCATTTGGTCTAATTGGACTAAGTGTTAAATTGTGCAAAGGAATGAAAATGAAATGGATATTAGACGAACTGGTTATGAGACAAGATGGTCATAGACGAAATGGTGATCAGACAAAGTTATGGTTGTTAGACGACATGTTTGACGGAATAGTAGACCATGTGATGAGTGGACGAGTTGGCAGTAGACGAATTGGCAATTTACCAAATAATCTATATTGGAGGACCAATAGATACTCCCTAACAAGTTTATTTTAATGAAGAGAGGAAATCAAACAAGCATATATGATTATAATCTGATCACTCCAAGTTTTTTGCCTATAATTGCACAAATAAAGTTACAGCATATAGTGATAACTTTGCCATATTTTTGTGAATCTTTTGATCAGATGCTTGCTTTTCCTCTTTTTTATTGAAATTTTATTGTGTTAGAGGTGAAGTTCAGTGTTGACAAGTATAAGGAAGACACAAATGTTTTTATTTTTTTAATGTTTTATTTTTTCATGTTGTTGATTTTCATTAAAAAAATGACTTCACAAAATATTTTCTAGATATGATGTAGTCATACATTCGTTTTCTTGAAAATTCAGTGTGCTTTTCTTTGCTTGGGAAGTTGTGCAAGTTCTCTGTAGAAAAAGAAATTATGACATATTGACAGATTTCCATATACTTGAGATTGATCGGATCAATCGTAACTCTTTGAGAGACATGGCCCTGATACTGAGTAGATGTTAGTTATCATGAAGTTAAGTTGATGGCAAACAAGTTACCAAAAGTAAAGTCATTCATAACTTATGCTATAGCTTTATGAAAGATCAGTCAGTGATCTATAATATTGCTCCTTTTGCATACAATTTGTTTCTAAATCAAGCTATTATCAATATTGCCATAAACTCTGTGTCTCATGTACATTTGTGAATATCATTTTATTAACAGGATTAAAAAAAACTTAAATTCGAAAAGTACACCAATAAATCTCCAATAAACATCTCAATTTGATTTTGTTTCTTTATTTCACATGTAATTCTTTTTTTATTCTTAAGGTACAAGCATAATAAAACAAATACAGACAACACCTTATAGCTCACAGAACTAGTACATTATTCTTTAGTTCAGTTCTTTAATTTCTTTCCTTTCTTCTTCAAGTTCATAAAAAAGTTCTATACTAGTTGCTTGCAACTTCGGGAGCCTGTTACACAAAGAGTTGAATTTAAATGCTACTAAAAAAAATCAAAAATAAGTCCTGAATATGTTTGTTTCATTGGTTGAATTTAAGTAGTGTTTGATTTTAGGATTTCCATTTCATTTTTCTTTTTTCTTTCTGCAAAAAAACCCAGGCAGACCCATCATCAAGGGTAATACCATGGGGAGGGGGTAGGGGCGATTTCCCCCATGATTTCTCTCATAACAAATAAAGAAATGAAATTAAAATGAGGGGAAAAGAACAAAGAGAAATAGAGCGGTCCTAAGAATAGCAGAAATGTTGGGAGAACCAAACAATTCAAACCTGTGCACCATGCAAAGCGTGATAAGTCATTGTTTATGGTCTACATATAATGCACAGATATCCCATTGTCGTGTCCTGCACTGTGACATCATCTCAAACTACTGCATCAACGATAAGTCACCAGGTTATAATTACAAGGTACCCTTATTTTCTCTTGAGAGTGCTGCCCTTGGCTTTTCAACAACCAACACTAACTAATTAACTTGGTGAAAGACATGATGTAACATTCTGAGTGGAATACGCGAAACTGTATGATATATGGAATGAATCCATAGAATGTCGTCTTTAGTAATATCAGTATATCAATGTAATATCTTAAGCTCAAGTGCAAAATATATTTTCATTAGAAACACCTCTGTATTTACAGTAATTGAATTTAGAGAGGACGGCCACATAAAGTATTTTATACAAGAGAAAGCTTCATCATACAGTATGAAAAGAACGTACAAAACAAAATTTATTTACAAATTTCTATTCACATTCTATTTGACTTGAAATACAAACAACCCAGTGTAAACTATTGAATCATAACATTAAAAAAATACTATGCAAGCTATCCTAGATGTTTTTAGAGCCTGATACATGTATACACATAAAGCCACGAAAGGGAGTGGGGAATTTTCATATTCATAAATATCATTCTTTGGACACCAGTGATTGAGCTTTACCCGGGTAGGTGTTTCATAATAAGCTGTTGGTAAGTTACAATTGACTTCATGAATGAATAGTGATTCTATTTTTCGTTGAAAATTGTGTGCACCAAATGGCCAATTTTCATTGGTGTTGATTTAGCTCTTAAGAATTGAGGATCACCAGTCGTTCATGAAGCGACTCGTACATGTGGCTTACAAACCGCTTTATGTAAACACCCATCGGAACTTTACAATAAATCTTCACCGAGGTCACGCATGCTGACCACTAGTAAACGTTTTCATGAAATCTGTACACTGCCACATGAAATGAATTACAATATCAATGGCAATCATATGATCAATAGTAAATATAGGCTTTATTTGCCAAAGACTTGTGCCTGATATCAATCGTAAGATCATTTATATCTTTCATGTAACAAGGCACCAAAGATATTGACAGTATAATTTTTTATAACAAAATACAGGCAGTGTAACACATTGAAAATGCATGTTTTGGGTGATGTTCTCCCATGCCTTGATCTATAATAAATATGTTTTTTTTTTAAAGATATATTAAAAGTATGGAATAATTGGAATGAGTACTGGACTCCTTGACGGAACTTGCTACGGGTTTGGTTCTGCAAACATCGCCATGAATGAATCAATTACCTGCAGAACGAGAAATGGAATAAAAAAGAAAGAAAAAGAAGTTAGAATTACTTGTCCATATCAGTGATTCTATTCCCTTCCATCATTTTGATACATTATGATTATCAGAAGTAATTTATTTGGTTTCATTCGGTCCAATATCTACATGGTCTACATGTAATTGCCATTTCGTCCACTCACCATCTGGGGCCCATTGCGGGAAGAGTTGCAATCAAGAGCAACTCTAAAAAATCATGCTCAACTTGATTTTCAACCAATCAACAGCGTGTATTTAGGACTTGCGATTGATTTTTTGACTTGCATTTAAACGCAACTCTTTCTGCAACGGGCCCCTGGTCTAATAACCAGTTCATCCAATAGCCATTTAGTCCATACCATTCGGTCAAATTAGACTGAGTGTTTATTTCTGCAAAAATGAATGAAAATAAAACGAATAGTAGACCGACTGGTTATGAGACGAAATGGTCATAGACGAACTGGTGATTGGATGAAGTGATGATTGGACCAAATGGTTATTGGACCGAATGGTTGTTAGACGAAATGTTGATGGACAGAATGGCATTAGACCATGCGGTGAGTGGACGAGTTGGCAGTGGACAAATTGATAATTTACCATTCATTTCTCTTCATTACAGCGACCACAGACAAAACATAAACGGAATTCAAGGCACAGACACTAAAGCTTACTTGGTTTGTGCACTGCAATATAATTACATATAAAGCAAAAAAAAAAGAGAATCCAAACATGCCATTTGAAAAAAAATTATGACAGACAAACCTGATTGTCGGCATAAAACCAAACTGATAATTTCACTATGACTTTGACATTCTATTGTTATTTTATTAAATACACCAAATATAATTTTGATTCTAGTGGTCAATCATTTCTGTATATCATTTAATGGGGAAGGGGGAATCAGAATTATATATTTGACCAACAGACTGCTACAAACATCCCACAAAAACTGAGAACTTGGGAGAAAAAAAAAGAAAAACAAAATAGATTAAAGTCTGTGAGGTCAATGACAAGGTGTAGACGTAATGCCTATTTTATAGAATAATGGTACATGTATTTGAGAAATATTCTTTTAAAGGAAATACAGATTTTTTTTCCACTGGTCAAGATAACTAGTCAAGGAAAGAATGGTTATGGGTAAAGCGGGTTGTTGGTGTGCAGTACTGATTATATCTATCAGAAAAAACAATATGCATGTTAAAATATAATTTCATATGGTCTAAATATAGCATGTGTATATACAATGAATCAAAATTCAATATTAAGTTTCAAAGTTTGACGGTGAATAAGAATACATTCATATGAATATCCATTGCATATATACATAGGAAATAGCTCATTTGACATTAGAATGACATTGCGTGTACACTTTGATGAAAGCAAGAAATGCAATTAAAGAATTTGTGCACCACATTAAATAAGGCCCACTTCACTACGCGATAATGTGTAGTTATCAAGGCAACTTGTCGTATATCCTTTTTAAGTGACTTAGATATATGAGGGGTGGGGGTATGTTTTTTCAACCTCTAGCTATGCAGCAAGCTAGGTTAAATCCCATCAAAATACAGGCATCAAACTAAACCAAGGCCATGCGGCCTCCAATGCCTGCAGAAATGGCCTTGATGCCTTTTCAAATATTTGTTTAAGGCCATGTAAGTGCCCTTCTTGCCTGCATGTGGCCGTGGCGCCCTGCAGTAATCCAGTGTATGTGTATTGATGACATTTTAATGGCCTTGTATACCCCCCCTAAATTGAGCACCGCCTTTCCTTCAATTGCCTTTTAAAAAATGACCTCGCCTCTTTGAATTCTTAATTTGAGCCCTGAAAACCTACAGCAATTTAAGAAGAATTTCCCACCACCCTACAATCATAGGTTACAATCCCACATACCAATTAAATTTCAACTCTCTTGAAAAGTTAAAGCAAATTGAGAAAATGTGATTAGTATAAAATTAGTAGGAAACAACCCTCATTGTGGTTGGTTTAGCAAGTTAGCGCCTAACAGGCTGCTTGGAATGCTATGAATCCAGTGACCGGGTAATAATAATTGTGAAGCGCTTTGAACAGTCGTAGATTGATAAAGCGCTATATAAATGCCAATTATTATTATTATTAGTATACGTACAATCAGTGCGATCAATATCATTAATTTCAATTTTATATTATTTGCAGCATCCGATGTTGTATAAGATAATCATGCATTTACATATTATGAGATGCAACATAAAAAGGGCACAGTGACTTATCAAAGGCAGAATTCTTAGGAGTTGTTGCAAGAAAATATTTCCGATCAATTTCAAATTCGGATGCTAAATTCCAATTGACATATCTATTGAAAACAGAGAAAATTAATTTTTGTACAATTTGTAGCAAGCAACAGACCAGCAATCAAGCGAATATTTGCAATTAAATTAATCACCAGACATACATGTATGATTGATTTGACCCAAAATTGACCTGCAACTGATTGGTGTTCCTTGCAACACCCCAACAGGTAGACATTGACATTTCTTGCAAGGTCACAAAAAATGAAAGATATAAAGGGAGACTTTTAGAAATGGTTCCATCATCCCCCAAGATGTTAAGATTACAGATAATTTGGTTATATAACTATAAGGCTGTGTTTATGCTTCCACTTTTCAGGCCAGAATCAGTGTTTCCATATGTGATTAGTCCAAAACACAGTTGCCTCCATGCTTCCTTTCATCTGAACGTTTCAAAATGCTGATCGTAAACTCACAAAAAGGTGCGTTTGTAAACGTTGTTTGACCAGAATTAAGCTTTCTGGGGAAGCATAAACAGAACCACTATCGTAAACATGCTTAAATGACGTTATTTGGTACATGCTTCCGGTGAGCTGAAAATCTGCGGGCAAATACAGTTGCATTGCTCCATGGTCGCATGAGTCTCAGCAGTTCATGATTTATTTTATTGATCAATGGACAATTTTAACTTAAAAGTCGATGTTAGTGTTAAGAGTATTTGTAATGTTTAAGCAACACTTATATGGTCATGCGTCATGAGCTCGCCCCCCAAAAAGGGTGATGCTGTTACACATTTTGGCTTCGTGCTATAGTAATTCTTAATTATTTTCAAAACCATAGAGGCTATTCCAACAAATTTAGTATCATTTTAAAGCTGAATTAATAAGGCAATAGCCTGGAAAGTTTAATTGCTGTAGACTTTATAGAACTTGAGTTATAGTCAGGACACCAGAGGTGATGAGGGGTGGTGCCGGAAGCGGCGCCGCCTGTACAAAGTCAATGGGAAAATGCAATTTTTGGGAAAACATCAATATTTTTGTCAAAACTTGGCCTAAACCTACAAACTTGGTATCAAATTAAAGCTAACATAGTCTACTTTACTGTCTAATGATTGAAAAGTAGGTTTGGCCATGTCATAGACCTGTGTGATAAGGTTGAAACATAAAAATCTGATAAATTTGCAATGTCTTAATTTTGACATTTCTTCCAGATTGACACATATTTGAATGACAGTTATTGTTTAGCACTAAACTTGCATCAATTACAAAAAAAAAACACTTCCTACAATTCTGAGGGGATGAAAATACTGCTTAGTATCAAGGCAAATCATCAAAATTATTAACTGACAAAGGTCAATGACCTTCAAACATCCAGAAAATGTGTTACGAATTTTAGAAGGTTTAGCATTATTTTCTTAAAAGCACCAAGTTTGTACATCTTCACTGATGTCTTATTACACATACATATTTCACTAAATACACACACTGACATTCAACAATAAGTGTCTGTGTGAAATGGTCAAATTGACATGTACCTACCTCATATGCTATCATACCAAAGGACTGCATACTATATTTTGGCTTTGAACTCATCAAAACCCGCCATGGCTTTAAACTATCAAACACATGCTATGTGGATGTAATGTGTGCAATTGCACTTCAGAAACTTCTTTCACGAAGCTGCAGTAGTCATATAAATATATGTATGTTTGTACATATAGCATCTGCAAACTTGTTTCAGTCTTTACTCCTGAACCTATAGACATTGTCTCTTGCATGTCATCATCACTTGGCAGATCATTGTAATAAGAGCCTCGGTAAGCAAATTGAGTAACTTACATTTCAATTGTTACTTTTCCTTTGAATTGTTTATGTACCTACATGTACCATCAATTCCTTTTAAAGTGTTAATAACTTATAAATTCTGATGTACAAGGCAAAGAAAACCCAACAAATGTTGGTATTGCAAGCATTATAACACCTGATATATAGTATACGATTCCTGAAACGCATGATTTTTTTTGGCTAAAGTCAGGGTCAATTTTCAGATCACTAATTGAACATGAACCCTACACAATTATATATGGTTAGAAAGGTCTGAATGTGTTCTGTCATAATATAGCATTATTTTTGTCATAGGGGGACTACACAAAATTTTATGACAAAAACCATGAGATTAAAAAAAATATCAGAATTTCCCTATTCAAGTCCATGTAAAACTGTTGCCTTACACCTAATGCTATTTTTGAGTGCAGATTTGGATTCCTTGTGCAATTTCCTTTCAGAAAATGTATACTTTTGCTATCATAGGGTGTATACTTTGCCAGATAAATGTTTTTAAAGTTGAAAGTGCATCGCGAAAGCAAAAATCACCATGTAACACAAAAGGGGGCGACCTCATGACACATGACCATATGTATATTAATGATTAGCAATATATCTGTCATTTCATATATGAAATAATAAGTATATACATTGGGTTCATATGTTATTGATTGCATATTTTGATATTTATTCATGCAAATCAGAATGAACAAAAATAAAGGAGAGAGAGAGAGAGAGACAGTGAAAAGCTGAGAAAATACATACCGGTAAAGAAGTACATACTTTATTATGAGAATGCGTTACTTTTACAATTAATGCCAATAAAAGCATTAGCAATCATAGTGCCATGAGACCAATGAAAAACAAAAAATCCTTTAGCAGATGGCCACTGAATGACAGCTTTTGAAAAATTGCAAGCACCTTGTATATAGCAGTTAAGTCACAAAGAAAATAAAAATTGAATGCAGTTGCATATTATTTTGCAGGAGGAAAAGCAGCAAATTAAAATTTGACAAGACTTCAAAGCCGCAACAGGAAAGGTCCAATAAGTCAGCCAGGATTTATAAAAGCAGAAAAGCCAGCCAGCCAGCAAAAGGAAGAACAAGATCGTTTTCCCACCGGACACAGCACTCCCCAGGGAGTGGGAGGCGTGTTTCCCCTTGGATCTCTCCTGTACAATTTCCATTATTCGCAGGACATCCTCCTCCTCGTCGTGTTCATCATCGGAAGAGCAACAACACTCCGTACTTCGGTAACCCTTATGAGGTAAACGAGGCCTTGGTTACCATAAAGGAAAGAAAATGTGGGGTAAATTCTATTAGATATACTCTACACATGCAGATCCAGGATTTTCCAAGGGGAGGGGAAGGGGGAGGGGTGTGCAGATTTTTAAAGGAAAAAATTAACATCCCCCCCGAAGATCTTCACTTGCAACTCATGCTGATTCATATCACAAAAATTTGGAAAAGGAAAGAGGAGAAAAAAGGTCCTCACTTATACGTAGATGACCAATTCCCCTAATGAAAATTTGAAAAGGAAAGAGTCCCTTTACAAAAATTTTACACAAAAAAAGGTTCTAATTTGCATGAGCACAATATATTTGTTATGGCTCCTCTCTACATGTACCTGGATCTGTCACTAGTAACGTGATCTACATGAATAGTGCATGTAAATGTACACAACAAATATGGGATGAAACGATATACAGAAGCATTATAAATCTACAATGTATAATAACAATGACATACATAAAATGTAAAACAGTATTTCAACAGTAAAAAAAATCTGTTTGAAATCTAGTACGATTGAATTATCAAAAAAGATATTCATAAAATCCTGAATTGGTTTTATTCATCAACAAATGAAAAAAAAAAAAAACAGCAATCCACCATTCAAAAAAAAATCCTTGACACACCAAAAGCTATGTATACTCAATGCCCGATTGAAAAAAGATATAAACATGTACAATCCTTTCACCAACATAAAAAAACGAGTGTGTCAAACAAACATGAACCAGAAAGCTAGATTGAGTAAACAATTCGTAATGAAAGAGCTCTTTTAATTGTTAAAAGGAATGAATGTGTTTTTTTTAATGTTTTTGTACTGATCAGGGGAGCTCATGAAATCAATAATTATTGCAGTTTTCTAGAGCAGGACTTTATAAGAATTAAAGGTCAAGTCCACCCCAGAAAAAGTTGATTGGATTCAAAAGAGAAAAATCCAACAAGCAAAATGTTGAAAATTTCATAAAAAACTCAGATGTTTAATAAGTTATGACATTTTAAAGTTCTCTTATTTTTCATGAACAACTCAGTGACATGCAAATGAGACAGTCGATGATGTCACTCACTCACTCTTCGTTTTTTATTGTTTGACTGAACCATACAGTATCAAAACAATGCTTGTTTCACTTGACGATAAGCAGAAAAATTAGAATATATCATATTTCATAAGATAAAATACAAAGAAATAGTGAGTGGATGAGGTCATCAGTCTTCTCATTTGCATACCGACCAGGATGTGAATATAACTATTCCGTGAAATTATGCAAAACTTGAAAGAATAATAATTTTCTTATTTTACATCCGATTTCGATGAAATTTTCAGTGTTATGCTTGTTGGATTTTTTTTTTTCATTCAAATCAACTTTTTGTTAGGGTGGACTGGTCCTTTAGAAAAAGATTCTATCAGTATTTTCAATGGAGTTGAATTTTAAACTCTCCTTTTCTGCATAACTTCAATACCTCTTTCTTTGATTTTTCAAAGCAGTAACATTACCGGTATTTAACTTCCTTATATCTCTGATTATTCCCTCTCCACTCTGAATCAGCCATTATTCAATTTGAAAGAATAAAATCCTCATTTTCTCTGCCGAATCCATGTCAATTGCATATTAAATGAACGCAACATATATTTAAAATATTTACTACAACAATGTCTTTTCTCTGCCACAGCACTCAATTTTTTTTTTCTGTCACAAATTTCTGCACGTACAAAAAAAGCCCCACAAATAAATAATCAAGTGTTTCAAACACTTTGTTCTTTCTCTTGAATTTTTTTACAACAGAAATGACGGACATATCACTGATTGCATAAAATATTTCAGTGATCGAGTATACTGATGTAAAAATGGAAAAGGGCAGTTTTAAACAGTTATGATGGGAATCCTAACAAAATGGCAAGTGGTTCTAATGGCAAAAAAAAAACAAACATATTTTTTATAAATTACAATCACTATACTTGTGGGATTGGATTTTCAAAAAGGTAGTATCTAGAAGGATATATTGTAATGAACGTTAATACTAACTCCAATGTCTGCCCTTATAAAAATAATGGCGTTTTCATCTTTTTCTAAATTTCTTTCTCATGTTTTGCTTTTAGGAGAACCCATTCACTGGCATTGATGTTATATTTTCCATTATATGATATATATATTTCTAAGATATTTTTTTTCTAAACTTCCATTCGGCTTTCCATACTGTTTTTATGGAAATCCATTTTTTTTAATACCAAGGTTGGACTTCCCAGTGAATATAAGCACATTGGTTGCACAAGCTGAACATTGGGTTATCAAGTAATAAAAAGACTGATTAGTGTGTGATATTGGATATATTATCGTGGTTAGAATTAAGATATATGTAACGAATGAATTTCTGAATAATGTTTTAAAGCCAAATTGGCACTGTGTAGTTCCATAATGATTGAGCAATGATGTTACTTTTAATAATTTCATTTAAAAGTGAAATAATGTTAATTATGCAATGAGTAAACAAATCAATGGAAATCATTAATGCATTTGATGGACACCATTCATGTCATGCTATTCAAATCCTTGTTTGAAACTTCTTTTAAACACTCACTGCCCTGATTTCACAGACATTAATTTTGCAAAAAAGTTTGTAAAATTTACTTAAAAACACTTTTCTGATTTGTGAAATACGATTTCTAAATATCTGGTTTATCTTTATATGCTTCTTGTTAATAAAACATCCATATTTTTTATCACTTGATCACTATCAATTATTCGGAATATATATCGGGTTAGTGGCTTGATAATTAGAAACTAATTCCAAGACTTTAAAACTTTAAAATTAAAGAAGGTAAACATTCAATTTCCCCTACTCTCCTTCATTTCTAAGTTTAAGTATTTTGTTACCAAGGTTATTCCTTTCATCTGACCAATCAATCACACGACAGCCATGCGAAACCTTTCACCAACCCAGGCAGCTTTTATCCACTTGGTCTACTAGCAGATGGTCTAATTCTTGGGTCGTCTAAACAGTGGTGAATCCAACCTGGGGCCCACTGCATAAAAGTTACTATCATGAAAACTTTGCCACCCAATCCTTGATCCCGATTTGCTCTTGAGCATCATTACCACCACTGGATGGCAAAGTAATCAGCATACTATTTTAGAAACTTTAATATGCAACAAGGCCTTGCTTGGGCACAATACCCATTTCAGGGACCGTATTTTTCATGCTCAATACATAGCCTCAAAACGTGTTTCTACTCCGACTAGATCTGCCCATGTTTAATACCATCGTGACAAAAACACACATGGTTTTTCACCAATTTGGTCCAATTGCTGTTTGTGCTATAAATCATCACTACTTATTTGGACTAACTAGCATTTCGTCTAATGCAGAGATCATATAGACTGAACTGTGTTAGACCCAAGTGAACATTAGACCAAATGGGAATAGACTTTTGTACTGGAAATTAGGCAAAATGGAAAAATGGGGTAAGTGGTAATTAGACCAAATGGTAAGAAACAAACAGGGCCCCGTTGCGAGTGATCCCATCAATCGCAACTATGGAAAGCCAGCAACGTCAACAAGTCTTGTGTGTTTGTTCAAAATATTTTCTAGCTATGATGTATATTCATGCATTCATCGTTTTCTTAAAA
Organism: Lytechinus variegatus; assembly: GCF_018143015.1. NCBI lineage: Eukaryota > Metazoa > Echinodermata > Echinoidea > Temnopleuroida > Toxopneustidae > Lytechinus > Lytechinus variegatus. Next base: position 10,439,715 of record NC_054752.1, read on the forward strand.
ATTCACTGTGCTTCTCTTCGTTTACAAAGGACATTGTGCAAAATTCCTGTAGAAAAATTAGTGACACTGATGATTGATTAGATCAATCGTAACTCTTTGTGAGACGGGACCCTAGTTGTAGACGAACTAGAATTAGACCATGTGGGATATGAGGAAAAAGTGGAAAGTAGACCAAGTGGTTGTAGACTAAACGCCAATTCACCACCAGGGACCCGCAACACAAAGCTTAGCAATAATCGTAGAACATTTTTTCCATGATTGATTCCATTGACTACAATATACAATCAAACATAAAAACACAAGCATATGATTAATCGCTAACCTTTGTGTTACGTGACCCAGAACTCCCCAAAACAAAAAACGTTAGACATGAAGGATACACAAAATGTGAGAAGCTTGACTGAATATTTGTGAGAAGCATGATAGATACAGCGAAAAAAATTAAAAAAAATCATTTTACTGACTCTGGAAACAGCGGATCCTCCATCATCCGTCGTTTGCATGCCAACATGAAATTCTCGCAAGTCTATTCATTAATATTCAATGTGTCAAGGTAAGAAAAGGTGAAAAGGTTAATATCAAGTAGAGTTAAAAACCAAATGTGGTAATAAAAGATATACATCCTCAGTTGTCATGAAATTCAAACTCATGTTCTGTACAAGAAGCGTTGCAACTGATTGAACAATTGCTTTTAAATCTCCGGTAAGAATGTACACAATGCAGTCAATCATTAAAATCTATTCTGTGATCAATGGTAAACCTTTATGATGCATACACCCTGGCATGGTATAAACAACTTACAAGAAAAAAGAAGGAAAAATTAATGCAAAATAAATGTTAAAATCAAGATTATTCTGTTTCTATTCGAACAAATCTCAATTCAATGTTTTGACTTTGCTGAATGCTATTCAAATTCCAATTTGATGTTAACGGTCAAATGCTTTATATAGGGAAAGCATATGGAACATGTTTGTGTTATCCTCTATGCAGTTGGCACTGTTAATGGAAGTCTTCACATAAGATAGCTCACTCATAAAAATGACAGAAAATAAATGTAAGTATTCATATTTACTGTCAATGTTTTAATCATCTACCAATTACCATCTGAGCAACTGTAACAATTTCAAGTAAATTCATGCATTCAATTTAATATAAAATCACGCAATCAAACGATTAAATATATATACTTCTGAATGAAGGTATTGTTCGAGAAACACATCAAAATGTGGAACATATTAATCAGTGCATCACGCTATCTAGAGAGAAGAGGTTTAATGTTTTAAAGGACAAGTCCACCACAACAAAAATTGATTTGAATAAAAAGAGGAAAATCCAGCAGGCATAGCACTAAAAATTTCATCAAAATTGGATGTAAAATAAGAAAGTTATGTTATTTTCAAGTTTTGCTAAATTTCACAAAATAATTCTGCGCACATCCTGGTCTGTATGCAAAATGAGGCGACTACCGGTAATGATGTCATCCACTCAATATCTCTTTTGTATTTTATTGCATAAATATAATTTTCTCTTCATCGTCCTTTCAAACAAAGTTCTATTCCTCCCTGATCAAGTGGAAGTACCATTGTTTTAACATTTTATGGTTCATTTATCAAGTTGGTCCTTACTGTCAAATCTGTAAAAATTGAAATATTGCATAATTCAAACAATAAACACAAAAGAAATAATGACTGAGGGACATCACTGGCTATCTCATTTGCCTGTCACTGAGATACGCATAACTGTTTTTTGAAAACTATGCAAAAAAATTGAAATGTTTCTAATTTTACAAACATCCGATTTCGATGAAATCTTCAGTGTTATGCTGTTTGATTTATCTCTAGGCCTATTGATTCAAATCAACTTTTTCTGCAGTGAACTTGACCTTTAATGTTCACAAAATTATGCAGTATTCTTAACTACAAGATACTTATAGAGAAATGAATGAATGTGAATATATCTACTGTCTAAAAGGTGCAGTGTCTCTATTAGTATTAAAGATATTTTTCACTCATTAATGTTGCTAAAGTATAATCTATGAAACCTAATTATTCAAACTCAACTCACCCTCTGTTCCGGTAAACATGTCCCAAAGCATTCTAGGAGTAGCGGCTCAGCATATACAGATGTCCTGAAATCATGATAAGACAGCTTTCCGTCGTGATCAATATCCTACAAAAAAATGAGGAAAACATCATAAAAATACATGATCTCTTTTTACAGTCATTTCATTGAATATTTTGATCTTGGTGTTGGGATAAAATTATATCAGTTTAACACATTTAAATGAAGTTTGACATCAAATCAATCTCACTTGTTTGTTGAACTATCAATAATATCATTTGGATTGTTTCCGCTCTCTCAGATTAGGCGTTTGAGCTACCCTGTTTGTATGGCAATCTAAGTGCTTCCAACATAAGCACAACACCAGCAAAACACCAAAGTTGAAACCATGCACCCATTGTCGTTGTTGTTTCATTGCACCTCGGATAGGACATTAAATGGAGGTCCAGCTGTAGACGAGAGACACAACCTTTGCACATTAAGAACCAACTGGACTATTCATGTCATTAGATCAAACCCTTGTTAGAGGACAACCGCTTCTCAGATTTTGAACTGCGGTTATATACCCTTGTTCTGAAAAACCTTTTTAGAGGATCCAAGATATTTCATTAAAAGTGCTATCAACCCTGGTAATCCCCCCTGGAGGGGGGGGGGGGGCAGTCAAATATATTGCTGTACACATGCGTGACCAAGTATGCAAAATAACCCCCTAAACAACCTTTTCACATGCTTTATTTACACATTTCGGCGGCCCCTAAAAGATGTCGCCAAAATATGACCTCGGAGAAAAAGCTTGGTGAAAAAACATACCCTAAACACGTACGTTTGGCTAGTCTTTAAAAAAAAAGCTTTGGGGGAAAAAACATACCCTAAATACATTTGACCCTGCAATTGACCATTGACCAGTCTTTCAAAACCACCCTTTTTATTGAAAATCTGTGTTTTTGATACCCTTAAAGAGTCCATGCACGGACCGATCCAAAACTGAAAAACACCCCTTTAAACAAGTTTTTTTTGGTCACGCGTGTGTACAGCAATATATGTGCCTCCCCCCCCCGGTAATCCCTCTAATGTAACTTTTTATATCCATAGGCCTGAGCTTTAAGCCAGAGTTTAACGATTCCAGCAGCTGTGATAATATGTAAGAGCAGCTCTGCCTGCAGCAGGCCCTTCAGAATGAAATTATTGTATTTGATAATCAGGTTTTCACAGGCACATTAGAAATCCAATGTTCCTTTGTCTTCAATTTTGAATGAAGAAAATTGATCCCAAAATAAGGAAACTATTAAAGAGAATGAAAATGATGCAATTAAAATAAAAATAATGTCTACAAGACAGAAAGAAAGGAAGGATGATACACCTACGGTCACAGTGATTCAGTTTGTTTGCCTCCCAGGCACAGGCAATTAGCGTTCAACAAATAAATCAAATACCATTTTCTTGATGAGGATCTCAACCAGATCTTTGATTCCCTCCTCAGGGTCTTCCTCCGTCGGTTGCTTCACGATCGATGTCTTTAGAAGATGAAACATCTCCTCTCTTGAAATATGGCCATCACTGTTGAGATCATACACCTGGAAACAAACTGCATAAAACAAATGTAACACATTAGAACCAGAAATTAACATAGTAAACAAAACACAAGATATTAGTGTTGTCAAAGGAGGGGTATATTGTTAGCTTTCTAATTTGATTTACACCCCTAAATTAAATAAAATATCAATACAAGATAAAAATTTTCAAGGGGAAGTTTAACCCACTACTGTTTGTTTTAAATTTTGATGTATGCCTCTAACCAACATTAAGAACATAATACACAAAAATAGCAATATCTAATCAAGGACTAGCGAGGAAAGCTTCATGACAGAAACTAGTTTTTCTTTTAGTTATCCTCAGGCACTAGTTAGTGGTACCTGTTGTTTATATTCTTGTTTTTCTTTTGCCTGGAAATAAAATCAATAAAAATGAATAAAAATAAATAAAAATGAATAAAATAAACATTGTGACTGATTTTAAGGACATAGTCATAATCTAGTAATGAATTGAAAGGGTAGCATGTGCTGCTAATTATGTTTGCCCAACTTCAAATAGGCTTAATTAATGCATTACAAATCTTGATAATGGTATCTGTTCCGGCTGAATTTCAGATATATTTATTCATTCAGGCATGGGGTTATGCAGTTGGACAAAATATACAAATATGAGGAGTTGCTCATTCATATTTAGTTAAAATTTGAATTGTAGTAATCAAATTATTTTTGATTGCTGAATGAATATTGAACAATTCAACGAACGAAGAGAGGACAAATTGGCCCTAACAAGTGGAATGTTCCTGGTACCATCAAATATATGGCACAATACCGTCTGCACAACAAGTCTGGCACAAAAGCCAATCTACTTTTGGTTAATATGGCAATATGCTCTGATATATGTTGGAGGCATATTATGCAATTAAACCAAAATACATATTTTCAGTGCGCAGCTAAGAGGCCCATATGTAGATTATGATCAATAATAATCAATAATAAATATTGAATATCAGCCCTCTAAAGTTGGATTGCTTTTATTCCAAAAGCCAATTTAGAAAGGAAGTTCTTACATGAATACTTACATTCAATTTTCTGTTCCAGGTTTCCTTCCAGGTAGACGGAGAGACCGGATAACCACTCATCCTTGGAGATGCAGGCATCGTTATTCTTATCAAATGCCCTCAGGACTGTCAATAAAATACACATTAATAAATGTCAATCAAAAGCACTCCCTGTGGTCCTGTGATGTTCTATGAAAAAAGAAAGTTTGGAGCCAGGTCAGTACATTCCTAAAACCTTTTTTATTTTTCTTATCAGAGTGTTTCTCCCAGTGCTGTTGAGCTTAAGTACAGTTTCTAATAAATGGAACAAGAAACTTATCATTTCAGACTTAAAAAAAAAATTTGAAGGAAAAACATCCCCAACAGGCTTATGACAAGAAAGTATTGAAAATACCCAGTGACATGGCATAATTTGCTCTTACACATTTTCTCTGGTCTTAATATCCCATAGGACATAGGTTAAGAGTTACGATCGTAAAAAAGCTTTGGGTTCAGACTTCAGAATAATGTAAAGATAATAATTACGGTTCATATAGTGTAAGTGGTTAGATTTTATGTTTTGCTTAACATGCAGATTTTCCATCCGGAGTAATTGTCGCCAGAGCAAAAGTCGCCGAAGCAAAGGTCATGGAGCCATTTATCCATCTTATCTTTAAAAGTGATAACACTCACCTCTGTCCATTATAACATCATCTGTCATCTTAAATATTCTGTGGAGCACGTCTCTAAACTGTGATCTATCCAACTTTCCTTCTTTCTGGGTACCGATATTGTCTTTGGTTAGATCTTTGAACATTTTTTCAAGGGACTCTCTTGATTCTTTTAGAACTGTAAAAAAAATATACACATGTAAGAATAGAAAAGTGTGAAAATTTACAACAAGTGGAATGCCTCTGGCCGTCTCACCTGCATCATGCGGTTCAATATAGCAGCAGTGCTCACTTTGAATACTACTCTAACTCGCACAAGATGTTCAGTGATACATGGTTACTCTTATTTCCCTTTTTTATGAACTAGACCAATAAACTTACAGAGATATGATGGTTATTCAACAAAAAACCCCAACATGGCCAAAGTTCATTGATCGTACATGACCTTTGACCTTGATCATGTGACCTGAAACTCGAACAGGATGTTCAGTGATACTTGATTACTCTTATGTACAAGTTTCATGAATCAGATCCATAAACTTTCAAAGTTATGATGGTAATTCAACAGATACCCCCGATTCGGCCAAAGTTCATTGACCCTAAATGACCTTTGACCTTAATCATGAGACCTGAAACTTGCACAAAATTTTCAGTGATGCTTGATTACTATTATGTCCAAGTTTCATGAATCAGATCCATAAACTTTCAAAGTTATGATGGGAATTCAACAGATATCCCCAATTCGGCCAAAGTTCATTGACCCTAAATGACCTTTGACCTTGGTCATGTGACGTGAAACTCATGCAGGATGTTCAGTGATACTTGATTAACCTTATGTCCAAGTTTCATGAACTAGGTCCATATATATTCTAAGTTATGATGACATTTCAAAAACTTAACCTCAGGTTAAGATTTCGATGTTGATTCCTCCAACATGGTCTAAGTTCATTGACCCTAAATGACCTTTGACCTTGATCATGTGACATGAAACTCTAATAGGATGTTCAGTAATACTTGATTAACCTTATGGCCAAGTTTTATTAACTAGGTCCATATACTTTCTAAGTTATGACATCATTTCAAAAACTTAACCTCAGGTTAAGATTTGATGTTGACGCCGCCGCCGCCGTCGGAAAAGCGGCGCCTATAGTCTCACTTTGCTTCGCAGGTGAGACAAAAATGTTTTAAAATTGTCCCAAAAGTACCTACACTCTGTTAGGCAGTTGATATATGGACATAGCTTTAGATGAAATTGGACCAAATTATATAATGGTAAAATTCCTGAATACTGAAGGTATAAAGCCTTTAGAACATGAAATTCAGCAGCAAATTGCTTTCAGTCTAGAGGTAAGAACATTAGGTCAAAGCTCTACACTACACTGACGTAATGGAGCAGGTTCAAGTTCATTCTAGTTGGCAAACATTAATTTTACGAATTAAAAGTATTTTCATGAATTTTGACAATAACAAGGAACTTGACTACCGGTATGTGATCTGGTGGATTCAGATGACGGCTGAGTGTAAAGATATAGATCAAGGCCAAGATGTAGAATGCTATTTACCAATTTTATCAAAATTTCAAATTTCATATATTACTGGCTTTGACTGTGCAAAGTGTGCTTACAAGTATACCTTGCTTGACAATACACAAACATATGACATTGTATGGCTTTTTGGTTGATTCTTAACTGCTTATAGAGGGCGACAGACTCTATGTAGCTTACATGTAGCTACCAACAAAGAAAGCGAGATGGCTATGTAAACATCTGCAAGTTTTTCTCATCTTCTCAAAATATATTTCTTGCTTTTTAAATGAATATTTCTTAAAAAATGAAATCGATATTCTATAAATGATGCCCATTTACATGATTTAGGGCTCGATCTTTTACAAGGAAAGTAGAAATCTCGGGCCCATAACTGCATTGTTGACAGCGGTATACGCACATGAATGAGGGACAATCCCTGGCTATGTAGAGAGTAAGGATGCATTAGAAAATGATTTTACTCTCTAGTACAGGAGTTGCCTCCTGGTAGGCATGGTCATAGCGCACTAGCATGTTCTTGCGGATGTGCACAAAATTTGTATAGGTGCGTTGGTTTGCCTGTCACTGCATTGATGCCAAAATTGCAGTGCATCGCTAACGTCTAAGGCAGGGCGGAATACTCAATTTCCCCCTCTGTGATTCTTCTTCTTCAAGCTACACTGACTGCCTCCTTCAATCCTGATGATTTTTGCAGTATTGTAGTACCGGCAGGTGCAATGCACCAAATGACCACCCTACTCTTTGACGAATAGTGTATTGGTTTTAACATGCATAGCATGCATAGGTTGTGACTCTCCTATACACGGGACCAACATTTGCGACCTTTCCGATGGACGGAGTGTTTTCTAACTGCATTCACACCTGCACTGAGCACAGCTGTGAGACAGGCTAACACACAACGTTAAGCATCAGTTTTTTTTTTTTTGTTAGACGTCCTCCGGCATGCTGTGGTGCTCGAACCCATGCACGTTAAGATCTACAATCTTATCAGGAACAGGCTCTCTAACCGACTGAGTTACACTCCTCAGCATTGTACCCCTGAACAATGCATATAACAGCATCGTAACTGGCTGGATTTTATCTAGATTTTTATACCAAATTTAGCTTCGAAATCCAACATTATCTGCTAAAAATAAGTTCAAATCTATCGATGATTCAGGCTATTCAATAGTTTATTTTACGTTTCACATTTTTTCACATTTTATGAATTTTGCGTTCAAATGGTAACGAAATAAGGATCGTTTCGAAACTTGAAATGATGAAGCTTTGATGTGTACTTAGGCCATATTAGACCTGCGCAGGGCATCGCCCTATGGCTCACCCAAGGTTCATTACCATCCTGCCTGTGGGGAATCTACAGGTAGGACTATGGACAGTATGCCAATAATGGCTACCGTATACAGCAGACAATTTAACGTTAAAAAAAATCATTAAAATATCACTTTTGTGATCAAAAATACTAATTTCCATACAGTTTCAATGTATTTTTCATTAGTAACTTGGGGGTAATTTTTCTATTCACCAGAGCGTTAATAAACTTGAATTTTGGGCATATTTTTGTGTACGCCCTCTATTTGTGGAAAGTAATATGGCAATATTATGGTGGTCCCCAAGTCTGCGCACCTAACGGTTTGAGTTAAGATTTAACATGAATTTCATTTTATTTCCCAAAATCTTTCAGTTGATAATGTTTCTTACATTATTATAAGTGTACCAAATATCTCATAAAAATTTTTAAAGAAATATATGATTTTCTTGGAAAAAACCACTCATTCAATTAACAAGGTTATGATATAACCTTGTTTTCAGTTACATCTCCATGTGTGCCACAATAAGGGTGGCAATTTTGGCTTATTTTCTCTTTTTGATTTCTTTGTCTTCTGCTTGGCGACAGCACGCAAATCCCGCGATTTGCGTGCTGTCGCCAAGCGGAAGACAAAGAAATCAAGATGGCGATGTAAACACGGAAGTAAGCTCTTTCCATCTTTTCAAAACAAATCTCTCGTTTTTTAATGAATTCTTCTTTAAAAATGAAATCAATATCGCAGAAATGTTCGAAATGAAGTTGGACCCCATGTACGTTTTAGGGCTAGATCTATTAGAGGGAAAGTAGAATTCTCGGGGGCGAAAGTTTCTGGTCTTGTACCCGTATGTGTGGAAATATAGGTAGGGCTCCCAGGCGTTAGTGGGGAGTGACTCCATACGTACAGTATATAACTTTCACTCCCCAAAACGCCACAGGCTAGGTAGGAGAGAACTTTTCGTTTTTTGAGTTCCCTGGGTTAACTCAAGTCAAGTCGGACCTTCAGGTAACCCAAGGAACTCCGTCTCGATCGGCCATTTTCTTACAATTCATAACAAAAATGGCCGATCGAGACGGGGGTAGGACTCTAGGAGAGAACTTTTTGTTTTTTGAGGTTCCAGTCTGTGCCCAGATGTCAGAAAAACTGCCACTCGTTAGACCATTATCCATATAATCGTGGTAAGTGCTTGATTTCTGTTTTAACTATTTATTCGGAGAATTATTTTGACCATACTTCACGCTTGTCAGGTGAGTATGCCAAATTTCACATATGATGGGGTGTCCAAACATCCCGCACTTTTCAAAAATATTCATCAGGCTTAATTTTGTCCACAAATTATTCATAATTTATACAAAACCAATTCAAGAAATAGTTATCACATTGACGGCAAGATCGTAAACTATAAAATCATGGACGAAAATGTAAAGTAGGTCACGGGGTTTCGCCGGTATCGCGATCTCAAAATTCTATTCCGATCGGCGAATGCGGGCTGTGCTGGAGAACCGTTCAGAAAAAGTGTGACCTAACTTCGCGCACCAAAGCTTTTGTGGAGATTTAAACAAAAACTCAAGCTCAAAAAGTGAAATATTTACATCAGATTGATGGCAAAATGCTATAGAATCGGTTAGTACCACATTTAATTCACATTTTTGATGATTTCTGCTTGTAAAATGGTTATATCGTGATGCTTGTTGCTTTCTTCAAAACGGGCGCTAACGGTGACAAATTTACCAATATTTTGCCAATATTTTCATGACATGAATACTGGGGCCCGTTTCTCAACACATGGACAAGTTAGTCATATCTTTATCCACCAACCACGGAGTTAGTTCCAATCTTACTAAACCTGTTTCTCGAAAGGCTTCCTAACTAAAATACCTTGATATCGATACTATCGGTAAAAATGTTGTTGTTGTTGTTGTTGTTTTAGCTTATACGGCGCGTGTCATTCAGTAGTGAATATTTGCGCCAGCATAATTTGCGGTAATTTTATTTATAAACTTTTCTGTACTTAAATCAATTCAGTAAAAGTCAGGTACGGCGCTGCATTATTCGCGCAATTTTGGAGATTCACAACAGACTGTCATCACAAATCACTTAACCACTTCAGATGTATTTTCTGGCCAAGCCCGGATCGGTACATTGATCAGGTTTCTCAGCTACTGCATGATGCGCATGCGTAGCCTTAGGCCCCCCCAATACCAGTCAAGGCTGTGTGATGTCTGTTGACGAAATGATCTCCTTCAACCGAGTTTCAAAATAGCTCTATGTTAATACAAATGGTTAGGTTCGAGACAAAACAAACGTTCTGAGTCTTGTGCAGTTATCGTGCATTGGGTTAATTTTCACATCTCATAGTTTGTTCAATATATCAAATATTTACAAATTAATAAGATCATACGGAAGACATATGTAATGCATTCATATCTAACACGTATATAATTATATATATATATATTTTCCAACATGGGTTTATAATACTCAACAAACACATCAATATTCATATATGAATGGAACTAATACAACGTTCAATTATTTCAATTAACAATAATGACTCGAATATACTATGTGAATCTTTGGGTCCTTCTTACGAAGGATACCAAAGCTTTTTGATGCGAGTACTCTGCTGAATTGAGAAGTCTCTTTATATCCAATTCGCTTTCATTTATTTCAAGTAAGAGCCTTTCCCTTTCTTGTGAGTATTCTGGACATTTTGTGAGATAGTGGAGAGTTGTTTCCGGCACAGCACAGAATGAGCATAGACCTGTTTCATGATTGTTGACAAGCCGTCTATTCTCGTTAAGATCAATATTGTTCATTCGGAGACAATGTAAAATAGATGTGCTATATCTCTGGTTTAGAACACATTTGAAAGTTTTCAAAACTGATTTTTGAATGTCCTTCAAAGGTGATAGTGTTTCATCCCATTTTTTTTGCCATATTTGTGTGAAGTACGTTTTAAGAATGCAGTTTGATTCATGCTTACTAATTTTGTTATTTACATCAATTTGGCTGTGCCGTAAACCTTGTTTGGCTGCGATATCCACCACCTCATTGTTCCTGATATCACAATGACCTGGGATCCATTCAAAATACACTGTTATTCCTTTATTATACAATTGTGTATACATTAACAAAATTTCATTCACAAAGTTAGTTTCTTTTTTAGTTTTGATTGCCTCTAGTGCGCTGAGTGAATCACAAAATACGACCGCTCCTGTATAAAGGCCAGGTAACTGGTTCAACCAATTTAATGCTAGTATAATCGCTGCAAGCTCTGATCTATAAGACGATGTATTATCTTGGAGTCTCATTGAATGTATATATTTATAATAGGGTACGTGAAATGCTGCTGCTGCTTTTCCTGTTTCAGGAGACTTCGAACCATCAGTGAAGATTTGTAAGAAGTTAGACCACTTCTTGTGTATTAATTCAAGACTTGTTTGTTTCTGGAATGTTAAATTGTCACTTTTCGATATATAATCAGATATCTCCGTGGATATTATTGGTGACCGGTAATGCCAATATGGTATAAAAGTATATGAGTACATATATTCAATTTCATATTGGAGAGGTTGGGGTAATTTCGATATTCTTTCCTCGAACGGCTTCCTCGTGTTCTTGTCAGAGTAAAACTGAAACTGCCAACAGTCTTGAAGATCTTGTTTCAATGGATGATTTAGTATACTATCTATGCGTTTCTTGAGTCTTACGCTCAGCATTTCACGTCGTATATCTAGGGGCATTTCTCCAAGTTCTACTTGAAGAGTTCGAAGGGAAGTGCCCCTTTTTGCTCCCGCGCATATGGCGAGTGCCTGATATTGGCAGGAGTTAAGAATATTTTTAACATTTGTGGTTGCAGAGTCATAAGCCTCACATGAATAATCCATGAGTGACCGAATAATTGCCCGGTATACGTGGAGTAGTTCTCCAACATTACCACAGAAATTGGCATAAGATAAGCATTTCAAAATGTTAATTCTCTTTTTACATCTTTGAACTACTTCATGTATGTGGGGTCTCCATGTTAGCCTAGAGTCGAAAATAGTACCAAGATATTTGTACTCCTTCCTTGGCGTTAGGAGGTTGTCCCCCAAATATATCTCGAGACATGGATCATATCGAGGGGAATGAGAAAAAAGTACGGGAACCGTCTTTTCACAAGAAATTATCATTCCCCAAGAGAGAAACCAATCATAAAGTATATTTAGATATTCCTGGATTTCTTTGGTACCCTCTCTTATATCATTGGCAGATTTCCATATTACACAATCATCGGCATAAAGGAGATTGTGGATGGTTGGTGAAATTGGAATATCGTGCACCATAATATTAAATAATTCAGGACTTAGGCTACTGCCTTGAGGAATTCCATTATTGGTTTCCATAATGTTAGAAAGATGATCCCCTACTCGAACTTGAATAGTGCGATGTGTCAATAGATTTTTTAAGAAAAGTAGAATGTTTCCTGTAAGACCTAATTTACTTAATTTGACTAGGAGTCCCTTTGTCCATAGGGAGTCAAATGCTTTCTTTATGTCTATAAAGATTGCTAATGTTTTAACACCAGTTTTCAAATTCTTTTGAATTTCATTCTCAAGATGAACAATGTTATCAATTGTTCCTCGACCTTTGCGGAATCCATTCTGTATAGGAGATAGTAAAACGTGTTTTTCAAGGTACATTTGAAGTCGTTTTTTTACCATACTTTCCATAATTTTGATGAAACAAGACGTGAGTGCAATGGGTCGATAAGAATCTGTTTTGGATGGGTTTTTGTCATGCTTTAACATGGGAATAAGTATGGAGTGCTTGCATGGCACTGGTATTGTACCGGTTTCCCAGATCCTATTTATAACATATAACATCATATGTTTAAGGGACTCCGGCAGGTGCTCGTACACTTGATAACCTATTCCATCTTCTCCTGGAGTTGAGGGTTTCTTACTTTGTAGGATACTTTCTAACTCTATCATCTGAAATTGTTCGTTGATTGCTAGAGGCATGTTACCTGTGTTCTCGAAAGGAAGATTTTCAAACTGCCTATTGATCTCTTTATCCGAACTGTCAGCATTGGTAGTTTCTCCAACTTGTACAAAAGATCGAGCAAAAGCGTTGGCTTTGTCTGTATCACTGAGAAGCGTTTCTCCATTCTCTAAGAACAATACAGGCATGTTACGCCTTGTTGGATTAGGCACACCTTTCAATCTTTTAACGAAACGCCAAATTTGACCAAGTGGAGTGAAGCGACTCAATTTAGAGCAGTATAACTGCCAATACTGACGTTTGGCAAGTCGAATTTCTTTTTGAGCTTCAGCTTTCTTTTGCTTATAACTAATCAGGTTCTCAGTTGATAGACATTTTCTTAATTTATTTTTCGCTTTATTCCTTTCTTTGATTTTTAAGGAACATTTCTTTGTCCACCATGGGACTGGATTGCGATGCGCCCTTTTCTTAATGGGTGCCGATTCATTTAGAGACATTGCTAAAATGTCCATAAATCTTTCATAAAGAATATTAACATCAATAGTATTATTCATATAATATTGTTTATAGTTTTTCTCACATATATTACTAAAATTATTCCAGTTCATGCCTTTCAGGGACCATTTGTATTTAGTCTCTCTGTCTTCGTCTTGTTTCGAGATCTGTTTACCGGTATAAATTTCTGTTATAACTGGAAAGTGATCACTTCCAAATTTATTAGGAAGGGTGTACCAATGACGGTTCGTAGCTAAGGAAGTGGAGATGATAGATAGATCTAAACATGAGGTTTTTCCTGTTACAGGATTCAATCTTGTACCTGAACCATCATTAAGAACCATCAAATCATGATGCATAAGGAAGTCTTCTATCAAGAGCCCATTATTATCTGTTGTATCGCTTCCCCAAAGTGTATTGTGGGAGTTAAAGTCCCCTAATAATAACAATTTCGTAGTGTCCTTAACATGGAGCAATAAAGTATTTAGAATGTTTTCGTCTATTCTCTTACAAGGATTATAATAATTGACAACGGATAAAGTAAAATTATGCATATATAAATTTATCAATTGCATTTCTATATCTGCATGTATTGTAGGATAATCGTAGTGAACAGAGTCGTGAACATATAATGCACATCCACCACCTCGCTGCTTATCTCTATTTCTAGCGAAGCAGCTATAATTCGGGATGTGGAGTATATGTTCCTCTGAAAACCACGTTTCTTGAATGCAGATGAGGTGGAAAGGTGTATTCTTATTACATTCTAAATACTTTATTAACTCATCACCGTGTCCAATCATACTTTGTGCATTCCATTGTAGGACTAAAAGTGCAGTCATGAATGAATTAATTAGCTCGCTCTTGATGAATTGGTAGCCATAAGTTTTTCAACAGAAGACTCAATGAGAGTTACAACTTCGGCTTCTGAATGTTCTTTGAAGAAAATCATAAACAATTTTACAAAGAAAGTAATTAGATCTTCATTGGATGCTGACATCAAGAAATTCTCTTTTGCCAGGGGGGTTGGCATATATCTATTAGTTTCAACCTGTTTCACTTTATTTTCTACTAGGGTTGGGCCAGGGAGATCCACTTGTGCGGATTCATGAATTGGAGTTGAATCATGAATTTCAGCCTCGATTGTTATCTCATTCGGTCGACTTTCCTTGCTTCCAATGTCTTTTTGAGCATTTTTGGAGTTAGGCTTGACAGCCTGTGCATAGGAGGGCGCGCTATCATTATTAGCAAGATTTTTGTCATTTTGCATCCCATTGTATTTTTTGAGCGCCTGTGCATAGTTCATTTTATTGACAACCTTAATCTTTAAGATTTCTTTTGCCTTAATTGCTTCTTCACATCCTCTAAAGGCGGCTGAGTGGTTACCTCCACAATTAACGCAGTTTCGCTCTTCCTTGCGATTGCATTCCTCAAATGGATGTTCACCTCCACACCGAACGCATCTAAGTTTTTGGCGACAATTAGCTATTGTATGTCCAAATCGTTGACATTGGAAGCAACGGATAAGTCGGGGGATGTATTGTTTTACTTCTTTTTTCTGGTAGCACAAGGCAATCTCTTTTGGTAGAGTTTTCACCTTTTCGAAGGAAATGATTAAGCTGCGAGTAGGGTAATTTGTTTCTTTGTTGTTTGCACCATTAGGCCTATTATTTCCCTTTCTCATAATTCTCTTTACATTTACTACATGTTGTGATTTCAACTCAGCGAGTAATTCTTCCTCTGACATTTCCGTGGGGATGTCAGAGATAACACCTTTTAGCGTGATTGTTCTATCAATGGCTTTAACCGGTATGTTACCAATATCCTCAATGTCATGTAGTAACTTATACTGTCTAGTATTTACACACTTGATAAGAATGCCTGACCTTAAGAAGTTCATGTTAGCAGGTGCTGATCCAGAACAATTATGGATTGCATTCGCAACTGTCCGCATATTAACATTTCTCAGTGACCTTTCTTTGGCAATGGGCATAATTAATACCGTCATATTATTATGGTTGGAGGAGGCAGTTGGAGTTTGAAAAACTGATTGGTCATTTCCATCCGAGGACGAGTCCCCTCGACATGGTGATAAATTCTCTATGTTCTGGCTACTGCCTTCTCTCACTTTTCTCTTTTTTCTTCTTACTGTTTTGTTATTAACGACAGACCAATTATCTCCCCCACTATTTTGACCAATGTGATCGGAATCCATCATTAATGACGACGTGTCGGTCATAATGACCACGCGCCGAAATTTGGCGGGAAAATCAAATTTGTGTTAGTTGTGCATGAAAGTTGCAAGACCCAGAAAGTTTGCTTACCGAGACCTTTGACAAATCCAAATAGTATTCCAATGTATGTATCTATCAGACAGGCACGTATGTCCAGTTAATAAATCCAGAAAATCCTAAATAAATCCGAGATATAGATTGAAAAATCAAGGGAAGCCCGCAGCCATGACCTGTCTCCTCCGCCGCAGATTTGATCATATCAGCTTACGTTCAATAGTCTTATGTACCAGAGCAGACGAGACGTAGCCTTAGTCACAAAATATCATAATTAACAAAATTAAAAATTATGACAAAATTGCAAATATTGTGATAAATTGGGAAATAAATCTTTTCAAAATATTAGCACACTTGAATTATGCATCATACATACTTAGACCATGAAGACTGGAGCATTCAATTGCAGAGAAAATTAAATTATGAATAATTCATTTCATGACTAAAAAATCACTTGTGGACGTTGAGATGGGTACCCCGGGATATCCAATTCTAATAGTTTACGAAAGTAAACCATAATGGTTTTCTTTGTAAAATGATTATAATTATACGGTCTTTCATGATTCTAAACGTCATCAAAATATAGTTTAACGAAACATTTTTAATTATTGATACCGAAAAATACGATATTTGACAAATTATATGCATAAATTAGAGATAGAATTTATCCAACTGTTAATAGGGGTCTGAAAACAACAAATACGAGTTCAGTTATGGATGGCCTGACGTGGTAGAACCTTTGTCGATTAAATCATTTTACTATTTCAAAATGAATGGTTTTGTGGCGTTTAACAACAGTTTTTATAGTTTATTTGTATTACAATTATCATTGAATACATTATCCCACTTGTTTTGTGAAGTCATTTCAACCTCTATGATTGATTACGTAAGATTATAATTTTAAAATTTCTAAGCACTTTTGCATGTCATAGTCTACCCACGTGATGCCACTACGTCATTAAGAAAGAAGTTAGGACAGGTTCGGAGGTGTCATAAATATTTAGTGAGGTTGTTGTACCCGATCTTGGTAAAGAGGGCTTCGTGAAACGGTTAGCGGACAAGTAGCTCACTATCTCCGATCTAGTCAAGAAGTTAGACTTATGACGGTGTTGAGAAACGGGCCCCTGGACTAATTCTAAAGAAACTTTCAGCAAAGGGTAATTTTAGGTCGCTTTTCACATTGATGTCAGATTTTAAGGATATTGGCTAGTTTTGGAGATAATGCCCGTCCGCGAAGTTTGGACACGCGCGAAGTTTGGACACGCGCTAAGTTTGGACTCACTGCCATACGATCTTGGGCTCCTGCCCGCGTAGACAGCTGGCAGCCGTCTGTTTCGAGGAGTTTTTTTACATTAATTTTTTAATTTCTCCTCGTACACAGACGGCTCGCTAGCGTGCAGCCACCATTACTCGGGGACTTGCAATGCAAAATCCCCCCGTCGGGGCTTTTCATTTTTTGTCTTTAATGAATAAAAATTTCGAAAATTATAGTGATTAGAGTGCAAATTTATATTCCCTCTTGGCATCAATTGCCAAAAAACGGAGAAAAATGAAGTTAAAAGGAACAAAAACAGTGACTTTCCTCGGCTGTCGCGCAAATTCACTTCCCCGTTTTATCCGATCTTAAGTACATAAACATATGGCCATTGAGTCCCCTGTACAGATCGCGCTAGAACTTCGGTCTCTGTATTTGGTGAGTGAAGCCAACGACGTTCAGCTGAACAACCAACAAAACAGAGACCGAAGCTTTTGGTCTACTGCCCGCGGCCGCGTAGCGGGCGGGAGTTCCTTGGGTTAACCTGGCCTTCCGGAAGCTAGCCGGAGGAAGGTACGGTACCGTACCGAAGAACATGAAGAAGTGTGGCCTAATGGGCTACTTAACTACTAAATACTTACGGTGGAATTCTTTTGCCTGATTTCCAGCATTCTTTTTACTTCTTTTCATGGTGATATTTATTCAAAAGAAATTGATTTCCCTCCAAATTAAATGGTATAAAGATCTAGGACGGTACAAATTCGCGAGGTTGTTGACGATAAAGCTTCACGTCTCTATGCATTTTGCGCATGCGCTTGGGCAAAATGTTTCCTCCATTTTCTTGTTATTAATTTTTGTTATTATATTTTTATACTCTTTAGCAAAAATTAAATTAAATTGACTAAATTTATAAATATTTTTGAATTTTTAAGGGAATTTTTTAACAGTTGAATCCATCCTAAAACTCAAAAAAAGAAAACTTATCTGATCGATTTAGCTAAAGAACATGGCGGAGAACATGGACTCGCCGACGGTGGCAGAAGAAAATCCTGACCCTGTTACAAATGGAGAAAAAACTGCTGGCAGTGAAGCAATAACTGAAACAGAGTAAGTGAAATAGTTATCAGTTCATTCAGCTATACACTGAAAATCCCCAAATACCATATGGACAACATGCAGGATCCTGCACAGCTGCACTTCATTTCCGTCCAGGCACTGCCAGGCCAGCCGTGTGCCCGTGTTCGGAAATGTTCATTCAATTCAACTGCACCGCCAGCACCGGCACGGTCTGGCGCCCCGGGGGCCTGTCCCGAACCCCGGGGCATTACCTCACCAGCTGCAATCGCGCTGAGCTGGGCTTGTGATGTAACTGATCGTGTGTTAATTGTGCCTAATAAGTAATATTAGAATCTTGTTGATGATGTTCCCAATTACGTGAGGAGTGAAATTGAAAGAAGAAGAAGAAAGAAATATTAAATTTGAAATGAGCAAAACTAGTTAGGCCTAAGTGAAAAGAAGAAGAGTGAAATTGAAAAATAAAATGAGATAAAAATTAAATAAAAATGAGTCAATGAGATCAAGATTAAGAAAAGAGATGGGGGAAAAGAAAGAAAAGAAAAGAGAAGAAAAAGAAAAGAATTGAAATGGAGGAGGGAAAGAGAACTGAAGACTAAGAAGGGAGGAGGAAGAAAAATGTAAAAAAAAGAATAGAAAATAATGAAAAAAGGAAGGAAAATAGGAGAAGAATAAGGAGGTAGAACTTAGGCCTTAGAAGCAGGAGGAGGTGGAAATAATAAAAAAAATATTAAGAGAAGGGATGGGACGTCAAGAAAGGAAAGAGATAGGAGGAGAAGAAAAAGAAGAATATAAGTTCAAAGAAGAATGACAAGAAGAAGAAGAATAGATGATAAAAAACCCCACAAGATTGAGAGGGAGTATGAAGAATTATTCAGAACAGGAGTAGAATGAAGACAAATGAACAAATGAGGAGGACAAGGAACTAGAGACGGGGGAAGGAGGGGAGAAGCTCTAAAAGAAATAATGATAGGACTCCTATTATAGGAGAAAAAAATAAAAATGAAAATAAAAAATAAAAACGAAAAGAAGAAGATAGAAAAAGAGGAATGTGAGTGACAAGGAATGGTGATAAAGAGGAATCTTACCTTTGTTGTGAAATAGTTTGTGAAAAAGCTGATAATGGAAAAACCTAAATTCATATTTCATCAAGTTTCTCCTCCCTAATTTAATTTCAAATCAAGCTTGATAAGATGTCCCCTTTCAAGCAAATATTGTTGGAAAGTATTCCATTGTTTGCATTGTTGATTGTGAAAAGTGATGAAATAAAATATTTGTCAGATAAGGGTTTGAATATGTCAATCCATGCTGAATGATTGAGGTAGATAGTATGACAATACCCTCTAAATGTCTCCAGGCTGTTGAAAATATATACCTTTTTGATACCCAACATGTTTGGATATTTCCTGCAAGGCTGCAAGTCTACCAAGTAACTGATAGCTGCAATGGCCTGTAGCAAACTGGTTTGAAATCTCTGTTTCTAGTCAGTATGCTACAGATCATCTTCTCGTTTGGGAGAAATTGAACTGGATGGGGGGGGGGTGGGATTAGGATTTCTGCTAAGTAAGGGTATAAGTACATATTGGGCTATTTCAGGGGGTAGACTAATCCAGATTGGACATTGATAGAACTTTGGAAACTATTTTTCCCAAATCTGAACTAGGACTGCCCAACTTTGGCAAAAGGAAGCAAGTGACACATCAGTCGAATTTGAGTTTTTGTTGTTTCTGAAACACACTGTACATTGCACATTAAGGAAAAATTTGGGGAAGAAATGATCGTTCGATGGAAAGATTTGTTCAAAGAAAACATGCTGTTAAAATTGCATTGACGCCTGTATGACGAACACACATTGCTCATTTACAACATATTGTACTTTTGTAACTTGCGTCCTTTTGCCAGAGTATGGCAGAGGAGTGGACATGTCTGTGGTATACTGACATAATGTAATACACTAGACTTTCTCTCTTGCTCTCTCTCTTGCTTTAATAGTCCTACCAGTAATTTAGACGAAGAACAGCCTTCAACCAGTCAGCAAGGAGCCACAGGTGGAGCGGACGATGGAGGAAAGGACAAGAAAAAGAAGAAAAAGAAGAAGAAGAAGGCAGATGGGGCTTCAGGAGGGGCTGCGACGGGGGTAGACCAGATTGATTCCCGCGTTAGTCAGGTAATTCCTTTATTCTTTTGATTTCTAGGCCTCCGTTCCAATATGATTCAATATGATTTTGCAATTAGTCTTATTCAATCAGAATCAAACCCACTTGGTGCACATGTACCATACTCTCAATTCGGTCCAATTACCTTTTGTTCCAACATTTAATTGGTCTGATACTTGTTTGTTTACAGTAGTCTAATGCCCACATAGTCTCAATTACCCCTTTTTACTCTTTGTCAAATGAAAATGTGGCTCATACAGTACTGTTTTGCACTTTATCAAGTGAAAATTTGGTTCATGAACAGTTCATCTATTCATAGATTGAGTGACATTAGACCAAGTTGACAAAAAAATTAGACAAAAATTGAAAATAGAGAAACTGGTAAATGGGCTAAATGAAAGTAAATTACCAAATTGTCAGAGGACAAAAAGGTTGTCGACCAACTAGGACTCAGATGAGACCAAACTTTTATACAAAATGGACACAAGTTGCAATTGACCCCATTTACATGCTTTTTGCCAAGCAAATGAGATTTTATTGGCATGTGCATCCCTATTTAATCAACCAGGTACATGTAGTTTCCAGTTAGGTGCCTGAATCTGGGCTTATTATGAAAGATTACTGGTACCCACAACCACAATAAATGTTCTCCAAATATAGCTGACATCTTTGAACTGAGATATATAAGTAAACAGGAAAAAATGAAAATGAAATTATATTTTGATAAGATGATGATGTTGCTAGTGATGGTAATGGTGATAATGATGATGTGAATATGATGGTAATATTAGTTATTGCAATAACGCTAATCATGAAAATTATAAGGATCATGATACAATGATAATGACAATGATTCATAAAGATTTTATTAATGATGATAGTGATTGTTAGAGTGGTGATAATCACAATAATTGTTTTAAATATGGTGATTGATGATAACAGTATTACTCTCTTATTTTCAGAATCCTCAGCTATCCATGTCAAAGCTAAAAGCTGCCATGGAGTTTTTTGTTCCACAGGGGCCTGCAAAGAATATGGACGAAGCCAAGAAAAAGACCTACAACTTCTGGGCAACACAACCTGTTCCAAATTTGGGTAAGTAATTTCTTCATTTTGTTTTCTATCAGTGAGTAATTGATGAATGGAGTACACTTGTAGTTGAATTA
Organism: Lytechinus variegatus; assembly: GCF_018143015.1. NCBI lineage: Eukaryota > Metazoa > Echinodermata > Echinoidea > Temnopleuroida > Toxopneustidae > Lytechinus > Lytechinus variegatus. The sequence continues at coordinate 10,461,284 of NC_054752.1, forward strand.
TTAAAGTCGTTCAAATTTTCCTGCATTTATAATTTGATAGTCTGTTGCTATTTGATGGATTTTTGCTCAAACCTCATTAATATCGTTCTTTTATTTTCTATTTTTTGAGAACTTAATCAATGTTAGGGGAACTTCCTATATTATAGTCTGAACTACATTAGAACCATGCAAATTTAATTAAAAATTGATATGAAAATTTGTATAAAGTGCTTTATAGATTTGGTATATTATTATTATTATGTACTATAGATTCTTATTCATTTGTCAAAAAATAAACTCAATCATTTTCCTGTTCCTCCCGTTTAAACTGTGAAGAGATATGCCTTTAGAGAGATATGCCTTTAAAAGCTAACTTAGAATAGGATATGTTGTGACATTAGATGATGGTATGAACAATGGTGTTGGTAATTTATTTATGTATTTATGTATTTATTTATTTATTTATTTATTTATGTATTTATTTATTTATTTATTTGTGTATGAGTGTGTTTGTGTGTTTATTTATCTATTTATTTATTCATTCATTCATTTTGGGGGTCTTTATTCATCAATTCGTTTAGCATTCATTGTGTTTTTGTTTTGTTTATGCAGAAGAGAATGTTTCTATGGAAGTAAATGAAGCTGTAGAACCAGACAAGACCGAAATCAGGAAAGAACCTTACTCGTTACCTAATGGATTTTCATGGGATACTCTTGATATACACAGTGAAGCAGAAGTATGTTTACATATAAATAGTAATGATAATAATAATAATAATGTTATAATAGTAATAATGATAATGATAATAATGAAGATGTTGATGATGATAATGAAATAGTGGAAGAACACATGAACATGTATGCTTTACCTGAGACTTTAGTTAGGTGCTCTCTGCTTGGCTGCTAAGTTGTGAAGTGGCTTGGAAGTTCTGAGCAGAGACATTCTTTCTATTGTCAATGGTATTCCATTCAGGTATCCATCTATTGTTCTATTGTCATTGGATGGGATGTAGATTACTAGGGAGCATGTACACTACATTGGTTTGTACATTACAGCTGGCACTTCTATTTATAGGTTCTTCAATAAACACTAGTATAAAGCCCCCTACAAATGTTTTCATTATTATTATTCAATAGTACATAACAACTGTGACAAAAAGTTTATTGTAAAAATATCAGAAATAATAATAGAATGTATTGAAGAAGGTTTGAGAAAAGTCTACCAAAGAATTAGAAAAATATTAGAATTCAAATTATTTGATTTGTGATGTCATATGCGAGCAGCATTCCTATGTAGTGAATGGTAAAAAATTGATGGTATGTCATTTTCTCAGAAAATTGAAAATTGTTTTTACTCTGTCTTTTGTAGATCAATAGACAATCAGTTTACACCCGATCATGAAAAAAAAAAAAATTAAGTCATAAGGAACCATGAAAAAAATGAAATTCATGCATTTTATATTACATAGCATATGGGGCAGATGCTTGTCTATCATGATGTCACAAATGCAAAACTTATAATTCCAATAACTTTCTGATCTTTAATGGATATTCCTCAAACCTTCACTAATATTTTTATTATTTTTGTCTGCTATGTTTCCCAACAAAATTTTCTTCAGGGTGAACTTCCCCTTTAATGTCCCTCAGATATGTATTCTGCCTATTGCTCCGTGATTTACCTACTTCCCATATTTCTATCTCCTGTTTCAGCTCAAAGAATTGTACAACCTGTTGAATGAAAATTATGTAGAAGATGATGACAATATGTTCCGTTTTGATTACTCTGCAGAATTTCTTCAGTGGTGAGTTGTTTTTTTTCAATTGAAATTTAGATTCTCCTTCAAACGATTACTGTCCATTAATGATAATGCAGTGTCACTCTGACTTGTTTGATGCACCTGTAACTTTGACTGAGTCCTTGTATCAATCAAAGACTGAGAATTGTAAGTACTATAAATCTAATAAAAGAGTAAATCAGGTAAAATGCAGAGGCATGTATACTGTTTCAGAAAGAGTTATACATTCTATTTTATTATTGATTTGTGGAAAATATATGAAATTGTTACTAATAGGATAAATAAAGATGCTGCTTTACTTCTCAAGTCTGAACATTTAGTGTTGCCTAATGTTATGTTCACCGAATTGCTTTTGATAGGCTTTCTTCAACCAGTATGTACTCAGCTCTGGTACGCAGATCACTATGCAGATATATGACAGCTCTATGACTAATGTTAAAGGAGGAGTGAACTGTGTGTGTTCTGTAATTTACTTTGTGCATAAAGAACTAGTCTTAAAATGTACCTTTCAGACAACTATACTATACTTGTAGAGAAACTATGTATAGAAACTAATTTTTCTCTTCAGGAAACATACTTGTGCTATTTGGTAATATAATTATTGTAGTATGGATGTTAGGTGTAGTGAATTAGTGTTTTACTATTCAAGTGGGTTTATATTAAAAGGTACAATGCTGAGAATGGTGCATTATGGGTTAGTAAACTGGCCAGATTATGGGTTAGTATACTGGCCAGATATCAGTAGTTCGGACCTTTTGAATTTTTTTTAGGAAACTCTACAATGCACCAATTTCTTTGGAAATGGAAGTCAAATCACAATGACGGCATCGGAATCTCTTGGCTCCGGACAATGACATATTTCCAATTGTTCTTCCATGGGAAATCTTCGGATGATCTGCTCTCCTAGTCCACCAACTTTCGACAAAAGCCTCATTGTGATTTTAATTGCATTTTCAAAGGAATCGATGCGTTGTAGAGAGTTTCCGCATAGTAAAAGCGAAAACTCCCTGTTGAGGACTAAAGGTGGCTCCTGGTTCATATCCACGTTAATACATTTTGTATTTTATCTTCTAGGGCCTTGACACCACCCGGGTGGTTAAGAGATTGGCATTGTACAGTACGGGTCAATACAAACAAGAAGCTAGTAGGATTCATAAGTGCAGTACCAGCAAGGATCAAAGTCAATGGAAAGTAAGTTAAATGGTCACACCACATTTGCTCCGGTCTTCATATCTCAGAAGGCATCTAGGTTTAGAGTAAGGAGTGTAATTGAGTTTTTGGTTCAGAATAATGTAAACATAACGATTATGGTTTATTTAGTTTTGGAGGTTAGATTTTATGTTCTGCTAAAACATGCATATTTTCCATCGGAGCAATTGTCGCCGGAGCAAATGTCATGTACAACAATGATGATGACATGTTGATTATGATGGTGATGATGATTATGTTGGTGATGATTAAAATAATAGGATGAGAAGAAGGAGGCGGAGGAGAAGAAAAAGAAGGAGGAGGAGAAGAAGGAGGAGAAAAAGAGGGAGAACTAGGAGAAGAAGGAGAAGGAGGAGAGGAGGGAGAGAGAAGAAGAACCTTGATACAAAACCTAGGACTTTACAGATTTCTTATACATAATTACACTTATTTCATTATGTACACTAAGGAAAGCCCAATTACGGATGCACACTTTTGGTAAAGGGTGCTAAACTCATGCTTGAATGCAACACAGTGATCATGACATATTGATTATGATGATGAAAATAGTGATAATGAGAAGGTGAAGGAGGAGGAGAAGAAGGAGATTGGAAAACTAGGAGAAGGAGGAGGAGGAGAACTAGGAGAAGGAGAAGAAGAAGGAGGGGGGGGGGGGGGAGAAGGAGGAGGGAGGGAGAAAAGGAGAAAAAGAACCATGGTACAAAAGCACAGACTTAACAGATTTTTTATACCTAATTACCATTATTTCATTGTGTACACTAAGGAAAGTCCAATAATGGATACCGGTACACACTTTTGGTAAAGGGTACTAAACTCATACTTGAATCATTCAAGTATGAGTTGAATGCAACTCAATAATACAAGAATCTGCATTGTCCATGGTTTTGTACCATGTTACAGTTGAAATCTCTTGAGAATATAGGCCTTCATCTCTCCTGTACATTCCTATCTTGATATATTTTCTGTTATTTGAAGAATCATCCGGACAGTGGTGATCAACTTCCTGTTTTTGTTCATATGAAGCTATTAAAGATCAAAGCATGTAGCATCTGTAAATGATCTTGAGATTACAAGAATTTAATGAAAACAAATGTCAGGAAAATTTTGATACTCGTGTCTTCTTTACTTGATTCAATATTTTTTGTTACTCTTTGTAGAATTGTTCGGATGGTGGAGATCAACTTTCTGTGTGTCCGTAAGAAGCTAAGATCAAAGCGTGTAGCCCCCGTACTGATCCTTGAGATTGCAAGAATTTAATTCAAATGTCAAAGAAACATTCTGAAACTCATCGTGACATTTTTTACTTGATTAATATCTCATTATTTATTATTCTTCTTAGAATTGTCCGAATGGTGGAGATCAACTTTCTGTGTGTTCATAAGAAGCTAAGATCAAAGCGTGTGGCACCCGTACTCATCAGGGAGATCACGAGAAGAGTTCACCTTCAGGGTATATTCCAGGCCGTATACACAGCTGGCGTTGTTCTTCCCAAGCCTATCTCAACATGCAGGTCAGTTCCACTAACTTTCTTGGTTTTTTTTTCAAAAGCCTCCTTTCGAAGTTGAAAGCACAAAGTTATGATGATTAGGCAATGGTGCAGTTGTACATACCATTGTGTTTTTTTTTGAGTGGTAAATGAACTTCTGTTTCACTTAGTTTTCACATTCAATTTTGACCCCATCACATGTAGCTCTTAAATAATCTTATTCATCTATGGTAATGATAAACAAAAGTGGATGTAATATACTGCCTTTGTGGGTACCACTGGAAATGAGCTATATGTATGTGTTTGTGTAACCAATATATTATAGCTGGCTTTTTAAAGTGCTTTTTGCCTGAGGATACACAGCACTGCCATTATTACCGTGGATATAGTCGTGCTGCCTACAGGTGCTCTGGCATTCAAGGAATTCTTTCCTACTGGGTACCCATTCACCTCACCTGGGTTGAGTGCAGCGCAATGTGGGTAAATTTCTTGCTGAAGGAAAACGCCATGGCGAGGAAACGAACCCACGTCCCTCAGAATGAAAGACGAGAGACATAACCACTAGACCACGATGCCCCCACACATTATGTCTATGTAACCAATATTTGTCTGTGTAATGCTACTCTTTTGTACATTTTATATTGGAAAAATATATCATATTTTGAACATATTTTTCTTTCAGATACTGGCACAGATCACTCAACCCTAAGAAGCTAGTAGAGGTTAAATTCTCTCATATAGGTCGGAACATGACGCTGCAGAGGACAATTAAACTTTACAAACTTCCAGAGGTAATTAAAATATGTACTTAGCAAATTTACTGGGCATGCATGTTTATTTTCATGTTTCTTTTGGAGGAGATTTGAAGCCCTCCGTTCTATGTAAGGTAGAGTCACACCATTTGCACATTAAATAACCTACCTCTCTGTTAGAAACAGGGGGGGGGCAATTTTTTTTCCTGATGAAGTAGTTAAACTTTTTATTTACTCTATTTTAATTTGTAACTCAATCCTTAGATCATATGAGTAACATTAAGAAAACAAATCGTACCATGGAAATGTATAGAATATTGTGGAGACACTTATTTGACACATTGTATATTTTCTGTTGATAATTTTTTTTCTAGGAAACTAAAACACCAGGGCTCCGTCCTATCCAGCCAAAGGACATGAAGAAATGTCATAAACTACTCTCAGATTATCTCAACAAGTTCAAACTTGCACCAGTCTTTGATCTTGTAAGTATAACACGAAGATCCAATATTTATCACTTTCCCTTTGGAATTCTGCGATAAATTGCAAGACAATGTTTTCTCTAATATGTTGGAATTGTCAAATATGCTTCAAAACCGGAAATTTAACATATAAGAGCCTTGGAAAGCTGTGGTGTAGTGGCTCCGACTCTTGCCTTGTAATCAGAGGGCCGTGTGTTTGAATCTCGCTGCGGCCTAGCATCTTATAGCAAGGCATGAATCCACACTTTTCCACTCTCCATCCAGGTGCTAAATGGGTACGTCGTAGAATGTGAATGTCATTATAGCTTGTCCAGCATTGTGTTTGCCTCAATAGAGACTGGCTGGAATACTCCCAAGGGAGTGGAGGATGTGCATATGTTGTGTGACTGGTTGAATCCGATGACCAGGGTCCTGTAACACAAAGGTTAGCGATTGGTCGTAGAACCTTCTTCTACGATTGATTCCATATACTACAATGTACAATCAATCATGAAAATCAAGCTTACAATCAATCGCTAACCTCCGTGTTACGGGACCCAGGTTGATAATAAATCTGAAGAGTGCGAAGTTATGTACAGTGTATTAGGAAATGTTTCAGTTCCCTTCAAAACATAATTTTCTACGTAAAATTAAGTTTCTTGTGAGATATGACAATAATGTTGTTTTCTAAGAACAAACTGTTTTTATAATCACAATCACTCTCTCTGGGTCAATGCAGGAAGAATTCAAGCATTGGTTCACCCCTCGGCCAAACATCGTCAGTGCGTACGTGGCGGAAGTGGACGGTGAATTGACGGACATGATCAGTTTCTATACGCTGCCTTCTTCCATCATGCACCACCCCGTTCACAAGCAGCTCAAAGCAGCCTACTCCTTCTACAATGTCACCACCAAGTCATCGTGGGAGACGCTCATGCTCGATGCTCTCACCCTAGCAAAGCAGGTACGATGCCTTGTTAAAGGGAGCTTATCTTGTACGATCACGAAAGTTCATCTGTGTTGGTTGAAATTAGGAACAAGTTAAACTTTTGATCTCCACACAACGAAAAATCCGAAGAATTCCCTCTACATTTTTCAGCTGAGAAAGGTTGCAGTTACTGTTAGCAGCCGAAAATGTTGAGGGAATTCTTTGGATTTTTCCTTGTGTGGAGATCAAAAGTTTAACATGTTCTTGAGCTTATTGTGTGTTTTCATGAGACACCATCCAGATATAAATCACTGAGAGTAGAACAAGATTTATGACCAGGGGCCCGTTGCAGAAAGAGTTGCAATCAGTTGCAATCAATCGCAACTCTAAAAATCATACGCAACTTGATTTTCAACCAATCAACAGCGCGCATTTCTGACTTGCGATTGAGTTTTTGACTTGCGATTGATTTTTTACTTGCGTTTAAACGCAACTTTTTCTGCAACAGGCCCCTGCACACGTTATGCAATACCTACGGAAATATCATCATCTGCTGTAATCTTCAAAGGGCTCTGCAGCCTATCTCGAAGATGAAACAAAACAAAACAAAAAAAAAATCAAAATTTAATGCTCTGATTGAATTATTGCCAGAAAATTCTGTGCTTTTAAATATTTTTATGAAGTGCCTAGAAATATTATAAATATTGTTACCATCTGATTATTATTTTCTTGTTATCTTAATGACATAGGATGACTTTGATGTGTTCAATGCTCTGGATCTAATGGACAACAAGCAGTTCTTAGAAAAGCTCAAGTTTGGTATCGGCGACGGCAACCTTCAATATTACATTTATAATTGGAAATGTCCTACCATGTCACCTCATGAAGTAAGTCTATAATGATTCTGTCCTTTTTGCGATTGATCCGATCGGTCTTAACTATGGAAAGCCAACGGTGTAACGTTTCATATTGGAAATGTGCACAATGTCCATTTGTAAAAAAAAGTGAAGCGTAGTTATTTGTGAGGACAATGCATGCATTGGTATACATTGTATTAAGAAACTAATTTGAATAGACATAGATTTTTTATGTTGGGGTTGCTGGCTTTTTCATAGTTAAGATCGATTGATCAGATCATTCTTTATTATTAGTAAGATGGGGCTCTGGGGGCCTTTTCATAAAGCTGTTTGTAAGTTAATAGCGACTTTAAGAACGACCGGTGATCCTTTCTTGTGGTAAATGATATTCACCATTAAATGTTCATTGGTGATTATTTAGCGCGTAATGAGTTCACCAGTCGTTCTTAGTTCTTAACTTACGATCAGCTTTATGAAAGACCCACCTGGTGTCCAATCCAATTTCCATAAACCCACTTCATGTCAGATGATTAATCTGCATATCACTTTTAGAATGAAATTATCATTTTTACATTGAGGGTTATCTTTCAATAATTTAATTTGAAAGTTTTTTTTCCAACTTTGTTCTCATTTCTTTATTTCTGCATCAATTATGTCCTATCTCACTGTATGCTTTGACCTTCCTGACAACTGAAGATAATAATAATAATAATAGGCATTTATATAGCGCCATCTATCTAGAAATATTCTATTCCGAGGCGCGTTGTTATTATTATTATTATTACCCGGCTTTAGCTCGAGCTGCCTCTCAGCGCTCATGCATTCAAGGAATTAATCCTGCCGGGTACCCATTCACCTCACCTGGGTCGAGTGCAGCACTATGTGGATAAATTTCTTGCTGAAGGAAATTACGCCATGGCTGGGATTCGAACCCACGACCCTCTGTTTCAAAGTCAGAAGACTTATCCACTGGGCCACAACGCTCCATATTTATCTCTTGTCTTCTAGTTTGTTTATAAAGTTGTAATACCCTCAAATTATCCTGGCTTAGCCATTAGCAAAGTGAAGTGAGAATGAAAAAAAATGAGGATAGGACGTATTGACCCAGGTGAGGTGAACGGGTACCCGGTAGGATTTATTCCTTGAATCCTTTAGCGCCTATTAATATGGCGGCTCAGCTACAGCCGAGGTAATGATATGATACCAAGTATCAAAAGCGCAGTTGAGTGTATGCACATAGTAACTGCGCCATATAAATGGACATACCGTAAGTAACGGTGTATTAACCGCACCTTTTTCTCGGCGGGATAGAAGCAAAAGTCGGGGGTGCGGTTTATACACGGTGACGGGTCTGAGCCGGCCCGCCGTAACCCCTCCCGTACATGTACGATGTCTGCCAGTTCACAACACATCGAGTGGCCGGGCGTAGCCGCCCAGGCAATGTCGTTTAGAGGGGTATGAGCCGCGGGTAATGGGAAGCGATTATTACGATCTTAATTAAATGTTGTCCATAACAAACGCACCCACCTTCATGACACTAATTTTGACTTTATTCTCGATTCAAAGTAGTGAAGTTCCCTGGCTAATTTAAAAGAGACGCCAAGCATACTCGGTAATATTTTGTCACCGATGAGCGAGAGTTGAGTGAGCTTAGAGATTGCGTTGTAATGTGGTTATAGTGCGACTTAAGCTGGCGCTATTCAAAGTCCCGTTTCGCGCCAGCTTTTTTTTTCCTTCCTGTTTGCTTTTCATAAGATACCATGTAAACCACGCACGAGGGAGACGGCACGAAGCCGTAAAAAACAACTGGAAAAAATGTCAATTTCTTTGTTTCTTGAACCTTCCTGTAATCCCATATCCAAAATTCATGCTAAGACATTAAATTTCTGAAAATGGTAGTGAGGTTGTGATGCAAGAAATGTGAATGTTTCTTCCTCCTACGCTGGGAAAGACACATCATAATTTGATGTACTGGCATGACTGGTACTGTATCGTAGTTTGCAATGTAATAGCAGTGCTGTGTGTGTGCGTGTACACTGTGACTGTGAGGTGAGTGAGTGTGTAAGTTGCCAATATTGTCGGGATTGTTCTTTCTAACATTTGTAGATGAATTGATAAAGAACAGCAGATTTCCGCATACCGGTAATCTCTTTGGATACTTTGAAATCTTAAAATCTTAGATTTTGTTTCTTCGTACCTCAAATATGCATGTAAATGTAAGATTTTTTTTTTTTTTTTTTTAGTCCAAAGTTGGGGGTGCGGTTAATACACAGGTGCGGTTAATACACCGTTACTTTAATACGGTATTATTATTATTGAAATGTTGATTACCTTATAGAATTGCCATGTCATTTGATCTCCCCCCTTTTTCTTTCTCTCTTCAATTCTCTTCCACAGATTGGCCTTGTTTTACAATAGTTGGATGCCGATCGGATTGATGATCCTATTAGACTATAGTTAAATCTCTAGGATGTAGCCCAAGCCTTGATATATTCCACCTCTTGTCCAACCGAATTGGCTTCTTACCGTCGTTTCACTAAGATATAGAGCAGAGATGCAGTGACCTGGGTCCCCTTCTCACAAAGAGTTATGATTGATCCGATCCATGACAACTATGGACGGCCAGCAATGTCAACATCTTTTATGCATGTTTGTTCAAAATATTTTCTAGCTATGATGTATATTCATTCATCGTTGTCTTGAAAATTCTCTGTGCTTCTCTTTGTTTACAAAGAACATCGTGCACATTTCCTGTAGAAAAATTATGACACTGATGGATTTTCATAGTTACGATTGATTGGATCAATTATAACTCTTTGTAAGACGTGGCCCTGTATTCTGAAGTCAGGTTTAACTTAGACCACGGTCTAACTCTGTGCTATAATTATTGATAGCCAAAAATGTCAAAATTATTTTCTTTTGTTTACTGTGCTCTTTCCTAACTCATGAATGGTGAATTAAGCTTGTCTAAATTATCCTCCCGAAACAGTTAAGAATGATTTACGGGAGAAATGAGCTGATACATTGAAATCATACTGTTAAAAATTTGTGACACTAATGGTTATACATAGTTAAACCACAACTTAAAACCAGAGTTTTGATCAAACCCGACTTCAGAATACAGGCCAATGTGTTTTACCCACCAAAGTTGTAGCAACTGTGACAACGATCATTGTATTGCTTCTAATGATCTATGAAGGTATTTTTGCAAATATTTCCATTCCATATAAAATGGTCGGAGGTCGTAATTGTACCTTTTAATCTGCCTTGGTGAACTTGTGTCTCTGGGTTTGCTAGTCCGACCAGACTTCTACCCTTTTGTTACGACAGTTGCTATGGATTCATGAAATCACAGTTGATTGTAACCAACGTGCATTGATTTGGTATCAGTTATGAAGGATTACCTGGGCCCCGTCTTAAAAAGAGTCACGATTGATCTGATCGATCTCAATTGTATGGAAGTCCATCCATACCATAACTTTTTCTTCAGGAAATTTGCACAATCTCCTTAGTAAACAAAGAGAAGTACACTGAATTCTCAAAGAAACAATGAATGTATGAATATACGTCATATCTAGAAAATATTTTGAACAAATTTGCATTTTAGACGTTGACGTTGCTGGCCATCCATAGTTGCGGTTGATCGGATCAATCGCAACTCTTTGTAAGACAAGGCCCCGATCGAGTTCAGGAAGTAGAGGTCAAAGGTCATGGAGTTATCAAAGGTAAAAAAATACAAGGAAATAATGTCTGTTACTGGGATTACATTGGATGAAGTTATAACCTAACTTGGATTGAGTATGTATTGGAATGAAATGGTGAATTGTTTTGATTAAAGGGGAAGTTCACCCTGAAGAAAAGTTTGTTGTAATGGCAGAAAAAAATAGTGAAAAATATTGGTGAAGGTTTGAGGAAAATCTGTTAAAGATTAAGGAAATTATTAGAATTTTAAGTATTGGATTTGTGATGTCATAAAAGTGCAGCTGTCTCATATGTTATGTAATAAAAAATGCATTAATTCAATTTTTGTTATGGTTCCTGATGACTATTTTTTTTTTCTTTTTACGATCGGGTGTGAAATGATTTGTCTCTAGATTTACAAAAAGTACAGTTAAAGCCTTTTTCAATTTTTTAAGTAATTGATATATCATTGATTTTTTACCATTTGCTATGTAGGAATACTGCTTGTGTTTGACGTCACAAATCAAATAATTAAAATTCTAATAACTTTTTAATTCTTCGATGGATTTTTCTCAAACCTTTGGCAAAATTTTTTGTTTGATTTTTTTCTGCTGTTTTTACAATAAACTTTTTGTCAGAATGAACTTCCCCTTTAAGGGGTACCAGAGGTCAAATGCAACAGGGTAGGGAGTGTTTGGAATAAAAAAAAATAGCGAGCGAAAGCTTGTTACCTTATTACTTTTAAGTAGCGCATCATCTCGAAACCTGCAGACATGACTTAAGTTGGAAGTTTCAATAAATCACCAATTAGGTGAGTTATAGCCGTAAATCCTGGCACGCACTGCACAATCTCCTTCAGACCTATCTTCAAAGAAACTCAGAAGAATTCAAAAGACCTAAATAATTTAAATATTAATTGAATTGAATGTGAACATTCCAGCCTGTAAAGTTGGAACAATTCTATTCCTGATTAGTGGTGCAAATATTGAAATTGAAATTCCAGTGTTTTTCAAGCCACCCTTCAAGATTGAAATCAAATTGTAATGATGTCATCATAGGCTGTGACTTTAAGCTGATTTGTGCTTTACTCTGACCACAAGGACTGTCACAAAGCACAAGTTTAATTTTGATCCAGAAGTATGCTAAACTTCATCTCGCGATGTTGCTCTAATTAGATTAAATCGTTTAAAGTATTGCATTGATTCGTTCTGAACTCTGTTGTAATTGTATTGGGCATGTAAATGGACTGAATTTATTGGATTTTAGTTGGTATAGGTACCTTGGTCTGAAAAGGTGTACAAAGACAATAGGTGATTTCAAGTCAGGATTTTGTTCTGGTGTTGGTGATAAGAAGCACAATCCAGATGACGTCTCGAGCGCGAATACCTAATTTAAATGTTACCGATTTGATCTACTTGTATATCACATGATTGCTTAACACCTTGTGATATTCATCCTAGCTGAAGCTTCATTAAAGTTTGGTGCTTCGATGTTATGAAACAAAAGAAAGCATTAATACATTTATATACAATACCATAAGATAAAGCCTTTTTAACATTGAGCTTGAAATCACCCATCAATTTATCGCAATTCATTTGAATCAGAGAAGGATGTTGTGGATGGGAATTTTAGATGATAGAATAATGGTAATTAAGGAATGTTGAGACATGCGTAAAAGAATTTTCTCAGTCGGACGGAGGCATTGTTGTAGAATCCAGTGTTTTTTACAGTCCTGAAGCCAATTCCATTCATGTTATATATGTCTTAGATAAAAATTAAACAAATTTCATAAATATGCATTAGTACCAGTTTCACTGTCTAATGGTGGCATTCTTCAAAGTGGACAGAATGTAAGTCTTTCTCATCGATGGTTAGACGGTGTCGAAGTGGCGAAATGATTACTGATGACATAAAATTCTTACCACTGTGTCATAATTTCTCTTTCATTTTGCCCTATTTTTAGGAGTCCGATTTTATTCCAAGCAGAGTAATAGCTACAGCTTGGCAGCTTATTTTTATGCAAATTAGATAGGAGTATTTCATAAACTCTACTATGAAGAATGCTGGCCTGCGTTATGTCGAATTATTTGTATGATAAACAAATATTTTGATAACCATGTTGAAATTGTATTTTAGTCGCATTGTTTCTGAACTGGTTGAAGAGTGGCTACCAATTTAGACACTCTATGAATTTGATGACTAGTTTACTCTTTCAAAATGATTTTGAATGTAATTTCTATTGGATTTGAGAATGTGACTACAATAATTATGACAAATGTTTTTGTTTATCAATAAATTATTTTATCCAAATAAATTATTTGCTAGAATCTCTTGTCATTGGAAATTAATTTTGTTATTCAATATTGCATTATATATATTCCATTCACTTTATGTGTCTGAAATATTATGTTCTTTTCAAGTAAATATTTTTTATGTGACAAATGGATTTAAATACAGTGTTTGTTATTTTTTCTTGTGTCGTTTTGCTAATATACAATATAACATTTTCATTTCCACCATGGGTCGTCATGATTAGTTAAAATAATGGGTCCATGTAGCTGAGGGCAAAATCTAATGAAAAGTCAGTCTTTACAACTGAAATAATTATTAATCTAGACAAAATTATCAAAATTTTCAGATTGATGAGGCATGAACCTTCCTCCCAAGTCCATGGTGTATATGACCCAATTCTATCCCAAGATAAGCAGTATATGACCAAAAGGGGAGAGGGGATCAAACAAGTTGACCTATAACTCTGAAAGTTTGCTTGTTTCCAAAAAAAAGCACCAAACATTGATCCACCGGGGGAAGAGCTCCTTTTGCAACAACCGCCCAAAGGGTTAAGGTGGCTGTCGCAAAAGGAACTCTTTCCTATACTGGTACTTATTGAATTAAATATGAGTGAGCTTATGATTTCATACTCTTAATTCATGAATATTTTATGAAATGAATTCTTTTCCCCATCCAAAATCAAAAACATGATTTGACTCTTCATGTAATATACATGCTGTTAACACAGTCCTCTCTGCTGTATATTACGATTCAATGAAGAGTTTTTGTATTATAATAAATCTATTAAAAACTTTCAATTTCCCTTTTTCATATAATATAGAAAAAGAAAGGAGCACATTAGGGTATTTCATGACATTTCATCTTCCACACCCTTGCATATCATTTAAGAAATTTAATTTATGTCTGATTTTTGCTTCGATTTCCTGGATAAAATTAGATTACTAGTAGATTATGTTTGTTTTCTGTTTTGATTGAATGATGTTGGTGTGTTTTTTTTTTTTAATTTAGAAAATTCATTATATATCTGTCGGCCTGTAACCTTCAATATTTCACATGATTTCCACACTACAAATTAGCGGGGGAAAAATATTGACTTCTCTGGAATAACCATGGAAATACCAACACTGGAATAACAGATTATATGGAATAACAAGTCAAATACATGGTGACGAGGTTGTTGGTTAGCGACCTACTGGACCTCGGGCTGCGTTGTTTGCTATTATGGTGGCGAGGTTCGACAAGGCCTTGTGTTGATGATACAGGGGGCCGTTTCATAAAGCTGTTCGTAAGATAAGAGCGACTTTAAGAACGACTGGTAAACCTTTCTTACGCGCTAAACCATCGCCAATGATGTATACCATTTACCAAAAGAAAGGATCACCAGTCATTCTTAAAGTCGCTCTTATCTTACGAACATCTTTATGAAACACCCACCTGGTCTGTATCTATAATATGCCGCCATGGACATTTTTGACGAAGGAATTTGCGATGATATATTAGCCGAGGACTGGGCAAAAGTAGAACGATCCAGAAGGGCAGTAAGTATTATCTGAGTTTGAATCATTTCCTTGTTAAATTGCATGGTTTGTGAATAATGTGAGCCGTTTTTCCCCGAACAAATCGTCGCTGGTGCACTTTCGCATCCAGTTTGCCACCTGTTTCGTGCTCTACAAATAGAGCCAGAGCATTCCCCAGCCGCCCCCGCGAGTAGGTTATAGAACACCGCCATATATCTCGTCGGGCTGTGCTAAAGTGCACTCGCGCCTACCAATCCACATACTATACGAGACCCGGAGTGAGCTAGGCCGGGAGCTCTCCGGCGATTGCGGCAGAGTGTTGGCTCCTGCGCCGGCCAGCTTGTAAAATAGACATTCGGATTTGGTGAGTGCTTCAAAGCAAATATAGTTTTTGCAGCTTCTCATTATTTGATCTGAGACTTAACCCTTTGTCATGAGTATGTCTTTGATCTTTATTTTCACATGTTTTTACATGTTGATTTTACTATGAAATTTATCACCTCTTTCTGATTGTTTGCTAACCCAGGGAACTCCCGCCCGCGTAGCGAGCAGGAGCCTAGGCTAGGATCTTACGTGCAATTTGGCATACTCACCTGACAAGCATGAAGTATGGTCAAAATAATTCTCCGAATAAATTGTTAAAACAGAAATCAAGCACTTACCACGATTATATGGATGATGGTCTAACGAGTGGCAGTTTTTCTGACATCTGGGCACAGACTGGAACCTCAAAAAACGAAAAGTTCTCTCCTACCCCCGCTTCAATCGGCCATTTTGTAACAATTCATAACAAAAATGGCCGATCGAGACGGGGGTAGAAGGAGAGAACTTTTTGTTTTTTGAGGTTCCAGTCTGTGCTCAGATGTCAGAAAAACTTCCACTCGTTAGACCTTCATCCATATAATTGTGGTAAGTGCTTGATTTCTGTTTTAACAATTTATTCGGAGAATTATTTTGACCATACTTCACGCTTGTCAGGTGAGTATGCCTTTACACGAAAGATCCTGGGCTCCCGCCGCGGGCGGGAGTTCCAGCTGGGTTAATTGTTTGCATGATGTCAATCCGGGGGGGCACTTGCATTGACGAGTGGATATCTTGCCAGACTGCCAGAGCTACCAAGTCTCACGCATTGTGAGACTCACGCATCCAGGATCCGTCTCACTCTCACGATCTCACGCATGGCACCCATTTTCCCACGCATCGGGACCCGACAAAAAAAAAAGAGAAGTAGGATGGGGCACTAGCGTACCTACGGGGGGGGGGGGGGGGGGCAGAGGGGGCAGTCTGCCCCCCCTGACGAGTCAGAACCCATACAAAAGACATATCCTTTCCCCCCCCTCTGACAAGCATGAATACCTATTTTGCCCCCCCCCCCCCCCCCCGACGAGCTTGAAGGCTTGAAGACTTTTTTTTTTTTTTTTTTGCTTGTCAAATTTTTCGACCGGTTTTGCCCCCACCTGTGGAAAATCCCAGGTATGCCACTGGGATGGGGGGGGGGGGGGTCAGGCAGAGATGCCAAGTTCAAAGACCAGCTATGCGTGAGATTTTCTGTGAATCTGAGTGAGATCACAGACATTGTGTACAATGTATATGGGGAAAGGCTGTGATAGTTGCGTGAGACAGAGATTTGAGGGGATGAACAAGAGTCCAAAATGCTTGAGTCTCACGCATAATGCGTGAGACTTGGTAGCTCTGGTCGGGTGTCCGGACAGTTTATTTGAAGCCTTCTTTTTTTGTCTTTGGATTATAATAAAAATATGAATTCAATACTTGTAATCATCTTCCTAGTTTGTTCTTTATAATATTTCCTAACATTTTGTACTAAAACTTTATGAAACTTCGCTTGTAATTTTTTTCCAAATGACTTTCTAAAGTTGATCGTCCGGACACACCCTGTCCGGACACACAACAACTTGGTATATTATTATTAAAGCGACCTTTTATTGACAAATCATAGGGAAATTCAAGGCTTATCTCGGAACAGAGAAGGGATTCTAGTCTTTCCCTCAGCTGCATGCCTGAGGGTGTTATGGCGTCTTGAGGATGCAATGATGATGACTTTAAATATAATGAGATATACTTCTTCATCATTGACGTCTTGACACTCTTCCCATATAGGATTAAGAGAATGTCCAACACAAAGATGGATTTCCCTAGGAAATCCATCTTTTAAAACCAAAATCACATGAATTTTATAGATTTTATTGAATTTTACACCTTATTCTGCCTAATGCGGAGGAAGGTTTTAAAAATTATATAAAAATATAGAAAATGAAAATTTCTTACCTAACTGATGCCGCATAGACCCCTCGATCCACATGTAAACAACGGCAATACATTAGCGTCGACCCTTGAACCGCTTATGTATGACGTACTTGCAGCTAGCTATGCCGTTTTGAGGAAGAATTTATAGATGAAAATATGATTTTCACATATTGAAATTTATTATGTAATTTTGAATAATTGATATATTTAAAATAATTACTAATAAACACTGTCCCGGCCCGCAATAAGTTTCAGTATTTTGGGAGGACACCTAGTGGCATCCCTGATCGTGATCCCAAAATTCCATGGCGATCGACAAGTGCACGCTGGGCTGAAAAAGTGTCATATAAAAAGTGTGACCTTAATTTGTATACGATCGTTTTGCAAAGATTTAGAAAAGAAATCAAGCATACAAAGGTAGATGATTATATCAGATGAAGGTTAAAATGCCATAAATTTGATTGGTATCACATTTTTCTTACTTTTTTTTGAGACCTCTGCTTGCAAACTGGCGATATCTTAAAATATCGCTGTAGGGCCTACTTGTTTAGGGGTTCAATTCAGGGAATACTTGCCAAGGGTATCGTTTTTTTTCTAATGCTTGTGAAGGGTAGGGTTTCACTACTTTCACATGCCAATACTTGTTAAGGGGTGCATTTTCAGAATATGGAAAATGCTTGTTTAGGGTGCTTTTCGAGACCCCATGGTCTCGCATGGTATCCAGTCATCAATGGAAGTGAATATGCACAGACAAAAGCACTGCGCAGACTTGGGTCACCTTACGTGTAGGAACTTAATTGAATTTTTGTAATTGAATGGCGGGGGCAATAATGAAATAGACTAGATCTATACGCAGAGTGTAACTGAATAAAACATCGTAGTGTGAAGACAGTAATTTGATTATTATGCCACCTGTATTTCTTAAAACAGAAAAATATTTTGAAGTAAATAAATCCTGAATTTAGATTGGAAAAGTCAATTTTGTTACTATAAGTAGAGTTATGAGTCTTGAATGGAATTTTCCTTTTTTTACTATAATTTTGTATTTCTATTTTTTTTTTCAGGATGGTTATAAAGAGGGCATAGCTCAAGGGCAGGAATCCTGTCTTCAGCAGAGTTTCAATTCTGGGTTTTCGCAAGGAACAGAAGCGAGCTTCAGCCGTAGCTTCATCAAAGGAACTATCAGGTAAGTGATATTCTTTGCCAAGAGTTTTTTCATAATTGCCATCTTCAGTTTGACAAATGGAATAATAATAATAAGTCTTTACATAGCCCCATCTATCTAGAAATATTCTATTCCGAGGTGCATTGTGTATTGTTATAATTACCCCAGCTATAGGTCAGTGCATTCAAGGAATTAATCCTGCCGGGTACCCATTCACCTCACCTGGGTTGAGTGCAGCACAATGTGGATAAACTTCTTGCTGAAGGAAATTACGCCATGGCTGGGATTCGAACCCACGACCCGCTGTTTCAAAGTCGGAAGACTAATCCACTGGGCCACAGTGTTCCACACATATGTATCATACTATGATGTCCAGTGGCCTGTTTTCGAAGACTTATGGCTATGGTGACTTTGCCACGATGGCAACTACCATGGTAAGGGGCTCAGCAGCCAACCACAATCAAAGGTTTCCATGGTATCTACAAAACTAGCGGTGTTTCCACAGTTGTAGCTTTTTATGAAATGGGCTCCAAGTCCCACTCAGTGAGCTCTCTTTGAGTACCACTCCCAATTCTTTTATCTTTATTTCTTAAGGCGACCGCACACCTTACGATTGGTCTGCGACCCAATTTCGAATAAAATGTAGTAGAATTTGATACTAATATTATAACAAATACCTATGTTCAAATCTGTGACTATGCTATCATCCTTCTTAACATAAAAGCGAATTTAATATCTAGTCGTAATGACGTCATAGCAGTCATACGATTGGCTACGATTTGAAACTAATTTGACCTTTACTCCAAAATAAAGGCTTGCAACCTTTCAAAATGGTTATATTAGTATTCTTTCAATCAATTTTAACCCAAATAAAATGATGTGTTCCATTCACATTTTCAGAAAATGAGCAAAATGCGATTCGTTCCAAAATCGGATCGCGAACAATCGTAAGGGGTGTGGTGGCCTGTATGGAAATTTATGGAGACTCTCCATATCTTCCATCTTCCCCTTGTTTTGTCACTTTTCCATTTTATAAACAGGTTTATTTGTGTCCTGTAATATAATAATTTCATTATGCACTTGAATGTCTTTGGATTCTGCCAAGATATGTAGGGAACTTAATGGTTCATCATGTATTTTCAATTTGTTTGATGTTAACGTTCAATCAGGGGCAAGAAGATCTGCACGACATTGTGTAGTACAGTATGGAGTAGTCTCCCATGCAAACCCTTTACTCAAGTTATAAAGTGGTCTGAATATGCAATCTCTTGTGTACAGAAGGGCCTCTCTCACTGAGCTAGTTTTATACATGCTAGTCTTGCGTGAAGACCCACTTGTTAAAGTTTCAATTAGGGTCTGTGCCATTGTGCCTGCAGACTTCTAAGGGAGCTGATTACAGCATTATGATAATAATATGGTCTATATGTAGTGCAGCTGCTATGATATTATCTATTTACTCTACTGCACTTGATACTTGGTATTACCTTAGCAGTAGCTGAGCCGCCATATAGGCACTATTCAAACTTTTAAGGAATAAATCCTACTGGGTACCCCTTCAACTCACCTGGGTTGAGTGCAGCACAATGTTGGTAAATTTCTTGCTGAAGGAACACACTCCATGGCTGGGATTCCAACCTACGTCCCTCTGATTGAAAGACAAGAACATTTTTAGGAAAAAGATGATCTGATGCATTCAGTTTATTCTCTTTTCTTTGCAGTGCACTAATATCAATGCTCCATCTTAAAGAGCAGGATGTAAATGATGCGGAAAACACGGAAGCCGTCAAAGACCTAGAGTCAATCATGCATGATTTAGATTCTCTTCAATTTGATGTTACAAAGGGATGCTGTTCTAGTGGTGAAGTGATCACTAGTTCATCTAAAGGTAAGCAATTTTTTTTTTGGTTTGTTTTTCATGGAGCATACATTCAAATGAGTTTATTTGTATAATTTAGGTGATGTTTTTTCTTTCTTTTTTTTTGGGGGGGATGGGGGGAGTTGGCTGTTTGCTTTTTTAGAAAAAAACTATTTTATCTGGAAAAAAAAATGCTAGGCCATTAGGAGGAGATTCAATTCAATTTATTTCCTCTTTCAATCTTTTTGCATTTACAATGATAAACATATGTACAACAATACAACTTTTGAATAATTTTTCTTTATAATACAATAATACCATGAAATCGAAAGAGAAGGAGACCAACTAAAAAGCAGAGCTTGTAGGGTGAAGGCCCCCTTTTAGATTAGTTCAATCAATACTTACAAAGTAAAAATACAGTAAAGTTGTGGAGCGTTGTGGGCTTGTGGCCCAGTGGCTAATCTTCTGACTTTGAAACAGAGGGTCCCAAGCCATGGCATAATTTCCTTGGGCAAGAAATTTATCCACATTGTGCTGGACTGAACCCAGGTGGGGTAAATGAGTCCCTGGCAGGAATTTATTCCTGTAAAAGGCTGCGGGGTTAAAGTCAGGGTAATTATAATCCAAATGAGCGCATAGGAAGGCATGTGGCAGTGATATGCGCTCTATAAGCATGTTGGTATTATCATTAATGCCCTTTTTACACAGGATTTTCTTAACCCCGGACTATCGCTAACCCCGTACTATCCTTAACCCCGTACTATTTTTTTCCTTTTCACACATGCCAAATTGTTATTGCTAACCCCGGATAAGGAATGCTTGCTTTTTACACACGAAACTCGCGAACCCCGGACTAGTGGTTTTTGTCGATCATTCGTAGTACAATTGCTTCACTCGTACTTTTTTTACACACGCTACAATTTCCTTAACCCCGTACTATAGGTAGGGCCAAATTGCCATTTAGCCCCACCTATAGTACGGGGTTAAGCTTAGCCCACTTTCGTTTTACACATGCGATCTTAACCCCGTACTATTACTCTTAGCACCGCAATTGGTGGGATAACCCTGCTTTTTTGCAGGGCCAAATAATCCCGTACTATAGGTGGGGTTAGCCCACTTTGCAAAAACGCTGTGTAAAACGAAAGTGGGCTAAGCTTAACCCCGTACTATAGGTGGGGCTAAATTGCCATTTAGCCCCACCAATAGTACGGGGTTAAGGAAATTTTAGCCTGTCTAAAAAGGGTATAAGTTTAGTTATGTCTTCATTTTCCTAAATATTTGAATATTCTAATAATGAACTTTATTTCTTATTGGATTTCCAAGTAATTCCTAGTGCGTGAAGGTTTTCTGGTCACTTCTGCATTCTTCATTCCTGGCATTCTAAGATCATCCCTCATTGGTAAACTAGAATGAAATATTTAAAAAGGTTAATACTATAACATTGATTGTCTTCTTTTGTTCACATTAATCATCTTATTTTGTTCTCGTAATTTCTCTCATTTTCTCTAATTCTGTAATTGCCCTTAGATGGTCTAAAGAGAAAGGAGGAAGACCAAACAGATAAGAAAACAACATGCTGTTTAGACTATGATACTAGTCAGTCTGACTCTCCCGGTTCAAGCTCTAAATGTATTCGTGATGAAAATAGCGAGGAAGTGGCTGGTGGCAAGTCTACTTCATCTATTATGATAAATGCTGCTGAGAACAGTGAAGAACATTTGTTCTATTCACAGTCGCGCAATCAAGAACTCAATAAGATCGTTCAAAGATTAAAGCCACATCTGCAGAGGACTAAGTGTGAACATATTCTATCTGTATCTCATCAATTTCTTTAGTACTTCCTGGTAAAAAGGGATCCTAAAGGTGGCTCAGTGGTAGAGTGCCTGCCTTGTTAACAGGTCGTGGGTTAGCTGCCCTGCTGAGTCATACCTAAAACTATAAAAAACAGGACCTTCTGCCTTCTTGTCAGGCACTCGACGTATTAATAATAGTAATAATGATAATAATAATAGTCAGTTCTTGTATAGTGCATAACACATTATGTATAACGTCTCTATGCGCTTCCAAAGGACTTGGATATTATTACCCCAGCTGTAGCTCAAGCAGCCTTTCCAGCGCTCGGCACTTCAGGGAATAAAAATCCTGCCAGGTACCCATTCACCTCACCTGGGTCGAGTGCAGCACAATGTGGATAAATTTCTTGGTGAAGGAAACTACGCCATGGCTGGGATTTGAACCCACAACCCTCTGTTTCAACGTCCGGAGACTTATCCACTGTTCCACAGTGCTACACGAATCGAGGAGGGTAATCATAACATTGTGCAGGGCACACATGGAGAACGGTCAATATCAGCTGAAGTACCTATTCTTGGTCATTTAAGAGTTTTTATTATCATTTTGCTATGGACCATGAAGAAGTTTTGGTATGAAGTACTAATCAGATTCTACAGTGCACAAAAAAAATATGCTTTTGAAATGGCAACCAAATACGTACCACCATAGGGGAAAGCTATATGGAAAGCAAATGAAATTAATTTTTAAATAACATCTTATCTAAGTTGGCAGTGCTCACACAAGCATGAATATTTTTCCAACTTTTTTTGCCATTTGAAAGTTGCCTTTATTGGCTTTCTATAAAGGTTTCCCCCCATAGTGGTATATTTCTTAGTTGGCGACCACTTCAAAAGTGTATATTTTTTTGAGATATGCTGTATTGTTTGGTCACATTATATTCAAGTGAATTTCCCAGAAAAAGTAAAATCTGTTTTCAGAGATGGATGTCGCAATCAGATTTGATAAGCTCGGATTTGATTGTCCAATGAATGGAAGTTTGTTGCATGCTGGTGATGTAGAAAAACAGATACAATGTACACAAATAATCAATATGACAATCAATACATCCAAACACATCAGCAAAATAGTTTTGTAGCTACATGTAAATTAACTATTGAATGATCATTGAACTCATTTGTGGCATTATATATTGAACTAAATACATGAAATTTAATGGACAACTGCTCCATCTATGTACCCAGGCGTGACAGGCCCCGTCACTCTCGGAGTGTGGTGTAATATGTGATCTCTTCTGATTTCAAATTTGATACACTGATACATGTACCTGTGTGTATTTAGTTTTGTTGACATTAATTAAAGGATTCTGGAAGAAATTGTGTAATTGCTGAGAAAAGCAAAATAAGCGCGGATTCGGTCACTTCCGTCGGGTCTTTATTCCAGCAATAATAATACACTGTCCCACGTGTGCCTATCTGCGTTGGTGATCTTCAGTGTGAACATTTTTCAGCGTAGATTTCACAAAGTTCTGTTTATGTAACTGTACCAGATCTAGATCCTCAATGATATTCTGACAATTAAGCCAGGTTTTACAGACTTTCTCTTGAAATCAGTGTTTACTGCAATTACTGGTATTTTTCTTTAAGATGAAAATTGTGATTTACAGGTAGGACCTTTTTTAACCCTAATCAGATTTAAAGCATTACCTATAATTGTTACTATACAATTGTAACTATACAATGAAAAGACTCTCTGTACAAGAAAATGGGGGAGGGGGGGGGAATGCATTCCTGATGAGAAAACAGTTTGAGATGAAAATTGTGATTTACAGGTAGGACCTCATTAACCCTAATCAGATTTAAAGCATTATCTATAATTTTGTTGAAAACTGGCACTATATGGACAAATGGATTAAAAAAAGTTATGAAACTTAAAACCCAGACTGATATTCTGAGATCTGCAGTCAAGAATTATTACACTATGATGATTTAGGCTTATGTTTCTTCTTTTTTTTACACATAAAACCTTTAAATAATGCACTTTCAATCTCTTCCTCGTTAATTTCATTTCTGTATTTCTGGGCAGCGTTTCATGAAAGGATTTGTAAGACGTTTTATCCAACATGTCTTGTTTTATCCGCCAAATACTATTATACAGTGCCTCTCAGCCAATCACAATCAAGGAAAGTTGTCAGATCTGGAAATTTGTCGGACAAAAATGTTGATGAAACGCCTTTTTCCTCATGTCTCATGATAATATTTTTTTGTTTAAAAGCTAAAATTTTCTTTTATGATTATTTTTAAGATATAGCTATCTTAAAAATCTTACGATAGCATATAATTTGCATAAAACTAGCATATAATAACAATTTCTATTAGCAGATTTTTACTTTTAAATCAATATTTTTTAAAGGGGAAGTTCACCTGATGAAGTTTATTGCAAAAATGGCAGAAATAGATAATACAAATAATTGGTGAAGTTTTGAGAAAAAATCCATAAAACGTAAAAAAAATTATTAGCACTATAACTTGACATGTGACGTCATATTCGAGCAGCTTCTCCATACATCGTGTGATGAAAATCAATGAAATGTCACTTTCTTTAAAAAAATGGAATGGGTTTTATAATACTTTCAGTATATAAGAGACATATCATTTCACACCCACTGATATACATGTAATCATCATGAATCATTTAAAAATTGAAATTTTTGCATTTATGTTACATAATATGGGGCTACTGCTCAAATATGTCACAAAAAAAACCCATAAAATTATAATAACTTAATCTTTTATAAAATTTCACAAAACCTTCACCAATGTTTTTCTGGTATTTTAACATAGAATCCTTCATCAGGGTGAACTTCCCCTTTCAAACTTCATTTTAGTTTTTCTGAAACGTTTTTAACATAAGATGTTCTTGATCTTACTCTCCTTTGCCTATCCAAGAATTAAATTGATAAATTGAGTAAGAAATGAAACAAAACAAATATCGAATGCATATTGATAAAGATCTATGATAAATCTAAAACCATCAACAAAATATACCAAGCATTGACATTTGCAGTTTGTTGTATGTGCTTATGCATCGGCATATGAAGGATTCAAGGGACAATATTAGAGGGGGGGGGGATGTGATAGATCATAGATGACCATATTCTTTAAACTGCATACAAGTAATATGTATTTATCTGAATGAATGTGTGTGTATGTATGAGGGGGTAGTTCAAATATTATTTACTTTGACCGTAAATCAGAAAAAAAATTCGTGAGGAGCCCCTTCCCACAAAAATTGAAAACTTCAATCCTTATTCTTGTTAAAAAAAAAGAACTTTTCACACCCCATATCATAGTGGAAGAGGGGTGGGTCCATTAAACTCGTCTAAGAGATGGAAGGAGGAGTGTGATTGGATGATCACCTTTCACCTATCTTGTTTCAGAGAGAAGATAAGAGAGCGAGCGAGCTGGAGAATCATGTACATGCCCCCCCCCACAAAAAAAAACATGCCCTGCAACATTTTGTAGAAGAGGTTTGCCTGCAATTTATTATTAATTTTTTTTAACTAGTTCACACCTAGTTACACATAATGCATATAGTATAGCATTTCCATTTATTTGAAAGCAAGATAAAAGAGCATTGTAGATTTAATGCCTTGCTCACGGGCATAGCTGCCGCGGCCGGGGATCGAACCCCGGACATTTTTCATGTATAGCCAGGCGCCTTAGACCACTCGGCCACGGCACCTCCAATGTACTTTTTTGTTTTGAATAATATTTCATTTTCTACCTCTTTCAAATCAATAAGTTTACAATCACAATTCATAAAAATAAAGATTCTTTGCATTATACAATCAATAAACAATCGAACAAATAAATATATCAATATCAATGAGATTACAAATGATTACAAATGAAATTAAACTGCCAAATTTCTCTTCTATAACAAATGTGGAAAAAAACACATATCAAACGACAAAATAACAAAGAAGAAAAAAACTTTGTAAAGGATGACCTTTTTCCTGGATAGAATAGAAATAATCTCTCATGCAAATAATAATTGTAGAAGAAATAAATTTCAAAAGGGATAAAAGATTATTTCAAAGGTTAATTAGAGGAAGATTATTATAAAACATCCCTACACACTCACCTAAAACCCCCATACCCCCTCCCCCTCATCTCTCTCTCCCCAAACACACAGGCTCGCTTCAACTCACCATCACCCACAGCCCCCCCCCCCTTCCCCGTCACAGAACTCACACGCACATCTACACACGTACACCCACACACGATGCATCCTGCTCTGGTACAACTATCTGTATTTGAACAAAACAAAAAAAACAACACAAACAACATGAAGCAACCAATACATCCATGGTATTAAGAAAGGTGTGCATTGATTTGTTTCCATTTCCTCAAGTGCATCCCCAGCTTCCCTTTTTTAAACGCTATTTGATATTCCGTATCTCTATACTCTTTAACCAAATGTGTCACTTTCTGTACGGTTGGCAATATTCCCTGCTTTCTTGAACTAAAAATAATATACTTGATTAAGAATATAATACAGTTTATTACAGCTACCCTTGTAGTATTTCCAGATATCCCCATGAAAATTGTTTTCCAATTGTCAGCGTCAAGTTCATTCAGTTGAAATATTTTACTCATCTCTTCCCATAATTGCTTAACTTCAGGACAATACAAAAATAGATGTTGGTAAGTCTCAACTTCTTTTTTACAAAAGGAGCACAAATTATCTGTCTCAAAACCAAATTTAAAAAGTTCCCTTTTCATGTACACAGCCCCTTGTAATTGTTTGTATTGAAATTCTCTGTGTTTATTGCATAGCATTGCACATTTCAGTCTCAGAAATACTTCTTTCAGTTCCCCCATTCCCAAATCATATTCGGATTGCCCATCTGTAACATGAAATACATAATCCATTTGAAAATTTTCAATGAAGTGGTCATATATTCGTCTAGATTTTTATATCACATAGTTTCTGAACATGCCCACATATCATCAATTGAATTTCAAAGTTGTCTGTATCTATTTCCATAAAATCACCTTGTATCCACTCTTCTGTTATTACTGAAAATATCTTTTGAATTTTGAGCAAGTTTTCAGATGAAAATTTTTTATTATACCAGTATGAAACTGGTCTTAATTGACCTCCAACTATTATATCCGAGACCTTAACTATACCTTTCTGAAATAATTCAATATCAAAAAAGGTCTTATTATTGAGGCATATACGCTTGTTATTAAAAATAATGGGATTACTTTTCCCTCCAAAATGTCTACACTTATCCAATTCGTGCCATGCCTTCAGCATATCTATGTAAAATAATGGTATACCTTTCAAATTCATTCTACTCGTATCATAATCACACAGAAATATGATTCGACCACCTAAAAAACTAAAAAAATATTCGAAGGTTGCTTTCCAACCCGAGCTTTCCCCTCCATCTAGTAAACGTTTAATCCACATTATCCGTTGGGTTTTAACAAAGACCTCAAAATTTGGAGCTCTCAGTCCTTCAACAGAATAGTCTTGATATAGAACCTTGCGTTTTATTCTATCTTTTCCTCCCCAAATAAAATTGAAAGAATTTTTTTCTATTTCCTTAAAAACGTCTTTTGGGACTGTCATCAGTGAAGAAACATAATTTAATTTTGAAAATGCATACATTTTCAAAAGTTTTATTTTACCATACATTGTAAGATCTCTTTATTTCCACCAACCAATAAGTCTTTTAATTTTACTCAAGATTTCCTTATAATTCAAATCATCTTTGACTTTACAATCTCGTGCGAAATATACCCCTAAGATTTTGATATGTTGTAACCAATGTCCAAGAAGTGGTAAACCTGGTCTATCTCTTTCTTCTCCCAACCATAAAAAGTTTGTTTTATCCATATTAATCTTCAATCCGCTTAAATTTTCAAAATCTGAGAATATTTTCTTTACTCTATGGATCGAATTCATATCTTTTAAAAACAATGTAATGTCATCTGCATACAGAACTTGTTTTATTTCCCGTTTCCCAAATCCTATCCCTTTAATATTAACATCTCTCCTAATATAATGAGCTAATAATTCAATCGCTATGATAAATAAATATGGAGAGAGTGGATCCCCCTGCCTTACTCCTCTATTAACTTCAAAATATCCCGTAGAATGCCCCCCCGTTCAACACACAACTACTAACATTATTATAAAGAGTTTTTACCCAAGAACACATATTTTTCCCAAACCCGAAATGTTCTAAAGTTTTGAATAAAAGTTTATGAGAGATACAATCGAATGCCTTTTCAAAATCCACTGCAATTAAAAAACCTAAGGGTTGATACAAAGACTGAAAAAACATATCATCAATTAACCGAACTGCTTCCCCAATATTACGATCTTTAACATAACCCACTTGATCACAATGAATAATATCTCCCAAGACCTCTTTCACCCTTGTCGCTAGCACCTTTGACAAAATTTTATAATCTACATTCAAAAGAGTTATCGGCCTGTAGTTTTTCATGTGCAAAGGATTTTTGCCTTCTTTTTCAATTAAAGTAATTACCCCCTGTCTCTGCGAATTTGACAACATTTTAACTTCAAAACTCTCATTGAAAGCTTCAACTATGATTTTCCCTAAAAGTGGCCAAAATGTAAAATAGAACTCTGCGGTAAAACCATCATTGCCAGGCGATTTATTCCATTTCATTTCCTTTAAAGCCTGAAAACATTCTTCATGTGTTATTTGATATTCACAAAACTCTCTATTTTCTTTACTCAGTTTAGGTAAATCATTAAAAAACATATTTTCAATATCATCACTAGTTTCTAGATTTTTACATGCATATAATTTTTTATAAAACTCCCGAATGATTTTTATAATTCCTTTGCAATCTCGCACCGTTTCCTGATTTTTATTATAAATCTCCTTAATCGCACTTCTCCTTTTATTGGATTTAAGTAATTGTTCAAAGAACTGTGAATTTCTTTCTCCTTCTTCAGACCATTGGGCTCTTGAACGGACCTTTAGACCTTGACGAGAATAGTCGAAAAATTTATCTAGTTCCTCTTTTAAAAATTCAATTTCGTTTTGGATGTCAATATGAAAAGTGATCGTCAAGCGATATTCTAAATCTTTAATTTCTTTTTGTAATTTTTCAATGTGATTTTTTTCTGAGTTTTGCTCTTTCACGGGAAAATGCCATTATATATTCTCTTAACTTCATTTTCATAAAATCCCAAAATTTAATCTTGCTTATTATTTGGTCCCGCCATATTCTTTCGATTTCAGAAATCTTCATCTTTACCCCGTCTACAAAATCTTTATCAGAGCATAAACTGCTGTTAAACTTCCAGTACGATCTCCCATATACAAAGCTTTCGACTAAATTACTAAACACGACCTGAACTCCAGCATGGTCAGGAGTGATAGAGGGTAAAATGTCTGAACTTTTCACGTCTTTTTCTAATTTCGAGGAGATAAAAATATAATCTAATCTGCTCTGAACGAAGGGATTATTTTGTTTGAAGGTAAATTCTTTTTTGTTAGGATGCCGCTTCCGCCACACATCAATTAGATTTAGCCTATCAAGAAAATCAACCAATGAATCTTTATATCTATTTTTCGAAATATTACTTCCACCCAATGTACAGTGCTAATGTAAAAGAAATAGCGCCATCTTGTGGTCACAGTTTTCATTTTAAAATGATGTACAAGTCTTAATTATCCATCGAATTTTGCAATGTCCGGTGAATTTATCTTTAATCTCATTTTCGTCCTGCCGATTAACTTTTTTCACAGCAATGATTCTTTATTTTTTAGATGCCTGCAGACATCATTCTCTAAACGTCCCTTGTTTATTACCCAAAACGTATCCACAATAAACGTGATTAGCAATCTTCGCGTGAGTGTGTGTGGGTTTGGGCACGCGCGAGCGTGTGTGTGAGTGTTGGTGGCAATGGGAGAGAGTGTGTGTGTGAGAACGTGTGTCATGTTTGCGTGAATGTGTATATATGTATATATATATATATATATATATATATATATATATATATATATATATGGTTATCCACATCAGAAACAGCAAAATTGCAACTCAATATACCATCGTCACTAACATTACCATCCCAACTAAAATGATGTGTACTGCCTTTTCATCTACACGTAGATATTATGTCTATGGTGGGTGTGTGTGTGTGTGTGCACAATATGTTGGTATGTGATAGGGCATATTCATGTGTGTATCATTATTACAATCAAGCTCATCGACTTCCTCGTCCCTCATCATCACACTATTACCACAATCAGTAGTGCCCTCATCATCATCATCACCATCATCATAATCACCACCACCATCATCATCATCACCATCAGCATCATCATCACCATCATCACCATCAACATTATCACCATCATGATCAACATCATCATCACCATCATCACCATCATCATCACCACCATCATCACCACCACCACCATCATCATCATCGCCATCATCACTATCAATCGTCACCATCAAGCATCATCATCATCACCAGCACCATCATCACAATTATCATCAAGCATCAACACCACCATCATCATCGCCATCATTACTATCAATCATCATCGTCATCATTTTCACCATCAACATCACCATCATCATCATTATCACCATCATGATCATCATCACCATAATCATCATCACCATTATCATCATCATCATCATCACCACCACCATCATCTCCACCACCATCACCATCATCTCCGTCATTATCACCATCATAGTTACCACCATGACCATCTTCATCACAGTGTTGTAGTGCCTTGATGCTCGGCCTTGGCCTTAAGGCGCCTTAAGGCCTATTTTTTCAAAGCCTTGGCCTTGAACATTCAAGCCTTGGCCTTGAGAGGGCCTTGGCCTTGGCCTTGAGGATTTTGAGCCTTGAAATTTCAAGGCATTTTCAAGGCATTTTGTATTTTGTACTTTCATTTGTTTTATATAAGTAATTATAAATGTTTCAATTGTTCTGTATATTTAATGACACTAATGGTCAAAACTACCAGTCACCAGTAACAGTAGCAACAGCAGTAAGTGTACTAGCTGTGTCATCAATTGTAATTGTTAAATCATCATTATTAAGAATTATCATCACATTGTAACAAAGAAAACAGCAGTGATGAAAAATAACTATTAATTGGTAATGTGTTGTAATCATGACTAATGATGATGACAATATTAATAATAATGATAATAATGACAGTAATAATGATTATGATCAAGATTATAGTGCTTTGATGAAAGGAATAATTCTGACAGATCTGACTGCAATTTTGACAACAACTTTCACACTTTAAACATAGCTAAATCTAAGGAATGATTTATAACAAGGTTGATTTCTATTCCATTAGGATTTTCCTTGTATTATTTTCTTTACCCAACAAGAATGATTTAAGTCTTAATTATATTCTGAAAAGATTTGGAAAACTTGAACACAGACTTTAATTTTGTTATATCCAAATTGGCTATGTCAATGGCATGATGAGCCAAAAATTTAGAGGGGCCAAGCATGGCATATAGAACAAAATTTCTGCCAAAAAGTTGAAGCGATTGAAGCGAGCGAGCGAACAAAATTTGTCACCCTCTTGCCATAAAAAAGCTTTTTTTGAAAGATTGTGACAGTATGTTTTGAAAATAATAACAAATTTACTCCACATTTTCCTTTCCTTTATCCCCCTATTTTAAGTTTATTCTTGGTGGTGGAACTTCTTCCTCTCTCTCTCTCATTTTTTTTTGGGGGGGGTCTGATATATTTTTAAACAGACGAGAAAGAGGAATTGGAAGAGAGAGAGAGGATAAGGGAGAGAAATATGTAAGGGGTAAGAAAGATGGGCGTGGCTGGTTAGGCAGAAAATACTGCAAAATTAGTTAATGATAGGCAGTATATATCTTTTCTAAATTGTAAGGAGAAACATGTACATGTAAGGGCGTAAGAAAGATGGGGGTGGCTGTTTAGGCAGATAATACTGCAGAATTAGTTAATAATGATAGGCAGTACATCTTTTCTAAATTGTATACATTTTGTTTTGGGTCTATTGTCTCAGATTGACAAAACAAAGGGAAAAAATTCAATGAAATAACGTATTTGTTTTTGTGTCAATGTGGGTTCAAGAAATAATGATTAATTAAAATAATGATATATAATTAATAATTATTAATAATATTAATAATTATCAATAATTAAATGTTTCAGGAAATAATCAAGATTTACCCCCCCCCCAACTAAGGGTATGGGGTACACCCCATTTATTTTGTATCCTTTTGAATATAACTTTATTTTGTAAGTATTCTTTATTCTGTTTTTTTTAGGTAAAATAGGTGTAGAATACAAGAAATGTGAATTGAAATTTGAAAGTGGTTGTAAGCAGAAAAACATGAAAACTGGCAAGAATCCTAAAAATGACACATTTTCAAGTCAGCATTCGAAAATTTCAGCTTGCACTCTGTGCTCTCTTGTCCCCCCCCCCAAAAAAAAAAAATCCTGTAGGAAAAAATGCCTCCTTTTCCAAAGTCAAAAATGCCTTCTTTTTTCAGAATGATTTTGCCCTTTTTAAAAAAGAAATACCTTCTTTAATAGTAAAAATAATACATTTTATTTTAAGTTTGAAAATCACAAATTTTGAATCATGCTTACATCATTTATTTTTTAGTACAGTACTACATGTAATCCTGTTCATGGTAACAAAAATGTATAGAATGGTGTTTTCTGGTTGGAATATCACAAATTTTTGGCTCGCTTTCTGCACTCGCATCAATTATTGTACTCATTCTATTCCTGTTTGCACACAAAAAATGCTTAGAATGTCCAGTTTTCAGGTTGGAATATCACAATTTTTTTTAGCTCGCACTTTGCGCTTGCATTACTTTGATTGGTGAGTAATGTATCCTATCAAAAATGCAGTCCTTAAATGCTTCCTTTTCTGATCTGTACATTATTTAAGTTATTTCTATAATTAGATACACATCTTTTTCATTATTACAAAACAGCTCAGAATATTTAATTTTCATATCTTATTTCACATATCCAGAAGTTTGAGATCGTGGTTCGTACCGGCAACATCACGCAACAGTGATTTAGTGATTTAACAGTCATTAAACCCATAATTGACCAAAATCGAGTTTTACAACTTCAGAATTGATTTTCTTTTCAAAACTGCTTGCTCGCTACACTTTCTCGCAGAGAAGTAAAACCTAAATCAAAATATCTATCTTATCAATAAGAAATAAATTTAAAAAGGCTTTGCTCAACTTAATTTCTACAAAACAAACAACTACTTCACGCAGTTGATAATCTCATTTTGAAAATACATGTATCTGTTAGCACCAAAAATTCCCATTTTGGTATATAAGTGCCTTTTTGGCTCTGAACCACCCCCCCAAAAAAAAAAAAAAGTTATATAATATATTATGTCTAAATCTAACATGAAATTATTATTGTTTTAAATGTACAAGGGTGAAATTCTTTATTCGCTCAGTCCGCTAGCTCGCCTACATTTTTGCCATGTGTGATATCTAGCGGCCTAAGCATTGTTAGCTCATTGCCTCATTGTTCTGTATATCATAAGTTTGAAATGCCTTGGCCTTGGCCTTGAGGTTTTCAGGCCTTGGCCTTGGCCTTGGGTTTCCATGCCTTGGCCTCAGCATTGGGTATTGAAGCCTTGGCCTTAGGTATTAAAGCCTTGGCCTTAGCCTTGGAGGTTTGAGCCTTGACTACAACACTGCTTCATCATTATCATCAGTGTCCTCGCAAACTTCATCATCAGCATCAACACCATCACTGAAATGAAACCACCGCCATCATCATCATCACAATAATCATCACCATCATGCATCATCATCATCATCGCCATCATCATCGTCATCATTTTCATCATCATCATCATCACTACCATAAACTTCATCAATATTCCTCCCCTCATTTTTATCGTCATTTTCATCATAATCACCATCAACCATCTACAATTTTATCGTCAACATCATCACTATCACCATCACTCATCATTGTCATCATTTTCATCATCTTCACAATCAATCATGTTATCAACATTATCATCGTCATCATCATCGTCATCACCATCAATCATCATCATTATTATCGTCATCATCATTTTCATCATCGTCATCATCATTTTCATTATCATTCTCATCATTTTCATCATCGTCATCTCCACCATCATCAACACCACCGCATCATCAACATTATCATTGTCATCATCACCATCACAATCAATCATCCTCATAAACGTCATCATCATCATTATCACCATCAATCATCACCACCACCACAATCACCGCCATCTTCATCATCATCACCATCATCAATCATCATCACATCAACATCATTACTATCATCATCATCATCATGAACCTCACCAATCTTCCTCCCCTCGTTCTCCTCCTCATCATTGCCATTTCCATCATCATCATCATCGTCACCATCACCGCCACAATCATCGTCCTCTTTACCACCACCTCCACTACAATTCTGATCACCATCAGCATCTTCATGTACAACAGTTACCGATTCCAACTTTGTAGAATTAAATTGATCGTCACACCCATCAGAATCATGCCTGCGTCTTTGACTAATTTCCTTTTTATCGGTTTAAGTGCTATTGTCACATCAACGAAACCGATTCCAAACCGACCGGTATTATGTCATTGGAAATAATGTGATATTTGATCGGTTTGGAGTCGGTTTTACCCGACCAGTGTGACAGTAGCATATATAGTTGCAATGTCAAAAACATACGCTCAGCCCCGAATAATAGAGAGATTTCGCAATCACGACGCGGCCGCTCTCTACAACGCGCAGATTCCTTTGAAAATGCAAGTCATTTCACAATAGAGAACAGTGCTGAAAGGCTTTGTCGAAAGTTGGTGGACTGGGACAGCACTCACAGCAGCGTCGTCTCGTGACTCTGGATAATGACATATTTGCAATTGTACTCTTTATTCCGAAGACGCAAGTCATGGATATTCATATTTTGTTCCAGAACTGCGGTGGGAACAATAATTTCGGGTCCCGGTCCACTTTCAACAAAGGCCTGTCAGTTTTCCATTGTAATCTGCTTTGTATTTTCCAAGGAATTGATTGATGCGTTGTAGAGAGAGAGAGAGCGACATCGTCATGATCGTGATAACTCTCAAGTACATGAAATCCACATTCACTCTAAAGCGTCAGTGGGGCATTTTAGCAATTACTTCACAGTCGCTTTCCATAACGCAGAGAATCTATTGTCAAAAGCCCTTCATAACAAAGCAGTCTTTGTCGAAAATCGATAAATCAAAACAGCAGAGTCGTCTTGGACTCTTGACAAACGACAGATTTGCAATTTTTGTTCCAGTCCAAATTTGAAGACGATATGCTGACCCGGTCCACCAACCTTTCGACAATGACCTCTAATGTGTCCATTGTGATTTTATGGGCATTTTCAACGGATTCTCAACGATCAAAGAAGTGTCTGCGAAGTGGATGCTAAAATGTCCAATTGATAAATCGATCACGCTGGAAGTCAGTGATACAATTTATTTTGTAAGAATGTTTTTATTTTTCGAAGCAAATCAACAATATCGTCCACACGTTTCGTCTTTAACATGATGACAATTTTAATGAAATTCCGTTATCACAATGACATGTTCGTTTTATTCCCCAATTAGCCGTATATCCTGATACTTCACTATGTTTTACATTGTTTGATTTCCATCTACATGTGTATTAAAGATATAGGTACCTTCTAAAACTGAATAAAATTATAAAAGTGTGTTGGGGTGTGTTTGTGTGTGTGTATGTGAAAGGTGTGTGTATGAGCAGGAGAGAGAAAGAGAGAGAGGGGGAGAGAGGTGAAAAGAGATGGCAATATACGGTGCTATTTACAATTGGACATTAAATGTCAAGTCCTCTTTTTACATACTCTATGTACAAATAGCGAATCATTACCTTACTATTTGGAATAAATTAATATACTTTCTTCTTTTTTTCAATTACTATTGAACGTAAGGATCTATATACATTTTCATGCATTCAAAGACTCTATACCTCTTTTGCAGCACGTCTTACTTATCAGCGTGTATTTCTGCACCAGCCAAACCCAAAATACATTTGGAAAATATTCATCTATTCTCCTGTTGATAAGTTATACCCTGTTACGCATACTTTAAATTCGAAACTATAATATGACAATAGGCTATACCCAAATAATTTATATATGCTATGTGCAGCAGAAGATTAAATGCGAGCATTGTCATAGAATAATAATTCCACTAAGTGTATGACAGAATAAAATTGAATTAATACGAATACATGAATATCAAACATCATCGTGCCTAACCAACAGTAACGTCATTTTATCAACATTTTTGACAAAGGTTAAAACTCAATTATGTACTGTCTATACCGTTTAAATATTTATTGAATAAAATCATATGATTTTCAAGTGCATGAAATATAATTACCAATGTCATGGTGTAATTTTTCATCTCTTTCGGGTAATGCAAACCAGTATTTTCTATTTACTTGATTTTGGTGTTGACATTAAAAACCCTTCAATAATGAGGATGCTTGTTTTGCAATATCCGCCAATAGACTAGAAAACAGCCGCTCTGTTAATTTTAATTCAAATCACCTATAGGTAGTTGGACAAAAAATGTTAAAAACGGCTGTTTTCGACTCATCGTACGGCCGCCGTAGAGCAAATGTGACCAAGGACTTACTTGTCCCCAGCAAATTCGACAATGCGTGCAGCATCGCGTTTATACACCACACGTCCAAACCTTTTTTGACACTCAACCTTTTTTTATGTACAATAATCACAGCAATACTGCAAAAGTTTATATGTTACGATTATTTTACAAACAGATTAAAGATTTTACTCGATGATACACTGATTTCATGAGAATTTTTTTATAGCTGTATAAATTAGCGGACTTTTGGTGTGAGTGAATTATTCAATACGACCATTATTTATCGCTCCGAATATCCAATTACCTAAAAAAAGAAAGAAACCTCTCAAATGTTGACAACCTGAAACATTTCAAGTATGTCTTTTATTTTTCTCTCTTTATTTGTTTCGTCCAATCTTACTGAAATAACTTATTTAGGTATCCTGACAGATTCTTATGCTTCGATCAAAATATCGACATAATGGTTAACTCTCCCTCGACAAAATATGGAATACCTCTCAAATATGGAACATCAATGTCAACAACAGTCAAAGAGACCGCTTTCTATGAACCCTACCAACAACTCCTCACGGTGTGAAGATCATTGTTAAAGCATCAGAAATTATTGCTTTGACACCGAATAATTTGCACTTTTCAAGAAGCAAACCAAACGCAAACGGTCTATTAAGAGTGCGCCAATGAACGCATTAACACGACGTTTCTTGCATTTTGTTTCGCTTGTAAAATAATTACAAGAGTGCGCGCCACCTTTTTTCCGTAGTACACCATCGCTCTACTCGGCTTCGCACCAATTGATTCGTTGGTATGTTTTGTAAACCACAAGATGTATCTATTCGCCCATTTACTTGAAAAGAGAGGAGCGCTTGATGTCTGTTCGGAGGAATGTCTTGACTTCTATTATGTAAATTGTGCGGGATTCACGCATGACACCCCTAAATTCTTCTCCTCCGCCTATTAATCGATGGTAATATGAGTGTCTTCGAAAAAGCAGGTGGATTCTTCGATTTCTTCGGAGGAAAATTTTATCCGAAACTTTTGAGTCAGGTTAACGTTGAATGAGTACTTTAAAGAGACCAAAATATAGGATTTTACAAAGTGCACAGGTTTGATGTTTTTTTTATAAAGGAAAACAGTATTTTGGTCACATGATGAATAAAAAAAGTACTAGCCCATTATTTTCAAAATAGCAAGATGGGATGCTAGTTGTATTCCATGAATGCAACCAATTAGCGAGTGAGTGTCGCATAAAACCATGACCATTATATTTATATACTTAAAGAACATCCTAGATCTTACCAACCTCAAATGAGAATGTTACACTAACAATGATTAGACATTAACAGTAATATTAGTGATAAAATGTAAATAAAAAAAAATCAGACAGATAAGTTTCTACTGATGCTTCAGAATTTGGCTAAACATAGAATAACAACATTACTATCAACATTTGGGAGATTCTTTCTGACTACAACCCTTTCATCCTGAGTGGCAAATCAGATTAAATGTGACACCTAGGGATGCCAAGGGAGTGGCAGTTGGAACTTGGATAATATGAGACGCCCAATATTCACTACATATAAGGAGTCCGATCAAAGTCGTCATTTGGGAGTCGACCCCATCCGAGTCAAAGGTCAAGTAAAAATGTCTAGTTTTAGGGATTGTTTTGACTAGGATGAATTCGATCGATCTGAATAGAGGTGTTGTGGCTCAGTGGATAAGTCTCCTGACTTTGAACCACAATGTCTGGGATTCGAATCCCACCACAGCACTCGTGTCCTTTGGGAAAGCGTTTATCTACATTTGCCACTCTCCACCCAGGTGTAGTAAATGGGTACCCGGTAAGAAGGAATTCCTTGAATGCTCGAGCGTCCGGTCAGGGTAGCCGTGCTAAAGCCGGGGAAATACAGTGCTTAGAAAAATTAGCCTGTATTCTGAAGTCAGGTTTAACTATGGAAAGCCAGTTGTGACATAAATCTCTAACAGTAGATAGAGGCTCAGTTTATCAGGTCATTTGTCTTCTAAAACATTAGCTGTCTGGGAATGATCAATAAGATATATGTATTCAACAACAAAGAATAAGGAAGGAGAACAGTAAACATACGAAGCATTCAATGCAAACAAAATTTTGACACAGTTGGCTTCCCATAAGTTTAGCACAGAGTGAGACATTGGTCTAAGTTAAACCTGACTTCAGAGTACGGGCCATTGTATTTAGCGTTATGTTGCATATTATTATCATCAGTGATTCATACCAAATGTTCCTAGTCAATTTAATCCATCAGTCGGAACTATGACTCGGAATTAAAATGGAATGAACAACCTTTAAACTAGCTTCAACATCACCCCTTTGCCCAATCCCATCATGCACGGTGCAATGAACCGGAAGTATACACGAATTTTGAAATTCATGTAAGAGGATTTGAGGATGGAAACGTGAAACACATTGTGACAACACAACTCTTTTCCCCAGCATCATGCTCGTGGAAGCATACTGCTCTGGGGTCACGTGCTGCGGGGGGTTCGACGACCCTTGATTTAATACGGAAATTGTAGCAGCTTTCAAGAATCAATATTACACTCTTCAGACATTTACTGGCATGAGTACTAACACCAACATGCAAACCAGAGAATTTACAGGGTAAAAACACTTTAAGATGTTGCCATTTTGCGGCGGAAGGAGGGGGCGACTCTTTTCGCCTCTGTTTTCGTGTGCAAAAAAAAAATCCATTTGAATAAAAATAAAACTACGACTTTATTTCAATAAAACTGTCTATTCATGAAGAAAAATAAATTGAATGGAAATTTTTAGTGAAAAATAGGGTTATTTTTCATGAAACATAAATTGTAACTAACACAATTTTAGGTATCTGAATGCACACTTAAATGTAATCAAATCATGAACCCAACTTTAGTTTACTTCTTTTCCCTCTAAAATTCCCAATATGCCTGGTATCATAATTCATCAATGTGATCAACACGGAATAACAATATAAACTCAGATAAATACCACAACAAATGACTTTAGAATGCACGTGAACTTTTAAAATTTTTCGTTTCTTTTTCATTACACCGGAAGTGCAACTCGTCACTAGTGTCACCGGGTCATCGTCGTTGTCATAAAAATAGTACTTTGTAAATCTGACATGATATAGACACGGGTATAAAGTTCATTGTTTTAATTGGTTTCCTGGTCTTCACCCGAACCGTAGATCTTCGAGTGTCTGTACCCGATTCACACTGGCAACGGACCGGCAAGGGCGGCACGCGCAACGCCGTGGTATCCTGTATGTGACGTCACGGAATGGAGGACTCAGAGTGGGGCACTGCAACCGTTGGGTGCGCTC
The DNA here is from genome assembly GCF_018143015.1 of Lytechinus variegatus. Lineage (NCBI taxonomy): Eukaryota > Metazoa > Echinodermata > Echinoidea > Temnopleuroida > Toxopneustidae > Lytechinus > Lytechinus variegatus. The sequence goes on from NC_054752.1 coordinate 10,501,391, forward strand.
TAAGAACCCCATCTCTTGGCAACAGGTGCAGGAGCGCTCGACCTCGAGGTAATTATTCGGTGATATTCTCATGTAGCCGCTGCAGGTACCGCGGCAGCCGACAGAGTCTAGAGTTACAGGTCTGCAGCCAGGCCTGGCGAGTTTGTATTGAAGACCCAACTTCCGGCAATCGGCAAGGACTAACGATGACGTAGTAATTGAGAGCAGGATCAAGGTCAACATCAATAAGGAAGATTGCGTCGTGGTTACCGTTGCCATGGTGATGTGGGGGGAAGGAATATGTCTTGCGATGGTGGTCTGTTGATGTGGCTAAGGTGTCCTTTTTTACCGTCGTGTGGAAAGTCACGTGTCTATGGATGAAAAGAATAAAGATAAAGAAATAATGGAAACAATTGATTAGTTTTGTTATTATACCATTACCACAATCATCTGCACCACCATCATCATCATTTTCATGAACAGTATGATATTTTTCTGTAATCATGAAATGTAAATGTAAATTACCATTTCTTTTTAATTTTATCGGTTTTTGTGTAGCTGACCCTTTTCTGGCTGCTACGATTCAAGCATCTCTGCTTATGAGTCTGCATTTTTTTTAGTTTTATTTTACTATACCTTGTACTTTTAGGTACTCTCAAATTCTATACTTTTAAAAGAAATGATCCGTACAATATCTTACTTATTATTTCCTTTATAAGTGTACTATTTGAGAGTACCTTAACTCAAAGCTTAGCATAAATGATAATTTATCGATTCATTTGTCAATATTAAAGAAATACAAGCGAATATATATATATATATATAGTATATATATATATCATTTAAAAAATATATCGCACAATTGAATTGAATTTTTTTTTCATTGCACAGGCAGCTGACAGGCAGAAAACGTTCAATTTGCAAACAAATATCATAGGAAATAGTACAAGTAAACAAAGGTGAGACACAGAAAATTAATAAACCTATTTAAAATTACATTTGGTTATTAAAAAAAATAAATTATTTGCTTACTCGCACCTTTTTAGATACGCCATGTCGTGCCCTTTCATAATTTTTGCCTCATTACGCCACTGTAGATGAACTTTCTATTTTTACCCAGAAGAAAACTGGGAAATGGTTTACCGAGGGACTCACTGATATTTAGCATTTTCAAGTATAAGATTTCATTTCAAACATGTTAAAGCTCTAGCACTGTTAATGTACCTACTTCAGTTCAAGTCTTATTCGGTATTAAATGTCGAGTTATCCAATCAGCAGTCGAGATGTTTTGATTAATAACATCGCATGTGTGATAGGCTATCTTCAATCAACGCATCTGTTGTCGTTTATACTCATCTTATTCTTAGTGTTCATACTATATTTCATGAGAGTGCGGTTAAAGATTGATGAAACTTCGAGTGATTAATTAACTCATTAAAAAATATTTTAGATCATATCCTTACCATGCGAAGTATGGTACGTTAAAGGCCCGGCCAGTCTCATAAAATTCAGCATTAATAGAACATTATTTGCCAGAAGGAAGGTACTTCAAAATTCGGGAGAACTAAACGGGGAATTCAGTATTGGATAAACTCCTGTCATTAATGTTGACCAGGGGTCCGTTGCAGAAACAGTTGCAATCAAACGCAATTCTGAGAGTCAAGCATAACTTGATTTTCAACCAATCAACAGCACGTATTTTGGACTTACCTTTACGTGCGTTTAAACGCAACTCTTTCTTCAACGGACCCCTTGGGATGGATTTCAAATGTGAGAGAACATTTCTTATTGGTTCATGGTCAATGCTTTGAACAAAATAATCGTGCCACGACGATTCTGATTGACCATTGCGCAATCCAAAGATTGATTACTAATGTTTGTGTTAACGAGCCCTGGTGGCCGTTTCATAAAGCTGTTCGTAAGTTAAGAGCGACTTTACGACTGGTGAACCTTCCTTACGCGCTTAACCCAAATCGCCAATGAATACCGTTTACAACAAGACGGGATCACCAGACGTTCTTAAAGTCGCTCTTAACTTACGAACAGCTTTATGAAAGCACCCTAGCTTCCAGCAGTAACTGCCTGCGGCTTGAACCCTTTCTTTTGCCCCGAACGCTATCAAAATGTTTCAAATGTTCGAATGAATACACAAAACAAATCAGCGCATGTGCAGTGTGTGCAACTTAGAATGCACTTTGATATTTCTCCACTTCGAATATTCTTCGATAGTTTCCTGAACTCCAGTTTGTGAAACCCTGAAGTCCGAATTCCACCCCTTGAATCTGCTGATTAGTACTTTGATTTCAGGGCCCTTCCATCACTGAAAAAAAATGTTGCGATCAAGTTGAAGGCCGGTACATCTGGCGACTACATTAGCAATTCTCATAATCACCGGTGTATACATCGTAACCCCCTTTAGGAGACCCCCTTAATTCGATAGCATCTATACGTCTTTTAAAGACCACCTGCTCAAAGAATGGTTAATCAAGTGTAAATCGCAAGAATAAGATGGCTTTCTCTCTATCTCTATCTGGAGATGCTCATGGACAAGATGAGTTCGGATAGGTCAGGGACGCGCCAGTCATGCTCGCTCGTCTTCATGATATAACCCCCCTCGCCTTGCTAGGAGTAGGCATGGTAGGAGCAAGTCGGTACCCGTTCCGAATCGCTTCGATAAGATATCTATACTCCCTATCCTACACCACTTTGCACTTTGAATATTCATTATGTTCATAATCATGAACATGGGCGGAAATCCCAGGGGGGGGGGCAGGGGGGCGTGTCCCATACCAAAAATATTGAGGGGGGGGACACAATATCAAATGTCCCCCTACTATTTTTGTTTATTTATGATGCAGGGGTGTGATTGTTCACAAAAAGAGATCTGATAATGGCTGGGGAGTGGTGAAAAAGTCTGAAATAGAACGAGCTCCCATTCTTCTTGTACAGAGGAAAGCCAAAAGCTGAAATTAAGCTGAAAATAAAAAAAATCTGAACTCTCATACCCCTAATGATGGAGAAAAATACATCACTTCGCTAACTGACCTTACATTTTGGGTGAAAACCTTTTTTTTTGTGCTTGTCAAAATTTGTTTGGGTTAAAAAAGGACCTTACATTTTGAGTGATAACTTTTTTTTTTTTGCTTTGGGGACAGATTTCCGCTCATGAATATAACGTTATTTTCTTAAATACTACCTAAATGCTTCAAATATTTACAGTATATATATATATATATCTGAGATTTAAAGGTAAATGCTAGTTTTGGTAACGATATCAAAATGAGTTCGTACAGAATCCAATGAAATGACCAATAAAGTGTCTGTTTGTATAAATAAAACGCATGTGCCAAAGGATTCTGGAAGAAATTGTGTAATTGCTGAGAAATCAGCAAATAAGCACTGGATTCGGGTAGGGCGTCGGGCCCGACGCCCTGAGCAATAATTATACATTGTCCCACGTGCGCTTATCTGTGTTGGGGATTTTCGGTGTGAATATTTTTCAGCGTAGATTTCAAGATTTCACAAAGTCCAGTTAATGTAACTGTACCAGATCTAGATCCTCGATGATATACTGGCAATTAAGCCTTGTTTTACAGACTTTCTCATGAAATCAGTGTTAACTGCAACTACTGGAATTTCTCTTTAAATGCTACAACTTTTCAAAGTTTTGATCAGTCTCCCCATTATTAGACGTTATTGTTGTAGCTGTTGCAGTAGTACTTCCAAAAGCAGCATATAGTAGTTTTGTTGGTGGTAGTAGAAGTAGAAGTTTCTTTTATGGTAACTCCCGTAGGAACAGGACAGCTTTTTGGTGGTTAACGTATAGCTGGTATATGATAAACAAACATGTGTAAGAAACATTTCACGTTTAATTTAATCAGGTGTATTGGGTGAGGCTTATAGACGACCGAAATTACAATTTTCTTCCCAACTGATCAGAGCGGGGATTCGAACTCACAACCTTACGATTACGAGTCCATGTTCTAACCACTAGACCACACGAACCGTAGAGGTACACAGTAGTAGTAGTGGTGGTGGTAGTAGACGTAGAAGCAGTAGAAGTGGGAAGAAGAGATTAATTCTTATTGTTAGAGGAGTGATGGTAGTATTTGTGATTTTTTTATGACATTTTTCAAATTGGTCACCAAGGATAATCATCAGTCTTTATGCAAACATCGTCAAAACAAACTGTCAATTAAGGTGACAAGTTCGAGTTTGATATACATTGGAAATATTTCTCCTGGAGCTTCTTGCATGTCAATTAAGCTTATCAATGTTTCTTCCTTGTTGCACGGTTTCATTTGTCATATTCACAAATGATATGTGCAAGGGAAAGGTCGTATTACGAAGATATGAACCATGATTATCAAGAAAGTGAAAATCTTATTTTAGTGTTCTTTTAGTATCACTTGTAAACAAGTCATCATTACAAAGGGGTGATTTGTTATGTAGGTACACCCATTTCATTAAAATGTACGTGTGTGTGTGTGTGGGGGGGGGGTAATCTCGTTTATTTGTAGTGGATCCAGGGGAGAATGCATGAGACTTGATGCTTCGCCATTCTAACGTGTATGGAAAATATAGAAGTGCCCCTTCCCCGAAAAGGACCTGGAGAGAATAAGATGACCATTTTGGAAGTGGAAAACTTTCCTATGTCCATTTTTCTTTCTTTTGAGTAGAGGGGGCGCCAATAAAATACTTGCGAGAATTTGGCTGGTTGTCAATAAACATTTCGCCCAAAATACCTTCAGTCTTTGCCCACCACTCCCTCACATTAAACCCCAGATTTTCCCTGTTCAACGGCCCTGTAGCAATATAAAAATTCATCTCATTAGCAACTACACAGTACCGCTGATGGCTGAAACCGTCATCACATCCGTGTTCTCCCGGTTTTTTTCTCAATTTTCCATTTGCATGACTTTACTTTGGAAATGCGCCATCTTTAGACGACGGTTTCAAGGAGAAATGACTTATTCATTATTGACTTCACTTTATTCATGTTGCTGGGCATGGTCGTGACCAATGTGAATAGGACGAATACATCAATATCAATATATTAATGTTGATATCTGAAATTTATCGATCATTTTTAAAACGAAAATGAAATGGGAGATAATATGATGATGTGTGAGTGTGTGGGTATGAATGCATGTGGATGAGGGTATTGGTGTGGGTGTGGGATAGTGCGAGGACGGGTCGGTTGCGCGCGTGCGTGTCTCTGTGTGTTTAAGAGAGAGAAGGTGAATGATTTAGATGAAACATTGATGAGGAATAGGGGGAAAATGAGCAGAAAGCTAAGAACAGTTAAGATAGAACACTAACGAGTGAATTTCCTGCACACTGCATTAGTTGAAAAGGATGTGGTGCTGAAAAGCGCTCGATTTAAAGAAAGAAAGAGAAAGAAAGAATGAAAGAAAGAAATAAAGTACAAATAAGGTATAAAAATTCAAATAGATATAATAAGGGGGAGGGCCAATGGCATAATGCCAGAGATGCGTATATTCCGTTAGAATTTTTAAAGGTCAATTCTACCCCAATAAGAAGTTGATTTAAGTACAAGAGATAAACCCGAACAATCAGGGGGGCGTTTCATGAACATTTTTGTCTGACAAGTTGTCAGGTCTGACATCTTTCCTTGATTCTGATTGGCTAAGAGGCACTGTTACTATAGTAACTGTCGGATAAAATGGGACTTGTCGGATAAAACGTCTGACAAGTCCTTTCATGGAACGTTCCCCAGAATCTATCAAAGTTGGATGTAAATTAACAAAGTTATGATATTTTTAAGTTTCGCTCATTTTCACAATTGGATATACAGGCTGCATTCCACACTTAAGTTTATGCAAATAAGGGATTCAAAGATGTCACGCATTCTCTGTTTCTTTGGTGATAAAGCAGCTCTTGCCTGAATAACAACAGTGGCGTAATGGTCCAAAAACTTTGAGGGGGCTCGATATTGTAATTGCGTAAAACTGATAAGAAGTAGTGAGCGAGCGAAGCGAGGAGGCAAAAACTTCGACAAAAATCCAAGTTTGTGCATAGATTTTGACGTAATATTCGGAAAATGATATCATATATCACCCTTATCCCTTTCCTTTTCTCTTTTTTCTCCCTTGGTCGTGAAAATTTTTGTAGGAAGACCCTCCAAGCCCCCCCCCCCCCACCTGTACGCCCATGAATCACAATAAAGTGAATATGTGGAATGAAGCCAGGATTTACGGAAGGAAAATGTGGGCCGAGACTTTGAATAAAACTGCAAATATATAGTGACTTTATGACATCATCGACTCTCCAATTTGCCAATAATGTGTATTTTAATGTTTTGTGAAAATAATAGAAAATTTAAATAGTCATTAATTTCATATTTTATATCCAATTTAGGGGAAACAATGAAATGTTTGATGTTATGTAATCTCACTTTTTCTTTACGCGTTCAATCCATTATTTTCTTGGGGTGGTCTTTGTTGATACATGTAAATGAGGTATTTCATCAAGAATAAGGGTAACATAATTAGATAAACAAAACTTTCTTACAATGAATCGTTAACAAAAGAATTAACCAAAGACGAGGTGAAAAAACGAATAAAGGGGAAACAATATTTCAAAATGAATTACAAACACTGGCACCAACTATTTTAAAAAGCACGAAACATTTTAAATCTGCGCCTAAGGAGCTCTTTGGTCCATGGGTTCAAGGCATAAGATAAAATTACAAAGGTCTTATTTTATTTCAATACTGAACTTTGATTCATTTTGTATTGAATGTTGTTCACGTGGATGAAAAAAAATCCACTCATAAGAAATCAAATTCGTTGAGACCCCTTCAAGATATATGTGCGACTAAGAATCATCTCCTGGGAAGATTAATATTTTGTATTACATGTGTGTTACTTTAGTACTACTGATTTCATACTGTTCTATTTGAAATGAGAAAAAAATAAAATGTGAAAAATCAAAAAATAAATTTAATGCACTGATAAGGATGAAAGATGGCGTGTCTGATCACTTCATATTTTACCCTTAGAGGCACTAAATTTAGATTTTCGCGCGAGATTTTTTCTTGGCTTATATAATTTTGGCCGTGAGAGTGAATAGCAATATAAATTTAGTTGAGTGTTCCAATCTGCGCCACAGTAAAGAAGGGTGACGAGAATTAGTTGGATAGAAATCGCCCTGAAATACACTTTTACCCTTGATTCTCATATTTTCTTCAATTAGAGAACTTTTTTTTCATTTTCACCTGTTTTTGACTCCCTAAACGCGCGACGAGCCTGTCTCATCTGAATTAGCTTTTTCACCCATTTCGTTTTGGTTACGCGGACGTACATACCGAGTACTTCCGAATTGCAAAAACAATGATTCATACTCAATAATACGCATGTTGCAGTTACCTTTTTGTCTAATTCATGGTATCAACATATACATCACGGAAAGTGCGGGAATAAAAAGAGTCCATGAAACAATGACGACGAGTAGATATCCGTATAAATAAGTTCTTTCAAAGTTTTGTTTATAATATTTAAAGGTAGATACAGTGCCAGGTTGTAAGTATATATTTGCAATAAAAAACATCAGAAAATAAACAATTATTCCTGCTTTTCAGCTCTTACCTTGTTGGAAAGAACAACGTCACACAGTGTGATCACAGTGTGTTCACATTGTGGACTATGTGAAAACATCCACACTGTTAAAACACTCAAATTCAACAGAGAAGATATTTTCACACTGTGGACACCTCGACAAGTGTGACTGTTCACAGCGTGTTCACACGATCCACTATGTGATTATGTGATTCACGCTGTTGAAATGCCCATATCTAACAGTGTGAAGTTGAGTTCCCATTGTGTTCCACACTGTGAACACACTGTGGCACACACTGTATTCTTTCCCGTACATCTATACACGCTAAGTTTTGCTACAAACATATCACTCCCTATAGGTTCTCGTATCATGTCCTTCCAGAACACATTTGCACACTTGCCACTCCCTGAAGAACATTACCACGTAAGATTACTACATAAGAAGTTTTTTTGGAAAAGAGGCGAACAGTTAGCAAGAAAGGACGGAATATATTTAGCATACATCACTCAAAAACTACAGTAGGTGAAACGGGTGGAAAAAGGGCCGAGGGGTCAAGTGTTTTCCAACCTTATTAAAAAACGTTGTCACTGCTCCACCCCTTTAAAATTTTGATTTACTCCTTTCCACCGTTCCATTTTTCAGAGTGATGATTGTTTAAAAAGAAGCCTGCATTATTAATTATATCTTCCCATACTACCTACACGCCTTAATAAAACATGATATCACATTTTGTTTTCAGAGTATGATTTATTGGAAAACTGGCAAAGAAATAAATGAAGACAAACTTATGCTTCCGACTGATCAACGTGCGGTTATCGTGGTTTTAACCGCTGGACGCCTCTCCCTACTCATAAAACGTAAGTAATGCGGCCCATTCATGTCAAATCATACACTCGATTAATTCCTCATAAAGCTGTGGCTTTTTAATAATCATATTGCTAATAATAACTGTAATTACGATCTGGTGTATTACGGACAAGAGACGTTTATAATTCTATTTCGGAAAAAACAATGTTTTACTTACGATTGATGTTGTGGAGTTCTGGAGTCGTAGAGAGAGGGATTCTTCACCTTTCCGATGTGGCGGATACTACACGCGATGTGTTGCTGCCGCATCAAGCAGCCCGGCGATTCCTCACAAACTCTTCCAGCTGACTTGGGTCTCGTGCATTCACAACAGAAAGAACGTCGCAGATGTCATGACATAAAAACAAAAGGCAAAGGTAACAAAATTTACGATCAAAAAATCAGCATCGCATTTTGATTTCTAAGCTTTACTTGCAACTGTGATATTGATGAAAACACCGATTTAAATTACGAGGAAAATAAGGGTGAACGGGATTGCGAGCATGCGATGGTCAGTGACATTCGAGTAATAAATTGGCAGGCCGCGCGCGGGAAGGTGTGAGATCCAAAATTCGGCTGACAGACGACCGTTTGGTGGCTAGGGTGTTTACGTCTCGTCTTCCTTCCCTCTTTCTCTCTTTCTTCTCATTCTCTCTTTCGTTCTCACACGATGACAGTTGAATCTGCCACATCACGCTCACGGTAATTGCAATTTGCATACCGACAGGATTTGTCGTACGTCACTATAATCGACACAAGTTTTCTGATTGAAGGGGGGGGGGGGGGGCGGAAGGGGGGACGGTCTCGCAGACGTACGTACGTACACTTGTATGTATACTCGTCTCTGCAGTCAAATCTTGAAGAAAAAAAGTGATTCATATTTTTAAAATCTCTTCCTTATGAAGAAAATGTTGCCAATCTTTACATGAAATATTTCTAGAAATCCTAATTTAACGATGAGAAATAAACAACTGTCATCATGATTATGTATAAATGGTATATGACTTCTTTCCAAAATGTTCGTGAGTATACACAGGCTCGCTCCGTTGAAAAACTATACCAGGTGGGTGTTTCATAAAGCTGTTCGTAAGTTAGAGCGACTTTAAGAGCGACTGGTGATCCCTTCATGCGGTAAGTGGTATATTGTATTGGTGATGGTGTAGCGCGTAAGAAAGGTTCACCAGTCGTTCTTAAAGTCGCTCTTATCTTACGAACAGCTTTATGAAACGGCCCCCTGATTAAGATTTAAAATATTTTCTCAACCATTAAGGCATATCACAACAGCAAAGATTCAATGTACAACATTATGAGGGTTTAGGTTGTCGACTCAGGTGAAATCAGCACACATAAATGGACCGGGGCACAAACTTGAAATGAATACACAAATAAGAAATAATTTTGTATGTAAATAAAGACATACAAACCTTGGGGTGTATGATGTGTATATCGATTTCACATGTAAAGTTAATGTACGCAATTTTATCACCGCAATTGATTGGGAAAGAGAGAGAGATAAACACACACACGCACACACTTTCCCTCCCCAACACACACAAACCATTAAAACACTTCAGAAAATTATACAACGCTGTTAACTATGTTAACTTTATAATTAAAAATTTAAAAAAGGAAGCTATACTTTCATGTTATTGAATATTAAATATAAAAGATGTCTGAGATTTTAAACGCTTGTTTAAAGGTGTTAAATAGCTAGTGTAAAGTTCACGCAGTAAACATTTTTTAAACAGTATTTTATCATGTTCATTGCGTGTGGATTGTATAATATCACCGATATAGGAGAGAAGTAACATCCTTGGAATTCTATTCCGTATAGAAGTAGCATATAGACGAAAAAATGATAACTTAATTTACTTATGGACAATAACTCTTTGACGATATATACACCACCCTTTAATATCCGATGGTGACGTCGCCTGGCAGTAATACGCGGCGCCTGCAAGGAAATGGACATCGTACTTGGTTTTTCATGGGCAGGAAATTGTACACCCGAACAGATACAGTGAAAGAAAGGAAGATATTTTAATTTGCTAACCTGATCATTAAACTTGTATTATAAAGAACGTCGGTTCATGTGATTGACAATGTCTGCATCCTAAGGCTTTTTACAGTCGGTTTCGTATCCCTATTGTGGCTATGGTAATTCGTACATTCTGACGTCACAATTCAAGGAGAAAAGATTCGTTAATATGATTTATTCGCTGCGTTGTGAAGATGCTCGATAATGTGATACGAGAAAAGATTGGTGAAGTATTCAACATTATTCAATGATGTCATCAGCATAATCATCATAACTTCACCGTCGTCATCATCATCATCGTCGTCATCATCATTATCATCATCATCAAAACCATCATCATCATCATCATCATCACCACCACCACCATCACCACCGCACCACCAACACCCCACCATCATCATCACCATCACCATCATCATCATCACCATCATTATCCCAACCATCATCATCTTTTATTACAGAAGCGTATGATGATCAACATTTTTTGAAGGGTCATGCGTATGGAGAAAAAAAAATCGTTAACTTCTTAATATAAGAATCTATTTTTTATACAAATTGTTATACTTCTGAAGTATAACAATTTGTATAAAAAATAGATTCTTATTTTCTGAATCAGAAAATAATATTGTACCCATCTTCCTTTTCTCCCCCCCCCCCTTTATCTTGGTGTAAGTTTGCTTGGGTGTCGGAGGTTCCATGGTTTCCAACACCCCCCCCCCCCCGATCTGTACGTCAGTACTTTAGAAATGTGCCTCTTGAGTTGTAGATAGCTTTCACTAGATCCATCGAACATATTGTCGTTTTGATGTATTTTATTTTGACTTGTTTTGTTCTTTTTTTTTACTGAACTGCTTGTGCAATGAAAGAAACAGGTGTGTCGGTTTAATTCGCCCATTTATCCTGGATTTTGCTTCATTTGCTTGATGTTACGCCTTTTTTCACCTTTACCATCATATTATTCACACACGAGCGACCAACGGCGATGGCCTGAAATAATCCACCTCAGAATTGGGTCAATGTTTGGACAGGTAGAAGAGCTAGTGGGGAGGTTCGTGGGCCGGGTTCCTTTATATTCCACCCGATGATCGGTGCACGTATACAAAATTGATATGATACACATTTGAGCACGTTTTTACTTTACATGCCTTAGTTTGGTCAAGTATACCATACTGAATAAAATATATCGTAAAAAAAAGACTGGGGGCTAACTGGGCCTAAGTAATTTCTAGTCAGGTCATACAATAAAAACTAGAAACAGTCCCCTATACGCCGAAGGTGGATTTTGCAATACGATTAGTTTAGAACCTCGCTGAAAATACAAAAGTATTTGGTGACCTATAAAACTCGCTTATGCTTTACTGTTTTCAGATCATTTGGTCACACATAAGCAAATGCTAATTCATTAAGATAATGTTAACAATTCAAGTCACGAGGATATTGCAGTCGATAGATAATACTCAAAAGTTGAGTTTGAAAAAAAAATAAGAAGAAGTGTGAAAAAAAGATAAGAAGGTCTTTTTTTTATTCTAGTAAGTCATTCAAGAAGAATGTCATGACTTGGGCATGTCGTGATAAAGCCTATTATCTTGTCTAAGTAATTATCGAGATTGACATTTCCAAATTATTACGTTCCGAATGATAATGAAAACAATTAGCCATGTTACGAATGAAGACGATGATGGTGGAATCTTGGCAATTTTATCAACCAACGAACTACGCAATTATGACCAACATTCCCCGTCGACGACGAAAAACAGGGTGCGCAGAGACATAATTAGCCGAGTAATATTTTGAAGTTTGAAGTTGTTATCTCACTAATTGGACTCGTCATGTCCTATCAATCGCTTCTCCCCGGCGACTTGATGATACATCATATCATGTAATATACTTCTTAAAATTTTGCATTATTTTGTAAGATAATATTTCCGAATTTTTATCCTCACTTTTAAGCGTTTTATATTTAGTGTTTCCGGCTACACGTGACAATGGTAGCAATGGATATGGTCTATGGGCATGATCGTTGTATATAACCAGCGTAACGAACCGAAAGAAAATTTGGGGAGGGGCACAATATCAAATGGGTCGACATTTCCAACTAGTCGCAAGCGAGCGATTTTTTAATGAAAATATGATTTTATGATAGATGTTGACATAATATTCATGATATCATGCTTCACCCCTTTTCCTTTCCTTTTCTTTCTTTTTCTCTTCATTAAAACAAAATTGTTACAGGCGTGAATTTTTATTTTTTTATTTTTTATGTTTGTACTTTATTTTTTCATTTTTTCATTTTTTAAAATTTCATTTATTTTCATTTCTTCATTTTTTCTATTTATTTTCTTAAGTATATCTATTCCTATTTATTTTGCATCTATCCATTCTTTTATTTATTATCTAGTTATTGATTTATTCATTTATTTATTATTCATTAATTCATTCATTCATTCATTAATTCATATATTTTTGGGGGGTGTCTAGTGCCCCCAAGTCCTCCATCTATGCGCCATATATGGTCTATATTGAGTTGAAGTCTGCTTTGGTAGTGTCCAGTGCTATTACTGGTTGCAAGTTTAGCCTCGTCCATCAGCACGCGTTAACCCACTCCCCTCGGCCTCTCCGCATCAGTGACAAAGGTGCCGCTTCATATTCATAATCACGTTTATTGGGAGGTCTTATAAACAATCCAATATCGCTTTACACGTTCCATTTCTCTCATTATACCATTATCGCCTACCCATGATACACAATCCACCTTTCCCAAACTGTTGGCATTAATTTCTTTTATTTTTTTATACAAAATTCCATCTTTCCCAAAAATTTTAGCATTGATCTTTTTTATTTATAAATAAAAATCCACCTTTTAAAAATTTTAGCATGAATTTTCATTATTTATAAGAGATATCAATCTTTTCCAAAATTTGATTTGGAATAGATTTCTATTATTTTTATACATATCCATCGTTTCCAAGAAATGAAAATGAATTTCCATTACTTTATACATTAATTTCCAGTTTTATACATAAATTTCCATTATTTTCGTAATATTCTGTTTAGATTTCTTTTAACCTCCACCATACACAAATGGCAAACAAAGTGCGACAGGCCTATGTCATATTTGTAACAAAATGAATAGACCCGTTATTTTCTTGTTAACGTCAACAAAGACAAAAAAGAAAATTAATCGATATGAAAAACACGAATATGTTATTTGTTTGCAGCGAGCATAGTTTACTAATAACCTCTACAGACATATTGGCGTAATCATAAGAGATAATCAAAGAATTTAATTTAAGAATTCGGTAAAGTTGTGCAAAGATACGCCTAATATTCTACTTTGCAGCATAGTTTTCACAACATAGTTCAGTTTTATGATTTTGAAAAAAGAAATCCTTTATGTATAGTGCCACATTTCTTGTTCATCGTAGCATTGCTTTAAATTGTAAATTTTCTTGAAGTTATTATGACCAAAAAAAAATATCTCAGTCAAGCTAACATTAGCGAAAGTTATATGAGCATGTTACAAACCAAGACGGGAAATATACTTCAAAGGGAGTGTCAATGAGAGATTTTCTCCTTAACTGTGTTCCATATTTCTTCCCCTCTCCCTTTTTTCAAGAATAAACATATTCAGCACAATTTAACTGATAAAATCTTCTGACTTCTGAATACTTTTATATTTTTGACAATAATGTTGAGTACTGTTACTCCCTGAATGAATAGGAAATTGCCATATTGGTTTATATCGGTTTTTAGGACACCATAATTCCCAAATTCAATGAATGGGACAAGCTTACATCTCATTGATGAAAACCGATCATTGATTGATCGCAAATTGATCGCAAATTGATGACCAGGTCGAATGGTAAGGTCGTGGAAAGGTATCCCGAGATTGATTGATGAGTCGAGGTTCGAATGGGGTGGTTTTCAATTGAAATCAAGAGCGGAGGACGATCGTTTACCTGATGGAAGTCGAACATTGATGTTGATGGATGAAATGGGGGATTCGTTCTTGGTGAAAGAGCTATGAGGAAGAGGAGAAAAGTCGTGGATGTCTAAAATGACTTTAGGCGTATCCTTTTTTATTTTAATAGAACGCAGAGAGAGAAATATGCTGAATCATTTTAAATTTCATTTTTAATTGGGTACCCAGAGTTAACAGTTCAACTGGCTTCTTACATTATCATAATGTAGGCCTATAGGATGTACAACTTCAGTTTCAATTCATTAATTTGACATCCTTTAAAAAAACATACAAACATATGTACAAGTATACAACAACAAGCACATACGGTCAACAGCAATTACAACTCACAGATATTTTTTTTAATGAAGGCTTAGCTGCAATTACATGTTCAGCTTTGACCTTAATTTTAAGGAAACTACTCGTATTTCTTTATGATCTACAACATGCTCATTATGATTTGATATTGCTATGTGAGAGAGAGAAAAAGAGGGGGGAAGAAGCACGCGCGCGCGTGTGTGTGTGTGGGTGGGGATGGGGCTGATGGGGGTAAGTGAGAGTGGGGTTGGAGGGCTATCGCAAGAAGGGCAAAATGTCTATGACAGCGTCATACGAAATCGAAGACGTCAAAAATTATTCGGCAGGTGAAATGAAAGGACGTAGGAATAACGTAATAAGAAATGAAACGGGGTGGGCAGTAGGAGAGACAAGGGAAGACAGATAGATCGAGAGAGAGAGGGGGAGTGTGAGAGGGTTTGAAGGGCGGGAGAGGGTAATGGGGGGGGGGGAGTTGGTCGAATGAATAGGATACATATGGATACATGGATGGGTAGATGTAGATGTGATTATATCCTAAATACCGATTTTTTTTTGCTGGCTACCTTCAATTTTCGCCAATAACGATTGTGATCAGCAGAATAGGATTGGTTTTTATTCTGTCAGATTTGATTAAGGTACATCTCACCGCGATGATCACATTACCTTCTTTTCCTACACCCTCTCCAATGTGTTTGCAAGTTCAAGGAGATATGGGGGGTGTTTCACAAAGATTTAAGTATGACTTAGGTCGCACTTAAATCTCGACGCGTACATGATATGCAACGCGCAATCTTATTGATCAATACGCAGTAGTGCGCGTCATCTTGGCATGATCTGACCAATGGTGTCATGCCTTTTATACTGCGCGCAACTAGACATTTAAGTGCGACTCTAAGTCATACTTAAGTCTTTGTGAAACACCCCCATGTTCTCTTTTTAAAAAGCCACTGTCGTCTCCCTCCTCTCTCTCCGTTTCTCTCTGTCCTCCTTTCTCTCTCTCTCCCTCTCTGTGTTTCTTTTTGAGAACTCCACCTTTGAAAATGTATCCCTCCTTGTAAATTACTACAGTAGAGCTCAAAAGTTAGTTAACCCTCAGCACTATACTAGTTTGATTTTTCATCTTCTCATCATTCAAGTAAATATTTCAGTGGCGTGGACTTGCCCTTGAATGTATTTGTGATGCAGTATGTTATCATATATGAAATGTAATGCTTATCTAGTTCAACAATTGTAAGATAGATGAATTTTTGACCAAAAAAGTTAGATAACCCCACCAGAAAATGAACACTTTTAAAGTAATCAAGTTCTACCCTGTTTAGATGTAATTATGAAATCAGGAGATTAAACTTAACCCTAATTTTTTTTTATCATTCGTTCATTTTGTAATTTTTGGAGGCTCTTTCTTCTTTAAAAACTTCTTTTTCTTCTTTTTACTTTTTTTCATATTTGATATTTGTTATTTTATGCATTATTTTCATTCTATTTCTGTTTCATATTTTATGTATATGTTGTAATATCAAACTTCTGTTTTTTTATTTTATTGTGTTGCAGGTTCCCTTTGTAAATCAGTTTGCTAACTGAAAGGGCTAACCTGTCGACATAAATCGTGAATAAATAAACAAATAAATAATATTTCATTTTAAAGTTTGTTTTCTGGGCTTGAACATTGTAGGGTTGTCGTCTGCATTTAACACTCAATACGACGGAGTGCATTTTGTGATGGGGTTTGCTAACTTTTGAGCACAACTGTTTAATGTATTTTTCAACGATATAAACTTATGTAGAAACTCAACGAACATACCACCGAAGGACGGTGAAAAGGCGTGAAAAGAAACTCACCATGGTGAATAATTGAAACTTTCGTTCCATAAGTATAAACATGAAGGAGAAGCGAATAGTCATTACTTTCTAAAATTGTTAACAACGCTGATCGAAAGATTAAGAAGAAATATGAAAAGTCCAAATCAGTCAATGCAAAAGAAATATTTAAAAGTACTCACGTACGTCGAAATGTTTAAAGGTTTCACGGAGTGCGGAACAAGTGATTGTTTTCTTATTGTATATAGTGGAGTGAACCTTATGTACCCATCCTGCGTTTCAGTGTTTCTACAAACTAATTCAAGCCTCGCACAAAATAAAAGAAGTATTACATGATAAACATCCTGTTTCGTGCTCAGGCCACTGTTTGACTGGGAGTAAGAACAAAATAAGTTGAGAAAGATAACAATAGATGGCACAGGTTTTATCTATTTCACTCACGTTTGGCGCCTGTACGTCTTAGCTGGTTGAAGGTTATGTGGTTGACCAAATCCCATGTATGCAAAAATTATGGACCAGTTTAGAGATTTCTCAAAAAATGATAAAAAAAAATATATTTTGAATAAATGCCTTTTCCATTCTCATGATTTTGCACAGGAACAAGATGCATTGATGATACAAAAAAAATCATCTCGCTGCCAAATAATTTATGCCCACATGAAACCATCATACATGTCTTATACATGTATATTATTATTATTTATTATTTTCGTTTTATTTCAACAGGATAGCCCTTTCAGTTACAAAACTGCTCTACCAAGGGGCCCTGCACAATTAAACAAATACATATAGATAACAATTTACACAAAAAATCAAAACTATATACACAACTAAAAATATTTACTCAAGTAAAATCACATTATATAAAAAAAATCACATACAAACACGGTATTTATGTTAAAATCAAATTAAATCTAATATAACACAAGTATAACATTTACAATAAATCAGAATTAAAACTGCTGTTTAAAATATAAAGTATATGAAGGTGGTATTTGGGCATACTGCTTTTCATTCAAAATAATCATGCAATTTATTGTTAAAATAACATTTTATTCTCAGTTAAAGCATACAATTCCCAAATGAGAGCTTGTACAAGCAAATATTAATCATTGTGGTTTTTTTATACCGACAAACAATAAGACCTACTTTATCATATGCCCCAAGTGCTCTAGAGTAAAGCATAATGTACATGAGGTGATATTTTCAATCAATTTCTTTTCAAATTGAGGCAAATTAAATCGAAACAACATGTTGATTTGAATGAACATCACATAAAACAAATCATGATGCAATTGGAACGACAAAATGAAATAGTAGTGTGGCGAAAGCCCGTCAAATGCAAAAGTTTTACATCAATAACCTCTGATTGATGGTAATATTGGATAATGACGTCATATGCATAATGATCTATTATCTGCATTTATCAAATCAACTTGGGATCTTTTTTTCACTTCTGAAAGGAACGTGAAAAGTACGTTAAATCTCCACCGGAGGTAATCTCGAGATCGCCGTTCGACATTCGGAGTGAAATACATTCGCTCAAGACTCTTCTGATAAAAGAAAGAGTGAATTTTCAATCTCGTTTTAATACATTTTCACTCTTCTCTTGAACATATTGAATCACGCCACTGACTTTGAGTTTGTTTTGATCACAAGACATTGCAAGACCCTCTGTAGACATGAGAGTGGTGAAAAGTTCAAGTAACCTTTCTCTGAGATTCCAAGTACCAACCCTAATGGAAAAAACAAGCAGAAACGGGGGTACATTAATTTCATGACGGCGCACAAATTGGATACGAAGCCTTAAGTGAAATACCAAAATACCACCACTATTTTGGTGAATGAGTACCCCGAAGGCTAAAGTTCAAAATTTAAGAGACCACGACCGGCAATGTAATCAAAGCTTTAGGTTTGTGCATCATATAGAGGAATTTGTTTTAGTTATTTTGTTGTTGTTGTTGATGCCTTCCCTGTTTATAAACATTGCGAGGGTGCGAAGTGAGAGAGTGATTTTTCACACTCTGATCCCTTTTTTCATACACGTTTTACCCAGACTTTTTAAAAGTCTTTGTACAGGAAAATAATTTCCATTCAAACACAATACAAAGTTATACAAATCAAATACAACTGAACGAATGAACATTCCTACAATAACATAATTGATGACCGCAAGACTTAAAATTGTAGATACAAATACAAAAAACAGTACACTCTAACAAAGAGAAATGTTAATTCAACATTTGAAAGGTTGGAGGAGTGACAACACTTTCTAAATCTTGCATTTACCACTTTAAATGGTTTTACCCAACACTTAAAATGTAATTGGATAGAGCTTTATACAAGGTTGGATGTAACATTTGGAAAAGGTTGTCACTCCTCCAACCTTTCAAATGTTGATTTAACATTCGAATTTTTAGAGTGTATAAAAAATAATAGATTTTAGAAAATAAGGGAAATGTGGGAGGGGTCCAGTATAAGTGTGGACCCCACTTGAAATTGTAAGAATAATTATTTGGGAACTTAGCCGGACACGGTGGCATGAACTGGAGGTTGTGGGGCCGATCCGCGGCCGTGTAATACCAAAGACCTAAAAGAGGGGGTCTTAATTTTTCTTCAGGGCTCAGGGTTGTTTTTTTTTTTGGGGGGGGGTAGAATAGAGAAGGATAATAATAACATAGTGTTATGCAGGGCCCGCTGGGTGAACAGTTCATAAGTGTTGAATTGGCTACCCCGGGTAAATAAGAATTATTACCATAATTATTTAATAATTTGATAATAGAAAAGGGTCTTTGATAATTTATGTAGGCCCTGTATAATTATATGTATGTATAACCTGTTTTCTTGTACAACTTATTTCCAGAAGATGGTCTGAGTGAAAGGAAGATAGGTTTAAGCAACTCCAAGTCCCCAAAATGACTCTACTCAAAGTTTCTTACTGTCACTTTAAAAAACATAAAAAACAACTTGCTATATACAGTGCGTATCAAAAAAAAGTTTACACTTTGAAAATATCCTGTAAAATTATACATTTGTAATATCCTGAAGATTTTTTTCCACATTTTAACATTGGTAAAATCCATTTAAGCAAATGATGATATAACTATCGAAAAATATTTCCGCTTGAGTGAGCACCACTTACTTTTGAAAAGTTAGTGAAAAATTATTTGCGCAGAACTTTGAAATAGCTAAGCGAATAAAAGTAAACCTTTATCATGAAGAACACGTAGAATTTAGCAAGTGAAATTGATTTGAAGATATCTTTTACCATTTTTAACTTGTTTCCTTGCCCAATACACTTCGAAGAGTGCATTGCGCCCCACCCCACTCCCCCACACACCAAGGCCATCAAGACGACATTTGATTTAAACTAAGCTGTGATTTACATAAATGAATTAGACTTCATTTCCATTTTGTTAATCATTGTCAAGCTTGGGAAAAGTGTGGAGAAACAAGTATTAAATGACAAATTAAATGTCAACCCACTTTAAATAATAAAAACTTAGTGAAAAAGTGCCGGAGATGTCTGATGTAAATTTTTGTTCAGATTCAGTTATGTCCTCAGATCCAGCTGGCACAAAAAGGGTAAAACTTGCGCTTATTAAGTGTTGAAATTGCAAATTTGTTTAAAAATGCTTGGATGTATCTGTTTTATCTTAATCGACTAAAAGTGCAGGGGAAATGTAGGAAAAATGTATTGCAGGGTAAGTTTGATTTCGCCCTTTCCCCTTGACACAGCGTGAAAACGAGCATTTCTGCGCAAACAGATTTCTGCGAGCTTTACAAAAATGGACAGTGCTCACTCAAGTGTAACATTCTGTCAAAACTTTTACTTTCATTGGATAGATGAGACCCAAACCCATGATTATATGTGAAAAAAATCACCAACATGTTGTATATTTTTTAATCCCCAGAGCTTTTTCAAAGTGTAAACTTTTTTTGATACGCACTGTATAAACGCCTATATTTATGAGTTTAAATTGAGGTGTAAATGACTTTCGAATTTCACCAAGCATTACACTCTATATATCGTCTTCCCATAAACAGAGAGTCTCGGCGTAAATATACTTTGACACTTCTTTGACCCTTCTCGTCTGACCCTATAAACTGAGGCAAAGTTTGCGGCAGACGACACAATTTTTGTGGCATCTGATTTTGCGCGCTGACTGATGGCAATGGCGTTTAGCAATAAGTCGAAGGTCCAATTATTCTCCCAAGAAACGCAGAGATTTCTGACGGGAGAAACAAGGCTGTTTGCTCTAATGAATCTCATTAAGGGAATATTTCCTCTTCATTTTCCACTCGACCCATCTATATTACTGTCAGAAAGTTCGTGCCAATGTCAAACCGATTTTATATTGGATCAGACTGTGAATGCTCATTTCTTTCACAACTGACACAAAAACCGTGGAAACTAAATCTGAAATTGGAATGCAATCAGGAGTAGGTATTGGTAGTTTGCAAATTATCATAAAGGGAATGAAAATTCGATTGAACACTGTAAAATTATCGTAATAAATTTCAATTGTTTTAAAATCCATAATAATTAAGATAAACACAATTGGATTTGGCTACGCTGTAAAAAAAAATATTGGGTAAATTTTGTAAAACCACAAGGGTAATTATGTGTCCAACCAATTTGGGGCAGTATTTTACCCAATGCAGGAAGGATATTGTCCAGTAAGGTTAACAAATAAGCCGTAAGTACTTTAGAATGGGCAAAATTTTCATCAAACTGGATAAATAAAAATGCCCCAAAGACATGCCCAATGTTGGTTGAACACATAATTACCGTCATGGAGCACTTTTTTACTCAATATATTTTTGTAGAGTGTAGTCATGTTGTCAGAAGAAACCACACAGTATCATAAACACATTATAGAAAGACGAATCATACCAATGCTAATAATATATTCTGTTTGGAGGGGTAAGTAAAAAAAAATTATTTTTATCATCAAACCAAACTTGGAAACATATAGCTCTAGATAAAAGAAATACGTTCATTTATTCATAACGCAATTCAATTCATTTCAAGTCATTCTTTTCCATTAAAAAAACAAAATATGTACATTTGAAATACACAACATGTATATACAAAAAATAGATCAAATTCATAAGCTTAGTAAATTAATATTGTAAGTGATAAAAATAAATGGAAAATGGAACACCTATAGAAAGTTTTTTTTGTAAATGGCAGGAGTCCAAAAGTTAACAAAATACAAATATAATAATGATAATAATAGTATTAGATGGCGCATGTATTTGAATTCAACGTCTTGCCCCCCCCCCCACCCTATCCCACCCCCTACCCCATCTCTCTCTCAGGTAGAATTAAAAGTAATACAAGCGTTAAGGAATATGATAAGCATAGAGCAGCAGTGGATTTGAACTTAATAAGTAAAAAAAAAATCCCCACTTGGATGATTTGGTTGTTGTTTTAAGGTTTATTACGACACTTAAGGTGAATTCTTAGGGCTTATATACCTGGATAAAATGGATCCCAATGTCCATTAATGGGGATAAAGGTGGGTCAAATAAAGACCAAAAGGTCACTTCATAAATCTCGCATAGAGATAAAAGGAGATAGAAGCCATTTCGACTTATATCATTTACCAAGCCTTTTGAAAGTGCTGAAAATTTTCCACGTTTTTTTCATATGAAGTCTAGACGTATTTTATGCTTTGCTTTGATACAATGTCTATTTGACTATGCTAATGCAGCTTGGTACGAAAGCCTGGGTGTTACGGATAAGAAAAAACTAAAAAAATAATCCAAAATAAAATTGTGAGATACATACATGTTTTAGGACATGTCGGATGTAATGAACTTGAAAGGGCAGGATTACTTCATGTAGATCACAACAATTAGTATTACACCACGTGCATAAAATATTCTATTCGGATACATTAGATCATTATATAGCAAATAATTTCACCCGTGTATCAAATATCCATAGGTACGGTACTCGAAATAGTCATTTTAATTTTATATTGCCAAAACATGAAGGACATATAGGGAACACTTTTTATTTTAATGGCATCCAATCTTGGAATGCTCTACCCAATAAAGTAAAAGCAGTTAAAATATTTTCTCAGTTTAAGAGTGCATTAAAGAAGCACCTAAAACTGGAAGCTACTCGGGAGCAATATTACCATTAGAAATCACACATTTTGTATTGTTGGTTTCTACTATTTTAGATAATGTATACATTAGGGCATGTTAAAATATAATCTTGTTTCACATATTAGGAGGATTGTTGTTTGCTTCAGATGTTTGCATATTATTTGACTGATGGATATGTATGTATGTATGTTATTATTATTTTACCATATTCCAGTTTTGTTACAATATGTTAATGTTTTATACTAACTATAGGACCCCATTGGAAATAAGCCTTTCGGCTTTCATGGGCTATCCTGTCAAGGTATTCTTCAATTTCATTGTAATCTCTTGTGATATTCTTGACGAATAAAATCAATCAATCATAAAATATTCAGTATAAAAGATTTAACTTCTACGTATTTTTCTTTCTTTTTCCCTCCATGAACTAACAAAAAGACTAACAAAAAGAATCACAAATCATTCATAATGATTTTTCCTCAGGTCGATCGGGGTTTTTGACATTTTGGAAACAATTTTGAGAACATAGCGAAGGAGATACCCAACTAGATATACAATAATGTAAAAATCACCAAGCAAAACGCTGAAAATTTCATCAAAATCTGATAACAAATAATGATGAAATAACGATGTTATTGAATTTCAAGTTAAGCAAAATTGTGTAAAAACAGTATATGCACGCCACCTTGAATACGCATTAATAAGTGGGCTGATAATATCGTTTCCCCTTGTCTGTTTTTCTTCTGTCAGTACATGATATATAAGAATAACATATTTTTGTTGTAGACGAACGTACTCCTTGGCATCGTGTAAAGACCCTCTCAACAATCATGACAATACTAATCTTATCCAAGATGGAGAGGTGAAAATATGGATATCAATTCTTAAAAAAAAAACAATCTGAAACAATAAGAATAGGTTACTCCGGAACTGAGAGGTTTTTTTTAAGGAAATGGCATAATCGTGATTATCAATTTTCTCTTGTTTTTAGCAACGCAAAGTGCAAATTCTTGTTTTTTTCCCCCTCTCCCTCTATCTTTGATTATACAAAGATCTGATTCCTGGGGAAATAAAACTCTCGTAATAAGTAATTTCCATAACGTTCGACCATGATTACTACTTAGGCTTTTTATTTAAGGAATTCACCTTTCCGTCTTATAGTTTATCCTTCGATAAAGGTTACTTTGGCAGCTTTGGGGGCATGCAGAATTCCAGAACCTTGTGATGTGAAATATAAAAAACGCTTTGCATACAATCTGAACTGTAAGTATATGCCAAACAATGCATGAACAAAAAATACAATCATTTGTAATTTAATTCCATCTCTTTGTGTTGCAGGGCACAGGGGAGCGTAAAAGCAAATCACAGACTATCAATATTCTTAAAACATTTCATAAACTAAATGTTGCCCTATAAACTCCCCCAATCGTATTTATTTATCCCTTTTAAACTTTATCCTTCGTCCAGAGACACCGAAATGAACCCCACTCAATATTTGGATTCGTATTCAACTCTGATTTTCGACATGGTTTGACCTCACTTCATTCTTACTTGGTAGTGGTTTCATAAAACTCTTCTTAAGTTACGAGAGACGCTACCATTTCTTAGAAACATATATCAATACCTAGGAAAACATGTTACACCATTTGTAACAAGACAGGGTCACCCGTCGATCGCACAGTCGATCGTAACTTACGAACAGATTTATGAAACACCCACCATCTTCCACCTGATAAAAAAATGAGTACGTGCTGAAGAAGATGTCTTTTGTCTTGTGCCTAATTGAAAACACGATTTTTGTTTTGTTTTTATTATAGGGAAAGAAGGTTGCTGCCTTCATGGATATAATCATTATTATCCCAAGATGATCTTGATAAATAGAGTGGGTGTCGCCAAAGAATTAATAAAAGATCCTACCTGTGATCCCGCGAAAACACTAAGAGTATTTCAAAGATTTCATTTTCTGTTTGTTGCCGTAGCAACACCATAAGCTACAATTTTCATTTTTCTTTCTTAAGATTATAAAAAAGGTTTATGCGATCATTTGCACAATGCCAAGGCTGTATAAATGTCACTGTCTCAATTAGATTAGCTATTTTCATTTTGGAAAATGTTGAACTTAATAAGTGTCCCATGATTCTACCATTTTTTTTAAATCAGGAAAATGGTATCATGGCATCTTCGAAGTTAAGTATGATGATGTTTCGACGGTCCAATCAGTACGTAGATAGCTTCAGACATAATATACTTGATATATTGATAATGGCCTATATAATGGAATAAGGAATGAATCCTTGAATAGATGAAAAAATCATTATCTTGTAGTGCAGAAAATAGATTCATACAAATCATTTCCTGATTAATAAAAAATAATATCTTTGCCAACTCTCAATGTAAACGAAGATAACTGTAGACCACATATCAATGATAGACGACACTCCGGACTTAAAAATGGTTCAGTGAACTTTAAGAAGCTTTTGAATGGTTTTCTCCAACATTCATTTCTGAATCGTAACAGAATGAAATGTTAGGCAAGTTCGTGTTATATTCCTTTGCTATTTATATGAACAATTTGCGAATGATACTGTGCGAAACGGAATAAATATATGATGAAATATTGAGATCTAACAACGCTCACCCCCTCAACACAGACCACCTATTCTTTTACCACTGGTAGTCGGTTCCTGAAAAGCATGAAGGTAACCGTGACCGGGCAAGGGAAGACAAGGAACACCCCAAATCCTTCTTTAAATTGAATAAATAACGATGACGTGTGAAGCAAAGAGTTCGGTAATGTAGGTGAGGTTAAGACCATTTTACTATGACTAGTTGTGATGGAAGACCAGTAGGATATGCACCTCTAGTGTCTAATCTACCGGAACGTGTTTCAGCCCGCTGTAGGATTAATGCTCAAGCCTTTGATGTCATCTTCGGAGAACCCTAATAAAGACACCTTTCTATCACGTCACTCCGCGTTTAAAAGTCAAAGGGATATTATTCCGTCCTAGGACACCCACATGCACGCAGTGCACATACCCGCCAGAGCACCCGCCCTCACAAATCACACAGACACATCATTGAAATAACACACAAACCCCAAATTCGCGCACACATACATTTTTTTTAGGCACAAACCCTAATATTCACACACGCACACCCACTCCCTCACGCACATCCACATTTCACGCACAAACTCACACATACATATCACACACACACACCATACGCGTACGCAAACGCTCATATACCCTCACTCTTTCTTAAAACGCACACTCCCTAATACGCCCCTAAGACACACTCACCAAAAGAAAGTGTACACCCACACCCACTGCATATTCACTGTCAAAGCTGACGCATACATTCGTAATTCAGACATGTCAGACGCTTAGTTATTCCGAAGGTTCGAATATTCCGAAGGTTCGTAATTCCAAAGGTTCATAATTGCGAAGGTTCTTAATTGCAAAGGCTCGTAATTAGTCCGAAAACGAAATAAGGTTCGAAATTCCGAAGGTTCGTTAGTCCAAAACCGAGCGCAAAAGCAACATACTGTAAGAGATGAGCTTCAATCAAATACATATTATAGTGAATCAAGGATTTTGTGTCTGATATTCTTATATAGCCATCAACGTGATCACGGTCGTCTACTAACTAGATTTATCATTGATATTACCATGGAGAAATCCACCCCGGAACATATAATGCAGATTGTAACAATACTTGACCTTTAATCCGAGAAAGCAATCTTCAAATAATGAAAATAAAGAATGTTTGTGTGCCACTGCAGAACCACGAATCTGCGATTTTTAAAATTTGGTGAATGATAAATTTTCTTCTTCGTTTGGAACAAAGCAATGCATACACAAATTCAAAGCTAAATAAAACAATAAAACTATATTTTGAAATAAAGGGACCAGCAAATTTGCAGAAAAAAGTACGAAGAGTTTCCCTGATTTTCAGAAAAGGTTTTAATTTGAATATTTTGTATTTTTCATATTTTTGTCATTTTGTGTCTTTTTTTACGTACTGATAATTTTATTCTGAATTTCAAATTGTTTAGATATCCGTCAATTGTTTTTATTCTTAATCATTCATTGATCACAGGGAAGTCAATATTACTCATTTTTAAGAATTCAGTTCATTATCATACAAGATTAAAGAATTATTCAAAAATATTATTGTATTCAATGTAAAATTTAAAATCATATTTTAGTAGTAATTTTTAGTAAAATATTAAGATTTTCAATTGAAATGTCTTTATTAAAAACGTCAGGTCCCGAATCAAAAGATTATTGTTATTTAAATAAAGGTAGATTTGACTTCTCAAGCATGAAACAGATGAAATGTCAGGAAAAAATACTTTGTGTAAATTATTTCCGGATATGCAATTACATGAACAATGTTGATAAGTGATCGAATGGTCTTTGTTGAAATATGAATCTATTACCAAAACAGGGTGCTGAATTTTATAACCGAAAAATTCAAATTTCCTGAAGAATCGGGCAATAAAGAGTTTATAAGACTTGAATTTACTTGATTTCACTTAAAATTGAAATGACAACAAACAAGGGATATTTTTAATTGGTCTGTTCATTGTCCATTTTTAACAAAGGTAAATGTAACCATGGCAACAAAAGTTTATATGGTATCATCGAAATGACCTTACGCATCCTGTTTTAAAGCCTTATCAGACTTTGATGTTTAATTATTATGATTATGTACATTGTACAGTGCGTCCCATAAAAAACAACAACGAAACCGATCATCGATGGTTTGTAATGAATTGATTGATAATACAACAGATGAATGGCCTATCATTGTAAAGCTTAGTCTCTTCATTCATCTACTATGACTTCGATTATTCCTGTGATTAAAGTATGAAATTAAAGAGCAGATACTTGAACTTTGAACTTTTCAGACAAGTGAATTTATTTCAGATACCGCCCTTCAAATAAAGTTTAGGTATCTTTTTTTTTCAAATTCTCACTAATGCGTGGTTGATGAACTATGCTAATCATACCTGATGAAGAGAATTTAAGCTTTACAATAAAAGGTCATTATTTAGGATTCAGTTATGAAAAATCCTCGGTTACAAGGGTAGTTCTCAATTTTTTTGGCGGGACACATTGTACAATGCACATAATCATAATGATTAAGCATCATAGTCTCAAGGCTTTAAAACAGGTTAAGTATGCATAAGGTCATCGCGATGATACCATATAAAATGTGTTTTCCATTGTTACAAACAGAGGGTAATGAACACATCAGTAAAAGAATAAATTATCCCTTGTTTGTTCTCATATCAGATGTAAGTGATCATGTCAAACTAGGCCTATACATTTCATGCTCTCTAGATTTCGCTGAATTATATGAAATCAATCCAGAGGGAATAAGACCAATTGAGCATTTGATTTAATGATTTTTTTTATTCAAATCTTGAAGATTTCAATTTGAATCATTCTAAATTTAAAAATTAGTTTGTAGGAATTTGGAGCTACTTGTATCCCTTGTATCTAAAGCCGATAAATATTGACTCTATTTAATTTAGAATGTAAGAAGCAATATGTTTTTGTTAATGAAACCATTCACAAAAGTTAAAATTAAGAATATTTGCGGTGTTTTTACATTAAGGAATTATATCAAATAGTTGACAATTCATGGATATATTAGAAGGAACGACGCAATTACCACTTTTGCTAATATGTATTTTCTTTGAAAATTGTAGCCCGTTTGTATACCATTTTAAGGGTTCAGTGTTGTTTACTGAAAATATTTTGACCCCGTGCACTAGTTAGAATTATATCCTTCTCCCATCGATAGGCACTGGAACAGTAAAACAGGAAAAAGGGCGATAGTCTTAACTGTCTTCCGCTTTGTGAAACTGATGAAATGATTTCTTTTGGTGATATCCCCGTCTTCGTTCATGAGGAATTCCTCTGAAGCTTCGAGCGAATAATGCTTCGAAGTTCAACCATTGACCACGTTATCCGTAATTCTTGAGTTCAACCATGACGAATACCCGTCGTCAAAACGAAGAATGATGACGGGTCTCTGGAAATCGACAAGGATGAACATGATCGATATACGCTGCATGGTCTAAGAACGAGAAATATCTGCGATGGATAAGAGAGATAATCTGGTGAATGATGCATTGGTGTACGGTAGGACAAGTGGAGCAGAAGATATAAAGAGAAGGGGTAGATGCAGAGTGAGGGGGGGGGGGGGGGGTGGAGAAAAGGGGGATATGTATATTTATATACACTCAGCAAAAAAAGTTCTTGGACACTTATAAAAGTTATAATATTCCATATAGATATTTAATTAAAGGCAAATTATTGTATGTCAACATGACCAGACAATATTCCTCTTCCAGTATGACATGACATTTTCATGTAAACAGTCATGCATGAGTGGTTAAATGCTTTAAACAATAGCAATGTCAGTAAAAGAAAATTGCAAGAAATGGACCATTCAAATGCTAATGATCGTGGCCATCCTGTAGGCATACATTCAACAGTTTCAACAGGCGTTTATCATTTGAATTGAATGCTTAGGGATGCATCATGAGATGCATAATGAGATGGATCATTTGGACACTCACTTTCAAAATGAAGCTTTCCAACCAAGAGCGTGCAAGAGCAATATGAATGTTGCAGGCTGGGCATTCATTAGACAAGTGGCTCGATATTTCCAACTTTCATCAACAACAATTTCGAATTTCAACCAGCGGTATTTGGCTACTAATGAAGTTAGAGACCGCCATAGGAGTGGTCGACCTAGGGCCACCACCCCTGCAAAAGATAGGAGGATAAGGATAATTTTCTTTTGCTTATGCCAAGATACTGAAATGTGACATTTTTTTCATCGACTAACTTCGACTTAGATTTCTAGTGGAATAGTGATGCATCCAAGGTGGATAACTTTCTCTTCACTAGTGGTATTTGACTCTAAGTTTGCTTTTATCGTTTAATGAATATTTATGCCACATAAACTTTCACAAATGAAAGAAAGACTGATCGTTGCTTGCAATTTTCTTTTACTGACATTGCTATTGTTTAAAGCCTGTAACCAGCCATGCACTGACTCATCCATTTCTTGCAATTTTCTTTTACTGACATTGCTATTGTTTAAAGCATTTAACCACCCATGCATGACTGTTCACATGAAAATGTCATGTCATACTGGAAGAGAAATATTGTCTGGTAATGTTGACATACAATAATCTATATGGAATATTTTAACTTTTATAAGTGTCCAAGAACTTTTTTTGCTGAGTGTATATACTATGTAGAGAGACACACACACACACATAACATGCTTCAGAAGGGAGAGGGGCAGACGAAGTGAAAGAGGGAAAATGAGAGAGAGAGAAAAAGAAGGGATTGAGAAGGGGATGGATATATAGAGAGAGATGGGGAGAGAAATAAAGAAAGAGAGAGAGAGAGAGAGAGATGGTCATCAAAGTCCGTAGCATTATACTGCGAGAAAACCCCCAGTATCGAATATGTCCTCCATTTCATCCTCATTAATTTATAATCTTCTTATTCTATCTAGATTAGCATCATCACTCTCCCAGTTTTATTTCATTCTCATCCGAACTATCATGACGTGAGAGACACGTACTATTCGTATCTTTTCACACGTATGAAAATTCATGTGAAATACAGGTTTTTTAATCCGTGTTACTCATTAAAATGTGACGATGTAAATATGGCCTATGATGATTCCAGGGTGATATTTCATTAAAAATCGCTCAAAATGTTTAAAGGAAAGAAAGGATCAAAATCAAGTTTTCTTAAAGAGAAACTTAAGATAATTAAGTTATTGACTTGATTTGAAATGAGCGTTGGGAATACTCTATATCACAAATTCAATTTCAAAGACCAAAACGTCATTTTTAAATACAAAAATGTAATTCCAGGGATAATTTTTTTTATCCATCTATTATACACGGGTACCGAAAGTCTCGAAATGTAGACTTTGCTTGCTTTTTTTGTCCGTGAAGAGCTTACTACGGCATATTGGTATTAGGTTGTTAAAGGAGAATGAAACTTTGGAACAAGATAGCTTGTGTGAAAACACAGAAAAACAAACAAACAGATCAACGAAAGTTTAAGAAAAATCGGACAAAATGAATGAGAGAGTTATGAGCATTCGAATATTGCGATCACTAATGCTATGGAGATCCTCATATTGGCAATGCGACAAAGATGTGTGATGTCACTTGTGAACAACTCTCCCCATTACTTAAGTATATATTTCACTTAAATTGCCTCTTATCACATCTATCAGTAAATCATGTGTTCTTTCTATAGGAGGGCATGTAATACAGATTTTTAAAGAATACATCATGGACAAAGAGTTTGTATCACCACAAGAAAAAGCAGAAAGAGACATTTTGGGTGTAATTCATAGTCCATCAAAGGGAAAGTTGCTCACATGTGACATCACACATCCTTGTCGCATTGCAAATCGGAGGATCTCCATGGCATTAGTGATTGCAATATTCAAATGCTCATAACTTTCTCATTATTTGTCTGATTTTCTCAAACTTTCTTTGTTCTTATTCTTTGATTTTTCTCGTGAAACATACCCAATCCCAATCTCTTGACCGATTTTTGAAAAACCTGCTCGTTTCTCCCCCTTTTTTTTCTGGAAAGTTAGTCGCTGCCCGGCAAGCAGTAGATGACAGGTTCGAATCCCAAATTAATTATTTGGGATTCCAATAAATAATTGGAATCCCAAATCCAATTATTTCTGATTTGTGATTTTTATTACAGATCGAGCATGCGATCTTAAACTCAGAGAGTAATGCTGAAAATTTGTTCACAAAGTTATTATTGTTGTTTGGTTATTAACTGCGCTCTTATAAAAAAATAAAATAAATATGCGCCATAAAGTGGGTTGCACATACTCCAACAAAGCAAAACAGGATACCTGTTCGCAATTTTAAAAATTCTTTAATTAAGATTAATTTGTAAACGCAGCATGAAAGCAGGCAGTGATGGCATAGAATAAACAATGTTGCATGAGATATTTTTTGTGCATGAAGTAAGTGAGGGAAAAAAAACATTCTGGTCATGAATTGAGGAAGAAATTTTAGGAGTAAATAATGATGTGAGGGGTGCTTCAAGACGAATCTAATGCAAGACAAAA
This sequence comes from Lytechinus variegatus, assembly GCF_018143015.1. Classification (NCBI taxonomy): domain Eukaryota; kingdom Metazoa; phylum Echinodermata; class Echinoidea; order Temnopleuroida; family Toxopneustidae; genus Lytechinus; species Lytechinus variegatus. The sequence continues at coordinate 10,533,205 of NC_054752.1, forward strand.
TCGTCTACATTTTAATACTCTATCATGTCTTTGGGAGGATTCTGCACGTTATAGGATGAATAAAAAACCGTGAATTTAATGAAATTTTGTTTTAGCCCTTATAAGGCTGTATAGACGAACAGAAGTTGAAAGTTGTTTAATTATATTTTGGTGAAGTTGTTGAATCTCAAAGGCAAAATATTTTTTTTCAGTAGAAACATGCTGGTTCCTTTCATGACGTAACATTCTGATATAATGCAATTTGTATGGCCAGCAATAAAAAGCTAGAAGCATCTTCCAACTGCACCTTTCCCCGTGCAATGGTGTTTATATGGATGTCATGAGCTTCTGACAGGAGGAGAGAGGGGGAGGGGCGATACTATGAGAGGAGGACGTGGAAGAGGCAACCCATTCTCATGGTGGGGGCTTTTAAAACCTTGTCATCAAAGATGGGTCATTAATGCACTGTGTAGAAGTTTATGTATGGAGTTAATTTGCAATGACTTGATTAACAGAAATATTACTAGTTCCCATACGTAGATATTTTTATTCCCATAAATAGTGAGGGCAAATGATAATATATTTCCCGCCCCATTCTTTGAATTGTTGGGACATGTCTCCAAGATGATGCTTCTGTTTAAAAGTTTATCATTTTGGAAGCAGAAAGTTAAGAGAAATTTTAAGCAGACATATTGAAAGGGAAGGGGTGTGAGTGTTGGTATGGTGTTAAAGTATATATAAAAAAATAGAGTTTGGTTATTAAAACCTTGGTCACTACCACGATTTCCAAGTAGAGTTCCGGGTTATACGAGTAAAGTCTTTGTAAAAGAGAACAGAACTGGATACCTGCAGATTATATGTATTATATATCATCAGATCAGAGACGTGAAATTGGAAATCAAAGCATCCCCTCATTCACGTTACAACAATATAAAGCTTTGTAAACTTGCTCCCTAATGATGTTCCTTTACTATTTCAAAGAAATTTTAAAAAGACGTTTCTTCTACCCAAAGATGTTAGAGCTACGCTCTAATATCTTTGTTCACTGTTAGAAAATTTATCCTTAACATAAAAGTATTTCCTGCATCAGAGTCTCGAGAACACCTGCAATCTTACCAGATTGCGTAATCTTACAGGAAATGGAACCTTATAAATTTCCTTAAAGAAAACACCCTTTTTCCCTTTTTAAACAGACCTGTTCTGTTAAATTGCAGAAAAGCACTTGTTTTATGAATTCTGTTATTGCTTTCTGCAAAATCTTCTCTTTTTTCTGTAAAATCAGGGGTTTTTTAACAGTTTTCTTATCAAACATGTTTAATATGACATTATTGGTCTAAAACCTAGATCTGGATGTTTACATTGCTGGACCAATAGATAATTTGAAAATATTTCAATTAAATTCAATTCATTTATTTGACATCCTTTAAAAACATACAAACATATATGCAAGTATAGTATAATAAAACAACAAAGGAGTAAAAGAATTTGAATCACAGTATAAGTAAGAAAAATGGTAGAAATATAAAAGAAATGAAAAGAAAATTCAACATACTTAATAAGACCTCTTTTTAAATAATATTCTTTGTCTTTTTATCTAAATTTATGCTTCTGTCCTAAAGATTTATATGCCATATAATCGCCAGTGTACGATTAGGTTAGCACGGTTTAAATGTAAAATTTTGAGGTTGAAACGTCTTCAAATTAACTAAAAGGAGAGCATAATATAATATATCCAAAAGAAATTTAAACGGATCATCATTTTCAATAATCTGCTCTTGATCTCTGGATTTAATTCTCTGTTCAAAAGGCCCAGAAGATATTTAAAAAAATGTGAATTAATTGCATTTCTGACCTCAATACAATATGAGTGGGTGTCCTAATGATGTGAATCATGATAACGAGTATGATCATTATGACGAGTGCTAGATAAAAAGTAAAAAAAAAAGAATAATACTAAATAAAATTTCATGAGTATGGAAAAGAATGTCTGAAATGGCGTTACACTGTCTTGAACGAAAGAAGTTATTTGAACACACACCCCTCCGAGCTGCGTGGAAGATGGTTTACACACAGACGCAATCTTTTACCTTCCTCACACACACACCCCTCCGAGCTTCGTGGAAGATGGTTTACACACAGACGCAACCTTTTACCTTCCTCACACACACAAACACCCTCTTTTTCTTACACCCCGACCACCACGCACACAAAGGATCTTTGTGTTTAATTGTGATTTTTTCAGCTCTTATTTAAGTTTATACTCTTTTAACCTTTACATCATCGATATTACTATCGATATAATACTAGCAGCATTTCTTCCCTTAGTATACATCAAAATCCATCACCACCATCATCTTAATTATCATCATCCTCATCATCATGATTATCATCAACCTCATCATCATGATTATCATCAACCTCATCATCATCACCACCACCATTATCATCATCATCATTATCACCATCTTCATCATCACCATTATCATCACCACCATCATCACCACCACCATCATCATCATCTTCATCACAATCATCTTCATCATCACCAGCTGCTGCTGCTGCTTCTTCTTCATCATCATCTCCTTATACTAGTTCCACCTCTACTACTACCTCCATCATACAGTTCGCATTATTACCGCTACCACTTCCATTCTTCCACCTATAATCACATGATGAATATTTCATATACCTCAAACATATACTTGGAGATTTTGATAAGAATGAAGTGAAAAAAAAACACATTTATATGAAGTGCTTAATGTAAGAAGTGTTTATTTTTCGAAACATATTTTACACAAATAACTGTACATGTTGTTTAAAATACTTAAAGACATTTAATTCACTCACTTTGCATTTTTTAGTTCTAGCAGAATTTCAATCACCATTTTACCCTGGACTTCAGTCAAATCGATGTAATTATTTTCCACATTCTGTAAGCAAGACTTGAATAGATATTTTTTTCGGAAAAATTAAGCCACTTTTATGTAAACGTGTTTGTATAATATCAATCTGCTCTTTGAGGTTCACGCTAGTAGCGCAAAGTCGCATCAAACATTCTCAAATGTGCAGTCGTTACCTTTACTTCAACATTAACACGACCAAGCATATTCTTATCAGATAGTTGCACGGTACTCTTGACATACCTGGGGGCGTTTCATCAATATTTTCGTCCGACAAGTTGTCAGATCTGACAACCTTCCTGGATTCTGATTGGTTAAGAAGCACTGTTACTATAGTAACTGTCGGATAGCATCGGACTTGTCGGATAAAACGTCTGACAAGTCCTTTCATGAAACGCTCACCTGATGTAGCAATATTAGAAGTATAAAAGGGTTGATTCTATTTCTTAGATATATAATAAAAACAACACAATGCTCCAATTATTACAATAATTATAATATAATACAGTGATTTGCTATGTGCATGGGGTAATTTTATAATAATTCCTTTTGTACGTCTCAACCCCATTTATTCCATAATACGTCACTTTAAACTTCTTAAGTCATGATTATTCGAAACAATCTTCATAAATAATAACAGAGACAACTAATTTCAGGAATGTCGCATATATGTGGCGCCGCAGAACCGGGGAAGAGAGGAGGTGGGGGAGGGGTGTCATCTTCATCTATCTCCTTAAAATAAGGTCAGCAACTCACTTCATAATCATTCTGCGGCCCCACGCCGACATACATTTTTTTAGAATAGTCTATATATCACTCTATTGTGCAAAGTAAATTGGCAACCTTACAGGTTTACATCCGATTTTTATGAACAAAAAAATATTTTTTGCTTGATCTATATATTTTTCAAATGTTTTTCAGATTCCATTTTACTTGAAGAGATCACACACTTTGATAAAAGGGAAAATCATTTTGTAAAAACAAATAAAAATAACAAACGTGAAGTAAGCCTTGAAATATTATATTTTACCATGACATCACCTTTTTTCAATTAACTTCAAAATGATTATTTTTCAGGATGACAACCTAAAAATTACAGAGTCGATAAATTGTATATGCACATTTAACCCGTCGACATGAGACTTCATTCGGAAAATTTGTTATGGGAATAATTAAATCCACTTGTAAAGCTTTTAAAACCCTATCCTCGTTTCATAAACATTTTCGTTCAGGAAGCATAATACACACATTATCACTTTTAATCAAGATGATGGCACGAATAATTCAAGCAACATGACCTTGTCATTGTCGTTGCTAAAGGGTTTACTTTTCTAAAAATGTGACCTCGAAATAAGAAAAAAAATGTGAATACACATATTTTCCAGAATCATTTTGGCCGGAAAATTAACAGCACAGTAGTAATTTCACCTTCAATTCTATATTTCAATCATATTATTCATGAAATTTAATCTTGCATGACGTTATAGAAATCTTGATTAGGTGTTTTAGAAAATGATTGATAACTAATCACTTACCGTGTTAACGAAGTAATCGACTGATGAATAATGACTAGAACTCATTTCTTGTTTAAAAGGTTTACAGAGAACTTGAAAGATTCAAACCCAAGTTTCATTAAACCGCCAAATAAGGTGTACCTCAGGGCTTAATTCGTGGACTACTCTTATTTTTATCAAAAAGGGATGAAAACCGTGTTGTTTTGAATGCCTGAATGCATAAAGCTGGATAATCGTTTGAAGGCACAGATAGCTCAGTGGACCTGCCGTGGCCGAGTGGTCTAAGGTACCTGTCTAGACACACATAAGTCAGGGGTTCGATCCACGGACACGGCACCTATTCCCTTGAGCAAGTTGTGTAATCAACAGTGCTCTTTTATTCCTATTTTCAAATAAACAGAAATGGAGCATTCTTGGTAATTTGTTTTCACCTGTTTTTACAAGAAAACAAAAGTTCAATATAATGAAGAAATAAAGCATTCAGTGTACGAAATGTTGTTTATTTTATTGCTTTTTGGTGAATTGAAGTACGTAACGAAATAATTAACTCAGATCCGTTATGTTCCCTGTTATATGCCCTATCTTTACCTATTCCATATTAAGATGAATGCCCCATTTTGTATAATGACTGAACATGACAATAAATTAACAAGACAAATGATATCAAATAATTGAAGAAAGTGCTAATGAATGATGATATATTTACGCCTGCAAGTAAATGCATTACAAAAGTATAGATTTTCAAATGACGTAATAGTCTGTATAATCATGTAACCGACGATAGATCAGTCAACAAACACGAGAGCACAACTACATTACAAAAAAGAGTAAAAGATAATCTTAGTGACATAATCTTTATTTTGGAATTTAGAGTTAGTGGTAAAAAGAAAATAAAATGGTAAAATCTCAGAATGTACAGATCTGACAACGACAAGCCTGGGGTTGCTTTAGCGTTACTTGATGAGTAAAATCTGGGGCTCTGACTCCTAGGGCGTCGTGGCAGTTTGTCAAGACAACCTTCTTGTGTACCATCCCATGTTCTCTGCAGCAGTGGCATTTCTGGAAGAGCAATCGAAAGAAATGGAGACAAATGCGTAAAGAATATGAAGTATCTGATCCCCGAAGGCATATAGATGCATTCACAGATAACACCTAGATTGCTTTCTTTAATCATACAATTCTTGTTAAGAGGATGGTTATGAACTTTCTCTGGCTTCTTTGACTCTGTCATGGAGGAGTGTCATGGATGTATCACTATTCTACGTCAATGTTCTCTTTGTATATCGTTATCAGGTTATCCTTGCTTCAAATCGAATTTGTCTTAAAACAGACTAAAAAATAACATACGTATTTGCATTGTAGAATTCATTTAGATCATGAGTATATCAATTATTCATTGTCAACATGATCATCAATAATTCATTATTAACAAAAAGTCTTCAAATTAATTAAAAAAAATATATATATATGTTCAGCAAATTAAATGAACCACCGATGCCTGTGTTTTAGCTTATTGAATACGAATGATTCTGAGGCATTTTTGTTGTCACTGTTCGGCTCTGCGAAGTAGAGACCCGAAATTTGCTCCGGCGACAATTACTCCGGGTTTGAAGATCGTCTGCGATACAAAGCTGGGTTTTTATAGGGTTTTTAGTTAGGTTTAGGGTTAAGTCTTACGATAAGGTGTGATGTTAAATCCAGGGTTGCAGTGGGTCGTTCCATTAGTTTGTGGAATCTACAGTGGAGCATTGTCGCCGGAGTAAAAAGCGTTAACGACGGCAGGTTGTATAAAATTTTGGGGTTTCGATCAGGCACATTCTGTTTATGTGGTAGTTCGGATTGTAAGAATATTATTTCACCAAAATCATGGGGTTGTTGTTGTTTTAATTGTTTCCATTCGTTTTTACAAGACAAGTAACTTTCTAATAGTTAATATCTCCCATTCTATTAAAATGCAGTCTATTGGATAAATGCTTTCCTACTCAATGGAATACCATGAATACACATATTCAATTCAATTGAATTCAATTCAAATTTATTTTCATTCTTCAAAATGAAACAAATAAGTACAAAATAGATTGATTCAATTTAAATAAACAATAGCATGAACAAAATTCAATATTGGAAGAAAAAAAAATACATATTTGAAAGTAATCTAAATATAAATTAACATACATGTCAAATTAAATCAATATAATCAATATCATGAGTACACATATTGCGGATGCAAACAAACTTGAATATAATTCCATAAAAAACTATGAATCTTTTGTGTTTAGCACAAACATATATTATTCAGAGTGTTTCACTGTATCAAGACATTGGCCAAACAATTATTCTTTCTTTTTTCATTTGATTAAGAGCCAAGAGTTCCAGGGGAAGCATTCCAAACAAGCATCAACGGAAATAGCGCTGGAAGCAGGTGCTTTTTATTTGGATATTTCCACGACGACAAGTTTCCCATCGACTGTTTCTTAATATATCTCAAAAAGGGGGGTCGCTCATTGCAGTTTTTGCCTTCCCATCGTTTGCTTTATTTCCTGTTCATTCTCAAAGAAACCTTCATGTCAAGAACTATCAAACAGCCTTTTCATTCAACTATCACTATATTTGATGACGATGATTTTCTTTAAGGTTAGTGTGAGAGACCTAGTATGATAGTAAAATAGCCGACGTCATTTCCATTATCATACCCAACCATGTTGCCACTTCTTCAATTAATGTTAAGATCTACAATTTGGTTTCTTCAGGCCGTTTCTTTGCCAAGAGGATATAACCAATCTCTAGTCCCCATGATGGAGTTAAGAAAATAGTATTTATCACACCGGAAAAGAAAATGGAATTTACTATTCTGCACTGTAAAAACTGTGGTGTTAAAACTGACACCATTTGGTGTTAATAGAGGACCACACCCTGAGGTGTTAAAATTACACCCTAAAGATTGAACATAACACCAAAGAGTGTAAATGTAACAACCAAAGGTGTTGTAATGACACCTATAGGTGTACACCTAACACCACCAATTTAACACCGGTGTAAAATAACTGGTGTGGTCATCTATGTACACCGGTTAACACCACACTTTTTGCTGTGTGCCTTTACAGATCATAAAATGGCGAATATCATCAAACAGACACGACAGAAGAGACGCGAGAGAGTCTGAGAGATAAAAACCTCTAGGAATGGGAGGGGTGGTAAAGGTGGGGATTCGAAAGGAGCACGTAGAGAGATGCAAAAATGCGCAAAAAGGGTGTGGACTTTTTCTGCGAATCGGGATTGGTATGGTAGTGCACCCTGATGAGTAAAGTGGACGAATGAAATATAAGGTTTCATCCATGTATAATGTTATATATATATATTTTTTTATCTGTGATTAATATTTCCACGAAAGAGTCACAACGAGCCTGATTTCTTTTTAAGTGGAAATAGATTACACGAAAGGAAGAGGTTGACTACACTGTGTGTACAGAGAAGCAAAGTCGTTATGAATTCTTGAACAATGTTTACTCAGAGATGGAGAATGTTGGCGTAGGATAATGAAACACCCTTTACAAACAGGTCTCTAGAAAATGACGGAAACGAGTATCGAACTGCAATTTCAGTGGATCCAAAGTTTACCACCCAAATTCGCACAAATGACGTCCTAAATATGATTAACCATTAATAGGGTCGGTCACGTGAAGAACAAACTTAATTATCTTTTAGCTCTCTCCCATTGAAACCAACTTTAGCGTGCACGCATGGTCATGACAGAAGCTGTCCATTAACACGTGACCTTCTTTATCCTTCAATTTATTTTAATTGTCAGTACAAATCAGAAAAACGAAGGATACATCTTTCATTGATTTGCTTCTATGATTGCCTTCTTTCTTTCAATTTTTATCTCATGTGTATCATTGTTTTTTGGTTGAAAACGAAATATTTTGTTTGTTTTGATTTCAAGTCAAATTCAAATCAATTCCATTCACCTTGTAGTAAAATCGCTAAAAATCAGCATTTTTCAATTAATTAGATTCTAGAAAATACTTTCCCCACAATTAATACAATAATAATAATTATTATTCATACAGACAATACTAGAGCCCAAATACAAGTGTTATTTTGTTGGTGCACTCGACCCACTTAGAAAGTTTGTTGAACTCGCCTAATATTTTTTCCGAGGTGACACAATATTGAAAATATTGGACGACTAGAAGGGGAATTCCCGAAGTGTACGCACCACTCATCGCGCGCGCATGCAGTTTTCAATGGCAAATGCGCACTGTGTGTGGAACTGTGACGTGACTGCAGAGTGATGAACAATTCCTATTAAATTTTTTCTACAGCTAGAGGCTGCAGTAAATCTCTAAATGCAGAGAAAACCAACAACTGTTAGGAAGTTTGGAGTTATATTCGCTTTAATTTCATTTTATCCTATAATAATTTGAATATATTTTAGAAATTGAGGCACAGGAAATACTATTTTTTTGCATGATAAATCGAGTGCGTAGCTTTAGGACCCCTTCTACATCGGGCGGCGAAATTAAGAGGTTTTCGAAAAACACGACGGGATTTTCGTATTAGTGAGTTTCGTGATATTTTCGATACTTGGTTAATAATTTTTAGAATGTTTGCCACAAATTAGTGAAATATAATATGTTGAAATATTAAAATTGGGACAGTTTTTATTGTTTGAAAACAAAGTGCGTAGCTTTAGGTCCCCCCATCATACAGCAGAGTCAGAGTCTCAGGGCGGGAGGGTAAGTTAAAAATTATTTGCTAAAATTCTCTGTATGAATAATAATCATAATACTGGATGTCCCATTTTTCGGTCGATACAAGGAAATATAGGACTCGCTTTGCAAAATATTGGACTCGTCTTCGACTCGTCCAATATTTATGCAAAGCTCGTCCAATATTTCCTTGTATTAACCTCAAGGCCATCCAATATTATATAATTATATCTATTGTCATTACGATTATTATTGTTTACTAATCTATTTATTCATTTGTTTTCTGGTGCTTGGCCACAGATTTAATGTTACCGGGAGTGATATGAAATCGAATTAAATTGACTAAATAAATGAATACTTGCATGATTGCAAAGTATTCAATAGTAGTTTTTGCGTCCAATACTTTATGTTATAGCATGGAGCCTTGTACATGTAACCATTATTTCACCTCGCAAAAGCATCTTGGTATATCATTACCATGGCAACGGATAATGATGAGTGACGACCACTCTAATGGTATGATAGACTAACGAGTGGAACACGGCGCTTGTCTGCTCAAAATCGCCGCTACCCCCAATAAATCACTCGCCTCCCGTGTAATATTCTATTTGATAAATAAGCATCAATAAGGAAGCACGTAGCTCACGTGGTGGAGGCTGATAACCTGGACATAGTGCAGTTTTAATGTAATGAGATGGGAAGGAAGGGGAAGGAATCAATAAAGGTGGAATTAATTGGTCAATATTAGCCCAGAAACACGTCAGGGATGCGTCTTCGGACCGCATTTGTTCATAACACTCATCAAATATAACACGGTTTCTTTTAAGGCATATCTTAGGACGATTGGACTTTAGAATCTCTGAACCGCAAGGTCTCACTTGTCCCTTGCGTCTGTGTATGTCATAAAAATGAAACCCAGATAAAATCGCACCCAAACGTCATTTCTTAGTGATTCAAAAGGTGAAATACAGTATAAAGTGACCGAAAACACCATCTTAATTTCACCCCATACATTGACATGTGTTATATTAATCTCTCCATGCAGGCGATTTAGATCTTGAAAGTGTCTGCAAGAAGTCATTTTTTTTTCATCCTGGGTGCTTTACATCCATACAAAACTGGTTAAATACAACATTAATTTCAGTATTAAAGAAGACAAGACCTTTATTATGTTCACGTATTCATGTAATGCTAGATGGCGACGGTAAATGGTAGCAGATAAATATTGAAATCATTTAGTTCGTAGCCCTATCTTCACATTCTCCACACGCATTCGGAATCCGTTCATCTAATATGCATATTCTCCTCTTCTTTTTCTTTATTTTCCCCATTGTAGTTTTTCATTTACATTCTCATTGTTCCATGCTTTAGTAAATATTGCAATGTTTCATTTCAACCTCCGAAGATAAAGGAAGGCGACACCACACAGAAGTGGTAGAACCTCATTCTCGTCTATTCGGTAATTATTAGACCTTGGACGCATTCATCCTGACAATGATTGCCAGGACCTATAGTCACACTGGCGAAATGGACCCAGAGCGACCAATGCTTTTACGGTACTTCCTCTGACATACCATCCGTCGGTTATGTGTATGTTTCGTTGTTGTGACCGCGGCACTACCCAACACCAACAGACAAGCATAATAACATAGTGCCCGCAAAACCCCTCCCATCTCACACGGCTTGCATTCCATTTGTTGACCACGTTGACACCTTAAACCTACATAGTGTCGCCACGTGTTTGTTACAACAAAAGTGGCGCTCATTTCTTGACGCCAGTCGTGTCGCGTAATACCGGTCAGTGTATTGGGTGACTCGTGGAGTGAGGCCGTTGACGATCACTCCAGATTCACCAAACCCCAAGCAGACGATAATGATATGCTGGCCAAAGTAAGAGGGTAGAGTAAACAACTGGTCAAGAGCTTCTAAACAATGATAAGTTTCTCCATCAAAGCCGTGAAGACCTCCATTTTATTTGTCATTTACACTTTAATATGCAAAGGCAAAATGTGATTGTATAGCATGAATGGCTCACGATGGCGTTCTCCTGCATTCCTTTAAATAGTCATCTTATTAATGAATGATATATTTTGTTATTTAATTCATTGCGTATATTACGACTATTATATTATTAATTTGTTACATATTACCTTTGTGTATGTTACTTTGTGAATGTGATTGTATAGCATGAATGGCTCACGATGGCGTTCTCCTGCATTCCTTTAAATAGTCATCCTATTTATGAATGATATATTTTGTGATTTAATTCATTGCGTATATTACGACTACTATATTATTAATTTGTTACATATTACCTTTGTGTATGTGTACACTCTTAAAAATGTTGGGCAACATACTGTCCACACAACAATAAGTTGACATTGTATCCAATTCTGGGTAATTTTAAACCAATAATGTGTGTTTTGGGTGAAAACTACTCAGTATTGGTTGAAAACTACTCAAAATTGTGTGGACAGTTTGTTGCCCAACATTTCAAGAATGTATAGTAATCTTTCATATGTAAATGGAGAATAAAACCAATCAATAAATAAAATCAGCCTTTGAAATTAGGCAGGGGTTTTTTCAGAGTACGAAGGAGAGAAAAATATTTCAACATTAATGGAAGACGGTGAACACATTGAATACCTTCTTCATCATTCCAATACACGTTGAACTAGAACACTGTATCTCAGAACTGGAACTTGCGTGTCGAAGGGGAAGGAAAACAAGTAATGTGACTTCAGATTTAACCGGATCAATACTGCCCCCATTTAGCAAGCATTCATGTTTAATCTCTAAGGGCGAACGGTTATGAGAGAAGGAATTGAATGAGTGGTATTGTGGATCGAGACCCCGTATCGATCTCCCATTCATGGTGGCCCATTTCAATTTCCTTTTGGATAATGCATTATACGGTTGCTCGAACTCCCAAACGGATTGGAGGAGAGCGCGAACGGTTCGCCTTTTCACCCCCGTTACAACAAAGAGGTGCGACTGCTTGCAACCGTTGCGATTTGTGTGCAGCATGTATTGTATCCAAATGATCGCAAACGATCGCATTAACCAATGTGAAAGCCCCAATATCATTGTTCAATATCGAATGCATATTCAGCGAGTCCGTATTCGCATTCGTCGTCATCATCGGTTTCGGAGACGGGTGAGTAAATGCAATAGAATTTGACAACAAAGAAAATACCCGGAGCATGTTTTCAAAGAGAAACTTGACAAGATAATGTGTTGGTACCCAAAATAGAAGGGAAATAACAACGGTTTCGGATATATGTCTTTGGGGAAGTCTTTTGTATGGCATTCATATGTTTCTCTTCTTTCTTTTTTTTTTTTGGGGGGGGGGGTAGGTGCATGCACTTTAAATTCCCAACTTTCTCACTGGTTTTTCCTCTCTTTGTATTTCGCTGTTGCTACATCACCCATTCTTTTTAACTTCCTAAAACTCCCTGTAGACCCAAAACACCTTCTTCACCAAGTGCGAAAATAGCAACAAGAACAGATGGCTTCCAAGTATGGCAGAGAATAGAATAAAAATTAGTAGTACGTGGCACCCCAAAATATTTCTTTTGAATTTATTTATTCATCTTGGTCATTCCTGTCTATCAACTTTGAAAGGATTCTATGATGAAAATACAAAGAACAACGTTACAAAAGACCTTGTTATTATATATTTGGCATTGATGTCCAGGTGAATGTGAAGCCTTTCAGATTCCTTTTGATATCTTCAAGGGATTTTCGTTATTGATATTAAGAATACGTAGCTAAGGAAAGATTAAAATATATTATTTGTCCATCTTGTTTTGCATTTTATACTGTTTGACGAACAAGAAGATATAGTCTAAAATAAGCACATTTTAATCTGGCCTAGATAACTTGTACGAACTCCTCTGAAATTGCTTTATTTTATTTTCTAATCTCCACTTAAGATCAAAGAACGTGGTTTGCTCATTTCGGTTGATTGACTGTATTTATTGGGTTTTTGTTTTATTTCTAGTTCAGAAATATTAAATAAAGAAATAAAAAGAAAAAATATCCAAATAGAAAGCATAGCTCTTTTATGTGAGCTCCATACGAAGAACGACGAATTGAAATATATCTCTTTTTTTCTAGGAATGTCCCTTTTTTTAATATAAAGTAGCTCATTGTTATTTCAATGATTAAAATACAGTAGCATTATTTATCCATCGAAGTTTGTATATTGAACCTTATCTGATGGAAACTGATAAACTCATCGAATCGTTCGTTAAGTCATGTATAATTTCGGGAACAGTTAATGCATTTTAATTAGAAAACACCCTTATGAACAAGGGAAGTTCTATCACTTCACACATTATCTAAAAGGAATTCATCCCGTAGACAGATATCGACAAATTGGTCAAGTTTTGTTTCCTAAGTCATGATGGCAAGTCTCAGCCACCCACAATCACACGCGCCCACACACGCGCGAACACCATTCACGCACATCCACCCACACATGTGAGCCTATATAACTAGGGCCAGTGAAACACGGAATAAGTACTTTATTCATGCCATACATAATCCTAACCTTTCGCGGAAATTCTGTTTGAGTTTTTCCTTGCTTCTAACATATCTTTCGAATGAACATTATAGAATACTTATGCAATTGTCCAACCTTTGAGCACAGTATTTGCTAATTAACACTTTGAACTTGACAAAGAATGGGCAACATATTTCGCAAGGCCTTAAACGTTCGAATTTCATCAATGATCGACAGGTGTTGTGCTCAGACATTCTTTATTTCACCAGTTCTCCATTCATCTGGATAAGGCGTAAACCTCAACTCTTTCAGCTAATTTCCCACGAGAACTGGTCTTGTTTCTGTTCTTCTTAAATGTTATATTAATGTCCTGCTTGTCTAAGGTGGGAACGGTCCATGTGTATGTAACCATGGAGACCGGGTTTTTTTTATTTTATAACAAAATAACATGGGAAATTGCCTTTTACCGTGTTTACTGAAAACTAAAAAAATGAGGTGATTTAAAGTGGGAAATCTGAATTTTAAAGGATATATGCTGTATATATGTATATATATATATATATATATATATATATATATATGTGTGTGTGTGTGTGTACATGAAAACATAAATGCAAACAGCTTGCGGCAACTCTCTTTGTAAATAATAGACAGTGAAAGAAATGAAAATGAGAGAAAAATAGATATGTAGCTTTACTCAAAATCCCTAAGAGCTGTCATCCATTCTGAATTAAAGGTTGAATAAAATGCCTCCGCCGGGACTCGAACTTAGGTCCCTGGATCTGAACGCCTTTGACTTAACCACTAGACCGCGGAGGCGGACCAGCAGTTAGACGAGACTTAGTTCATTTAACCGACATGCAAACTTTCAACTTTTTTAATTGATTCTTTGTCTTGTTGGTGCAGTTGAGGTAATGAACAATGAGTTGCCGCGTGCAAAAGTTGGAACCCAGCTAATACAAGCCTGAATACATGCATTCATCGGAAATGAGGGCAATACATTGAGAGGAATTAGACCCCTTAGAAGAATGATATAGCATTACTGGAATCATAGTATAAACCGGAAGCAAAAAGACTTGTTTCATAATGTGAGCAAGAATGCAAGATGATGAAAGTACAGTGTGCAGCAGATATGTTACGGGTGATCTGGGGCCCGTTTCATACAAGACTTGCAACTGTTGTAACTTTGCCATAATGGCAACTACCATTGTAACAGGACTCAGTAGCCAATCATAATCAAGTTTTTCATGGTAGTTGCCATAATTGCAAAGTTACAACAGTTGCAAGTCCTTTATGAAACGGGCCCCTGGTGATGGGGTGAAAGTTGATGCACATAGTCGATACCTTTGGTCGATACTTAAAGAAAAATCGATAGGCTTTTGTGACAATTTTAGTGTATATTTGAAAATGATTACAAGGCATTCAAATTTAATGAAAGATATTAAAACTTCTTGGGTGAATTTCTTGGGAAATTGTATTTACCTTATCGAATCCATGTTGTAGCACCGTAGGGGACACCTGTGATATGCATTTACCCTCACACTGATTGACTTGAACTCGTTTTCGACATCGAAGAGTTCGCTGATGGATGTCGTCCACCACTTCGACATCCACGGTAGTCTCGCCGTGTGTCAGCTCGCAGGTCTCGCCGTCCGCGAGAGAACTGACGCGAGAAATGCTCCCCGCCCCGCACAGGAAAACGAGAAGGAGCAACAACATGGCGTAAAGCCAGATGATGGGTGATCTAACCGTGAACTGTGAAGAGGAGAAAGAAAAAAAAAGAAAATGAGAAATTAATAGTGTCTGATATTATATGGAACTAACAACAAAGAAAAGGGATCAAAGTACAACGGACTATTTCATCAACATTTTTGTCCGACAAGTTTTCGGATCTGTTCCACGGTAACTGTCGGATTATACGGTTCCCAGGAAAAGTAGCAATGCTGCTAATGCTGCTGCTATGTACATGAATGTAATTTCTTAACAGAAACAGAAAGTAAAAGAAACTCAGTATTTTTTTTAGAATGAAAAATGAGCTACCTTAATTTGTGGAAATGAGAATGAGATATTGTGGATGTGAAGACGTACATATACAGCTCCCAAGAACAAATAAAAGTGACTGGGAATATTGAAAAACCTTCTAGTGAATATGTGACTTTAAAAGACTTAGTTCACACTGGAAGCCAATATATTGGACTCGTGGTAATAGAGAGTTCTTGCACCGCGACACAGACGATTCAGGAACACAGATAATACATTGAAAATGCAGCTAAATCACAATGAATAGCTGGGAGGTCTTTGACGAAATTTTGTGAACCGGACTTGAGCAGTTTCGTCCGAAGTTTCGAAGCTGAAGACAAATTGCAAATATGTCGTTTGTCCGGAGTCCTAGTCGAAAATGATGTATTTTGACTTACAAATTTTCGACAAAGACTTCTTGATTGCTACGAAGCGCATTTGACAATACGTCTTCTATGTTCTTGATAGCCTTCTGCCTCGCGGTGCCAAAACTCAATGTCTCATGGTGTGTCGACCATGAGACAGATAGTTAGATTCGTGCCCCGTGGTTTCAATTAATTAAATCGTATACGGACTTTCACAAATTAATACAGGGAAGGACAACCAACGAGTCACTGAATAAACTTGAAGGAGCATAATGAGATGACTACTTTATATTCAGATATTGAATATACAACAATAAAATATACGACCCGATTATCGATCACGACGTCACTTGGTCGAAACGGGTCATTTCGGTCATCGCTGAGGAAGGCTGCAGTTAGCGGCCGAAAATTTCGAGGTAATTCTTCGGATTTTTTATTTATATATTGAGAACAAAAGTTCAATTTTTCCTTATATGCAACAGATCATCATATTCTTCGAAAAAGGTAGTCCAACCGGGTAGCCCAGGCATTACAGCACCTGATAAATTGAACTGCATATTCAACAAACTCAGTCCGTATATCAAGTGCGGCTATCTTATTTCTTATTATTATGTTAATGCCAATTTTTATAGCATCGTTTTATCAGACTTGTCTCTTTCAAAACTGCATTCACATTATCCGATTATATTAAAATTTTGATAATTGGGAGTGTTTCATTTGGACAAGAATGGATCACCAATCGTTCGGAAAGTCGCGAATAACTTACGAACAATGACGGTTCCCAAGTTATGTACATGCACTTTATCTGTTGACGTCACCTAACCTGTGTTAAGTACGGCAAATGCGGATTAATGATTCGGCAACTCTGCATATGTTTTCAAAGCATCAATACTACATGATACACTACACATGTTTCTCTCTCCGAGGGAGTTACCTATATCCAGGCAAGGTGTCATCGATGAGCAAAGACGTAGATCGTCCATCTTATAATTAATATCTATTTCATTTTCTTTCTTTTCCTCATGTCTGTGTTTAGATGCAGGTATTCGAACATAACATTTTGATAAACCAATCGTCAACCCTCTTCTTATTCAACCTATTTAGTAATTATTTATTATGAATTATTATCTGCTTTTTTCAAAGTATATACCCTACTGCATGGAAAGAACAGTGTACCACAGTGTCTGCCACAGTGTGTTCAAAGGATGTGAAATCACCTCCACGCTGTTAAATTTGAGCATGTCAACAGTGTGGATCACATATTCACATAGTCGACCGTATGAACACGCCGTGAACAGTCCCACTGTCGAGGTATATATCCACAGTGTGAAAATATCTTCACACTGTTGAATTTGAGCATTTCAACAGTGTGAATCACATATTCACATAGTGGACCATGTGAACACGCTGTGAACAGGCACACTGTTGAGGTGTCCACAGTGTGAAAATATCTTCACGCTGTTGAATTTGAGCATGTCAACAGTGTGGATCACATATTCACATAGTCTACCGTATGAACACGCCGTGAACAGTCCCACTGTCGAGGTATATATCCACAGTGTGAAAATATCTTCACACTGTTGAATTTGAGCATTCAAGCAGTGTGAATAAATATTTTCACATAGTCCACTATGTGAACACACTGCATGATCACACTGTGTGTGTGTTTCCAGCAGGAATCGTACTTCACAATAACCCTCAGCCGAACGTAACATGTCGACAACACAAATGCGGTACGAACCTGTCTTAAACCTCTAGATGTCGGTAGATAAGTCCTCGTTCAGAACTTTGTCAGTTTCCACATTTAGCAGCTAGCAGGTTCACTAATTTACCGTTTGATGTATCCAAAGTAAAGAGGAAAATTAATCATGGATGTCGAAATATGAAGAAACATTCACGTACTGTATCGTCGAGAACATCCTTGCAGACTCAATTTTATTATTGTTTCTTACTGGCACTCTAAAGAGACAAACATTCATTTAACTCCCAATTGGCACATATTGGATGGCATACCCGGTCAGTCGCGTTAAGATAATCACAACGCACGCCCGAAAGGTAGTCAAACATCAAACAAGTGGAGATAGCGTCTCAAATTGTATCAATGATCTCATCCAATTATTCAGGTAACTACAAAAAAAGGAAGAAAAGTTCGCAATGAATGAAGTCGTGACGTCACTGGCATCATCGATATTGGCGTGTCATCTTTGGCTGCCTGCGTCTGAAAGAGGATGATGGAATAAATTGGGCGTCATTTGAATGGTAAGCGTTTAATCGAGCAAGGTGAGAGTAGGAGGATTTACGATTTAGGAGGGATTCACCTGTCCTGTCCAGAGTCCAATCGTTACAGAATTTCCATCCAACTTGCTAAACAAGCCACGCTGGCTTCACAACCTTCAGGAGTAAACAGCATACGTTTTGACATTCAGATCAATAAATTGTAGATAAATCAAACCCTTTGTGGGCGCAATTGAAACAGCACCTTCTGGAAATGAGGCATATAATCCCTTAAAAGTTCTCGGAGACGTCGATATTTAGCAAGGATTCCTGAATCACGGTTACTCAGTTCAGTGGTATGGGGGTGATTAATACAACCAGGCCAATCAGTTTCTTCAATTACCCTTTTTTCCTCTTTGAAACTTGGCATTGAAACCATTCACCCCCAATGTTGTTGTTTCTGGTCCGTATTCCCGCCGCAGATAATTCATAATGTGTTCTCATTTTGCCGCATGAATGAGTTTGAAAGATCCACCCATCCGTCTCCGACTCCCCTCTGACTCTCGTTACATCGCTTTCCTTCTCTGCAAGTTTCTCAATTAACAAATTTAAATTGTTAGCGTACAAATACAATCGCCACAACCACGTCTCCATTTGTTTGACAATCCCCCGACATTTCATTCGGAGAAAAGGGAAAACAATAGGTTTTTAAAAATTGGTTCTATAGTTCTTGAGGGTCACCAAGCTTGGCTGGCGTCCCAACTGGCATGATTGGTTCCAAAGTGGTGGGTGTCGATAATCAAGATAATGGTATGTCGTCTTTGGACTGCTGCCAGACACGGTTCTATAACATTTTCTCCGGTGACAATTGCTCCGACGACAGTTCCTCTGACGGAAAATCTGCACGTGAAGCAAACCTAAAACCTAACCTCCCCAACTAAATAAACCCTAATCATTATCTCTACATTTTTCTAAACCAAAAACTCTTGTCATACATCTAACCGTATGCCTTTTGAAATATTCAGGCCAGAGCAAGTGTCGCATGAACATCGCCTCCAAAATTGTATACAACACTGTACTGTGTAAACTTTAGAGTCATGACATTAATTGTTTTTTCAGTTTAAACAACCGTGCTTAAATTATTGAGAATTCAGTAGTAAAGGACAAGTTCACCCCAACAAAAGCTGATTTGAATAGAAAGAGAAAATTCAAACGAGCATAACACTGAAAATTTCATCAAAATCGGATGTAAAATGAGAAAGTTATGACATTTTAAACTTCCGCTAAATTTCACAAACAGCTATGCACATTCTGGTCGTTATGCATAGGAGGAGACTGATGAATTCATGCACTCACTATTTCTTTTGTATTTTATCACATGAAATATTCAATGTTTCTCCTAATCGTAAAGTGAAACAACGATTAATTCCTTTCTGAACATGTGGAATGTGGGTCGGTCAAGTTGGTCCTTATTGTCAAATTAAAAAAAGGAAATGTTGTATAACTCGATAGTAAACAAAAGAAAGTGAGTAAGGTACATCATCGGCTGTCACACTTGCATGTCACTGAGATATCCATCTCACTGTTTTGTGAAAAATAAGCGAAACTTTAAAATGTCCTAACTTTCCTATTTTACATTCGATTTTGATGGATTTTTCAGTGTTATGCTAGTATGATTTTTCTCTATTCATTCAAATCAACATTTTTCTGGGGTGGACGTGACCTTTAAAAATTAAAACTTTGCTGCTTGAGAGATTGTAGGCTGATTATGAATGTGTATATTGTTTAATGAGTAGCATTTGTTATTTGCCAAATATACCAAAGGTGAACATGCTACAGAAATGACAGATGTGTGTATTATTACCAACATTTGATGTCTGCCAATTGTATGACAATGGCTAGCGCAGCAATAATGGCTCTATGAATTAATGATCTATACCTGACGGTCAAAATCAAGGACAGCTTTTTTCGTATTGGAGAGATAATACAAAAGAGACGCACTTAAAAGTAAATCATTCACTGCACATTCTGCATGGTGTAACTTACATGCCATATGCTTACAGTACACACACTGTAAGTTTTCAATGCATATCTGCTTGAAAATTGATTTTATAAAGATCATGGAGATTGTGTGTTAATTGTATAATTTTTTGTTATTTGCAGAATTGTAATAAAGGTTTGCATGGCAACATGGTTTCATGATTTAGTAAAGTTGACGTGACATTCTCTTATGTAACCATGGTAACAGTGGTGTATATCAGTCAATTCCAAGTTTGCACTGCATTGTCAGTGACTGTATTTCTGCGCTGTCTCTACACTATAGCATGTTGACCTCCATTTTAACATCCAAGATATGAGAAGGTACATTTCCTTGATCTGACAAAGCTCATCAAATCACAAACATGAACATGTTCATCAGAAGGGCAAGAACATGATCAGAAGAAACACCCAGCATGAAGATTGTTCATGACTAAAAAAGGGGATCAATGCACTTATCTGAAAGAAATTATATATAATGAACAACGAGGGACATACCACAGATTACCAGAGTCAATTTATATTTTTATTCAAATCGGTAATTAACTTGACGTCATTATAACAGAGGGAATACCCATTTCAGATTCTGGATGATCAAAGTGGGTTGACATGCTAGACAGTGTACAACATACAGCAGTGCTGTATGCAGACTTGGAATGGGCTGAAAAGCACCTCTGACATTGCATAATAGATTGTGTATTAAAAAGCCCACTGAAGCGAGAACATTAAGTGAGCTTTTCAATTCTATAAAATAATTCTTAATTTTATAATTATCCACTCATGGCACTGTGAAGCAGGTGCGATGCGTAGGTCTATATTGTATAATATAGGCAGTAACCCCCCCCCGAAAATCAGGTTGGTATGTTAAAATGTAGACAATTGACCAAAATCACTTTAATTTTGGAGCGAAAATATATCTTTCTTTTTTGCTTGTTCAGTTTTATTCTGGATGACCAAATCCCCTTCATGTTGGAGCGAACCCTTTTTTGCTCGTTTTTTTGCTCCCACCCTAAAAAAAATCGTGCACCCACTCCAAAGAAAAATCGTTCTCACGCCCCAGTATACCAGTGGGCTATTTTGTCAGTGGTTTGCTGTATAGCCACATATCATAACATAAGATACAGTTTGAGAAAATCGGCCCCGTGGACCCTCCCAAATTTATTAGATAGTTGTCGCAACACTACGAAGACGTTTTCTAGAACGCAGAGAATCTATTGCCAAAAGCCATTCATGACAAAGCAGTCTTTGTCGAAAATCGGTGAATCAAAACAGCCGTGTCGTCCGTGACTCTCGACAAATGACATATTTGCAATTTCTCGTCAGTTCCGAATCTTAGGACAGTCTGTTGTCTCGGTTCACCAATTTTCGACAATGACCTCTCAGCTGCTTATTGTGATTTGACGGGCATTTTCAATAGATTTACTAAGTTGTTAAAACTCGCGATTATCATTGTCCCAGGCTGTAATAAAACGAAAAATCCCATTTGTTTTCTTGATGATTTTAAATGTAATGATGTCGAACGTTTCATGCTCAGTGGTATATAGTTATCCATCCTATTTCCGATAACGCAGTTCGCATTCACTGTGCATAATTGCTCACGTTTTAAACAGCTAACACAAACTAGAACCATCATTTGGAGTGCGGTCTCGAAGATACGTCTACAGAGAGCCTTTTCTGACGGCTTGTTGCTGGTTGAGGTGGCTGATCACATATCATGAAACTTTCATCCTATTTCATACATATGAATAAGTTTTAAATCGAAAAGAAAAAACTGGGTTTTTTAAATTGTTTTAACCCGTTTTTATCTCACCTGCATAGCAGCAGCAGAGTGAGACTATAGGTGCCGCTTTTCCGACGGCGACGGCGGCGGCGTCAACACCAAATCTTTACCGAAGGTTAAGTTTTTGAAATGACAGCATAGCTTAGAAAGTATAATGACCTAGTTCACGAAACTTGGCCATAAGGTTGATCAAGTATTACTGAACATTCTGCTTGAGTTTCAGGTCATGTGACCAAGGTCAAAGGTCATTTTGGGTCAATGAACTTAAACCATGTTGAGGAATCAACATCAAAATATTAAAAATTAAGTTTATGAAATGTCATCATAACTTAGAGGATATATAGACCTAGTTCATGAAACTTATACATCAAGTTAATCAAGTATTACTGAACATCCTGCTTGAGCCTCACGTCACATGACCAAGGTCCAAGATCATTTAGTGTCAGTAAATTTTGGCCAAATTGGGGGTATTTGTTGAATTACCATCATAATTTTGAAAGTCTATCTATCCATCCATCCATCCACCCATCCATTTATCCATATAATTATCCATATCTAATCTTTAAATTTACCAAACCGTTATACGGCCAGTTGGAAGCAAGCTAGCGAAGGCTTCTTGATAAATCAGATAAACCTTTAGGGTTAGATCCGTATGTTTAATCATCATCTCAAGAAATGGTTGATCTCTATGCACTCTAATAAAAGGTTTACCCAATATTGGGTAAAATGGCCCGGGGAACATGCATGTTGGTTGGGTAAAAAGATACCAACCATTTTGCAAATCCTTCGCAATGTTACGTTGAAATTCACCCTTAAAACATGCAAAACATGCCTTTTGACCAATATGGGGTAAACAAAAATGCCCGGCAAACATGCATGTTCCCTTAATTAGGTAAAATTGCGTTTTTAGAGTGTAACGGCAGAATTAGAGTGTATATGTAATGTCGTGATTCGACTCGCAACGCCTCATTGGAAAAACATTACCCTCCAAGTCTATGAGAATTGATTCATTTAAAACCAGCCAGTGAAGAATGGAATGCCAAAAGGAAATAATTCCACTTATGAAGATAACGACGTCGTCTGATCTGTCTTTTATATTTGTCTGTTGTGGGGGAGATGTCATGTGTTTATAGCCTGCTGTCTTTATCAATTTGTTTTTGTTTTTCTTAACTGTGTTTTTACTTTACTGATCTTTGTTATAATTTATGTTCCTTCTTTTCCTTTCACCATCTTCCCCTATAACCCTATTCCCCCTCTTTGAAATCGAGGCCATTTCGTATCCTCTGGTATCCCTTTTGTTCACTTATTTTTTGTTTGTTTGGGGGGTGACACGGGATGACCCTCTCTGGTATGCTGATGTACGAAATTCGAGGAGAAGGGGGGAGGGGCAGGTGCTCCCGCGTAGGCGTATATCAAACAATGGCCTGTAATGATGCATGCTTACCCTCTCCATCAACAACGCCAAACATATACATAAATACCTCATCCCCTTGGGTATATAGGCCTATGTATAGATCGTGAGGCGAACCTGGAGATAGAGGGGCGGGAGCGGGGGTGCCGCCCCTCAAACTTCGAATTTTACCAGCAGCCTTCAGAGGGCCGTCTTATTCTTCCCAGAGCGATGAAAAAAAATTAAGAAGTCGATGCGCATTGCATAGACGTTTGGTGATTTGAAAAGAGGCGATTTGAAAAGTGGTATATATGAACTAGAGACCGTAAACTCGATTTGGTAAGAATATGGATTTAAGTCCTTCTGGCCTCGCGACGGTGAAGTCTACGCGCCGAGACATGAGAACCAAAACATTGTAGTAAAGTTGCTCTCATTTCAGCAGACGATACCTTGACCTTCAACCTTTCATTGACGCAAGTGACTGGATGAATACTGCACCAGATGTCTTTACACACGTAAGGAATTCGGGTCTAACCGGCCCGGGATTCTATTCTGGAATCATTTGGTCGTGTCTTGGTCAGGAAGATCTTTTTTGCCAGTGTTGTTTTCAATTTGATATTTAATAAAACAACGCATTTTCTCATGTTCTAAAATTCGGCTTTACCTTCCCTCGAACATTTGGTTACAATCTATTAATCAAAGTCGTCCACCCCCCATAAAATAGATCATTCGCAAAGCCCAACATTGCCAAAGGGATTCTTGAGGCGAGTTGGCAGAAAAAAAAATCATATTCATAAGCGAATGGTACAGGAAAAATGTCACAAGGAGAAACACTTTTCATTTCTGTATATGATATTTTTGTGTTATGCTTTACATTGTAGCTTTTGCTAATTTTGGATTGAAAGAGAATAAATGCAATCAATCAACACACGGAGAGTAATAAGAATACTCAACTGTTACTGTACAACTGCCCCTCCCCCAGATGCCCCAATTTAAAGATACCCCCAATCTCTATACTCCTTTTAATGTCTGGCCGGGGCTACACTACTGTCTGGTAATATTAATCGAATGTTCAGACGTAAGTTGGTAATTTACTATCTCCATCCACCCAATAGAATATTTATCAGTGCATGTAATTAGGTGGACGAAGCAAAAGTAGTGAAAAATATCAAAAATTAATCAAGACAAGTCTGCTCATTAAAAATAAAGACAAGTGTGCTAAAATTGGGGAGACATTGGCTTCAGAAACTAATCTAATTGATGGATAGTTCATCTAATCTTAGAAACTTAATCAGATGATATTCTCTTTCTTTTAGTCTCTAGGTTATGTAAGTATTCGCTCTAACTATTGCAAATTCCGTATTATATAACTTATCAATTCCTCAGGTGTGACAGTCAATGACCCCCTCCCCGTTTTTGAATGACGAAACGTTACTGAAACAAAAATCATAATAAAATATTAATAGGTCAAACCATTTTTTTATGAACATTCATCCTTTATGCATTGTAGGCCGTTGTACCTTGCAACACATCGAGTCATATGTCTTTAATTTCTGCTTCATAGGATTTTGGCGCTCAAACTTACCGGCTTTTGGCGCACACCCAAAAATGATACATCGTTTAAAATCGTTTAACATCTCCTTGAGACAGCGCATATGCACGTTGCCATCGTCTGCGAGTCGTCTGCACGGTTGGGGGGTAGAAAAGAGAAAGGTATTCCACAAGTTGGGTGGCATAAACCTTGGCTCGGACACTCTGCTCATCAGGCTCACGATTAAAGATGTTAAAATTCTAGGTTAACGATAAAACCATGGTCCTATACCTTCATGATAAAACCATGGAGGACTAACTGGCTATACACAGATTGCTTTCGACACAGTTCAACTGGGTTTTATAACTTTCCTTGGCATGAATAAAGTGTAACATTGGCCATGTCACGCGACATCCGCATGACAAGACCCATGAATCTTTCAGGAGAAAAAAACTCTGTGTGACTGAAAAAAATTATGTCTAAAGTGTACGAATGCATTTCCCAAGTCTTTCCATCATATCGATGTAAATCATTGAGAAATCGATTCATAAAAGTGCCCATGAGTTCATCATCCCATGCACTGGATCCTTTCTTTTGACCGACTTCAAAGTAAGGTCACGGTGAACTTCTCTTTAAACCAATAGCCTTCGTACCTCAGTTACACTCACACACTCATGGGGTGTTGCAAGAAAATACCTTCGATCAATTGCAAGTATTCTGTTGCAATTTTACACCTGAAAGTTCCAAGTTAGCTGCAGCAAATCAGATTAAACTTCTTGTTTCACGGAGCAGATTAGCAATCAAACAATTAATTAATTGCAAGACATATGATTGATCAAGAGACGGAAACTTGACATGCAATTGATCGCAAGTTTCTTGCAACACCCCAATACTCTTATAAACCATGTAAACACTGACTAAAAGAACGATCCCATGACTATACGGATCATGTAATACAATCATGACAATCTTAGTAATATATTCATGACATTGGAATAATTTCATGATAGTTGCCAGTACTTTAAAGTTGTCTTTAGCCGAAGGCTGCCATAGTGATAATCAGACTCCTATTCTTCGCAGCCAATCATAATGGAAGAAAGTCGTCAGATCTGGCAACTTTTCAGACGACGAAAAAGTTCATGTTATTCTGAGATTTATCAACTCATATTCAAATTTTTCTTGACCCTTCTTCATATTTCCCGTTTAATTTAGTATCCTCGTGAGTAAGAACCACATATTCCCTTCGATATTTGGTGTGCGATAACTTTTCTATATTTGACCTAATATGAAGAAAGGTTAATTGCTGTGAAATTTCTCCTTAAAAATGCAAACGTTTCTCAACAGTCTCGAGAATACCTCAATTGTGTAATCTTACATGCATTGTGTAAAATTGTAGAAAATTGGTATTTGGTGTGTGAAAGTCTTATATCCTGTAACAAAACTTTTTAAAACAGATCTGTGGCCCGTCTTACAAAGAGTTACAATTGATCCAATCAATTTTAACTCTATGGAAATCCAACAGTGTCATATTTTTCTACAATTTCATTTGTAAACAAAGAGAATCACACTGAATCTTCAAGAGGACGAATATATAAATATATATACATCATATCTAGAAAATATTTTGAACAAATTTGCATTGTAGATGTTGACGATGCTGGCCGTCCATAGTTCGGATCAATCGCAACTCTTTGTAAGACGAGGCCCAGTTCGGTAAATTGCAGAAAATTTCCTGGTAAAACAATTTACAGAATGATTTTGTTATTTTTGTCAGTAAAAGCTTCTGTTTTTTCTTCTAACGGTGAAGCCTCGTTTCAATGAAAAGGGTAAACCCATGGGGAAAGTCTATAACAGCGGAAGACACAGGCTGGTCTGGGAAACATTGATAATTATCTTGCTGACTTAGCCTAAAGTCTTTCGTACATTTCATTTCAAGTTCATATCATTTTTACAAATGTTATGGCTATAACACAAAGGACGATCACATTAAGTTGTGAGACTGGCCTTGCAAGACCAATCATTTTATTGGAATAATGCCAGATCAGGGGCCCGTTTCATAAAGGACTTGCAACTGTTGTAACTTTGCCATGATGGCAACTGCCACGGTAACAGGGCTCATCAGCCAATCAGAATCAAGGTTGCCATAGTACTTGTCATAATGGCAACGTTACAACAGTTGCAAATCTTTATGAAATGGGCCCCTGACGAGATTTATAAGGGAGAATATAATGTATAAAGCGATGGCTCAGTATATAGGAGCCCGGAGTCTCTCCCTCTGATAATGATCTTCATGGCGGTTTCTTTTCGACACTATTAATGATTGTTCATGATGTTCTCATCGAACTTTAAATCGTCTTTGGTTTTCTGCCTAAGAGGGCAGGCCCAGAATCCAAAGTCCATAGTTCAATCCTCTTCCAAACCTCTCTATCACCGGCCTTCTTCCTGCTTGATTGGCTAAACCGTACCTTACGACACTCTCCAGTATACAGACAACTTTCAGGTTCGTGGTCTACCTACTCACGTTTGCCATTGATTTCCCCTACTCGTATACGCCTCGCAGAAGGTTTTAATATTATGTTAGAAGTATGTGTCTTGGCCACTTACGACTTCCGATGGTTTCCCACAGATTTCCTGCGTTTATTCTCCGCTTGATAATTCTTATCTCCATCATTATTATCATTATTTTGCAGCCTGTCCACCCTCTTCTCCTCCATCATGCCCGCAGCCACCTAAACTCTCGAGCTTCCTCGCTTCTCATTTCCTCTAATCGTTAAGCAGTTTTTAGATTCATACCACGCTATTGCACTCCAAATCAGACAATTGCCATCAAGTCTCTCCATACCTTGCTCCCACCGCCGTGCGATCTTTTAAGAACGCCACGACTGACCTTTCGTAACTTATTTTGAACTGCTCAAAAAAATTGCTACGATCAATACGATTGCCTCGACTGATCTGATACTACCACAACGATTACTCCACGAGTAAGACCACCATTTCTTAATGCAGTTTTTAGATTCATACCACGCTATTGCACTCCAAATTATTGCCATCAAGTCTCTCTATACCTTGTTCCCACCGCCGTGCCATCTTTTACGAACGCCACGACTGACCTTTCGTAACTTATTTTGAACTGTTCAAAATAAATTGCTACGATCAATACAATCGCCACGACTGATTTGATACTACCACTACGAGTACTCCACGAGTAAGACCACCATTTCAATCGTGGAGCAGATCGTGACAGGAACTAGGTATTAAAGGCCTGGTCACACTGCCCGAGCGTTGTTTGAGCGGTAGGGAGAGGGGGTCGAATTTCGCTCACAAAATTGGGGAAAAAATCAAAAACAAAAATAGAAAACAAAATAAAAACAATCGAAATCGAAAATGGTGAAGGGGAGCGAGCGGTGATGATTTCTTTCTCTTCGCTCCACGACCGCTCCAACAACGCTCGGGCGGTGTGACCATGCCTTAATAAAAGATATTCTGCTCTTACCTCTCAGCTATAAGGGTAAAGGCGCTGTCACACCTTGGCGTTTTAGACAGCGTATGCCCGACATTATGAGGAATTTGGCGAATACGCTGGCGTACGTCGAATACGTTACGGGTAAGTTTTGCATACGTTAAGAGTACGCTAAAACACGCTGGTATACGTCGTCATACGGCGAGGTCGTCGAAAAATTTTGTGCAAGCACAAAATTTTTCGACGTATGCCAGCGTATGCCTCATACGTCCCGCATACGCGGGCCATAAGTTGTAGGCAAGTTACGCGATCGTTGATACACGTTGACACACGTTACTCGTAAGTTACTCATAAGTCGATGTACGTCGAGATAATGTCCGGCGTACCCTAAAACTTACTTCTAACCTATGAGTAACGTGCTTTGAACGTATGTGTAACTTAACTCCAACGTATATTGACGTATGAACACGTACTCCGGACGACCACAAAACTTACTGAACGTGTTTATAACTTACAGCTACCGTATAATGGCGTATTGACAACGTTTATAGCAATTGGTGTATAAAGGTGGGGTTCACAGGAGTTCTCTTCGGCATGGCGGTGGTGTTGATACGGTGATGTATCGTGCGGTTATGATTTGAATAGTCGAGCGGCAGCCTTTTTATAGGCTACGACACGTGTTCGTCAGCGATACGCTGCCGCGCGCTATGCGTAAGTTAGGCTATCGTAGGGCATAAGTTGTGTACGTTAGCAATACGCTAAGCATTCGTTGGAATACGTTACTTATAAGTTAACGAAGCGTTCGATATAAGTTACTAATACGTTATGTATACGTCCAACTCGTTATGAATACGCTAAGTATACGCCCAGAGTTGAAAAAAAATCAAAGTTCAGCGTATGCCGACGTTTTAGAAAAATTTTGATACGTCGGGCATACGCTGTCTAAAACGCCAAGGTGTGACAGCGCCTTAAGGACCGGAATTATGGTTTGTGAATGCCTCCTTGATTATGTTATTCGAGTTTTAAACTCTCCGTAATCGTCTGCTTAATGCTAGCGTTTCGACGTTAAGTGTAGTGGATATCGTAATTAGTCTTTTTTCATTTAATAGTGTAATGTTCAAGTATCACCTCTCTAATCATTTCGCTTTCATTTACTTTTTTTACCCTTTCTTTCCGAAGTCATCCCTTCCTTCAACCAGTGAGTACATTGGCTGCTGGCCTGAAATATCTATTTTCTGTCACTTTCTATGGCCTTATTATCGGTAAAACTAGATTGTATACACACTAAAACAATTTTGCACCCTTAATGAAAATCTGGAAGCACCTTTTCGGTGTAGTCTTGCCCCCTTGGTGGGAAAAGGTGCAACATTTCACCTTCACTCTAAAAAAATGAAATGTTAAATCAACATTTTGACAGAATAATTTTATTTCCAACCTTGCATAAAGCTGAATGTAGCATTTTCAAGTGTTGGGTCGAACCATTCAAAGCGGTAAATCAACATTTAGAAAAGGATGCCACTCCTCCATTCTCTCAACTTTTTAATTAACATTTCATCTGTTTTTATTGATTATTACTTGCACTCATAAATGCCCGTTTGCACACTAAAATGGTATAACTTTCCATCTTTGACGGTGCATGATATTTTACGTTTAAAAAAGATTCAATTTGAGCCTTCATTAAATGGATCATCTCTTTGCCCTTTTAGGGTTATTGAGATGAAGCTAGTTACACCTATAAATGTACATATATACGTGGCCCTAATTGCACCCATTAACACCTTTTGGGCCCTGTTATTGCATTACCCCTACGGTTTAAATTAGAACCCTTATTTTTAAGTGTGTGCCTCTTGCAATGTCACTGCCACTGAATAAACATTGAAGAAGAGGGGGAGAGTGGACATCCTTGACTGACGCCTATAATTCCAGGTGCAGAATCCATACGCGATGCCCCTACATACTCACTGCCTGCCCCTATAATGGCCCGGCCCTATGGACATGTTCTTGGTTCCCGGGGTCTCATTTCATGAAATATTGTAATAGCAAAAGCACGATTTCCTTTATAAATTTAATTTTTAATCAAAATAAAGGACTTCAGTAGTTTTTACTTGTTATTGTTATTACAACATGTTTAATTAAACGGATGGGGTGATGGCGATGGTGTAGGGGTAAGTGGTGGAATTTGTTATCCTTAAGAGAAGGGTGTTGGAATTCTTTATGCAGGATTCGATGACCTGCACATAACAAATGGCACATCTTTGCACCTGTCTGCAATAGTTCTATTGATTTACAGGTAACTGACGTATGTTTTGTTTCCTCTTCTTCATCCATTCATTTATAAAATTATCTTCATCTTATAACACAGTCACATCGGCCTACTGCTGGGAGGGGGCCTGGGGCCATGTGCCCCCCGAAAAGCTTGACGACCAAGAAAAAAATAGGAGAAAAAGAAAGTAAAAGAACCCCAAAAGGGAAGATTGTGATATCATTTTCTGCATATCATGTCAAATTCAATCTATATTTTTGTATTAAAAGGTTAAAATATTTTGCTCTCTCACTTCGCTCTCTTAAAGCTCTTTAGCAATATTACCCCATGCGCCATGCCTGGCCCTCTCAAAAGCATCAGATAGATAGATAGGTAGATAGATAGATAGATAGATAAAATGGTTTATTAAAAGATCATCGCAGCCAAAGGGCGAATTGTGATCAATTGTACCAACATGCAAGTTACATGATAAAGTTCTCATACAAAGTATCGTAACATTTTCTTAAAAGATACACAAACCTATTATGTAAACTACGTGATCTTAGAAAAAAGTGTCAGTGGAGAAAAAGAAGAATGCAGTGGTAGGTGAGCGAAAAGAAAGAAGGAAACTAGACAAATGTAAATGGAAGTTGTGAAGGTGTAAGGGAATCAATGGAGAGAATGGAAAAGAGAGGAGAGAGAGGGAGGAAGGAGAAAAAAGAGGAGAAAAGAACAGATCACGTTCATCACATCTTGGCATGTACAGTTTGTTTCAGTACGCTACTGCCGCAGTCATACGTGCAAAACCGGCTCCAGACCGATGAAAGCTATAACGGTATTTCCAATGTCATATCATAGGCCGGTTTGGAGTCAGTTTCGTTGGTGTGACTGTCAGCATGACAGTCAGCATGGCAGGCATTTAGTCTGCAGGCACAGACCCTGATTGAAACTTTGACCAACAAGTGTGTCTCAACGCAAAGACTAGCACATAAAAAAAACTTGCTGTTTCATTCCCTGAGCGAGAGGGCCTTCAGTACACAAGGCATGAGTAGGCTGCACATTCAAACCCTTAACTCGATTGTAGGGTTTGCACAACAGACTAGTAGGAATTGGTGTATTATCATTTACCTGTGAAGTTTCGTCGACTATCGGTAGTTTGAAATGATATTCCCATGGACCAGATACCCAATAAAGATAATTCATTTGCATCTTCTTATAACGCAATGATTTTTGGAAAACGTGAAAGCGCTTAGACAATTACCATCATAAGATATCAATTTTAAAAAGAAACACATAGTTACCAAGAATGCTTACAGCATTTCCATTTATTTGGCTGTAAGATAAAAGAGCACTGTCGACAAAATTTCCTTGGCTGCGATCGAAACCCAGATTTTCATGTATCTAGCTAGGCGCCTTTGACCATGTACTTCACTGTAAAAATGCTGTTTAATTTTTAAAGCATGTTGTTTAAGCCCGTCACTCTAACAACTATTATCTAAACTTTTTAAACAAGTCGATTAAAGAGTTTAAACAATTACAAAACAGTTTAAACAACCTGTTGTTAGAGTAAGAGGATTAAACAACGTGCTATTTTTTTTTGCTGTGTTGGCCACTTGGACAAGACGACTAAAAGGTGACGTTACTTTTATCTCAATCGAATAACAGATGTCATATAGAGTTATACCCACCCCCCCCAAAAAAAAACAATAATAATAATCCTTTTCTTTCCTTCTTTGGTTTACCCTCCCCCCCCCCTTCTTAAAACATTTCAATTCAATCGAAATAAACGTTTATTTTCTTCCATTTCAAACAAATTTCTACATTTTCATCAACATAAATTTATACAAAATCAGTTTGTCATGAAGAATATAAATACATACATGTTATGTTTATAGAAAAATGTTTAATACCCTAAGAGCAAATGATTGTGGCGTTCACTCAAATCCTACATAAAGGGGAGATTTCTCTCTTCATCCTTTTAGACGATAAAATATATCTAAAATAACATTGTTAATGTATTATCTTTTGTATGCAGGAAATACGTTACGTCAGGATAAAAACCCTATTCCACGCAACGAACTTAGACGATTGCAAAATTATGCCAGGGCAAATATCATCTGGGACATTCACCTCGCATTTTCATTGATTTTCGAGAGGGAATTATTGGGCCTGGCAATGAACCCAAGCGTTCATTAAAACCGGATAACACCCGCATTGAATGTGGGGCGCTTAAAGTGGATTCATAAAAAGGTTACCCCCCAAAAAAAGAAAAAAAAATAAATAAAATAAATAAAATAGAATAAATACATAAATACATAAATGAATAAATTAATAGATATGTGATATTACAAAAAATGATAGATTAAACTAAAGCGTTATATTGGTTATCAAATTGATATTGTTTTGAAAAGGTTGTCAAGTTTCATATTTATCTAATTTTTACAAATTTATTTATTCTAATTAGAATAGATCGAAAGATTAAATATTGATAGTAATAATAATTATAACAATAATAATAATGATGATAATGGATTTTAAAGACGGCTTGACGATTTAAAATGATTTATTAGCGGGCTAGCAAAATACACATTTTAGTTTGTTTTGATTTTGAAAGGGGGCGTGGTTGCCCGAGAAAGGGCTCGTGACCCGACCCGTAAAGGGCGGGGCAGCGCTTTTTGGCGCCCGCGCCAAAGAATTTGGGCACAATGCCAGACATTTGCCGCGGTTGAGCTATGCGCGGATAAAAGTGCGGGGAATGCTTCATTTTCGTTTTGGCTTTCAATGAAGAGAGATGACGGTGCATGTGTAAAGCGTGCTTACAAAATTTTTTGAAAATTTTCTTTCGGCACTGGCAACTAGAATTGGACACTAGGCCTAGGTGGCAGATATTTCGACATTTGTCTAGCTACCTATACCGGATATCTACACAAAGGATTCATACTTTTATTGGATTATACAGACGCTGATTTCAGTTTTTTACTGTCTTCAGACTTCAGCCTCAGGAATTGTTGCCGTAGAACTAAGACTAAGTTAGCTGTGCCGATTTGTGGACCTAAAAGATTCAGTTTGCAACTTCAGGATTGAATTTTTTCTTGGCGGTTCGCTTGATTGAACTTTGGAGGTGATTGCATCCAGGATTCATTGGACTTGGGCTGAGTGACGGAGCTTCGAGTCTAACTCTAGTTTCGCGAGTTGATCATGCCAAAGGTTAAGGCCAAGAAAATAACGACCGCAGGTGCGAGGAAGGGAGATGACACACCGAAGAGGAGGCCGGGTCGGCCGAGAGGTCCACGGGCGACGTCAACCCCCGCAAGTGTGGATCTGGGGCTGGGAGGCGGCAACAACGGGCCAGGAAGGAGCGGTGAGTTAAATCCCTCTCAGTCTCAAGTTGTCGATGTTGATGAAAAAAGTGGTAGGCCTAGGTCTAAAGTTAGTGATAAAATGGCAGAGCTAGATCTAGATCTAGTGGGGCGGGAAGGCCAGGCGCCCGTGGGCAGATCTATTGCTTGGCATGAGATAGTAGCACAGGAGTCGGATACCGGTAGCTCGGGGCAGGCTCAGCCAGCAGTTTCAGTGCCGGCGCGGTCGGCAGGGGTAGCCGAAGATCTAGGCCTAGATCTAGTGGAGGTCGGTGTTGAGAGATCTGAGCCCCAGGCGCCTAGGCTTTCTGCCGTGTTGGGGGCACCGGAACCATTTATTAGCGCATGCGACCCACTAGGTGTGGAAGTGGCTATCTCACTGAAGGAAAAAATTTGGGCAAGTGAATATATAGATTTGGGAGTGCTCCTTAAGCATAATAATGCACGTGATGAGTTTGGGGCCTTGAGTGTAGGTGACACCACTTTGAGTTTGTGTCAATCGGGATCTGGCCTTGGTTTGCAACTTCAACCTCAATCAAAGGCTAAGAAAATCATGTCGGTAGAGCAGTGGACTTCGGTGTTTCTAGTATTTGCCTCAATTTACACTGAGAAGCACATGGAAAGGAGCAGGGAGCTCATGAAATATATGGATTTGATAAGGCATGCAGCCCGTGCGTTTGCAGGTTATGGCTGGCGTGACTATGACACTCAGTTTAGGAGCAAGCAGGCGCGTTTACCCGGGCGATCCTGGGCGAGCGTCGACGCCGAGTTGTGGTTGATGCTGGTGGCCTCTAATGGTCCGCGGCAGCGCCACAATTTACCCCATGCCCCTCGCCATCAGTTCTACAGAGGGGAGTACGGCGCGAAAAAATCTTTTCCCTTCGGAGGAAAGGGACCCGGAGCCAATGGCACACCCAGCCGAGGCGTGTGCTTTGCCTTTAATAGAGGCAAGTGCATGCGAGGCAAAGCTTGCATCTATGAGCACAAGTGTTCCCGCTGCCAGGCGACAGGTCATGGGGCTAAGCAGTGTAGCCAAGGGCGGGCCGGTTCCAGTCCCGCTGGCAGTAAATAGGTCTACGGCTAGTGCGGTGTCGTCTATTGCTCCGACCCCTATTAAGTTAGCACGTTTGGTGCCCATGTTAGCTACTTATCCTAATCAGGAGCATGCTCAGTGCTTGTATAATGGTTTTAAGTTTGGTTTTTCATTACATTTTGAAGGGGACAGGGTCCCATTGGTTGTTAAAAACCTGAAATCAGCATTCGAGCACATGGATGCGTTGAAAAAGAAA
This sequence comes from Lytechinus variegatus, assembly GCF_018143015.1. Classification (NCBI taxonomy): domain Eukaryota; kingdom Metazoa; phylum Echinodermata; class Echinoidea; order Temnopleuroida; family Toxopneustidae; genus Lytechinus; species Lytechinus variegatus. The sequence continues at coordinate 10,568,503 of NC_054752.1, forward strand.
TTGAGGGATGAAATAGACTTAGGTAGGATAGTTGGGCCTTTTGTTGTTCCTCCCTTCGAGAATATGAGGTGTTCACCAGTGGGGTTGGTGCCCAAAAAGGCCCCAGGGGAGTTCCGTATGATTCAACATTTATCGGCACCCAGGGGAAATTCAGTTAATGATGGCATACCGGAGGGGCAGTGTACAGTAACATATTCGTCCTTTGATTCGGCGGTAGATATTGTGACGCAATTGGGGCGGGGTGCCCTTATGGGAAAGACTGACATTAAGTCAGCTTTCAGGCTCTTGCCTGTTCACCCAAAAGATTTTGAGTTGCTTGGGATGTATATAGATGGTCGTTACTATTTTGATCGTTGTTTGCCGATGGGCTGCGCAGTTTCTTGTTCCACTTTTGAATGTTTTAGTACTTTTTTAGAGTTTTGCGCGAGAAAAGTTGCGAAGTCGCAAAATATTGTCCATTATTTGGATGATTTCTTTTTTGCAGGCGGCCCTGCCTCGGAGGATTGCAGGCGGGCAATGCATTGTTTTGAAGCAATTTGCGAACGATTTGGGGTGCCCATAGCGCGAGAAAAAACGGAAGGCCCGACCACACAGTTGTCATATCTTGGGCTGGTAATAGATAGCGTTTCTCAGCAGGTTCGGGTACCGGAGGACAAAATTGAGAAATTAGTAGGGAAATTAAATTGGGCGGTACAGAAACAAAAAATTTCCCTAAGAGACATTCAGTCGATTGTAGGTAGTCTAAACTTTGTATGTAAGGCAATTGCTCCAGGGCGAGCATTCATGAGACGGCTCATTGACTTAACTAAGAGCGTTAAGCGTCCTTTTCACATGGTTAGGTTGACGAGAGGGGCTAAGGCTGACTTGCGGGTTTGGTTGGAGTTCTTGGCACATTTTAATGGTCAAGTTTTCTTCCGGGCTCCAGGCTGGTTTGGAAGCGAGGAAATTCAGTTTTTCACTGATGCGGCGGCTGGCATTGGTTTTGGAATTTTCTTTGGAGGCAGGTGGGCTCAATCCAGGTGGCCTGCTGATTTCCAGGCCGATAGGAGGTCTATAGCTTTTTTAGAGCTATTCCCTATTTGGGTAGGCTTGGAGATTTGGGGCATGGAGCTAAAGGACAAGAATATATTGTTTAATTGTGATAATCAGGCCGTGGTGGCAGTACTTAACAAGCAGTCGGCGCTATGCCCTGATATTATGGTTTTGGTGAGGAAGGTGGTGATTATATGTTTAAGCAATAATATAGTGTTGAGGGCTAGGCATGTACATGGATGTGATAATGGTATAGCTGATGCACTATCTCGATTTCAGATGCCGAGGTTCCATGCGTTAGCACCGGGGGCCGCCCGGGAGGGCGTGGAGGTTCCAGTCCGTCTTTGGAAGAGCTGGCTATCGAGAGAAGTCGACTGCTGATGGCTTCTAGGGCAGCTCGAACACACACAACTTACTCTATTGCCTTGGGGGCATACGTGAAATTTTGTAAAGTGTACGGATACGACCCCCAGCTACCCCCTAATGTAGAATGGGTGGCGCAGTTCATTTCTTATTTATCCTTTATGGGATATGCAGGGTCTACTATTCAAACATACATATCTGGGTTGGCATTTTATATGAGTTCATCTGGGCTAAAGGATGTGACCAAAAGTTTTGTGATTACAAGGTTAATTGAAGGGTGTAGGCGAAGTACTTTGAGAAGAGATGCTAGGCATCCAATCACATTGTCTGTGTTAAATAGAATGCTCGCCTACTTGAGGCATGTTTGTGGTAGTCATTACGATGTTTTGATGTACTCTGCTGCTTTTTCAGTGGCATTTTATGGTTTGTTGAGAGTTAGTGAGTTGACAGTAGAGTCCAGGCATAGATGCGAGTCTATTCTGCAGCACACAGATGTTAGGGTAACTGGCGATGCACCGCATCGCAGGGTGGAATTATTCCTAAGGAAGTCAAAGACTGACCAGCGGGGAAATGGGTGCACCATTTCGATACCAGAGTTGGGGACAGTTAGCTGCCCTGTGATGGCGGTTATTCGTTATTTAGAAATCCGCCCAAAGAATGGTGGAGCCTTCTTTTGTTCATATGGTGCTCTCCCGCTAACTAGGCGTGAATTTGGAAACATGATAAAACGATGTTTGACATACGGGGATATGCCGGCGGCAATGTTTTCATCGCATTCCTTTCGTATTGGGGCGGCTACGACCGCTGCCATGGCCGGTTGCTCGGATGAAGAAATCCAACGCATGGGGCGTTGGGTTTCGAGTGCACATCGGAGATATATAAGACTCGGCATGGTTAAGTAAAAAAAAAAAAAAAAAAGAACGAAAATACATATGAAATGATGATTTTAGGTTATTTGACATTTTGACCAAAATCAGGTGTAAGTTATCTTCCAATAATGTCACAACGCGTTTACTTTACACGAGGACATGTGCTTTAATCAAAGCCGTGGCCGATGGGTTGTTGGATATTTGGGTGTATAATTCTCAATATATCTGCTTACATGGTATTGTTTTATTTTATTCAGCCCTATTCAGAAGCAGGGTGGTATGTTCAGTGCCAAGAGGCCTGTTTACAAAGGAGCCCTTGTTACAGTATACATTATACATTATACATTATGCATCATATATTATACATTATACATTATACATTATTACATTCTTTATACAAAATGAAGAAAGAGATGGTACTATATTGATGGGAATGTGTGTTTTATACGTTATACATTATACATTATACCTTATACATTTTACATTATACATTATACCTTATACATTTTACATTATACATTATACATTATTATAAATTGATTGGAATGTGCTCAGACATTATACATTATACATTATTATATATTGGTTGGAATGTGTTTATACATTATACATTATTACATTATACAAAAGGAAGAAAGGGATAGTACTATATTGATTGGAAGGTGTTTGGAACATCAGATTGATCATAACGACCCCCCCCCCCCCCCCCTGTACATGTTGATATCAATATACATGTATCATCGAAATAACTCTGGGCTTAATATTGAATGAGTAAGTGAGGGTTTAATGATATCACACAATTACGAGCATTCTGCTTTTTAGAGAGAATGTTACAACGGTATAATGACGTGTTTAATATCAATGCTTTCAGGATTAAGGGGAGGGGTCAAAAATGTGATTACATACATTGTATCTTGGAGGGGAAAACCCCGTGATGAAGGGGTGGTGAAGGGTAGCAGACCTTTCAGGGGGAAATTTTCATACTTCAAAATTCTGCCCAGCCCTCTTTTCTTGTTTTCTATTACAGGACCTGTGGTGTGGATCATAGGGGACTCGATAGTGTTTTGGGCACATCGCAGGGCGAAGAACACCGGCGAGGCTGACCTTGGACTTGGAACGTCGGTCCGTTGGTTGGGAAAAAGGGGGCTACGAATTGAAGGGGTAAGCGATTGGTTAGATAAGATGGGTCGGAGTGAACCAAAGCCTTCAGTAGTAGTATTGCATGTAGGAACGAATGACATTGAGGCACTGTCCAAGAAGAAGCTGGCTAGTTTGACGTATAGACTTTTTGACGCCAATAAGGACAAATTTCAAATAGTGTGGTCGGACATTTTGGAGAGGGTTTGGTACCCCGCTGGCTGTACAGGAGATCAAGGTAAATTGGACTTAAAGAGAAGGGCGGCCAATAGGTACGCCAAGGCTTTAGCTGCAAGATTTCATGGTCAAGCCATACCGCATCCATCAATATCCCATAATGACATTTCGCTGTACAGAACTGATGGCCTACATCTGGCCGATGAAGGGTTGGACAGATTTATCAGTGAGTTAAAAGTTGGTCTTTCATATCTTCGTTGAGTATGTATTTATACATTTTACCTTAGTCGCTCCGGCGTGACCGACTCCAGACCGTCCGATCCGATAGTATGAATAAAGGTTTTGGCTGGTCTGGAGCCGGTTTCACCAGTGTGTCTATGTTTTCATAATGTATCATTTGTTGTTATTTAGCTGCTCATGCATTTACGTTCAATGTATGCATGCATTAAATCATGTTGGGGTCAGTTATGGATAACCTAGATATACATTGTAATGGAGGAATGAGCAATGTTCCCGGGTACCCCCCCCCCCCTGGTAAAAGCACTAAGGATAATAACGTTGGTGAATACTAGTAGAATGATCCTGTAATGGTTGCTAAGATTTATTGAATATCTTGGTAGATACGAGTAAAATTTTGACGTGTTTGTTGGCGGTCGATCATATATAAATAAATTATATATTCTCGTTTGGCGGTAATTTGGCAATTAGGCCACCTGAAACACGTATTTTCCAAGAATAATTGGGTATTTCTGGTCATGCCAGGGCAGGCATGTGGATTTTAATCAATTATGTTATGTTATTATGTAAGTTGCAGGTCCCCACTCGTTACCTAGGTGAGGGGGACCTATTTGTACATACAAATGTTTGAGAACGCTGTTAAACTGAAATAATTGTGTCATGCTTAAAGTTTAATCTTAGCCTGACCTGATCTTAAAGGCGGGCAGGCTGGTCTATAGTCATGGGCATTCATATATCTCTACATGCTATATTTATGTCATCTGTAATCCACCGATAGCTCATAATTAATAGCTGTGCTGGGATTCCGGTCCGGCTAGCAGGGAACCAGTGGGAAAACAGCCATGAATTTTAAACATTGAAGAACTTACGAGGGGGGCCTTCTAGCCGGGGGTTTAACCCCTCTCCGAGGAGCTTATTAAACAAGGGTATCGGTTGGTTACAGACATTATCGGTATATGTATATGTGATGATATTCATACACTGTACACAAAAAGCAGAATTGGTAAAGATGCACATTCATCTCTATTTTCATTAAAGCCACGACAAATCGCAATTCACTTGTTCTTGTTGTTTTGTTAGCCGTGAATAATGGATTTTAAAGACGGCTTGACGATTTAAAATGATTTATTAGCGGGCTAGCAAAATACACATTTTAGTTTGTTTTGATTTTGAAAGGGGGCGTGGTTGCCCGAGAAAGGGCTCGTGACCCGACCCGTAAAGGGCGGGGCAGCGCTTTTTGGCGCCCGCGCCAAAGAATTTGGGCACAATGCCAGACATTTGCCGCGGTTGAGCTATGCGCGGATAAAAGTGCGGGGAATGCTTCATTTTCGTTTTGGCTTTCAATGAAGAGAGATGACGGTGCATGTGTAAAGCGTGCTTACAAAATTCCCACCTCCTCCCCATTACCATCCTCTAGTTATAATTAAGGGGGATGTTGACATATATATCGTGGGGGGATTCTTGCATATTATGGATATTGGTTGTGTATTTATTGTACTTGTGCATTCTTAATGTTATTTTGTTTATTTAGTTTTTGCTTGCAAGGAAGAAGTCAATTCGAAATTACTATGAAGCAGGTTATGCCTCAAACGTTCATGTGAGTTGTCATAAAAATCCAAGTTATGGATGGTTATAGAAAAAATCTGGGGATTGAAATTATAATTTTCTCAGGTCATTTGAGAAGAAATGTTTATGAATTCATAATTTCTATGTATGTTTTATTTTCCTCTACCATGAGCATTATATATGAAGAAATGTTTGATAAGATTGCATAGGCTTCATTTCAGATAAAGTTATTTCTCGGGTCTGCATCGGACTCCTTAGGAATTAGACGGAAGTATTGTCCCAATTTTTAGTCTTCTTCATGTTCAGCCGCATGTTCAGGTCTTTAGGCGTAGTATGTTGGTATACTTATGTGAATTTGTATGGTAATTTTGTCATGGTGTATTTATTATTAATACTGCCCACCTTTGGTATAGGAAGCAGCTCACGCATCAGTCAGATTTGAGTTATGGTTTTTAAATATCTGTTGTGTGCTGCCCGTTCAGGCAGAAATTGTGAAGAAATGATCGTTTTGGGGAAAGATATTGAAGAAAATATTATTTAGTTTAATTGCATTGATGTATATGTTAATGACGAACACACATTGGTCATTTACAACGAGTGATACTTTCGTACCTTGCTTCCCTTTGCCAGAGTATGGCCATATTAGTGAATTTCGTTTGGTGAAACAAATTTCTTTCTGAATTCAATTTCCTTTATTAAAGTTCCTTTAAGGGGCTCAATATTTTCAGTGGGATGAAAATTGGATACCTATAGTTGGCTTGAATACCAGCAGTAGTTGATCTTGGCAAAGTGTGTTTAGGGGGGGGGGGGGGGTACAAGTACTTTTGCATTTATATTTTCCAGGGAAGTTGTATTTGTTGAATCTATATGATACTCTATAATGAATGGTGTATGAAGTAGTTGGAGGGTGATGGTATACTTTTCATGGTTAATTTCAGAATCTAGGCAGAGCCTAGGCTGATAGAAGAGCGTAACACGAATCCAAATTCGAGGGTGTTTGACCTGGTCGCACACCAATCCTAACAACGATCGTCGTGCATAAGTGGGCCGTAAGGGAATTTTATCCTCCTGTCCTATTTTGGCCAGTGGGCAGGCGGGTTTTCGCCCTTACTCGTTTTTGGGAGGAGTGTTGACGCCTTGTGTGTTGTTGAAAAACAAGCAGTTGAAGTTCTGGGGGCATGATTTCAGTAAGAGGCGCATTATTAAAGTACCTCCTTTTTTCCTTTCCATGCCAGGGCAGGCATGTGGATTTTAATCAATTATGTTATGTTATTATGTAAGTTGCAGGTCCCCACTCGTTACCTAGGTGAGGGGGACCTATTTGTACATACAAATGTTTGAGAACGCTGTTAAACTGAAATAATTGTGTCATGCTTAAAGTTTAATCTTAGCCTGACCTGATCTTAAAGGCGGGCAGGCTGGTCTATAGTCATGGGCATTCATATATCTCTACATGCTATATTTATGTCATCTGTAATCCACCGATAGCTCATAATTAATAGCTGTGCTGGGATTCCGGTCCGGCTAGCAGGGAACCAGTGGGAAAACAGCCATGAATTTTAAACATTGAAGAACTTACGAGGGGGGCCTTCTAGCCGGGGGTTTAACCCCTCTCCGAGGAGCTTATTAAACAAGGGTATCGGTTGGTTACAGACATTATCGGTATATGTATATGTGATGATATTCATACACTGTACACAAAAAGCAGAATTGGTAAAGATGCACATTCATCTCTATTTTCATTAAAGCCACGACAAATCGCAATTCACTTGTTCTTGTTGTTTTGTTAGCCGTGAATAAATAATAATAATAATGTTATTCATAAATACTTATTGATTTCATGAGTGATGTAATGAGCCAGCTATTTATAGGGGGTCAGACATGGCAAAGAGCAAAAATGCTGACTTTTTTATTAAAAAGATCTTATAGATTTTGACATGTTGTTCAGAAAACGATATCATATTTTCACCGCTTTTCCTTTCCTTTTCTTTCCCTTTCTAACAAGTCCCCATCTGGACGCCAGTGACTTTCATCATCATCATCGCCATCATCACTATTATCATTATCATCATCATCAGCAGCAGTATCATTATTCATCATCAATATTATCAATATGATTACCTTATTCATACTATCATCATCATCATCATATCACTATCATCATCATTGCCATCACCACTACCATCATCATCATCAACACCACCACCATCATCATCATCAACAACATCATCATCATCCATCATCATCATCAACATCATCATCGTCATCATCATCATCGTCATCGTCATCATCATCATCATTATTATCATCAGAAGCAGCATCAAGAGTCATCATCATGATTCCCATATTATTCATTTATCACAAGCAAAAACTGACGAGCATTATGACTTCCCTATTGGGGGACGATAAACAAGCGTTGCCATGGAGACATGTCTGATTGGTCCTTCTCATCTGTCGCAGATAGTTGTCAATCAGCTAATTGTTCATATTTTTTTTTCTAAGGGCAATTCCGTGAAATATGTAGGTCCGACCCCATGTATGTGAGAATTTCATGAAATTTCTGTCTCTTATTTCTATTATTTGACAGTCTGTCATGCTGTCAAATGACATGACTGAAGTAAGAATTGAGAAAAATAGGGGTCGGACGTACAAAAAGGTTGATAATTTTACGGAATTGCCCTTAAGTATTCTTATAACCAACGCTGAGTAAAATACACAGGGTCAAACATAATCGCATACATTCGTATTTCCGAAGCTTCCGAAGGTTCGGATATTCCGAAGGTTCATTAGTCCGAAAACGAAGTGAGGTTCGTAATTCCGAAGGTTCGTTAATCCGAAAAAGAAATGAGGTTCGTTAGTCCGAAAACTAATTGATTAACTAACCTTATTTCGTTTTCGGACTAACGAACCTTCGGAACAACGAACCTTATTTCTTTTTCGGATTAACGAACCTTCGGAACATCGAACCTTATTTCGTTTTCGGATTATCGAACATTCGGAATAACGCCACAAATGTTCAGATTAACGAACCCTTTTACGTTTTCGGATTAACGAACATCAAGGTATAGGCAATTTACGAGTTTCGGAATTACGAACCTTCGGAATTACGAAGTGTAACCAAACATTATACAGGTATTTTAATGCATGCCATCAAACAGTTGTACATTTCTTATCTGTTTCCCCTTTGTTTGCTTTGCAGTCACAACAAGATAAATTATCGAAAATATATTAATATTCAAAAGAGTTTAGATTCACCAATCGGATTAGTTTGCATTCTTTGCAAAATGCAATTGAATGAAAACAAAGTGGAAAGAAAGGCGTATTTCATCAAAGTTCTGACATTTGAATTTGTTAAGAACAATATAATGATTGAAATTATTACTGAATGATATTAAATTGATAAATTAAGAAGAATGAAGGAACTAGTAAATAGTGATTAGATTCTAAATAACTAAATTCTTAATCAATCAATCTCTAAAATAAAGCATGTATATTAGAAAGCCATTAGTTCACATGAACTTCAAATAAACTACAAGGTTTTCATCAAAACTTTTATTCATAAGCGGAAGTTAGGCCTACTGTTTATGTGCTATACAGCGTAATTTCCCAATATTGGGTAAAATGAAACATGCATGTTTGTTGGGTAAAAAGAAACCAAATATTTTGTAAATTGTACGCAATGTTGTGTTGAAATTTGCCCTTTAATCATGCATTTCGGCCAATATGGGGGGGGGGGGTTGAATGTCCAGCAAACAAAATGCATGTTCCCTTTTTACCCAATATTGGGTAATTTTTTACTCGATGATTTTAGAGTGTACCAAACAATATAATCTTGGAGATTGATCGTGAAATGTGAACTGACGAAAGGAGCCAAAAAATAATGATGAAAAGCAGGTTAACAAACAAGACAGCCTACAAATTTAACACGTGGTATATATATATACGAGCAAGGGGCGTCATCCTCAAATAACGCTTTCCCTGATCAGTGATTCATAATTTGGGCCCCGTTGCTTAAAATTTACGATCAATCGTATAGCACCAAAAATCAATCTTAACTTGACTTTCACCATGGAATGAAATGCGCGTTGTAGTAACTTGCGATTGGTTTTTCTTAACTGCGTTTAACGCTATTCTGTGTGTGAAAGGCACCCCGTCTGATATTACACGAAAATTAAGAAAGAGGGGTGTGTAATCAAGAAGGGAGTTTATCAAACCTCTTGTAATCGGTTTGTAATATACAGAGTGCATGTTCAAAGTTAATATCGGATCCAGGAATTTTATTAACACGTGGGATAGCCCTTTATCAAATTAAAGGTCAACGCGTGAACGCAAAATTTATATCCACGTAAACACGAAAATTTCCTGGAAAAATTCGTTTTCAATAGATATTTGACGGAAACGGCAGTTTTGTGTTTTGATGCTCTATTGTCATAGTTTTGCAATTAACAGTATTCGAGGTTTCTGTTGTATACTTATTTCATGCCCCCCCACGTGGTTATTTTTTTTTTCTCACAAAATGATTGTGTCTTCGTTGTGGTCAAGTTAACAGCTGATTATATCATGGACCTATTACAAAAAAGGGTCCATGATGATATCAAACATTGCTCCTGCAAGAATGATTATGGAAAATGTAAATAAACCACTCGTTACAAGCTACTTAATATACTGTTTCCCACAAGATGTGAGAGGACCTGCCTACAAGAAAATATCATATCGAACTAGTATTACTTTGTAAAACAAATTTAAACTCATTCCATATAAATGATATACACTTTTAAAAAGGATTTCGTCACATCTTGTTATTGACTTATTAGTCCGACCGATAAAAAATGGTCACTATCAACAAAATTTTTAGTAGATTTTCACCAATAAATTTTTGCTAATTGTTAACATTTTTTGCCGATCGGACACATAATAATTTACCAACACATTCGTTATTTTGACCAATCCTTTTTGTGATAACGCTAGACACACACTTGTCTAATCTAGACATAATTATATCCAACTTTATATTTTTTTTATTCAAGTTTTGATTATATTTCAGATTGAATAGTAATGAAATAAAAATGAAAATACCTAACTAAGTATAGTTCTATTATTAGACGCAAAAGACTTTGTCATCTGGAATGAATTTCCAAAACTTAGAATATTCTCCGTCAACATCATCAATTCAATATATCATGTCTTACTCACTCTTTATCAACATTTAAATAATTTATTATCTGTGTTTTTTTTCATTAAAAATAATATGATTCCTTTCTTTTACTCGGTTCTCTAGTTGTTTGCGTGGGTTTTATTTTTGAAAATACCCAATTTTGTTGGCAATTATGTGGCCGACTGAGAAATTTAGAAAATCCTGGAAGATTGATATTTTGGATGATATTGATATCTTCCGGTCTGATTTTCCAACACAAGGGTCATTTAAATCATTCCATTTTAAGAGTGCATAGTTTAATAATCAAAATTTACATTTATTTTTCATAAGTTGATCTCGTTTTGCTATTTCATTTTTTAATCGTTGCATGCTCTAATAATATCCCTGTCAAGACTTAGTCGTGGACGATTACCATTAACAGGTCTTTGGGGACCTTTGAATACACCACACATCCACTTAAAAAAGTAATGAATTCATTTTCATATCGACTCAAAACATTTGATAAAAACACGATCATAAATAAAACAATACAATATGTAAACTATAGGTTAAAAAGGAGGGAAAAAATCATACATTTTTTACATTTAAAAAAGAAGAAAACACAAGAAAAAGTACAACTTAAAAAGAAGTGCTGGATATTTTGTTATTACATATAACATAAAAGAAAAAGACAAACATAGCAACCAAAAATACAATTTAACACAATAAAAATGATGTATTATTATTTTTTCACTCCATTCTATTTACCCTTTCTTTCCTTCATTTCTGCTGTTTTGGTTTCTTATATCATATTGCTTTGATGTTAATGTATGGTATAAGATGGATTTTTGCATGAATGTGAAGTGAATATTTAATTTTGACATTTTGAACATACCTTCATAATCACGGAATCTATCATGAAGAAGACTGAACAACACAATAAAAAGATTTAAATCAATATTTGATCATAGAAATGCCATGACGTTTGACTCGACTTCAAAGATTTTTTTCTTCCGTATGTATTGATTGAAACAAATTATTAACCAAAAATTAATGCATAAAGATAATAAAGAGACGACGCATACGACCCGAATTGAAAGCTAGGAAGGTGATAAAATATCAACCTCTGTAAAGTAGTGATATACCCGGAAAGACAGAAAAGGTCTTTGCCGTGGAAGAAAATCAAGGCTTTTTAGGTGCAGTGCAGCAGACGGTATGTAGTTTGATAAGAGAGGTATTAATGGTATCAAGCTTCATCCCTACGCTCTTAGAATTAGCATCATTATACCATTAAAAAAAATCAAAGTAAATACGAGTGAAAAATAAGGCGATGCACCAATTTATTTTAACACGGTCACTGGTTTCCTTTATAATATATTAATATATACAACTACTTGCTACTATACCGGTACACGAAACTGACACATTTTGGGTCAAGATTTAAAAAAAAATTATCAATAAATTCTGGGGGGGGTCGCTTAAATTTTGATTATTTTACGTCACGGAGGTTGTACTAGTGTTTTGGTGTAGTGTAGTTTGTTTTAGTGTAGCTTATTTAAGGTAATGAATTCTAGAGAAAATCAAATTATACACACAATGGCCCGTATTCTGAAGTAGGGTTTAACTTAAACTCAGGTTTAAAGTTGTGGTTCAAGTATGGGAAGCCAAAAGTATCTTCTTTTTTATTAAGTTGTATGTTTCTTGTGTTTACTGTGCTCTTTCCCGATTCATCGATGGTGAAGACAATCATCTATTTATACTTCCTATAGACAATTATGAATGATTTGAGAGCAAAATGGGCTGAAGTGTGTCTCTACTGTCAGTAATTTATGTAACAATCGGCTAGCCATACTTAAACCACAACTTTAAACCTGAGTTTAAGTTAAATCCGACTTCAGAATACGGGCCTATTACCACTGAACTCACGAAGGGTTGGGGATGACTACCACACGATTGTGGATGGTAATGTACATGCACATACAACTGGAAGGGGAGTATATATTTTTGACAAAATAGCTGAAATGTATGAGCAGTTTAAAGGGGAAGTTCACCCTGACAAAAAGTTTATTGTAAAAATAGCAGAAAAAATAATAAAAAATATTGCCAAAGGTTTGAGTAAAATCCATCAAGTAATTAAGAAGATATTAGAATGTCAATTATTTGATTTGTGACGTCATATGCGAGCAGCATTCCTACATAGCGAATGGTAAAAAATCAATGAAATGTCATTTTCTCAGAAAATTGAAAATGTTTTTCACTGTACCTTTTGTATTTCACACCCGATCATGAATAGAAAACAAAATTAAGTCAACAGGAACCATACAAAATTTGAAATTCATGCATTTTATATTACATAACACATGGGGCAGCTGCTCGTTTATGACGTCACAAATCCGAAACTTTGAACTCTAATAACTTTCTTACTCTTTAACGGATTTTCCTCAAACCTTCAACAATATTTTTTATTATTTTTTCTGCTATTTTTACAACAAAGTTTTCTTTAGGGTGAACTTCCCCTTTAAAGATCTTAGCGATGAAGACAAATTCATATACATAATGAACACATAATTGATAATTTCTGTAAGTTCATCAAAGCCATTATAAATATGAGAGGGCAGTTCTAACATCAACCACATTTTTTCTTGTTTTTTCTTTCATTCAGGCTATTTAAAATCCAAGGTATATATCTATCATAAATTGTATATACATTTTAAGTTCATTTCTAAGCTGTGTTCGATTTCGATAAGTAGATAACCATATATATGTTTCATTACATTGCATTATGCTATACTCTCTCTGTGTTAAATGTCAATACGTTGTTTCTCTTTGTATATGGATGTATGTATGTATGTATGTATGAATATTCATATATAATTAATTGGAAATCTATTGAAAATGTATTGATGTATTACTGATTTATACGCTATACTGCAATAGATATGTTTATGTTATCATTGTATATATTGTAAAACAAAATATCTATATGCCTAGCGAATGAATATTATTGTCAGCCTATATTGTTTGTAACTGTTATTCTATGAAAACCAATAAAAACAGAAAAAAAAGGTTGTTAAAATAAAATTCAAATTCAAGCATCATTTTTATACATGTATACAAACTATTTTATTGAACTTGAACGATGAACATGCTCGGAATACGGAAAGATACATTGACCGTCAGTGTTAATTTCTTCGAAACACATAGAAAGTTTTCATATCTTAAAACTTTCACAATTCCCGAACATTTATTGTTTTGATATTTATATATTGCATTCTGGGTAACTATAGTAATGTTATATATAACATTTTGTTATCATAATCTATATTATATGCCTTGATTATTTTGTTTATTCAGATATACTATCCTATATATAGGCGCCTCTCTTTCTTCATGTTTTTCTACGTTTGTATCAGCTCCTTTATTTTGAACAAAATTAAATTTCAAAGACAATGAAAGCTCACTACTATACAAATGCATTTCTGATTCAATTAATAGGCATATGTTTGAAAATGTCTATTCAACTTTTTGTTTGTTATAGTACATCCATTTGGACACGTGAATAATTCATATCTGGAGATCGGTGTGCATTGATGTTGTCAGCTTTTCGGGAGTGTAATACATGCATGTAATTCAAGGTTGCCATTATATGATTCCTCTTGTAATTGGTTCTAGTTTTGAGCGCTCACGATTGAAAGAGATTCCTTCCGGCCGGAACAAGGTTAATATCCACTGCCCCCATTTCGGCAAAGCATGCAGTTATTGAAATTAACATCCTTTTAAAATTTGAATAATTATATGTATCAAAGCCCCCCCCCCCCAACTATATAGTAGCGGAACGTAACTTTCCTTCTTTATTTTCTTTGCCCTATAGCAGTGAGAGCGCAGCACCATGATTTCACTGGCGCCTCATTAAAAATTCTGTGCCCATCACCATAGATCATTGTCTGATTAATGCGGCCAAATTATTTTCATGCTCTTCTACAGGGGCTACCAGTGGATGTTGTTACAAGGGGGTGGTTAGCGGGGGGGGGGGGGCAAGGATACCTAAAGGTGGGGATAATTTGTTTCCTGTTGGGTGACAGGGGGTAATATTCACTCTTAGAAATTTCAGAACCTTTCTTTCTCCCGTATTTGGAACATTTCAAGGTTCTTCAAGGAAGTAATGCGTGGTTGTAAACAGTCCTGTATAGAACCATTTCTAGTTCTATATGGACCCCTTTCAGGTTCTTTATACAACGTTTGATATTCTTGATGCTATAAATGAAGAAACCGCCCAATTTTGTAGGCATAAAAGATTATTTTTACAACCTATATGTGGTTCTTTACACCAGTAAAGAATCCCATAGATTATGAACCTAAAACGGTTCTTAAGAACTGTTCTGCTCTTAAGAACAGTTTTTTTTAAAGAATCTTTGACATGTTCTGATCAGCAGCCTATTTTTACTAAGAGTGTAAAAAGGTAGACGGCCAAGACCTCCATTTTCATAATATTATTTCTTTCATTTTTCCTTTTTTATTTTTTTTCACTCGGGAAATTACTGGGGACGGTTGCCCCAGGCACCCCCTGTAGCCACGCCCCTATAGCTTCTTCCCTCACACAATCACCACCACATTTTGCCGCTACATGTATTTCTTTCTTAAATTACTTGATTAATTTTGATTAGATTTGATTTTGATTCGATTTTATTTATTGCTCTCTTCTGCATACATGCATAACATTTGTATGAAACATTTTCCTCATAACATAACAAACATAATAGCATGAATCATAGATAAAGCGTACTATAAATATATCTTTCCAAGCAAGAAATGATTTACTACCAAATTATTATAACATTAACAATTAGCAGGAGGACTGTCCTCAATGTTTGAAGAAAGACATAATTATAGAGGCTAACCATAATAAAGTTAATAATAATATGATCCGCCTGTGCATCAAGACACGTAACAAGCATGACAAGGCATTAATCATATAATGAGCCACATGAATATTTCAAACATCAAGTTTCATCAAATGGGATAGTTGAATCATAAAACACTTCAGTAATTTAGAAGTTCAGATGATTGAATAAAGCCCATAAGCAAAATTTCCAACTTTGCACCTTTAAAAAGATACAAACCAACGTCGTTTTGGGAGGGGGCAACTTTGCACCTTTTTGGTCTTGGAGCACTTTTAAACGTGCGGCTGTATACCATTCAAACCAGAATTTGCACCTTTAAAGGTGCAACATTACACCTTAAGGTGTCCGTAGTGTGGTATAGCTCAGGGTGCAAAGTTGCACTTTAAAAAATGATTAAATAATTGATTTATTGATTGAATGCTATAAATAAATTCCAGCAAAATATCTATCAAGCACTTATGTTTGAATGTCTTTATAAATATTGGGGTATTGAGGATTAAGATATGCAGCGACTGTGAAAAAAAGTGAAAAAAACGAAAAGTGAAAAAAAAGTCAAATCTCAACTTCAGAGAGATATTAGTTCGTTATTTATTCCCTTGGTGACGCTTAGCCTACTGAGGGCGCTCGTCTCCGAGTAATAATTGGGACAGAACCAGTGAATGAAGAAAATAAGGTATTATAATAATTGTGACGTTTTTTATTACGAATGTTCTCAATTATCGTGCGTGTTATTCGTTAACGCATTGAAACAAATCAACGTGTTGATCATTATAGTGTTTCAATAATATTTGCTAATAAAGTGAAGTACAGGTGCAGTTTGTCATCCAAGTACTTATAACGATCGACTATCCGAGTCCGACACAACGAAATAGCATCTTCATAAGTAAGTCAAACTTAGAAACTCAGATTTAAAGATTGATAAAAGATAGGAAATGCAATGATCGAAATATACTTAGAATATGAAATCCTCAACTTTCAGGAACCCGCTGTATTGTAGATTTTTATTTTAGAAGAAAAGAATGTCGCCATAACAAAGGCATTTGTATCGAAACGCCCACGAGACTAAAAGAGGATAATTACGGTACTTACTTATAATAGATAATGTATTTAATCAAGGAGATATCACCTACTCCTTGATTTAATTCAGAGTCGAATTGAAGGCAACATGATTTAAAAAATAATCAGGAAAAGTTAACTTACCGGCATCACCAATATAATCCCGAGCCCGCTGCCAACAATGTGTTAAACACATCAACAATGAACCAGCCACTTCTCTCAATTCCTTTTGCTGATGATGCTATCAATTATTCGTTTGAACATTCGATTGCTTAATGTCTTTTCCGCTTGCGAGTCTGTTTTTTTTTTCTTCCTAACCAGTTCCGTCAAACTCGAAGAATTGATGAATTTTTACCACCTGTTTCGGTTCGAACTCCCGTCTTAACACGCAGCCGTGGGTTGGGCGTCGGATGACGGGCAATTTACGCTCGTCGAGTCGCGAGAGATGACCCAAACACACATCGCTGCACCAATAATTGAACCTTATTTCCCGCCTGAAACACGGAAGCTGATTGGTCGAGATCGTCGACGATGTAGGTTAGAATTACAAACGAGAACGTTGATTGGTTGGATAACTCACTCCATATTTCATCCTTCAAGAAAAGGGGATGCCGCGAGGGGTTTTGGCCCTCTTACCGATCGGCGTTAATAGATGAAATATGAAAGCGTTTAAGTGGAGAGGAGCTGAAGGATGAAGTGTTTATTTAGGAATCGGTAAAATATCTGCGATGATAGATATGATATTTGGAAAATGAACGAAAAATCCCTGTTAGCCTCTTAGTTTATACCTGAAGTTCCGTCCCATCTTTTCGAATGGGCAAAAATTGTCATTTTATTTTTTTTGAAGATGTCAGAACTTATTGTAAACGACCTACAGCAACTCGGAAGTGATGAATATGATATTTAGAAAATGAACGAAAGGATCTCTTTTACACCATTGTTTAAACCTGAAGCTCCGAAAGAAAAATATAATCATTGTCATATCGAGATGTTTTTTTGTCAGAACGGATGTTTGAAAAATATTTTGGAGATACTGGTAGGTATTGCGGTAAATGAATAATAATCAATGCCGTTAATGAAAATATTAACAATGCGACTCGGATTAAAATATTTCTACATAGAAAGGAATTCCATACATACCCGTCCCCCGCCTCCCCATTTTCTTATTGGGAGTCGCAGATCTCTAAAGTTAATATTTTGATCAAGAAAATTAGAAAAAAAAATCGCATCGTTGTAATAATGGTCATGAGTATATACAAGCCACTGACTGAAGGTGTATTAAAATATTCATTATCCTTGGGTAAACGGTAATTGGCCTGGGTATTTTGTATCGAATTCCCACTGCCCATGTAAATTCGTTCATGATTTCTGGAGATGTAAAACGACATAATAGTCAGATATTGTATAGCGCATAACACATTATGAATAACGTCTCTGTGTGCTTCCAAAGGAATTTGATATTATTACCCCGGCTGTCATCACCACCACACCATCATCATCACCATCAACACCATCATCATCACCACCATCATCATCATCATCATCACCACCACCACCATCATCACCACCATCATCGTCATCATCATCATCACCATCATCATCCTCATCACCACCATCATCATCTTAACTCTCATCATCATCATCATCTTCACAACCATCAGTATCATCATTACCATCATTATCATTGCCAACACTAGCATCATCCTCCTCATCATCATATCATAATTATCCTCATCATCATCACCAACATCATCATCACCATTATCATCATCAACATCACATCAACATCATCATCATCATCACCACCACCATCATCATCATCATAATCATCCCATCATCATCATCACCACCATCATCATCATCATCACCACCACCATCATCATCATCATCATCACCATCATCATCATCACCACCATCATCGTCATCATCATCATCACCATCATCATCATCACCACCACCATCATCATCATCTTAACTCTCATCATCATCATCATCTTCACAACCATCAGTATCATCATTACCATCATTATCATTGCCAACACTAGCATCATCCTCCTCATCATCATATCATAATTATCCTCATCATCATCACCAACATCATCATCACCATTATCATCATCAACATCACCATCAACATCATCATCACCACCATCATCATAATCATCCCATCATCATCACCACCATCATCAACATCATCACCACCACCATCATCATCATCATCATCACCATCATCATCATCACCACCATCATCGTCATCATCATCATCACCATCATCATCATCACCACCATCATCATCATCTTAACTCTCATCATCATCATCATCTTCACGACCATCAGTATCATCACTACCATCATTATCATTGCCAACACTAGCACCATCCTCATCCTCCTCCCATCATCATCATATCATAATTATCCTCCTCCTCATCATCATGACCCCTCCTCCTCATCATCATCATTAGCATCGTCATCACCATTATCACCAATATCCCCATTATCTTCAACATCATCAGAAGCGCACATGCACCATTAACATTCGAGACATCAATTCGTTGTCATCAGTAGCACTACAAGCAGAAACAGCGGTGTGACCGCTATCGCTATCAATATCGTCATTCACCAATGGTTTTTAGTGGAGGTGCCGTGGCCGAGTGGTCTAAGGCGCCTGACTATACATGGAAAGTCTGGAGTTCGATCCCCGGCCGCGGCACCTATGCCAGTGAGCAAGTTATTTAATCTACAATGTTCTTTTTTCCTGCTTACAAGTAAATGGAAATGCTATATGCATTATTGGTAACTAGGTGTGCACTTGTTAAAAAAAAGTTGTCGAATAGGATCATATTTTTCTATATCTTTTGAATTTTCCTATCCTTGGTGTCACAAGTCAGATCATTTCAGTCTACATAATGCTTTCATTTGATCTTAGATGGCGCTGTTCAAAAATTCTGCGTATGAATCTGCCTGGTATAAAAATGTCAATGCTTTTGCAAGGGCTGGTCGATAAGTTTATTTAAAAGAAATGTACATTATTCCTACATATATATACTAACTTTCTTCCCTCTTACTTCTATATACTGTATATCCTGCAATAGATTTTGCTCTTTGTTGGTAGATTTTATTTAATTACGTAAATGAAGGGATGACTGAATTTGTTTATCAGAACGCCATTGATAGATTTTGTTGACGTGTTTTCGAGTGGCGATGAAAAAGAATGCTTCAATAATCAGGCCTTCTCAACATCATTAAACCGGCGAACCCGACTACAAAACTCCAAAAGCTATTATATAAATTAAATTGATTCGAAAGTTCATACTTTCTGTCGATAAGAGTCTCCTTTGTTGGTGTCACAGGATTATGAAAAAAACTACCTGTTAATTAATGTCTACACATTTTCAAAAGATGATACTTTGTACATGTTAAATTCAATGCGATAGTGATTTGATTTCTACCACCACCAAAAAAAAATGTTTATTACAGTTTGTAGCGGATCTATCTTTATTATAGGAAGGGCGTTTGACCAATTGGTTTGACTTCCTGGGAAGCGTTTCATGAAAGGACTTGTCGGACGTTTTCATCCGACACTATCCTGTTATATCCGATAGTTACCATGGTAACAGTGCTTCTCAGTCAATCAAAATCACAAGAATTCATCAGATCTGACAACTTGTCGGACGAAAATGTTGATGAAACGCTCCCTGAAACCCCTTCTGCTTGCCCTTAGGGCGCTGCCGAGGGTTTGACCCACTCCTTGAGTCCTTTTAGGGAGACAAATTAGGGGGTGGTTAAATCCCTAAACCTCTAATGTATTCTTTTCCTAACATTTTCTCATGATCAGTTTAATTTATGGACAAATCAGGGGTGGATCCAGAATTTAAAAATGGGGGGAGGGGCCTATAATCGGGGTAGCCACCGACATTTTCAAATTTCAATAAGACCTAACAAGTTGTTGAGGATACTACCAAAATAGCCTATGATGATATGTCACAATACAGGGACCGCGGAACGGTTTTCAAAGTGTGCGGGGGGGGGGGGGCTGACCATGCAAAAAATCACAATCGTATGGTCAATTTTATTGTTTGTTTTTTTTGTACATGCTTTTGGAAAAAACTGGGGCCCCCACCCCGCTTCTGCGGCCCCTGCAATATTGTGCTCACTCAACCATGAACATACGATATCAAAATTGTGCGTGGAGTCGCTAAATGATGGATAGTAATACAGCATTAACACCATAAAATTCACCTTAAAACAACTTTTGCCCAACTTTGTATTTGCACAATCTGAAAAGCGACTCTTGTGACTTTCAAAAATGGTCATTTTTAATTCAATCTTTAATTATTCATGCATGACTCAACCGATCAATCTCATTTTCTCCAGGAGTTGCTTAATGAGTGTAGAAAACTACCTACGAAATATCACATCTTAAAATAATTCTGTTCAAAAGTTATAGCAATTTGATTTAGGGGGGACTTACTTTTTTTGTTGTGTATATATAGCTTAATTCAACGTGCTAAACTTTACGTTTTTCTCCAGCCGACTCGAGCCGACTATTGTCGTCACGCCATTCGTTTTGTTTATACCCTTACTTCATAGCGTGTCCATGACCATGGTTTTATCTTTGGATCATCCTTAAATCGATAAATCATCAATAAAGGATTAAATCCTACCCCAAGTGCAATAAAATTGCCCCTTTCAATGGAACAAAGAAGAACCAGCTCTTTTCTCTTCTACCACCCCGTCTGCCAAACCGGTGCGGTGATTCCTCGCTGATAAAAGCTCCCCAAGAGTCAAAACTTTTCATTAAAATCGTTCTTCCGTGGGATGAGTTTGAAAGAAACATGACCGATGTTGCCCCTATTTCTTAACAAAACTATATGGTGGTTATCATACCGAAAAGACCATGGGGGTGTACACTGATAAAGCAACTTTTTTTATGAGCTTTTGGTCAATGATTTTTGCTTTGAGCAGGGAAAGGTAACTGCTTGAATACGTTTAATCTGACGTGTTTGGAATAGAAGTTCACGGGTGGTGTACTAAATATTGAGTGCTAGGTATATGTGGCAGTATATACTAACATCGTATATCATTATCAATAGCGAATAAAGGTGAGCTACCGCTTGTAGAAATATTAGCAGACCTTTGCCAAATGCCAACTTGTTGAATTCGCTAGTACATACATGTTTGTATACCTCGAATGATGTTGGGATGCTTATGCAACGTCTTCCTGATAAAAAATCTTCGCACTGGCTTTAAATTGTTTCATGAAACTTTGACAACTGAAGAAACAACATGATGATTGGAAATATGCACCTAATGTTTACGCATTTTCGTTTAATGATCGACGTCCATAAAGGAATCAGATTGCTGCCGGAATTCAAGGATATTGGAAACGTCGAATAATTTCCAAGTTGCAATGTGTTTGTGTCATATAAATGGATGCATTAATACACTTCGGAAAGACTAGCTAGGTGTAAATGTATTAATTGAAAGTGAAACGATGGCCAGTTTTGAAAGGTACACCGGCTCATCTCGCGGTGGGTCGCAGGGCGAAACAAGATTTGAGAGTTGGGTTGTAGCCCATAGTAAGAACTGCAGCGAACAGAAGCTTCTCAAGAATCGACTGAGAGATCTTGACAAGGAGAGAGCTAGGTCTCTCTATCTCTTAAACATGGAGCGACGCATCGTCAAGAAAGACCATAACCAACTTCTCTTGGACAAGAGGACGATGACGAATTCTCCTTATTTTGATGAGAGCAGTACCCATGGCAACCCGAGAAAGTCTCCTGTCAATCCTGCGATGTCTGTTCGGTATCAAAGTGATCGGATCCAGGAACGTCTGAAATCCTGGAATTCTGAGATGGATCGAAGGTGCCAAAGCGCTTCTCCAAGGATATCCTCAACGTTCACGACGGACTCCCCGACAGATCAACCCACACCGGAACAGCCACCAGGGAAGCACAGTCAACAGCGACCGTTTTCATCAGGAAATGTGAATTCAAAGACTACGGTCCCGGCTGTAAAACAAAACGGTGAAACTGCCCAATCTGACGTCGATGACCAGCATGTTATCTCGTCAACGAAATCGTCGACGAGCCGGGGCTCGAAGCCCCTATCGGTGTCCCCAAGAAGACGGGCCAGGCAGGCTGAGATTGATCGCATGGTACAGAGCAAGGTATCGCGTTTAAGGACTCTGTCTCGAGTTCCTGCTGATTTCAATATACGTGCAAAGACCATGAGTGTTTCGAGATCAGGACAACCACAGATCTCACTGAACTTCTTCGATGAACATCATGTAAATGGCAAGTCCCATGGTAAATCAATTGGAAGTCCATCTCAGGGTCGAAGAAAGACACACGCGAAGACAAGATAATCAGGAAAAAATAAGATATCGAGATATCGCTGTCTTGATCTCTGTTTTATAGAACCTATTGGCATTATTCGATTCATAAAATTGTGTTTTATTAGTGAGATAATATACTGCGCGAAAAGATGTCACCTAAAATTCAATGCATAGTGTTTCGATTTTGTTTGTTTAAAAACTGCACGATGTTTCAATAATGATTGCCATCATGATAATTATCAGTATCACCATTGTCGCTTTTGTGTCAAAACTTATAGCATTTGTTGGGAAACTATCGTCCTCTTCTGTCACGTTCGGGTTTTAGTGACAATGGGAGAATAGGACTATCGTTCATGTTGAGGCCAACCCCTTTTTTACCATTTTTGGACTTACGTTCATCTTTATGGATTTGTAATTTGTGTGGTTTGAAAGAAACTTTCGGAAAATTTGAATGTTTCAAATAATGAACCTTCGTAATAACGAGATGGAATGAAAAAAAAATAAATTTACATCTTCAGTAAAAAATAGTCTCTTGTTACCATGGTTACATGGTTTTCGTCTTCTGTGTTGATTTAGAGATATTCCATGGCAATTAATGGGGTTTTTTGTTTCATATTTTGGTAATGTCTGTGATCTTAATCAGGGGGTAGGTTGAAGTTGAAATTCGGTTGATATTAACAATCATATGGCTGTGAACGTTGTTCTAAGACCAAAGTACGTCAGATTAAAATCTCATGTCCATCAAAAGTGTACGAAATTCGAATAAAATTTAGTTTACCTTATCACTATTGATCAATATCCCATGTTTCCACGTCCGTAGTAACAATATTAACTTGACTATATATCATAATTGATCAATATTTATGAACTGTCATAGTTTTGTGCAGTTCTAGGGGCGCGGAAACGGGGGAGGGGTCGGGCTGGGTAGGCTTCAGCCGCCCCCCCCCCCCAAGTTTTTCTCCCAAAATATAGAAATTACCATCTTATTGTATTTTTGGCATGGTCAGCCCCCCCCCCTCACTTTAAAAACCGCTCAGCAGCCCTGTTGTGTTTATTGTTGTGTTTATTTGTTGTGTTTATTGTTGTGTTTATTTTGTTTGTTCCAACAAAATCACAGTAATCAAGAGAGAAAGAGAAATCTTCTATTATTCAATTAACATTATTAAAATGTCTCATTGTCAAACAAGATGAGCATATAGTTTATTTATATTGCACATTTCATTTATTAAGAATCAATATTCACTATTGCAAATAACCCTTAGAATTTAAAGCTTCAGACAGAATGCTTTATCAGGGGTGTCTGCATTTATGATCAAATCAAATGCAGTTTCAAAATGATATAGCATTAAAGTTATCATAAAACAAAAGTGATGTAATCAGAGGGGTTTCAATGTGAAAACAGTGACTATATAGACTAAACAATATAGGAAGCATTGTATCGACTGGACAAATAATCAAGATGCGATGGTCATCGACTATTTAAGCAAAATAATTGAGTATGCATTTTGTAAAAAAAAATGCTGCATAGGATACGATATTGTGTTACATTTTAATTGTGGGTGTAAATTGTCTTTTTATTGTCGGCATAATTCTGTTTTATAAGAGAAATAACAGCAAGAGATTAATTTATTAACTACGAGTCAAGTCCATCCCTAATTGATTTGAATAAAAAAATATGTATTTATGATTAAATATGGAAAAAAATTATGGATATTATGACATTTTACAGCTTCTCTTCATTATTTTCACAAAAGAAATTATTTCAACCCATCCTTGAATCATTTTAGACATTGTTTATCGAAGCTCGTTCAGGTACAAACAAGTGAAGTGACAATGTCATGAATGTATCTACAAATTTAGGGATATACACAACTAAATTTAAATCGGACAATATTTCAGATCATTTGATATCTCCGTGGTTAAAAAATATGATTTTAAACGTTAGTATATACGTCCATACATGCTCTCTGCAACAACAAATTAATAAAATGGTACATTTTCAATATTTGAATCCATTAACATGTATAACACGTTTTCATGATAACATTGCATTAAAAAATACAAAATAGAACATTCCTTCTGATATGACTTCAAACATTTCAGATGTGATTACTTGCACTTAAAACGGAAACAGTTTTACCCTGCAATTCGCAGTTTTTCCTCTTTATCATGCCGGTTTCGGAAGTGAAGATAAAAAATGTAATTTTTAATGAAGAAACAAAACAAAACAAGTCCGCACCCATAATTCTTTCTTGTTATTTTGTCCGTTCTCTTCTTCCATTTCTTATTCCATTGATGATCTGATTTTTGCTAATACTTATTTCATTTTCTTTATATTCTTATACTCCAAAAAGGAGTCCAATTATACCTTTGTGTTGGCACCTAATAAATAAATGTATCCAATTAGTATCCAGTGATTATAAACATTATGCAACAGGAAATGTTTGGCGAAGTAGTTTGTCGCCCTCTGTTGCCCAGATTGCAGCCATCTTCATTGCAACAGAACGTGCACACTTCTTCATCTAACCCAAACCCCTGGTAATACACCTTTGGTCACATGTACTTGCACAGTTCCTCACGAAACGGGTGAATATTCGATCACCTTGGTGTACTCAACTGCAAATTGTTAAAAATAAAAAAAGAGAGAGAGAGAGAAGAGACGAGAGAGAGAGAATTACACATTTTAAGAAAGAGAGAAAAAAAAATGATGACAAAAAAAAGAAAGGAGAGGAGATTTATGAGCCCGGATTATGGGACATTTATAATGTTTTAACATTTACAGCAAGATCCCCCCCCCCTTGACTCCTTTCCCATAAAATAAACAATTTATGTTTATGGATACGATAATGCCTTAACCCTTGCCAAGTGATGATGATGATGGTGGTGGTGATGACGATGATGGTGGTGGAGGTGGTGGTGATGATGATGTGGTGGTGGTGATGACGATGATGGTGGTGGTGGTGGTGGTAGCGGTGGTGGTGATGATGATGATAATGATGGTGGTGGTGGTGGTTATGATGATGATGGTGATGGTGTTGGTGGTAGTGATGATGATGATGATGATGATGGTGTTTGTGTTTATGATGATGGTTATGGGGGCGCGATAGCTCAATCGGTAGAGCGGGGGATTCGTATTCGGTGACCCGGGTTCGATTCCCACTTGGTGCGCTAGTACCCTTTGGTAAGGCATTAATCCTCAGTACCAGGCCCTTCGGAGAGGACGTTAAGCCGTCGGTCCTCGTGTTGCTTGCTTACAAGCCTTCATGCTTTCTTAGCAATCAGGTAAAAAATCACCACCAACCAATGGCCGTGATGATGTCTGGTCAAGATGGGTATCGTTTGATGGTTGGGGGCGCTGCTCCGAAACTTTTCATAAAGTGGTATTTTGGAAAAATCATTGTTTCTCTATATCATGCTCATCGATATCTGGCACTTTGAATTCATATAAAACTAAGTCATTGATTATACAATTTGTCACTTTCAGAATCAATTGGATAGCTCCCTTGCAAATTTTCAAAAATGATGGACCTATCGAAAACTAAGGTCCCCTTCATTTATTTCTTTCATTACGACACTGGTGATGGTAACCTTGGTGAAATAGATTGTAAACGGTGTCGACGATAGTAGTTAGGTTGTTGATGATGATGATAATGAGGTTGGTAATGGCGGTACCGTGATGCCATGGTGAAGATGGGTGACGAGGGAATTTGATTTGACGAGGACGAAGACGACAATGATGATGGTGAGGAGGAGGAGGAGGGCGACGGTGATGATGATGATGGTGGTGGTGGTGATCTTAAATATGATGGTGGTGATAATGATGATTGTGGTGGTGGTGGCGATGGTGATGATGATGATAATGATGGTGGTGGTGCATGGTGGTGGTGATGATGATGATGATGGTGGTGGTGATGGTGGTGGTGATGGTGATGATGGTGATAATGATGATGTGGTGGTGGTGGTGGTGGGGTGATGGGTGATGATGATGATGATGATGAGGACGATGATGATGATGATGATGATGATGGTGGTGGTGGTGATGTTGATGATGATGATGATGATGGTGATAATGATGATTGTGGTGGTGGTGGTGGTGTTGGTGGTGATGGTGATAATGATGATTGTGGTGGTGGTGATGGTGGTGATGGTGATGATGATGATAATGATGGTGGTGGTGGTGGTGATGCTGATGAGATAATGATGATGATGATGGTGATAATGATGATTGTGATGGTGGTAGTGGTGGTGATGGTGATGATGATAATGGTGGTGGTGGTGGTGGTGGTGATGATGATGATGGTGATGGTGGTGGTGAGGATAATGGTGGTGGTGGTGGTGATGATGGTGATGATGATGGTGATGGTGATGGTGGTGGTGATGATGATGATGATGATGATGGTGATAATGATGATTGTTGTGGTGGTGGTGGTGGTGGTGATGATGATGATAATGGTGGTGGTGGTGTGATGATGATGGTGGTGGTGGTGATGATGATGATGTGATGGTGATAATGATGGTGGTGGTGGTGATATATTGGATTTTATTGCAATTAAAACTATCAAAATACAATCACAAGCAGTCAAAGACTGAAATAAGTGAATGTATACATTCAAATAGAATCATAACAAAATATAAAGTAAACATTATAAATAAATATCAAATACAAACAAGTTCATACAGATAAAAAAATGTATCATAAACAAAAAGGCTATAAGTACTAGAAAGGGTCACCAAAGAGAAATAAAGCGGAATGAAGATTTGAGAAGAGGAGAGAGAAGGGAGAGAGGTAAGAGAAGGAAAGAAATTGGGATAAGACAAAAAGAAGGGAGAGCAAGAGGTGGAATTTGAAAGAGAATAATAAGGAAAATCTTAAGAATAAAAAACTCATTATGCAATACAAGACATTTAACAATGGTAACAAGTAAATAAAGTAATAATTGAATCGAATCAAGCACAAAAAAGGGAAGGGGCAAAAGTAGAGATGAGGAAATGATGATGATGATGATGATAATGATAATGATGATGGTGGTGGTGGTGGTGGTGGTGGTGATGATGATGATGGTGGTGGTGGTAGTGATGATGATGATGATGGTGGTGGTGATGGTGGTGGGTGATGATGATGATGGTGGTGATGAGGATGATGTTAATGATGGTGGTGGTGCATGGTGGTGGTGGTAATGATGATGATGATGATGGTGGTGGTGATGGTGATGATGATGATGGTGGTGGTGGTGGTGATGATGATGATGATGTTAATGATGGGTGGTGGTGCATGGTGGTGGTGTTGATGTTAATGATGGTGGTGGTGATGGTGATGATGATGATGATAATGATGGTGCTGGTGGTGGTGGTGGTGGTGATGATGATGATGGTGGTGGTGGTAGTGATGATGATGATGATGGTGGTGGTGATGGTGGTGGTGATGATGATGATGGTGGTGATGAGGATGATGTTAATGATGGTGGTGGTGCATGGTGGTGGTGGTAATGATGATGATGATGGTGGTGGTGCATGGTGGTGGTGATGATGTTAATGATGGTGGTGGTGATGGTGATGATGATAATGATGGTGTGCTGGTGGTGGTGGTGGTGGTGATGATGATGATGGTGGGGTGATGAGGATGGTGTTAATGATGGTGGTGGTGCATGGTGGTGGTGGTGGTGATGATGATGATGATGGTGATGATGATGATGGTGGTGGTGGTGGTGATGATGATGATGATGTTAATGATGGGTGGTGGTGCATGGTGGTGGTGGGTGATGATGATGATGATGATGATGATGATGATGGTGGTGGTGATGGTGGTGGTGATGATGATGATGGTGATGGTGGTATGATGATGATGTTAATGATGGTGGTGGTGCAGGTGGTGGTGGTGATGATGATGATGGTGATGATGATGATGGTGGTGGTGGAAGTGGTGGTGGTGGTGGTGGTGGTGATGATGATGATGATGTTAATGATGGGTGGTGGTGGTGATGATGGTGATGATGATGATGATGGTGGTGGAAGTGGTGGTGGTGGTGGTGGTGGTGGTGGTGATGATGATGATGATGATGGTGGTGGTGGTGGTGATGATGATGATGTTAGTGGTGGTGGTGGTGGTGATGTTTGTTGTTATGATGATGGTAATGGTCGTGATGATGTCTGGTCAAGATGGGTATCGTGTTTGATGGATGGAGGCGTTGCTCCGAAATGATATACTTGGTAACTACTGGAAAGCGTGAAAAGGGGGTCTGAAAAGCGGCACACACCCAAACTGCAATTATACGTGAGTGTCCCCTAGCCTGCAGGCACAGACCCTGATTGAAACTTCGATTTAAAAAAAAATTGGGTCTCCACGCATACTAGCACATACAAACATGCTGTTTCAATTCTTCAGAACATAAGATATTAATAGGTTGCACATTCAGACCCTTAATTCGAGTTAAGGGTTTGCAAAGTAGACTAAGGGGTGTTGCAAGAAAATATTTGCGATCAATCACAAATATTCTGTAGCAATTTTACAACACTGCTTGTTTTTTGAAGCAGATTAGCAATCAATCGCAAATTTACGCTTAATTGCACGGTATATGCTTGATTTTGGGAATGAAAATAGACTTGCAATTGATCGCAATTTTCTTGCAACGCCCCATAAGTGCCCCTCCCCTCAATCCGGATCCATACCTTGCAGAAGGGTTCGTGTTCTTGGCAACCTCTCGGTAGTAGGTTGTTTGTTGGGTGCACCACACAATCTGTCTGCTTGTAAACCTGCTTGAACTTCACTGCGCAGTCGTAGCACGATAGATTACTGGCGTCTGCAACTGTAAGGGAATCATATTGACATTTAATGAAAAATTGTCACTTAAAAAAAATTTACATGTCTAAGGTGGATATAAACATGTTTAAAAATAAATTCTCATTTCTATCTTGTGTATCTTGACAAGTCTTGACTACAACAGCTAGTGCCAGGGTATTTAGGTAAGCCTCGGGCAACACTACCTAAATTGATGTTGTTTTTTTGGGGTGTCAATATGGGAATATAATTATGAAATTTCTTGACAATGAATATTGGCGGCGGAAACGTTTAAATTTAGGAGGGGGTATTTACATCCACATTTTCCCAATCGGCTGCCGCTACAAAAGATTTTGAAAGAGTATAGTCCCAGCTAAAGACAAAGGTCTTAAGTACATCTTACAAACAAGCTGATATATGAAATCAAATGAAATCAATATATCTCATAGTATAGGGCCTAAATTATTAACACAAGCGCGCTTCCCCCTCCCCCTCCCTTGATCCGCCAGTGGCTTTGTTAATGAAGACTGGTACTCAAATCACGGATTTCACTGAGATTGTCAGAGGTAACGATTGGTCAGTTCTGACGAGTTTTGTGAAGCAGTACCCAGATACAAACATTGATTGGTGATTCATTAACCATCAACCAATCAGAATACACACCAAATTAGTCACGTGACATCATTGTTCATTCCTGTAGTTCCTAATCAAACCCAATTTGTATGATTAAATCTCCATGGCTACCAAATTAACCAAATGGCATTCGCGTTGCTGCATGTGTGTTCTTCTAGCAAACATGTTTCATAATTAAAAATAAACTCCAATATCGTATAATTTAAAGGGAGTATATCAATAATTCGGCTAAAATACTCGAGGTGTTCTTGATACACATATATAACCTTAATTTCAATTTATTGGTGTTTATAGGTTATGTCCATGCAGTGGTAACCGCTAAATTTATTAGATCTTTTCAAAATCACTTCATGTCACAAAATAAAGAAATTGCAATAAAACGTTTATCGCCACAGGGGCAGAAGAAACGAGGGGGGGGCAAGGTGGACTTCCCCCAACTTTTTTTCCCAAAATCGTGTACAAAAACGTAAAAATTGCCATCTGATTATGGATTCTTGCATGGTCAGCCCCTTCCCCTACTTCATAACCATTCCCTGCACCATAACCATCAATCAGTATATCAATAAATGTCTTCCTCAATATTTTATTTATATTTGGGTCATGATTGGCATAAATGAAAACTAGAAAGTATACTTGACCCACAGGAGCATATCGAACAGGTCCATACACAATAATCATATCCCTATGAGATCAAACAAAAACAATTACATTTTGTCGTTCTTAATTGAATTGTAGCGATAGAACGGCATTCAAGATCAATATGGTTTTTTCAGTTTTAATGAACGATCAAATCAATTTTAGCCCCTGTCATCATGGTGATAGCGGAAAGGGTTGATTTTCGTCTCAATGGTAGAAAACGTCTATTATTAAGCTACCCCGTCGGCCGTGCATAATGCTATATGCACGATCTAATTTTATTGTTTAATACGATCGGTGCTCCCGCGTTTGTGTGAAATTTCCAATAGTTCGAAGAGCTTGAAACAAACAAAAAATACTAATAATCACGTTTGAACAAAAGTCAATTGCAAGGGCGAAAATCTTTCCCCAAAGGTAAGGGGGGGGGGGGCAGAGGCTGGAAAGTTTGAAAGCAAAAAAAAAAGGGAAAAAAAGGTTATCACCCCAATTGTAACGTCATTTCGACCAAACTAAATTTGGCAAAATAAAGGGGTTATCATCGAAATTCAAGGTCAACTCGTCCAAAATACATGTTTTATTTCGATTTTGAATGATGTATTTCTTTCCATTATAAAAGACCGCAAATAGTAGTGGGATATTTTATATTGCATCTCCTTACTATTTTGGTAGGGGGTGCGTCGCCCCTGCCCCCCGGGATTTCCTCCCATTATTGTAATAATAAGACTAGGAGCAAATTTTCTCTCTGTGTTGCGGGAAAACAACAATTACTAAACAATTTAAAAAGGTCAGTTGCGGGATGGGGCCGAGGGGGGGGGGACATGGGAGCATTTTGAAAAATGAAAGGAACAAAATTGTAAATGGTATAGGTATATATATATTGTATCAAGAATTATACCTAAGCTGTAAATAATCTAAAATACCATCTCTCACTCTTCAAACTTTAAATACATTGGTGCCGCCATTAAAGAAAAAAATCCTACTGCTATTCTATTGATGTTGCCAAATTCGACAATGTGTAACGAAGATTTCAGGCTTCTTCTTTGCGCTCTTGAAAAAGAATGATTAAAACAACAAATTTTGTATTTTGATGTGTGTATGACTCCTAAATTGGTCAAAATTACCTATCATTGGTAAGGTTATTCTGACTTCTCTTAATTGTGTGATTGTGCCTCTTCGATTTGAGATCGAATGAGACCATCTGCTTCTCTGAAACGCTTTGAATATTTGATGCCATTTTTTATCAAAGCGATTGAGACCAAATTAATAATGTCCTCGAAGCATGAGGCTGAAATAGAACATCACTCTCTAGAATAACAATGTCTGAAAATACACTGTGCTTACGATAAGAAATACAGACTATCCAGTTTGTAAAAGGGGGCTAAATCGGGCAGTGAATGTGTCGTAATGAGCCGAAATTCGAGAGGCGCATATTTCTAATAGGTCGCGAGCGAGAATAAATTCCTTCCTTTTTAAAAAAAATAACAATACTGTGATATTCAGAAAATGATATTGAAAGAACGATATGATATTTCAATCTATTCAATCTTTTTTTTAATTTTTTATTCTTCTATCTCTTTTTCTTATGGTCGTGGAACTTTTTGGGGTCCAGTGCTCCCCCCTCCCCCGGCGCGTATCCAGAAGCAGATCATGCAAAGCATTATATCATGGGACCAATCATTGTCTGGGGACAAAAGTTACTCTATTATGCTTGGGCCAAAAAATTTCTTTGTCATATAGTTTTTGATACGCCCCCCCCCCGCCATAACATACAAGACAAAAGTAATCGCTTTTTGTATTAAAGTATGTGAATTTTATTTTACTTACCTCCAATGCAATTAATGACGTAAACCAATGCCAGGTATAGCGTCCAGACGACATCTTTATGAAAATGCATCTTTGTGTTCCCGCCAAAATTAGAAGCATTCATTCCAAGTCTCTGAGCTGACTTTTGTTTCTCAACATCGGATGTCGCCGTAAATTTCGATTTCTTACGTTATTTGGTCATTTATGATAATGCAACATCGTCAACATTTCACATTGCAATGATCGTTAGTTGATCGTTCTTGTGTTCCATCGGCGTGGCCGCACGTTAATAGACTCGCAATTATGTTCTTTGGTGAAAATATCCTGCTATCTTTCGAAATTATAACGTTAAATAATTTTGTCAATAATTTATCCCAGCGTAAAACGTGTAAAGCTACCACAGCTCGAGGAAGACACCACTCACCATAATAAACTGATGTCATAATACACAATTAAAATGTCGGTTATCCACTTTTGTTATCGTCGAAAGGATTATCAGCGTTCATATAGATATTTAAAAAAAAACGAAAAAAATATTATTCCTTGATGTCCACCAGGTCTTGACATGAAAATGATATCCAGAAGAAAGGAAGATATCCATCTAAAAAGATTATCTCATCTTCTTATTTTAATCCTCTAACTATATTCCTTTGGAATGATTTAAATCGCTGAAGTATTGCCCTCATAGGGGCCGGAGGTCACTGTCAACAACTCGGCCCAATTATTGTATCTCCTCTCTGATATAAAAACCACTTTCACAACGATATGTGTACTCTTGAAATGAATTGAAATCGACTCCACACAGTGCGACCGTAATTTGGGCACGAAATATCACGTCTATAAGGGAACGTTCCCACTGAATTCCATAATGATTTTGAATCGCGATTCGTGTTAGTGCAGTTCCGATACAGTATAGAGTTTACTGGTTTTATTAGAACCCCCCCAAAAAAAAATAGGAGAGACATTGTTCAGCTCAATTCAACTGAATCATTTTTTTTTTTTTGGGGGGGGGTCAGTATTAAATTGAATTCATTTATTTTCCATTAAAAATCCTGCAAAATCAAGAATATATTAACATTACAAAATATAAAAATGAGACATTAAACTAATGAGGAATCATATACTTTAAAAAAAATCAATGCAAAATACTTCGTTTTATATATACATATTAGGAAAATTGGATGGTCATGGAAGCATTATGCTTGTAGGGTTATAATTCATTAAATTCGCAAGCTGAAGTCAATTGGATGCAATATAAAATAAAATCATGTTCGGCTTTCTATGAAGATTTAAAAAATCATGTAAAGTTATAGTTCAATAATTGAAGCCCCTTACAGTATTAGCACTCAAAACACAAAATAAATAACATAATTACATAATAATGGGAAATGCACAAAAAGGGGTGTTTCGATTTCCTCCCTCTTTTTAAAACTAAATATGGACACATTTGGCTCTAAAAACTGAATAATCAACTGACTAGATTCCACTGGGTACTGATGGCTAATCATTAGCGTACCTATACGGGGGGGGGGGGGTAGAGGGGGCAGACCGACCCCCTGACGGGTCACAACCCATGCAAGGGACGTATCCCTACCGGGCCCCCCTGACGAGTCACCCACTCCCTTGAACTTATATAAAACTTTTTTTTATTATCTAGCCACAGTCTACCTTATTATATTCTAGTCAGAAATGGCCGTGTCAAAACTAAAAAATGGTATTTAAAATGAAAAATACAAATAAGCAAAAATCACTAAATCCTAGTACTAATCAAACTGGACTCTTTTCAAAGGATTCGAACACCATGATCACATAAATAAGAAACCTAAAATAAAAGACTGGGCATTTGGAGAAGAGTTTGGATAAATCAAAAATTGGTTTTGATTGCCAAGTAATTAAAAAAAATGGAAATGTATGCCAAATAGGACAGTGGTTTGTGGCATCAATTTGAAATACGTAGAACAGCATTACGAATCATTAGTATTTAATTGGGGAAAATCTGCCCGTTATAATGCTGTAATTTCGACTTTTTTTTAGTCAGAAAATTATCCAATGATACAAAGGTATGCTGTCAGTGAGAACAGACTAGGTATGGTCGAATCGAGGCATTTATTAATTAAAAGAATAAGCAGACTGATTAATTTTGTGAGGAGTTTTAATCGGACGTGATTCGATTCAAGGGCGTTTAGTTTATGAGTGAATGAGTTGATCGCCGTGAGCGACTGGTTAGAACAAAGATCGATAACTTCATGATTATCTTCAAACTGGCTCATGTTCATGTAATAGAGCTATACTGTCTCCTCTTTAAAAAAATCATTTAGCACATGCATGTTTTTCCATAACGAAATTCTGGGGCCATTGCCCACTTGACCAAATAACTATGATACATGCACATGGGTGGGTCCAGTTTCGCTAATAGTATAAGGGGGGAGTGGGAGGATATTCGTCCACATTATTCTCGCATCTGTCAATGAAAGCTGATTTTTCTTGTTGTCGAACTTGTCTCTTTAAGGGGGTAGTCCAAGTACCATCATCTTATCTTTATTCTTACAAACAAGATATTATGTGTCTCGATATTAAGGTATAAATAAATGATGCCGAAGTAAAATGTTGGATATTATGATTGTACACTAAGACCTGAAAATTGAATATTCTAAACAGATTGTAATCATGGATATGATGAGTAGCTAAATAAATAGATGCAAGCGAGAAACGCAAGCTCATGATTTTTATTTTGGTCTTATATTGAGACCTGACATTGGGCCTGTTAAGGGCTGTTTGTAGTTACTCATGAAAATGATTCTAACACCAATGAAATAAAGCAAGCACAACTCGCGTGCTGAAAATTGTTGATATGCCGACCTTGAAAATATACATCCTGCACTTTTTGTATACCCAGTGATTTATTGAAACAAAGTCTTGACATTCCGACCTGAAAAAAACGAAAAGTTTACAGGGGCGGATCCAGATTTTGCCAATAGGGGGGGGGGGGCGAATTTTGTTCACCCATTTCCCGATTAGCCATGCAGCTCTAGGTTGATTTGTGTTGGTTTCTTTGAAGGGGGTATTCCTAATAGTAACTATAGCTTTATTCTTTTAAGACAACATGAATATATAATAATCCAATATGCACTATTTAAATAGTGCGAGCGCGAAGCGCGAGCTGAATTTTTTGGAAATTTCATGTAGTTTGTCCTGAAAATTGAACATTCTGGGCAATGTTTGTGATCCTGAACGAGATGCGTAGGCCCTATTAATAGTTACTGCGAGCGCGAACAGAATTTTTTTTTATAGGCTGACCTAAAAAAGGGGGAAATTCTAGCACTTTTGTAATCATGAACAAGATAGGCATATAACTAATCAATTGATACGAGCGCGAAACAGCCCCCTCCCCTCCTGGATCCTCCTATATGAGTTTAAGAATTGTTTTCTTTATAGGAGGAATAATTTTGGCGAATATTATTTGAGATTTAGACCTAAAAAGCGGGACATTCTATAATGCTCTTTTTGTTTTCATATCTTCCAAAAAAAATCAATGATGCGAGCCCGGATATTTAAGTATCCCGATCTGAAAAAATTGCATTTTAAGCATGCTTTAAAATAAAGATCATGAAGAGGAGGCATATCTCGCTAAAACAAATTAATCAAAACTCGAAATGAGGGCAGAATAATTCGTGCTTAATAGTATTTTTGAAAAATTAAGGCCCATGGCGTATAGACACCGGATCTTGGTCCAACACCCCCACCCCTCCACCTATTAATGTTCAACGGATCATGGGGAAACATAATTAAATATATAGGAAGGCGAAGGGAAGAAGATGAAATGAAAAGGGTGATATAAAATTTTGCCTGCACTTTTTGTATGCCATGTGTAGTGATCTAATGATGTGAGCACGAACCTTGAGCTGCAACGTTTTGACATTCCCAACCTGAAAAAAAAACAAAGTAAGCATGTTTTCTTTATTATGAGGAACAATTATTGCTAATTGAAGAGGAAATGGAAAAGGGCGTGTGATATCTGTCAAAATGTATCAAGAATAACATTTTCATTTTCAGGTAAACATTTCTCTTGCTCGCTCATTTTTCTTGTAAAACATGGTAAATAGAAATTCCACCCTAGGCTATGTTCTGCTCGGTCAAATATTTTGGCTCATTGGGGCCTGCAACAATCGAAAGGATGTAGAAGATATAACAAAAAGTTTAGGTTTGATTTTGATTTGATTTGATTGATTTATTTATACAACAGCGTTCTATTTAATGGAAACAAGTATAAGAAAATTTACACATAAGGAAAAAGCGGAATTGAACGTGAAATGAAAAAAGGGGGGAAATGATGAAGAGACCGTAGGGGAAGGAAAATGAATAAAGAGAATGATTGTGGAGATCGGGACTCAAAATTTGTATTAGGTCCGGGGTTCAAATTCCATCACAGCAGTAGCGTCCTTTGGCAAGGCGTTTATCTACATTTGCCACTCTAGCTCTCGACCCAGGTGTATATGGGTACCCGATCGAAGAAATTTCTTGAATGCTCGATGCGCCGGGGTAATAGTATGCAGCGCTTAGAAGCGCTATATAAAAAAAATTGCATATTATTATTAGTATTTTATTGCATTTTCACCACCGCCCACCCGCCCCCCCGAGAAAAAAAAAGTGCTGGAATAAAATGTAAACATTTCAGACGCTCTCTTCTTCAATAAGCCACTCTCGACCCAGGTGTTAATGGATGCGAAAGCCTACGTAGTATGCCTATAGCGCCTAGCAATAATGAGTCTTGGAACTCTTGTTGGAATGCTCCTCAGGGAGTGGAGAAGGTGCATACAATGTATGCGGGCATGCAATGATCCGATGACCGGGGTATATCTGTAAAGCGCATACGTCGTTCCGATGTTATATTAAGCGATAAAAGCGGATTATGATTATTATTATTATTATCTATTATTACTCCTCAGTGTTATTAGGCAATACATATATTTTTTTAAATACAATTCTTACAGCATCTTCCTTGTTTAATGGATTATTTTATGTGCAAATGCATTAGTAATACATTCTTCAGATACGTTTCAAAGAATGCCAAATAATTGGAATTGTAATTTTTGTCAAATTTCTTTAAACCGAAAAGCCTCTTAAATAACTTGATTCATTATTAAATAATCAATATATTTATTTTCAGGCTCAAAATTCACTGTGAATTGCAATTTTTCGACATTATTTTGTCATTGTTAAGCCAGTGGCCATGTGTAGTCATGGACAACAATTCAAATTGAATTGAATTAATCCTGATGTTTTATTTATCATTATTATTATCTTTAACAGAAGCTGCATAACAGATGAAGGCTTGGAGTGCTTGCTTCCCCCCCCCCAAAAAAAAATATATATATATAGAAAAAAAATCACCACCAAGAAAAAAAAGCAAAGAGAAAAGAGTGAAATATGATATCATTTTCTAAATATTTATGTCAAAACCAAATTTTATTTTTGTGATAAAAATATCATTAATTTGCTCGATTTGTCATATCTGTCCTAGGCCTGCTCAAAGTGGGGGACTTCACCCCCCCCCCCCCCCCCCGGTTCCGCGGCCCCTGCATGATTAGTGTGCAAGCACAGAAATGTATTTGACACTTTAACCAATAACAGGTCAAGAATAAAGAGCCAGCCCATTACTACTCGCGACTAGTATGAAAACCAAGGAGCCTTCCCAATGAGGGCGTTCGCTGTTTAGCCACCGTCGCCCATAGCAACGTGACGTAGGGCTTGACAACGTTATGATCGCTGTATGTGTTTTGTGTGCAATGTGTAGCACACGTCTTACGTGTATTGTAAATTGCCAATGCAAAACACACGGAAACAATAACAGCGAATGCGAAGTCAACAGCAATTCTGCGAGGACAGTGTCGGAAACAGCACATAAAACTCATTTTTGTCACACTTTGCCTATATCTCTGCATCAAGATGACTACCATGTATGGCCCAGAAGAGAGTATCTATAATCTCATCCCTGGAGAGGAGGTCAAGGAAGTAAAACAAGCCCAGTAAGTCGTTCAAATCAGTAAAAAAATGAGATTAAGACTTGAGACCGAGTCTGCAGTGCAGATGAGTGTTGTGTGTGGTTCGAGTGTGGCATGTCTGAACTCTGATGTCGATGATGAGGAGTGAGGATTTGCCGAGTTGCTCAATCATGTTTTAAAATAAATGAAAGTCTTATTAACTTCAAAAACATTTTTTCTTGAATGTGAAGTTCATTGTTAATGTACAAGTGCAAGTTTGGGAGGGGGTGAATCATTGTTTGGTATTGGTATTCAAAACAAAATTTTCATTCTAACTCTGTCCCCTGGCCTTTCGCTTACCCATGTTAATGTCTCAGAGTAAGAAATAAACACCCTTTTCTAATGAGGGACCTACATGTAACTTTACTTTAGGCCTACGTAAATTTAAGTTACACACTTTGTAAAAAGTTTGGAAAAGAGGTCAATTCTGAATCTGAATCTGTGAAGTTCCTGGTCCTGATCCTCAAGTGGATATTGATGACCAATAAGAACGTTAGCGATCGAGAGAGCTCAATATTTTTAGTACATTTTGGAGTTGAGTCCACACTTTACAATTGGCTGGAGGGACTATAGTAATTATTCCTTTCACGACAGTATCCCACAGTTTATTTTTGAATGTCTCAGGGGTCTTGGAACAAATGACATCAGGAGGAAGAAGGTTCCAAGCCCGGATGGTTTTCGGGAAGAATGAATGACGGTAGATGTCGGTGTTGCATCTGATGTTGGAGAGGGAGAGTCTATGGTGTCCCTTTAGGGCCTTCCTTGGTTGAGTAATGTACTCAGGTCTGGGTATAGCGACTCGGTCATGGATGGACTTGTAGAGCAACGTCTGTCTGGATACAAACCGTCTGTGTTGAAGCGGCTGCCAATCCAATTCTCTCTTTAGGTCAGATACATGCACATCCATGCCATATTTGCCTGTGACAAACCTCGCTCCTCTGTTTTGGACAGCCTCCAATTTGTTGATCTTGCGACAGCCACCCAAAATAATAAAAGATTGTTGAGACTCCTGCCCTGGTTTATTCACTTCCTATTTCTCCATTTTTTTTTTTTAGTATTTCTTACCTTACTTTATTTAGTTTGGCTGGGACTCAAACTCACATTGTGTAGATCCATTGCAGTCAAGTTTCTTCCTGGCTATGCTAGTGCGAAGTGCTAGTGATACCAGAAGGGGTTTTCTAGCGATCATAAGCCGATACTTCATTATTTTCATTTTTTGGGTGGCTGTCTCAAACGGAACTCTTCCCCAAATTATCTTTCACTAATTTGTGACAAATATTCTACAGATCCTTAACCAAGAAGAAAATACCACAAAACTCATTAAATCCCACCGTGTTTTTCGAACACCTTGATTTCGCTGCCTGAACTTCTGAAGTAGAAGGGGTCCTACTCCTGAAGAGTAAAGCTACTTGATTTATCATGCACAAAAATAGTATTTTCTGTGCCTCAATTCTGAATATTTTCAAATTTTAAGAAAATATGAAAATTTAAGGTGAATATAGTTTCAAAATTCCAAAGAATTACTGATTAGCTCTGCATTTACTTAGTGATTGGTTATTACTGTACCTTTCTCTCTGTAGTCTGTAACATGTATAGCCTACAGGAATATCATTCGTCACTCGGTTCCACGACACAATTTGACATTCTTTGGCAAGAAGTTATTACAGACTTGCTCAATTTTTTTAGTTTTTTGCACACGTACATGTAGGGGTCTATACGGATATTATTGAACTTAATCAACTCAAAAATTTGTGTAATTTAAGAAGTTCATGTTCAAATTGTAAACTCATTTTTTTTAGGTGCACAAAGTGCTATTCAAAGCGCTGTTATATAAAGAGAAATAAAAAAATAACGTGAGAACTAATTATTGTTTTGGGGTATTACAGGTACACGTCTAAATTTCGAGGAAATGTGAAGGTCGAAACCAAGTCAAACAAAGCCGCCAACAAGACGATGGGACCGGCCAAAGTAGAGCTCAAGAAACCCGAAGAATTCCACAAGAAGCACTCCAAGGAACCAAAGCTTCCGCCCAAGACCAAGTTCACCTACCCCGATGAAGAAACAAGAAGACCAGCTGTCCCCAAGAGAGACGAAAAACCACTCATGGGTCTCAAGTCAAACAAGAACTTTGTCAATACCAACGCGGTTGAGAACATCATGTCTGTGCCCAAGAAACCCGCTGCTAACTTTGTTGATACAGTGAACGGTGCCACGCACCCTCTGACGCCGTCCGGTCTCATGCCCAAATACGTCAAGAAGAAGGTGAGGACAGCAACGCTTGACCTAGGCCCTCATGTGATCAAACTTGTAATATCAATGGCCTACATCACAATTTCAAGTTCCCGTATTGTCATTCTACTAGCCTTTTACAGATCACTTAATAAGCTTTGGCCTTTGAAAATGTTTATCAAATTGAATTAAACAATTCTGAATATTGAGGAAAGAATATGAAATTTTGACGATTCATACTCCTTGTAACAACGATCATGTTTTTGCTATTTTTTAGACAACTTAACTGTACAATCCCAGGGAAATACTGTTTCACTATTTTAAAGCAAAATCATTTTTATTTTACATTTACATGATTTGGGTGGTCTGCATTTAAACCAGGGTATTTAATTGACTGTTAAGTAAATGGGATGAAGCATGGCGTAATTTCCTTCAGCAAGACATCCACATTGTGCTGCACTCGACCCAGGTGAGGTGAATGGGTACATGGCAGGATTAATTCCTTGAATGCATGAACGCTGAAAAGCAGCTTGAGCTAATAGTCTGGTCAGTTAGCGGAATTATGTGGACACGGTGGACAAAAGCGTGATTTTTTCTCCAGACCTTTGTTTATGTATAAGAATTAAGAATGGGGTATGCTCCAAAAAACTGGCTGCAGGAACAGTGAAAAAATGGGTGAAAATGTCAGAATTTATGAGTTCAGATTTGTCTGATATATAGACTAGCGCTAGTGCAAAACTCAATAGCAGTGCATTATTTTGCATTGGATTAGTTCTTGAATTCAGACCCTTTTTGAACAGATCTTCTGTTTGTCCTCGCATCTCAATGCACCAAATATCTGAATGAAGATGCTAACCAAGCCGAAGGGTGACGGTGGAGGGGGTTGAATGTTGGTGTGTGTGTACATATTTTGGTCTTGGGGTAAAGGTGTGCAAGACACATTTTTTGCATGTGTTGGAAATTGTGTTGCCATGGTAACAGTGTATTATTGCAAAAATAAGGTAAAAATCTTGCAGTTAGAACCACTTCCTCTGTTTTTAACTGATTCTCATGAAATTTGGCACACACATTGGTCTTGAGGTGAAGATGTCTAAGACACACTTTTGTGTGTCTTTCAGAAATCTTGTTGCCATGGTAACAACATATTATATGGTGAAAATTGGGAAAAAAATCTTACAATTCAAACTGCTTCATCAGTTTTCAATCAATTCTAATGAAATTTGGCACACACATTGGTATTGAAGTAAAGATGTACTAGGCACTTTTTGTGTGTGTTTTAGAAACTCTATTTTCATGGTAACAAAATATCATATGGCAAAATTTAGGTAAAAAACTTGCAATTTGAACTACTTCATCAGTTTTGAACCAATTCTCGTGAAATTTGGCTCACACATTGGCCTTGGGGTAAAGATGTGCAAGAACTTTTTTTTTGCATTTGTCAGAGAGTGCATTACCAGGGTAGCCACATATGATAGCCAGAAATGTAGGAAAACTTATTGTGAATCAAACTTCTCCCCTGTTTTTAGTCAGTGCTCATAAAAATTGGAAGAAATATTCATCTTAGGGTAAAGATTCATATTAAATTCTAAATGTCTTCTCTGTATTAAAATGTGGGGGTATTAATCACCTTCTTTAATATTTCTGGGTTAGGGGGGAAGGGGCAGGATTAGTCCTTTAAATCTGACATCAAAGAAGGTTAAAGACAGTGGCCATTAGAAACATAAAAATGATAAACACTCTTTAAAAAAAGGGCATATAGGCTGGAGGTACATTGGGTGAA
This sequence comes from Lytechinus variegatus, assembly GCF_018143015.1. Taxonomy (NCBI): domain Eukaryota; kingdom Metazoa; phylum Echinodermata; class Echinoidea; order Temnopleuroida; family Toxopneustidae; genus Lytechinus; species Lytechinus variegatus. The sequence goes on from NC_054752.1 coordinate 10,611,209, forward strand.
TATGAAACCTTCCGCTGAAGCAGAGGAGTTCCAACACTGGCAAGCAAAACAAAATGTGTACCCCTTCTACTTTCAACAGCTGATTTTCCAAACCTTAGTTCCACCTCCCCAAGATGTGCACCCCTCCCCATACCACTTTTAGTTCTACTTCCCCATGCTCAAACCAGTCTACACCTTTGTCCCTCAGGGGTCAATGCATTTTTAAAGCTAGACATTACTCCTTTTTTTTTTTGGGGGGGGTGAGGTCTTTAGAAAATGACCTCATTAAAATTACAGTTAAAGGATTATGAATAGGAATTTAAACCCCCCCCCCGAAAAAAATAGGGGGCTGATAATACTTTTTAGCAGAAAATGCCACCCCCCCCCCTTCAAAGGTAAGAAAAGTCCTTTGCACTTCAGACCATTCATTTGAAGCTTTATGCATTCTGATTTGATAAAAAATTGTTTACAGTACCCAATTAACCATTGTTTATTTATATTCTCCTACTCAGTCTTTTATTCATATTCATATTCCGTTCCTACTCTTTCTTTTTAACTTTCACATCACTCTTGATTTTGAGCTTCACCATGCCATCTCCTTCTGTTTCCTGTCTCTCTCCAAGTATATTTTTTCTGACATATTTTAAAGTGTACCTTTAATCATGCAACTAATTGTTATAGAAATATAAATATATACAAAAATCTCTGCACTTGTTTTAGAAATTCACTTGCAAATCCATGACTCAGTAACATACCATATCAAAAATGTACACAATAGATTTTAGCCTTACATTTTCTTTCATTATTTTTTTCAGTATATTTCTGTGACAGCCCTGCTTCAAGCTTCAAATAAAACATTGATTAATTGGACACCGGAAACTTTTTTTTTCAAAGCAGAATGTTTGAGGCTTTAAATTAATATGCTGAAGTGTAAAGGATTTCCCTTTTTTTTTTTTGGGGGGGGGTTAAGTTCCTAGTCGTTATAATTTCATTTTAATCTTTATGTGGCAATTTTCTAAAGCCCCCCCCCCCCCAAATAAAAAATGTAAGGGGTATTTTTTTAAGAGTGTTTAAGTTCCTCATGGTCATGGCCTTTAACCTTCTATATTTTTATGTTGTCAGTTTTTAAGGACCTTCTCCGCCCCCCCCCCCCAAAAGCCTATAAATATTATTGAAGGTGATTAATACCCTGCGCTATTATATGACGTTATAAAGGGGAATCAAACCCAAATAAACACTTGTTTTTAGAGGAAAATGAAAAATCAGACAAGTTTATAGGTCAAAGTTTGAACAATATCGGACAAACCATAACAAAGTTGTGAACATATTGAAGTTATAAACATTGGTAATCACTATACCCATGAAGACTTCAAATTGACTGCATATGTTATGTCACAGTGATTTAAGAAGGCAAGGACCACTCTTCCATGTACTGGAATAATTAATTAGCTAAAATTTCTTTTTTCAAAAGTTTTACTTCAAATTATATCTTTCTTTCATGAGGACACAAAACATACTACCGGGTTTATATTACGGCCCCAATGGAATAGGGATTTAGGAGAAAACCAAAAATCCTGATAACTACTAGTCTTATGGGAAAGTTGTCCTTGCGGCCCAACCCCTTGTCATAATTTACTTACCCAGTTGCCAATTTGAATTCTACATACTAGTAGCCTTAGGGATGATTGATTCCCTTTTAATACTGAATATGAATCTTTACCCAAAATGAATATTTGTGTCAACTTTTATGAGCACAGGCTCAAAACTGAGAAGTAGACTGATCCACAATGAGTTTTCCCCCATATTTCTGGCTAAATGTGGTTACCAAGGCAATGCACTCTCTGACAAAAGGTTCTTGCACATCTTTACCTCAAGGACAATGTGTGTGCCATAATTATTTCATGAGAATTGGATCAAAACAACAACAACAAAAAACTGATGAAGTAGTTCAAATTGCAAGGTTTTTACCTAAATTTTGCCATATAATATGTTGTTCCCATGGCAACACAATTTTGGAAACACACACAAAAAGTGCCTTGTACATCTTTACTTCAATACCATTATGTGTGCCAAATTTCATGGAAATTGATTGAAAACTGATGAAACAGTTTGAATTGTAAGGTTTTTTCCCAAATTTTCACCAGATAATATGTTGTTACCATGGCAACAAGATTTCTGAAAGACACACAAAAGTGTGTCTTAGACATCTTCACCTCAAGACCAATGTGTGTGCCAAATTTCATGAGAATCGGTTAAAAACAGAGGAAGTGGTTCTAACTGCAAGATTTTTACCTTATTTTTGCAATAATACACTGTTACCATGGCAACACAATTTCCAACACATGCAAAAAATGTGTCTTGCACACCTTTACCCCAAGACCAAAATATGTACACACACACCAACATTCAACCCCTCCACCGTCACCCTTCGGCTTGGTTAGCATCTTCATTCAGATATTTGGTGCATTGAGATGCGAGGACAAACAGAAGATCTGTTCAAAAAGGGTCTGAATTCAAGAACTAATCCAATGCAAAATAATGCACTGCTATTGAGTTTTGCACTAGCGCTAGTCTATATATCAGACAAATCTGAACTCATAAATTCTGACATTTTCACCCATTTTTTCACTGTTCCTGCAGCCAGATTTTTTGGAGCATACCCCATTCTTAATTCTTATACATAAACAAAGGTCTGGAGAAAAAATCATGCTTTTGTCCACCGTGTCCACAAGTAGGGCATTTTTGACGCTAACAGACCAGACTAAAAGCCGGGGTAATAATAATAACAACAATGTGCCTCGGAATAGAATATTTCTAGATACAGACCCAGTCAGCAATCTTTGAGCATGATTTACACTCGATTTTACACTCGAGCAAGAACAAAGGAAATGGTCCAGTGAATCTATTGTTCTCCTTTTGTTCTGGCTTGGTCACTCTATTGTTCTGGACTCGAGTGTAAATTCGAGTGTAAACTACGCTCAAAGATTGCTGACTGCCACTGTAGATAATTTTATATTTCTAGCTATATAAATACCTATTATTATTATGAGAATATTGGTTTTATGAAACAAAGGCACTGTTCCCTGCTTTGAGTAAGTCATTAATATCTGTATTTTTCCGTTTATTGTAATTTCAGGGTTATGGTGAGGTTCCGGCTACCTTCAGCAGCGCAACGAGGAAGTGCAGCGCGCCCAAGAGGAGTACGACGAATACATCAAGGAGCACTACAGGAGAGGAGCCATGAAGTGCCTGACGGAGGAAGAACGCAAAGCAATCATGGGCGGGCTCAAGAAAAACTGGGAAGAGATCCACCACCAGTACCAAGGCCTGTCCGTCGTCACGGACACCGCCCCCAAGAAGGCGCGCAAGGAGAGGATGGAAGCGGAGATGAAGCAGCTCGAGCGGGATATAGAGCTACTAGAGAAACATAAAGTTATCTACATCTCCAACCATTGAGTGACTCGTAACAACGTTGATCTAATGAACTTCTGTTTGAGAGAAAAATAAGCCGATTCCCTGATGTAGGGATGAGCCGTCGACCAGGGATTATTTCTACCATCTTGAAGCACTGAGCTGATCCGTCCAACTCATTCAATTACCTTCAGATACTTGCTTGCAATGGCATATGTTAGGAAATTCCTTGATAGAGTGGAATTTGGCTCAAATTAAGCAAAGTTGCTGATGCATGTATTAAATTCAGAAAAGCACACTGCCTCATGCCCATAAATATTAGATAAAAGTATGAAATTTTATTTTCAGACAGATAGTTGATGCTTTCTTTTCTCGATTTATTAAACATTTCTGAAATTCCCATCCGAATTGCATGTAGCCATAAATTATGTCCATAGAACAGAAATGTTTTGTGAGGAATAAGAGTATTTATTGTGCTTCATTTTTTCACCAATTGTTTTACACATTGTGAAGTACATGTATTCATTTTACTGAATTTGTATTTGTAACATCGTCAATTGCTATGTACTAACTTTTAAATGTGTAAATTTTCAGTGATATCATCGAGCAATGTATATACCATATGTAAATATTCAATAAATTTATCTAAGGAATTTGAATGAGTGATGTTTGCTCCTTTCGCATTTGTTTACAAGTAGATAGATTCAAAGTCAAATTTCTGGGTAGTTAAATAGATTTACAGTTCCATTGACATTAATCAGCTGGTCCAAACCTATGATACAAATTTAAAACAAATCAAGTCAAGGGCCCGTTTACAGAAAGAATTTTGTTTAAATGCGACTTAGAAAATCTAGCATAAGTTCAAAATACTTGCTTCTAAAGTTCTAATGAGTTATGAACAGAGTTTTGATGATTTCAATTCTCTCTGCAACGATGCTCAAGACCTATGAATTCTAATAGTATAAAGTATTTATGTAATCAAATATTTTGGTGTGAGGCATTTAGATGAACCTGCACTTGATATTCACAAGGCTGTCTGCAACCATGCTAGTTTTTCATCTGCAGGAATGTCCATGGACATCACACACAAATAAGATTTTTGGATTAGCAATTATTGATATCGTCATCCGGCAAGTAAACTGGCAATATAACAATGTTGATTGCATATAACGATACCAACTTATCTTTTAGAAAATTAAAAAGAACAAGAAAAGACAATATCTTTTGATGAATATCGGCTCTGTTCCCATTTTACTTGCCGTACGACGATATGATCACCAATACAATTGTGACCTCAGTATTCTGACATGATTTACGAATGTAGTGTAGAAAGTAGAGTGAGAGTGGATTTTGAGAGTATGAGATTGACATAATTGCCATACTTTGGCAAAAGGAAGCGAGTTACAAAAGTATCATTCATAAATGAGCAATGTGTGTTTGTCATTTACATAGGAGTAAATGCAATCTAACAGCATGTTTTCTTCAATATCTTTCCATAAAACGATCATTTCCTCCAAAAATTTTGCCTGAACGTGCAACATATACAAAGGGTGTTCCAGAAACAACAATAACTCAAATTTGACTGTGTCACTTGCTTCCATTTGCCAAAGTTGGGCAGATAAACAAACTTACATTTTGCAATGAAAGGAAGGAAAATGTTAAATGTGTATGAAAGGAGAGCTGGGGCCCATTTCATAAAACTTGTTACAATAACAAATTTGCAAGAACAGTTATAAGCTACTGAAATCCTTCAACTGGATTGGCTGATGTTGAATTTGTTATAGAATTTGAGCATTTGTTATTATAACAGGTCTTTAGAATTAGAGATGCAAGTTTGAAGAACGGAAGAGCCTTTAAAGAGACTTCAAGAACATAAATACAAAAAAGAGTGACTGGTGATTGGTGATCCTTTCTTGTGGTAAATGATATTCACCATTAAATGTTCATTGGTGATTATTTAGTACGTAAGAAAGTTTCACCTTCTTCTGTATCCTTCCTCCGCTGTATCGGAGATCCGCAGTTTGATACTGCATTAATGTTAGCGTTACATATTTTGACGTGAGAGTAAGGTAGACCGAGAGAGGTGAATCTTATGCAAGAAATTTAAGACAAGTAGGTTGAATTCGTTTCTGGAGGAATCTGCTAATTCGACAGGACGGAAGCGGTAAATTGTTGAGGTTCTTTGCAATTGCAATTGCTAATTGATCATTAGCAATTGCAATTTCAAGGGCAGCATAGTGTTGTTTATAAATTTTTCCCAGTGACTAGCTTCTTCCATACTTTATATGGAATGCGATCTCTAAGGATGTTAGTGAGACTTGGAAGCTCATAACTATTGAGAATTTTTATCCAGCGTCTTACCAAAGGTGTATTGTTTGCTATACCATTCAACAGGATTCTTCTTTCAGTGCGCTCATCTGAAAGGCTTGCATATTGCCCAAGTAAGAGAAGAATTTCAATGTCGATTCACTTATCCATTGGGAGGATATCGAGCAATAAATAAACAGTTTCGTCAGCCGCACTCCTTGGCAAACCAAGCACTCTTTTAAAAAGAATTGTTTGAGCCTTGTTCAGACGGGACAGCATGTAGTTGGTAAGTTGAATAATCTGAATCCCATATAAGCATTCTTGGTATGCAGAACATTTTCCAAAGATGAGCACATATTGGTGGCAGCAGGCGTAGAGTTCCTTGCTTGGTTCCAGTGAGAGAGGTGTTATATCCCTTTGAAATGATGTGGTGTGGTCAATATTACAATTGCTTTTTACTATGCCAGTCGTTCTTAACTTACGAACAGCTTTATGAAACACCCACCAGGTCTACACTCCCCCCCCTTTCTACCTTCCTGATCTATCCCCCCCTGGTCTGCCCCTCATCTCTCTGTCTGCATGTACCTTCAGGTCTACCCCCACCCTCTCTATACCTGCCTATCTTCCCCCACCTCTTTCTTTCTGTACCTTCCGGTGTACCCTTCCTCTCTCTCTACCTTCCTATCTACCCCCTCTCTATAACTTCCCGATCTACTCCACCCCCCCCTCTTTATACCAACCCTATCTGCATGTACTCCCTCTCATCCTTTTCTGTATCTTCCTCCGACTCTCTGCTTCTCTTGGTCTTCATCCTGTCATCCCTTCATTCTCCCTTATCATTTATCCCTATCCATCTCCATCTTTCTGTAAAAAATATCCGTTAGAAAAACAAGGGGAAAAAACACCCACACACCAAATCATGTTTTGAACAGTTTATTATATACAGTCACGTGTAAACTTTGCAATTACAATTCGATTAATTATCGTAACAACATCTATACCTGAACAAATACATTCTGAACATCTTGATTGATGACGTATATCTAAATGCTCCAGGAAAAGTTATCTTCTAAAGCATATAGAACACATGGAAGGGAACACTGTACGCTTGAAGTTGGATGCTTATCAACACACTACACCTTAATTCAATGTTTTTAACCCTGTTTGATATTGGGTGATCGCAACTTCAGTGTTGGTGTTAAAAGTACAATCTAGATTGCCTTGCACAGCTCCAACATCTTATCTGAGTTTACAAAATGGACCAGGATGGTCTTTCATCAAGGTGTTCACATGTTAAGAGCTAAATGCACACCGTTTACTACAAAAAAAGGATTACCAGTCGCTTGTACAGTCAATCATATTTTATGAACAATTTGAAGCAGGCACCCACCTGAGCAGTGTTTCATAAAGGTATGCAAAACTTCACGCATGATTGGAACATGTTCTTGGGTGACAAGTCAGGTACTGATCACAAGAAAGGGTCACCAGTTGTTTGTAAATACATGTGTAAACAAGTAAATGAAATGGCCCCTAAATCATATTGTTATATTAGTGAGACTTGTCCAAGTCCAGTCATGTGTTTACTTTGGTACTAGCTGATGTAAATATCGGCCTAACCCCAACATCAAAATGTCAACTCCAAACTTGAAGTCGTCCGTTCCTGAAATAATTTTTTTAAACTCACTTGAAATGTGCTCTGGAAACAGACTATTAATAGCTCTGACAGAACTACATAAAAAAATGTTGAACTTGCACCAAAAAGCATGTAAACATGAGATGTAAGCAAGGTTTTGAAACAAACGTGTTAGCTCTTTGATGAAATCTCTGCCAAAATCATACCAAATATCATTGTTAGAAGAAAAAATATTGATCCTAAAACCTGCAACATGCAACCAAAGATGGAATATGATTTTTCCTGTATCAAACAACTAGACGACGTTATAAATAACAATGGACTTGAAAATGCATCATCTTCAAGTATCCGTGAATATATATGTATGCATATATATATATTTTGTGAGGATTTAATTCTTAAGTGGTCTCAGATGATATTATCTGGCCCATTTTTCAATGTAATGTTTTCAACTCTTACTCTCCCTTTCTCCCTCTGTCACACTCACTCACTCTCCCTCTCTTTCTCTCTCTCTCAAACATTTTAACACATTAACCTTTTTTTCTCTGACAATAAGCAGATTCAATTGCTATCATCATGCAGAGTGTTTGGATCTACTTCCAGAATTTCTTGATGGACATGTTCTTCTCTGAATCCTTTAGCATGATCTGGAGAAAAAAAAAGAATGAGAAAGAATTTCCATATTAAATTACACACCAATGAGAAAATGTGGAAATATTTTACAGGAGGAAGAATTGAATAAGTTTAACAGAAGAGGCTTTACAATGCGCGATTGCTTTCGGTACATAGGTTTCCGCATTGGGCGGAGAAAAGTTTTTAATACAAATGAATATGCAAACAAAAATGATTGATAAATGAATATGGGTAATTCTTTGAAGCATGCACATCCCACCTCCTGTAATGTCAGACATTCCTGAATGAATAAATGAAAAATATGGAATAATCTCTGCTTTGTGCTTCACGTGTAAAGGTGTTAACAATCTCTCAAGTTTTCACAGATTGAGTAGTTCATTAAGTGGGACATTTACACACAACTCAGGTTTCAGGGGTGGACTCAAACTGATAACTTTTGATTCGAAAAGGAGACATTTTCCCGACTGAGCAAAATTTGCTTATCACCATAATCATCCAGTTATGAATTCTTACCTTAGCTACAGCCATCTCAAAGTCTTCTTGTGTAACATGGACCCTCCTCTCTCTCAATGCATACATGCCAGCCTCTGTGCATACACCCTGTTCATTAGAAACAAAAGGATTGTCATAATATATCAACAACATGTACACATGCAAAGTCTTCATCTGTTATCAGTGCATATCCCATATCCATTATTGATGAAAACAGGAAATATTGTCATATACATTTACCTAAATTTACAATATTGCTGAAGGGGTAATATGGAGTAAAAGAAAGATTTCCACACCTGGAAGCTCCTAAATATGACTAAGCTAATTAACCTGTAGGCCAATTCCCAAAAGAAATTGAAATTCAATATTTTGTTGATTTAAATATATTTTTACATTACTATTGTAGTTCCTTTCATTCACAGATGTTGAATTCACAATTTGATTGTATAATCAGTGATGAATGTAAAAACAGGGGGTAGCTGTGGTAGGTCAATGTCTTTCTTGATGCTACCCACATCATTTAACTTTTTTTCCTTTTTTGTGCATATTTTGTATATTTTATTTATCTGTTTCTTTGATTTTCCTCTTTATATGAATTCAACAGGCTTCTAGGGTTTCATTCTCCTTTAAAACCTCTGGTCATATCATCATATTACTTTCAATAACTTACTTTCAATCCCATAAAATTGAAATCATTTTCTTACCTTGACCTCTGCCCCTGAAGCCCCCGGCATGAGTTCAGCAATCTTCCTTAGATTGATACCCCTAGTCAGATTCATCTTACGGGAATGGATCTTGAGAATGTCGAGACGGGCCTCTTCGTTTGGTGGAGGGAATTCAATCTTTCGGTCGATACGACCCGGTCTGAGGAGGGCAGAGTCCAGGATGTCGATACGGTTTGTTGCCATGATGACCTATTAGAAAAATAATAAATCAGCAAAATTATTAAGTACTTGATAGAGAATTTTAAGCACTGCAGAAGAGCATTCCAGTTTCATAAACAGAGATAAAAGATGTTGGATATTTTGATTGTGCCATCACCACGAAAATTTGCATGCGCATAGAGTCTGATGTAAATTACGAGACTGTATAGTAGAATTTTCAAAAAATTGTTCATACACATTTTTTCATCAATTAATTATGCAAATATAACATATGAAATTTCCCTAAATGTGTGTTTTTGTGTATGTTTTATGCCTTAAACTTACGTTATATAGCTACTAGAGTGCTAATTTTGGGTGAAAATATAAAACGTCACATTTCCAACAAATAACTACACCGAAAAATGCCAAAAACATGTTTAATTTCCTATGTATTTTACTGTTTTTTTTTTAATTCTTATATCTTTCATTGTTTTTTTCAAACATTTATGTCATATTTCTTCATTGCCTATATGGATGGTGTTTCATAAAAGTTGTCATCAAAGGCAAGTTACAAGTTATATAAGTTCCCAACTAAGGTCCATTCTGTAAGTGAATAACAAATATGACACAGCACTCTTCCATTTGTTATTGATAAGAGATTCACAAAACAATTTAGCTTCTACCCTATACCTTGATGTTCTTTGTAGCCTCAAAGCCATCCAGTTGATTGAGAAGTTCCAACATAGTTCTTTGAACCTCACTGTCCCCTCCGGAGCTACCTTCGATACGGGTCGATCCAATGGAATCAATCTCATCCATGAAGATGATAGATGGTGCATGCTCTCTGGGGGTATACAAGCAGGAAATTATCAAAAGTAACTGTAGAGACTGTTTAAAGGGTCCATAGTATGAATTAGTACCTGTAACAGAATATGAGCTGGTCATTTCCAGACTGTATTGCCCTAATTTTCATAAATATTGGGAATGAGTGTTGTATATAACTTGTGTTTTGCTTGGTCTTTCTGCGCCTCAACAATAAACGTCATGAACTGAAGGTAACATTGCAATGGATATGTGTCCACGTGATGCTACCTTCAAATTATGTTTCAACAACAAAGCTTAGAGCTCGTGATTCAAACACGAGACAATAAAACCCTATTCAGAAATTTAGAATTCTAAATTTTCCTGATTTAGCTCTAGATGTCTAATTTACATAATAAAAATAAATATATTGATTGGCTCTTGTTTCAGGGAACATCAACCACATTGAACGGTAGAAAATAAACCATTTTGATTGGTCAGCTGATCAAAAAGAATATTCATGTAAAATTTACCTAGCCATGACGAAGAGTTCTCTGACCATTCTTGAACCCTCTCCGATGAATTTCTGCACAAGTTCTGATCCCGACACTCGTATGAAGGTACATTCTGTATGGTGAGCAACAGCCCTGGCTAGTAGAGTCTTCCCGGTACCTGGCGGACCGTATAATAAAACTCCCTGGGTGGAAGAAAGGAAGGAATGAAAAGATGTTATTCTGCATTGACCACTCTCTACCCACGTTAGGTGACCAGGGGCACGTCTTACAAAGAGTTGCAATTGATCTGTCAATCGCAACTATGGAAAGCCAGCAAAGTTTTTACGAATGGATATCAATGAATTCACTGATTCCTTGCCAATTTGGTGCGTTCTCCTTTTTTTTTACAATGGACATTTTGCTAATTTCCTGTGGAGAAAATTATGGCACTGATGGATTTCCATACAGTTACGATTGATTGGATAACTTGTAACTCTTTGTAAGACGGGTCCAGGGCCCCATCTTACAAAGAGTTACGATTGATCCAATCAATTGTAACTGTATGGAAATCCTTCAGTGTCATTTTTTTCTACAGAAAATTTGCACAATGTCCTTTGTAAACAAAGAGAAGCACACTGAATTTTCAAGAAAATAATGAACGCATGAATATACATCATAATAAGAAAATATTTTGAACAAACATGCATACTAGATGTTGACTTCGCTGGCTGTCTATACTTGTGATTGATTGGATCAATTGCAACTCTTTGTAAGACGGGGCCCTGGTCCCCCATATTATACGAATCTTAGTGGTTGATCGTTTTGCTGTTTTCTACAATTGATTGCATCAATTATTGTGCATGATCAGTTAAAGAATCTGCCCAACGATCAATCACTTAGCTTTTTGTTAGAGGCTCCAAGGTCAGTAGGCTCCGTAGAAAGACATTGCACATGTGCCTTGTTAGGATAGCCATGATCATGCCAATGTAATAATACCAAGGGCTTATAAAAACTTGTGTAAAGCATTACATTGCATACTATTATCATTGCCACTAAAAAGAGTATTGCTTAATTTGCAATGACTTGAGCCTTTGAAGACAAAGAGCATTTCATAAGTCGTCAATTCATGAGAAAATGTACAAACATAAACAGATGACCTTGACCCAGTCTTGATGAAAACAATAAAAGCATGGTAGTTATTCTAAAAATTTGACCTAATGTATATTGGGTTAACACACTTTGTATGTCCAGTCAAACATAATGCACAATGTATTTTAGTGAATTCAAAGCACATTTCAAGTATTAAACCTGCCATAAGGGGAATAGAGTAAATTTTTGACCAAATTATGCAAAACAAACTCTCCTTAGTCAGATCTCTCAGAAGTCAAGCATATTTATGTGGTCCCAACTCCCAAAGAGATTTGACTTACGGAAAGGTGAAAGTAATCTGTTGTCTCCAAATGAATTTCTTACCTTTGGTTGTGCAATACCCAAGGCATCAAAAAGTTCTGGATGTTTGACCGGCAGTTCAATGACCTCTTTAATCTCCTTGATCTGTTTGTCTAGACCACCGACCATCTCGTAGGTTGAGTCAGGGACCTTCTCTACCATCATCAAACTGACCAGAGGGTCAACCTAATAGAAAACATTGGTTTCCATGGTTACTTCATCCTGATCAGACAGTTTGCACACTGAATCTGCATTAAAGAATTCCTAAATTCTTACATCATTCAAGCAGGGTGATACATAACTTTTTGGAAATGCTTGCCCAGTCGGGCAAATAGAGTTTTTAATAGTTGGAATATACTTGCCCAAAAGTCTATTTCACTTGCCCGAAAAAATCCTTGAAAAAAAGTTTTACCTCTTCAAAAGAAAGTTTTGCGTTTTTTATAAACCATTGACCTTTTCTCTCTTTTGACATGAGCTTATCTACCTTGTTATTGCATTTATTTTTCTAAAGTGATTTTATCTTGCTTGCCATGACCAAAATTATGGTCAATATCATATCATTTCGACCCTAATTTTGGTCATTCTACTGTGAGAATTTTGCTTTCTATATGGGTTTTGCTTGCCTAATTCGGGCAAGTAGTTTTGGTCTTTACTTCAAAACACTTGCCCGACTCTAACTTTTACTTGCCCCGGGCAATCGGGCAAGTGCTTATGTAGCACCCTGCATTTTAGGAGTAACTAGGAATGTACCTCTTCTTCTAATTTCACCATGTTTGACCCTGATTTGCATTTTTGTGATTAATTAATTAGTAATTCTGAAATACAAAAATACAGGCTTCTTTCATTTAAACAACTGTCGCCAACAGAGAAAAATATTAACATTCCTGTAATCAGTACATAAATTTGAACAATTTGGTTGAATTACCTTATTGGGTAATATTTTGTGTAGTGTGTGGCTATCATTACGTAGTGCTACTCTGCAATTGGGTTGGACGTCGTTGATGTCAATTGATTTGTCAATGTCCACTACAAACTTGCCCTCCGGGTGCACCTGGAAAAATCAATACAAAAGAGAATAAATAAATAACTATAAAGAATTACATCAATGTGTACAAACACAGAATACACTACAAACACACAATATACTACAAAGTAAAAAACTGATATTTCACAAATATATTTTTATACAAACTGAGATACAGTTACAACTTATAGTTCATCTTTAGTAAATAGTGTGAATTACACAATTGTAAAATTGACTGCACATTATCTGAAGCATGAAATTCATCATCTCTAATTTTGAAAAAAAAAAGGTCCAAGACCATCAAAAATGTACCTTTTTAACGGGACACATGTACTGGATTACCGCAGGGCACCAAGGCCAAAGACCACAGACACAAAGTGCACTTTAGGTCTTTAGTCTACGGAACAAATATTTTGAAGGGCATCAAGGTCCTACTGAGGTCATCAAAGGCCAATGCTTTGGGTGGTCTTGGATTAATTCAAGCCCTGTCTCAAATTGGGGGGTGTAGCAAGGAAATATCTGTAGGGACAGTGACTTTCCGTTTCAAAAAATTGCCTTTTCCGTTTCAGAAAATCTCAAATTCCGTTTCAGCACGTCAGAAAACGGAAATTCCGTTTCCCAATAGACTTTGTACACACGGAAAAGTGACAATTCCGTTTCCAAATTAAATAGCAAAATGAACGTTCACTCGCACTAGTCAAACTTTATATCTGCTACTGTACCAACTACACAACAGAATCCATTCTAATCGGATCTATGCGGGTGTAAATATTATTTTTACAAAGACAGTTAGCATGCATACATCCTCACCTCTCACATCATTAGCATTATTTCACGGTGAAATGATTTTTCATCGATAATTTGGGGGGTTTTCTGACATCGTTATCATCAGTCAACGGCTTTTGCCAATCCGCCATCTTGGATTTTAAGACCACGATATCGTGCTGTTACATCTTCAAACGTAGAGGGCAGCAACACACGACCGTGCATAGTTGGAACAATATGTGTACAGTGCAGTGAAGCCCAACCCGGCCGGCGCGGCTGGCCGGGTACGGGCGTGGGGTACTGTACAATCGAGTGTGCTGATGTCGGGTGCAGTCATTATTTGTGAATTGTCATGATTGTAGCGAAGTGAGATCGTGTTTTCTGGGGTTTTGTGGCCATTTAATATACTCATTTTGTTGTGATTTTGGAGTAATTTCTGTTGCTATTCTGTGTATTTTGAGGGAAAATGCGTTTTCCGTGATTTTCCGTTTGAAATGCCACTTTCCGTTTCAAAAAGCATTTTCCGTGAATTCCGTCCGTTTTCCGCGATCGCGGAAAATCACTGTCCCTATATCTGGGATCAATTGCAAATATTCTGTTGCAATTTTACAACTGATAGATCAATGTTAGATGTAGCAAATCAGATTAAACTTCCTGTTTCAAGGAGCAAATTTGCAATTAACTGCTAGGCACATGATTGATTTAGGGAAAAAAACTAGACTTGCAGTTGATCGCAAGTTTCTTGCAACACCCCATCAGTATCATTAAGGCTTCCTAGTATAAAATCTAACCTTCACAAGGACTTTCTTCTTGTCCATAGCCTTGACGACTTCTCCGACATGGGATCCCTGTTCTTGAAGAAGCTGTAACTCCTCCCTCAGCATCCGAACTGTAAAATATATGAAGAGAATAGAAGTCACTTCAAAAGAAAGTTTTGCCAAAAAGAGCAAGAACCACAGAACTGATAAATTAGGTAAACTGAATTAGAGGCCATGATCAAGCCTGCTCCTGATACCATCAATATCCATATATTTTTTATTGTTCGAAATAGACATGTAATGAAATACTCCAAAAATTTGCTATGTCCAATTGATCATGGGCCCGGCAGCCGCTGTGCCGCGCCAGATCGGCGAGGCTCTATCCCTTTAATAGTTGAACGCCAAACAGGGTAGCAGCAACTCCCATCTTTTAACGTATTTTGGTCTGATGCAGCCGGGGTTTGAACCCCCGACCTCCCAGTTGTGAGACGGACACTCTTCCGAGCCAACACACCAGTATAAGCACATAGTGAATCGTGCCAACCAAGCCTGAGTTAATAAAATACAATATTTGTTTGAATTCCGCTTCATTCTCAATGTACAGTAGATTTGATACACGCTGACAATAATATTCCTCTTTTATACATCGGAACAATATACCTAAGTGCTTCTATCATAATTTCAAAGTGTGTGGTTGATATATCTCACCTTTAGCATTGAGTTCATTTCTCTGTGCTTCTAATCTCCTCAGATTTTGTGTCTTGTCTGTCACGACCATCTACATTGCAATGTACAAAATAAAACACAGAACAAAGTTACACAAGAGAAACTCTTCGGCCAATCCTCTTTAATTCTTCTTTCTCTCCTACTTGCTCCTCCTCCTCTTTAAATTTTCATTTCATCCTGTCTGACTTGTCATATCTGCTAATCTTTCAAATTGTCAAAGGGCATTCCATAATCATATGACTGATAGGGGACTTAAAGGACAAGTCCACCCCTACAAAAAGTTGATTGAATAAAAAGAGAAAAATCCAATAAGACCAACACTGAAAACTTCATCAAAATCGGATGTAAAATAGGAAAGTTATGACATTTAAAAGTTTCGCTTAATTTCACAAAATAGTTATATTCACATCCTTGTCAGTATGCTAATGAGGAGACTGAAGACATCACTATTTCTTTTGAATTTTTATGATGTGAAATATGAAATATTCAAATTTTCTCAGTTTTCGTGTGAAACAACGATTAATTCCTCCCTGAACATGTGAAATTAACATTAATTGATACTCTATGATTCAATCAAGTTGGTCCTTATTATCAAATCTGTAAAAAATGAAATATTGTATAATTCAAACAATAAAAAACAAAATAGTGAGTGAGGGACATCATCGACTGTCTCATTTGCATGTCACTGAGTTGTGCATATCACTGTTTTGTGAAAAATAAGCAAGACTTAAAAATGTCATAACTTTCATATTTTACATCGAATTTAGATGAAATTTTCAGCAATGCTTGTCTGATTTTTTTTCTCTATTTATTCAAATCAACATTTTTCTGGGGTGGACTTGACCTTTAACTAAGTGTCTCTGGAAAACACTGTTTCAAGCACCCTAAATGAAAATTTAACAAGGCAATCTATAATTGATAGATCAAGTATCAATGAAATAAAAAGAGAGAAACAAATATACAAAAACATATACTACAGACCAACGATAATCTAACAGAGTAAGGAAACTTTGAAGTAAAAATATAGGTTTTGAATTTGAGTTATGCATGCCACTCGACTGATACTCATTTTTATTCTTCTTCTTCCAGATAATGCTGCTTCAAGGTGTAGATGATAAAAAGTGATTGTGTGCCCAAGTTTTATTAAAAATCTGTACTAGCAAACTGTGCACTTTTTGTTTTATTTTGTTTTACTTTATAAGCTTATACAATGTAGTTTTGGTTTCATGACATTTGCCCAGGCAATAAAAGCTCCATTGTGAATTCCACGCACTAATGGAATCACCAACTTCAACCCCGGATCAAACACTATACCTTATCCGAGAAGACCTAAACCTTACCCTAAACCTAAAACAAAACCCTATTGCAACCATAACCCTATATCTTAGACAAAATAAAGCCCGGAGCAACTGTCACAGTAGTGAATGTCGTGTCACCAAAATTTACCTGCAGTTCCTCAATCTTTGTTATGTAGTACCGCTGAATGCCATCCTTGCGGCCGGACTCCTCTACTTCCATTTTCTAATGAAGGAAAGAATGAGAAAGGGAGACAGGAACAGCATAAACATTAAGGCATTGGCTTTGATCCTTTGGGAAACTGAAAATAAGTTGAGCGCAAGCCCTGGTTGAGTGATATCTCATTCTTAATCTTACGTAAAATCGGTTCTACCAAGGACGAAGACCATTTCACTGGCCCCTGAGTGATACCGAAACCGTTGCACCCCATCCACCACCAGTGGCAGTGCACTATCAATTATCAACATCACCGCCACCTCATGCTCAGTCAGTGGACCCGCTGACCACCAGTGGCAGTGCACCATCAATCATCAACATCACCGCCACCACCTCGTGCTCAGTCAGTGGACCCGCTGGCCAGCGCGCTCTTACTTCATGTACCAGTAGCTGAGTGTCCGGACAGGTCGTGGGTCCAGACGATCAATTTTACTATTCTTAAAAAGTCATCGACATTGCCAATTTACAAGCAAAGTAAAGACAAATCGAAGATTCATCAATTTTTAGTACAAAATGTTAGGAAATATTATAGAAAACAAAATAGAAGATGATAACTTCCATTGAATTCATATTTTTAGTGTAGTCCATAGAAAAAAAGAAGGCTTCAAAAATAAAGTGTCCGGACACCCAAATCCCCCCCCCCCCCCATCCCACTAGTACTACACTACACAGTCTACAGTCCGAGCTACCGAGATTCACGTCTGTACAACTATGACTGAGTTGATTTCTCAAAGAAGCTAGAGAAGAACTTGGCCCCTAGAACTCGCAAAAATCACCCTCAAACACATATAAAGTTACAAATTAGTATTTCAAAATCACTAAACTTTCATCAAACATCTTACAATTTCATCAACAACTTCAATCTACCCTAAGTTAAGAAAACAAAGCTTGCTTATAAATTACCTCCACGACCATGATTAAACAATTTTTTCACTTCACACTATAAAACTTGAAACGTAGAGGGATATCTTGCCTTGCTCGCGCGCGCAGTACGCTCTAGTACTTTTCATTTATAGTTCAGTGACCCTGGCCCCCCAAAAAAGTTAGATAGCAGAATAAAAAAGATAAAAGTGCATCTTCCAGAACTAAATAAAACCCTTGCTTTATTCAAACATCTTTTTAATGTGATTAAAATACCAACGATATTAAAGGGAAAGTTCACTGCAAGGAATTCAAGAAAAAAAATACTAAAGGTTTGAGAAAAATCCATTAGAGATTATAAGAAATTTATTACACAAGGCTATTTTTTAAATTATTATTGACGTCATATAAGAGCAATTACCCTATATGAAGAGCTCAGTTGTAAAAGGGTTTAGGTCCATTTGTCATCAAATTTGATTTTCCCCTCTTTTTTGGGGGTCTCAATGTATAAGATGATATCCAAGAAAATTTGAACTTCCCATTAAAAAGTGAACAAAAGAAATATCACTTTTCTTATTAAAAGGGGTTAGGTCCATTCAGTTGCAAAAGGGGTAAGGTCCAAATAGAATTTTTTTGGAAAAGAATATTTCAAAAAATATGAAGACAGGTAGATCGGATTTCTTTTATACCCAATTTTATGTTCACATGGTACCGGACATGGTATGAAAACTTAGTTTCGTATAAGAATATTGCATTATGGGAAAATAAAAACAAAATGATTTTCTTAGAGTGGACCTATAACCCCTTTTGCAACCAATCTCTTCTGAAGAGCTAATTTGTCAAAAGGGGTTAGGCCCAATTTTCATAAATTTTGATTGTTTTCTGTTTCAAAACCTATAAATGAAGAAAAGTGGCAAAGAGAAATCATTTTTTTTTATTCAAAAGAGATTGGATTCATTTCAGTTTGCTTGCAAAGGGGGTTAGGTCCACAATGATAGTTTTTGAAACAAATATATAGAAAAAATTGAAGACAGGTAGATTTCTTTAATACCCAATTTTATGTTCACATGATAGGGTACAGTATATCGTGACAATTTAGTTTTGCATAAGTTTTAACAAGTTTTTCGAGGGGTTTATTTTTTGGCCCCTAAACAAGTTGTCGCCAATATGACCTCTTGGAAAATGCTTGGGAAAAAACACACCCTAAATACGTACGTTTGACCCCGTGATTGACCATTGACCAGTCTTTCAAAACCATATGCACCCTTTTTCTTGAAACTTTTGTGTTTTTGATACCCTTAATGAGTCCACGCGCGGAACCCGTCTAAAACTGAAAAAAACCACCCCTTTAAACACTTTTTTTGGTTATGCATGTGTGCAGCAATGCATTGACTGCCCACCCCCCCCCCCCCCAAGGAATACCCGGTCCTCAAGAACTTTAAGATACTAAAAGACTGAGCATTTAGTATACTAGCCGATTGATCCCCAACCCAGCCCGCCCCACACATCCCCCATCAAGAAAAAAGGGCTACATGTATACAACAACATAGGGCCCATAACAGTGGTGTAGCTAGGATTTTTTTCTTGGGGGGGCACTGGGGGGTCCTTGCTTTTTCAGGGGGGGGGGGCACCGGCCAGTTTTTGACATTCCGACCTAAAAAATGGTAATTCCAAGCACTTTTTGTATTAATAAATCGGATAGGTTTGTAACGAACTGGTTGAAAGCCCATCTCTCAATTGTTTCAAACGCAAGCTTAAGTTATACCTCTTGGAGAGGTACAATGATGGATCGAACTGATGACTGCAATAAATCTTGTCTATTCTTTCTTTCTTATACTCTTTATATCCCTTGACCCCCCCCCCCCCCCGTCTTTTTGGTCGTTTTCCATTTTCTTTTTATTTTGCTATTTTTATTTCTATTCTTTTTCTTTCTATTTCATCATTTTCTGGTAACTTGATGCCTTTCGATATATTTTGTGTAAAACAATCTATGTAATAAATATGTATTCCGTTTCCACATTTGTTCGCTCAAAGTAACAACTTATATTTTTTCCCCATTGGGAGCCTAATTTTCTACAAGCTCTGCTTTTTATTTAGGCTCCTCACTTTTTTACATTTTGTAGTGTACCTTATGCTTAAAAACTTAGCGGCTAGATACTTAATTTTATCATTGATACACTATGTTTATGACCACATTTGTTACGTATATTATGATATTTGTTTTAAAAGTGGAATTAAAAAAAAGAAAAATGAATAAACTAAACAATTGATGCGAGCGCGAAGCGCGAGAGGAAGAAAATAATTTTAGACCTAAAAGCAAAACACACTATTCATATTTTGTAAATCATTAATAGGATATAATTAAGTGGGTATCCTTAATTATGCGATCGTGAAGCGTGAGCAGACAATGATTGATATTCTAGGTGAATTTAAGTCCCGGGGGCCACTTCCATTCACGAGTGGATACCATGCGCGACCATGGGGTCTCGAAAAGCACCCTAAACACGTAATTTCCATATTCTGAAAATGCACCCCTTAACAAGTATTGGCGTGTGAAACCCTACCCTTAACAAGTACTGGAAACAAAACGATACTCTTGGCAAATATTCCCTGAAATGAACCCCTAAACAAGTACAGGAATGTTTTATTGTTACGGGTCCTTTGGTTGTCGGCTTTACCTTATTTGGTTTAGTACGACCCCACCTTCTACACCTCGCGCAAATAGGACTCTAAACACGTAGTGTTGGGGCAAAAGGGACATCCTTTATAAAACATTTTAATTTTGTTTTATCATCCCCGCAAATTCGACCTTAAACACGTAATTTTCCTAGCGAAATAGATACCCTTTTTTCATTATTTTTGTGTTTTTGACACCCTTTTCACGTTACGTACGTAACGTGCCCTATCGTGAAAAGGACATCCTTTTTACGTGTTTTTTTTTGGTCGCGCATGGTATCCACTCGTCAATGTAAGTGGCCCCCCCCCCCGGGATTTAAGTACATTTTGAATATGCAAGCTATCGCGCATATTTTAGATTTAGACCTCGAATCTGGGCATTCTGAATACATTTGTTTAATGGAACATTATTGAATACATGCACGTAGACAATATGAACTTGGCAAATCAAACAATGTGACAACGCAGCGTGAGCTTAAAATGCTTGATATGTAGACCATACAACGGACATTTTACAGAGCACTTAAATTTGTAAATGAAAAAATAATGAAAGCTCGATATCCGAGCTAAAATATGATTGACTTCAAAACTTGCTCCGGCCATATCAGCCTATTGAGCAAGATACGAATCTCATCGAACAGGCACTTCTGGCGCGAAGCGCAAGCAAAAATTTATGTAGTAACATGAGAGATTTTTTTTTGCAAGTCTTCCCTCACATTATTTCATTCACTCGTCTTCCTCCTCTTATTTTTCTCTTCTTTTTTTCTTCTGTCTTTCTTCTTCCTTTCCTTTTCTTCTTTCTCCCTTTTTTTGGTCTGCCAATTTTTTTCTGGGGGGGCACCTGGGGGGGGGGGGGGGCACACCAAATCTCAGGGGGGGGCACGTGCCCCCCCCAGGCCCCCGTAGCTACGCCACTGGCCACTGGCCAATAACTGACGGACGGCTGATTGGGTGAAGCAAGATTGCAAAATTAAAACGACCAAATGTGATCTTTTTTTTAATCATGTAGAGGTGAATTAGGTCTTGGAGGGTGGCCCAAACCTACCTGTATTTAGCAATTTTCTGCATTCTTTCTTTCTTTCCCTCTCTCTCCCTCTGTTTTAAAAATCCTATTAGGCTATCCTGAGTGGATCGGAGGTCGTCCGATGGCCCCCCTCGTGCCAAAGAGTAATTTCGCTGTGTCCCAAATTGGACTTGCTGGTACCAGTATAATTATTTATTGCCGGTAGGTATCGCACGTACGCCGGCGCGCCCGGGCTTCCTTGGCGAAGATGATCGATCCCGCACGGTGTCAACAGAGTTCACGGGCTGGAGCGCATCAGCGAACTTCATTAAGTTGCAACGCAAACAAAATAGGATTCAGTAAAACAGACATCGACAGAAAACGTCGTTCCACAAGGTTTTAAGTCAATTTTACGATCGATGTGAACGATAAGTAATTCAAGATGGTGATGAGAAAGTGTTTTAGAATTATAGTGGGTCGTTCACGGCCAATATTCCCAATTGCAATGGGAATTTGTCTGGGAATCACGCTGAGTCTTCTTTGCTCTCCTCTGTTGGAAAGCAATTGCGGTTTGGAAAACTTGGTTGCTGTCAGAACTGGACGTAAAACACACACCATATTCTACGGAACTGACGAAAATGGAAACATGTTAAGTGAAGATGATTTTGAACCAGTCCTTCGTGTGGAGGAAAATCCACCGGACAGAGTCATTGAGAAAAGGCGTGTTGTCCGAACGCGTTTCATTGCGACGGAACTGGGAATGAAAGAAAAATTGTTTGTTGGAGTTGTGGTCTCCCGTGGTGAGATACATTCGGAATCTATGACAGTTGGCATCAATAAAACTCTTTCACATTTTGTGAACAAAATCGTTTTTTTTACGCGCACTAGGCCAGACCCCATGCCAGCGGGAATGAGTGTCGTCACTTTCGAAGGAGACCAGGCCGTCATGCGAACATTTCAGATTTGGAAGTACATTTACGATCATTACGGAAACGATTACGATTGGTTCTTTTTGATGCAAGATGACACTTACGTCTTTGGAGAAACTCTTTATGATTTTGTAAATCATATCAGTATCGGCAGAGATATTTACATGGGAATGCCAACTCACGAAGAAGATATGGAAGTTACTTATTGTCATAAAGAATCAGGTAGAAATATCTGTAGAGATGGAATAATATCTGTAAAACTATTAGACTGGAGGCATTTGGAGACTGAATCACTAATTCTAACCAAAGAATACCAAGTAAAAGCTCCCTAGATGCCTCGAGCCAGTAGTCATACTCATATTCCTAGCTCTGTCAGTTACTATACTGTTAATTTAATTCTAAAATGCATTTTAGAATTAAATTAACAGTATGTTGGTACCATCCATCCTTACCATCCTTATTGTCATGAAGAATCAGGTAGAAATATCTGTAACAAGTTAGAGATGGAACTGGAAGATCTGTTCTGTAATTAGATTGGAGGCATTTGGAGACTACATGTATGAATCATAAATTCTAACCAAAGAATACCAAGTGATAGCTCTCCAGATGCCTTGAGCTGGTAGTCATTGCTCTGTCAGTTGCTGACTAGCTGCTTAGTTCTAAAATTTTGGTGCCGTCAGTCATTCCATCCTTATTGTCATAAAGAATCGGGTAGAATTTCTACCTGAGTCTTTATGACAATAAGGATGGTAATGATGGAAAAGGAAGATCTGTTCTGTAAAACTATTAGACTGGATGCATTTGGAGACTACATGTATGAATCACTAATTCTAACCAAAGAATACCAAGTGAGAGCTCTCCAGGTGTCTCGAGCGGGTAGACATATTCCTCTGTCAGTTGCTGTTAATTAAATCCTAAAATGTTGGTACCATCTGTAGCCCAGACTCCCATGTAGTATATTAAAAAATGATGATCAACATGTAAATTGTGGATGTTCTATATATCAGGGGTGTGAGAGTTCTGATTTTTAGCCGATTTCCAGATTTTTTCGTTATGATTTTCAGCTTATTTCTGGCTTTCCTATTTACAAATAGTATGGGAGCTCTTTCTATTTCAGATGTTTTCAACACTCTTCAGCTTTTTTTCAGATCTTTTTATTTGTGACCACACACTCCCCTGATAAATAACACTTGCACAAAAAACTCAGTTATTGAAGCATGTCATAAAATATGACAGGAGACAGAGAGTGAGATCAAATTAGACATTATGCCTTTACCTGCAACATGTTCTCGTATAATGAAAAATAAGGAATGAAAAGATACAATTTTGATCAAACTTTCTGATTTTCCCAAGATCCAGCTTATCTGAAATTATAGATCCATTGAGGTGAAAATTTTTCAAGTTTATTTTTCAATTCCACAAAAAGAACAAAAACAATTTTCCTTAGTTGATTGACTAGCTTTGCTTTCTAATCTATATTGCTGAAATTAAAATGTAATTTAAATTCATTGTCTCTTTTCTTCCACCCACCCTCCTCTGCTACCCATCAACTAAATCTCAGGATACTTGATTTCGAAGAATCTTTTGATGAAGGTCGGTGACCACTGGGAGGAGTGTATGCAGAAAGCTTGGAGCAGTCTACCTGCCCTGGAAGTGGCTCGATGCATCAAGGAGCACAGCGGAGCTCACTGCGTTGACAACTACGAGGTAGGCCTATGGCCCCTGCGTCTTGAACTCTCCCCATTTGTGTTACACCAACCCAATGTAATAATAGCATGCCTCTTCAAATGAAAATGGTCATATATTGGCTTTAAAAGTATCCTATTCACACAATTACAAAAGTATACTTTTTCTGAAAGAGAATTTCATGTGAATTTCAAAAATGTGAAAGAAGTGTGCATCCTCACACTGCCTTTTACTTAAATCAATCATGGCATGTTTTTTTTGTAAACGTAGTATTAGTATAATCAGTCAATATTTTCCTTAAATGCGTTTTTGTTTTTTAACACACAGGGAACCACCTTCAAGGCACTCAACTTCCAGGACAAGGTCTTGACTCCCAAGGACATGAAAGATAAGAAACTGAAAGAAGCTCTCACTGTGTACCACGTAATGGATCAGCGCATCATCTACAAGCTACACAAGTACTTTACTGAGATATCTGTGAATCGTTCGTATGCAGAGATAGCTCGCCTGCAGCGTGACATCGAAGTGACAAGCCAGTACGCACCAGGAGGAAAGGCGAGTATCACCTGGCCGGTCGGTAGACAACCCCCCTTCAAAGCCCAGTCAAGGTTTGATGTCTTTGGTTGGGAGTATTTCACCATGACACACATCTATGGTATTACCGATATAGAGTCAAAGGTGCCTCTCACTGGAGCCCATAAGCAGGACATTGATGAGATTGTTACAACGGCTATGGGGCGTCTGAATGACAAGTATGAGAAGGCGTTCACATTAGGTCGGTTGGTGAATGGATACAGGCGATTTGATCCTACAAGGGGGATGGAGTACACATTGGATCTGGAACTCAAGATGACGGCACAGAAGAAGACCATTCAGAAACGGGTCCATCTTCTGAGGCCGTTGAACAAGGTCGAGATCCTTCCAATGCCATACGTCACAGAATACACCCAGGTCACTATCATTATTCCTGTTGTTGCCAGCAAGCAAGATCAGGTCAAGACCTTCCTTGATGTCTACACCAAGGTGTGTTTGGAATCCAAGGAAAAGGTCGCGCTCATGCTCATCTTCATTTATAACCCGGTCCAAGCACGCTCAATGGCTACTGATGATATCTTTGGCGTTGTCAAAGGCCACGTTTCATACCTTGAGAGGAAATACACAGGTGCTCACATTTCCTGGTTGAGTGTGAAGACAACCATGCCATCTTTGATAGCTCTCATGGATGTCATCTCCACCAAGTTTGCTTCAGATACCTTGTTCTTTGTCACCAACGTCCACCTCGAGATCAATAATGACTTCTTGAACCGCGTCCGTATGAATACCATCACCGGCTGGCAAGCATTCTTTCCAATCCCATTCGCTCAGTTTGACCCAGAGATCATCTACGCAGACTCTCCCAACCCAGGTACCATCGATATCAGCAAGCAGGTTGGCCGTTTCGATGACAGTTCGTACGAGCACGCAGCCTTCTACAACTCGGACTACAAGACGGCGCGTAAGCTGTGGGATGAAAAGCATCCAGGTGTTGGGACTGACCACATCCAATCTGATGAGGATTTGTTCGACATGTTCTTGAACTGTAAGCTTCATGTCTTTAGAGCTGTAGATCCAGCCATGAAGCAACACTATCAGAAAAGAGTATGCAGACCAACGCTTACAGAAGATCGCTATCACCGGTGCCTTGCCAGCAGGGCTGAAGGGCTGGCATCAAGATCGCAGCTTGCTGTTCAGATATTCCAGCAACAACAGCAACTGAAGCAGCAGCAACGGTTGTGAAAAAATATGTACAAATCAAGGACACTATCAAGATGCAATATTTAATGTTTCATAATTGTAAATAAGAGATTGATATGTTTTCAACTCACTATTAGCAACAAAAAAATTGTAATACGATTGATGTTTAATTCAATTGAAATCACTTGAAAATAGTAGAATTTGATTGGTTTATTTCATAGCCTCTCTGTAGTTGGACTAAAATAGCAGGGTGCTACATAAGCACTTGCCCGATTGCCCGAGGCAAGTAATAGAGTCGGGCAAGTGTTTTGAAGTAAAAGACCAAAAATACTTGCTCGAATTGGGCAAGCAAAATTCTTACGGTAGAATTACCAAAATGATATGATATTGACCCTAATTTTGGTCATGGCAGGTAGATCAGTTCATGTCAAAAGAGAGTAAAAGGTCAATTTATAAAACTGCAAATCTTTCTATTGAAGAGGTAAACCTTTTTTTTTAAAGGATTGTTTCGGGCAAGTGAAATAGATTTTGGGGCAAGTACATTCCAACTATTTGAAAATTTACTTGCCCGACTGGGCAAGTGCTTGTACAGTAGCACCCTGTAATAGTGCACCAGATTACTTGTTTCTTTGAAGAAAGAAGTTATAAGAGATTGTTTCCATCAGACATATCAATGCAATGGACAGTTAGAGTGTTTAGTGTTGTGTGATACATGTGCATTTCAAAGTGAATTGAGGCTCAATACATGTAGATGAGACATATTATTGATAAACAAAGCTACATGTACATGTGTTGCTCAAACTACCATAATATGTCTTGTACAGTATAACAACACAAATTAATGACTATGAAATATTAAAAGTACTTTAAGAATATCACACTATCAATTTTTTTTTTCAGTTCTGAGTGATTTACCTTAAATACACTTGAAATTAAAAAGAAATTCTGAATGGGCAGTGTGTACCTGAAAGTAATTGTCTTAGATTAAATTAGTTCAGAATGTATGATCAGGAAAAAAAAGATTACATGAATGCAAATCATTTGTGTGAATGTATCAACTCTTCTCATGTAATGTCTGAAGGTGTAAGACTGTAAATCAGGCTTTTATAAATTTTCAAACCTATTTAATAACAATAATTAACAATATCCTTATTGATATTTAAGGCAAGATAAGGAACTTAAGGAAGTAAGCTTAATAGTACGGACCAAATATAAAAAAGAATTTTGTGTGTGCTATGTATGTTGCAGGAAGTAAATTTGGCTGAATATCTATTTTTCAATGCATTTGGCACTGCAAGTGCACTGTTGATGGATCAGAATCAAAATGCTCCTCAAACTTTAAACTCTAAACTTGTTGTGATAAGTCTAAAAAAAAATGGTTACAGTAGTAGACTGTGCTTAAGTCGCCTTTTGGAAGTTGAATAACTACCTAAGTGAGTCAAAGTATCTTAGTCATACCAGGCTCCCGTAACACAAAGGTTAGCGATTAATTGTACCTTTGATTTTTATGCTTGATTGTGCATTGTAGTTGATGCAATTAAATAAAAATATAGGCAAACATGTGTTACTTATGTAAAGTTACGTCCTGGTTTCCCGTTTCATAAAGACTTGATCTGATAATTACTGCACAATTTTGTAATTTTTTTATACTTAACAAATTCACTCTCAATCAAATGGAAGGATTTCAGTAGCTATAAATTGTTATTGCCAATTTGTTATAACAACATGAAACAGGCTCTTTATGTTAATTCAAGAGCTAGCCTCAATGTTTGTGGTTTTTTTCTACAGTGTACAATGAGGCTCTCTTTCTTTGCTGCTTCCTCGGAAACTCAAATACCTTGCTTTCTCACCTTTTATTTATTAACACATCCATTATCTGAAAACTATTCACATTATGATGTGTTGTTTTTTTACTATGATGAGTATTGTGTGTTTGTAAACAAATTTTTGGCATTACTCCTGTGTTTAAGATCGCATGCTTGATCTGAAATGAAAAACATAAGTCAGAAAAAAATTGGAACCAGTGGCATTCAAACCTGTCATCTATTGCTTGCCGGTCAGCGATGTAACCACCAAGCTATTCTGGTTCACGGGCAAGTCGCGATTAACTGGAATTCAAATACCCTTGATCCTCTCCTTTCTGACTCATTATGCAAATGCAGTCCACCGTGGACAATAGATAGTAGATAAAGAGGTTTTAATAATTTAAGAAATTATAATTTGTAAACAAATTTTTGGCATTACTCCCATGTGTTTAAGATCGCATGCTCGATCTGAAATTATCATTTCACGTCGAGCATGCGAGCTTAAACACAAAGAAGACAAAAATTTCTGATCGAGCATGTGATCTTAAACACAGGAGCAATGCCAATTTTTTTTTACAAATTATAATTTCTCTGATTAAAGCCTCATTATTTACTGAGTATTGCATGTGTTGTGTGTATTTAACTTTCGACAGACCCTTTGCAGTCATCATGCAGCCATTTAGAAGCCAAAACCATTACACGTACCTTACTGGTGGTGATCAGCAGCTGGCGCGTCTCTGACACTCCATTTACACATTTTCATATATCCTCTGAAGGAGGGTGCTATAATATGCATATGGTCTGTTGTATGGCCGTATGCTACCAAATATCAACTTGCTGTAATATATGAGGCAATTATCATGTCAGTCTATTACATTCAATCAGAAAAGGAATATAGGTAGTTGATTTTGCATTTTCTATATTTTTGTAGAATTCAATCAGAGGCTTAGATCTTCTGATGTTTTATACCCAAACCTTTCATTACAACTCTTCATGTAATCATTGCAAGGCTCGACATTAGCGGTGGCCCGGTGGCCCGGGGCCACCAAAAATTCATCTCGGGCAACCATTATTGAAAAAATGTTAAGTTTTGGTGGCCCGAATCGGGCAACCAATAATTTTCAAAGTAGCGCAATTTTTCTCCCGATTTTGCATGCATTTATCAACTTTCTACAGTTCAAATTGCAAGTCAATTCGTCATGCGCCTTTTTTGTTAATCTACACACAAATACACACACACAAAGATTGCACAGTCATGACAGTATGTAGGCCTATGTCTGGCTGAGCTTTGCATGCGTGAAACCAGTGCAGCTGGCTGTGCGCTAGCAGACTATTCAGACTCAGGGAGCTGCGATGCAAAATGTTACTGCTAAGAAATCTTCCCCAGAACTTTGAAAATCTACGTCAAAGTCACATTTTACACCAATGAAATGCCCTTCTACAGTCCATATTACTGAAACCTGATAATTTGCAAGCATTAAAAGGAGGAATTATGACCTCTCTTTTGACTCAAAAAGACCGATTTCCAAATGCATTAATACACATAGGTGAGTACATCACAGTCCCACATGTGCATTTGTATGTATGTTGATATTTGGTTTATTTTCGAAGCTGTCTTGAATAGACAGCTTCTTTCTTTCTTGTTTATAAATGACTTCTTAAACCACTCTTAAGGAAGTAAATACTTTGGGAAGGCATTTTATTGATATGAAATGTGAATTTTTCCATCATTTTGTCAAATATAGGGAAGGAATTTTCTCACTGTTTTTTCCAGATAACTTGCCGTTTTCTTATTTTTTTCTGTCATTTTTTTTTTAGTGATAAAACCATTTATACCCCTTCCCATTGAATATGCCTGATTAAAGAACATGTTTCTACTGAATAATAATAATTTCCCCCATTTTTTCTGATAATTTTGTCTTATTCATTTTTCTTACATTTTCTTTTGTTTTTTTTTTCTCAATTTTTTTTTCTTTTTTTTTTTTCTTCATTTTTTATTTGTATATTTCACTTATTCATTTTTACAATTTTTTTTTCAATATACTATTCTAAAAATTATTTTTATTTCCCCCTTTTATACATTGTTCTAATTCTGCAGCATATTTTCTGTGATTTTCTCCTGCTATAATATGCTGGAAAAGAGAAAATAAACTGGATTTGGGGCCTGCATAATCTAGGTTTTACGATCAAAAAGGAAGGAAAAATCATTGTTTTGTAAATCAATCTGAGTTTGCTTTATGCACTATTTATTTACTTTACCATTATGAGTGTGTGTCTATATGGAGATTAAAAGTCCACACATCCTGGGAGCAATACAATTCTTTTATTCTCTTTCAATCATTTCATATTCACAATGATAGAACAATTTATATATTACCACAAAATAAGCAAAGTAAAATAACAGCAAGCACGATTTACATACAAGATGTACAAAGAATAGTGGTACGTGGTAGTGACTGCAGAATATTTCAGTTTGTTTTATTCATTTTTAATTAATGTTTTTCTTTATATTTTTCGGGCCACCAAACTTTACTAATGGGCCACCAAAAAAAATTATTTGAAGGTTTTGGTGGCCCGAACGGGCCACCACCAAAAAAAGTTAATGTGGAGCCTTGAATCATTGTGACTCATTATTTTACTACATGTATATAGTATTAGATGATTCAATTGTTTGTGAATGGAATTGTAATAAAAATATGAAATGGAAATGATTTTAACAATTTTCAGGAGCTTCATTCGAGCGTTGTCACCCCCCCCTCCAGCTCCATAGTGCTAAGTGTAGATTAGGCAAATTTCCCCTTCCCTGTTAAAGGGGTACTCCAGGCTGAAGATAATATGATTTGAACAGATAAAGAAAAATCAGGCAAACAAAACAACTTAAAATTTGATCAAAATCGGGCATGGAATAACAAAGTTATGACCGTTTAAAGATTTGCTTGATTTCGGTGAAACGGTTCTATGCATGTCTTCATGAATATTCAATTAGCAAAGACTTTAGCCCCTTGAAACAATCCAGTTGCTCCCTACATGCACCCGGCCACCATGGCAAGCCATTGATGTTATAATTCTTCTTCGTGAAGGCATGTTTTTGAGTGATTTCAGGTTTAGTGTTAACCTTTTGGTGTTGGTGTTGCCTATTAGAGTAGTCTGCGATCACAGACTCAAATAAAAAAAACCTTTTTAACATATATACCATGGCTAGATTTAAGAGACAATTTAATCTTTGTGTTGAATGAGAAGTAGTAAAAAAACGTGTATGAATCTAGTCTTCTACATCAGACTTTGCATTATTCCCTATGCAACAACCTTTCAAGGGTTTGTGCTTAATTGGGACTAGTTTAAGGCCAATTTAAGCCACCTTCATGACCATGTATTCCACCAGGTCGAGCTGCCCTTTTTTTTAGCTGGGGAAGGCAATCAGTTGTGCCATGATCAAACACCAACACTGATATTCAAATTGCTCATCTTTTAACGAAAAGAGAAAGATGTTAAATTCACTAATGTATTCATGACTTTTTTTCATATAAAAAGTTTGATGATCATGGCATGTAAGATGAAAAGGAAGAGGCCGGGGGAAGAGGGGAGAAAGAGATGGAGTGTCAAGACAAAAGCAGATGGAGCGAGGAAATATATATGAAAGGGTGGAATAGTAAACATGGGAAAATCAAAAGTGAGACGAGAGAGAGCTAGGGGGGGGGGGAGCTAATTAAGGGAGGGGGAACAGATAGGCCTATATATAGGGAGCCGTGATCATGAGTTAAGAGTGTATGAATTGAGGATGGTCTGCTTGCTATGCATATAACAAGTGACTGTTATTGATTGTATTTATTCCTACCAGCCAGTCTGCTCTGTGCAATAAAACAAAAATATAAATGAGGGTCCCGATTCGTTATGCATGACATTTTTTTGTAATCTTTTACTTGAAATTGCTCTGAAAAATTGACCATTTTATATAAAACGTATAATTTTTGGATAGATTTTGACATGCGCCTTTTCATTCCTTTACCCCCTTTTCAGTGGTCCATCGTAAGACAGGGGTAAATCAAATAATATATTTTCTGTTATTATATCTCTATCCCACACCTCCAAAGTAAATATCAGAGCAAAGAAAAACTTATTGTCACTCCACTGCACCCATGCACTCGCTGAAATTCGTTGACTGCACCCCCCCCCCCAATCGTGATGGATTCAATGAAAACAAAAACGTTACAAGATTTTGTAGATAGAGTAAAAACTAACAACCTTAATAAAAATTTCTAATCACTAGACATAATATATTATTTAATAATGAATTATTAAAATAATTTTTTTACAGATTTTTGTAACTGTAGCGGCTATAATGTTTTTGCCAAATAATTTATTTAAATATACATAATGTGAAAGAGCCTGTTAGAATAGTTAGATTTGACTAGCTCTATACATTGGTTGTGTTGATCGAAGGAATGCACGCGCGGAACTCATCACCATCTCATTTTCTGAAGGACTTTCTATCTCAGGGAGACATTGAAAACGATATGGAGCGTATGTAGTTGAAATATTAATGCTTCAATATTGGTAAGAACCGACGCCAAGATTGAGATGATACGTAGAACTGTTTATTCTTACGGGGTTTATTGGCACGAATACTGAGCAGTGCAGTGCGGCGCAAGCCCGTGCCCGTGTTGTGTGTATTTGGACGCGGCCAGCGGCTACAGTGTGGAGATGCAACCGGCGCTAATGCAGTTATTTCGCACCGGACTAGCCTGGAGGAGTCTGGGAGTAAAAATCATAGTACTATCGACTTATCGTACCTTTATTCCCTAACACCTGGCGTTGGGATCTATAGGGTCCCACACACCGAAGGAAAAGGCAACTATACAAATGCACCAAACTGCTAGTTATGTCAATGAATCTCAGCTTAACACTTCTGATTTCTGTACATGGGTAAAAATATTGGGGTAATCCTCTGTTTTAGGGGTCCAAATTATTTTAGGTTGCTAACTTCAGGCAAAAGTCACAAATGCACTTACAATGAGAATAAGTCGTCCGCAAGCTACAAGGCCGTGAACGTACGAGCGCGCTCGATCGCCTATCGGCCTGGCTGGTCAATTGACTGCTCTCCCGGGGAGTCAAGGCGAAAGGTGGGGGGGGGGGTCCAATAGATACATATATATTGCTATATATCACCTCCTCTGTTTGAGGGGATTTTATTAAGTGTGGCATTGGGGGGTACATTTTAGGGCATAATGATGACATTGGTAGCAAGGAGAAGGGGTGGTGGCAAGAGGGGATGAACTGCTCCATTATTAAGGGGCGCAGGCACAAGGGGGGGGTACAATAGATACATATATATTGCTATATATCACCTCCTCTGTTTGAGGGGATTGTGCCTTGTGCCTAGTCTTGAGGACGCAATGATGATGATTTTTTTAGATACCGGTATGTCATATATTTCTTCATCATTGACGTCTTGACACTCTCCATAGTGCCTTCAGCGAACGACCAAAACAAAGATGGATTCCCCCCAAAATCCATCCTTTTAAACCGAAGTGAAGAGCATTCATTCAATTTTATTAATTCTTACACCTTCCTACGCCTAATGCGTAGGAAGGTTTTAAATATTACTATTTAAAAATGTAAAAAAATGAAGATTTCTTACCTAACTGATGCCGCGTAGACCCCTCGTTCAACATGTAAACAACGGAAATACAATAGCGTCGACCCTTGAACCGCTTATGTATGACGTACTTCCTGAAAGCAATGCCGTCTCAACGAACAATTTAGAGATAAAAAATCTTATTTAACAAATATTAAAATTTATTTCGTGATCATAAATAATTTTAAGGGTCCGACATGACCAGTAATAAAAACCATTGTTGGGCCAAAAGGCAATAACTTTTCCAGAAATGATCAAATTCACTGCAAACCATTCCCCCCCCCCCGATAAATTATGTGATTCACACACAGAATACACACAGAATGAATCGCACGTAATTGCTACTAGAGCAGATACAGTGTACATACATGTATGTAGCTAGCCAGCCACACAACTCACGTGGTAAATTCTTTACTGGCTGCGCGAACGAAGCCTGGCTAAACTCTGGCAGAAATCTCTCACAGAACTGTCAAAATTTGCGGTTCATACTCATGATAGGCTCTTATAATGTCCATATTTCCTAAAAATTGGAGTAACTCTGTCATTTGTAAGCAGTAAAAGGATAAATTTTCACTTTTGTTTGGTTCAAACATATCGGGTTTCGGGTGATATCGTCTGAATACAAGTTAGCCCCACATATGCATTTATGTGTGTGTTGATACACTTGGTTTCTGACTTTCTTTCGTAGCTGTTTTAATTGAGCCAAAAAGAAATTGATAAATTATTTATGATGATAGTTTTAGCTTTCTTCCTCTGTTTTCTTCCTATCTTTCTTTCCTTCTTTCATTTCAATCTTTCTTTGTTTCTTCCCTAATTTTTTTTACTATCTTTCTTTTTTATTTTCCCTTTTTTCTTTAATTCGTTCTTTCATTCTTTCTATCCTTTTAAAAATATTTTTCTCTATTTACTTTTTTCTCTCTCTCTCTCTCTCTCTTTCTTTCTTTCTTTCATTCTTTCTTTCTTCCTTCCTTCCTTCCTTTTTGATATTTTTCTTTCTTTAATTCTTGAGTCCATCCATCCTATATTCATCTCTTCTTCCTTTCTTTCCTTTCTTTTACCCTTTTCTTTCCTTCATTCTTCGTTCTTTGTTTCTTTCTTCCTTCCACCCATCATTTATTTACCTTTTTTATTTCTTTTCTTTGTCTCTCAGTCTTTCTTTTTTTTCTTCCTTTCATCTATTCTTTTACCTTTTCTTTTTTTATATTGCTTGCGTATTTCCTTCCTTCCCTTTATTTATTTCTTTCCTTCTATCTATCATTTTACCTTTCCTTTATTTCTTCCTTAATTCCTTTCTTCCTTCTTTCAATCCTTCCTTCCTCTCCTTTCTTTTGTCCTTTCCATCTCTCCTTTAACCCTTTCTTTTTTATTGCTTCTTCTTTCTTTCCTTTACTACTTTCTGGATTTGTTCTTTCTTTCTGTATTGCTTGCTTCATTTCTTTTTTCTTTTCTTTCTTTCTTTCTTTCTTTCTTATTTTTGTTCCTTCTTTATTGCTTCCTTTCCTTCTTTAGTTCTTTCTTTTTCCTTCCTTCACATCTATCCTTTCTTTACCTTTTCTTTTTTTTTACTTCCTTCCTTTTTTTTTCTTTCTTTTTCTCCCTTTCCTTCATTCCTTCCTTTCTCTTATTTTTTTCTTTCTTGTCCTTCCTTTCTTTCCTTATTCGTTTCTGTCTTGATTTCTTTTTGTCCTTCATTCCTTCATTTCATGGGGGGGGGGTAACGAAAGGCTAGACAAATAAACTTGCACATTTTTTTAATGTTTTCTTTATTTTTTGGGACCAGTAGATTTTAGGTTCGGACCAGTAAAAATTTGAAAAACTGGGTATCTACTGGTCCGACATGAATAGGTTGGACCAGTAGAAAAAATGGGTTAGTGTGGAGCCCTGACTTATGGTTAAAAAACATCGCAGAAATGCGATGAAGAAAGAAAAGTAGAAGAGAGTTTACTCACATTTGTTGACATCGCCTTCTTTGATCCATTGTTAATGCAACCTAGTTACGTGACGCGTATAGAGGGCGGCAAAATCATGAGCGGTGCTAGATTAAAAAGTGCTAAAATGTCCTGCTTCAACCACTGAACTGAAAATACGTATTTCTAGTTCAGTGGTTGCCACAGGCAAATCTTTTGGTTTCTAACTTCATGCTTCAGTCTGTAGAAAAATTACGGTGAAACCTAGCAAAGGCAAAGCAATGTCTGATTGAGAATTTGAACAATAACGTCAAGATTTGAGCTGAAATACAGCTGTTCCAGATCGCGATATTTGGGAAAGCCAATGGGCGTACATGTATTGTTTGATCTCAAATGGCGAAATGTGACTGAAAAGGACTGAGAGACTTGCCATGACAAATGTAAACAAGTTCCAGGGAAATTTTCTCAGTGAAGCGAAGTCGGCCGATGTGAAACTGCATTAGCGCTGAGCATGCCAAGTAATCTGCTCAAACGAGTCAAAGTCTGCCATGTAATGCTTCTAAAAAAAATTTTTTTTCTCACATACTGTGTGACTAAATGAATTTTGCATAATGTTGTTTGTTGAAATAGATCTATATTGTCTATTTTAATTGCAATGTTAATGTCTCAGATTGATTAGACTCAAACGTTAGTCTGTAGCTGTCTAGATATTCAGTGACTAGTGTTAGTCTTTAGATCTATTTTCAACTTCCATCTCAATTTAAATCCTGATTATGCAATTTGGTGGATTTTAGTGGTGATTTGATTTTGAGCTGCCATGAGGGCAAAATCGCCTGTTACCTTCATGTATCATTTTCTACGCTGTTTGAAATGAAACAGGATGATATTGATAATATTGGACTAAACTTAGCAATCATAATTCATGGAAATATGCAACCTTTAGATAAATTTTCACATAAATTGTGATTGCTAGTTTTAGTTCATACAGGTATCAAATGTACATCAAAGACCAAATCGAGACCTTGAACAACATTGACATGCCATGCCACCCACAACTCCTTTGAATTCTGAAGATTTTGAAAGGTTTTACACAATATGTGTCTCCACTTCTGAATATTTGTGGCATTTTATAATGATATCTCTCACCTAATCACCTATCATACATGAAAAATGGCTTATTATCTCTAACTTCTTCAAATCGTTGGCTTCTCACCAGAAGGGACTTGGGGTGATTTTTACAATTTACAATTATTATTATTTTTTTTTCAAATATTGAAAGATTACACTTTCGGTTGTCCAATAATGGATGTTTTTTTTTAGATTTCAAGTATCAGCAAATTAAAAGGGCATGATAAAGATTTCGTGATAGTTATGAGTCCCTTGTGAGTAGCCAACAAAATAACAGCACTGTCAACAAACAGGAATCTAAAGGGAAAGCGGTCTTTAGAAATGAAAGTCCTTAAGCATTAAAAATTTTTTTTTTAGGTCCATGATGTTGAGATTTGATGAAGAAGGATGCCCGTGCCTACAGGATCGTCAGACCCTACATCAGTAATGGATAAATAAGTCCTTAATCGTTAAATTTTTTTCTGTAGGTCCATGATGTTGAAAGAGATTTGATG
The DNA here is from genome assembly GCF_018143015.1 of Lytechinus variegatus. Lineage (NCBI taxonomy): Eukaryota > Metazoa > Echinodermata > Echinoidea > Temnopleuroida > Toxopneustidae > Lytechinus > Lytechinus variegatus. The sequence continues at coordinate 10,647,914 of NC_054752.1, forward strand.
AAGAAGGATGCCCGTGCCTACAGGATCGTCAGACCCAACATCAGTAATGAATAAATATCGCAACAATGTCACTGTCCTTGCAGACTCAAGATCGAGTAAGCAGTCTCCCTCTTCATTTTAATTTTGTTTTTGGTTGCTCTGGCGACAATTCCTACGCTCTGTGGAGCGTCATGACCCAGTGGAATAGTCTCCGGACTCTGAAACAGAGGGTCGTGGGTTCGATTCCCAGCCATGGCGTAATTTCCTTCAGCAAGGAATTCATCCACAGTGTGCTGCACTCTACCCAGGTGAGGTAAATGGGTACCGGCAGGAAGCAATTCCTCAAAAAGCTGTGTGCACCTGAATAGGTAGCCTAGTTTAGCCGGGTAATAATAGCAGGGCCCAGCTGGGATAACAGTTTTCGGAACTGAAGTGGCTACTCTGGGTAGATATCAGAGCTGCCAAGTAGTACTGATTTTCAGTATTTAGTACTGAAAATAGAGAAGAATACTGATGGTCTCATGCAAAATACTGATTTCTTAAGTTTCAGTTTATGTGTTGTCCTATGGTATTCCTGTGAATATACTAATTTCCTCACCAAAATACTGATTTTCAGCCTTGAAAATACTGAAATTTTCTTGTTCAGGTTGGCAGCTCTAAAATATACTGTTATTAATATTATTACTCTAAAATACACTGCATTAATCAAATGACCAACTTTAACCCTTGGTTTATCAAGTAAACCTAACCCTACATCTTGGAGAAAATTTAGTCCAGAGCAATTGTATGAGCCAATGTTGTGTCACCTAATTAAGATATGAAGCTCTTTCTTTATTTTGCAGTGTGCTTTTAGTGTTTTCATCCTTATTGAGTAAAATACTAAACTACCCTTTGCATTATACATGTTCTACTCCCTGGGGAGCATTTCCTGCAATTTCCAACCTATGTTATACCATCTGGCATGGCGTTTCTTGACGCATGCTTACTCTTAGGAAGTCTCTAGGGAACAAAAATATTTTGTTTACTGAACATTTTGTTCTGTGCTTTTAGCATTTCAAGTGAGTAAAAAAAATGTAAGCTAATATGTAAATGTCAAAATTCATGGAACATGGAAGATAAATCAACATTTTAATTTGCATTCTATACCATCTGACAATACATGTAGAACCATTATCTTTAATACTCCTTAAGTAGTGATTATGCTCTTCCAAAAGACTGACTATATATCAGTTCCTTGATTTGTTCCAAAGAAATGAAATTCATATCGGTGCTTCAAAGTTTTTGCATGTATGTCATTTTTAGAAAAAAGTCACATTGGGTATTGTCATATCCAACCAGACATAGTGATTAGACCACTCTTTATTGCCCTGGATTTGCTGGGCTACCATTTATGATGGGGGGATTTAAAGCTACGCACTTCGTTTTCAAAGGATAAAAACTATGCCAATTTCAGTATTTGAACAAATTATCTTTCACTAATTTGTGGCAAATATTGTAAAGATCATAAACCATAGAAGAAAATTGCGCAAAATTCACGTTATACTAAATTCCCGCCGTATTTTCCGACCCCCTCTTGATTTTGCTTAGATTTTGCCACCCGATGTAGAAGGGGTCGTAAAGCTATGCACTCGATTTATCATGCAAAAAAATAGTATTTCCTGTGCCTCAGTTTCTAAAATATATACACATTATTATAGAATATATGAAATTAAAGTGAATATACCTCTGAAATTCCAAACAGTTCTTGGTTTTCTGTGCATTTAGAGATTTATTGCAGCCTTTGTTGAAAAAATGAATAGAAATTGTTCGTCACTCTGCAGTCACAGTTCCACATACAGAGTGCGCATTTGCCATTGAAAATTGCCTGCGCGATGAGCGGTGCATAGCTTTAGGACCCGCGCAGCTTTAGGACCCCCGACCATACAGTGCTTATTTTATTCACAGAATTCCTTGCTACTGACTCCTATAGGCCCATTTACACCTGGGTGGAGAGTGGCATTTATAGATTCATGCCTTGGCCTTATAAAGCCGTCATTGCCAGGGTGGGATTAAAAGAAATTTGCAGAATGATGATACGACTATGAGGAGAACCAAGTTGAAAGTATCTCCACTGTTGCCTGATGTATCAAAGATTGATTGTTCCTTGGTTTATTTTTCTACTAGGAACAATCAAGTTTTGATATTGGCAAATACTTGTGGAGTTCTTTGATAAACACTTGGGATGTTTCTAAAAGCTGAAAAGATCTGACTGCAATCATCAGCCACAAACTGGGTAGTGTGCTTAGAAATAGCCTTGCTTGAATATCATGAGAGAGAGGAATTGACCACTACACATAACCTGAAGGGCAAGTTAATGAGTGGTATTCTGATAGGAATGCTTTAGTTAGACCACATTTTTAGGGAGTGCCAAGAAAAATCATTCTTATCCTGCTGCAAAAATGTTATAAAAAAAATTTGTGAGTCGTGAAAGGGGAAGAAAATATGAACAAAATAAAAACATGAATTTTAATGAAATAATCGATACTTTAAAATTTCCTCAAATATGGGGGAGAAATTTTTTAAAGTTAAGACTAGGGTTAAACCTAGGTTTAATTATCAGAATATCACTCACAGGCCCATATTCTGAAGTCGGGTATAACTTAAACTCAGGTTTAAAGTTGTGGTTTAGGTATGGATAGCAAATTGTTACATAAATCACTAAGAGATATCATATTTCAGCTCATCTGGCTCTCAAATCATTCAAAATTGTTTAAGAAATATAGATGGTTTTCTTCACCATCGATGAATCAGGAAAGGGCACAGTAAACATAAAAAACATACAGCTTAATAAAAAAAAAACTTTTGGCTTTCTATAATTTTAGCACAGAGGTCTAAGTTAAACCTGACTTTAGAATACGGCCATAGTTTTCAGCAAGTATAATGATATGTTGATATGATTGGAAAATTTGTATTTCACATGTTTTGTTTGAGGGTACTTTATTCAAAATTTTCTTCATGTATTTTCCCTTCATATTTTAGCTGATGAAACCCGGTTGAAAGCTGCTCAGGAGATTAGTGAAAATTTTGAGGTAAGACTGCATTTGCCACAATTACTCTTCTCTTTAAACCAATATTTTAACAGTAGAAGGTGAACTTTGACCCAAAACACTGTGTGCATTCCATGTCATGTTGAGATAGAATGATGTAGTAAATGTTTCGTAAAGAGTTTCCAACAGTGACAACAATTTATGACTCAAATGATTTTTAAAATACATAAGTTGATAAAATGTTGATTTTTCATGATGCTAACACTTATGCGCCATTTTGTGCCTTCTGACAAAATTTTCATTTTTAATCAGTGAATTTTTATGTTCTTAATCGCAATATGGAAAGATAAGCGTTAATTGAAACAGCTTTTATTTATAGGAATGGCACAACCCCTGGAAATATATATATATATTTTTTTGAAGTATTTTGTTTTCCTTTTTGCTTATTACATGTATATTCTGTGTGTGAATACTAGCCTTCATGAGAACAGAAAAACTGCATTAATAGTGTCTCCTAATGGAGACACACATGTATAACGTAAAGGGATTTCCGTAGTTATGCTATTCATTTGTCATTTTCTGTACCCCTTTTTCAGGTGATCATCTCGTCATCTCAGTACCATAGCTTCCTGGAGACGGCTATCCCACAATTCCTGAGAGTCTTGAAAGATGAGAAGCCTCAATTCATTGCTGAATCACCACTCCAGGTATGGTGGCTTTCATCTTTGTGTTGGATGGAAAGCATAGATTTTTGTTTTAAACAATTGTTTTGAGTTGAAAATTTTCCGATCGGCATGATCATGATAATGCCAACCATTACAATGTCATCACGTTACAATAGCAGACCTGCCAACCAGTACGATTTTACTCGTATTAGTACGATTGCAAATTCAAATACGAGTATACAATTTTTCCTTATTTTGATACGATTTTCTATAGAAATCATAATGATCTACGTCTTTTTTAGTGTTTCTGGAATAACATAATTATTCTAGCATATATGGCATTCGGTAGTATGTTGCACTCAGATTGTAGTGCTCTTGTAGCTTCCTTGTGAGTGTTTTTGTACGCAGTGTATGTGATATCATGCTTCATATCTCCACTCACTCCTCTTGAGCGTGCGCTCACAACACAACTGCAGTACAGGTAAAAGACAATGATATAAGACAGGTAAAATGCAATGATATCATACACACCATTAGGACTTTCATCTTTGGTGGAAGGAAAAAAAAAACAGTGCAGTAAGGTATACAATATATGATATGTAAAAATCATGCTATATTCGCCTTGAACTGTTGCCTTCTCTGTTGGGTCAGGATTAAAAAAAAGTTGATTATTTGATGGAATGCCACTGAATTTATATCGTTGACAGCACCTGCGGAAGCTTCTGCTGGAGTTGCTCCATCGGATGCCGACCAACGAGCAGCTGAGGCAGTTTGTCAGGCAGATCCTGGAGCTGATGTTCACTCTCCTTGAAACAGAGAATGAAGAGAATGTCTTGGTCTGTCTGAAGATCATCATCGAGCTTCACAAGTATTACAGACCAACCATGCAGCCAGAGGTAAGCGAGACCATTGCATAAAACTTCACCAAAAATGTAATGTAATTTTGTTATTAAAGAGAAATTCCAGTAGTTGCAGTAAACACTGATTTCATGAGAAAGTCTGTAAAACAATTCTTAATTGTCAGTATATCATCGAGGATCTAGATCTGGTATAGTAACATTAACTGAACTTTGTGAATCTTGAAATCTACGCTGAAAAAGTTCACACCGAAGATCCCCAACACAGATAAGCGCACATGGGACAATGTATAATTATTGCTTAGAGCGTCGGGCCCGACGCTCTACCCGAATCCTGTGCTTATTTGCTGATTTCTCAGCAATTACACAATTTCATCCAGAAACCTTTTGCACATGCGTTTTATTTATACAAACAGACACTTTGGTGGTCATTTCATTGGATTCTGTACGAACTCGTTTTGATATCGTTACCAAAACTAGCATTTACCTTTAATGGCAATTGCCATGATGGTTACAGGCTTCAACACCCAAAAAAGGTTTCAAAGGTTTCTGTTGTACATTAGTTGCATTTGATGGCAATGTTAACAAACATTGGTAACTTTTATGAAGCAGGGCATGCTAAAGATAGAATGGAAAGATGAAATAGTGACGTAAAAATGAAAAATGAAAGGGTGGCAACAAGAAGAAACAAACAAGTCAGAGTGATTAAGACATGATCTTATATTAGCACTTCATCTTAAGTTAAAAAATTTCTATGTCTCGTACCAATGCAGTTATACTTTCAGTAGGGGTGTTATGTGCTGGTGCAATTTTACAAAGGCCTTGGATATTTCTGTGACAAAGCATAACAAACGAAGAAGACATACTGTAAAATGAATGTAGGAAATTACCTGACAAGTCTTCTCCCCGAAAAGAATAAAAAAGCGGAACAGAAAGGGAAATGTATTTCCTCTTCAATACGAAATAGTTTCTTGATGTGATTATATTTTCTCAAAATATCAACAAAAAATATAATTTCAATAATTAATTGTTTTATTCCTATTATTTTCATTTTTTCATATAGGTTCAACACTTCTTGCAGTTTGTCAAGTCTGTTTACAAGGATATTCAAGTCAACATAGTAAGAAAATTCTTGTTTTCACACATTGCTGCTGATGTAAAGTTAAAAGTCCACAAATAACCCAATATTCTTAATCTATAGCAGTAGGGATATTCAGAACTTGTGTATGTAGAATAATGTACATAAGAGCGCAGTTTCATTTGAAAGTTTTCTGTTGAATTATAGTAATACTAATGCTATAAAAAAATTATTTCATCGTACCAATTCATGCTGGTGGGTGTTTCATGAAGCTGTTGGTAAGTTATGAGTTGCTTTACAATGTCTGTTGATCCTTTCTTGTGCCACATAGTGTATCCCTAGATGTTGCTGCCTTAGATCCTTTTTTCGTAAAGTCGTGCGCTAACTTTATGAAGAGCTTTATGAAACACCCGCCGGGGGAGGGGGGGTGCACAAAAATTTGATTATGACTTAGGCATAAAAGGCATGACTGCATTGGTCAGATCACGCCAAGAGGAAGCATACTACTGCGTATTGATTAATAAGATTGCATGTTTCATATCATATATGCTTTGTTATTTCATTGTGACTCTTCACAATAAATCTTTGTGAACCCCCCCCCCCCCCGGTGGCTTTTGCGAGACATGTCACATCTTTTCAGTAATATCTCTCTCTGACTTGTTCCTCCGTCAATCTCGTTTTTTTCCAGAAAACCTATTTTCTTGATGTGATACCGGGTACCCCAGCCCCAGACCCTATGAACATCCAGCTGTTTGTAGATAAGGCTGGTTTCTCATGTCAGACTATCATCACTATACAGCAAGCAGATGGGCAGAAAGTACAGGTAAGTGGATACTGCTCTTCTTTCTGGTTGATATCATCCACACCATCATCAGTGGTGTCATTCACGGCAGCAGCAGCATCACCCTTGGCAACACCACCATCATCATCATTATCCTAATACTCCTCCTCCTCATCATCACCATCATCATCATCATTATCCTCCTACTCCTCATCATTATCATCATCATCACCACCACTACTATCATCATCATCATTATCCTCCTCATCATCACCATCATCATTATCCTCCTCCTCCTCCTCATTATCACCATCATCATCATCATCTTTATCCTCCTACTCATCATTATCATCATCATCACCACCACTACTATCATCATTATCCTCGTCATCATCATCACCAGCACCATTTAATTGAATTTGAAGTTTTACTTTGAAGGAAAACATTGTATATGAATTTCAGAAACAGAGATATGTGAAATCTTGAGATAAAACACACTATGAATATACAACAAAATTAGTTTAGTGTAGATCTTGAGGGATCGAGGCACAGCAAGCTTATTTGAAATTTATTTTCTATACATGTTTAATAGTTGTGTCTATTGTATTACATGCATTTTGCATTTGATTATGTGGAGAAAAATGTAATGAAGAATTTCTTTGAAAAAAAATCTTCTGTTGATATTTACAATTTATTTGTACATTTCTGTTTCATTTTATTTTCAGCAAACAATCTTGCCGAAAGGTGTGAATTCCTTAAAGGTACTTGCTGAGTATCCGATCATAGTGGTTCTTATGTATCAGCTCTATAAGCAGAATGTACACAACGTAGTTGCAGACTTTATACCATTGGTCATGAATACTATAGGATTACAACCCACACAGCAGGCAAGGTAAGAGAGACAACATCAATTCACCAACTGTCTCGTGCTTTCATTTACTTCTTTCTCCTCTGTCTTTCATTCTATCTTTTTCCGCTTTCTATTTTTAAACCTTCCTGCTCTTTTATTCTATTTGTCCGTCTTTCTTTCTCTTCATCTTTACCCCACCCCTCTCTCTTCCTCCCTCTTTTTCATCACCATTTTAATTGCTCCCCTCCCCCATCTCTCTCAGCATGCTCACAATTTCTCTTACCGTTGACATTGTGAGATACCATATTTAGACCTGCAATTAACCTATTAGCCCACACCCTCTCTACACACCCACAAAACACATGGTATCATGTAGATGAATGAATGAATGGATGAATGAATGAATGGATGAATGAATGAATGGATGAATGAATGAACTAATGAAAAGATATTTTTTAAAATAGGCAATTAAAGAAATATTGTGAGGATAATGCGAAAATGAGAGTAAAGCATGTGAACGACTGTATTTCCTTGTTATTTTGTCTACTTAGAGCCTCACCCAATTTCAACAAGGAGATGTATGTGGATTTCATCGCTGCCCAGATCAAGACTCTATCATTCTTGGCCTATATTATCAAGATATATCAGGTAATATCCAGAATAATGCATGGTTGACTTTGCCATTCTGGGCATATCAATAAGATATAGCAGGCAATATAAAGAAATAATGTATGTTCAACTTGATAACATTCTTGGATTAACATCAAGATCTAACAGGTACTATACAGAAGTAACACATGTTTGCCTTTATCATTCTTGGCTCATATCATCAGGATATTTTATACTGGGTAATATAAAGAAATATTGCCTGGTTGCCATTTTCATTCTTGGCATATCATCAAGATATACAAGGTTATATGCAAAAATAGCACCTGCTTGACAATATGAGGAAAAATGCTTGCTTGACTCTTTCCTTCATGGCATATCATGAAGATATACCAGGCAATATAAACAAATATTGCCTGTTTGTCTGTATCATTATTGGCTTATTATCAAAGTATACTTGGTATATAAAGAAATAATGCCTGACTGTTGACTTCAATGCGTTTGGCTAATATCATCAATATATACTAGTTAATACAAAAATAGCACATGTTTGTTTTTATCATTCTTGGCTCATATCAGCGGGATATTGTTCGTCTTAACATTCTTTGCTTATTATTGAGATATACTGGATGATATACAGAAATAATACCTGTTCAACATGAGGCCTTTACATGTATCATGTACAGTAGATATGCATAATGGAGCTTGTTTTCTGCAGACATTTGTTGTGATATGAATTGTCCATCTAACAATAAAGAATAAAAGGTATTAATATAGCTTTATTAAAACAAAAATCTATTCGTAAGTGCACTAGTTACTATTATCAACCAGGCTTTGATGTGTTCAATTATTTAATCCTGCTTGGTATCCCATTCAACCCACCCAGGTTGAGTGCAGCACATTGTGTATAAATATGATTCTATATTGTCTATATTGCATTTTGTTATTTTGAATTGACTAATTTAGGTTTTTTATGCAAGTCAGATTTCATCAAGACCCCTCTCCCCCCAAAAAAAAAATTGTCACAGTGCGAAATCTATATTTTTAGACATTAAACATTAAATACATCATAATGAAATATTACATTGTCTTTAATGAATTATTACTGTAAGGTTTTTGTTATAGATTTGACAAATTCAAATATGGGTACCCCAAAATTATAGATAATTAAGAATATCCACCACTCTGAACCTATATAATAATGATGAATTCCATTTTGTTTTGATATTTTCAGGATTTGGTGAACTCGTATGCCCCACAGATGGTGAAAGGCATGCTGGGACTGTTTGGTAATTGTCCGAGTGAGGTAGCTCATCTGCGTAAAGAACTCTTGATCGCGGCTCGGCATATACTTGGCACCGATCTAAGGAACAGTAAGTCACTATGTAATACACTCCGTAGATGAAGATGTGTATAGTCGTCAAGTCACGTCAATGAATTCACTTTCAGTACATATGTTTGGATTACTGCATATTCATCATTGTATTTCATATGTTTGTTTTTGTTAAATTTTTCAGAGTTTGTTCCGAGTATTGATAAGCTGTTTGAGGAGCATGTTTTGGTTGGCAGTGGATGGACAAGCAAGGAATCCCTGAGGTGAGGAGCTGATTTATTCATTTCCTTTTTTCATTCTGCCTGTTTTCCTTCCATGTTATCATTTTTTAACATTGCTCCCAATATGTTATTCACTTTGGAAGTGACCATCAGTGAAAACAGTATCAATAACTCAATATTTCAAACAGTAATTAAAAGGCAATTCCACCCCAACAAGAAAATGATTTGAAGAAAAAGAGATTTAAAAAAAATCAAACAATCATGATTACATTGAAATTTCTTTGAAATTGGATGTAAAATGATAAAGTTGTGACATTGTAAAATGAATCATTTCTGTCTGTCCAGACCACTAGCCTACATCACCCTGGCTGATCTAGTCCATCATGTCATGCAGCAGATACCATTGCAGCACTTGTCAATGGCAGTTTGTCTCTTCTCAAAGAATGTCTACAAAGAATCCTTCCCTTGTAGCATCCAAGAATTGTTTTTATCCTCCCAGACTGCTAGCATACAGCACACTGTCAGATCTAGTTCATCATGTCATGCAGCAGATACCATTGCAGCACTTGTCAATGGCAGTTCGTCTCTTCTCAAAGAATGTCTACAAAGAATCCTTCCTTTGTAGCATCCATGAATTGTTTCTTATCTTGCCAGACTGCGAGCCTACAGCACCCTGGCTGATCAAGTCCATCACGTCAGGCAGCAGTTACCATTACAGCATTTGTCCATAGCAGTTCATCTCTTCTCAACAAACGTCCACAATGAATCGCTACCTTGTAATATCCATCAATCATTTCTATTCTTACAGACCACTAGCCTACAGCACCCTGGCTGATCTAGTCCATCACGTCAGGCAGCAGTTACCATTACAGCATTTGTCCATGGCAGTTCATCTCTTCTCAAAGAACGTCCACGACGAATCCTTCCCTTGTAGCATCCATGAATTGTTTTTAATCCTCCCAGACTGCTAGCATACAGCACACTGTCAGATCTAGTACATCACGTCAGGCAGTAGTTACCATTACAGCACTTGTCCATAGCAGTTCATCTCTTCTCAAAGAACGTCTACAAAGAATCCTTCCTTTGTAGCATCCATGAATTGTTTCTTATCCTCCTAGACTGCTAGCATACAACACACTGTCAGATCTAGTTCATCACGTCAAGCAGTAGTTACCATTACAGCACTTGTCAATGGCAGTTCATCTCTTCTCAACAAACGTCCACAATGAATCGCTACCTTGTAATATCCATCAATCATTTCTATTCTTACAGACCACTAGCCTACAGCACCCTGGCTGATCTAGTCCATCACGTCAGGCAGCAGTTACCATTACAGCACTTGTCCATGGCAGTTCATCTCTTCTCAAAGAACGTCCACAATGAATCGCTACCTTGTAACCATCAATCATTTCTATTCTTACAGACCACTAGCCTACAGCACCCTGGCTGATCTAGTCCATCACGTCAGGCAGCAGTTACCATTACAGCATTTGTCCATGGCAGTTCATCTCTTCTCAAAGAACGTCCACGACGAATCGCTTCCTTGTAACATCCAGACGATGTCCTGTAAACTTCTCCTCAACCTGGTGGAGTGTATCAGACAGAAGAGTGAACAGGACGGTACTAACGTAAGTCCACTCAAGAATTTCTAAGTGACTCTTCTTCATAGATATTAAATTTCTTAAAACATATTCTTCCTGAATAAATTTTGGTTAGAAATTGAGAAAAACTTGTCAATTTCTTGTAAGAAGTAATGGAAAGTAATGAAAAAAAAGGATCAGTCTTAAACTTTGGATGTTTAGATGGTTAGGTTCAATCAAGACAATGATGTAATGCACTTATTGATTACCATACATTTTGTTCTATGTTTTCTGTTGCCATATAATTTCATCATTATCATGGTTATCCCAGGCATTTAATTTTGGGGGCCTTTAATCTGTCTGTCAGGCCTGCTTTTATTTCTCGCATTAGTTAATGAGCCGTTTGATATATCAAAGTTATACTTGGCTCAAATATGCATATAGGAGTGATGATGGTTTATTTACTTTTAGGGATATTAATATCTAAGTTCTGAGAGGTCATTATGTATCTTAAGATGTCCTGTTCTTGTAAAGGCAATGGTAAATAAATTGTGTAAAATCTGATTAAATTTTGAAGTAAAATTTGAATACTTGAGAAACAAAAACAATTTTGTTCACCTGATGCTTACTCCTCCAAGCCTTACATTTTGAATCAACACAATATTTCTATTTTTCATCCTGCTTTTTGAGTATTTATTTCATTCATGATCATGCTCATTTTTGTTCATTCCATCAAAATTTTGCATTTTTTGCTAGACCAATTTTAACTTTTAAATCCGTGTTCAAGTGAAATTTTGTTATGCTTTATTGTTCCATGAAAACAAACAATTCTTCTGTGATCTGTTGTGTGACATAATGAGCTTAAAATGGCTTTGCAGTGGTCGCGCCATGAAGTACATGTATAATTGAACTTTGTTTAGAGTTTTGTTGGCAAAGAGTGCATAAAAATTGCTGAAAAACAAGGAAACTACCATTCATTGTGCTCCATAATTATGTCGGATATATACGCATTGTATGTTATGTAATATTTTTCAAATGATGCACAGTTTAAGTCATTTTCATGGATGAATGATTTCAATATGAGTGGTAATCTTTGAGGAAGATTTGGTGAATATATATATTGATATATATATTTTGTATATGTTGTAGCTTATAATTCAAATGGATAGAGAAAAAAAGGAATATAAAGATTTTTAAATGAGTTTGTCATTGTGAAAAAATATTAAGATATCTCTAACTGGATAATGCCATTCATTAAATGGTTCAAGGATACCCTCATTTAGTGAGTATTGTGGACCACAAAAGGAAAATTGTCTGGTAATTGAGTTCACTTGCACAGTTTGAAATTTTTGGAGCACACAGATAATTCTTTTGATGTGGATATTTCACTGCTTCCTCTTGACACCATAACATACTTTTAAAAAGATTTCTAACTCCTTATTTTAGTCCAAGAATATGGAAAATGTATGCTTTCCTTCTCGAATTTTTACTTTTGACACTTCAGCATTTCAGTGGCATGGAAATGGTTGAACTGGCACTTTCCATAGATCCATGGCCAATGTGCGTTACATCTTTATTGTGTGGATGCATCTTTTTTCGCTCAATGGAAATCATCGACCCATTTTCATAATGAGTTACAACTATTGTAACCTTGCCATTGTGGCAACTACAATGATAACAGGACTCTGAAGGCAATCATAAGCAAGGTTTACGTGGAAGTGACAATAATCGCAAAGTTACAATAGTTGTAAGACAGTAAGGGGGTGTTGCAAGAAAATATTTGCAATCAATCGCAAATATTCTGTTACAATTTTACAGTTGATTGATTACTTTTAACTCTAGCAAATGGGATTACCCCCCTTGTTTCATGGTGCAGAATAGCAATCGATCGCAAATTTGCAATCAACTGCACGGCATATGCTTGATTTCGGGAATGAAAACAGACTTGCAATGCCCCATAAGTTTCTTGCATTGCCCCATAAGTCTTTATGAAATGAGCCCCTTGAGCATTAACACATGCCTCCCAGTTGGCTCAAGTGCTGATTGTAGGTCAAATGTGAATTCCATTTAAGGGGATTGCCCAACTTACAATGTGTGGTGCTACATGTAAATCATTTTTTTTTAATTAAGAGTAACAACTATGGCAACTTTACCCTGTGGCAGCTAGCATCGTAACAGGGCTCAGTTGCCAATCAAGGTTACCATGGTAGTTGCAATAATGTCCAAGTTACCATAGTTGTAAGTCTATTATTAAACGGGCCCCTAGGGGGGTGTTTCACAAAGAGTTAAGTTTGACATAAAGTCATCCTTAAGTGCCAACGGCACATGCTATTTTACATGTAATCTGATGTATTGATTGCTACGCCATAGTGCACTTCCTGTGTGCGTGATCTGACCGATTAGGCGATGCACTGTATACCGAGCGTGACTGAAAATTGTGACTCCAAGTTTAAACACTTAATCTTTGTGAAACTTTCCCCAGGCGCCTGTTGCTTAAAACTTTTGCCCTAAAGAAACTCTGGTAAATAAACAAAAACCCTGGCAAACAGGATTATGCCACTGACACTTCGCATAAAATTTGCCAGAGTTTTTGTTTCAGGCAACGGGCCCCTTGTGTGATTTGTGCCATTTGCCAGGATATCCTTGTCGATGGAAAGCTTTGCCAAGCAAGCAAGCAAGCATCATTCCATTCCATTAATGATTGCACTCACTCATTCCTCATTTCTTTCTCTTCTCCTTGCCCTCTCCTTCATTTCTCAATGGACCCCAAATCACCATTACCACCACCACCATCTCCTCCTCCTCCATCCCCTTTTAAAAAACAAACAACAGAAATTGTTTGTATTGCAGGCCCGCGAGATCCTGATGAGGATGCTGGAGGTCTTTGTGCTCAAGTTCCACACCATCGCCGATAACCAACTTCCTGCCATCTTTGATAAATGGTAAATAGATCCCCCCAATAGAATAAGAGAAATTGAAAAAGAAAAAAAAATCCCTTACACTTTATACAAGCACTGCCAACAGTCGAAGTGGCCATTTTGGCCGGCGATACACCCTTTGTGGTGGGTTGTTGGCTCCATTGAATGTCAAGACCGCAAACTGCTAGGAAATTTCAGAATACAATGATAAAATGATTTCCAAGAAAGTTCAAGAAAGCGCAAACTGAAGATGATCCTAGAACACTTATTTCTACAAATTTCCGGCTGTATTAGGGTGGTTAAAGTAAGGAATTTTGAAACGCAAAATGGCATCGCATGATGATGGAAGATCATGCGATGAAAGTAATCATGTGCATGCACATGAGCGGGATCTCCTGTAATTTTGATTGGAGTATTACAAAATAAAATAATTTGATAACTAAGTAAGAGAAATAAAATTGATAAAGCAAAATGATAAGAAAATGAATGGATAACTGGAAAAGAAATGGAAACGAAGAAAACCCACCATAAACAGTGAATTAAGTAAAAAGGAACGATAGGTAATATATATATATAAAGAATAATATATCTTATTAATTCATATTGAGCCCTTGGAAATTCCGTGGTTTAATACAAATTGTTATTTCGAAAAGAGAAGTACAGCTTTATGGAAGAAGCATCCTCTAGCAGATACTGCCATTACTACTAGTAATTTAATTTATTTTATTATATGAAAGGGAGCTCAACTCTGAAATCTGTTGCACTTCACAGCCGCCAACAACAAGAGGCAGCACAAGAGAAGATGCTACCGCCGGTATCACGTTCCATCTCCACATCCTCAACATCAGCATCAACCACCGCCACAACCACCACCTCGTCATCATCCTCATCCCAACCACCACCACTTACGCCGACAACGCCACAAGCAATGTCCTTCACTTCCCTCTCCACGACCTCCACCATGGCACCGCCTACCCCGACCACTCCTGCCCCGCCCATCACCCTCGGGGTGTCCTCCATCACCACCGCCCCCTCTCCTCCCTCTTTCCCACCCGTGAGAAGGACGATAGCAAACCCAAGAAGTACCTCCCTACCGGCCTGACTCATTTCAACAATTACTCGGTGGTAGACTGCAGGAGTTTGGTTAAGACGGTGGTGTGCGGCGTCAAGACCATCACGTGGGGTGTTAGTGCCTGCAAAGTTTCAACAGGTCAGTTTTGCACAAGTAACCTTCACATAAATAAAAAAAAAAATTTTTAGCAATTTCATACATCCTGTGAAATAAAATGATTTTCAGTACTGTTTGGCATGTCTATGCCACCTACATGTAGGAGTATAAAAAGAGTTTTGAAATAATTAATTTTATCAATATTTTGATATATATATATATTTTAATATATCAAGCGCCTTGAGCACTCTACAGAGTGGATTTGGCGCGATATAAGTCTAATTATTAATATTATATTTTGCAGTACAATTATTATTATGATAAGGTACCTGGTAGAACAGAATTCCTTGAATGTGCAAGCAAATAAAGCCAGGGTTATTTATTCATTGCTTAGAAAAATATTGAATGCTATAAATGTTGCATATTATTATTAGTGATATTATGAAAATCTTAGGTTTTTGTCTCACCTGCGTAGCAAAGTGAGACTATAGGCGCCGCTTTTCCGACGGCGACGGCGGCGTCAACATCAAATCTTAACCTGAGGTTAAGTTTTTGAAATGACGTCATAACTTAGAAAGTATATGGACCTAGTTAATAAAACTTGGCCATAAGGTTAATCAAGTATTACTGAACATCCTATTAGAGTTTCATGTCACATGACCAAGGTCAAAGGTCATTTAGGGTCAATGAACTTAGACCATGTTGGAGGAATCAACATCGAAATCTTAACCTGAGGTTAAGTTTTTGAAATGTCATCATAACTTAGAAAATATATGGACCTAGTTCATGAAACTTGGACATTAGGTTAATCAAGTATCACTGAACATCCTGCATGAGTTTCACGTCACAGGACCAAGGTCAAAGGTCATTTAGGGTCAATGAACTTTGGCCGAATTGGGGATATCTGTTGAATTCCCATCATAACTTTGAAAGTTTATGGATCTGATTCATGAAACTTGGACACAATAGTAATCAAGCATCACTGAAAATTTTGTGCAAGTTTCAGGTCTCATGATTAAGGTCAAAGGTCATTTAGGGTCAATGAACTTTTGCCGAATCGGGGGTATCTGTTGAATTACCATCATAACTTTGAAAGTTTATTGGTCTAGTTCATTAAACTTGGACATTAGAGTAATCAAGTATCTCTGAACATCCTGTGCGCGTTTCAGGTCATATGACTAAGGTCAAAGGTCAATGAACTTTGGCCGAATTGGGTGTATCTGTTGAATTACCATCATAACTTTGAAAGTTTATGGATCTGATTCATGAAACTTGTACATAAGAGTAATCAAGTATCACTGAACATCCTGTTCGAGTTTCAGGTCACATGATCAAGGTCAAAGGTCATGTAAGGTCAATGAACTTTGGCCATGTTGGGTTTTTTTGTTGAATAACCATCATATCTCTGTAAGTTTATTGGTCTAGTTCATAAAAAGTGGACATAAGAGTAACCATGTATCACTAAACATATTGTGCGAGTTAGAGTAGTATTCAAAGTGAGCACTGCTGCTATATTGAAACGCGTGATGCAGGTGAGACGGCCAGAGGCATTCCACTTGTTTTTTATTGAAAGCGCTAATGGTCTCCAGAATGGACAATAGTATGTTTGATTTTCTCCTGCAGATCCAAACCAGAACAAACAGTTTCATCCGAAGGAAACTGCTGTATTTATCAAGTTAGTCAAGCATGGTGAGTATTGCTTCTACCATATTATTTAGATTCATTTGTAACCTTATCAAGACTGGCTGTATTCCTGCAATGAGCGCTTCTACCTCCATGCAGAACGTCATTGCATTGGGGAGACAAACTCACAGGTTCATATTCTGAAGTCAGGTTTAACTTAAACTCAGGTTTAAAGTTGTAGTTTAAGTATGGGAAGCCAAAAGTACCAAAATTTTTATTAAGTTGTATGTTTCTTGTGTTTACTGTGCTTTTTCGTGATTCATCAATGGTAAAAGACAATCATCTATTTATACTTCCTAGACAATCATGAATGATTTGAGAGCCAAGTGAGCTGAAGTATAATATCTCCACTGTTAGTGATTTATGTAACAATTGGCTATCCATACTTAAACCACAACTTTAACCTTGAGTTTAAGTTAAACTTGCTATCAGAATACGGGCCACAGGCTTAAGTTAGGGGTGTGTATACTCTTTTGTGCTACGCCCTCAAGTGCTGAAACTTGTTTAGTTCGATGGAACAAACGTTTCCCTTAATCACCTTGCGATCACGCAGTTGACGGCCGACATCATACGGGGGCTGAATCAGCCCCTCCCCCTCCCCCTCCCTTCTGTCTTCATAGGCTTCAAAACAGCCCAGTCTTTTCAGATTTAAGGGAAACCAATAAAAAGAAATTGATTGGAATGGAGTCTATGAGTGCTTGGTTGTGTTAATTGCTATGATACGGTCAATTTGAAGAGCATTATCTAAATACAAATATTGCATGGTATAGTATCAATTTTGAAGAGGGTGGTATTAAAAATCTTGGAGGAATATCTCTTCAAAGAACCAACAAACAGTCCAAAGATAATGGAGGACCAACTTGCTGTGCTGGCTGAGTGCTATACCGAGGGCTAAGGAAAAAACAGAGTCACATCAACCTCTCATTATATAATTCATAATCTTAGGATGACTAAAGGATTTCCTTTGAAAGAACTAATCTTGTTTGAGATTTTTTTATTGAGAAATGCTTCACTATTCCAGCATTCAGATTTTGACAAGATACATGCCAAAAGTATTTCACATGCAGCAAACTTTACAATCCGGAGTGGTCATGACAGCATGAAAGAAATAGACAATGTTTGTGTTCAAGATAATTTGACATTCCATTCATCTCTGGTGTCAGCATGTTTCACTCTTTCTATTCTTTGTTCCTCTGATGATTGCCTTTGATTGTTCTTTCAGCTTTGAAGGCCTTGGACATCTACCAGATCCAGATCTCACCTACGGGTCAGACCACAATCAGACCAGCGAACACCCAGAGCGTCAGACTCAAAGAGGAGAAAGAAGTCCTGGAACACTTCGCTGGAGTTGTAAGCAAATTTTCTTGATACTTACTAGATAATGTATGGCATCAATATCTCATTAAAACTTGGTGATTCAGACATTCTTTCCACAAAATTCTAGTTAATATAAACTCTGAACCCCTTTTCATTTTAGTACTAGTACATTTCCTTTATTACTGTGCCATATTGATTATTATTTTAATGTGTTGAGTGGGGTCGCATCCAGAATTGCTGATTTTTAAGTATTTTTAGTTTATGTAATGGGTGTAAATGTTTGTAATTCTATGTGTTTTTGTGGTAGGCAGGGCCCCCTTGTAAAACAGGATGTCTATGCTGATGGGGCTTCCCAGCTGAAATAAAACTTAATGAATATATAAATAAAGGAAGTTGCTTTTTAGAGGTCCTTTCTTATTATTTTGTCCATCTTTCTAGTTGTTAATGTTTTTGTTTTAAATTTTTATTGTAGCCTAATGATAAATCTTATTCAAAATTCAATTCAAATTTCACTTCATTCATCCAGTTCAACATGATGCACCCGCTGACGTTCCGGGAGATCTTCCAGACGACCATCGGGTACATGGTGGAGAGGATCTACAAGAACTATGCCTTGCAGCTGATAGCCAACTCCTTCCTTGCCAACCTGTCCACGTCGGCTACCTTTGCGACCATCTTGGTGGAGTATCTCCTGGAGAGGATGGAGGAGATGGGAAGTAAGTCGGTACCCTGTCTTACAGAGAGTTACGATTGATCTGATCAATCGTAACTCTATGGAAATCCATCAGTGTCATATTTTTTTCTACAGACAACTTGCAAAATGTCCTTTGTAATCAAAGGCAAACACACAGAATTATCAAGAAAACAATGAATTTATGGATATACATCATATCTAGAATACATTTTGAACTATCATGCATTTTAGATGTTGACCTTGCTGGCCTTCCATAGTTCAGCTTGATCAGATCAATTGCAACTCCTTGTAAAACGGTGGCATGGACCCTGTCTTACAAAAAGCTCTCATTTATCCAAACCATCGCAAAAACCATTGCAAAAACATTGTAGTTTGTTGAACAATACTGTATTGGCTGGAATACTTACCTTGTTTTGGATGATGCATATATTGAGGTTTTTTTTTCTTCTTCATTTCAGCTAATCAAGAACGCTCCAACTTGTACCTGAAACTCTTCAAGCTAGTCTTTGGTTCAGTCTCCTTGTTTGCCAATGAAAATGAACAAATGCTAAAGGTATGAACATCCTAAAATTTCAAATTACATCATTTCCCACAGATGATCTCATGAAATTAGTCTAAATAGCTTAGATTTGCATTGATTTAAAATCATCTATTGTCTGTATTAGAACAAGATTTAGAAATGACATTGTTTCAACTTTTCCATGAAACATTGTGACTTAAAAGCTCAGTTGATAGAGCGGTACTAAAGTTTCAGAACTCTTGTTTGAAACCAAGTCGATATTCATACCATGCTTAACCATGATTTAATTCTGACACCAAAAAATTATGCTGAAGTACCATTCCACGCATTACTTTCGAACCCATAATCTCATTGATGGTTTTACAAAAGTGCACTTCCTGATCTGAATATTGTGATGATGCATTATATGCCACACCTTCAGGGAATGTAAGTGTGTTTTTTTTTGTCAGAAGAGCATACAAATGTGTGAACCCCTATAGTCCCTCAGAGAGAATGTAAAGTAGTCAGTGCTCTTTTTTTGTTGGAAGCAAGCATTCATGCTTTCTATAGTCTGTAAGCTAAATTGTCTCCTTGTGAAACACCATTTCACCTTTATCCCTCTCAGCCTCATCTGCATAAGATAGTGAACCGATCGATGGAGCTTGCGACCACGGCTAAGGATCCCTATAACTACTTCCTCCTACTGAGGGCGCTCTTCCGTTCCATCGGTGGAGGCAGCCACGATCTCTTGTATCAAGAATTCCTGCCCCTCCTTCCAAATCTCCTACAGGGTAAGTCAATGATCGTTTTTCAGTGGAAGAATTCAACTTGGAAACCACAGGGTGCATTTATAAGATATTGGGTGTGGGGCAGAGAATTTGTTTCAGGGGTTTTATTGTCTCAAGTGTGAATGATTGTTTTGTACATGTCTTGATATGTCACATGATCACGGTCAAAGGTCATTTTGGGTGAATGGACATAATGTATTATTTTCATATTAGTGTTTTCTTCTGTGAATAATTATTCATTACCTGTTTTCAAAGGTAGCACTGCTGCTATATCGAATCGCGTAATGCAGGCAAGACTGCCAGAGGTGTTCCACTTGTTTATTTTGTCTGTTACATATACATATGCTTGTGTAAAAAAATGAAATTCTATTGCTTATTGCAAGAACTTACCATGTCAAGATCTTCTTTGTTATGGTGAAAGTTAGCCTTGATTTTAAACACTTTCTCATGAAAAACAGTTTGCTAAGATACATTCCTTTATCTTTAAACTGTTGAAACATTTCATTTATTTGTTTTTTTTATCAAGGTTTGAACCAACTACAGAGTGGCCTTCACAAGCAGCACATGAAGGATCTATTTGTGGAGCTTTGTCTGACCGTACCAGTGAGGCTAAGCTCATTGCTTCCATACTTGCCAATGCTGATGGATCCATTAGTCTCGGCTCTCAACGGATCGCAGACCCTTGTTAGCCAGGTTAGTTTGTTGCCCTTTCCAAAGTACAATGTGTTTCAAAATAAAGGTAATCAAAATTTAGATAGTTAATTCAGATTAATATTTAAATATTGCAATGTACATTTACCAGAATGTGGAAGAACAACTCCTAATTCTTTTTTTTTTATTGATACCTTACTTGTGCGACTGGCAATATGCATTGCTGAATAAATTAATTTGGAAGATAAGAGGTACAGATTTCATTTTTCCAACTTTGGTTAAGTGAAAGGATCAGCCATTTGGGAACTGCAACATTTTCAACCTTGCATTCATTAGCATAATCTACAAAAGTGGAGCGTTGTGGCCCAGTGGATTAGTCTTCTAACTTTGAAACATAGGGTCAAGGGTTCAAATCCCAGCCGTGGCGTAATTTCCTTCAGCAAGAAATTTATCCACATTGTTGCTGCACTCATCCCGGGTGAGGTGAATGGGTACCCGGTAAGAAGAAATTCCTTGAATGCTTGAGTGCCTAGGCAGCTCAGCTAAAGCTGGGGTAATATTAATACATGTAGCAGGGCCCGCTGGGAGAACAGTTTTCAGAACTGATGTGGCTTTCCTGGGTAAATATATATATATAAATATATAATGTATATAATAATATATATATTATTATTATTTAATGTGTCGGTATCCTTAGATAAAGAAGTCAGTCAGCTTGGGAACCAGTGACAAATTGCACCTTCACACAGGACTAGCACAAATAAAACTTGCCATTTCAATTTCCTGAATGAGAGGGACCTTCTATACACAAATCATTGGCATGGACTTTAAGGCATATTCAGACCATTTTCCGTACATGACGGGTTTGCAAGCAAACTTCACATGACTGGGGTCGATTGAGTTCAATTAATCTCATATTTTATCATCTTATATTGTTGGTTTTCAATCACAGGGATTGAGAACGCTGGAGCTGTGTGTGGACAACCTCCAGCCTGACTTTCTTTACGAACACATTCAGCCGGTCAGAGCGGAACTGATGCAAGCCCTGTGGAGGACCCTCCGTAACCGTAGCGACCAGATTGCTCGCGTGGCCTTCCGTGTATTGGGAAAGCTTGGAGGAGGCAATCGTAAGATGCTTCGTGAACCGCAGAGGGTTAGTTGAACGTACTGTACTTCTTTTTATTACTTTACAAATACTGTACGAGCTGAAAATTTCACCAAAATTTCGTGTTCGGTTTGTTCTAAATCTGGCCCATTAAAACATCTGAATTCATATTAATAAATCATTGATATCACTATTTTGTCATTTTTTCCCCAAAATACCTCCAAATTTGCATTTATTCGCTTTATTGAATGTTTTTTCACATGCATTTTCATTACTGCTTCACCAAGTTGTTTGATAGGACTACCAACTTGCTGAAACAACTGAAATTTATCTTGACATTATTTTAGGCTCTTTGTGTGGTACAATTTCTTCAAGACTGTTAGCAGAAAAAAATGATGTCTGAATTTCATGCAATAGAGGTGTTTGCCCTTTTTTTTTTTACAGCTGTCCTATGAAGATGATGAGAATGATGGGCCTTGTATCACCATACTGTTTCCTGATCATAAGACTCCTGTTCATCTACCAGTATCTAAGGTAAGAAAGGGGAAGATATGACTATGATGGTGGTGGTGGTAGTGATGATGGTGATGATGAAGATGACGATGGCAACAATGATGATGATGATGGTGAAGATGATGATGATGATAATAATGATGATGATAATGGCAATGGTGGTGGTGATGGTGGTGACAATGATGGTGATGATGGTAGTGATGATAATGATGGTAGTTATGATGATGATGATGATTATGATGGTGATGATGGTGGTAGTGGTGGTAGTGATGATGATGATGATGGAAGAAACATGAGAGCGATGAAAAACAGTTATTTTATTTATAAGGTAAGCACAAGCTTTTAGCAAAAACAAACAAACCATTTTATTCCCCAAATAGTTATACATTTTTAGAGTAAATAATCATGAATGAAATATGATTTCTTCCCGGTTTCTCAGGTAATCGAGACTGCTCTAAGCAAGCTGACATCACCAACCACTGATGTCTTCTATCGTCGCCAAGCGTGGGAAGTCATCCGACATTTCATCGTCAGTATGCTCAGCTTGGGTGATGAGCAGAGAACCATTCAACAACTGCTTTTCCACTCAAGGTGAGGAATATATGGGTCCTGTTACATAAAGCTGAGTGTGTGATTGGAGGGCTGATTTTAAGGGTGGATTGCATTGATCGTTATGTGCAATCAATGGTACAAATCAGTTGTATGAGCAATTGCTACGCTTTGTACTACTGGCCCCTGGGGCCCTTCTTACAGAGAGTTGCGATTGATCTGATCAATCATAACTCTGTGTAAGACTGGGCACCGAAGTAATTAAGATATGTACTGGAGAGTAGTCTAAAGTCATATCAGATTGAAGCAAAAGTATATTTGCAAACTTTACAGGAAAAAATGCATGTAAAGGGGGGGGGGGGCTTGGCAATTTTGCCCCTGAAAATGATCAAAAGAGCATCAGAAAATATCCATTCACTGCAATGTTAAAGCTTATCCAAAGTTGCAGATTTACGTTGTAGGTTGTGTAAAATAGCCCCCGAAAATAAAGAATTAATTTTTGGCCGGCACAGTTATGATATCATTGTGAAGCAAAACTCTGATACATTTTGTACCTGGGTAAGATTCTCCATGGACACCAATACCCTGGAAGTATGAACAGTAATTGGAATTCCATGTTTTTCATGCTGTTGAGGGCTTGACTCCTGAAATCGAGGGAGAGAGACAGACAGAGGGAGACAGAGACAGTGTGAAAGACATGGTGACAGACAGTAAGGAAGAATGGAAAGAAAGAATGAATGAAAAAAAAGAGCAAAGAAAAATAAAGAAAAAAAAATACAAATCTACAGAAACAAAGTGATGCAAGATAAAACCAGAGAAATGCTTAGAGACAATTATTAAAGAGCGATAACAAGGGGAAGATAGACAACAATACACTAATTGCATTTTAATTTTTGTTGTAGTTTCCATGATGGTGAGATTCCAAGGACCACTAGTCATGCTTACAAGTGCCACGATCAACTCTCTCGGGTTTGCTTCCAGAATGCATTGACATCTATGATTGGTGAGTAGTGTGCTGGTGTTTTGTCTTATTAAAGTAGTAGAAGCAAAAGGTTCTCGAACCTTAGCAAGCTTCTGTTTATGCTTTGTATTTGTAATGTAAATAAAGTTGAAGTTTTAAACCTTGTGTAATGCCTAAATGGCAATTTTTGTGCATATACGTGTATGTATTCCTGATTAGGGGCCAGTTTCACAAAGAATTACATCTATTTTAACTTTGCTATTATGACTACTGCCATGGCAATATGGCTCAGCAGCTAATCTCAGTCAAGATGGTAGTTTACAACAACGGCAAAGTTACAAAATATTTGTAACTGTTTATGAGAGCGGTGTTGGCTAAGTCGGTAACGCGTCTGCCCGTCAATCCAAAGATCGTGGGTTCAAGTCCACCCCGGGCGGATGACTGAAGCCAGTGCGTTGTGTGTAAACATCTCTCCCATGTTTCATAGATGCAGGCTATGTTACAATGGAAAACACTCCGTCCCTCGGATAGGACGTTAAATGGAGGCCCTGTGTAGAGGAGAGTTACCACCTTTGCACGTCAAGAACACACTGCACTATTCGAATAAGAGTAGGGGGAAACCCTGGTGTAGTGGTCCACCTGCATTCCCCCCAATCAGTTATATCAGGAGGAGAGACCTGCGGGTCAGTGATTCAGTTCGCTTTTCGCCTTCCAGTCACGGGTGACGCCAAACAAATAATGATAATGAAGAATTGGGTGCAAGATGGAAGTTATATTGTTATTTTCTTGAAATTGCATTTGAATGCAATTTTATTGCAACACCCACAGAGCTATTATTACAAATTCCATGTGATCATTTTTAATACAGTTTCTGCAACCATCAAAGATCTTCGTCCCAGTTCACTTCCCTTCATGATGAATGTTGTGAGGCACATCACTCTGGTAGCAGTCGCTCAGCAAGCAGGTATGTTGAATGGAATATTTTTTGGACAATCTTGAGTTACACACTACTGTACCCATCATAAACAACTTTGTTCAATATAAATCACTATAAAAGATGTTCTATTTGCTTGACAATGTACAAACAGTCCTGACGGGTGTTTCATAAAGCTGTCTGAAGTGAAGAGCGACTTCAAGAACGACTGGTAATTCTTTCTTATCTGCTTAATAATTACCAATGAACTTTCAGTGATGGATATCATTTACCACAAGGATCACCAGTCGTTCTTAACTTATGAAATGGCTCCCTGGTGGGTGTTTCGTAAAGCTGTTCATGAAGATATGCACGACTGGAACATGTTCTTAGGTGCTAAGTAAGCTACATAGGGACATATCATGTAGCACAATAAGGGTCACCAGCAGTATGTAAAGTTGTTTGTACCTTTCGAACAGCACCGAACAGATCTTGTAAAGTGCATGTGAAGTGTATGGGATAGAATGGCCTGATAGATGGAGGCTAAACTCTGTTTAAATTGATCAATCATTTACTGCAATTACCTCGGGTTGTTGAATAGTCTTTCCCACTTCCCATTTCATAGGTCCTCTTCCTACTGCTCACAGTCGTCAGAAGTCTTTGAACGACAACATGGATCCTCATGTGTTGGTAGATGCTATATCGGCATGCATGGCCCATGAAGAGAAGGAGCTTTGTAAAACAGGACAGCTTGCTATGACGGTCATCGTAGAGACAGCAGCCGCTGTGATGGGTAGTAAAGCAAGGGTGAGTTCTCCATTTTAGTTGAAGATTGAGGACATGTAGTTAATTTGTGTAATTTAAAGTGTTTATGAGAGGCGTTGTATGAATATTGAATTATCATGATTATTATTATTATATTGTCATTATGTATTCTTCTTTTGATATCAATTATAAGTTTCAGTATTTTTTCTATTAGGAGTTAGACAAAAGTTGTTTATGTCCCATTATTCCATCTGTTCATACCACAATCCTTTTTTGCAGTTTTTGTGGGGATAACGTAACTCAGAAGATCTCAATCGAAATTGTCCACCTTCCAAATCTGTGTCCTAATTATGTGAAAGCTGCATAATTAATAACACCAATAATAGGTTCATAGATACCAGTATGATGTACATTTCATCACTTTCACCATTTTCAGTGCAAACTGTTGAGTACATTTTCTTCATTTTCATTGCATGGAAGACAGTTTCACTCAAGATATTACCCTCTTGCCCATTTCGTCTCACATAGGGTTGTCAATTACTTTGTTGTTGATTCAGAATTAAGTGGCAATTTATTGATTCAAGCTTTTTAGCTCATATCATAGAGTCCCAAGAATTCAGTCAGCAATTTGTGCTTTATCACGCAGGCCTGCCAGCTATCTATCTTTGAGTATGTCGCTGATCGCATGTGCAACTGCTGCTACGAGCGAGCCTGGTATGCTAAGCTGGGGGGATGCATCGCTATCAAGTTCATGATGGAGAACATGGATATGTGCTGGGTCCAAAGCCATCTCTATCTGTTCCTCAAGGCACTTCTCTTTGTCATGATGGACCTTACTAAAGAGGTGAGTACAAAATTAATGCATGAAGGTACTTCCCCCAAGGTCATGTATCTTCAGAAATGCTAACTTTAACCCTATGCTGCACAATATGGATCGATTTTGTACTGTGAGGAAGTTAATGCATGGAGTAGGATTTTAATGCATGACCTGATAAAAAGATGGGGTCACAACCTCTTCACTTTGACGTAACAAATTATGACGATGATGATGATGACGATGATGCTGATGATGATGATGATGTTGATGAGGATAATGATTATGATAATGATGATGAGGATAATGTGCTGATGATGATGGTGATGATTTAGATGATGATGGTGGTGATTATGATGATGATGATGATAATGTTGTTGCCTATACCCATAGGTATCAAGTGGAGCCTTGAACATGGCCAAGAGCAACGTCGACCTTGTGTTGAAGCTGTGTGCCACCCCACCCTCGGGAGCCGACGCTGAGAATCCCAAGCTCGCAGTAGCCCAGCAGAAAGCCTTCCATGATGTGACCAGAGAGTTAGTCAGGGAAGTCACTTCGCCCAATCAGACTGTCAGAGAACAGGTAGGTGGAGTCATTATTCATAGATTGATGAGAAATTCCATAAAGTAGTCACATTTAGATTATAGACATACAGTATTTGAAAATAGCAACACTGTAATGGGAAGATTTCCAATTAAGTGAGATAGTCTGAAATTATATTTGGTATGAAATTGCCAAGGAAAGGGTCAACTCATCGGAAGAAAGTTACAATGATATAATTTATATGCCAGCTCTGAATGCTTGTGTGACCTTTTTTCATGGCTCTATTTATTTCATTTATAAAACTTAAAAAGAATACATTACCATACGTTTTCTTCTCTTCTAGGCAATGGATTCCTTGCGATGGCTCGCAGACTTCACCAACAAGAAAGTGATGGAAATCATGTCTCCCCATAAGGAGGTGCTGGCAGACATGATCCCTCCCAAGAAGCACCTGTTGCGTCATCAGCCTGCTAACGCACAGAGAGGATTGATGGACAGCAATACATTCTGTACTACGTTAGAGCCCAGACTCTTCACGATGGATCCAACCATCCCGGAACACAAAGTATTCTTCACTGAGGTATGTTCATACTTTCAGAACGTTATTGATTCCATATTTTATGTCTCCACAACAGGAGGTCATTGCTTCATGTGTTATCAGTATAATGTGGAGATCACTGACCTCATATGTAGAGAGAGATTAGAACCTATTCTGATTAATCATAATGATAATTTAGTCTTATTTAGCACTTGTATATGTATATTTTTGCATTAATATATAGTTACAATGTTGACGCAGTGAAATAAAGCAAGAGCAACAGTGAGATTGAAATTATAAATCAAGAAATTAATATAAAAGACTTGTAATTGAGGTCAATCTTGCACTTGAAGTTGATTAAAATCCAATTTACCTCTTAGAATCGTCCTGCTCTTGTATAATAATAAACATCGATTTAAAACAAAGAAGTATTTCCAGTCGCAGTGCTTCATAAATTTTGTGAAATCTGCCATGACAGCATTAGTCTATCACAAGTTTATTGGTTAGAAACCATGTTCTAAAAACTCATTGAAGAGATTTAGGTTTCTCATTCATGATATGGAATCTTCTGATACAAGGAGGAAATCAACTGTCCTGCACATGAATAATACAGATTGTGAAATTTGTAGCTCTCTGTTGATTGATGTATATAAATTTCCATGTATTTCTTTTTTTATTTGTGTATGTTTAGTTGATGAATCTATGTGAGACAGAGGATTCTGGTCTTGTCAAGCTACCCTGCTACAAGGCCGTTCCATCTCTTGTTCCTCTACGCATCAGTGCACTGAGTAAGTTATCGTGTTGGTTGGGAGATACACTTTCATGGGCAATTCCAGAAATAGCCAAAATTTTTGGGTGTCAAATCTTCATTTTCACCCTTTTTCTACGCAAGCCATGGTGATTTGAGATCATAACAGTTACAATACAGGGATGCCAGTTTTCAGGCAAAAGCCTGAATTCAGGCTCTGGCAATTCATTTTCAGGCCATAGTTTTTGCATTTTTGTGTACAAAAATATTGTATTCTAGGTGATTTTCATGCCCTCCGATCAATTCCAACTGGCATCTGTAACTATATCAGGATGGCCTAACAAATTTGATGCATCTAAAGAATGTCTTTTTGCTCTGTGTAGACGTTCGATCTTCAGCCCTTTAAAAATCAATAACATTACTTGCGTAAAGGTAGCGATAAACTTGTACAATATCTTTTGTTTTTTGTTCATCTTATCTTTGGAAAATTGGTCTAGCATCTTTTTTATAGTGTCCAAAATGATGGAAATAGTTGAAATATACATATTTTAAAATGATATTTTTTCTTTGTATAGATCAAGATGCTGTTATAGCTTTTGTTAAATGATGTGATGTTCACCTGTTTTGCAAGATTTTCCTTTCTTTGTTCATTGCGTAGATGCCCTTGCTGCATGTCGGTACATCCCTCAAGCTAGGGAGAGGATCTTCAAGATCCTATTCAATGCTCTTAATTCCAATGTCAGTGAGCTGCAAGAAGCTGGAGCAAAGTGCATGGAGAAGGTAAAAGAGTTATTCAATTTCATTTGATAATGGTGATGATGCCGATGATGACAATGATGATGATGATGTTGATAATGATGATGATAACAACGATGGTGATGGTGATGGTGATGATGATGATGGTAATGATGATGAAGATGGACATAACGATGATAACAACGATGATAATGATGATGATGATGATAATGATACTATTAAAATAATTACTACATATAGAACGTTACAAATTCTTTTTATTTATTCCATTGTTGAAAATGGTGATTTGGTGATGAACACACATTACATAGATTTGCCATGTTTTGTAATATTTATTATATGATCTCGTCTATCCAGTTTATATTTGTGATCTTTCAGCCACTTAGAAGCATTTTGCAATTTTTGCGGTATATGAATGCATTATGATTATTATTATTATTTATGAATGGGATCTCTTCTTGATATTATTTGTCGCCCTCTTTAGTTCTTCTCTGGTCAGCCTGTCGAGATGGAGATTGTTCATACTTGTGTGGGTCCATTTTGCTTCTAATGCTTGGTGATCATCAATCTCAATGAATCTCAATGTCATTAATGCATGATATTATTTGTCATATTTCTTGCTCTCTGCAGTTCATCTCTGGTCAACCTGTCGAGATGGAGTTGGTTCACACCAGCGTACGTCCGTTGCTTCTAATGCTGGGTGATCACCGTACGTTGAACCTCAACGTTATCCAGAGACTGCACAGCCTGACACAACTCTTCCCTAACGCATTCAATGAGAAACTCTGTGAACAAATGCTGGTAAGATTATTTCTCAAGTATCATTATTTACAATTTTTGTAGATTTGACAGTACATCTACATTCAATGACAATAGGTTGTAACTCTGGAAATCCCACACATCCCAAGAGGAATCAAAGCTTGGTTGATTTTATAATGAGGAAAAATTAAGAAATTTCACTTTGCACATAATTAAATGCTCAAAAAATATTGAGCTGGTGATGCCATCCATTCCTACATTAGCATTTCACAGTGTTGTGCATATAAATGTTTTGTTTTCGGGTTTGTTTGATTTTCTCTCTTCCCTCTAATAAACTTCTTTTTTGGTGTGGAATTTCACTTTAAAGGTCAAGTCCACCTCAGAATAATGTTGATTTGAATCAATAGAGAAAAATCAGACAAGCACAATGCTGAAAATTTCATCAAAATCGGATGTAAAATAAGAAAGTTATGACATTTCAAAGTTTCATTTATTTTCAACAAAATAGTTATATGAACGAGCCAGTTACATCCAAATAAGAGAGTCGATGATGTCACTCACTATTTCTTTTGTTTTTTATTGTTTGAATTATACAAAATTTAGATTTTTACGAATTTGACGATTAGGACCTCCTTGCCTGAAGCACAAAATGTTAAAATAATGGAATTCCACGTGTTCAGGGAGGAATGAAACTTCATTTCACATGACAATGATGAGAAAATAAAAATATTTCATATTTCATATAATAAAATACAAAAGAAATAGTTATTGAGTGATGTCATCAACTCTCTCATTCAGATGAAACTGGCTCATTCATATAACTATTTTGTTGAAAATAAGCGAAACTTTAAAATGCCATAACTTTCTTATTTTACATCTGATTTTGATGAAATTTGCAGTGTTATGCTTGTTGAATTTTTTTCTTTTTATTCAAATCAAGTTTTTGTTGGGGTGGACTTGTCCTTTAAGCTTTAAAGAATGATAAAATGCTCAACTGTAAGATGATATCGCTCTTCTGCTTTAGGGTCACCTGAAGAAGTGGCTGGAGACGACGGTCATCAGTCAGAAGAACGGTCAGAAGTCAACGGACAGTCTCAAGATCTGTACGGCCATCCTCAACATCTTCCATGCCATCCCTGCAGCATCGGCCAAGATCCTTGAACATCTCCTGACGCTGGTCATCAAAGCCGAGGGCGCTCTTAATATGGAGGTGAGTAGGATAGCATACATTGTAAAGTTGATTGTCGCCCCTGTATTAGATAAAACTGTAGGGGTAATTTTGTAGTTGTATAAATATTTCTCCTTTCTTACAGCCCAAAATTTGCATTTCTTTGTTTGTTCATTGCAGGTGATGACAACAGGATAAAATTAAGTTTGTATTTGTTCATACAGTAATGCTCAAAAGTTACTGAAGCCCACCAGAATATGAACATAGTTAAAGTGTTCAAGTTCTGCCATGTTTTACAACTGTGACTTAATAACTCCTTCCAATCCCTCTCATAACTAGCTTATCCTTACTTGCTGTACCACAATCTCATAAATTCATGGGGGATCGATCATTCTTTTATGCTGGGCCATTGAAATAAACTTCCAAAAGACATCCGCAATATTTCTTGTCTGACCACTGAAAATCAGGTTATTCACACAAGCTTTTAAGTAATTATAATTCTTCCCCCTTTTTAATTTTAGTGTCTTTTTTTCTCCTTCTTTCTTCATTGCACCATGAGCATTGTTTAAAGGTATTGTTTAACTTTGTGCGCAGCCAATTTAAAAAATTCTCAAACCAAGATGAAACATGTGTACAAGTGCATGTATTAGAACTAATAAACCCTGAAAACAACCATTATTGGGAATGAAAAGCTAAAACTACAAGGCAAACCCCGATTTTGTAAATAGGCGTCTTATAGACGCCTAAATAGTACACATAAGTGTATGGGATGAAATTAAGATGGTGTTTCCGGACACTTTATATTTCAATTTTTGAAGCACTTAATTATTTTCGAACGCAATTTTTTCTGGTCATCATTTTTGTAACGTATCACAGACACAGGTGACAAGTGTGACCTTCTAGCTCAGATTTTTTTAAAATTCAAACCAATGTTAACCAATTACTTTAATGATGGATACTGGCGCATTACAAATGTCCATATTGTTATTATTAAGTTGCAGCCAATGATGACATCATTAAGATCTGGATTTGAACTTGCCTTTATTTCTATGGGGAGGCTTGAACTAGACTGAATTTCGACTTCAGTAGTCCTACCACTATTCTGAACTCTGATGGCTAAGATTTATCGGTTGTTATGTTCATACCAAATGTTATAGCAATTTCTTTGAATTTCCAATAGCAACGAATTACGTAATGTGTGCCGGGCTTTACAGTTTATTCTATGTATTTATTCCTAGGTTGGAAGTCCATTCCGTGAGCCCCTGTTGAAGTACCTGCTACGCTACGCTCAACCGACAGTGGATCTGTTCTTACAGGAGGCTAACCTCAAGAATCATCAACTCAGTCGCATGTTCAATGTAAGTGTAGTCTTTCCTGATTTTTTATTATGCATCTGTCTATGTAGGGGGAGTCATGGTCTGGTGGTTTCCGACTCTTGTCTTTCAATTAGAGGGACGTGGGTCCAAGTCCCAGCCATGGCATGTTTCCTCCAGCAAAAGATTGACTGCGCTTCACTCAACCCAGGTGAGATGAATGGGTTCCTGGTAGGATTTATTGCTTGAATGCTTTGATACTTGGTATCATATTATTACTCCAGCGGTAGCTGAGCCGCCATATTGGCGTTAAAGCGTCAAGGAATAAATCCTACCGGGAATCCATTTACCTCACCTGGGTCGAGTGCAACACAAAGTGGATAAATTTCTTGCCAAAGGTAAACATGCCAAGGCTGTGAATCGAACCCACGTCCCTCTGATTGAAAGACGAGACTCATATCCACTTAACCACGACGCCCTGGATTTGTATAATGTAACTTTTTAACATCTGCACCAACACATAATGTACAATGCCTACTTAGCTTGTTGTACGCGATCAAATGGGAGGCTGAATGTCACACATTCGTACCGTTGCACACAAGACGTACCATCCAAAATGTACCATTGCACGGCTTTAAGAGGTGACGTCACAATGCGATTTCATTAAATAAGGTGACAATACGCGTACAGCCCGCTGGCTAAATGTGCAATGTTGTCCAAGATCATGTGCGCTTGTGGGCCCGGCTTGTGGGATTTTGCTTTTCGCTTTCAATATTTTTGCTCCCTTTTCATATTTTCGCTAGATTCCGAGGCGTTGTACAACAAAAATAGCGAATATTCTTATTCGTGCAATGGTGCAAGATTTTGCATTCGGTGAAAGAAAGAAACGCTCTATTCAACTCGGCTAACGCCTCGTTGAATAGAGCATCTTTCTTTCACCTCATGCGAAATCTCGCACCATCGCACTCATGCCTATTCGCTATTTGTATATTCTTCATGCTGTACCAGCCTATGAATAGTATAAGAAGAATAACATAAAGAGTCATGAGTAATTATCACTGACTATGATATGTGTTTTGGTCTTTATTCACAGTATTTGTTGAAGCATGAGTTAGCGGAGCCTCTGAGAGCGGCCATTCAGAAGAACCCTAGCAAGCTGATCAACCTAGCATTCAGTAAGACACAGGTAAGATATCATTCAAAGCCATGTTAGGGTGGGGGGGAAATCAATCATTGATATGTTACAGGGCTTATCCTTGATCACAGGTGCGGATCCAGAGGGGGGGGGCACAGGGGGCACGTGCCCCCCTTTTGAGAAGCAAAATTAAAATTTGTAATGTAAAAATGCCATTAAAATAATTATCTGAAGACCTTTTTTTTGGCTTGTCACATTTTTTCGGGTACGGAATATCCTTAATTTGTGGTTGAAAACCTTTTCTTTGTTTTGGTTTCTCAAAATTTTCCTCCTAAAATTTGCCCCCCCCCTCCTAGATCCGCCCCTGCCTGAGCAGTGGTGAAGTAGAATCAAAGCACCATCAGACTCTGACCATTTCCATCAGTTCATAAAACATCCACAAAATAATAAAAATAGATAATAATAGTCAGTTCTTGTATAGCGCATAACACATTATGTATTATGTCTCTTTGCGCTTCCAAAGGACTGGGATATTATTACCCTTGCTTTAGCCCTGCAGCCTTTTTAAAGCGTGGTAGCCTTTCATGGAATAAATTCCTGCCAGGTACCCATTCACCTCACCTGGTTTGAGTGCAGCACAATATGGATTAATTTGTTGCTGAAGGAAACAACGCCATGGCTGGGGTTTGAACCCACTGCCCTCTGTTTCAAAGTCTGGAGACTAATCCATTGGCCACAACACTCCATAGTGGCACTTAACATTGATGTGTGTTATCGGATTCTTATACCCAGCATGTTAAGATTGTTGCCTCTGGTACAGGAGATTGAACATTCTAGCTTCTTACCGTGTACATTGCTGCCCAGTGTAGGCTATCATCTGGCTAACTGCTTTCTGAGATTTGGGAGGGCTATGAGCCGATGTATCTGCTCTTTTGTGTAGAGATTTTGATGCTTGTTGACATGCATTAGCTGTGCCTTACGTTTCCTTTCACACACTCCCAACTGTGTACAACATTGGCATTGACCTCAGTTTGACCTCAAGTCCAGAGCTTGTAGATTACAAACCCTGCTGGCCTAGTTTGCCATAATATGAAATATGAATATAAAATTTCAACAAAATAACTGATTACCCCAATGTCTATAACAGATTCTTGCAGGTTTCTGTAAATTTAGTGGCCCATATCCTGAAGTTGAGTTTAATTTAAACCACGGTCTAACTAAAATTATTGGGAGCCAAAAGTTCAAAATTCTGTTTATATTGTGTATTTCTTATGGTTATTATTTTGTTTCCTTTTTCTTTTATAATGAAGAAAAGTCCTTCAGTTATCATTCCCAGACAATTATGAACAATTTGAGTGTCAAATGAGTTGATAAAATTGGATGTGTGCTGTTAAGGATTTGTCCCCCAATTGGCTGCCCATACTTAAACCACAACTTTAAACCTGGGTTTAATTTAAACCTGAGCTCAGAATACGGGCCAATAAGTTTATGTCGTTTGTATGATCCTTGCAGCCCCCAGCTCGCCCTACAAACTCCGCAGAGAAGTTCCTGCAAGAGCTGCAGTACCAGTCCATTCGGATCTGTGCTACCCTGGTGAAACACGACAAAGCATGGCTTCCACAAACACCTACAGTGGTAAGATTGCATTCTTGTATAATATACAGATATTTCCTACCTAGAGTTTGAATGAAACACATCATTTCCCTGGCAGAGTTTTATTTTCCCCCAAGGGATTATATTTTTCCCGAAGCACGCAACGTCAAGGGAAAATATTGTCTTGAGGGGAAAAATATAGCTTTGGAGGGGAGATGAAATATTATTTATTCAAAAGATAGACCGGGCAATATCTGTTATATCAAATAGTTTAGGTAGATTCGCTATCAGTCTTCATTTGTAATTTGGCTTTATGATGAACTCGAAATGGAGATTTGGGGTCCGTTGCAGAAAGAGTTGCAATCAATCGCAACTTTAAAAATCATGCGCAACTTGATTTTTAGCCAATCAGCAGCGCGCATTTGGGACTTGCGATTGCTTTTTTTAACTTGCGATTGATTTTTTTAACTTGCGTTTAAACGCAACTCTTTCTGCAACGGTCCCCAGATCTGTCTACACCATAATGTAATACTTTCGGGAAAATACAGCAAGCAGCAAGTGCGTTCTTCATGCAATCATTGTGTGAACATGAAAAGTAAACTACTTGATTATGCAACTTATAAGCAGCGAGTGACTTCACCTCAGGAATATAATGCCGCAGTTTACAGTCCAAAGCAGTTATATTCACTGAGGTGATGTCAAAACCTCGAATGTTACAAATGCGACCTTGCAGTTATGATCATGTGATAACGTATTGACCTATCACTGATTTGAATCTACATGTAGTGTTAATTATACAAGTAGAGTATATGCATATCATTACTGTGCTATATAAATGCCCATAATATTAGGATTATTATTGTGAGCACTATTATTACTATTCTTATAACATTTACTTATGAAAAGAGTATTACTCTGACCTCAGTGCTGGCCTCAAAGTAAAAGGATCATTTACTCTTCGTAACATTAGGCCGTACTTCATTTGGAATGATTTTACTTCTTGGAACTTTCATATTTAGTGCAAAATGCGATTTATTAGAAATTCGCGTTTCATCGGATTGCATTGTGTGCGTTGGGCTTTCCATGTACAAAAACAACTCATTTTGAAACAGGACCAAGATCAAATAAACAAACAGAGAAGGAGCTTTAAAGGGGAATCCAACCCAAATAAAAACTTGTTTTTATAAGAAAAAGAAAAATCAGACAAGTTGATAGGTGAAGGTTTGAACAATATTGGACAAACTACAAGAAAGTTATGAATTTTTAAAAGTTATAAATATTGGTGATCACTTTACCCATGGAGACTTCAAATTGGCCGCATATGTGACGTCATAGTGATGTAAGGCAAGGACTACTCTTCCATGGACTCTAATACATATTATGGCTAAAATGTCATTTTTCCCAAAAGTTTTATTTCAAATTATATTTTTCTTTCATGAGGACATAAAACAATATACTACCTGGGTTATATTTAGATTACTGCCCCGGGGGAATAGGTACTTAGAGGAAAACCACAAATCCCTGATAATAAAATACATGGCCTATGGGAAAGTTGTCCTTGCCCCTTGTCATAATTTAATTACCCAGTTGCCAATATGGAATCTACATAGTATTAGTGATTTCAATTTTAAAGCAGCTATAACTTTCTTACTGTCGATTTCTTTCAAACTTTCACCATTCTGTTTAATTTATTTTTCTCCTTCCCAACACAACTGTTTAAGGCCAAGGCTGGATTCCCCTTTAATCTTAACTCATTTATCTCTTCCCTACTAGTTTGTTCATCTTCGGCGGATCTGGGTATCGGATGCTTTCCAGGAACGTCATCGCCATGACAACGTAGGCGTTCATCACTGGGAGGAGCCTAAACTCCTCGTCAAGTGTCTGCTCAACTATGCACAGTAAGTGCTTGAATCAGCTCACAATTTGGAGTTTGGTGTTGATGTTGGTGTTGGTGTGAAAAAACAACATGTCAGATTGTCTTCCATAGCTCAACACCTGGTGATATTTGTTCCAGCACCTGTTTTATTTTAAGACTAGTGCTGTGCTGATGTGAAATTCAACCTAAAACCAACACCAAAAGGTCAACACCAAACTTGAAATCATCCAATGCATTCATATTTGAGAAAAAATTTGAAATTCTGATGTTAGTTTGTTTTTCATTATTTTGATTTTGGGCAATTTGAAGATACATGTACACTATGCAAAGTTCAACCTGATGGTCTTTGCTATGTCTGAAGAAGGAGAATTCAATAAAGTTTGTAAATCCTTCTTGTATATATGGGACCTTTTTGATATAGATATGATTAGTCTCCTCTTTGTGCTTCCTATGAAAGGGTGTAATGCTTTTAAAGGGGAAGTTGACCCTGAAGAAAACTTTGTTGTAAAAATAGCAGAAAAATAGTAAAAAATATTGGTGAAGGTTTGAGGAAAATCCGTTAAAGAGTAAGAGAGTTATTAGAGTTCAAAGTTTTGGATTTGTGACGTCATAAACGAGCTGCTGCCCCATGTGTTATGTAATATAAAATGCATGAATTTCAAATTTTGTATGGTTCCTGATGACTTAATTTTGTTTTCTATTCATGATTGGGTGTGAAATGATTTGTCTATTAATATACAAAAGGTACAGTGAAAACCATTTTAAATTTTCTGAGAAAATGACATTTCATTGATTTTTTACCATTCGCTATGTAGGAATGCTGCTCGCATATGACGTCACAAATCAAATAATTGAAATTCTAATAACTTTTTAATTATTTGATGATTTTTTCTCAAACCTTCGGCAATATTTTTAATTATTTTTTCTGCTTTTTTACAATAAACTTTTTGTCAGGGTGAACTTCCCCTTTAAATTACCATGGCTAGAGTAAGCCATAAAGTCAAGCAGTAATGGAGAAAAGTGGAGGTCCAACCTACAAAAAAGTTGAATATTTCCTGGAATTGCCTATTTATGAAAAGGAGTGACCAAAGATTCAATTTTTTTTGTTTTCTTTGTGTCTACAGGCAACATACCTCCAATGTTGAGCTTCTCTTTCAGCTGCTACGAGTCTTCAGCAATCGATACCTGCCAAATTTCCAGTTCCTTAGGACATTCCTGGAAGAGACTGTCGCACAGGTAATATTTTTATTGTAATTCCAGAGATGCCAACCCTCCCGATTTCATCGGGAGGCTCCCGAAAATTCATCCCAACTCCCGCCCTTACGATTACCATCCTTATCCTCCCGAAATTACGATTTTTTTGCATTGATCAAATTGGATTGGAAGTACATGTATCGTCTGCTAGCTTTAGCATGTATTAACTCCATTACGTTCGCTGCTACTAAATTCTGTGTGAAAGGTAGACAAATAAGGAGCAGCGAAAAGCTGGTGCATGTGATATGCCCAACGGGAATCCACTGTGCACCAGGCCGGTAGGCCCGGCTAGCTTCGCGAGGCGTGTGCGCTCGCGGCCACTGGATTTGTCGAGTCGTGCGGTGGAATACCGGTGTGTGATTTCGGCGTATTAATGGGTTGATATTGACACGAAATGGCGGAAAATCAACAAAAGAAGACCAAGAAATGGTCTCAGAAGTATAAGACTGAATACAGTCTCCAGTACCTGTGTGTTCGGAAGTCGGAAAGAGGAATTTACCATGCATTTTGCGCAATTTGCAGCGTGGACATTTCAGTTGAGCAGGGAGGTCGTGATGATAATTCGGAAGCAACTAACGGCATAGGCCTACGGACATTGCAAAGACAAGATCTTCGAGCTCCACTAGTACCCTGTTGTCTTTATTTCACCAAGCAAGGGACCAGCGCTGAGCTTTTCTTTACTGGATTTATAGTGGAACATAACCTGCCTATAGCCGATAGTGATAATTCCTCCTTATTAGTTGAACAGGTACTTCTTTTTTTACTTTGTCCCCTCATTTTTTTTACATGTAAAAATGCATATTTGATATTTTTTATGTTAAAAAAGTGGGAACAATGTTTATTTCAAAACATGTGAAATGCCCCAAAATAAGGGTCAGATTGCACCAGAGAGCATCTAGAAACCCAGAGCTTCCAGGGCCCTGGACCCCGGCCGCAAGGGTCGAGCGCTCCGTGCTCGAGATGTGCGCATGTAGCGCACATAATTTGGTGGCGGTTGCAAATCCTCCCTAATTCTGATTTCCAAAAGTTGGCATCTCTGTAATTCTACTATGCTTTTTAGAACTACATTTTCTACATTTATTTATTTACATTTATGTTTATATAAAAATTCATATTTACATTTATTTCATTCTCAATAAAAAAATACACATTATACGAGATACAAGGAATTATTTATGAGCAAGAGTAAAAATGAAAGTGATTTTGGGGAACTGCCTAAATAGAGCCAAGAGGCCATTTACATGTGCGTGCATTCATTCATTCCTTCATTCATCAATCCATCCACCCATCCATCCGTTTGTCCGTCAGTCCACCCGTCTGTCCATCCATCCATTTATCCATCCTAGATGCCATCCATCCATCGACCCAACCACCAACCCATCCATCCATTCATCCATCCATCCATTCATGCATTCATTGCAATATTCTTTTTTCATGACTTCAGGGCTACAGCGTTGAGCAGAAGAGACACATCTTCTTCAAGTTTGTAGAGCTGTTCCATGATAAGGGCTTCCCCCAGGAGTTGAAGGCCAAGGCTCTTCAGTACGTCATCATCCCCATGTTTGCTGCTTCCTTTGATAAAGGAGAAGGAGATAGTGTAAGTATTATTAGTTGTAATAATAATAATAATAAAAGAGAAGGTGCTGAGGCTGAGAAAGCTCACACCATATGCAACACGTGTCTTGGGAGTCTTGAGAAGTTGCTGTTGTGATGATCTTAGGCTACAAGCTGGTGTATAAGGCATGACAATGTCTTGTAGAAATCAGTAAACACCGATTTTAAGAGAAAATCTGTAAAACAAAAAATAATTGTCACTATATTGTAGTGAATACTGGTACAGTTAAAAAAAAGAACTTTGTGAAATCTTGAAATCTTAGCTGAAAACGATCACATTGAAGATCACCAACACAGATAAGCACGTGTGGGACAATTTATTATTATTATTATTATTGCTTGGAAAAAGACCTGACATGATCGAATATCAGGCTTTTTTTGCTAGTTTCTTGGCAATTACACATTTAACCTTGAAAATCCTTTGGCACTTTTTTTTATACATACAGACACTTGGTTGGTCATGTGATTAGATTCTGTACGAACTCATTTTGAAATCATTACCACAGTTGGCATGTGTCCTTTTAAATCCATTGGTTAAGAATTTTATTCTCTATTTTTTTTTAGTCGATAGGCAAACCTCCAACCCTGGTCAGGATAGCCCTGATAACCTTGTGAGTGTCTTCATTGGTAAGGTCATTTACCCTGTCTTTGTTTTCCTTTTTTTTTCAGTTGATAGGCGGGCCACCTAACCCTGTTCAGGATAGCCCTGATGACCTGGTGGGTCTGTTCATTCGTGAGGTCATTGACCTTTGCTTTGTTTTCTTTTTTTCAGTTGATAGGCGGACCACCTAACCCTGGTCAGGATAGCCCTGATAACCTTGTGAGTGTCTTCATCAGTAAGGTCATTGACCCCGAGAACCCGTACGGAACGTCGGACTCCGTGAGGATCCTCCTGCTTCAGTTTGCTGCGCTCCTGGTCGAGAGAGCCGCTCCCCACATCCATGATGCTGCTGACAAGTAAGGCATTGTTTGTAGACTTTGTTCATTGTGTCACAGTTGAATATTGCTCAATGAGAAAACCTTTACAATCAAGGTCTGTTGACATCATAAAGTTGTAGATTTGGTGTATGTTGATGTGAACTTAATTTTTTGGAAAAAAATGAGATCTAACTAAAAATTGAGCACGAAGATTGTTAAAGTGATTGGCTAACATTGGTTTGACTTTTAAAAAAATCTGAGCTAGAAGGTCCCACTTGTCACCTGTGTCTGTTATATGTTACAAAAATGAAGCCCAGAAAAAATTGTTACAAAAATGAAGCCCAGAGAAAATAACTATTAAGTGCTTCAAAAATTGAAATATAAAGTGACCGGAAACGCCATCTTAATTTAATCCCATACACTTATGTGTACTATTTAGGTGTCTATAAGATGCCTATTTACAAAATCGGGGTTTGCCTTGTAGTTTTAGCTTTTCATTCTCAATAATGGTTGTTTTCAGGGTTTATTAGTTCTAATACATGCACTTGTACACATGTTTCATCTTGGTTTGAGAATTTTTTTAAATTGGCTGCTCACAAAGTTAAACAATACCTTTAACACAGATGAAAATATTTGGACTATGTATTATGACTATTTTGCTACTTTTTCAGCAATAATGGATTTCTGTCAGAATCATATGGCACAGTCATGTTTTTATTTATACATACAAACATTTGGGTGGTCAGTTTATGGGATATTTCTCTAACACCGTTTTGAAATCATCTTCGTCATCATTGTCGTCATCATAATCACCATCATCACAGCCATCACCACAATTATCGCCACCATCACCACCACCACCATCACCACCATCATCACTATCATCACTATCATCATAATCGTCATTATCATCATCATCACCACAATTTTCACCATCATAATCATCACCACCGTCATGATCATGATCATCACCATCATCGTCATCACCATATTCATTGTCATCTTCATCATCACCAGTATGGGATATTTCTCGAAAACCTTTTTGAAATCCTCTTCGTCATCATTCGTCCTCATCATAATCACCATCATCACAGCTATCACCACAATTATCGCCACTATCACTATCACCATCATCACCATCACCATCATCATCACTATCATCATTATCATCACCACAATTTGCACCATCATCATCATCACCACTGTCATGATCATCATCATCATCGTCACCACTGTCATGATCATCATGATCATTATCATCACCACCACCTCCACCACCACTCATCATTACCATTGTTCTTGTAATCATTCTTGTTGTTTATTTTCCAGGAAACAGGGTACCAAGCTTCGTCGTCTTATGACGTTTGCCTGGCCATGCCTCATTCAGAAGAACTG
Source organism: Lytechinus variegatus (assembly GCF_018143015.1). Lineage (NCBI taxonomy): Eukaryota > Metazoa > Echinodermata > Echinoidea > Temnopleuroida > Toxopneustidae > Lytechinus > Lytechinus variegatus. The sequence continues at coordinate 10,689,838 of NC_054752.1, forward strand.
TGTGGATCCCACCACCAAGTATCACGGTCATCTTCTCCTTGCTCACAACATTGCCAAGTTTGCCATCCATAAACGTATCGTCCTGCAGGTAAATTCATTTGAAAAGTATGATAGATTTAAAATGTGTCAAACATAAAAGAAAAATAGTGCCTAAATTTACATCCTGCAGTGAGAAACTTGATTGACAAGTACCAAGATGCTTCTTTTTTTTCAAATTTGCAAAACACATGTTTGGAAAGAGAGTTTCTTGAAATCTCATGCAGATATCTCAGTGAAATTATAAATTACGATCAAAAGTTGTACTCTTTGATAACTGTACAAGTAATCTAGCCTGAGAGCACAGGTTATCTTAAGTTGTTTCACGAAGAGTTAAGATGGAATTAGGGTCATGCTTAAATGTTGACATGCACATGATATGTAAGTTGAAATCTTATTGATACGTGCAGTAGTACGCCTCCTCTTAGCATGATTTAACCAGTGCTGTGTTGCCTTTCATACCACAAGCAACTTGGAAATTTATGTGTGACTCTAAGTCACACATAAATCTTTGTGAAAAACCTCCTAGTTTCCTTCAGGGCCCTGTCTCATAATACATACAATCATTCCACAATTAAGCATAGCTGTGAATCTATGGAAAATCATGTACGAACAGTTACAATCAATCATAAGTATTGAATGTGTCTCTTTATACAACGTCCCTTCCCCCAGGTGTTTCACAGTCTTCTCAAGGCCCACGCTGCCGAAGCGAGATCCGTCGTCAGACAAGCCTTGGACATCCTGACCCCTGTACTCCCCCAACGGATGGAGGATGGGAATGCCATGCTCACACACTGGACCAAGAAGATCATTGTTGAAGAGGGTTACACGATTGCCCAGCTCGTTCATATGCTGTAAGTTTACTCCTTTTATTTTTGTCGTTAAATGACAGTGCCTTTTGCATAGTAATAATAATAATGATAATAATACTACTACTGCTGCTACTACTACTACTACTACTACTACTACTACTACTACTACTACTACTACTACTACTACTACTACTACTACTACTACTACTACTACTACTACTACTACTACTACTACTACTACTACTACTACTACTACTACTACTACTACTACTACTACTACTACTACTACTACTACTACTACTACTACTACTACTACTACTACTACTACTACTACTACTACTACTACTACTACTACTACTACTACTACTACTACTACTACTACTACTACTACTACTACTACTACTACTACTACTACTACTACTACTACTACTACTACTACTACTACTACTACTACTACTACTACTACTACTACTACTACTACTACTACTACTACTACTACTACTACTACTACTACTACTACTACTACTACTACTACTACTACTACTACTACTACTACTACTACTACTACTACTACTACTACTACTACTACTACTACTACTACTACTACTACTACTACTACTACTACTACTACTACTACTACTACTACTACTACTACTACTACTACTACTACTACTACTACTACTACTACTACTACTACTACTACTACTACTACTACTAATGCTACTACTACTATAATAATAATAATGATACTGAAAATGAAAGCAATAATAATAATGAAAATGATAATAATAATAATGATGATAATAATAATAACAATAATCATAATAATGATAATAATTACAATATTAATAATAATAATAATAGAGACATTTATAATGTGCAAAAGCAAATTCACCGTATTAAGGCTGCTCAAGGCACAGAAGTTACCATGGTAACAATGCTCAGCGTCCAATCAAGATCAGGGATTCTGTGGTAGTTACCATTGGATGGCAAATTACTATAAAAATAACATGCAACAGGCCCCTGATTAGTTCTGCTTGCAAATTTGAATCATGGAGGAAACTGTCTCCAAATGTTTTTGAAAGGCTGTCTATGATACACTTATGAAATGGTGTTTGCCATAAAGCATTGGAATCGCAAAAGTGATATCAAATCAACTCAGTTATTCTGAAGGTCGCATGCCTTGGACACAGAGTATGTATGAAATTACAGACAGTTTCAGCTCATATGATATATGTTTAAAGGACAAGTCCACCCCAACAAACATTACATTTGAATAAAAAGAGAAAAATTCAACAAGCATAACACTGAAAATTTCATCAAAATCGGATGTAAAATAAGAAAGTTATGGCATTTTAAAGTTTCGCTTATTTTCAACAAAATAGTTATATGAACGAGCCAGTTACATCCAAATGAGAGAGTTGATGACATCACTCACTATTTCTTTTGTATTTTATTATATGAAATATGAAATATTTTTATTTTCTCGTCATTGTCATGTGAAATGAAGTTTCATTCCTCCCTGAACACGTGGAATTCCATTATTTTAACATTTTGTGCTTCAGGTAAGGAGGTCCTAATCGTCAAATTCGTAAAAATTGAAATATTGTATAATTCAAACAATAAAAAACAAAAGAAATAGTGAGTGAGTGACATCATCGACTCTCTCATTTGGATGTAACTGGCTCGTTCATATAACTATTTTGTTGAAAATAAGCGAAACTTTGAAATGTCATAACTTTCTTATTGTACCTTTAATGCGATGGCATTTGAAGAGCATACGTGTACACTTGAGACCAATCATTTTATCATGACATTCATCCTAAATTTCATATAAAGAATAATAATAAGAAGAATAGGCATTTATATGGTGCCATCTATTTCGATATACTCTATTCTATTCTGAGGCGCACAAGAAAAAGAAAGAATAAGAGAGCTTGGATGAGTGTCAAAGCGCCAATAACCAATACTTTTAGAAGAGATTAGACTTCAGTTTAGATTTGAAAGTCTCCAGTGATGATGTAATTCTTAAATGATCAAGGAATAATTTTCCTGGTATCGCATCGCAATTTGCTCCACATTTTTTTTCAAAGACTGCTACGCATAATGTATTTTGTATAGCATATTTTTACATAGGACTGTACATTACTTAGTTGAGAGCTTTGCACTTATGATAAAAAATGCTATTCAAATTTGTAAAGCAAAATTATTCCCTGATGATTTGTTTTGAAAACCAAACTCTGACCTGCAGGCAACTTCTTGTGAGGCACTACAAGGTGTACTATCCCGTGCGACACCATCTGATCCAGACCATGGTCTACTCCATCCAGCGGCTTGGTAACACTCCCAACGCTACTCTAGAACACAGGAAGCTGGTGGTGGAGCTGGTCGAGGTTATCATCAAATGGGAGGTACAAAGGATCAGAGAAGATGAAGGGACCGCTGAGGTAAGAACTCTTCTTAAACTCCCTGCCGTTATGTTAGTTATGCTGTCTTTCAGGTCTTCTGTATATTTCTCTTTTAGTGCTTAATTTTTCTTTTTGCATCCAGTAAAATAAGCTAAGTGTGATGCATTCTTGTTTAGTAATCGCTTTGGCGTAGAAAAAGCAATTACTTCCTCAATTTTCAACCAATGTGAGACTTGACACACACTATCATTCTCTAGTTGTTATGATAAATATGCAACAAGAAAGTGGGATTATCGCACAGAATGAGGATAGTATCATTAGCCTTTTGGGCGATACAGCATGGCAAGAGGATGCATCTTCTTGGTCAGTCGTGGAGTGAAGAAATGTTTGAATTGTTTTTTATGGAGCGGATGTTGCCTTGTTACTGTAATGACATTTAATGGCAATAAAAGCAGTCAAAAATGCAAGAGATCTGATGCATAATACTCCATAATATCATAGCACCCTCCCTCAGAGGATATAGGAATACACATAAACATAGTTGTCAGAGATGTGCCAGCTGCATAGATAGGGTTACTCATATTAAAAGCTGTCATGATGATTGAGGGCTTTTAATCACCTTCAGAGACATTTTATGTTGAATGTAATTCATTATTACTGAATTGATATTTTATAGCCCACACCAGTTGAGGAGCCTGCTGTTCCCGCAGGTGTGAAAAGGACAGCTTCATCGGATCTCCCTGACCCTAAAAGAGTGAGACACACGTCTTCAGGATCGGTAAGTCTTTTTTCTGACTTCAGTAGATTACAAAGTCAAAGGATGCTTATATATGTGAGGAATGGTTATGCTGGGTCCTCAGTAACTATCAATTTATCATGAGCATCTGATTAGAACTCTCATCAGTCATTCTGAATAAATGCAGGTAGGCAGAAAAAAGAAAAATGTAAGTAATCTGTGAATCATCACCAATTTCAACACTTTTCCTGAATCCGGAAAAGAAGCCATCAGTCTCTTACCCCACATCTTTGGAACAAACTCCCTCCCATCTCTCCGAAACATCTCTTCACTTGACCTCTTCCTAAATATCTGAACACACACCTTTACAATGTATAACTGTAAACCTTAACTTGTCTTATTCAATTAACAGTGCTTTGTATCCTCTTGAAAAGGTGCTTTATTAATTCAGTTATTATTATCATTACATTGGTTTTGATTCTACTTTAGACTGTGAGGAGCATCACTTCGGAATCAAGCAAACCTATCGAGAAAGTCTACTCCGATGCCGTGGTGAACTTCTTGATCCGGCTGGCCTGTCAGGTAAATGACAGCAGCAGTACATCCACGGTTGGGTCACCCGGGGAACAGCTGTCAAGGAGATGCATGGCCCTGCTCAAGACGGCTCTTAGACCGGACGTATGGCCCAACAGTGAACTCAGACTGAACTTCCTGGATAAGCTCTTCTTGTCAGTGGTAAGGACTTGGAGTAGTGATTAGAGGAATTGGTGATGATGATGATTATGGTGATGATGAGGATGATGATGGTAATAATGAGGATAATGATAATGTCTCTATGATAAATCATTATTATATTGATAGTGGTGGTTTTAGTGATGATGACGATGATGATAATGATGGTTATGGTTGTGATAATGATGATGATGATTATGATGATGATGATTATGATGATGATGATGGTCATGATGATGATAATGATAATGGATCTGATGACAAATTATGATTATAATGATAGTGGTGGTTTTAGTGATGATGACAATGATGATAATGATGGTGATAATGCTGGTTGTGATGATGATGATGAAGGTTATGATGATGATGGTCATGATGATGATGTTGTTGATGATGATGATCATGGCTCTGATGATAAATTTGGATTTTAATGATAGTGGTGGTTTTAGTTTAGATGACGATGATGATAAGGATGGTGATGGTGATGATTTTAATGATGATAATGGTTATGGGTATGATAATGATGATGTTGATTTTGATTAAAATATTCCTGGTGATGATAATGATAATGATTGTTATTTAAATAATGATGAAGATTATTGGAAATATTTGCTGTAATGATGATGATAAGGTGATTATAGTGCTATTGTGCCAAATGCAGACCAAACCTTCTTGAACCTGTGAAAATTACCGTTTTGTATTTGTGTTTCTTTTCAAATACTCTGGCAAAGGATACCCAAGCTGTTGCAAACTACGGAAATATTTGTGCTGGTCTTGACGTCCTGAATTTCCTTCTTGGTGTTATGGTAAGCCAAAAATCTCCACATGTTGCATTGCCGAATGTAATTCATTCCAGTCCATTCTATGCTATGACATATCATACCAGCCTTGAAATGAATTGGGCAATATTTTTTATTTTCAAAATCAGGAATTACATTTAGATCCATTCTCTTTTACAAAAGTTATTAGCAGTGTTACTGTGTCACTTTCTCAGCTGTTTAAAGTATACGCTTGTTTTCCTAGAGTGATTTTGGTGGTCACCAAAAAATGAATCTGAGCTAATTGTTTATTTTTGTTGTGATACAAATCAGGGTCCAATCTTACTAACAGTTGCTATTAATCCGATCAACCATAACTATGGAAAGCCGGCGACGCCAGCATCTAAAATGCATGTGTATTCTAACCGTTTTCTAGAAAGAATAATTCAAAATTAGATTGTTTGAAGTCTTGATCTTGGGGTGTGCGATCAGGCGTAGAGCTGTTAGTTCCGTTAACAGGTGTAATCATGGATGTGTTTGCAGGGCTGCTTACCTGGCTAGCCTCCCCTGGTCTCTGGCTGGGGGTTTGCTGATCCAGTGGAGCTTTGTACATGTTGTGCAAGAACGGGTTTTGCCGTTTCGTTGGTACAGATCCAGTAGTTGTTTTTTTCTAGGCTATCCCTTCTGAGATTTTCGTAGGTCGTAAGACATTCTACCCGATATAAGATAAGAAACATTATGTATTTGTCCTTTGTGGGTTATCTTGCATATAACTGCAATTTTGACCTCGAAAAGATGTGAAAATCAGGAGAGACTAATAATTTGTTTTTCTTGTTACGAGAGCGCCATCTATGATGTGCACTCGTACATCCATCGTTGTCTTGACAATTCGGCATGCTCCTCTTTGTTTACAAATGACATTGCACAAGTTTCCTGTCGGAAAAATTATGACGATGGTGGATTTTCATGAAGTCGAGGTGGGTTATATCAATCACAACTCTCTGTAAGACTTCATGTCATAAAGTGTATATTTTCATTGTAATTTCATTGTATACTGTATTTTTTTAATATACTATTTTATCATTATTACACTATTGTTTTATGCTATACATGTTCAATTGTAATACCTTTGTAAATACATACATTTCAGCTTTTTTAGCTGCAGTATGTGTATGATTGTTTTACTGGAAATAAACCATGAAATGAATGAATGAATGAATGAATGTTACTGAGCACTGGCATCAATTCCTCTCTGACCTTGATTGTTTTGTCTTTGTTTTCTAGGACAAGCCGACAATCCTGTCGAGTTTCAAGCCTCTCCAGCGAGGGATCGCGGCCTGCATGACCTGCCCGAGCACCAAGGTCATACGATCGGTCCATGCCTTGCTTGTCAAACTCATGAGTACTTTCCCAACAGAGTCAAGTAAGCTTTACACACATATATGCATTTAACCTACCAACTGGGGACGGGTTTCAGGGTGGGAAGTCACAAAGCCATTGGATGAAATGTTTTCCATTTATATGTGACTTGGATTATGGCCATGGCCAAGGCCTGCAAGATGTGTGCTCAAGTCTTATTTATATCTGCCATTGCAATGGCCATGATATACCTTCCTACCCAAAATATTTACTTATCACACTCAAAATTAGCACTGTATGGCCCTATGAAGGTTTCTGTCAATAATGTCATGTTTGATGTGGTGAACTTTGCATGCTCTCTGAAATCAATAATGTGTATTGTCCGGGTGAATACTCACAGAGAAATTGACTATGTTAATTATTTCTTCATTTATCAACAATATTTTACCACTTCTGATATTCCCACTCAAGTTCAAATCTATTAGTACAATTGCTAACTTATCTTTTAGACATATTTAGTGCTACTATTACATAAAAGTCAAAATAAGTTATTTCCATGACATGTATTTTTATAAATTTTTTTATGAGTTATGTTCAAGTTTGGCTTCGTATCCTCTTGTAAAAAGAGCTACATAAATTCAACTATTTTTATTATTCATTTGTATTTTCAGGTACATCCAATGTGGCTTCTAAGTATGAAGAACTTGACAGTCTGTATGCAAGCGTTGGCAAGGTCATCTACGAAGGTCTTACTGCCTATGAAAAGTAAGTCATTTTACGTTTTGACATTTTTAAATCTTTTTAAAGTTTCGACGCAAATAACAACTTAGTTTTTGAGTTCTATATAAAAAAGTGTTTATACTTATTATCTTGCCAAGATATGTTACAAATGCTCTAGCTTGTAGGAGCTTTAGGAGATCAGGGATATTGTATGGGAGCAAAATGCAAATTTGTGGGGATTTTGAGAAGGTCTGGAAAGGTGAAAGCGATGTGTGAAGCCAATGGACAGGAAGAAGACTGAGGTTTTGATGCAGATATTGAATTTGAAAGAGACAGTGGATCAGATGGAAAAGGCGAATCAAATACGTTGGTATGGTCATGTAGTGAGGAGGGAAATGATCATGTTTTGAGAAGGGTGTTTGAGTTTGAGGTGGCTGGTCAGAGGGGAAGGGGGAGACTGAAGAAGTCATGGAAGAAGCAAGTGATTGACTAGTCCCAAATCTCGTGAACACCGTTTTTCACCCAACTTCTGTTACTCCAGGGCTACCAACGGATCACAGACATCCAGTCTCTTTGGAACCTTGATGATCTTGAAGGCTGCCTGTACCAATAACATCAGCTATATCGATCACTTGATCATGATTTTCATTTTAAAATTCTTTTACTCCAGGGCAACCAACGGATCACAGACATCCAGTCTCTTTGGAACCTTGATGATCTTGAAGGCTGCCTGTACCAATAACATCAGCTATATCGATCACTTGATCATGATTTTCATTTTAAATTTCTTTTACTCCAGGGCTACCAACGGATCACCGACATCCAGTCTCTTTGGAACCTTGATGATCTTGAAGGCTGCTTGTACCAATAACATCAGCTACATCGATCGCTTGATCACCGTCTTCATGAGAGCACTGCAGAAGATGGCCAAGGAGCATCTCAGTCCAAGCAGCAATGATGCTACTTCATGTAAGACTTAATTTAATCTGATTCATTTTTTATCTGTCTACATCTCTAAGACTTTAGTAAAAGACCAAGAATGCAACTTATGTTGAAAGATCAGTTAGCATACTTATCAAACAAAAATTAAGTGATTCTTCAATCTGTTGTCTTCCACTGATCCTGTGTGAAAGTTTTACAATTTCCTATGATATAAAGTGCCCTCTCTTGGTAATATAAATTTTTTCAATTTAAAAATCCCCTTGGAACATTAATTCATCTTAGATATTTAATAATTGCACATCAGAAACAATGTAGTATTAAAAATTCAAGGGGATTATATTAAAATATACCACATTCAATCAGCATTCTGTTTTCTGATAGATTTCTCTGTAAAACTGGTAAACTTTTGTGACAGTTGTATTCAAATGAATGCTTGAGATTTATGAGATGCCATATACTAGAATTATATTATTTAGAAAGTTCAGTCAGCAATTATGATTTTTTACTAGTATAATTTTGTAATTTCATATTTTTTTAACAGTGGCATCTGAGCTTCTGATCATCAGCTTGGATCTGGTGAAGAATCGGGTTGGCGTGATGAGCACCGATATGAGACGTAACTTTGTTCAGGTCCTGACGTCTGTGATTGAGAAGTCCCCAGATGCCAAGGTTCTGAAGACGATAGTCAAGATGGTGGAGGAATGGGTCAAGGCAAAGGTGAGTACAAACTGCCTTGTCTCTCTAAGACATTATTATGTTTAGCAGTAGTAGTATCATTATCAGTGCCTGGGAGGCAAAAAGCGAACTGAATCAATATTGCCTACAGGTCTCTCCTCCTTGAATAATTGATTGACACAGAAAATCACATGTGGGACAGTGTATGATTATAATAATGATAGTAATAATAATATTTGGCATTCATATAGCACTTTATTAATGTACGACTGTTAAAAGCGCTTCACAATTATTATTTCCCGGTCAGTGGATTCATAGCATTTCAAGCAGCCTGTTTAGGCACACACTTGCCAAACCAACCACTATGACGGTTGTTTCCTACCAGTACTCAATTAGCACCTGGGTGAGAGTGGCAAAGTGTGGATTGACGCCTTGCCAAAGGGCGCTAGGCCATGGTGGGATTCGAACACACGACCCTCTGATTACAAGGCGAGAGTCAGAACCGCTACACCACAGCGCTTCCAATTATTAATCGGATTGACCTTACACCTTGCAGGAAAGCTTATTTTGCTCACTTTTCAGAATTAAAGGTAAATGCCAGTTTTGGTAGCGATATCAAAATGAGTTCGTACAGAATCCAATGAAATGACCACCAAAGTGTCTGTTTGTATAAATAAAGAATATGTGCCAAAGAATTCTTGAAGAAATTGTGTAATTGCTGAGAAATTAGCAAATAGGCACAAGATTTGGGTCAAGTGTCGGGCACGACATTCAAAGCAATAATAATACACTGTCCCACGTGTGCTTATCTGTGTTCGTGGTCTTCAGTGTGAATATCTTTCAGCGTAGATTTCAAGATTTCACAAAGTTCAGTTTATGTAACTGTACCTAGATCTAGATCCTCGATGATATTCTGACAATTAAGCATGGTTTTACAGACTTTCTCATGAAATCAGTGTTTACTGCAACTACTGGCATTTCTCTTTAAACATTTGTACCAGAATCATTGGGCGCATGTTATGGATTCCCCTTTAAACATGCAAGCACTTAGGTGGATTCTGATGGTACTTAGTTTGAGATCTTTACCATCACTGGCATCAGTGTTTTACTTTTATGATGTATATTCAAATAACTATATTTCTTCAGACCCCTCTGATGTTGAACCAGTCCCCGTCACCTAGAGAGAAGACCATACTTCTCGTGAAGCTCATGCAGTATGTAGAGAAGCGCTTCCCAGATGAATCGGAACTCAATGCACAGTTCCTGGAATTGGTCAATTGGGTCTATAGGTAAGCAAAGGACTGCTATTATTCACTATGTTTACACTTGCAAAAACCTGAAATTATACGCACACCAACAATATATGTTATAATAAAGACAGCGCTGGATCAATGCGCTTACAATTACGTCACAATGGTAAAATAAATGAGACGCGCACAAATTGTCGATGCAGAATCACCTTTTTGTTTACACATAGTAAAAAAGCCGATTCTGCATCTGCTCGCAGTTCAGAACCTACTACTTTGGTGGTGCAAATTGCTGGTTCTGAACCGTGAGCCGATGCAAGTTACTCGCGTTTACACGCTATGAAAAAGCCGATGCTGCATCGGCTCGCAGTTCAGAAATGTAAACACGGTAATAGTAATAATGCAAGTTATAGAGTGCACATAAACACTGTTCAAGTGCTCAAGGTAATGTTGTCACTGTTACCCTGGTTTTAGCCAGTCTAGCCACCCTGTGGTGCACGTCAAGCATTTCAAGGAATATATACTCGAGTCGGGTATCCATTTAGTTCACCTGGGTTGAGTGTAGCACAATGTGGCTATTTTACCAGAATTGTAAGACATATATTTGTATTGATAGATTCAGAAACTTGGAACTCATTTTTTATTTTGAAAGGCTAATTTGAGCAACTTACTGCTTAAATTGGCGACATTGGATAAGCTTTAATATGGTATTGAATGGGAATTTTTAGGGTTCCCTATTTAGTTTTCAGGATTCTTTTGATCGTTTTGAAAACAAAATCGCCCTGAGCCTATGTGTACTTTTTTCCCTGTTTCTTATTTGTTAAGAAAATCTGTTAGACTTTTTCTCATATTTGTTATAATTTGAGTTTACAATTTTATCAGGTCCAAGAGAACTTATAGGGTCATGTTGCAGTTTGGGGAAACCATTTTGTCATTGTCATTTGTTAAAGTTAGGTGTAAAAAGTTATGCCCCTTCATTTAGCAGGCCTGCCAACTTCTCCGGTTTTTCAGGAGTTTCTCCGTTTTTCAGAATTTATAGCGGCCCAAAAGCGGAGAACTCCGTTTTCTTTGTATTTCTTTTTTCTTTGGGAAATGACGCACTTTCCGTCTGCCTACGGCTCTCTTTCTCTCTCTCTCTCAGAGTCCTCTCAATGTTACATTTACGTACGTACGCACGTGTGTCGGATCGTACCATAGTGTTTAGGTTTATATAAATCTATAGATCGTACCTATATACCGTGCGGAACGTTAATCAAACGCATGCACTACGCGCGCGTACGTGGAGTTCAGATTTCAATGGATAAGAACGCGTGATGGGCCTGTGCTCCGTGTGTGCATATACGAAGCGCAACAAGCCACGGCCAGCGCGCTATTTATCCGACAGCGATCGTGTGTATTGACATTGGACAGTTCGCCCGCGATCGCGAGGATTCATAGCGAATGTAACTCTATGCATACGATCGATGCAGCGCAGCGCTTGCGTGCCTCCGCTACTATACTACTCTAAGTTCTCTGATGGTACATAAATTGGCTATGGAGAGTAGAAAGAAACTATGCCATACTTGCTCAAGAGAGGTAATACATGGTGCCAAAAAAGCCACTTATGAAAGGCTCCAGAGAAAGGACAAGGCATAAAAAGCTCAAGAAGGGCTCCAGAAGGCTTGTTTTTAAGGTGAAATTTCCTAAATGTCCTCCAGCTTCGAGGGGGCTCCGTCCCCTTGCACCCCCGCCGGGGACTTCGGCTTTCCGCGCGATTCGTGGACTCCTTTTTTCCATTTTCAAATGTTGGCAGGTCTGATTTAGTACCCATTTCAATTTTAACTATTACTATGTTTTTCTTATTTCAGGGATGATTCACTAGCCGGCAGTGAACTGACCTCAAAGCTGGAACCAGCCTTCCTGTCTGGTCTCAGGTGTAGTCAGCCTCATATCAGAACAAAGTTCTTTGAGGTTTGTTACTAGATGATTTAATCTTCTCTTTGTCTTGCTATTACATGTTTGTGTCTTAAGACATTGTATATCACATTTTGGGAAGAATAAGTTTGTCTCAATCAATAGATAAGTGATGCTTGTTTGAATCTTGGGTTTTTATCTTAAAAAACTAGCCAACATGTAGTTGAATCTCCAATTTCGTTTATTATTATATTCTAGCTGGCTTCTGGCTGTTATGTAAATGAGTCTATTAGTTATTTTGACATTGATAATTCATTATTGATAAGATGCATGTAATAGTGAAACAGTTCCAAATTGACAGATGAAATTAATGGGAATCTGAATCTTTGTTTTATTGCAGGTGTTTAATTCTAGCATCAGACGTCGTTTGTTTGATCGTCTTCTATACCTGATTGATTCTCAGAACTGGGAAGCTATGGGGTCACACTATTGGCTGAAACAATGCGTAGAGGTTTGTAATTGTTAATAATATTTATTACAATCATGACCATCACCATAGTTATTTACCATGCTTCCATCATAGTCATTGTCATCATTTTCATCTTCTTCATCGTCATCACCATCATCATTTTCATATTCTTCATCATCATCATCATCATCATCAATGTCATCATTGTCATCATCATCAATATCATCACCATCACGTCATCATCGTCATCAATATCATCATGATCTTCATCATTTATTTCATTTTCACAATCATATAATCATCCATATTTTCATTCTGCCATCATCATGGACATTGTCTTCATCAACAACATCTTCTTAGACTTCCGATGTAAATATCTATTTCCACATCTCATGTAGTGTAGTCTTGTTGGCAATGTGAATATTATGCTATGGGCCATTAATTAGTTACATTCCTTTGCACATGCAGTAACATTAAATTATTCAGAAGTATCATTTTCTATGAGAATTTTCAACAAGTCAATTGATCTAAACTATAAATAAATCAATCAAATTACCAAAATTTCACTTCTTTTTCTCCTAGCTGTTGATGGCCTCCAGTGCTACCAGTACTCTCATCTCTAACATCAATACCTCGCCCCTTCCCTGTATAACTTCAGTCATCAATCTAGCCGATAGTCAGGAGAAAGCGGCCTTCATGCTCGCTGCTCACGTCAAAGAAGAACCTATGGATGTAGAGTCCGACTTTCACAAAGAAGAGGTAAGACATTATTTTTATATTTTTTGTAATGGAGGACTAGGGAAGGGGGAGGGGTAGTGTACTGATAATTGCTTGTTCGTCAGCTTTTCATATCCTATTTTCTGCACTTTTCTTATGTTTTTGAAGCACTCATATTTCGAGAAGCAGTAGTTTCTGAAGAAGATATCTCATGATCAGTTTACATAATGATGATGATGGTGGTGGTGGTGGTGATGATGATGATGATGATGGCGGTGGTTTTGGTGATGGTAGTGGTGGTGGTGGTGATGATGATGATAAACTGTTATGCACTCACGAGTTTCAAGGAATTATTTAAGTCCAAAATTACTTCACCCGGGTTGAGTGCAGCATGATGTTAATCAATTCCTTGCTGAAGAAAATTATGCCATGGCTAGGATTTGAACCCACAACCCTCTCTTTCAAAGTCCGAAGACTAATCCACTAGACCACAATGCTCCAACTGTCACATAAGTCAACTGTAGTGAAAAGATATCACTTTTATTTTGTTTGTTCTGGAGACAGTTATATATATCTATATGTAGATGGTTATTCATATGTTTTTTTTGTTCATTGTGTTGAGCAGGATGTTGAGATCGACATCGAGCTACCTCATACTGAAGGAGGCTCATCATCATCGACATCAGCTCCATCATCAGAACCAAGACAACAACTACAGCAGCTTATCAACAGGGATATCAAGTTCCTTGAAAGCCTTAGGAATGTCAAAGTCAGTCACAATGTCATTTGAATACTTAGAATACTTTTGCGTTCAGTTGCAGATTCATTAATATTATCACTTCCAAGAATATTTCAACAATTAGGTGCTAAATATCCTTGGGAATTTGAATTGTAAAGATATTTATAATAGACTAGTGATTATTGCACAGTGTTGTTGACAATTGGCCCCAAAATATCAAGAACCTTCATGAGCTATAAAGAGCCCTTAAATTGCTGCCGAGCTTGTTTTTTGCGTGTGCTGCGCCCTATATAAGGAAAGATGCAAATAACTTTACAATTTAGTGTAGCTGTGAAACTATGACAAGTCATGTACAAAATTTTACAATTGTTTGTATGGACCCCCCCTCTTCAGAAATAGGAAAAATTAAAGCAGTTCAGAAAATATTTTTGCCCATAATCTGATCAAATTTGCCTTGCTGTCAACTGCCTGACAGTCAGGTGTTGAATGTGGGAAATACACTCAAATCAAATGGCAAATCACTTGAGTGTGCATTCTAAATCTGATCAATATTTTTGTTTGATATACCAGACATTCACCTTCCTACATGCCGTATCTCAGCTGTGCCATAGTGACACAGAGCTGACTCATTCCTTCTGGGTTCATCTCTTTCCTAAAGTATGGAAGATACTCAGTGAAAAGGAGCAGACGGTAAGTATGATAATGATTTTGTTTGTGTGAACACTTAAATCATCAGTTCTTGTGTCAAAAGATATATTGTTACCTGAGTCTTAGTATCTAGACTTGCCAATATAAATAATTACAAATGTTTTCATGAGGATGAACTTCCCATTAAAACACTCGACCATGGTATATATATATATATGATAAGTTATTTCATAATTATTGTTCTCATTTTTAGTACAATATTTACAAGGTTCTGTCTTTCCAAATTACTTGAAGATTATGCTGTTTGTAGGCAGATTGTCTTGTAAAGCCCAAGATTGAAACTTTGAAACTTAATACTGATTATTTAGTCCAACAGAGAAAACTTTAATTGATATTAATCTGTATTCTTACAGACTCTTTCTCAAGAAGTGAGTCCATTCCTGTGTAGCGGTAGTCATCACTATCAGAAAGATGCTCCGAAGAGTACTATTCACACGTTTGTTGAAGCCGTATCTAGATGCAGCCCTCCTATCGTCATCAGACCTTGTGTCCTTAAGGTGAGGTCTTAGCAAAGAATGATTGAACTGGGTAAAATTATTTCCTACTCCCTCTTCCTCTTCCTCTTTCTATTCCTCCTGCTTGCCCGTCTTCTCCGTCTAGCGCTTTTCCTTCTCCTCCTCCCTCTCCTACTCTTCCTTCTACCCCCTCCCCTTCCTCCTCCTCCTTCTCCTCCTACCCACTCTCCCTTCTACCCCTCCCCTTCCTCCTCCCCCTTCTCCCCCTCCCCTTCTTCCTCCTCCTCCTCCTCCTCCTACCCACTCTCCCTCCTTCTCCCCCTTCTACCCCCTCCTCCCTCCTCCTTCTTCATCCTTCTAGCCTTGCTTGGCTTCCTGCTCCTCTCCCTTCTCCACCTTCTCCTCTTATATCCTGCTCCCCCTCCTCCCTTTTCTTTCTTTCCTCTTCTATTACCTATTGATCTTTTTCTTGTCCTCTTTCCCCCTTTCCTCTCATCCTCCACCGATGAGACGTTTTTTTGTTTCTATGTCTTCTCTCCCTCTTTTCCATCATCCTACTGTACTTGACTTGATTTGATTATTGTCCTGTCCAATAAACTGAAATTCAATGCTTGCAGGTGCCTAAGGAAAATGTAAATATAAGATTACAATCATTATTTGCATTCTTCCCCTCTTCCAGTTTCTTGGTCATTACTGAGTCGCTGTCTTTGGCATCAATGTGTTCTGATGTTAGAACTGACCACTACCACCGGTGTCTTCGAGAAAACACTGGTGGATTCGGTAGTCACCAAAGACGTAGATACGCCTCCTTTTCCTTCTCTATCTTCTTGTTTGAAAGTGAACATTAATGATGGAGATATGATAATAATCATCGTGTCTTTTATTTTTCTCCAAGTACTTCGGTATAAAGAGTCACAATATTTGATATCAGTGTATTCTTGTGTTAGAACAGACCGCTCTTAAGTGACTTCATTCGTCATCATAGACCTTGAACTGCCTGCTTATCCTTTTTTGTCTCCTGTTTAAAATTGAATATGTAATGATAAATGTAATAATCACCATCATATCTAATTCTTCCTATTCCAGTACCTTGGTAAGAGTCACAATCTTTGGCATCGCTGTATCCTGATGCTTGAACAGACCGCCATCACCAGTGGATTCAGCAGTCACCATAGACCTAGAACCACCAGTGTATATGACTTCTTTGAACCGGATAACACTGCTGCCATGCAACAGGTAATATGGATGCCAACTTTCCAAATATTGTTTAATGTGTGACCACCTTGCATTGACGGATTTCCTGTAAATAGCCGTACTAGTAATTTTTGGCTTCAACCGCAAAATTCAAGAAATATCCTTAATGCATAAAAACACTCTTCCTCCGACTACTAATAAAATATTACTTAAACCAAATACACATAAAAAGATTTTCTCTGAGACCACTTTTTCTGACTTAAAAGTTTCTGCAGATCTTGCACAATATGCACTCCTGAATAGTGAACCTGAAATTTTAAACATTATCTTGTCTTTGTTCTTTTAAGCTCTCCCTGAATTTTTTCTACATTTATTCAAGCTGCTAGTTTGATGTTAGTATCCAATTTTTTTAAAGTTATAGTTTTTTACCATACGATGCACTTTTTCATACAATATTTTGAACTCGTAATTCATTTTTGGCTGACTCATTGTTGCTTTTGTGCTGGTCTATAAAGTCTCTATTTAATTAATGTTTTTTAATAGAACTGCAGGCATGGCCGGAAAAAGGCATAAGATAAATATCAAATATATTAATTGACTGAAATGTGTGGAAATGAAAGTTGTATAAAAAGAAAGAATGTGAGCTTTGAATTATGGTGCTGTTTTCATTGAGAAATGCACCTTTTCAATTACAGTCTTTAAAAATGTCTTTTACCCAAATGCTGGATGACATTCACCATTATGTACAGGAGACATTAGATTCGCTTTCTGAGTTATATGAGAGGTTGGAAGAAGAGGATCTATGGGCTGGCCTCTGGCAGAGGAGATGTAAGTTCCCCGAGACCGCTACGGCTCTTTCGTACGAACAACAAGGATTCTTCGAACAGGCACAGACTACATATGAACAGGTAAGTCCGAATGGGTCTGCCTTTGGTGAAGTTTTCGTCAGCTCTTAGAAGTGGTTGTGTGGTAAAATAAGGTGAATCTGCAAATGGAAATATTTTCTGCAACCACAGAAATCTGTTTGACTCATGTGAAATTTGATTTAGGAGATGAAATGTTTCAACACATCATTGATTACCTGGGGACATTAGCAAAGTATTTGTTGTCGTCATTGAAATGAATTCACTACCGCAATAGATTATGAAATTTAGATTTGTATGCAAAATACTCTTGTTCAAAATGTACCTGTATTCAAACAGTGTGAACTCTCTAACAGCATTGTGTTCTTTTCCTTTGCTCTTAAGTTAATAAAAACACACAGACATTGTGTTATGTGCTGAATATTGTTCATGTTTGTTTTCAGAAGTAGTATAATTGTTATTTTTCTTATGGTATGTGTTGTTATGTTGTCCTCTTCTTCCTAGGTTTATCATAGATTTTATTCTTTTATCTTTTATTATAATATTACTGCAGTTAACTACATTTATTATTGTTTTCATTATTATGTTATTACAATTCATTTCAGGCATTAGCCAAGGCCAGGTCCAAGCACATCTCTGGTCCTGCCAGCAACATGCTGTGTCAGAAGTATCACCTATTTTTGTTTTCCTTCCTGAAATGGACTCTTATAATCATTCAATGCAGGCATTAGCCAAGGCCAGGTCCGAGCACAACTCCGGTCCTGCCAGCAACATGCTGTGTCAGAAGTATCACCTATTTTCGTTTTCCTTCCTAAAATGGACTCTTATAACCATTGAATTCAGGCATTAGCCAAGGCCAGGTCCGAGCACAACTCCGGTCCTGCCAGCAACATGCTGTTCCCCGAGTACCACCTGTGGGAGAGTCACTGGGTCCGATGCTGCAAGGAGCTGAGCCAGTGGGACATCCTGATGGAGTACGGGAACACCAAGGGACACACCAACCCTCAGTTGGTCCTGGAGAGCGCCTGGAGGGTGCCCAACTGGGGTGCGATGAAAGAGGCCCTGGCACAGGTGAGCATTTGGACCAGGGCCCTGTCTTCCATAAAGTTGCGATCGATCCGATCAACCACAACTATGGAAAGCCAGGAACATCAATGTCTATAATACATGTTTGCTCAAAATGTTTTGTGAATATGATGTATATTCTTACATGCTTCGTTTTCTTGACAATGCAGTATGCTCCTCTGTGTACAAATGGATATCGTGCCAATTTCCTGTAGAAATTTTGTTTTGACATTGATGGATTTTTATGTAACAGTAGTTGATCAAATCAATCGTAACTCTTTGTAAGACGGTACCCAGGGGCCTCAAAGAATGCTGGCTGATATACTTATTTTTAAACAAGTGCACACATAGCTACCAAAAAGTGTGTGTAGCACTTCCACTTATTTGAATGCATGATAAAAGAGTAATGTCTATTAGTTGCCTTGCTTACAGGCTTAGGTTTCATGGCTGGGGATTCAACCCCAGACTTCCAAATTTCTAGTCAGGCACCTTAGACCACTCGCCCATGGCCACGGTTGATTTTTTATTGCACATTGTGGTCAGTGCATTTGATTAAAAAAATCAGTCTATTATCAATGATGTCTTATGATGAATGCATTCCTTGCAATTCAATTGTGTCATTAACATTTATTATCAAACATTTTCTTTTGTGTTATTGACATTCTAACTTTTAACCTCTGGTATATTCAATCAAGTCTTTTAAGAAGTCACTTAAAACTCTTGTTCTAGGCAATTGCCTTCATTTAATATGTCATTCTGATTTTTGTTTGTATCTTTTATATGTAAATTGAAATTGTGAGCGCTTTGGGCCATTTGGGGAAAAGCGTGTTATGAATATTGAGTATTATTATTATTATTATATTCTATTTCAGGTTGAGCAGAGTTGCCCTCGTGAGATGAATTGGAAGGTTAATCTATACCGAGGTTTTATTGCTATCTGCCATCCTGATGAGAAGAACCTTACATTGGTAAGAAACATTAAACTACGTGTATGGACAGCCAGGAATGACATAATTTGTAATCTGAAAGGCATTGACTACCATTAGATCTTAACCATGGACAGTTAAGAACGACATAATCTGTAATCTCAAAGGCATTAAAGAACATTAGACCTTAACTATGGACAGCTAGGGATGACATAATGTATAATCTCAAATGCATTTAGGAACATTAGACCTTAACTATGGACAGCCAGGAATGACATGATTTGTAATCTCAAAGGCATTAAAGAACATTAGACCTGAACTATGGACAGCCGGGAATGACATAATGTATAATCTCAAAGGCATTAAAGAACATGAGACCT
The DNA here is from genome assembly GCF_018143015.1 of Lytechinus variegatus. Taxonomy (NCBI): domain Eukaryota; kingdom Metazoa; phylum Echinodermata; class Echinoidea; order Temnopleuroida; family Toxopneustidae; genus Lytechinus; species Lytechinus variegatus. The sequence continues at coordinate 10,709,672 of NC_054752.1, forward strand.
TAACTATGGACAGCTAAGAATGACAAAATTTGTAATCTCAAAGGCATTAAAGAACATTAGACCTTAACTATGGACAGCTAAGAATGACAAAATTTGTAATCTCAAAGGCATTAAAGAACATTAGACCTTAACTATGGACAGCTGGGAATGACATAATGTATAATCTCAAATGCATTTAAGAACATTAGACCTTAACTATGGACAGCCAGGAATGACATGATATGTAATCTCAAAGGCATTAGAGAACATTAGACCTATAACTATGGACAGCTGGGAATGACATAATGTATAATCTCAAAGGCATTAAAGAACATTAGACCTTAACTATGGACAGCCAGGAATGACATAATGTATAATCTCAAAGGCATTAAAGAACATTAGATCTTAACTATGGACAGCTAGGAATGACATAATGTATAATCCCTAAGGCATTAAAGAATATTAGCCCTTAACTCTGGACAGCCAGGAATGATGTAATTTGTAATCTCAAAGGTTTTGACCACCCATATATGACCAATCATACATGTAGATCTTAACTATGGACAGCCAGGAATTACGTAATTTGCAGCAGACATGTATTACTTAACTTTAATCTATATTACTTGTAATGTTTAGATTGAGAGACTCGTCGAGATGTCCAGCAAGCAAGCCCTTGAAGAATGGAGGCGTCTACCCCACTACGTCACTCAGGCCCACACCCCTCTCCTCCAGGCTTCACAGCGGATCATGGAACTACAAGAGGCCTCCCAGGTCCATCATGGCCTCCAACCTACCAACCTAGGACGCAATCAGAGTCTGCATGATATGAAGGCCATCGTTAAAACATGGAGGTTAGTTGATGATGTTTAATAATTTTACTTTCATTCAGATAAGGATTGATTTTAAAAACATACTTGCAGCTCTTGTTCTTAGTTTTTATGTGCTTTGCTCTGCTCTACCTTAAAAGGATTTTAGTAGATTTTCTAACGTATTTAATAATAAATGTTAAATCTTAAAAAGGTCTACCTCTGAATAGATTTTTTCTAGATAGGTGCCGCTATTTAACCTTTGATATGGGGTATAAATTTATTGAATTTTGTGACAAGAAGGCTGTTAAATGCTTATTATTAGTATTGGTAGTATTTTTAAAGATAATTTTTACCTTATACCTTTCGTTCATGTCTGCCACTCTTTTTTTATTAGAGTTTTATAAGAATTATTACAATTATCAGTTTTTAAAGGTCAAGTCTACCTTCAGAAAAATATTGATTTGAATCAATAGAGAAAAATCAGACAAGCACAATGCTGAAAATTTCATCAAAATCGGATGTAAAATAAGAAAGTTATGACATTTCAAAGTTTCGCTTATATTTAACAAAATAGTTATATGAACGAGCCAGTTACATCCAAATGAGAGAGTCGATGATGTCACTCACTCACTATTTCTTTTGTTTTTTATTGTTTGAATTTTACAATATTTCAATTTTTACGAATTTGACAATTAGGACCTCATTGCCTGAAGCACAAAATGTTAAAATAATGGAATTCCACATGTTCAGGGAGGAATGAAACCTCATTTCACATGACTATGACGAGAAAATCAAAATATTTCATAATTCAAACAATAAAAAACAAAAGAAATAGTGAGTGACATCATCGACTCATTTGGATGTAACTGGCTCTTTCATACAACTATTTTGTTAAAAATAAGCGAAACTTTGAAATGTCATAACTTTCTTATTTTACATCCGATTTTGATGAAATTTTCAGTATTATGCTTGTTGATTTTTTCTCTTTTTATTCAAATTAAGTTTTTGTTGGGGTGGACTTGTCCTTTAATTGTTAATAGGCAAATAACCCATACCAAAGGTTAAAGTACCATCTATCTAGATTATTTATCTACTGTGAGGCAGAATTAATCCTGCTGGGTACCCGTTCACCTCACCTTGTTTGATTGCAGCACAATGTACGTTAAATTTCTTGCTGGGATGAATAACAAAGAAAAGAAATTGTAGCATTTTTCATAAACTTTACAGATTAAAATTGACACAGTATGTTGGTAGTGTCATTAACGTTCAATCAATCAAACCCACAGCCTTCCAAATGAAAGACAACGCCACATTTGCTGATGTGGTTTATGGTACACCATGTGGAGTGTTATAGAAACAGTGGATAGGCGAGAAAGTAGAGATTTGAGAGTAGAGTATTCTTTCTTGAAAATAGTCCTGAAAAGGTCTGTAAACCAGAAGGAATGTTGAGTGAGAACAGCTTGAGTAGTAGAGCTGATGAGGAGATGCTGGCTTGAGTCGGCGAGTAGAGAGTAGTAGAGAGACTCAACGTTTCGGACAGGTTGACTGTCCGTCTTCAAGAAAGAATTCTCTACTCTCAAATCTCCACTTTCTCGCCTATCCACTTCTTCTTTTCTTCTATCCACTGTTTCTATAACACTCCACATGGTGTACCGTAAACCACATCAGCAATTGTACATGCCACCATGCAAACCTTCAAACAACACACATGTTTAGTAATTTGTATTACATGAATTTCTTTCATCTTTCTTCAGGAATCGTCTTCCAATGGTGTCCGATGATCTGAGTCACTGGAGCGATATCTTCATGTGGAGACAGCATCATTACCAAGCCATCGTTCAAGCTTACGACAACTCTTCTAGCTCATCACAAGATAGTGTAAGTCTCAATTCTCTTCCTGACTTGTTGGATAGGAAGTAAGTGGATTTAATTTGCAGTATGGTACAACTTCTCCATCTGAAGACAGAACTTAAGAATGGAAAATATTTTATAGTTAAAAGGAAAAATAATACTTGGTTTGCGATACCTTCTGCAAACAAATATATATTGAAGGATATGTCATATGTTCAAATGACAACAAGGATTATTAATCATTAATGTGGTATTCTGATGATTAAACCAAAGATAACTTGAACATTACATCTTCGATGTTCTTAACAGAGATAATTTACCTAATGCATTTAATTCATTGACATTCATTTTGTACTGATATTTTGTTTCTTCCAATTATAATTTTTTGTATAACTTTACACCACATGATATAGATACATAAAAATCATATATCATGAAAGAGCTTAACCATGGCTATGAGAATGCCGCCCTTAGGATAAGTTGCATTTTCATTTTTCATTCCATTTTCTTCCGAAAGATTTTTACCAATTATTAAGTTGCTTTCCAAAATAATCAAATTCTGGCTGTTATTGATCTTACAGCAACAGCACAACCACACAATGTTGGGTGTTCATGCATCAGCTCAGTCTATCATCAACTATGGCAAGGTGGCCAGGAAACATAGCCTAATTGGACCCGCGCTAGACTCACTCAGCAGGTCAGAGGAATGACAATGAGGATGATGGTGGTGATAGTGGTGGAGGTGACGATGGTGTTTGGTGGTGTTGGTGGAGGTGGCTGTGGTGGTGGAGATGATGATGCTTCTGGTGATGAGAATAGTAGTGGTGATGATTAGGATTATGATGATGATGACGATAGCGAGGATGATGATGGTGATGGCGGTTGTGGTTGTGTTGATTATGATTATGATGATCGTGGTGGTGGTGGTAGTGGAGATGGAGATGATGATGCTAATGGTGATGAGGATTGTATTGGTGGTGATGATGATGGTAGTTGTGGTGGTGGTGATGATGATGATGATGGTGGCAGGCCTGCCAACTTCTCTGGGTTTTCCCGGAGTTTCTCCGTTTTTCAGAATTTATAGCGGCCCAAAAGCGGAGAACTCTGTTTTCTTTGTATTTCAGATGATTTCTTTTTTCTTTGGGAAATGACGCACTTTCCGTCTGCCTACGGCTCTCTTTCTCTCTCCCCCTCTGAATCCTCTCAATGTTACATTTACGTACGTACACACGTGTGTCGGTGTTTAGGTTTAGATAACTCTATGGTCGGATCGTACCTATATACCATGCGTAACGTTAACTAAACGCATGCATTACGCGCACGTACGTGGAGTTCAGAACGCGTGATGGGCCTGTGCTACGTGTGTGCATATACGAAGCGCAACAAGCCACGGCCAGTGCGCTATTTATCCGACAGCGATCGTGTGTATTGACATTGGACAGTTCGCCCCGCGATCGCGAGGATTCATAGCGCGTGTAGTGCGAATGTAACTCTATGCATACGATGCAGCGCAGCGCTTGCGTGCCTCCGCTACTATACTACTACTGTTCTGGAATACCGTGTGGGAAATGGATTGTTTCGCCAGCTGAGGGTTTAGAAACGGTAACATTTTAAACTAATATTTTGTCCTGAAATTTTTATATGTGCTTTGTGCTTAGTGAGCTAAATGCTTTGGATTTTACAAGTCTGCCGTTTCAGTGCCGATTCTTGCAAACTTTTAGACCCCTGCTGTATTTTTTTTAGTCTGTTAAAGGCACACAGAGACTCCCTCCTCTCCTATCATGCCTATGCAAAACAACGAAAGCAGTTCTGCTAATTTTTCATAGCAACAGTGACTGTGAAAGAGTATTTTCCATCGTGGTAAAGAACAAAACTAAGCAGAGAGCAAGCCTGAGCACAAGAACATTAAGTTCTCTGATGGTACATAAATTGGCTATGGAGAGTAGATCAAAAGAAACTATGCCATACTTGTACTTACTCAAGAGAGGTAATACATGGTGCCAAAAAAAAGGCACTTATGAAAGGCTCCAGAGAAAGGACAAGGCATAAAAAGCTCAAGAAGGGCTCCAGAAGGCTTGTTTTTAAGGTGAAATTTCCTAAATGTCCTCCAGCTTCAAGGGGGCTCTGCCCCCAAGGGGCCCTAAAAGTAAGGCGGGCCCCTTGACCCCCGCCGCTGGGAGTTCGTCTTTCCGCGCGATTCGTGGACTCATTTTTCCATTTTCAAATGTTGGCAGGTCTGTGGTGGTAGTGGTTGTGGTGGTGATGATGATGATGATGGTGGTGGTGGTTGTGGTGGTGGTGATGATGGTGGTGGTGGTGGTGGTGGTGATGATGATGATGATGATGATGATGATGCTGGTGGTGGTGGTGATGATGGTGGTGGTGAAGAAGGTGATGATGGTGATGATGATAATAATGATGATTGTGATAATGATTATGCTTTTGGTGGTGATTCGGATGGTTGTGGCGGTAATCATGAGAATGTTGATGGTGTTGTGGCTAAATATGTTTAAGATGATGATGATAACCACTGTAATTATGATGGAAATGATGATGATGATAATTATGAATATGATGATGATGTGATATTGGTGATTATTGTTTCCCCAGTCCCATTTCAAGAACACACATATAATCATCATCCTATCTCTTACCTCCCCAAACCCTTACCCAACCTCAGAATCCACACCATCCCGAGCGTCCCTGTCGTCGACTGCTTCCAGAAGATTCGACAGCAGGTGAAGTGCTACCTCCAGATGGCCGGCACCATGGGAAAACAGGAACTCCAGGAAGGGTTAGAGGTCATTGAATCTACCAACCTCAAGTACTTCAGCCGGGAGATGACGGCCGAGTTCTATGCTCTCAAGGGGATGTTCCTTGCTCAGGTCGGCAGGTCAGTATCTGTTTCTTGATTAAACTGTTCCATGACAGTTGAACCTGCAACAATTTGCTCTTATCAAAACAATCTGTACATGAAGCCAACATTGAATGAAATCTCAGATGTAGACCTTGTATCCAATCCTAATCCTTACATTATTCTGCACAAAAAAAAGCCATTACAACCATAAAGCCTAACCTTACATCTTCAGGGAACTTCAGGCAGAAGCCAATACCACGTCACCTCTTAATTTGGGCAGGGTGATGTATGACCGTTGTGGAGACAGGTTTCCATCTCCATCACGGTCAATGGTAATGCAGTGCCTGAAGCATATTCTTAAAATTTGGAGCTTATTGCAGTAGCTCATACTACATGTAGTTGTCATTGAAAGTGTCTGAAAATAACGCAGTTGCCATTTTAATGAGCGCAATGAGCAACAGATTGCCCAACGTGTTACCTTATTGTAACTTAAGCATGTCATGATCTAATGTTTCTGACTTGTGTCTTTGAAACAGAGGGTTGTGGGTTCAAATCCTAGCCATTGCATGTTTTCCTTCGGCAAAAAATATTATCCACACTGTGCTGCACTCAACCCAGGAGAGGGGAATTGGTAACTGGCAGGATTGATTCTTTGAATGCACTGAGCTCGGTTGAAAAAATGTAGCTCCAGCTAAAGTTGGGGTTATAATAATAATATAGGGTATTTATATTGCGCACACATCCACCTTGTTAGGTGCTCAAGGCGCTCCTATATTACCTGGCTAATAATATCTTTGTATCCTCAGGCGAAAAGTACCATATGAATCCAGCTATTATTATTTCTTATGGAACTGCTGATTTAATTTTGTTATTTTGTTATGATCATCAACCATTGTCAATCATAAATTTTGTATTATTTTCAGGTCTGATGAAGCAAACAAGACCTTCTCATCAGCTGTTCAGATGCATGATACACTTGTCAAGGCTTGGGCCTTATGGGGTGACTACTTAGAACAGATCTTCTGCAAAGACAAGTAAGAACATAATACTTTCAGATCTATTTGTTTCTCAAGTTAGCATATTTTTTTTCTTTTTTCTTATGCATCTTCACATATTTTTGGCTGTTCTCTTTTTAAATGTTTCTTCTAATCCTGTTATTTCTGCATACAGACGATATTTAATGGTTCAGAAGGCAGTTTATATTTATATAACACTATTCTTTTTTGTCTTTTACATATAATTTTGACTTCATAAGTTTACTTCATTATTTTTTATATTTCTTATCATAATTATATACATAACTTGTGGAATAAATAGGAATTCATTGTAATGCTAGGCGTAGCTTTAATCAATGTTCGTCAGAGCTGTCCTCCCCTTTTTAAAATTATCATGAGGCCAAAATTTTGCCTCTGCCATGAATTGAAACCGGGGCCCTAGCTTAGAATGCGGGTACCTGAGCCACAAGACCAAAGCTTGGCTGGCCAGTGTTACGAAAATTATAATAATAAATCATGTTATTGTAAATTTCTTCTCAGACAAATGTCTCTAGGAGAGTCGGCTATAACGTGCTTCCTCCACGCCTGTCGTCATCAGAACGAGAGTAAGTCTCGTAAATACCTCGCTAAGGTTCTCTGGTTGATAACCTACGATGATGAGAAGGCTGATCACCCATTGGCCAAGGCTGTTGACAAGTATTCTGTCGGTGTTCCGCCCATTCAGTGGTTGCCATGGTAATTCTACATTTTGATACCGTTATTGTATGAATTGATAGTGTCATTAGAATATGTTATTTCTATTTCATTATTTATTAATTGAATTAGATTGAAAATTAAGGTACTTCACTCGAAAGTATTTTTACATTCAAATATGACATGTACAAAGAATATCATATTCATCATAATCAACTTTTGATATTGTAATTTTTTTTTTCTTACATCATAAAAAATGAACAGCATTAGAATTTAAAATATTAGGTTTTCAAATTTCAAGTTCATGCATACATACATAGCTATACAAAATATCCCCCCCCCCGGTATGTTGGATCACAAATAAATGAATAATGTGAATTGCTTGATGAAACAATACAATGTGATAATTTGATATTTCAGGATACCACAGCTGTTGACGTGTCTGGTCGGGAATGAAGGGGATCTTATCATCAATATCTTAATGCAAGTTGGGCGGGTCTATCCACAAGCGCTATACTTCCCTATAAGAACACTCTATCTCACACACAAGATTGAACACAGGGAGAAATGTAAGTTCATATCAATATTGATAGTGGATAATGAAATCATTTTGAATCTTTATGTTGTTCTATTTCATTGTGTTGTGTAATTCAGTATTATTATGTTTGGGGTTTCTTGATTGTTAGTTTCTAAAACTTGTTTTTCGTTATCCTTGTATTTTTGTGTTTTGTATGACATTTGTAATGATTTTATTAAATTCCTTCTTTTTTTGCCAAATAAATATGTGTCAAATGAAGGTCACGGGGAGGGAGAAGTGGGGAGGCTTAGGGGGAAGGGGGAAGGCTTTCCATGAAGACGTTTGATCAAACGAGTCTTGTTTAATCCGACAGCTGTGCCTCTCAGCTAATCCAAATCAAGTAAACTTGTCAGATGAAAAGTGTTGAGGAAATTGCTCTCCAGGGCCCTGTTGTATAAAGAGTTATGATTGATCTGATCAATTGCAACTATGGACGGCCAGCAACGTCAATATCTATTATGCATGTTTGTTCAAAATATTTTCAAGCTGTGATGTAAATTCATTCATTCATTGTTTTCTTGAAAATTCACTGCGCTTCTCTTTGCATAAAAAGGACGTTGTGCAAATTTTTCATAGAAAAAATTATGACACTAATGGATTTCCATGGAGTTATGATTGGTCAGAACAATCGTAACTCTTTGTACAACAGGGCCCAGATATGTATTGTGGAGAAAGGGTGCAGCATAAAGTATAAAACGCAAGATTCTTTGCCCTGTTAAGGGGTAAAGTTGTGGGAATACTTTCTCAAGACACTGATAAGACACACTGTGTTGGTAGTGTCATTAAACCTCAATCAATCAAGTAATGTGTGTACATTTCCAGCATAGCCAGGGAGGAAAGATAATACAATGAATTCCATCAATCTTGGTCTTGTAACTTTAAAGCGTAGCGAGTGATCGGGGACTGATCTGTATGATTGATCTTACACAATAATCAATGCAATCAATCCTAGAAATGAACCTCGCAATCAATCGCTAAGTTTTGTATTACAGGGCCCAATGTGTGTCATTGCATTCCACATGGACCTGTTTTCACAAATCTTACATTTTTTTAATTTCAAAACGTATCCAGTCAAGAGTGGAGATGCTGCTGCTGGCCGCCGCCGTCTCTCTTCCAACCCGATACCAACCAAGTCGTCTACCTCCACGGATCCGACCACACCCATCGATGCCACGCCTAGCAACGCTACTGCGGTATCCAAGGATGACATCAAAGAGGAAGGGGATTCCAAGAAAGAGACGAGTTCCACCGCTACGCCTGCTTCATCAACAGCAGGAGGAGGTAAGAACTTGAGTCTTTTGTAATGAGATTTTCCTCACATTTGCAATGATTAGTGGTGATCTTATAATGATAATAATAATAATATGGTCCATTTTTATAGTGCAGCTACTATAATTGCATACACATGTACTCTACTGCGCTTGATGCTTGGTATCATATTATTTCCTTGGCTGTAGCTGAGCCGCCATATAGGCGCTAAAGCATTCAAGGGATAAATCCTCCGGGTACATCTTGCAATGTCTCTACATTTAGCACCATACACTTAGCATCTGATAATTTAACAAGGACCATTAACGTTTTTTTACTCAGTTTTGTTGCATTCGTGGTGATAGATCTTGGCCAATATTGAATTTGATATCACTGAACACAATTTTAATATCTCCTTTTTTGAACTCACAACTTTTTATTCCTAGTTCTTGCTACAAATATGACAGATGTTACATTCTTTGAATGTCATCAGTACAAGAATCCTAGTATCAGATACCCTATCCACCACCCTAAACTCACTGCTGCCATGCCCTTTTTCAGCGGCCATCTTTTGAGTGAAGGAAAGCATTTTATAAACATTTGTCTTTTAACTTTTCCCAGTCTAACCGTTGTCATTCATACCTACCACAGATGCTACTACCACCACCGCCACTCTCTCAGCATCATCGACCTCCGATACCACTTCTACCACCACTACCACCACCACGCCCTCCACCAGCACCCCTGCTCCTGGCCTGGGGTCCAGTGTGGCCAACCCTGGTCCTATCCGTGCTTCCGTTCCCATGGTCAGGTGTTCTAAGATCATGGGTGTCCAGAGGGATCTACATCCGATACTGCTGTCGTCACTGGAAGGCATTGTGGATCAGGTAATTTTCAGAGTATTTAGAATAGCTAACATGGGCTGGTGCACTTTGCCTTGGCATTGGACTAAAAAAAAGTATCAATAATGATCAATTAGGCAGCCAAGGAGGTATGATAATCAGTACCCACAATGGGGTGTTCTAAGTTGTTCTAAGATGTGTGTCCAGAGGAATCTACATCCGATACTGCTGTCATGGCTTGAAGAAATTGTTAACCAGGTGAGAGTTGTTGTAATTTTCACTGATTTGAGATAAGATTATCTTTATTGCTGATACAGAGTGATCTAGTGTGAACTATTCAGATTCTAAAGCAATCAGAAACATAGATATTGAGCATTATATGAAAAGTTGATTATGTAAATAACAATTAACATTAACAACGCTATTATTATTTTTGTATCAGTATTGAAAGGTTTGCAACAGAAATTCATGTTTTTTTTTTCTATATTGTATATAGATGGTGTGGTTCAGGGAGAACTGGTATGAAGAGGTCCTGCGCCATCTTCGACTGGCGTTGGCAAAGTGTCAAGCTGTGGCCTTTGAAAACAGAGGAGCAGGTGAGAAGCATCAATTTTATTTAACTGATTGTTCCTTGATTGAAATAAATAAAGGGTCTAAAAAATGTGATAAAATAAGGCTGGCAAGGATTGGGTATGTGTAGGAATTGAAGACAGTGAGCCTCTCAGTAGATTTTGAGTTTTGGATATAAGCAGTGTTACGAAGAGGAAGAACAAATATGAGGATATGCAATAAAAGTGATGTAGCTAGGTTGCTATAGTTGAGTGTGAATGCATGTCAACATGTAAAATTTTATCGTTTATTAAATCTTTTCATGATTACTTATCTACTCAGTCGTTGAAGCAAGAGTAACCCCGCACACCCTGAGCTTTGTCAAGAAGCTGGTGAATACATTCGGCGGCGTCGGGATCGAGAACGTCAGCAGCGTGACCCAGACCCTGTCCAGCGCGGCCTCCGAGCTTCTCGTCAGACGCGCTCAAGCCACGGCTCAGGATCCCATCTTCCAGAAGCTCAAGAACCAGTTCAAGATTGATTTTGATTTCTCTCAACCCGGGGCTACCAAGCTCAGGAATCTCATCGCCATGCTCAAGAAATGGATCAAAATTATCGAGACCAGGACAAAGCTTCTACCAAAGTAAGAAAATTGATGAACAAACACACGACCAGTGGAAATTTCATCAAAATCAGATTGAAAGAAAAATGATTTGAATGTCGCTTTGTTTTTCTAAACTGTGTTTTTATTCATTGTCCAAATGAGTGTGGTGGCAATGCCTTTGAATCATGTACCAATAAATATTTATTTTTATATACATGTAGGACAGAAATGCTTTGACTCTATACACTTGGGTATCACCAATGCACAGAACTTGAAATGAAGAATAAAAAATAATAATATTAAAGGCATATGCTAACGTTGAAGACATGTAATTAAAAAAAATATCAAAAGAGAGATGAAATATGTACATGAATGCCTTTCTGTCAACCTAAAAACTCTAAAACAACAAAAATATGGAAAGAAATCCTTTTGATATACATTTACGTTATAATTGATGTTTTTTTGTAATTTCTATCGTGCCGATAATAATAGAACACATAAGTGTATGGATGAAATTAAGATGGTGTTTCCGGTCACTTTATATTTCACTTTTTTGAAGCACCTAATAATGATTTTCGGACACAATTTTTTCTGGGCTTCATTTTTATAACATATCACAGGTGCAAATGACATGTGGCACCTCGCAGCTCAGATTTTTTAAAAAGTCAAATCAATGTTAGCAAATACCTTTAATCACATTCCTCTATAGATGTACATCATTATGAAGGTGTTTTGCCATAAGGTACATGATGCATTTGCTATTAAGTTGCATTACGTTATTTCGATAAGACGAGGTAGCATTTTTATTTCTCCAATCTTGATAGGTCATTCCTTATCGAGGAGAGGTGTCGATTCTTGAGCCACTTCTCCTCGGCTACCGCTGATGTGGAGTTACCGGGAGAGTTCCTGACCCCCAAGCACAGTCACTACACCATCCGCATCGCCCGTTTCATGCCTCACGTAGAGATCACCCACAAACACAACACGGCTGCTAGGAGGCTCTACATTAGAGGCAGCAATGGAAAGGTATGTTTGATCTGACTTTAATTGATATGATTTTATTTGATATCATATGACATTTGACATTATGTGACTTGGTATTTGATGATTTAATTCAAACACATTCGATTTAATGTGGTGTGGTTTGAATTATTTTGAATGGCAAGATATAGGATGTTTTCATATTTTATTTTATTTTGATAATCTTTCATTTGAATTACTTTGATATGATTTACGCTGATATGAGTTGATATGATATTAATTGGTTTGGTTTGATAACTTTGATATGACTTCACGTTAATCAACAAATGTAGATAAAAGCATTGCAACAACGTCAGTGCTGAGGCAAGATTTGAACCCAGGACCTTGTGGTTCAAGTTCTAGAGACTGCTCCACTAACCTCAACACTGTTACATATGTATGGTTTCCTTGCATTGATAATGTATTATTGAAAATGGTTTTCCGAGCCCAAGAGTATTCTCACTGACTGAAAAATTTGGATGTTATTGTTGTTTGGATGATAAGTGGATGCTATTCATAACATTTCTAGATCTACCCATACCTTGTTGTAAACGATGCAAGCATGGCTGAATCAAGACGAGAGGAAAGGGTTCTTCAAGTCCTAAGGATGCTCAATCATTATCTGGGCAAGAGGAAGGTAAAATTCAGCTTCTCCATTATTTCTCCATTCCAAACGTTTAAATACATGTTTACTAGTCTATTAGTTTTCACAGCCACAGTATTAATTGCAAATTTCACTGTCAAGATTTCCACCAAAATGTCTTTATATGTATGTATATATGTCTGATATTAAACATGTTTGCATATAAATGGCTCTTTTTCTGGTTTAATTGTTTAAGCCATGGTCTCATTGTGTTAATATGATGGAAAGCCAAAAATGTCAAACTTTGTATACATTGTTCTCATGTTAACTATGCTCATTCCTAATTCTTTATTGATGAAGACAAGTATCTTAAGCATACTTCATAGACAGGAAAAAATGGTTAGTGTCAAATGAGCTGATAGAATAAACCTCAGTTGTTAGAGATTTATGTTATAATTGGCTATCCATAGATAAGCCACAACTCAAGACCATTGTTTGAATTAACACAGTCTTAAGAATATGGACCAGTAACTTTATAGTTTTGACTGAATCTACTTCTTGAATGGACACTTGCTGAATAGAGTAGATTTTATTAAAATAAAGACCTGGGCCCCATCTTACAAAGAGCTGCAATTGATCCGATCAATCTCAACTATGGATGGCTAGCAACTTTGTATTATGCATGTTTGTTCAAAATATTTTCTAGCTGTGTTGTATATTCATGTATTAATTGTTTTCTTAACTTGTGCAAATTTCCTGTAGAAAATTTTATAACACTGATAGATTTCCTTAGAGTTACGATTGATTGGATCAATCATAACTCTTTGTAAGACTAGCCCCAGATAAGATGCCTTGTGCAGTTAATTTTCTGTAGTATGAGCAATCGAGACTTAAGATTTTTTTTTTCTGTTTGTTCCAGGAAACTGCAAAGAGACAACTTCAATTCACAGTACCTCGTGTAGTAGCAGTGTCTCCTCAGATGAGATTGGTAGAAGATAGCCCCTCATCATTATCTCTGCTGGATATATACAAGAAGGTAAAGCTAAAATGTGTTATATACCATTCAAATGAGACTGGTAGAAGATAGCCCCTCATCACTATCTCTGCTGGATATATACAAGAAGGTAAAGCTAAAATGTGTTATATACCATTCAAATGAGACTGGTAGAAGATAGCTCCTCATCATTATCTCTGCTGGATATATACAAGAAGGTAAAGCTAAAATGTGTTATATACCATTCAAATGAGACTGGTAGAAGATAGCCCCTCATCACTATCTCTGCTGGATATATACAAGAAGGTACTGATAAAATATGTAATTTAACCATTCATATTAAAGGAGAATGAAACCTTTGGAACAAGCAGGCGTGTGTCGAAACATAAAAATCAAAGAATAAGAACAAAGAAAGTTTGAGAAAAATCAGACGACTAATTAAAAAGTTATGAGCATTTGAATATTGCAATCACTAATGCTATGGAGATCCTCCCATTGGCAATGCAATAAGGATGTGTGATGTCACTTGTGAACAACTTTCCCTTTGATGGACTATAAAATACCCTCAAAATGTCTCTTTTTGCTTTTTCTAATGGTGATCCAAACTCCTTTTCCATGATGTATTTTTAAAAGTCTGTATTACATGCCGTCCTATAGAAAGAACACATGATCTACGAATAGATGTGATAAAAGAGGCAATTTAAGTGAAATACATACTAAAGTGATGGGGAGAGTTGTTCACAAGTGACATCACACATCTTTGTTGCATTGCCAATTTTAGAATCTCCATAGCATTAGTGATCGCAATATTCAAATGCTCTTTAACTTTCTCATTTGTCCGATTTTTCTCAAACTTTCGTTAATCTGTTTCTTTGATTTTTCTGTTTTCACACAAGCTATCTTGTTCCAAACGTTTCATTCTCCTTTAAACCAAAGCAATATGGTGTAATATCTCATTTTGAAAATCTATTTTACAATTTATTATGCATTTCATTGCTTTTTTTAAATGTAAGAATTTATATTTTCTTCAAAATTGATGATTATAGATCATTCAACTACCAAATTCAACCCTAAATTAAAGATCAATTTTAATGATAGAATAATTAGCCTTTTATTTTAAGAATCTAAATTTTCCATTTGCTTTGCAAGAAAAAAAATCATGGAAGTGAGGTGACATTGTATCACAAAAAGTCACATTCTGCATATCTGCTTTACCCTATGTCACGAATTGTGCAAGATTCAAAGAAAAAAAAATCCTAAAATTTGTGGCTTTATCTCCGTACATTCAGAATAACAGCACAAAATATTGAGAGGTCTGTTTAGACCATTCCTCTGAGCCTCCTCAGTTTATTTAAGTGCATTTTCCCTCTTTTTTACAGTGGTGTTCCAAGCAGCAAGTAGAAACCGACCCGCCCATCAACCGATACTACGAACGCCTTGCCGTGGTCCAGCTGCGAGGTTCACAAGCGAGCCATCAGGTCCTCCGGGATATCCTGAAAGAGGTCCAAACCAACATGGTGCCCAGGACACTGCTCAAGGAGTGGGCTCTGGATACATTCCCCACTTCCACCGACTACTTCGCCTTCAGGAAAATGGTGAGTAGGATTAATCATTCTCACAAAGATTTGCAATTGATTTCATCAGTCTCATCTCTTAAATATTGGAATCCATCAATGCCATTATTTTTTCATACAGGAACTGCGCACAATTTCGTTTGGATAGAGGATCACATTGAATCGTCATAAACATCAATCTCAACTAATGAATATTGACAACCGTCAATGTTATTATTCTTTATACAGGCAATGTACACAAAGTTCATTTGTAATCAACGAGGATCATATTGAATTGTCACTAACATAAATCTCAAATACTGGATATCAAAATCCATCAATGTCATAAATTCATACAAGAAATGTACACAATGTTCCTGTAGAAACGAAGAGAAACGCATAATAAATGTCATGAACACTGATGCGTGATCATACACCATATGTAGGAAAAATTTTGAACCGACATAGTTTCCTTATGACGTCTATCTATCTTTAATCCTGTTTCAGATGTGTGGTCAGTTAGCCTTGTTAGGTCTCGCCGAATTCGTTCTTCATTTGACAAGACTCAATCCAGAGATCATCCAAATCGAAAGGAACTCGGGACTTCTATCTGTGTTCTACTTCAGATTTGACCTGGATGAAACAAGTGGTATGTTATTGTTTTTAAGTCTCTGTTTCTCTCCCTCTTTTTATTTTTATTTTGAACCATATCACAATTTTCTTCCATCTATCACAATTGTCTTATTGTTTCTCACCCTCTTTCTCTCATGTTCCTAATTATAAAAAAATTTTCCTCTTTTTTATGAACTGTTGACTTTCCCTTCACCCCCTCCCCTCCTGCTCCGACTCAAGCCCCTTCCTTCTCCTCCCCTTCCTCTCCACTACTCCTCCTTCTCCCCTTCTTTCCCCTTGTATTCTTCCATTTCCCCTTCTCTCCCTTTCCTGCTCCTTTTGTCTGCTCCCCTATCCCTTTCCTCCTTCTGCTCCTTGTCATCCCTCCTTGCCTCCCCCACTCCACCTCTCCTCTTGCAACATCTACAACATCCCATTACACTAATTCTGCTAACCATAAGGTAAATATACAAATGGTTTTCCAGTTTATATTGCGCATTATGCAAACAAACAAAAGACCAAAAAAGCATCTTCTCTCTCCGCGCCATCAACATCTGCCCACTTCCTGCCCGGTTGGCTCCTATTGTGGGGCGTTGGGCAGTATACCCAGAGAAGAAAACATATATGACTGATCCATTACATCTTTACTAAGTATTAGTATATTAGACACAAATGATATCAAGCAATGCATAGCAAAGCAAGAGTACATAGTGCGTCACAAAATTTGTGATCTGGGAATTTTTGCTCATGGAACATAACAGTGAATTAGATTTAATGATCATATTAAGAAAAACTTGAATAGCTTAAGTTTTCGCAAATTCTAGTTATACCACTTTTTCCTTGTTAATATTTCTCATTGTTTATCAAAAATTCATCTACCCAGGAGAGCTTGATGCCAACCGACCCGTCCCGTTCCGCTTGACGCCAAACATTGCCGAGTTCTTGACAACAGTCGGGGTGAACGGGATGCTGAACGCCTGCATGATATCCATTGCTCGGTGTCTGGTCCAGCCGTCGTTCCAGTTACCGGCCATACTCAAAGCTGTGCTGAGAGATGAAATGATTGCGTGGAGTAAAAAGGTAAGATTCTGAAAATGCTCATAGAACATGGCGAAGTCACATCTGGCTCAAACTAGCTTTAGCCAAGCTACTGTTTGCGCTCAAGTGTTTCAAGGAATAAATGCCTACCAGGTCCCCTTATACATCACCTGAGTCGAGTGCAGCAAAATGAGGGTCAATTTCTTGCTGAAGGAAATCACGCCATGGCTGGGTTTTGAACCCACAACCCTCAGTTTCAAAGTCCATAGACTAATCCACTGGGCAAAAAAAAAAAACCCTCCATATAAGTTGATTTACACTTAATAATTCCTTCTTCAAGGTCATTCATTGATACCTGAATATCATATGTTCTTTATTTTCTCCAGAAACAAGAAGACACGAGTTCATCAAGCTCTTCTTCCTCGAGTAGTTCTACTGCTTCTTCTTCTGCTAGTTCAAGTTCCCCAACTGAGAGTGAACGTCTTATTAGCTTGGTCACCAAAGCAATCAATGCTATCATGACAAGATTACAAAGTAAGAACCTACCATTACCTATTATTATAAGTGACCTGCTTCCCCAGAACCAACAATATGTCACCATGGATCAGTTTTCACGAGTTCTAAATCATTGCAATAAGCCAGTTCACGATTAGCTCATGATCAACTTTTCTCAAATGACCTTTGTGATTTTTCATTAGGATGAGCACTATCATTTTTGAATGTTGCGTAAGCTTTACCGGTAGAGTATTCAAATTCAAAGGCATTGTATAGACCAGGTGACTAGAATAGTACAGCAGGGATAAAGTTTGGAAATCTGTTTTATTGTCTGCCTTTGGCACATTTGACTATTGTTTAGGCTACTGTCAAATACCAGTTATTATGAAGGCTCATACTCATCAGCTTGGATGCAATGAAATGAATAATTTTCAAAGGAATACATGAATAGTTGTCAAATCACAAATGCATATGTCAGTGAATTTGAAAGCCACCTTCATGGTTTATCTCAAATGACCCTTTTCTGCTCGTGCGCAGTTTACAACCATGAACAGGCTTGTACTTACGATGTGTTTTTTTTTTCTAATTCAATGGAAATCTCAAACTATATTTTGGGAAGCTTATTGTTGGTTTTGTTGTCACATATTGTTGTTTGCTAAATAATAATTGAGGCAATTCTTTTTTTTTTTATTACATTTTTACTATAATATTAAAGATAAATAGTCTCAGAAGTTTATTAGGGAATACTTTTCTCATAAACAACTGTTTCTGTTTAATGTTATAGATCTTGCTCAGTTTGAAGGGGGTGAGAGTAAAGTGAGTACGTTGGTAGCTGCAGCTAACAGTCCTGATAACCTGTGCCGTATGGACCCAGCCTGGCACCCATGGCTCTAACGGTAAGTAATTTCAGAAGAATTATTTGCTAACTCTGAATTGGTCATGGTTTTTTGTAATTGTATTGTGTAGTGCCGTAAGTCTTCGCAGTGATGATGTTGATGGAGATGAAGATGATATTGATGATGTTGATTATGGTGATGATGATGGTGATGATGGTTATTATGATGGTAGTGGTAGTGATGGTGGTGGTGTTGGTGATGATGATGATGAAGATGAAAATGGTGATGATGATGATGATGATGATAATGGTAATGATTGTAATGATGATTATGATGATGATAATGGTGGTGATGACGATGATGATGATGGTGATGGTGGTGATGATGATGGTGATGATGATGGTGGTGGTGGTGAGGATGATGTTGATTATAGATGATGATGATAATGGTAATGATTGTAATGATGATTATGATGATGATAATGGTGATGATGATGATGATGATGATGGTGGTGGTGGTGGTGGTGATGATGGTTATGATGATGGTGGTGGTGGTGGTGATGATGGTGATGATGATGATGGTTGTGGTGGTGATGATGATGAGGATGATGATCCTAATGATAATGATCATGGTGATGATTGTAATGATGATAATGACAATGATGGTGATGATGATGATGATGATGATACTGATAATGATCATGGTGGTGGTGGTGATGATGATGATGATTGTAATATTGATGATGAGGATGATTGTAAATGTAATGATAATGATGATTATGATGACAATGGTGATGGTGAGGATGATGATGATGTATATATATATATTTATATATTACTCTGTATTCTATGCTGTATTAATTTGTAGTTTTTTGTTGGTACAGCTGTATTTATTCTGTTTTTTATTTGATGTTTATCTACATGTAGATGTGAAATTTGTAAGATTTAACTGAATTGATGCATTGAGAATTACCCAGTATAACCTGTACTATATCATTACTTGAATCTTGAATGTGGTTTTACTTGGTTTCCAATGGTCTGAATGAACTTTTATAAATTTAAAGACCATTTATATAACAATAAAAAGCTAAAATATACAAATATTATTTCTTTCCATCGGAATTTGTATGTGGCATCCCGATTATAAAAAAGTAAAAGCAGTTAAATTCAAGAAACAAAAGTAAAACTAATACATTTTTTATGGAAACTGAATTTGCATTCATTGGAGTTATGTAATGTCCTTGAAATCATGTTTTCAAGATGAGTTTCATTTTTTGGTGTAGACATGTACTTAAAAAGTGTTAGGTAACTTTGGAATCTGCATTATCGCCTTCCAGGGCATCACAAATATAGACTTAAAAGGTTGAAGGAGCTTTTAATTTTTCACAAAAAAATGCGGAGGGGGGGCTAAATCAGTACCCCTTCCCCTTTCTTTTGGGTTAACTCCTCAATGACTAATTAAGTGATATCAAGCTGGCACGACATGATTTCAAAGAAGTTTCCTTTTTAATAATCGAAATTTCCTTGCACAATTTTATTTCATGACATGGATTTTGTTTTTCTTAAAGTTATTCCTCATTTCAAAGAGTTGGTTGGTTTGTATGATTTTCCAGGATTTAATGCTGTGATATTGGTGAAAAATAACAAACATGAGAATGTATCATGCATGCACCTGTGAGTAACAGAAAACTACCCAGAATTCCCTGGCCAAACTAGGCTATATACCAGCCTTTGATATACTTTTTAAAGAGAAATTCCAGTAGTTGCAGTAAACACTGATTTCATGGGAAAGTCTGTAAAACAAGGCTTAATTGTCAGTATATCTAGATCTGGTACAGTTACATAAATTGAACTTTTGTGAAATCTTGAAATTTACGCTGAAAAATGATCACACCGAAGCTCCCCAACACAGATAGGCGCACGTGGGACAGTGTATAATTATTGCTTTGAATGTCGGGGCCCGACGCTCTACCCGAATCATGTGCTTATTTGCTAATTTCTCAGCAATTACACAATTTCTTCCAGAATCCTTTGGCACATACGTTTTATATACAAAGAGACACTTTGGTGGTCATTTCATTGGATTCTGTACAAACTCATTTTGATATCGTTACCAAAACTGGCATTTACCTTTAAAGTAGAATGACACCCTTGAAATGAGTATGATTGTATGAAAACAAACAATTCCAGAGCTTTTGAATGTTGAGATCACTAAATGTTATATACCTGTACACCCTCCCATTGTTGTAGCATAATATAGTTTGATATAGTTTTATTCAATATCTTCAGTACCAAATTAATACCATGTAATGATATGTAAATTTAATGTTTATTACAATGTAGCACAATAGTATACTTAGTTTAATGTAGAATAATATTTCATTTTTAATGAAAACCATATTAAAATAATTTGATCTCTTATGTAATAAATAAATTTTGTTAAAATTTGTTAAGCACATAGAGATTACCAATTATTATGCGCTATATAAGTACAATATCATTATTATTATTATTATTGACAATGTAACCAAGATTCTGTGCTAACACAAGAGTATTACTCTCATCTATATACACTGAAAATAAACACCCCAAAACATCTATTTTTCTCATTCTAATGAGTGCAAACTCAATGTTCATGATATATTTGCTGAAACCTCCATTACATGTCATCCCATGAAAAAAAAACACCTCGTGGGTGTTTTATAAAGCTGTTTGTAAGACCTCAAGAACGACCGGGGAACTTAAATAACGGTGAATATACCAAAAGAAAGGACGACCAGTGGGGTGTTTCATGAAAGGACTTGTCGGACGTTTTATCCGACAAGTCCCATTTTATCCGACAGTTACTTTTTATTTATTTATTTATTTCATTTCCAGGCAAGAAAACATGACAGCAATAGAAACATTACAACAGAAATGTAAAATTGAGCACCAGCCAATGCCTGGGGATCACCTGAAAGAATTGAAAATTCTGTCAAGAGGTTCTCCACATTGGCTGGTGTCTACATGGAATAACACAAAATAGCAATAAATTCAAACATGTAATTACAATACTTCTATATAGATTAAGTTACCATAGTAACAGTACTTCTCAGCCAATCAGCATCAGAGAAAGATGTCAGTTCTGACAACTTGTCGGATGAAAATCTTGATAAAACACTCCCAGGTGCCCATTTCATAAGGCTGTTCATAATTTAAGAGCGATTTTGAGAACGACTGGTGAACCGTTCTTATGCGCTGAATAATCTCAAATGGACATTTAATGGTGATTATCATTTACCACAAGAAAGGATCATCAGTCTTCTTAAAGTCGCTCTTTACTTACAAGCAGCTATACGAAACGACCCTCTTATCTGTCAGAACTTCCATTGATTTGTTTCTTTGTTTTTCTGTTTTTTTACAAGCTTACTTGTCTCGTGTCCCTGCTTGTTCCCAGGTTTTCATTCTCCTTTCATCTGTATACATCTAAGACATTCACATATATTTTGTCATCGGTACCACTTCACAGTGAGAGAGAAAGACAAAAAAATATGACATATAATAATAATGATAATAATAGCTGGGTTATTAAGTGCTTTTGCCTGAGGATACAAAGCGCTACTATTGTTGTGCTGCTATATAGGCACGGAAGCATTCAAAGACTTTTTCCTACCGGTTACCCATTCACCTCACCAGGGTTGAGTGCAGCACAATGAGGGTAAATTTCTTGCTGAAGGAAATCATGACATGGCTGGGATTCGAACCCCACGTCCCTCAGATTAAAAAACATGAGTCATAAATCACTAAACCATGACGCCCCCACATATCAACTTAACATTTGTTTTTGACTAACGTCTGAGATTTTGGTCGTCTTGTAAGTTCAATTCACCTTGCTTTGATAATGGAATTCATGATTAATGAAAAACTTATCCTCCATTTCTGTATAATCTCGTCATTTAATCTCTTGGAAGATTATATTTCAAATCATTCCCTCTCCCTTGGGTTAATAACATGACGGCCTACCGGACTTGAGACCTCCCTGGCTTGCACATTACCATCATTATTAATCCAAGCTTATCTTTGTGGTTGATTTCTTTCATTAATATGATTGCTTTTCATATTATCTAGGGTATGCATTTTTCATTAGGAATGCATCAATGTTGGTAGGAGAGTTTGTTTATACGTATTATTATTCTAGGGTATGCATTTTTCATTAGGAATGCATCAATGTTGGTAGGAGAGTTTGTTTATACGTATTATTATTCAAGGATGCTCGCTTTCAATGCTGGACTTTGAAGGTGATACCATGGTATGGTGATACTATTGATAAAGGGGTTCTTAGAGACCCCCCCCCCTCCATCCATCCTTGATTATGAAAAGTGATGATGCTAAAAAGATTGAAAGAATGGAGGATGTAATAAATGTTATTTTTATCAATTTATAAAGTATAAACAAATGAATTTTTAAACATGTAGAAAGAATTAACCCAGCAAACAGTATAGGGTAGAGGTTCCACTGTACCTAAATAGGGTAAGGATACATTGCAAAAACTCCAGTGTTGATTTAACACCAGCCTGAAATGTATATGTCCACACCAGAGAAGTATTGAAACAGCACCAGTTTGGAATCAAACCGATGCTGTTTTAATTAATTGGTGTTGTATAATCACCTTTCTGGTGTTATTTAACACTTCTCTGGTGTGGACATGAATAGATTCCAGGCTGGTGTTAGATTAACACTGGAGTTTTTGCAGTGTATGCTTATTTCTTGTACCAGTTTACACACAAAAATGCATCTAAAGACAACATTTATAAATTATGATATATTTTTCATATGTTTGAAAAAATCCTCGAAGCATGAAATTAATGATTTACATCCTTAACTCTAGGTTTTATTAAAAGTCTTTATTGGAACTATTTCTTTATATTTTTCCTAATTTGGTGTGTGCGCTTAAGAAGACAACACCATTAGTATTATTATTTACTCTTTTGTGTGATATGCATTCAAGCTTCAACACTTTGCAGATTGGAATTGATCCATTAAAAAGTACTGTTACAAACTGTAATATGTAGATCTATTATCATTATTCTTATCATTACTAAAACCTTGAAAATTTATTCTAGAAACTGTTAACCTTTGAATCTAGACATGAAAATTGATGTCTAATTGTGGTGTGATTTTGTACCGTGAGAGCCAATGCACATTTTAGTTTTGTCTAAATACTTAGCCTTATTTTGATCAATATCCCAACAGCTGATGGTATTGTTCATCCCTACTAATCAATTCTTTTTGATAAAAACATTTTTTACGGTATTTTCCAAGCCTGATGTAATGGAATTAGAAATTTCAGAGAAAAAGACTGTTCTTTGTTAAACCAGTCACGATGTCTTTTCAATTCCCAATGATAATATAACCCTGTTCACAAAGTGTGAGGCAAAAATAAATCCAGTCTCTTCCTTTCCCTCTTCCATCCACTTTCCTCTTGCCCCCTCCTCTCCCTCCCCTTCCCCTTAATTCATCCTTCCTTCCCTCTCCTTCACCCACCCCTCCTCCTCCCTCCCCCTTTTCCCTCACTTCATCCTCTTCCTTCCCCCAAGGCTTCACGTCCCCTTCTCCCTCTTTCCCCCTCTCTCTATTCCCTACTCCCCTCCACCTCTCCCCCTATCCCTCTCATCCCCTTTCCCTTTCCTTGCCCTCTCTCCTCCCTTCTCCCCCTTCCCCCCTCTTTTCCCTCTCCCCCCTTCTTATTCACTCTCCCCCTCTCCTTATGACCTCCCCCTCCCCTTCTGCTCACTTCTGTCTCCCTCCCCTCCCTCCTTAATCTCTCCCCTTCCCTCACTCCCCTTCTCCCTCCCCCCTCTTTCTCTATTCCCTTCCCCCTCTTCTTATATCCTTCCCCCTCTTCTTATTCCCTCTCCCCCTCTCCTTATTCCCTCCCCCCTCTCCTTATTCCCTCCCCCCTCTCCTTATTCCCTCCCCCCTCTCCTTATTCCCTCCCTCTCCCCTTCCGCTCACTTCTGTCTCCCTCCCCTCCCTCCTTACCCTCTCTCCCCCTCCACCTCTTCCTCCCTCCCCCCACCTCTTTTCCTCTCTCCCTCTAACACCTTTCCATTAAGTCTAACCTAGAAGGGAGAGAGGTAAATCCAATTGTGTTCTTGCATTAGTTATGGCCATATAGCCCTGGAGTATGAGGGCTTGTAGTCAGTCAACCGTCATTGTTTGTTGAGCAAACTACCCTTGGTGCACGGGATATGAATTCAACACACATTCCATGATTCCATCTCTCTTCTTTTCATGAATAATACCCCAGTTCCACCAGTGAAACTTTCTCCTGACTTGGTGCATAGGATATGAATACACTACACATTCAATGATTCACTTTCTCATCTTTTTCAAGAATAATACCCCAGTTCCACCAAGAAACTTTCTCCTGACTTGCATAGGATATGAATACACTACACATTCAATGATTCACTTTCTCATCTTTTTCAAGAATAATACCCCAGTTCCACCAAGAAACTGACTCCTGACTGGGTGGATAGGATATGAATACAACGCACATTCAATGATTACATTTCTCATCTTTTGAAGAATAATACCCCAGTTACATGTACACCAACAAAACTTACTCCTGACTTTGTGTATAGTATTTGAATACAACACACATTCAATGATTCTTTTTCTCATCTTTTCAAGAAATGTGCCTTAGTGACATCAACAAAGCTGATTTATAGATCGATTAAAGCAATTTTATTGTTTTTGAAAGATATTCCATTGATCAGTGTTGAGTTGGCTTTGCCAGTGTGTCTGTGCATGTAGCATAAATGTTCAGTATATTGACAATGAGGGATGGTAGTTTTCCTGAAGTCGTGTGACTACATATTTGCATTTTGCCATTCAGCGTTTCCATTTCATTTATTGTCTGTATGTTCTTCAGTAAATGTGATATGTTTTCATGGTTCTTCATATCATATTTCAACTTCAATTTTATTTTTGTATGTTGGTATTTAATCTTTTGTGTTCATACTACTGATTTTACCTCTTCTTGCATACGGTCTGCATCTACACAGCAAAAGGAAAAGAGAATTTATTGTTTAAAGGGGGATAGAAAGTATGCTAATAATAATAATAGGCATATATAGCACCATCTATCTGAGGCGCGTTGTTATTATTATTATTAACCCAGCTTTAGCCCGAGCTGCCTTTCAGCACTCATGCATTCACAGAATTAATCCTGCCGGGTACCCATTCACCTCACCTGGGTTGAGTGCAGCACAATGTGGATAAATTTCTTACTGAGGGAAATTACGCCATGGGCTAGGATTCGAACCCACGACCCTCTTTTTCAAAGTCAGACTATTCCACTGGGGCACATTGCTCCACAACGCTGTACATGCATGCACATGTGAGGAATTAAACTTATCAGAACAAAGGAACAAATGCTAATATTGAAGTGCAGATGGGAGGGTGGGTGGAGGGGTCTTGGAGCATGCTATCTCCCTCCCCCCCAAAAAAGTTTCACAACCAAGAACAAAAATGGATAAAGTAAGAAAAGGAAAAGGGTGGAGAAATATGATTTAATTCTCTAAATGATTTGTCAAAATCTATCACAAAATTCAATTTTTGTACGGAAAGATCAAAGATATTTTTTCCTGATTTGGCAAGTTCTACCCCCTCTAAATTTTTGGCTCATTACGCAACTGGATAATGCTTAATTGTTGATTAAAGATAATGCATCCCATGGGGGAAAAAGCGTGCCAGTGATGTAAAACACATGCACATACACACAAAAAAAAAACATGATTAAAATGGAGTTGATTCAACCTATTGCTCATTCAGATCATTTAATATAAAGGTTTTTGTTTAAGTTTAATTACATCATGGAGGCCTTGAACATTTGATTAAAAATGAAAAAAGGGGGGGGGGGGTGGGAATAGAAATCCTATCAATTTTGATCATTATGTAATCAACAGAGGACTTGGCAGTTTCTTGGTTACCAGTACTTGTGTTTGATATTGTTGAATGAATGATTGAACGTGACGATAATTGCAGTTGCATGTATGTGTACTGTTTGGTTGTGCTGAAAATTCATGAAGAAAAAATAAATCAATTTTTTTTGCCTTGAATTATTCTGCCTCAATATTTCAATAAATTACATTCATAACAAAAATGCCTGATACAAGAAAATTATTGTTATTGCTGTTGTTTATTATCATTATTTTTGTTGCTGTTATCATTATTCATTGTGGATTATTCAAAATTTGAACATGAATGCTAAGGCATACGATACAATACAGACAGAAATAATGAACCGGGGATTTATTTCATATTCATTTTAAACCCTTTTTACATTGGATGAAAAATGAGTACACAAATATGAATGTAAGCATTGCAATTCAGTCTAATAACTTTTTAATGCTTTACTATTGTATCTGTTTTCTTCCTATTCTCTTGTGTGTGCAGGTTCCCTGGGAAGAAGCTACTGATTTCAGTGATTATATCCTGAACTTGGATCCACTAGCGTACCTATGGGTGGGGGGGCAGTCTGCCCCCCTGACGAGTCACAACCCATGCAAGGGACGTATCTCCCCCCCTGACAAGTCACAACTGAGGACCTTTTTTTTTTTGCTTGTCATTTTTTTTCTGGTGCGAAATATCCTTTATATCCTATCGAGGACCTTTATTTCTTTTTATTGCTTGTCAATTTTTTTGGCAGACGATTTTGTCCCCCCCCCCCCGTGGAAAATCCTAGGCACGCTACTGCTTGGACCTCATGTGAAAACAATCCGGGGGATGAAGTCTCATTCCTTGTATTCTTGATCTGGTTCTTGTTTCACAAGTGCATAACTTTGACAACTTAACTATAAGCCATTAAGATTAAAGGATTTCAGTAGCTAAAAACTGTTATTGCAAAAGTTTTGTGAAACGGCCCCCAGAACTAAACATTTATCTTGTCGAAGTCAAGAAAGTTGCATGACCGCTCATTTACCCTTTTTTACTCTGACACTACTAGACTGATAATTATACTCTATTGTACACAAAAACTGCTGTTGACTGGTGTTTACAGACTACCACATCGGTTATTTTGTTCTGGTTTCAAATTTATACTTTTAGTTCAACACCTATAATGGGTGTTATTACAACACCTTTGGTTACTTCTATAGCACTCTTTGGTGTCATGTTCAAAATCTAGGGTGTAATTTTAGCACCCCATCAGGGTGTGGTCCTCCACGGACACTGAATGGTGTCATTTTTAACACCTCAGTTCGTACAGTGTAGAGACTTACAGCTTTCTGGGCCCATTTGCATAAATAAAATCAAATTAAAATAAGTAAGTTTTAAGATTTTTTGTTCCTTAGCAACATCATGCAAATATTTTCAAATAATTGTAAATTTCAAAACAACACTTGTATTTGACAGTGAGTATGTTGATCAATTATGTGCTTACAAGAGTGATTTTGAAAGGCTAGTGTCTTGTGATTTATTGCAAATGTATTAAACCAGTGTGTAATTAAATTGTAAAGTCACATAATGCCGTTTGAAGCATATGTCAAAATTTCTTGAGATTTGCTAATCATTAAAAATTTACTTTCAAAATGAAACCTATGTTGATTGGTGAGGTTATATTTATTTGATGATTGTAGATATTTATTTCCATCAAGTTATTTGCCTCAAGTTCACTCTTTTTTTCAAGTAATGTAAATGTTTACATTGTTTCATTGTATATTAGATTGTTAAGAAGATGAAATCTAGCTGATTTCAGATTATAATTTCAAATGTGTAAATATCAATTATTTTCATGATCTTACAATCTACAGCTTCTAAAATGCATTCCAATGAAATAGTATTACAGTAAACTCTGATTCCTCAATAGTTTGATCAGGGCCCTATTTGATAGAAAGTTACTATAATAACAAGTCTTAAAGGAATGTGAAGTAGAGTTAGGGACGAGAGCAAAAATATCACAGCATTCCCCCTGCAGGCTTCCCCTAAAGCACGCTCCAATTAAGAAGCCCATGCCCCCTGCAGGCGGTCATCACTTGCTCTTAAAAATAATCCGCCATGCCCCCTGCGTGCTGCCTCGTCTAATCTCTATAAACTAATCCACCATTCCCCCTGCAACCTAACACCGGATGTTCTAAATAATAATCCGCCATGCCCCCTGCGTGCTGCCGTGCAAAATCTTTCCAATTTAATCCACCATTCCACCTGCAGCCTACCACCAGTTGCTCTTGAAAATAATCCACCATGCCCCCTGCGTGCTGCCGTGATAAATTTTAACCATTTGGG
This sequence comes from Lytechinus variegatus, assembly GCF_018143015.1. Classification (NCBI taxonomy): domain Eukaryota; kingdom Metazoa; phylum Echinodermata; class Echinoidea; order Temnopleuroida; family Toxopneustidae; genus Lytechinus; species Lytechinus variegatus. The sequence goes on from NC_054752.1 coordinate 10,738,075, forward strand.
TGCGACGGGCTACGACGGGCTTCTACAGAAGCCGAGATTTCTTTCGTTTGATTCGATGGAGTTTTTCAACTTTTTCGAAATCTTTATGTACTAAAACCTGTGCCACGTACTATTTCCTTTATAATTTATTTCAATAACAAAAATCCCGAAAATAGGAAATCATTTCGACTTTACCCTATTTTTTCGTTGGAGTCAGACGGGGAAAATAAGTTTCATGACAAGCACGAACGCGCACGCACTAGGCCAGTAACTCTTTCTGCAACGGGCACCTGGGGCCCGTTGCAGAAAGAGTTACGTTTAAACGCAAGCCAAAAAATCAATTACAAGTCCCAAATGCGTGCTTTTGATTGGTTGAAAATCGAGTTGCGCATGCTTTTTACAGTTGCGATGGATTGCAACTCTTTCTGCAATAGGCACCTGATCACGTAATTTGATCCATATCGTTGTTCTGAGAGTATACGCTAACATCTATTCTGCAAGATCGTCACGTAATAAGCTATGCGCTTATTCACCACTTTCGTCTTATTATTTGTTTCATCAAGGAGATATATCTCTAGAATGATACTATTTGTAATTGTATTTTCAGAAAAACAAAAATCTTGTAGTGACGAGAGTAATGTCTTAGTTCTTTGAGCTGATCTCGGTGCACTTTTGACCCCATCATCCATCTTCTTCTCATTATTTTGAAAAAAAAAAAGAGAAAAGAAAGCAGTTTAGCACACCATTCATATGCTCTTTTCAAAAGGGAAACGTCCATGTATTACATGATATATCGGCATTACCCGAACAAAAGAATGTCTGGGCGGCCACTCAAACAAATTCCTTCCGAAAAGAGCAGGATACAGATGGTCAACGCCCCGAACAAAAGGAAGATTAGTGTTTATCGGCAGGACGACCTGTTGAATGCTTTTCGAACTTAGCAATACAAAAAGCTTTTATGAATACTCTTTTTTTATTTCGACCAACAACCAGTATCTAAAAAAAAACCTTGTTTCATTTACCGACAACACAGGTGCTTATGACAGTGAGTCATATTGCGTAAAAGCGCTTCCCCTGGGTGATAACAAGTATAAGGATGAAAAAAGAATCATTTAGGGCAATTCTAGAATAAAAAAAATGCTCAGATGTCACGGAGAACGAGAGAGAATGAGAGACAGAGATATAAAGGGGGAATAGACCAGTGCGCTTTTGCTAAAATTCCATGAATATCTACTTAAACGAATAAAAACATGACTTTATTTGTTTGGTTATATCACTTTAAAAAAACAAACACGTTTTGTTTGTCACAACTCTGTCCTCAGACCCTTGTCGGACTGATGACTTTTTATTATTACTCTTGTTTGACTTAGCCCCCCCCCATGGAAATGTTCTGACCTACACTCTAATGTTGCTTGTTTGTCTCCTCTCTCCGATGTTCTGTTTGTAAAGCGGTAGAAAAAAATAAGAATAGCAATCATCATGGCCAGTTTTTTCCCCGTTACGACCCAAAAAAAGTAAGTGAGAATAAAATATGTTTTTTCTCGGAATGTTCAAAAGTGGACCTAACCCCTTTGCAACTAAACACTTTATATAGAAAAAAAAACACCCACGCATTTTTTTTCCGTTACTGCAAACAAACATTTGGGGCGCTTACCCTGGTTAGCATCAAAACCAAAATATCTTATTTTTTAAATAAACAAAAAAAACAGGGACCGCTGAGTTTTTTTTTTATAACAGAGGGGTTGAGTTGAATGTGAGATCGAGGGAGTAGACCGGCCAACAAAATCACAAATTTATGTAGACTTCAGCTTTTTCTTGTACGTGTTTGCTGAAGCGGGTGAGGACTGAAACTTCCTACCAATTCCGCCTTCTCTATACTTTTTTAAACGATTAAAACGATAGAGACAAAAATGCATTCTAACTATTTTGATTGTTTTTTTTTAATGATTTATTTATTATTTCAATTTGTCGAATGAAGATGCAGCTCATAAGAGTTCATATGGTGCCAAGCATACGGGAATGGTATAGCCTGAGTGGTAATTTATTCCAAAACCAATTAGAGCTAGGAGTGGACGAGAATATTATTACGTGTCTGTAGTATGTTCATGATATCATTCATTTGAATATTATACAGTGTAGAAATAGAGAAATATATACTCTTTTCATTAGTTCAGTGTTTTCTGACACTCTCGATTTTGAAAAAGACATCCCTTTTGCGCATGGTATCCAGTCGTCAATTAAAGCCCCCCCCCCCCCGAACAATGAGCTGACTTGTACACATTAACATATAACAAAACAAAATAAAGCGAAAATACCTTTGCACTTATGAGCAATTATATACAACATCATATGATTGCCAGATGCGAGAACGTAATGGGAGGAAAATGGAGTCACTTCAACCCCACCCCCCTCTTTCTCTTTTAAGGAGGCCCGAAATACCATGCGTCTTTTTGTGGAAGAAATGTCAACGGGGGGGGGGATACTTTAGTCAACGTTGAATTCATTCATTTCCATTAGGTTAAAAATGTATTTTAATATGCTTTTGGACAGGTTTGAATGTATTAGTTCCATCCATGAGTTTATCAATATCTTTAGCAAAGGTATTACAACAGAAGGAAAAAACATACCAACCCACTTCCCGATTTGGAGCTTATGAGGGCGGCATAACATTTTTATTTAGTTATTTGGAAGCGAGCCGTGGTCCGCTCACTGAACTAGTTAAGTGGGCCCGCTGCCCGGGATCGGGCGTGTAGCCTAAGTTGGTCGTGTAAAAAGACATGTGATGGGCGTGAAATGAACTTGCCCGACAAGCACTGTAAACACGGGGGTGGGGGGAGGGGAGATGCGTCCGTGATTGGGGATTAGCTTTGAATGCATTTTACTTTGACACCATGCCGACTGCGCGCTGAACGGGGTAATTACCTATTAGTGGGCGTCCAAGCTGGCTGCGTCCGGCATATGGGATTAACTTGAAAATGCGCCATGATCTGACCCCATGCCGCCTGCGTGCTGAATGGGGTTGTAGAGAGGCCCATGCTGGCTGCATCCGGCATGGGGGATTAAATTGATTTTCGCATGGCTTTGACCCCATGCTGCCTGCGTGCTGAACGGGGCAATTACTTAGTAACAACCGTTCATGCTGGCTGCATCCGGCATGGGGGATTAATTCTGATTACCCCATGCCTCTAGCGTTCACCCCATGCCCCCTGCAGGCTTCACGCTATAATATTTTTGCTCTGTTCCCTTAACTGTATTCATATTTTCAATTCAATTCATGTTTGAATAGTACCTTTAAACTGAAATCATTGTCAAAGTTACTGAATTAATTTGTGAGATACTGTCAAATATAGTATAAAATTTTGAAAAATGAGAATGCACATTTAGGAACATCATGAATCCCGTGAAGCGAGTTCAATACTTTACAGAAAATAAAATGTTACATTTTGGACATTTGTTGCTTAGAATTCCAGATCAGGAATAAGGGGACTTTTCTATGTTCTAAAATGTTGAAGCAATTTTTTTAATTCTTTGTAGTTTTATTGAATTCTAACTGTAGAAGCCTATTTTCTCTCTTTTTTTATAACATTTAAATACTTTAAAAAAAACTTGAATCAAGCCTTTATTTTATGACTTTGTTGCCATTATGAAACCATTTTTATGATTGGTTTGCCATTATAATGCCAAGGAAGGAAGAAGTTCAGCATTGAGATAAGATTGGTTTTAAATGACTCGTTATTTCTATGTGAGTGATCACTGCAGCTATTTGCGCTCTCAAATTATGGACCTGACATTTTCTCGGTATATATACGATACCCAGTTGACGTATTAAAGAACCCTTTCAAGTTATTCTGAGATATAATGATCCTCGAGTGTAGCTCATTTTCAGTGTTATCTTTTGTCTCTGATATGCTTTTATGAGGAGTGGAATATATTCAGATTCTTACATTTATGATGCATTCTTCGATGAATTTCTTCATAAATGTATACTGAATCAAACATAGGCTTGGGTAATGTGTTAGTCATAAAGTGTAGTAGATAGATTTAGAATGAAATGCTTCTTTGATTATACCAGGTTGAATATTGTGTAAGCCAGAATCACTGATATACTTGTTTTAGATAATTTTTCCATGGGAAATTGTACATTTTTCATGGTATTGGTTAGTGAAAAAGAAGATTTTTTATACTATGATGGATTCATGAATTTCATGAGAGAAAATATCCATTTCATGTTGATGATGATGTAAGTATAATGTCTATCAATTGAATGCACACGAATGAATTGTATAGTTTTGCGATACTGTATGTTGTTTCAAGATAACTTCTAAATTTGTGTATGTATCACATTCTATGGTGCCAACACATTTGTTTTTTATGGAATTATGTAGTTCTTGAGAAAAAGAAAAATATTGTGTAAAGCATGTATTGTTTATATTGTACAGAACATACATTTTGATAATAAAGAATTTTAGTGGAAAATTCTCATGCTAGTGGATCGTTGTGTTTGTTTTATATTACAATTCAAAGTATTTGTTTCTGTTTTGTTATATGGATTTGTAGGTTTGTTTTAAACTCATGACCCGACCCGAATGCTTGATTGATAGTTGGTTGATTCATTGTTATTCCTTAGATGATTAAGTGAAATTTGGTAAATTGACTTACCAATGTCGATGGATAGGTTTTTTTTCATTCAATCATTCCTCCATTCACTCATTCATTTCTTCATTCATTCACTCATTCATCCATCCATTGATCCAACCAACCATTTATTCATTCCATCCATCCATTCATTCTATCCATCCATCCATTCATTCTATCCATACAATCCATCTATTCATTCACCCAACCATCTATCCATTCACCCATCCTTCCATCCCTTTGTTCCTTGGTTCGATCATTAATTCATTCTTTCATTCATTCATCCATCCATTGATCTACCTATCTATCCATCCATTCATTCATTCATTTTATCCGTCCATCCATCCATTCATTCTATCCATCTATTCATTCACCCATCCATCTATCCATTCACCCATCCATCCCTTCGTTCATTTCTTCCTTGGTTCATTAATTCATTCTTTCATTCATCCATCCATTGATCTATCTATCCATCCATTCATTCTATCCATCCCATCCATCTATTCATTTGATTATTAGTTAAATTGAAGTCATGGTGGATGGATTCCCTATTAATTGTTTTGGTTGAATGGTTGATTACCCGAATGTGTTTATTTATACATTTGATTGCTTGATTGAATGAATCACTAATTACTTGTTTGATCTGTCTGTTGGTTAGATTGATTGCGTGACTGTTGATTTTGTTTTTAATCAGCACAGGGCCTGGCTTACCAAGGGGTGAGGGGGCGAAAGTTCCATCACAAAGAAATCATGGAAAAGAAAAAGGGAGAAATATGAACTCCTTTATTTTCTTGATATCAGTTTATAAAAACAGATTTTCATTTTGAAAAAGGTCAAATCATTTACTTGGGACGTGATCTGTCACAGAATCATATTTTCACATTAAGAAGGTTAAATTATTTTCTTGCTTGCTCTGCTCGCTTGAGATTTTAACCCCCCCCCCCCCTCGTAACAAGCCCTCTCAAGAAAGAATGGTTGATAGAGTGAGTGGGCGATTCCGGATTCGCAGAACAGGGAAAGGTGAAATGTCTTTTAATCTGAAGGACGTGTGTAAGATTCCAAGCCATGGCGTGTTTTCCATCAGCAAGAAATTTAAATACCCACAATGTGCTGCACTCAACCCAGGTGCGGTAAATGGATACCGGCAGGAAGTATTTCGCCAAAAAACCTGTGCGCGTCGGAATCGGTAAGACTGGCTTAGCCAGGGAAATATAGGAGCGCCTTGAGCACCTAGCAAGTTGGATACATGCGCTATACACATCCTATTATTTATAAGAAACAAATATATTTCCTTTAGATTTTATATTGTAGTAAGGGAAAGGGGAAGGAAGACATGAAAAAGTCAAGAAGGGGAGAAACTTAACACAAAGTGATAGATGAACCCCTCCCTTCACAGTCACTCCCCGAGTATTACACCCCATTTCAAAGACCCTCCCCCTCTCAAACTCTTATCTCGTATCCCACACCCGGAGGAGGCTACTTCAAATTATAACACGATACCTGTTTGCCACACCAAAGTCGAAAATAGGGGGTAGTGGAACTAAATCTCGGTCTCTCCAGAACGGCTCTTGGATCAGCGATTGCTAAAAGTGCAATGCTCTGGAACTGACCACATAAAAAAATGGGGATCTCCGGAACGTACTATAGTTGCTAGCGCTATCGGCAGTGAAAGAGGGCGAAACCACGATACACAAATTTGAGGGTTTCTGGAACAGGGGAAAAATACGAATTTCCATGGCTTTCTAAACTGATGATGCTCTGGAACGGAAATTTAGGCTGAAAATGGGGGTCTAGACCGCGGCACATACGTATCATACATTATACTGAGTAGCCCCCACCCCCCCCCCCCCGATCCCAAAAAGGTACAAAAACGCGACAGTATAAGAAAAGAATACAGGAGAAATGGAGGAAGGTACCAAACAAAACGAGGGAACAACAGAAAACAGACGATGAGCCATGGTAGTCCCCGACCAATTTCGTGTTTTTATTTTGCAGAATGTTTCCTGAAATCTCAGCGTGTATGTGTCTTTTTAGTTATTTGTTGCAATGAGGATCATTTCATTTTTTTTTATTTGTTGATGGATGAAATAAAGTATTTTTTAAAGCACACGATGAACTATATAATGCTTTCTTTCAGCATGGTATGTATTAGGGAATGAAAACACGATAAAACATGCTAAAAATAAAATTACCTTTAAAAACATAAGAATATTGGAATATAGACAAACGAAAACCGTGCCTCATTATTTAAAGAGAGAAGTCTACGATGATGCAAAATTGGTTTGTGTAAAAAAGAAAGAAAGAAGGGTTGTTTGTTGAAAACGCGCCAGAAACTTACAATTTAAAGGTTTTGTGACGCAACTTACGATATTCTATCCCTTTCCCATGTTTCATGATTTCAAGAAGCACTTGTTTTTGATGAATATCTAATTGCGTATTACACCTGGGTCCCCGTTTCATAAAACCTTGTTATTGGAATATAGACAAACGAAAACTGTGCCTCATTATTTAAAGAGAGAAGTCTACGATGATGCAAAATTGGTTTGTGTAAAATATTTAATACCGTCCCCATGTTTCATGAATTCAAGAAGCACTTGTTTTTGATGAATATCTAATTGTGTATTACACCTGGGTCCCCGTTTCATAAAACCTTGTTATATCAACAAATGCACATCTTGTATAACAGGCCTTTAGCTGTTGTAAATTTGTTATTACATCAAGTTTTAGGAAATGGTCCCCTGGTTTATAGCATTTGAACCAACTGCAGTATGTAACCTCCTTCTGCGTTCGTCGATTAACTATTTGAAACAATGACAGGCCAATATAATTCATAGTAGGCCCTAAACTGTAAACTGTGGTGTTAAAACTGACACCAATTGGTGTTAATAGAGGACCACACCCTGAGGTGTTAAAATTACACCCTAAAGATTGAACATAACACCAAAGAGTGTAAATGTAACAACCAAAGGTGTAAAACTAACACCACCAATTTAACACCTGTGTAAAATAACTGGTGTGGTCCTCTATGTATACACCGGTTAACACCACAGTTTTTGCTGTGTATGCACCCAGTTGGAAAGAACACAGTGTTCACATACGGTGGACTATGTACAAATATTATTCGCACTGTTAAAATGCTCAATTTCAACAGTAAGAAGATATTTTCACACTGTGGACACCTCTACGGTGTGACTGTTCAAAGCGTGTTCACACGGTCGACTATGTGAATTCGTGATTCACACTGTTGAGATGCCCAAATTGAACAGTGTGAAGGTGATTTGTGTTCCAGTAGGGATAAACAAAGGGGGTGGGGGGTAACATCAAGAATGTGACCAGGGGTGGATCCTGGGTTTTCCAATAGGAGAGGGCGCAATTCCCGACAAATATTTGACAAGCAAAAAAAAAAGGGGTTTCACCCGCCAAAATTAAGAACGTTTCGTCAAAACACACACACACAAATGTCCTCACTCTCAAAAGGGGAGGGGCATATTTGTGTTTTAACGGCATATTTTGTGCCTCTCAAGGGGGGGGGGTGTCACGGGCCGGCTGTGCCCCCCCCGGCCCCCCCCCTGGATCCGGCAGTGGATGTGACCTAACAAAACAAGAAACTTTGAAGAAACGTAATTCGGTTACCTTCTGATATGTCATTTTATTCGATCCATTCTTTATTTGGAAAATATAAACACCGCGAAAGGTAACATCGAAATAAGAGTTAATATAAAGTTAATTGCGTGGTTTTCAAGAAGGTCATTGAAAAAAACACATCTATACGTGAGGCTGGATCGCCAAAACATAGTGGAAAGCAAAATTGATACCAATATTAATGAAACACAAAATATCCTATATGAAACGTTGTGGGCGTGTGTCAGGAAAATGAAGGGGGAGGGGCAATTTCCTTACACGTCACGTAGAACCATATAACAAAAATGGGACAATGAAAAATGTATAGATATAGAGCAGACACCCCCCAGGCCCGGGCCTCCGCCCCCATCGCACTGTACCCACAGATTTTGAAGAAAGAGAAAGACATAAACATTAAACAGATGTAAATGACTTCAATGAAACTCCCACATGCCTATAAATAACGTAACCTGAAGCAAATGTAAAGTGAAATATATATGAAGAGCGGATTCTAGAAGGATTTAAAAAGGTTGACAATGACATAATGATTTTTGTTGTTTTTAATTCAAACATTATTGACCTGAAGTAAGAACAAGGATTTCACGGAATTCAATTTACCATCACAATAATACTAGTAGCGAGTGGGATGTAAGTCTTTTGTGACGTAAACTGACGATATTTGACAAGTAAAGACAAAATTTAAGAATAAAGGATCGGGTAAAGAATAGATTTTGAATTGATAATCATCGAAAAACCTTGTTAAACCACGCACATGAACATCCATTATTAGTATAAAAAATATAAATTAGACGCGGATTTGCAGTTGATTGGACTCATGTGCGTAATATTTTGCAAGTTAGCAGACGATCGCCAGCCTCGTTCACTTTGCCGACTAACTACATGACGTCATGGTCATGATGAACGTTACGTCACCTAGTGATTGATGGTGAGCGGTGACGTCACGCGATGGGTTGCTAAGCCAACGCCAAGCCCCCTTGGATGTATACACAAGTGGCCGATGGAGTACTGTATACATTTTACATAAAATGCATTTTGCATAGGATTTCCCTGACCATGTTACCGAGCTAGGCTTCCAGGGCCGTAGGTACGCGCGCGATGTTTATTGCAACATTATTAAGGTATTCAATTCTCGTTGAAACCAAGCGATGGAGCTAATCAACCAGATAATTAAGCGCTTTTGAGCTTGATTATGGATAAAATTTCTTGCTGAGGTGTGAGTGAAACTGTACATTATGTAGATAAGCCTACCGAATTGGTTTATTGCTTGTCGTTTTTTAAAGGCCTATTTGTTGTTCATTATCAGTCAGTTCATGCTATTATCATGAAGTAATTAGGCCTATGTTTGCCCACTGATGGAAAATTAAATTGACTTGATAAAAATGAAATTGGCGATAAAAAAGTAATGAAGATAGGCCTAATAACATGGACGATCGCATCATCACTTGCTATAGATAAAAAGGCTGTATGTCATGGATGTGTTATGGGAATTTCTGGACATGAAGTTCTTATTTTCAAAAACATGTAATTTGCTTTATTTTGTTGAAAACGAAATGAATTATTTAATCTTCTTGAATCTAGAGAGATATAGAGAAGAGAGTTAAAAACAAAAGGAAAATAGAAGAAAATTACTTATAAGAAAGGATATAGTTCACCAAACTCTCCGGACAGATGACTGAAGCTGGATCCATTTTAAGCCCAAGCTAATGTTGGAGTTAAAACCCAAGAGAAAACTATATTTGCATGATAAAGTTTCAGCTTGTTTTAAAAATCTCAATGAAATTCACCGATATAGGCCTAAATTCAGGTTTTATAATGAAACTGCACGGATTCCAAGTATTGTCTATTCGCAATATCTGTTTTTATATCGTAATTTTATTCAATTCCCATATAAATTCGACATGAACAATACAAAAATGGAATTAAGGAAAACATACAAAAATAAGAAAATACATTTTCAATGTTAATCTCTGTATAAATGATAATTCAGGAGGGCCCCATGAATTGTATTTACAACGGATAACAAATGTAATTTTATTTTGATTAGTTTTTACATGCACGAACAGCTCGCTTTTATTTTGTTGCTTTATATAGACGGCACCTAAAGTACAATATTGCTTGCGTGGTGTATATCTATTTATTTTTTTTCAATTGGTGTCAATTTAATTGCATTGAATTTCAATTAAATTGAATTAATTCAATTGGGTACGTCACAGGTTTAACCAAAAAATATAATTCTCTTTGGAAATATCTCGAGGATGATTTGTTTATTTTTATGCCAAGGCAATGAAACCCGCTTCTTCTAAATTGCCAATTACGGTCGATATGTACACACTTGTAAATTCAGCAGCTCCGTTTAAATAACTCTTCATTAATCTGGAAATTTTAAACAAACCGTAGACCTATATTCTTCAGGAAAGCAATAAAGGCGTAATTAAGTCAAACATATTTTCAACGTTTAGTGTTGACAATATCATTCGGTTTAATAGCTTATTACATGAAAATTTTCGATCATATTTGATATGTTGAATGATATAATGCTATAAACCTGTATGTCCCCAAACGGTTGAATATGAACTTATTTCCGATTCTTTAAAAATGTTAAGTTCAGTGTCACTCTAAACTTTCTTCTTTTGAGTGAGTCACTGCTTCCAAAGGTCTGGTTAATGTATAAGAATACGTCACCTTTCTTTTCTTAGATGAGACGCAATACATTCTAACCCAGTGTTTTTCTCAACTTTTCTGAGTATCACCGAGTCCCAGATTTCAAGCTTATAAAGTAAGATAGCATCACTTTCTCCTTCCCTACGTGTTCGATCGACATGAGTCAGTGTTTTGCGGCATATAGTGTCTTATATTACCTAACAAAGTACGACCTAGCATCTATCTTTCGCGGATGACTCATTCTACGTGGCAAAGGAACGACTGTGACGAAATCTCGGCGGGGTGATGGAATCCAATATTCCCTCCTAGAAGAGGCGAATTTGTGCTATTTTCCGACTCCCAAGTGACACCACAGTATATCCCTATACATACACCCATGAATAACTCACATTCAGTGCACTACAGCCTTTGCAAAAATATCATGGGCTGATAGAAAGCCTATATTTAAATCTAATTCTACTATTTGGTCGGTCACTATATTCACCATGCAATCTAGATTTTATTTTAAGTCCTTCGAATTCAAAGTACATGTACTTCTACAGAGTAGGCCTATAAATAGGGTCAGATCAGAGAGATAGTGACTCGAGAGAGAGAGGACAAGAGGGAGAGACGGGTACTTAATTCATTTCTTTGACATATTATATTCGTCACTTTTATCCAATATATGTTCTGCTTTCGACCATCATTCCTCCCTGTCTGTGTAATACGACCTTGTGTTTAAGAACCCGCCGTGTCCTTCGGATTAATTTGATTTTACAGTGTAGAAATACGTCACGATTTCATTGAGGCGTTGACTCGTATAAGAACTCGTGAATGTGCTGAAAACTTGAAAAAAACTCTATTTCGATAAGAATAGTTAGGTCATACCTGTTTTTAACATACAGTCATTAAATTTACGTCATGCTTTGTCTATACACAATCATGAATGATTCAGCTCAACTACAAACACCCTAATGAATTAAAATGTTTGGCAACACTGCATTTTTGTACGAGACTGCTCCATTATTCGTTGCTAGGTTGGGAAAGCACAAAGCTAGCTTACATCTTGTCCGAGGAACCACGGATGTTTGTAATTTCAGTCTTTTCTGTTTCGGTAACATATTAAATTTTTTTAAAATGAGAAAATTATAAAGATTTTAATTGAAACGGAAAGTTATTTCATTTCTTCTTCCATTGAAATCTAATGAAGATGTGAATAGAGCGCGGCTTAATAATTGAACCGCAGTAGTGATCAATTAAAATTGAATTGATTTTCGATTGTGTTTTAGTTAAAATGATAATTTAGATGTTAATGAGCAACAAATGAATAACGTGAGTGATCATCGGGCATGGTGGCTCAGCGATAGCACGCTCGCCTCATGAACGGGAGGTCGTCACGGTGGATTCGATCCCCGGCCGAGTCACACCAAATGCTTCAAAATGGGGCTTTTAACTTATTGTCATGCGTTCGTATGGCAGGCCGTTTTATCATTTATTCCTATTTCTTGATATCAAGAATTCATTTCTTGATATCAAGAAAATAAATTCTTCATATCAAGAATTCGATTTCTTGATATCAAGAATTACCATTGCTTAACTACACAAAACTATTTCTTGATATCAAGAAGTAGGAATAAAACGGCTTGCCATACGTTCGACTTCTAAAATTTGAAAAAGTGTAATATGCAATGCATGGCCCGCTGTAAAATCTGCCAACAGTTGAATTAGCGTCCCTGGGCAGGGTTATTTTTATCATTCTCATGATCATATACATGGAAATTTCATAATCAGAATTTCACGAATCACCATTATGGTCATCATGATCATCGTCATCAATATTCTGACAATCAACATCACCATCATCATCATCATCATTATCACCATCATCATCACCACCACCATCTTCATCACAATTAACATTATGATTATCATTATCACTATTATCGTCATCAATATCCTCACAATCATCATCCACATCATCATAATCGTCATCATCATCATCTCCGCCACCATCTTTATCATCATTAACATCATAATTATGATCATTATTATCACTATTATCATCAATATCCTCACAATCATCTTCGTCATCATCAACCTCAACCTCATCACACATCAAGATCCTCCTCATTATGATCATGATCACCATTATCACTATCATCATCATCGTTATCAATATCCCAACAATCATCGTCATCATCCCCATTAATATTCTCACAATCGACATCATTATCATCTAAAGCACAATCACCATCATCATCATCATCAATATCATCATCATCACTATCATCATCATCACTATCATCATCATCACCATCATCATCATCATCATCATAACCATCATCATTATTAATATCATCGTCATCGTCGTCGTCGCTAGAATCAACGTCAACATAAGAATTGTTCGTATCATTATTACCAAAAGGCACAGGTATAATAATGAAAACGAAACCTTTCAATTCATTGTGTATTTCAATATGTACTTTGAACAGCGTAATATATCTATACATATCCGAATATAATAAAATACAACTGGACTTGGATATAGTACAAAACCGCATGGAAAAATGATTTCATAACACAGGAAAACATTCTAAACAGTTGACATTTAAACAACTTATCTATTCCAACGTAAGAGCCCCAAACACCCATAATATAAGAGAGGACTTCATACTGATTGTCTATACAATATAAACACTTGGTGACCAATCTAAATCAATTCTACCCAACACAAATATGAATATATGCACATAATATAACAGATGGTTCACACATCGGTGACAGGTGTACAAGTAAATGATGAATATGTTCCCTCACAAAACGAAAAAAAGAAATACCCCACTAAAACCTCATTTTGAATTGAGATGAAATATTGTGTGGCAGAATATCAATTCTGTCCTTGGGTTATATCCATCTCCACAGTCATTATATTCTCTGTAATGATGATTACAGATCAACAATTTCATAAACAAATTATGTCAATACTGACATTAGCAGTGGCACTATGCCCAACTCAACATACATATCCCGTCCTTCAAAATTGGTTCTGCAATTTGAAATTAGGCATGGAAATATCTCTTGATAATGTTGGAATCATTGAAAAGCCTGTTCTGTTTATTTCCTTCCATGGGATAATACACTGATGCTTTGAAATAGCACGCAGCCTACAATACTGAGAGATATCCAAAGCTACATTACATGGAAAACTTGAATTACAGATCTATTTTGGAAGGAGCAACTGAATTAAGAGGACATTCGTCCTGCTTTTACTGAAAGCAGAAAAAATGAATTTTTGATGAAAATCAATCAAAGAGAATAAAAGCTTTGAATTTTTACATTTTTGATTTTGTGACATAACTGACAATCAGCTTGACCATTATGTTGTATTATGAAAAATACTATATTCTCGAAAATTTGAAAGTGATTTTATTCATGCAGTTGATACGCCACCAAAAACATTGTTTTGAATCCCCTCCTGGAAGAAAAATATTTATATTCATGTTCTATAATATCAAAATAATTGGAGTTTATGGAATTTAAATCACATGATAGTGATGCATGGGGAGACTGCTCGAATTGGTCATAAATAATTTAAAATTCATATCTGTTATCCTTTGATAGATCTTATCAAGCCTTCATGGATGTTTTTCTCTACTTTTCCTGCTTTTATCAAATCTAACTTATTACCAGGGTGAATTTACACTTTTAATGATACTGTAAAAGGCTCATGCGGATATTGCCTACATATAACCTATGCAGAGTTGGAAGATATCCCATGCTAAAACCAGAGTTGCACAACTATTTTGGAATATATGTAATTAAGCTTTCAGGCTACACTGTATGAATGTGATGGAGATATTGGAAGAACTAATTAACAACAGTTTTAATAAGAAAGAGACAATCCTCTATACCCACTGTACAGAAAAAAAGAATATTGCTCATGATATGTATCAAATAAAACCTGATTATCTTGTTTGCATTTTGTTAAAAATTTGATTGAACAGGAATTGTCAAGTATAAGAACTTAACACATTGATTCTTTAAACAACCGGTACATGCAAAGCTAGAGTTGATTGTTTAATGCATTAACACATTATGTCCTTAAAATAAAGCTAACTTTAAAAAAAAAAAGCTGAATGCATGCAGCAAGCAACTCATCAGAGAAATACAAAATACAAAAGAATACATATTATAAATTTTTCTTGTGGTTCTGAATAGAGAGAGCGAACTGTATTAAAGACATTTGTGTATTTCTGTTAACAAAACTTTCAATTTCTGATACAAATCTTCAACAAAAATGTCAGATTCTTCAAGTACAGCCATTTCTCAGGAATCAGGAGTGAAGTACATATACTTAGTCGCAATCCTAAAGAAAGTTAATATAATAATGGGTTTAATCAAGATCTTACTTTTTTATGGCAGAGAGAGACATCTTGAGTGGCTTTTTTATAGCAGTAACCCAGAAAAGTCAATTACACAAGATTCAATTAAAGTGCATTCAAATCTAAACCCCTCAGGTGGTTAAGTCGGACTTTCCATTTACAGTTCATCACCGGGGAGTTTCAAAATAAAACGACCTTTTTTCTCTCTCTCTTTCTGTCATCACAGTTGATTATTTCGACTTCCTCCTCCTGACATTTTCTTTTAAAAATTGTGTGAATAGCTAAGAGTGGTCGGTTCCACAGGGAAAGACTACAAAATCTATGTTCAACATATTTTTTCTATAAAATGTATTAAATAAAACAAAGAGCTCCTGTAGACAATGGTGATGCTCCCTGCGGCATTTCACAATGTACATGTACGTCCATATGCTGATGACTCCATGATCACATAATATAATGGTATGATCATTACCATTAAACACAAATTAGAAAGTCAAATAAAGCAAATAATGCACTGGCAGGACAGTGATACATGTAACAACTTCATGCATATACTAGTGCTTAGTTGGAGAAAGAAAAAAGGTGCATGTACATGTATCTACTGCATGCTTACTTAATATTTAGAAAACCAGCATTGAGGGTTTACAATCAACTGACCAAGGAGATGAAAGCCGATCCTCGCTCCTAAAAACGTCACAAACCACGAATGCCCGTTTCATATTACCACCACAAAATGCTACTTAATCTTACATCAAGAAAAACACCTTACATATATATATATACCTAAATCAACAAGGTATAAAAATGATACGTACGCTACACACCACAGACATCTCATACAGTTAGTATTGCAAATTTCATTTGTGTACCTCAAGGCACTCATTATAATGTTATATCATGTGGAATAATCACCATCTATTGCAGTACTATATATATACTGTTTGGTTTCTAACCTACTGTTATGTGTACATTGTAACTCAGTAAATCTATTAAATATATGTATATACCACTGTCTAGAATATCATCTAAATGATTGCTGGTCTCTCCCTCTCTCCCTCTCTATCCATGGATCTGCTACATGTAGGTCCATGCCTTTTCCAACTCAATCAATTGATTTGTACATTACAGTGTACAGAAACTAAATTAGGTTTAGGTTTCAATACTGAATTATGTACAAGCTTTTACAAAGGAATTATTTGAATTTCAAATACCTCTGAATCGGGTTACTGTACACAGCAGTTTGAGTTTAATATACCAATTGATCTATTTTTTTTTGCAACTTTTTTTTTTAATTTGCACATTTACCTAGTCTAGGAGTGTGTGTATCATGTTGGCCCATGCAGCCATTTATATGTAGCCAAGAACCATACATATATAAATTAAATTGTCCTCTTAAAACATTATACTAAATAAATAATATCTTTTAATAGCTCAGTTTCCTTTGAAATTACATTTAATTTCACCATGAAATTACATGTAATATCACCCTGAAATAATATCTCTTTCATCTATCAATTAATGTTAATGACTCACTTGAGAGAAACATTCCTGAAATCTAATATCTACATGTAGATATATCTACATAGAAATAGAAATAATGAAAAATGTACATTTTATAAGCATATTATCGGAATGTTGTCTTGCATTCAAGAGATAGAGCTCTTTCAATGATACATATCTGCAACTATTTCAGTGAAGTATAGAATAACATAGAAATAATGCAAAGAAATAGATAGCAATACTAAATTTCTAAATGGATGGCACATTGATAGAGGAAAAATTGATCAGAAATATAATATTGTAACCAAAATTACCACATCCCATAGTTAGAAGTGAAATAAACATGTTGAATATTCCAATACATGTACAATGATTCAAAATATCTTTGAATCTTTCAAGCAAGTAAGCAAATGGATATTACATTTTAAAGAAATCTTCAAATGCTGGCAATATCTAAAAATTTATATTCATAATCTCTACTGACAATATTGTAGTGACAATTTTAAACGTATTTTTTGTGATAGAAAGCAAAAAATCACTGTTAACTGAAATTGATGGGAACACCAACATGTCCTGCATGTAGTTCTACGAAAATTTGGAAATAGATGTAGCTATCGTAAATAATAATGCCTGTGAAAGAGAGTTATAAATCATTTACATTATAAAGGAATTCATCAGTGATAGTGTTTATCAACCACTGATACTACCTTAGGGTGATTATATGCTTGATTTCCACATAGGAAACTACATGGTTTTAGAAATAACAGAAAGCATATTTCTCGAAAATAACGACGCCTTAACTGACATAATAACTTCAGGCAAACATGGAGTGCAATCTGTCTACATGTTTTATAGATGTTCACCTTTGGTGAATTAAATTAAATTAGATTGAATTGATTATGATCTGCAGGTAATACAGGTTTGAACGTCATCAATTTCACAATTCTGATTGCTTCATGAAATTTTGGCTTCTTTTATCTTTCATATATGCCCAGTATTGAGTGAGCATAGTATCGCAATAATGTTTACAGAAAACTACATTGTTTCACATTATATATTAATGCAATTTCACTTTACGCATGTACGCAACATGTGGATTTTAGGTGTTTATTTTTTCACTACTGACACACTAACAGTAATACATGGAATTCATTATGTTCAGGTTCCCTACATACAATTGAGGCCAAAAGTTTACATAACCTATGGAATATTCAGTGAAATACATGTACGTTCTCTTGCCAAACATCGTAAAATTTACTCTATCTTCTACTACCATGAGGAATTTGGTATCAAATGAAAGAGCGTATTAAACACTTTTTACATGATTGGGATGCTGTTGGGATTAAAGTATATTTCAGGTGGAATTTTCTTTGAAGAAAAAAGTAATATTCGTGCCAAATGTTTTATGTTTGTTATTATATTTTCAAACATCATGAATTATATTACATTTGCTATCATGATATGTCACCACTGAACAAAAAAGTCTAATCTGAAATGTTTGTGTCAAGAAGTAACTAGCACAAATATGAAATGTTTTGTCAAGTTGTTATTTTGAACTTGTCTAAAATTTGAAGATTTTTTTGTAGAAAAATGACACCTAAATATTTTTCTTTTCAGCTCCTGATGATAAAGCAATGTGATGAAGGGGAACAACATACTCATTTCTTCGATATCAAATTTGTCATGATAGCACAAACATTTTATAAGATACAGTAAATTTAATGATGTTTGGCAAGTGTCAACTTTTATTTAAAGTTACTGGGCGTATGCAAACTTCTGGCCTAAACTGTAGTATGTACGAAAACAATAGATTATTCTCAAAAAATAACTTAAGTTTAATTGTACAATTCTCTATAACAAGTGACAGTAAGGAAATACATTGTAGCTCCTGGAAACATGGCATCCCTTACAGGGATTGTTAAGACTTGATGTCCACTATAGGATCAATGTCCAGGAATTAAGACTTGATGTCCTCTAGTGTCCAAGGATAGTTAAGACTTGACATCAACTACAGGACCGATGTCCAGGACTGATAAGATCGCATGTCCACTAATGTCAAGTCTTTAGGGATTGATAAGACTTGATGACCACTATAGGACCAATGGCCAGGGATTGATAAGATCGCATGTCCACTAATGTCAAGTCTTTAGGGATTGTTAAGACTTGACCACTATAAGACCAATGTCCAGGGATTGAAAAGACTGCATGTCCATTAATGTCAAGTTTTAGAGATTGTTAAGACTTGATGACCACTATAGGATCAATGTCCAGGGATTAAGACTTGGTGTCCACTAGTGTCTAAGCATACGTCCGCTATAGGACCAAGGTCCAGGGATTGATAAGTCCGTATGTCCACTATTGTCAAGTTTTAGAGATTGTTAAGACTTGATGACCACTATAGGACCAATGTCCAGGGATTAAGACTTGATGACCACTATAGGACCAATGTCCAGGGATTGAAAAGACTGCATGTCCACTGATGTCAAGTTTTAGAGATTGTTAAGACTTGATGACCACTATAGGATCAATGTCCAGGGATTAAGACTTGATGTCCACTATAGGGGATGAACTACCTGGCTCTGCTCAAGGTGCTGTACCTTTGAGCGGCAGACGACGCAGCGTAGCGGCAGGAGGCGTTGAGACAGGGCCATCTGAATCGTCTTGACGAAACACTTTCGGCAGACGACGCGGTGCGTGCAGGGGTACGTACATATCACGGCTTTCCTGGTCAGGCATACCACACACTGGAAATAAAAAAGATAAAATGAAAGGAAGGAATTTCATATTACAAATGATTCTAGAATCAGATCAACAGAATAATCAGGATAAATATACAGAGCACTTAATTGACGAGTTGTAAAACATCTCAGTTGGAATTTATAATCACAGGTTCACTGCTAAAAAGTCTGATGGGCATTAACTCTCTAGGGGAATGAAATTATTATTTATCAAAATCTAATATGTGTTATATTAATCTCCCCAGAGATTAGCTTGCTGGTCACAGATATCTTAAAACCATACGCGGGAATTTGATTTTTTTTTGTCCTCAGTATTTTTACTTCAATAATGAACAATATTACCATTGTATACAAACATGATCATTATAATATAGAAATTTATATATATAAATTTATAGAGCACAGAAACTATTTCATAAAGTATATATATTCTACTGCGCTTTATGTGACTCCTAAAATGCTTGTTATTGATTATATAGATGTGTTTTGAGCTTTGATTTAAAGTTGTTTACAAATGTTGCTTTCCTAACTTACAGGGGTAAGCTATTCCAGAGCATGGGAGCTACACAAGCAAGTGCTTGATTACCTAGCAATACTTTTGTTTTGAAGGATGGAATCTGTTTTAAAGTTCAGCATGTTTTTTTTTTTAACAAGACCTTTGTAATTAACCTATGCTTTTAAACAAGGGCAACAACAGAGTACATTTGGGGTTTCTAGGAAAAGGGCAAGAAGAGGACCTACATACATGTACAAGAGACATTTTTTTTACTCCATGAAGTCCTCTTTTTCCTTTTAACCTTCACTTCCTACCCCATCCCCCGGTATCATGTTTAAGACCACTTGGAAAAATCATGGGGCTAACATGTTCCCCCAGCCCCCTCCCCACTCAGTGTTATTTAGGGTACGCCTATGCTCGTTCCCTTGCTTTGAAAGCACCCCCCTGTCTGTCAAAATTTCTGAACCCCCCTTTCGAGGGCTTTTTCTGCCTTGGAGACCCCCCTAAATCCATTAAACTGCTCAATGTACCCCCTATCTCAGGTGAGCTCTCATTCCAACAAAAGGTCCGTACTTTACTTTTTCAAGATGAAATAATCCTGAATGAGCCTTCAAAACTAGCAGGAATTTCAGGAATTTGATTAATTTTTCTATGTTATTCAAGATTTTTTATAACCCTCTTTAAATTTTCTCACGAGTCCAAAGAGAGAGATAAAGAAAACACCCCCTTTTTTAAAGAAATCTCCGGGTGAAAATACAAGAACACCCTTTTTATTACAATTCGCGGGCCGGACTTGTCCGTGAAAAAGTACCCCTTTACGGGACATTTTGGGAACAAGCATGCAGTCCTTCCGACCCTGGAGTGGGGGGGGGGGGCCCGGGCATGTTCCCCGCCTAACACCCCTGGTAGCACCACCCCTGCTGGTAAAAAGTATCCATTACATGTTGCAGTCTTAAAAGGATATCGCCTGCTGGGTCAAAGACCACTACCGGACACCAGATGCTATCGGGTATATAGTGTTTCAATTTCATCTTCGGGAGAAGGTTATTAGCACACATCCTAAGGGTATATTCTCTCGGATTACCCCCGTCCATTAATATTATCTTTACAAACTCTAATGATGACTCCTCGAGGTATGGTCAGTGTGATGGCGAATCGTATTACACCAGGGGGCCGTTTCATAAAGCTGTTCGTAAGTTAAGAACGACTGGTGATCCTTCTTGTGGTAAATGATCTTCACCATATGCTCATTGGTGATCATTTAGCACCTCAGAAAGGTTCACCAGTCGTTCTTAAAGTCCCTCTTAACTTACTAACAGCTTTATGAAACACCCCCAGATACCTAAAGATATAAGATACCATCTAATCTCGATTCCAGGAACTTAACCAAATGCCATGCTGGAACCATATGGTCCTTGTACAAGGCCTAAGGGAATTGCAGAATTCAGAACTGAACTTAAAGAGAAATGCCAGTAATTGCAGTAAACACTGCTTTCACGAGAAAGTCTGTAAAATAAGGCCTAATTGTCAGTATATCATCGAGGATCTAGATCTGGTACAGTAATACCTAAACTGAACTTTGTGAAATCTTGAAATCTACGCTGAAAAATTTTCACAATGAAGATCACCAACACAGCAAAGCGCACGTGGGACAGTGTGTAATTACTGCATTGAATGTCGTGCCTGACGCTTGACCCGAAACCTGTGCTTATTTGCTGATTTCTCAGCAGTTACAATTTCTTCCAGAATCCGTTGGCACATATGTTTTATCTATACAAACAGACACTTTGGTGGTCATTTCATTGGATTCTGTACGAACTCATTTTGATATCGTTACCAAAACTGGCATTTACCTTTAATGCATCGATTGGTTTATTTTAATTTGGTCCACTGCCAATCGTCCAATACCCAACTCGTCTACTATCATTTGGTCTATCATCACTTCGTCCCATATCCACATGGTCTAATTGCCATTTTGTCCCCTCACCATTTCATCTAATAACCAGATGGTCCAATAACCATTTAGTCCATATACCATTTGGTCTAATTATGCTAAGTATTAATTGGGCAAAATGAATGAAACTAAAATGAATATTAGACCAACTGGTTTATGAGACGAAATGGTCATAGACCAACTGATGATTAGACAAAGTGATAATTGGACCAAATGTTTGTTCGACGAAATGTTGATGGATGGACAGGCATTAGACTAAATGGAGGTAGACCATGTGATGTGTGGACGAGTTGGCAGTGGACGAATCGGCAATTTACCCATCGGTGGGGGGGGGTTGCAATCACCCAACCCCCTCTACAGAGATTTAAGTTTTTGGAATTACATATTTCATATTATTTGGAATTATATAATTTTATACATTCTGTCATCGATGTAACTCTTTGTTTGATCATTTGTACAAATTATTAATTTTCTTTGATTGTAGCCATTTCAGTTTGGATAGTGAATCAATA
This sequence comes from Lytechinus variegatus, assembly GCF_018143015.1. Lineage (NCBI taxonomy): Eukaryota > Metazoa > Echinodermata > Echinoidea > Temnopleuroida > Toxopneustidae > Lytechinus > Lytechinus variegatus. The sequence continues at coordinate 10,760,553 of NC_054752.1, forward strand.
AAATAGACTTGAAACATGAAACTATTAAGATTATAGAGTTGATAGACATGAAACAATTACTTTATTTTTCATCCTGTTCGGATTAAAATGCTTTCTTGATTCTTGAAAGCAATTTCATATCTGAGTGGTGAACCACTTTCACTGTTCATAGTAGGGGACGGATCTGCCGGTGAGGGGTTTGCGAATCAGGGATCTGCCCTGGGAGGATAGCAGGCTAAACATTTCCTCCTTAGGTTCAGGGGCTACTTCCACAACTTACTGCCTATATTTGCAACATTGCAATAAATGGGGATTCCCAGGGATCTATTTTTTAAGTTTTAATTAAGGGCTCTAAATTGCTTTTCCCATCCATGGAGGGAAGTTTGTAAGATAACTACATGTTTCTTCATAAAACCCCAAAATTATCTTGATTACTCACTTCCCTAAACTTGCTTTATCTCTACACCCATGTACAGATATTTCATGTTATATTTTGTTTATACAATTGAATCACTTTTACTGTCTCAAGTACATTTATATTTTGTTTATAAAGCGCATAGAGAACCATGCTAATTATAATGCACTTGATAAATATCCTCAAATATCATTATTACTTAAACCATGGACCCTACCATGCTTAAACATAATGAAAACAGTTTTCTTTTAATAAACTGTATATACAGTTGAGGCTAGAAGTTTGCAAACACCCATGAAATTCAAAGAAAAGTTGACACTTGCCAAACATCACAAAATTTACTGTATCTTTCGTCATAGCAGTATTTATATTTCTGAAGATATAGAAAATTTTATGATTTTTGGCAAGTGAACAAATTTCACTAAATTCCATCATGGGTTTATGTAAAGTTTTGGCCTCGACTGTATTGCACAAACATGTAGATGAACTGTAACTGCTTTGTTATTTCTTCAAGTATGTATTCCACGTTTCATTGTGAAATAGAATGGAACGAGGTAATGAAAATGATGAACGGAAAGGGGTTGATGGGGTTATAGAGAAATTAATCTCTTGTAGCATCCGGCATGTGTGATATCATCAGGGACTCGTTTAAATGAAAGATGCGGCCATTCCAGCACAAGAGAGTGATGTGAAGAATGCAGTATGAGATCAATTCCCCTTTCCCTCTCTCTCTCTCTCTTCAAGGCCGTCTGCACCAGCCCAAGTTTTCAAATTAGCGCGCTATTTCTGATCCGGCAAATTATCCCGATCTGAACAATCTCAAGATTATTTGTAAATAATGGAAACGCAATTATCGTGCTAGCTCGTAGGATTAATCTCGAGATTGCAATTATAAGTCAACTTGGGATTATTTGCAAAATTTTTACAAATTATCCCGCTAATTCGCAGGTCAGACGCACTCGGGATTATTTATTCCCGGCATCAGACCATAATCCATCAATGCCTCGCTCGAGCAGGAATTGCTCTTATTCCGATGGAGGGGACGGGGTTTCTTGAATTTTGAGATTAATCGTGAAGAGGGTCGATCGGGTTAAAATCCCGAGATTGAGCCAACTCGGGCTGGCGCAGCACCGCCTTTTAATAGTTTTGATACCTTTGGCTTGCTCTGTCTCTCAATATCTCTATGGATGTATACATATGTCTTGAAGGTGCTCTCTCTGTCTCTCTCCATACCTCTTTTGATGTATACATCTCTGTCCTTATTGCGCTCTGCCTCTCTCTCTCTGTCTATACATGAACATGCATATCTGTCTCTCTTGCTCCAAAAATATATTTCTTTTTCTCTTCCTTGCAACCTTCCCCCCAAGAAAATCCAATCATCCAGCTTTTTTGATGGGGGGGGGGACATTATCATAATGTTAGGTGAATTTTGATCGATTTCTTGTTTCTTGACTAAGAAAAAAATAATAAAAGCATTGCTTTTATGATGAAGTTATCTATTTTGCATGCTGCTTTTCCCTTTCATCATAAATCTCTCCCTCCCTTTCTATAGATCTGTTTATCTCTATCTCAGTCTCTCCCCTTTCTCTCTCTCTGTCTCCCTCCCTCTCTATCTCTGTCTCCCCTCCCTCTCCCCCTTTCTCTATCTGTCTATCTCCATTTAAAGCAATGACAGAACACCATAATCTGGTATGCTTCACGGTTGGACAACACAAGAATCAATTTGTAGAGCTCTCGTCAAGCTCAAGAGGGCATTTGCAACAAATGTAAAGTGTTGCCATGGTAACCACATTATTTGGTACATCCTGAAGAATGCTTTTTTTCTTATTTCATGAATATTCTGACTAGGTACTGGAGATGGTAAATGTAAAACAGATCCTGACCTACATTATCTGCTACGTACATGTATTTAGGCAGTTTCATACAGATTTAATAATAATAATCTATAGGCATTTATATAGCGCCATCTATCTAGAAATATTCTATTCCGAGGCGCGTTATTATTATTATTACTTTAGCTTGAGCTGCATATCAGCGCTTAATATGCATTCAAGGAATTAATTGTGCTGGGTACGCATTCCTTCACCTGGGTTGAGTGCAGCACAATGTGGATAAATTTCTTGCTGAAGGAAAATTAAGACATGGCTGGGATTCGAACCCACGACCCTGTTTCAAAGTTTGGAGACTAATCAACTGGGCCACATCGCTCCACATTTTGATATTACCCCGGTCATCGGATTCAATCAGTCATTCCCACAAACAACGTTCATTAAAGCACCTATCCTCCTCACTCTCCATGGTCAAACAGATTTTTTCGGGGGGGGGGGGGGGGGGGGGCAGGATGCGTAAAAATTATCGATGAAACTCATTTGGGCGCTTTTGCACTTCCTGAAGTGATATTGATGGATTTCCTGCACTCTTTTGGCGAATTTTGTGGAAATTTTAAGTAAAAAAATATAAGTTCTCAAAATAAAATTTCTTGAGGGGGGGGGAATGTCCCCCTACCCCCAATGCATATGGTGATGCCACTCTTGGTATATCAATCACCGTTCTTTAAACAATGATGTGGACGGACTTTCCAATTTCTGGTGTGAGAATGAAGATCAAATTACTGTTAATACTGTAATCACCCTTCATTATCTGCTATCTAGAGAAGATATGAAACTCACATAGTTATTTTATTACAGAGAATTTTAATAATCTATCCTTTTTCTTAAAGCCCAGTGCATCTAGCATTAAAAGTAGCATAAAAAAATAGATTCTATTCAGCTGGGGGGGGGGTACATACAAATTCTTTTATATTTGATTTTAATTATTATAATACTATAGCTGGATTTATATAGCGCTTTTTGCCTGAGGATACAAAGCACTTGCTATTATTACTTGGCTCTAGCTCAAGCTACCATCACCGGCGCTCAGTGCATGCAAGGAATCAATCCTGCCGGGCACCCATTCACCTCACCTGGCCAGCTTTTGAAGCCACGACCCTCTGTTTGAAAGGCGAAAGTCAGAACCACTAGACCACTAAGCACCCACATTTTGAAGATGAATCCACCTTCTCAATCTTTAATCTTACACATCTCCAATTCAAACATACTTTTCATATTTTCTTTTGCTTATAAAGGCCGAGTGCATAATACTATGTGATGAGTGCATAATACTATGTGATGTACCCATACATGTATTCCATACATTGATAGGCTAATAATGTGTGTCCAACTTGTTGAAAACACATTCTATAAATAAAAGTCCTTTCTCTATTATTTTCACTGAATATAGCAGCCTCACTCAACTGAACATAAGAAGGAGTAACATAAATTATTCACATAGCTTCAGAAAGAAGTGTCTGAAAAACATCAATTCAGACGACATCTTTTCAGAAACAAGAAAACTTTTAGTACGGTATAATAAATTAGTTCGGCCCACGAAAGGACATCGCATGCATCTAGCGCAGAAAGAGTTACAAACATTACATCCCGAGGGCCCCCTTTCCTTGTAAGAGTAATTATGCTGTGCAGGTGTGCATATATATTAAGTTTTCACCCCAATTATCTTCTTATACAAGAGCTTTTAAAAGAAAGAACAGCCATTTTGAGCAAAACCCAATTTTCTGGATGAAGTATTCCACGTTCACATATTTCTTTCTCACACCACGAGTTGGTGTTTACATGCAGGGCTGTTAATAAGAACTGCTAAAAAACACAACCTAAAGTGTATTCAAAGAAGCATGCAGAAAGGACCAGTTGGCTTCTACTGCCATATTTTCTTAATGTTAGAGACTGTTTACTATCCCTCCTCCATCTAACTCAAAATTTTAGCTTAAGTATCAGAAAATTTTAGGCCAGCCAAAACATCTGTCCAAAATGATGGCCAAAGTGTTCTTTCCATACGATAATATGCCAACGGCAGTCTGTACTTTACAGGAAGAAGAATTGGTCAACTTAGAACTACATGTACATGTACATCTAGTCCTTGCAGCCGCACTTACATTAGGGCCAGAAATTTATAGCTTGCTTGGTTACACCCGAATTTTGACTGACCGAATATCTTCTTGGCAACAGAGGGGGAGAGGAAAAAAAAAGAGGAAAAGAAGAGGGGAAAAAAGAGAGAGAAAACACTCTAAATTGCAATGATTTAAGATAAATCCAGGTGAACTACATGTGTAAAGTTTGGGACAAATCAAATTCTTGATTTAGTTTTAATCCTAAACATTCTTTTTTTAAATCTCAAAGTATTTAAATTCAAATCCCTCCAGATTTGAAAATAAAATTTTTAGGATTAAAAAAAAATTATATCCAGAGTACAATTGGTCCCCAGCTAAAGGCCACCTGGGTTTCTTTTAAATCCTTGCAATTTAGAGTGCAGAGTCGCAATTTACTTGACAGCTACATGTACACAAAAATCTTTTGTGTAGCCAATTCCTGAATGAACAGAGTTTTTCTCTAATGACCAAAAATGTGCTAATCAAATTATCACCTGAAAAAACGAGTATTAAAAAGAGAGGTCTGTTGGTGTACATGTATCTGCACTCATATTATTTTCTGTTTAGAGAGAAAAAAAAATAATGTCAACTTTTGCTTGTCTCCCCTATCAAGAATGCCATCCAAGAGCTATCCAGTTCTGAATTTAAGCTTTAAACTACAAATATTTTTTTTCAAATTGGGGTGTACCGGTATTCAAATTTAAAAATAAATAAAGACAATAATCTGTGATACCCAGATGTTGTTTCTAAATTCCTTCGCTATTTCACGCCTACACAAACGCATGATGACCTTCAACAACAATATTAAAAAGAGAAAGTTTTGTCATATTTCTGTCTTTTGTTTGCTGCTCCCTCCGGAAGCACAGCTGTGCCGTGTTTCAATGTGTACTGTGACAGAGAGCTGCAAACAACACGGAAGGGAACTAGACAGTAGTAGAAATCAATAGATATATATATATCAGTCAGCATATTTCATTGCGTATTCTCGAGTCGTGGCAGTGATATTGTTTGAGGCTCGAGCAGGTGCGAGTGTTTGTTTTACACCAAACCAAACACAACGCTCTCCAAACACGGCTGCTGCCAGGGGAAAATGTCAGAGGAATGGTCAGCATATGTAATGGCGGATATTCATATTTGGACACGGTTTGAGCATGCATTCTCAGAAACTTGACCACCAGTGTACAAACCAAGGGTCCAAGGTGACTTTCAAGATGAAAAACAAGATAACAATTCATTTTCAGTGTAAAATCTACAGTTCAGGGGCATTCCACGACATCATCATCCCCATACTAATATTATCAAATATTATCTTTATCATTTCTATAATTATCAATTATCATAATAACCACCACCACTATCATCATTCATCATCATCACCAACATCTCCAACACCACCACCACCACCATCATTATCATCATCATCATCATCATCATCATCATCACCACCACCACCATCATCATCATCATCGTCATCATCAACACCTCAACCACCATCACAGCCGCCATTATCATCATCCTTGTCACCATCATTGTTATCATTAATAATCATCAACATTTATCATAAATACCATATTTTACAGAGAGTAAATGTACATGTAGTAGAAATTTGTAAATAATACAGTAAATATTGTACAGTACATGTACGGTATATAGGAGAATAGTGCTTTATAAGAAAATGCTCCCAGAAGCAAAATTGCAAAAAAAGTGATGTCTGAAATGAGAAAAAAATTACTGGGACAGGAAAAACGCTAAAATTTCCCTGTTGTAGTAGTATCGTAGCCTTGCTACATGTAAATTGTAATTCATACAAATATTCCCTCTATGGCTTTATCTAAATGAATAGAATAACAAAAACATTAGTTCAAATGTCAATGTTTTAAAGAAACATATCCTACTATAATTGCCACTTTGGAGGAATAATGACAAGTCGAAACAGGGGATATAGATAAACATGTATCTGGCAAGACTAGCATAATACTTGGAGTACAAGTACCTGGGGCATAATTTGTAATATTCACTGTGATATCTTCCTCTTGATTAAGCACAGCCACGGCGTCTCACATTAACACTAATATCCAACCTTGACAGCGGCTTGTTTTTTAGAACAGAAAGAGGGCGGCGTGTTGTTTTGATGTACCCTAATGGCCACTAACTCTTTAATGTGTACCCCGATACGTGCTCCACGCTAACAACTTTCCAGAAATTTGACTTCATTTAAAAATTGTCAAAACACCGAGAGTATATAACATTAAAGGTAAAATGCAGTTTACTATTACGTACATGCATGGGTTTAACATACACTGTACAAGTGGATGTTGGAGAACACAGAAAGAAAAATCACATCTCTTAATTGCTCTATTACCATCAATTTTTATCATTTTATTTTGCCACTTAATACTCTGCAATTCTGGTATATCCATGAAGACTATTTAAAAAAAATACATTTCTAGAAATAAATTGCTAACATGCTAAAAAGCTAAATGATTGATCCTATAATTATTAAAGGACAAGTCCACCTGAACAAAAAGTTGATTTGAATAAAAAGAGAAAAATCCAACAAGCATAACACTGAAAATTTCATCAAAATCTGATGTAAAATAAGAATTTTATGACAATTTAAAACTTTGCTTAATTTCACATAACAGTTACACATGCATGCTCATCCTGTCAATATGCAAATGAGGAGACTGATGACATCACTCACTCACTATTTCTTTTGTATTTAATTATATGAAATATTCTTATTTTGCCCTCATTGCCCTGTGAAAAAATATTTTATTTCTCCCTGAACATGTGGAATTACCATTACCATAACATTTAAAATTTCATTCAAGTTGGACATATTTTTTTTAAATACTGTTTAATTCAAACAATAAAAAGAACAAATGAATAGTGAGGGACATCATTGATTCTCTCATTCGCATGTGACTAAATTGTGCCTAAAACATATTTTGTGAAAAATAAGCGGAACTTTATTAAAAATGTCATAAATTTCTTATTTTACATCCTATTTTGATGAAATTTTCAGCATTATGCTTGTCTGATTTTTTTGTATTGATTCAACTCAACCTTTTCCTGAGGTGGACTTGACCTTAAGTACACCCTGTACGTTAAAAGTAATTTTGTAGCCCCTCCCCTCTCCTTAAAAAAACCCCAGGTGGGTGTTTCATAAAGCTGTTCGTAAGTTAAGAGCGACTTTAAGAACGACTGGTGATCCTTTCTTACGCCCGTAACCATCGCCAATGAATATACCATTTACCACAATAAATGATCACCAGTCGTTCTTAAAGTCGCTCTTAACTTACGAACAACTTTATGAAACGGCCCCCTGGAAATCATAAAATAATTCAGGAATTTTACTTTCTAATTTCAGGTACATGCACATGTTCCAATTGAATTGAACCTAACAATGAATTAAACCTTTGTGACTTTACCTTATGAAGTTTCAAAATGTTGAGATTACATTTATAGTCATGTAAAATTTTTGTAATCATGGAATTATTGTGTATGAGAGCCAGTCAAATTCAACACTTAGGATTTTCGTGAGAATTAATGCTCACCATTAACCTCTCACTCGACTGGCTTGTACATTGTAATATTGACAACTTGTCTACTCTAATGCCATTCTGTCCATCAACATTTTGCCTAACAACCAATAACCACCAAATCACCAGTTCGTCTATGACCATTTTGTCTCCTCACCAATTGGTCTAATATCCCCTTTATTTTCATTCATTTCACCCAATGAACACTTTAATAGTCCAATTTGATAGACCAAATGGTATATGGACTAAATTGCTATTGGACCAACTGGTTATAAGACGAAATGGAAATTATATCATGCGGAAAGTGGACGAACTGATGGTAGACCAAATGATAGTGGACGAGTTGGTATTTGGACGAATTGGTATTAGACCGATTGGAAAAAAAACAGCATTATACAATCATATATTTTAAGTGATATATCCACTTTCATGTTTAGGGATAAAATCATGAAAATCTATACTGCTTGTCCTGCAAGTGTTTTTCTTCAATGTTAAAAAAAAAATTGCCTCTTACCTCTTCATCTTTGGTAGGCAAAGGTTCAGCTGTGTCAATCTTGTCTAGTTTACGAAGTAATTTATCCTGAAAGGTAAGAGACAAAACCAAAATGATCATCAAAACTAATACCATATCACATAAAAATGAGTTAATGATTGATATACTATTTAAAGTGATAAACCAGGAGTAAGTTTAGTATGCAGCACTTAAAAATATAGGTCTGTATTCTGAACTCGGGCTTATTTTAAGGCCACCGCACACCTTACGACCCGACTGGTCGGCGACTGGCTTGCGACTGAGTGAGGGGAGATGTGACGTCACAGCACTTGTCAGCTTCAGAGTCGCAGACCGGTCAGAGACAAGTCGCAAGGAAAATCGGAAGGATTTGACATGTCGAATCCTTGTGACTCGATCGCAAGCTCAATCCAAACTGCAGCCAATCAGACAGCAGAGTTAACAGGTATTATGAGAAACAAAGGCATACGCAGTAGTAAGCGCAATTTCTAAGATGCTATGCCAAAAAGCAAAAAGCGCATGCGTGAGTCGCAGATCGGATCGCAAGGTGTGCGGTGTCGGGGCTTAAGGCTGCCTTGCGACTCATCTCCCCTCACTCAGTCGCAAGCCAGTCGGCGACAGGTCGGGTCGTAAGGTGTGCGGTGGCCTTTAAATCTCTGATCCAAAGTTGTATTTTAACTATGGACAGCCAATTGTGACAGGTATCTCTGACTGTACAAATGCATTTTGTCAGCTCATTTGAGACTCATGTGTTGTCTACATGTAAGTTCACCCTGATTTCAGAATACAGGCCTACATCTAGTACAGAGTTTGGTTTGATGTGGCTAAACCCATCTGGGGCCTGGTGGCCTCAAGTGCTGTACTAGAGCTTCTGTGAATGATTTGCTGACTGGGCTTGTCCCTTAAATTGTTGGTGAACAAAGCAGCAAGCAAGAGGCCACCAGGACTTATCTAGAGCAAGTTGAGAACACCAATAGTTGATGCAATTTAATGTATATAATTTTATACTTTTTGTTACTTAAGATTTACATTTATATTTTATTTCTAACAACTGTAAGCGCTGTGATACTTTTTGTGTATAGCGCATATAAATAACCGTTATTATTACATAGTACAGTATGGTAGCATATAAACTCCTCTATCTCGATTGGGGCATTCTACAGCTGGGTCATTTATGACTCTTATATGCAGGTATATACACAGCAAAAACTGTGGGTTAATCAGTGTACATGATAGAGGCCAAACCAGTTATCTTTTTGTCTATTTATCTATTTTTTTATATACCTACTTTTTTTTCAACATATCCATTATTTTTCTGTAAATAGTTTTTAACCACATATGTATTCCTGTATAACCTTAGTGCAACCTATTTTTTTCAGTATTATCAACCAATTTAGCTAGAATCAAGTTTTAGTAAAAACTAACAAATAATGTATTGTTTCAATACTGAGGGACCGTACAACAAGCCTGGCTTCCAAAGGTCTCCTCGTCTTCCTCGTCTTTATATTACATGTACTTTCCTTTAATTATCGATGTTTGTTGCTTTTTAACGTTTTCGACATATGCGTTAGCATATAATTGTACATGTATCTTGTTACATGTATACAGTGTATGTTACTTTTTCGAGGAGGATCAATAAAGTTCATTCATTCATTAAATTGGTGGTGTAAGTTTTACACCTATAGGTGTTATTCCAACACCTTTTGTTGTTACACTTACACTCTTTGGTGTTATGTTTAATCTGTAGGGTTTAATTTTAACACCTTAGGGTGTGGTCCTCTATTAACACCAATTGGTGTTCAGTTTTAACACCGCAGTTTTTACGGTGTACATACTGTATGTTCAATGTTGTTCCCGGCCCCTTGATACAAAGTTTTATGGCGATCGTTCAAGGGGCTGGTTTCTATGATTGATTGCATTGATTATTGTGTACAATGCATCATACATGTACAAAACTGCCCCATTATGATCAATTATATATTGCTTACATGAACATGCATATTGAGGGGCCGGGGTGAGGGTCATAAACTGTTCATAGATTACGAATGACTTTATGATTGATTTTATGAGTGACTGAAAACCCTTTCTTTGGAATTAAATCAACACCAATGCATGTCTGGGGTATCATTTATGACAAGAAAGGATATCACCAGTCGTTTGTATAAAAGTTGCTCGTAACTTACAAACGGCTCTATGTAACACCCACCTGGTTTCATAATTTTTAAATACATGTAATACTTCAAGAACATGTATTGTAATGTACATACAGTTCATACCAAGTGTAGAGTCATTTCAAGATCAATTGGAGCATCTATATTGCACATGTATGCACATCAAGAGTAATCAGTCTGTTGGATGCTGCATTACTTTTTTATTTGGAAGTAACCAAAGCTACCTTGCGGCATGCTCACGTCACAAAATGACGCATACAGGCCAACAATATCTCGAGCCGATTGCTCATCCCTACTAATATTCCCTGATCCTGAACATATTTGCCAACGCAGACCAGAGACCCGCGGATCCGGTTCCCGGATCACGTTCGAAACAAAAGGTCATCGAGGGAAGTCCAAATTGGACAAGCCGTCCAAAATCAATATATTTTCATAACAGGTCTACCTCTACCATTAGCGGAATAGAGGATACATTTCTTCACCGGGCTTTCTATTTGTAGTTCAAACACGTCTAGCGCGAGCCATCCCCCCAATCTCCTAGATTACACCTCATGGCTTCATGCACTTAAGACCTCAATTCAATTAGGCAAACGGTCTCCATTTGGAAGTTCTTCTGCTTTCTGCCACTAGAACTGCACCAGATATAAATTGGCAAGGGAGGAGAAAAGAACATGGCCATTCATCAATCGTAATAATATACAAAGTAGGACTAGGGAGGCACTTCTTTGTTTCATATGAAACTAAAGGCAACCTACAGTACAATGTTTGGCATGTATACATTGTAATAAATCATTATGTCCCTCGCTCATTTCCTTGCAGCACGCTGTACAAGTTTGAATTTAGTCTTGCAATTAGAAGTAAATTATCCAAAATTAAAGTACACCTGTACATGTAGTTATGAATGTAAAGGTTTCATAGTGCTCATGTTCATACAGTATTTTCCCAAATAAAAATATTTTCATTGATCTACTTTTTTGTAATACTACAGTACATGTACAGAATGCAGGGTACGTGTACCTATATACATACATACTTTACATGTGTACAAAGTTGTTCATAATTTCACAAAGATTATATTTTTTGCCCAAAATCAACAATGCAATATCATTGGGACTTCTGAAAATGATCCTTAGATTTGATTTTTTTTAATGTTATGCCTTCATTTTAATCATGGACAATCTACAATTATAATCATTAATTCTGAAAACTCACACAATTTTTTTTTGCTGAAAATATTCACAAAATTCACCAACAGGTGGAAATTAATCCCTCAATTTCAATGCAAAAATACCCCCATGATAAAACCTGGTCACTTCGCTCCCTCGCTTTCGAGTTTATAAAAATGTTAACGTGTCTTGACTAACCTCCCCCCCCCGGAAAAAAATTGCCATGCATGCTTCCTGAGTTGTATTCCCAAACAATCACCACAAAATATGATGCAACCTCCCATGCCAATATCTGCAAAATGTGGATTGGACATTGAACTGGAAGTGTTCATACAAACTAAAGAGCGCATTATAATTACAAAGTAAATTGATTTGAAGCCACTCACTCTGGCTCAGAATGGACGGGATCACTGTACAGGTTCTCGGAGTGAGTAATTTGTCTTCGTACAAAGTCGGAGCCATCCTGGCAATTTCCAGGGCTGTGTGAAGCACATCCTCACGGGTCACATTAACCCTGGCCATTACCAGAAGGGAACGATGATGAGACGGCACAAATGAATTACCATATAAATTAAACAAGCCTATTATTGCACATTATGTCCGTGCTGTTACAAGTACAGTGACATGGTGTGTATCTATCATACAGCGTTTCTCCCTTACTGTAACGGCTGGCCATTATGGTTGATGCGCATGGTTGAAGCCATGGTTCATTTAGCATTTGTCAGAGCTACTTAGTTTGCAGTTGGGAGAGCGTCTCCTGCAACAAGCTACCACATAACGCCATCCACTGATAAAAAGAAAGAACTCTAATTTTTTTTCATACCTGGTAATTGACATTTTTTATTTGGGATATTTTCTGTATGCTCTCCGTGATGCTAAAAGAATTGGAGTTGCAAATCCCCCACATTTCAAGTACTTGCAACGTTACTTGTATTTCCAACATTTAAAATGACATGTTTTCCTCACATTCCAGAGTTGCTTGCTTTTATCAGTGAATGGCAGCATACACATAGTGTATTTACATAGTCAGCAAGCACACTTATTATGTCGCAGAGATAAATAATGCTGCACACTACACTTTGTACTGTATGTATATGGTTGCATTCTGAACAAAATCTCATCAGTTTTAAAGGGATAGTCCAGGCTGGAGATATTTATATCTCAATAAATAGAGTAAAATTCACAAAGCAAAATGCTGAAAATTTGATCAAAATCGGATAACAAATAACAAAGTTTAATACTGACTTTTAAAGATTTGCATTATTCTGGTGAAACAGTTCTAGGCATGTCTAAATATTCATTAGCAGTCCTTCACGTTTATAATTTTGCGGATTTCAATATAAAATCACTCTCCCTATTTTTTCGAGGTGCTCAATTGAGCTCCTCAGAATCGTTCTCCTTGACTTGAGGAGATCAAATCAATTCAATACATGTGTACATGTATTGTATTGTATTGCATTGAGGAGATCAAATCAATTCAATACAATACATGTACACATGTATTATAAATGGTAGATTTTTCTTCAAATTTTTTCAAGAAAGTTTTTCCTTAAAATGCAATAGCTATGAAGCTATCAATTGATCTGTGGTGAATCTAGGCCTGGGTCAATTACCAAGTTTAAACTCAAATCAGACTCGGGGCAAGAGGTGAATATTCTTCATTTTTTAGTAGTTTCCAAAAAATCAAAATAATTTCAAGAAAACAGATGCCTATTTCATGAATATAAAAGGGAAAATAAAAGGGAAAATGTAAAATTTCAGCAATTTTTTGTGAAGGTTTTTTTTTAGGAGTGCAATTTTTTGTTCTCCTTAATTTTTTTTAGGCACGCGGTAGGAACGCCGACCCGATCGCGCTCTTAAAAAATTAAGATCTTTGAATACAAAAAAAAAAGAGTGCTGGAAAATTCCCATTCACTGCAATGTTAATCCTTTTCCAATCTTTCAGTTTCAGTTGGAAAGCTGGGAAAAGTAGGCTCCCCTAAAATATGAATAAAAATTTTGCCTGGTAAAATGCACAAAAAAGGGTTGAACATGTAAACATGCATGTACAGGTTCAAAGTCATACATGTACATGTATGTAGTTTGCATGATATCAAAATAAGCTGCAAACACTAACCTATTTTATAAAACAATGCATGCTATATTTAATAGTTTCAGTGTCACTTTTTCATTTTCTTTCCATAAATCACATACACAATGTTTCATGATATGATATATGTACATGTAAATTCCAGAAAAAAACTTGCACATGTACATCAGAACAAACCAGGGGTGGTATTCTGAGATCCATTTTATCTCAGATAAAATATTTTATCTCCGTTAAAATCAGTGAGATAAAATACCCTTAAAATCTCTCCAAATTGGTATTCTGAGAACCATTTTATCTCTGTAAGACACACCTATTTTTTAATCAATATCCAATTAGAAACGCGCTTTTATAGCTCTCTCATATCACTCAACCAATTAAAATCCATTCCGCCAGGAGGTGTGGCAAAGGGGTGAGATTGCGTCAGTTTATTGACTTCAAATACGCTTGCACTATACGCTTACGCGTCTTTACCGAGATTTCTTTTTAACAAAAAGGACAATACTCTCATCGTTTTTCGAAGTTTTTATCGCAACCTTTCAAGCATCATTTCAAAGACAATATTAGTCAAGAAAAGTTTTATGAAATACTCTCTGATTGTACAGGAACAACGTTAAGGTGTTATTCTCAATAAATATATAATTTTTCTTCATTTTATGTCACCATTTGGGGTTAATTCACCTAGAAATATTGGTGAAATAAACGTCGCAGAGATAAAATAGCCTCTACCCTCTTTTAAGTTTATTTTTATTTTTTTCAAAGTAACATGGGCGCAGCACATCATCTGCGTTGCAACGGCCAGATACGCGATGGGTATGTGTACGCAGGCATTGTTCTTTTGCGTATCATCTGCAGATACGCAAGATCAAATTTATACGCAAGATAAAATCTAAAATTTTATCAGAGAGATAAATCTCATCTCAGAATACCAATTTCATTTTAAGAGATAAAATAAAATATTTTAAAGATAAAATGACCTCAGAATACCACCCCAGAGCTATTCAACGATTGAAACAAAGTAAATAGCAAGCATTATCATTGAAGGAACATGTACATTTGTAAATTGAATATAGACATAAAACCATGAACAATTCGAGATCTTGTTATAATTCTAGTCATTTGTAGGGACAGTGATTTTCCGTTTCAAAAAATGGCCTTTTCCGTTTCAGAAAATCTCAAATTCCATTTCAGCATGTCAAAAAACGGAAATTCTGTTTCCCCATATACTTTGTACACACATAAAGTGACAATTCCGTTTACACATTGAAAAGCAAAATCATGTACACTCGCACTGGCCAAAATTTGTATCTGCTACTGTACCAACAACACAATAGAATCCGTTCTAATCGGATCTATGCAGGTGCATTTAATAATTTTTCAAAAACATTTATATTAGCATGCATACATCCTCACCTTTCACATAATTAGCATTATTTTACGGTGAAATTAAATTTCATCAATAATTTTGGGGTTTTTTGGACATCGTTATCATCAGATCTTCAAACGTAGAGGGCAGCAACACACAACCATGCAGTTGAGCTATATGAAGCGATGTGAAGCTCAACCGGCCGGCCGGCCGGGTACGGGCGCGCGGTGTACTATTGAGTGTGCTGATGTCGAGAGAAATCACGATGTGTGAATTGTCATGATTGTAGTGAAGTGAAATCGTGTTTTCTGGGGTTTTGTGGCCATTTAATATTCTCATTTTGTTGTTATTTTGGAGTAATTTCTGTTGCTATTCTGTGTATTTTGAGGGAAAATATGTTTTCCGTGATTTTCCGTTTGAAATGCCACTTTCCGTTTCAAAAGGCCTTTTCCGTGTATTCCGTCCGTTTTCCGCGATCGCGGAAAATCACTGTCCCTACATTTGCATTACCTCAAAGATTTTCAAAGGGTTGAATTGGCCTACTTTACATGTACCATATACTGGCCGGCTGTCTGCCCCATATTCTCAATTACATGTTCCTCATTTATAATGCATTTTAAAATTTGTATTTGATCTTCTATTTTGAATTTGACAAAAACTTTTGAATTAGAACCAGGTTAAGCTTTACACATGTAAGTTCATGTATTGCAGGTGTACAGGCTGAGGCTGTCTGTACATCAGATTGAGGTTTGCTGCATGAGGAGTCTACCAACTGAATAATGTATTTTAGTTACAAAGACTTGACGATATCGGATACAAAGTATCCAGTGACTGCAAAGCCTTCTTATTTGAAATTGAATCAAAGACTTAACAAAAAATTGACTCAACACTGACTATTTCATCAAGACTGGATGTATTTTGTGAGTGACATCATACATGTACATGTAGGCTACATCTCACATAACTATTTTCTTGAAAAAAAGGAATATTTTAAATAAAATTTCAAATGCAATAAACTTTATTAATTGACATCCTGAAGTGAAATTTTCAGCATTAACAAATCCAGTACTTGTTAGGATGTACTTCCCATGTAAACATTGTGTCACAACTTAGGTATAGAGGAAATAGTTTGTTAATACATGTACATGCAGGCAAGTTCACCCTGTAATAAAGTTGGTTAAATTATATTTTTTGTGAAAAATATTGACCCGGAGAAAATTCATCAAAGAATCCATCCATGTCTATGTAATTTCAAAGAGCCATCTGCATCCGACATGCAGAGCAATACATGTACTTGCCGTTATCCGTGGTACATGTACATACTCTACGTGAATAAAATCAACACATATTACATGTAAACAAGTAGACCTAATACGGTCCCATTACTGACTTCAACTCATATTTTGACATTGTAGAGTGAGTGATTGTATTGCCAACCGGTCTTTTTATTACTGAACGTGCGCATCATACACGTCAGAAAATAATTCATACATGTACGCTCAAAACTTTGCAATGTTCATCCTTACAAAGGGAACTTGAATAGAAATATGATGAAAAATAGTAAAATAACACATTTTCAAATTTTATATTCTCAAATAAAAAGAAATATAGCTCATTGGTGAATTTGTTTTCTTTCTCAAATTTTCCCACAGAAAACACGTTCGGTAATACGATACCATTTTCAAGTGACCAAAATACTGTATTTCACATTTAGTATTCACATGCGAAGAGGGGTACAATTGGAAGCTGATAAATCATATAAAAAAGAAAAATGATTTTGGAAAAATTTTCACAATAATTTGTAGGTATTTATGGTTTGATGAACTTTATAGAAATGTTGCGTTTGATAAGATATGACTGAATACGATCCCCGGGTTACACTTCATAATTCTGAAACACGAAATTGCCTATACCTCGATGTTCGTTAATCTGAAAACGTAAAAGGGTTCGTTAATCCGAACATTTGTGGCGTTATTCCGAAGGTCCGATAATCTGAAAACAAAATAAGGTTCAATAAGGCCAAGTAAAAAAAGAAAGTAGTTGATCGTCCGGGTTTTTTGAGAGCGGTGATGAGGGAGGTCCTTACTATTTGCTATCTTACTATTTTTTTTAAAAACAAGGAGGCATTTTCTCGGCCCGTTTTTTGACATCAGTGATGAGGGAGGTCTTTACTATTTACCATTTTTTTTGCTATTTTTTATTCAAATGGTTGTCAGGCCATGTCAAGCTCAAATTATGTGATCGATGCATGCTCAATATTAATAATAAATGAGTAGAAATGTGTGTATATATATATATATATGCATAATATACCGGTACATACAATTGATTGGAAATCTGTGGAAAATGTATTATGCGATAAAAATCTATTGATGTATAATTTATAGCGATGTATACCGGTACTGTATTGTTGTAAAACAGAATGTTCATGTCAAGTGAATGATTTAAACATAATTCTATATTAATATATATGTAAAGGTAAAAAATGCATGGGGAGGGTCATTTTTATTACCATGGAGCAATGTTTAGTTTTCCAGAGCCAATCTCTTTTCTGGGCATGGTTTCGCATCGCAGTTTTCCAGCTGCTTGTATATTCATTTACATGTTGTTTAAATCTGTTCAATTTTTATTCATTTCTTAATTGATATCAAATGTTAAATGATGATTGAGTTAATTGTTCACATGTTTAATATTTCATGTTTGTAACTGCCAGTGAATACATATAACTATTTTTTACAATTTTCTATCAAATTGAATAGCTCAAGGAAGAATAAAATTTATCAAATTTGAACAGAATCGGTACTTCTTGGAATCCCATTAATGATTTTTGATCTTGATAATGAATAACCCACTTGAAATTGTTTTGTTGAATATTCAATGCACTCCCTGCTGACGTTAGAAATCTCGCCAGAAAATTCAATTCATTTCACAAATTCACACGTTGCGCCAGCACAGTCATCATCCCAGCACACATGCTTTCACCCAACAGAGTCACAAGCACAGTCAATCACCGTAACACACATCGAAGTACAGGTGCTATCACTCACCAAAAAACCTGCCGAAATACAAATTTACGTCATTAAAATTGATTTTTCTGCACCATATTTCCAAAGCATGCGACGGATTAGTTCAGATTCAGGAAGCAGGGTCCCCGAAAATGCACTAAAAATGAAGAAATCCGTGATCTTTCCCGAGTTTGCAAACTTTTTTTTCTTGCTAATTTATGATGGTATCTTCAAAATTCCAATAGAAAATCAAATCAGATATTTTTTCTTTCTTGCAGTTACGGCGATATCGGACTTTGCAATTGTTTTTGAGTTGCGAGAGAGATCCCAAAGCACATGAGAGCAAATGGCTCGCCAATTTTGTGATTTTTTTCGCTATCCAGCAGCCATAAAAATAGTAAATATCAAGAAAATTGATGCTGAAATGAAGAAGGGAACATCAAAAAAGGAACATCACAATTTTTTTTTTTTTTTTTAGCCAATTTTTGAAAATAGTAAATATCAAAAATTTTCATGCGGCGGCCAAAATAGATGCGCGCGAGGACGATCAACTACTTTCTTTTTTTACTTGGCCTAATCTGATGGTTCGTTAATCCGAAAACGAAATAAGGTTCGTTGTTCTGAAGTTTTGCTAGTCCGAAACGAAATAAGGTTCATTATTGTCATTAATCATTTCGTTTTCGGACTAACGAAAGTTCGGAATTACGAACTCATTTCATTTTCGGATTAAAGAACCTCACTTCGTTTTCGGACTAACGAACCTTCAGAAATACGAACCTTCGGAATAACGAAGCTTCGGAATTACGAATGTATGCGACGATCCACTACCGGTACCATACATTCTTTTCTGTAGCAGAGACAGGAGTGGGCGTGGATCAAAAACAGTTCAGTAGCAAACTAGCAATCAACATTAAAGAACAATAAAACAAAATAAACATGAATGGAAATCACCATATAAATAATCTATATCTATACCGGTACTCACTATTTTTCTATTCAAAATTTGTAGATCTCTCTCTGTAATTTGCCTCTCTTTCGGGGGTATACTGACCGATGTCCTTTCTTTACACCTCTGCTTGAATTCGTGCAGCCGATACAGCAAGTAGAGCGCGGGAGTGGCCGCTACGGCCGGCTTGGCGCTCGGTGTTGAACTCATGTTGAAGAATTTCATGCGTGCTTATTTTGACGTCAAATTTCACCCTTTTCCCGGTCCTGAAAGTTTATGGAATGTTGATCTCCCGACGATTTACGGTGCAAAGTTTCCGAATGCCACATGAACGAGTACATACATCAACGTTTTTTAAGGGAAAGCACTTGATTTTTGCGTGGAAGACAAAGGTTCATCGTTTGTTTTGGTAGCTGCTGTGTCGCTCAACAAATGCAAAATGCAATACGTACACGCACCGTACGTACGTACATAATTGTACGACTCGAATGGCGCCGCAATCGCGGCGCGCGACCATCGCATCACACAGAAATACGACATCCCCGTTATCTACCGTAGACAGTGAATTCAGTATACCCTTTTTTCAGGGGGGGGGGGGGGTCCTTTCACATCCCATTTTGATACAAGTTTATGTATGCTTGGTACGATTTATATTTTTTGATAACTTGTAAAAGAGAAGAAGCATATTCTGGTAGGCAAATGGCCATCTAAGATTGTTTGTTTTGTATTTTGTTTATGCGGCATCATCTTCATTTCTTCTTACCCATTTCTGGCTTTTAGGAATTACAAAATATAGTTAAAATGAATTTTTTGAATGGCTTGCCATTATAAACCCCCCCCCAAAACCGACAAAGAAAAACATGATTTTAATTTGAAATTTCGCAGACGCCTGAAATCAAACATATGCCAAACAGATTCAGGGGCCGATCCAGCTCGTGCCAATAGGGGGGGGGGGGGGGGGCGAACTGATTTGTTCACCCACATTTTCCCTGATCGGCTGCTCAAAGTCGATTTTTGTCTGTTTCTTTGAAGGGGTTGTCTCAGTGGCATAATGAGCCAAAAACTTTGAGGGGCTCGATATTGCATAAAATCAATAAGAAGTTGCAAGCGAGCCAAGCGATCAAGCAAAAATTTTGACATTTTATTACAATAATCAAAGTATGTGATAGATTTTGACACAACATTTAAAAAAAAATATCGGCCTATATTTTACACTTATCCCTTTTACTTTTCTCCTCATTTTCTTGGTCGTGACATGAAATATATATTTTCAAATCATTTTCCAAGTCTTCCCCAGACCTTATTTTATTCACTCGTCTCCCTCCTCTTATTTCGCTCTTCCCTTTTCCTCCTTCTTTTTCTTTTTTTTCTTCCCCCTTTTTTTTGCTCCGCCAACGGGTGAGGGGGGGGGGGGGAGGGGGCACCCCTGGATCAGCCTATGATTATACAACTTAAAGATATAGACTGATGGACGGATGAAAGGAATCGATGTGACTTGTGTTGAGAGAGGGCGGTATGGTTAGTATGAATTTAAATGATGTTGAATCCTTATTTTCTTCTCATAGATATTTTTTTCTTATTTTGCGGAGGAAATAGAGGGAGGGGGCGACACCCGTTTCGGGTATCGAATAGAGATCATGTGAGCTCATCACAACCCGGACTTTCCATGTATAATATATAGCCAGGCGCCATAGACCACTCGAACACGGCACCTCCTATGATGTCACGATATCATAATGCCTCTATACTAGATGTGTTATCGATTGTTGCGTCATCAAACAGTGCGCTATTGTGACGACAGATTATCAACGACATCTCAAAACTAAACGCGTGCCGCTCATGTCGCGTACCGGAAATTATCATGCGCATTTATGCGCATTCCGTCTACGTCGGTCATTGTTTGTAAACAAAGGCGAGGTGTATGATGGGTAATGCCAATATTTATAACGCAATAATGGCAAGTTTATACTTAGTATACCACATTTCGAAGTTAGATTTGGATTGCCTAGCTTCATCGGTGTTACTTTTTAATGTTTGGAACAGAAAAGCATAGTGGGAATTATTAATCCTCGTTTGGACTGGCAAAACTAATATACTTCGCCCCTCGGGAAAAATAGTACTTGCCAGACCAACCTTGGATAAATAATTCCATTATACTTTCTCAAAGCCTGATATCATCACAGAAAACATTAAAATTGCATACATCATCCGGAGCAAAACGAGAATGGGATGAAGCAACAAATCAAAGTTTTGAGGAAACTAGAGAAAATGCCCGGGGGGGCCACTTCCATTCACGAGTGGATACCATGCGCGACCATGGGGTCTCGAAAAGCACCCTAAACACGTAATTTCCATATTCTGAAAATGCACCCCTTAACAAGTATTGGCGTGTGAAACCCTACCCTTAACAAGTATTGGAAACAAAACGATACTCTTGGCAAATATTCCCTGAAATGAACCCCTAAACAAGTACAGGAAAGTTTTATAGTCACGGGTCCTTCGGTCGTCGGCTTTACCTTTTTTTGGTTTAGTACGACCCCACCTTCTACACCTCGCGCAAATCGGACTCTAAACACGTAGTGTTGGGGCAAAAAGGACATCCTTTATAAAACATTTAATTTTGTTTTATCATCCCCGCAAATTCGACCCTAAACACGTAATTTTCCTAGCGAAATAGATACCCTTTTTTCATTATTTTTGTGTTTTTGACACCCTTATCACGTTACGTACGTAACGTGCCCTATCGTGAAAAAGACATCCTTTTTACGTGTTTTTTTGGTCGCGCATGGTATCCACTCGTCAATGTAAGTGGCCCCCCCGGGAGAAAATGGCACTGCCATGACTCTTCGGAGAGAAAAAATAAAATGTTAAAGTAAGAGGATTTCGAAGATAATGATGGCTATCCATAGAAAAGCAATAAGACGCATTGAAATAATTGCTTAAAAGGGAGCACTACCGAAAGTGTTGGGGGCACTATCTTGGTGGGGGCACTAATTAAAGCGATGGGGGCACTACTTAAAGTGATAATGGCATTTTTGAGAGTGACCGGGGCACTTCTAAAATAACGGGGCGTTACTGAAAGTAATCATAGGGCAGTATTGAAAGTGATAGGGCTCTAGTGAGAATGATCGGGGCACTATTGAAAGTGATAGGGCAATATTGAACGTGGTGGGGCACTATATTGGAAGTGATGGGGGCACTCTTGAAATTTATGGAGGCACTATTAAAAGGGATACTTATTGGAAGTTGTTGAGGCACTTTGCTTTTCAAATTTGAATCAGCATCCCCCGAGTCAAAACTTCGTTCCAAGAGCCCTGTCCTGGCCTGTTCACTATCATTATTGATTCTCTAGACTTAGAACAATACTTGTGGTCTTTATGTGGGAATATAATTAACGTTTTACCTTCTAACGTTAAACGATTCCTCTAATCCATGAGTACTGAATCTCGATCTCACGCAGAGAGCAGACTTTTCCCATGGGCCAATTCTTTACTTTACTTTTATCCAACGATGCCTGTTCATCGGTCCAAGGCCCGGGTCCAAGGGAATAAACTGTTTGCTTAATTCGTGAATTCCTGAAACAATTCAGGTAAAGGTAGACGAATTTTAAAAACCAAAACCCTACTTTGATTTTATCTTCCATCCATCTAACCTAATTTATCTTTGTCTACATCTGCCAACGACCCCTCGCCCCCTCCTCCGATCCACCGTAGGGGAAGGCAGGGGTAAGTTGTGACACTTTTGCAGTTTGCATGTTGGAATTGATATGACCAATAACATTGTAAAAATAAATACCTTGCCTTTAAATTTGATTCTTGGGAAATATTTTTCACCTATATTATATAACCTTCTACCCCCACACTTAAAGTCAATGTGACCTTGGAAAAAAAAAACGATGTCAAGTGGCTCAACTTGCCCCATATATGGGGTAAGTTGTGCCTCCCTCTGGGGTAAATTGAGCCACACAAACTATGAACAATTTTTGTTTAATCTAAAGTCTTTTCACTTGCTATTTCGCTTTAAATACTAACATCCTCTATAAGTAAAAGAGCTGTCATGTGAATTTGCTCCTTTCTGCCTGCATATCAATGACTTTTTAAGATTTGTTTGTTTTTCTTATTATACATTACCATAAGAATTACCATGGCTCAACTTAATGGAGGTTGGCTCAATTCATTCCGAACATCAGGCAATATTTTCACATCCACACATTTTTATGCATCCATCTTGTAAAAGACCATGACAAGAATGAAAATCTATATCTGGACTAACAGTATTGTTCTTATTTCTATATTACATTCTAAGACGTGTGTTTGTAAAAAGCAATGATCTATTTCACACCTTTTTTTATTTTTTTTACTTTTTTGGCTGAAATTTGTATTTTTCCCCTCTAGAAAAGTACTTTTTGTTTCAAAGTTGAAAACAATGTGATGGGGTTAAGGGTCATCAATACATGACACCACCATAATGCCTGTCTCATTCATTATTGACCTGGGGGTGGTGGCTCAACTTGCCCCTCTATGCTCAACTTACCCCGCCTTCCCCTACCCACTAATGATCCTTTTCGGATACTGTTTTTGCATGGACGGACGAGATCGAGAGCGATCGAGCGCGTCAGGTTAGTGCGTGTTATTTCGGATATGCTTAAGTGAGACTGAGGTGAGAGTTCGAAGTCGAACAAGCCTGGTCAGAGTCGAGACTACTGAGCTGCCCGTTTGAAAGCCTGGAGGAGCCGATTTTGAGGACATCAAACTCTTATTAAACCTCTTCTCACTAAGGGTGAGCCATATTATTTGTTATTTATAGCAGAAATGCTTTGAGAAATTTGTCGAAAGGAAAAGTATGGTGGATCTAATTTTCGAATGTAGACCCACACGTTAAGATATCTGTTTGTTTTGATGAAACGCAGCAGTCATGATAGTGTTTACTAATCACTCTAGGCGACAACGCAATACTTACCTAGTCTTGAGGACGCAATGATGATGATTTTTTTAGATATGTCTTACATTTCTTCATCATTGACACAAATAATTCATATAAATATATATAAATTATTTATGATCACAAAATAATTTTGATATTTGTTAAATAAGATTTTTTATCTCTAAATTGTTCGTTAAGACGGCATTGCTTTCCGGAAGTACGTCATACATAAGCGGTTCAAGGGTCGACGCTATTGTATTTCCGTTGTTTACATGTGGAACGAGAGGTCTACGCGGCATCAGTTGGGTAAGAAATCTTCATTTTTTTACATTTTTTAAAGTAATATTTAAAACCTTCCTACGCATTAGGCGTAGGAAGGTGTAAGAATTAATAAAATTAACAAAATTCTAGTCATTTCGGTTTAAAAAGATGGATTTTGGGGGAAATCCATCTTTGTTTTGGTCGTTCGCTGAAGGCATTATGGAGAGAGTGTCAAGACGTCAATGATGAAGAAATGTAAGACATATCTAAAAAAATCATCATCATTGCGTCCTCAAGACTAATACTTACCCGTGTTAAGAAACTGGGACTCCACTCACGCGCATTTGGGCCGCCCTAGCTTAGAACTAAGCTTTGTTTCACGAAAAATTGAATATTCTTATAATTCAATACATGTAACTAATTAGATTAGTACTGTTAAATCGGTACTCACCGGTTCTTTTCTTGAATTTTCTTAAAAATTCCCACGCTTCTGGCTTCAATTCTGCGATAGATTCTGTTGCCATAGACAGCTACACATGCAACTTTATTTATAAATGGAGCGCCCCTTACGAGAGTCGCTAATGCCGCGGAAAAATTGTTAGGCATTTTGGCCTGTGGTCAAGGCGTTCTTCTGTTCTATTTTTTTTATAGGTATGAGATCGAAATCACAGCGACTATTCACACTGTTCCATAATGATTCCGAAAGGAGGTGCAACACCCCCCACCCACATGGGCGCAAATCCCAGGGGGACACTTCCCCCTAACCCAAAATAGTAGGGGCACATTATCAAATGTCCCCCTACTATTTTTGTTCTTTTATATATGATGGAAAGAAATAGGCCTACATCATTTAAATCGAAGTAAAACATGTATTTTGGACGAGACGACCTTCTTTTGGGGGTGATAAACCTTCCTTTTTGTTTTTTTTTTGTTAGTTTGTTTTTGTTTTTTTTTTGCCTGTTTTCCAGCCCCTGGTCCCCTACCTTAGATTTCCACCCTTGCCTCCCACTAGTCTTGATATTGTTTGCGAATCTGTTTTGTAAATTAAAGGGGAATTTCACCCTGATAAAAAGATGATGAAAATATGAGAAAAATCATTTCAAAATATCGATGAAGGTGTTATTTGACAAAAAATGGAGTTGATAGAATTTAGAATGCTTGATTTATTGTGACGTCTATAACGAGCAGTTGCTCTATCCTAAATATAAAATGCCCAAATTTCCCATTTTTAATGGTCCGTAACGACCCACTTTTTTCTTTTTGATAACAAGTATGAATTGATATAGGCCTACTAAAATGTACCATAAAAATCATTATCATGTATTTCTTGACATTTCATTTACTTTTTTACCATAATAATAGCTGCTTGCAAAGGCCTACGCCGTCACAAAAAAACCCGGGGGGGGGGGGGGCCACTTACATTGACGAGTGGATACCATGCGCGACCAAAAAAAAACGTAAAAAGGATGTCCTTTTCACGATAGGGCACGTTACCTACGTAACGTGATAAGGGTGTCAAAAACACAAAAATAACGAAAAAAGGGTATCTATTAATTCGCTAGGAAAACCGTCGTGTTTAGGGTCTAATTTGCGGGGATGATAAAACAAAATCAAAATGTTTTATAAAGGATGTCCTTTTTGCTCCAACACTTCGTGTTTAGAGTCCGATTTGCGCGAGGTGTAGAAGGTGGGGTCGTACTAAACCAAATAAGGTAAAGCCGACGACCGAAGGACCCGTAACAATAAAACATTCCTGTACTTGTTTAGGGGTTCATTTCAGGGAATATTTGCCAAGAGTATCGTTTTGTTTCCAATACTTGTTAAGGGTAGGGTTTCACACGCCAATACTTGTTAAGGGGTGCATTTTCAGAATATGGAAATTACGTGTTTAGGGTGCTTTTCGAGACCCCATGGTCGCGCATGGTATCCACTCGTGAATGGAAGTGGCCCCCCCCCCCCGGGCAAAAAAAAAATCTTACCTTTGAAAAAGATTGGTGGGGGATGGATTTTCCTCGAACGCATACCAATTTTTTTTCTGCTATTTTCATAATAAACTTTAAATGAATTCAACTTTGCACTACTTAATTTTTTCAAAGACAAAATAACAAAATTACATCTCGTCATCATCATCATCACCACTATCATTAGCATCACCATCATCATCACCACAACCGTCACCACAACCATCATCATCACCAAGATAATTTTCATCATCGTCATTGCCATCATCATCTTTTTTTTTTCTTTATTTTTTCCCCATCCCTTCTTCTTTTTTTTTCTTCCAATATTCCTCCTTTTTTTTTAGAGCGGCACACCGTCATGCTCCCTCACTGATTATCCGCCTCTATATGCTTGGTGTTGTATAAATTGGCGGATACCTGAATGAAATACTGAAGAGAAAATAAGGAAAGGGAAAAAGTAAGAA
This sequence comes from Lytechinus variegatus, assembly GCF_018143015.1. Taxonomy (NCBI): domain Eukaryota; kingdom Metazoa; phylum Echinodermata; class Echinoidea; order Temnopleuroida; family Toxopneustidae; genus Lytechinus; species Lytechinus variegatus. The sequence goes on from NC_054752.1 coordinate 10,787,334, forward strand.
GAAAAAGAAGATGAGGAGAAGAAAAAAAGAAAGCCAAACAAATGAAACAAAACAATGTCAAAATTTCGTAATAAAGTCTTCTACGTCAGTTTAATAATGATGTTTTCATTGAAATGAGAACAAAAAAAGAATTGAAACCATAGGCGGCGGAAGCGGGGACGTTCCCCCTAAATTTGTTGTTGACCTTTTTTTTTTTTTTGCTTGTCAATTTATTTTCCTACGTCCCCCCTAAAATGTTTGGGTTGAGAGCCTTTTTTTTTTGCTTGTCAAATTTTTTTAGGTTGTCCCCTCCTAAAATTTGGGGCTTCCGCCGCCAATGATTGAAACAATGAGGTAAAAAGGACTACATTATATAGTGTAAAGAAATAGAGGGAAGCTCCGAGACAATAAAAAGGTTGAAAAAGAAAAAAAATGTGAAAACACAAAGCTCTCACAACATGAGCATAATAACAAATAATAACAAATAAGCGAGGACAAGTAGCTGAGGGACCCCCCCCCCAACTCTCTCTCTCTCTAGTTATCTATCTATCCGACTCGATTATATAAGAGAAGAATTTACTAATCAAAATATTATGAGCAAAAAGCACGAGCTGATATTTTTTATGAATATTCAAAACTGATAGAGAGACGCAATCGAATTATTCGATTGCGACAAAATTGATGATCTGAGAATTTATTGTTTTTAGGAATTCATTAAAAGCATAAAGTTGATCAGCATTAAAATATGGCAGGCGCAACGCATGAGCTAAAGCTTTATAGGCATACACCGATAAAAAATTTTAAGTATTTTTGGTAATCATGAAAAAAATTGATATTTCATGAAAGAAAGCTCAAATCCCGAGGAGGAATATTCTTATGAATTGACTTAAAAAAAAACTGTGGTAAGCCCCATTTAATATTTGATTATAAGTCGAATAAAACAGTAAAAGCTGAAAAACGTTCGCGTGATATTTGGCAACCTCCCCCCCCAAAAAAAAAAAATAAAAAAATAAAAAAAAGTTTTTAACTATAATAATGATCGAAGGTAATTTTGTCTCGCGTAGAACTGGACAAATGAAAAAAAGATTGTCACTAAAAAAATGAAGGTAATTTTGACCCACGTAAAATTTGGCGAGCCCCCCCCCCAAAAAAAAAGGAAAAAAGGTTTTAACAAGCAAAAAAAGGCTAAAAAAGAGAAAGAAGAGACAAGAATAATTATGAACGAAATATCCCCATTACAAATAATGCTGTGATCATCATAAGGGAGGGGTCGCATAACTAGTATGAACAACGTATTTAATTCCAAAATATTTACTACAAATCTCAATAGGGGGATCGGGCAGAAATGCTCACCCCCACCCCCCCGATCCGCCAGAAATGCTCACCCCCACCCCCCCGATCCGCCACTGATTCCAATCAATAATGACATTTATCTGCAATACTGATACTTTGGAATCAAGATACTGAAGATTGATACGCTTTACATAAATTATGAACGTCTGACAAAAAGATAATCTACCGATCACCTGACCGATCAGCTGACCAGTTCGCATATCACTTCGGAGTTGATCACTCGTCACAGCTGTGTGGAACGCTCACCGAAAATCAACAAAAAGGGCCTGAAATGTAAGTTTAATGATAATCTATTTTAATTTGAACTACTTAATTAATACTTTTAATGTCTCCCCACCAAATGAAAGTCATATCACTTAACTCCAATTTGTATTAAGGCGTACATTTACCAAAGTCTTGGGTTGGAAATCAGAACAGCATTGTCTAACCCATATTTTTGGGTAATGTCGCCTATGAGGTCCATACATGTTAATGTTTGGACCTCATTGGTACTAGGAGTGTTACTAATCTAATCTTTTAGCCTCTCAGTCTAGGCAACACGCCTATTCATATTCGTGTTAAATTGCTGAGTCCAAACGGATGTGGGTTTGGCCTTTAAATGCCAGCCAAGTCCTGTAATTTACGGCCTAAATTTATCATAAAAATAAAAATAAAAAGTTAGACATAAATTTTATGTCTAACTTTTTCTTTTTATTTTAGTCTATTAAATTGTAATGTAAAATCGGTAATCACTGGTTGTTTTCTTGATTTCATCCCCTAAGATCTGGCCAACTTTCACAACAGCTGTTGCAATGGGTTTGTGTAAATGCAAATCCAGAGCGATTTGTCACGAGAGGCTCGCGAGTCTCTAGGCTTATTGGCCTTTATTCAACTTTTCAAGGCGTTCTTTTTAACTTATAATTTTATAATGATGCTTAAATCAAAATCAATGTAGACAAGTCTGAGCAGGGACGTAGTGGATATTAAGAGGGGGCACAGCATATGCCGCATGTGGAAAATAAAAGTTAAGTAATGTAAGTCCCGAGTGAGCAAAGCGAGTGAGAAAAAGAGTTTTCATGAGAATCTAACTTTGAGATAGATTTTGACAATTATCTTCCATTTTTTCCTTTCCTCCTTTTCTTTTTTATTCTTGGTTGCAGAACATTTTGGTGTGATGGGCCATACCCCTGTTAGCTGCCGCATTTTGCTTGGGGTCCTGAGACCTCTGGATATTACTTTATCTAATTTAAACCTTACAGAAGGCCACTTTTTTTATCAAATCACGGGTGACATTAGATTTGAAAAAAATGTTAAAATTTGCCAAAGAGCGAAGCGAGCCAGAAAAAAACCCTTTTGATATGATATTCTAATTAAGTAGACCCTAAAATTTTTGGTTACTTGTTCAAGTGCGCTGCCATAGCAGCTCTCATGGTGAGTTACGGAAACCCCAATTTTTTTATGAGTCAGTTCTAGAGCATTGCATAGTTTGAATACCAATCGTTTAACCAGGAGCCATTTAAGATCGAGACCCCCATTTCAAAACCAAGATTTAGTGCCAGACCACCGAGCCTACTTTCGAATTTGGTGGGGCACATCTCGGTATTGTTATTTGAGTAGCCCCCCCCCTCCTCCCAGGGCCCTTGGCCATAAGGACTTTTTTCTGATTGCGACCATTATTGCATACAATTTAGTAAGCTTATAATAAATATTTCTATACACAATTCATCTTTCTTCCCATTCTTTATTTTCCTTCTTTTTCCTGCCTTTTTTTCCGTATTCCCTTGTTATGTTCTATAATTCCCTTTTCTTTTCACTCCTTATTTCATCTTCTAATCTTCACCTTCTCTTCATCCTTTTTTCTTCCTGTTCTTGTTCTTTTATCTCTTACCCCTTCCTCCTCCACATTTTTTTCTTCACCTTATCTTCCTCCTCTTTCCTTCCTGTTTATTTATATCTCTTACCTTTTCCTTCCTTTTTCTTCCATCCATCTCTACTCCATCTCCACTCTACCTCTTAACTGACAGAATGGCGTTCCCTCCCCCTGGCGAGCTGGAGTATGGACCAGCCCATGATTATACCAATGAATACCACACTCTTGGTGGTGTCCGCCCACCGATGATGGTAGAAGGGGGCTATGGACCAGAGGATCATGGTGGCCCACCCGTCGTGGAGGACTACGTGAATGGTAAGGTCACGGTAGTTGAATGACAAAACAATGAAGATGAAGTTCTCGAGGGGAAAATGCGATATCTCTTTCATTTTTTTCACTTTTCCTTCGTGAAATTAAATATTTATATGACCAGCACCTTTTCTACCGGGCACATTTCAATACTGATTGCAGCACAAATGGGAAAAATAAAAAGGCAAAGAAAATATTCCAAGTCTCAGGGGCACAGAGGCCAGTCGATATGGCAACCAATGCCATTGCCCTGGGTTGATTTATGCCCTTTCTTTCATTCTTTTTTGGTGTCAGGTTAGAGCTTTGAAATTCATATTTAATACATGCATCTTATAAAATGAAAATATCTCTGTTATAATTAAATAGAAAGAATATGCATTTCCAGTGTTTCAGTGAATATTTTGCGAAATGCATAACTTTCAAACTAGAATACATCTGTAGGACTTTAAGCTGAGATTTTCCTCAAAGAATTCTTTCATTTATGGACTCCAATAATCTTGAGTTCAAACAGAAGAGGTCATGTTCTTTATGGTCGAGGTTGAAATCCATGTCCTGGTATGGAGGATTCCTGGCTTGATCTGCATTAATGTTTTAAGAACGTCCACAGCCTCGACGATGGTGGTGAGAACCTCAGGCCCAGGTTAAATGAGAGTCCTGTCCACAGTTGTGATAGTGGGTATCCACCCTTTCCTTTCGTTCTTCCATCAGGGAGTCACAGTCAACTTCACATGGGGAACAGTGGGATGTACCAGGAGCTCCGGAGTGTGATGATGGACGGGGGCGACAGGTTTGGGGTCTCCACCATCATGGCTGATACGCAAGAAGAACTCGTCTGGGTCGGAAACCAAGGGGTGAGTGAAGATAGCAATTGTTTCTAAAGCTAATGATGATGATGGTGATGAGGAGGAGGACGATGATGACGAATGAGCAATGATGATGATAATGATGATGATGGTGGTGATGATGATGATAATGATGATGATGAGAATGATTATGAGGATGGTGTTGAGAATGTTCATCGACGATGATGATTATGATAAAATCATTATTATGACGATGATGTCTTTTAGACCCTGGGTAGTCACCTTAGCTTCTTATGTTATCCTACTGTGCCCTGCATAACTTCATATCTCCTCCATTCTAAAATACTTAACAATCATCCATTTGTCATTTACCCCAAGGGTCATGTGACATCATACTACGGCTCCCAGATGCAAAAGTACACATCATTCCAGGTACACCCGACCAACCCCATCCGAGACATATCCACCTTCCCTGGCGGTGTTCTTTCACTCTACAGCAACGGCCTTCGCTGCAATGCCAGGCAAGGCATGAGAGTGTTTGATTGCAAGTAAGTCCAGGGTCCTGTAACACAAAGTTTAGTGATCGATCGTAGGTTTGATTTTTGTGATTGACAAGATACATTGTGGTCAATGCATTCAGTCGTAGAAATTTGTTCTAAGATCATTACCAAGCTTAATACTGGTCCAGAAGAAATTTGATTATAAAAAATGGGTGTTTGTTGAACAATTACTTTGCAGAAATGAGACATAGGCAGCACTATTCGGTGCCTGTCCAGAAGTGATGGGGTTGTCAGGGTCAACATCTTGACCCAAGGTCGTCGTAATATTGCAAGAGCAAGATCATATTTCATGAGACTTGGACAAAAATGTATGTACAGTGGACATTTGTTTATCAGAAATTCAACACTGCTTCATGTACTATATCGAACTTAGTTATTCCAGCGAGACAGCTTGAGGCGTTCCACTTGTTTTTGTTTTCAATTATTAGTCATTAAAGGACAGGTCCACTCCAACAAAAACTTGATTTGAATAAAAAGAGGGAAATTCAACAAGCATAACACTGAAAAATTCATCAAAATTTGACGTAAAATGAGAAAGTTATTTTCGCTTCATTTCACAAAACAGTTATATTCACATCTCGGTCAGTATGAAAATGTAGGAACTGATGACATCACTATTTCTTTTGTATTTTATTATATGAAATATCTTTATTTTCTCGTCATTGTCATGTGAAATGAAGTTTCATTCCTCCCTGAACACGTGGAATTCCATTATTTTAACATTTTGTGGTTCAGGCAAGGAGGTACTAATCGTCAAATTCGTAAAAATTGAAATATTGTATAATTCAAACAATAAAAAACAAAAGAAATAGTGAGTGAGCGACATCATCGACTCTCTCATTTGGATGTAACTGGCTCGTTCACATAACTATTTTGTTAAAAATAAGCGAAACTTTGAAATGTCATAACTTTCTTATTTTACATCCGATTTTGATCAAATTTTCAGCATTGTGCTTGTCTGATTTTTCTCTATTGATTCTAATCATCATTTTTCTGAGGTGGACTTGACCTTTAAAGACAACTGACATATCTTCTTGTGGCTTAGATTGAACTCGTTCCATATGCAATCACATGAAGGATGCACACGATTCGATATTTCAAGGCTCCATACTAACTTTTTTTCTTGGTTGGCCCGATCGGTCCACCAAAATTATCAATTTCATATTTTTGGTGGTCCGCAAATCATGTTTGGTGGCCCTAAAACAATAGAAAACATTACAGTTTATCAAAACTTTGGGAACCCGACCGGGCCACCAAATGTGGGCTTTCACAGAATTTTGGTGGCCCGACTCTCAATTTAGGTTGCCCTGGACCTCTGGGCCACTGCTAAAGTCGAGCCTTGGATATTTACTGAAATTCATGTTGAAACATTGTATACTGTACATGTAAATATATATGTATATTGTGGGGGAGTAGTGGTCTAGTGGTTACGAATCTCGTCTTTCAATGAGAGGGGCGTGGGTTCGAATCTCAGCCACGGCATGTTTTCAGCAAGAATTTTATCCACATTGTGCTGCACTGAACCCAGGTGAGGTGAATGGGTACCCAGCAGGATTAATTTGTTGAATGCACCAAGCGCCTTAGCAGCTGGAGCTACAGCCGGGGTAATATATAATGAGCCATTGAATAGGAAACTGGATAAATCGGTGCCTCATCAATGCTATATATTATTATATTTGTACTGTTCAAACTGATGATGAAAATGTGCAATGATTTCCATTTAACAGGAGTGATGACTTTCAGAACATGCAGAGCATGCTGGTACTGAGTGACACCCGTCTTCTTCTGGGTGGTCATCAGGATCGGCTGGTGGAGGTTGACCTGGGGTCAGGGGTTCAAACGGTCACCCACCCTACCGATAAAGTGGGCGTGGCCATCATGAGACCCGATCAGAGGTTCATCTGCTGTGGGGAACCAACGGGACACGTAAGATATTTTATTATCATATTAAAGGGATGGTCCAGACTGAAAATATTTAATCATAATACATAGAGTAGAATTCACTGAGCAAAATGCTGAAAATTTCATCAAAATCGGATAATTAATAAATGATAGTTATTGAAGTTTAAAGTTCAGCAAAATTTTGTGAAAACAGTCGTCATGAATATTCATTAGATGGGCTGATGATGTCACATCTCCATTTTCTGTTTTCTTATGTTATTACATAAAATCATAATTTTTTCATTATTTAATACTTGTGTGAATGATATGTCTCCCTTATAATGAAATAAGTTGCAACAATAAATATCTAATGCACTAAATTAGTTGTCAGTGCAATTTTTCTAGTTCTTGGAGGAAAAAATTTGAATAAACCTAATTTCATATAATAAAATACAAAAGAACAAGTGGAGATGTGACATCATCAGCCCACCTAATGAATATACATGACGACTATTTTCACAAAATATTGCCAAACTTTAAAATTAAATAACTTTGTCATTTGTTATCTGATCTTGATGAAATTTTCGGCATTTTGCTCAGTGAATTCTACACTATTTATTAAGCTATAAATACTTTCAGCCCGGACCATCCCTTTAAGGAAAAATGCATGTAAATATGTATAAAACAAATCTAAAAATAAATAAACTTATGAAAAGGTTGTCAGTTCTTACTCTACTTTCTATTTGTGACAATTAATTGCTAAGCAATTTTGTTACACTTTGAAAGCTTGTTATCCTTTATCGGTGATATTACAATCCCTTGATTCCTGTATCTGGTCTGTATCAGTTTTGTGACATAAATTGTGTTGATTATTCCTTTATATTGTGTTGATTTTGAAGAAAGGAACTTTGTGGAGTGGTAAATGATTGAATAAATGAATTGAATTGAATTGAAAAATTGAAAAAAGAAAGAAAAAATGATGAATTTTCCTCCTTTACTCCTGAAGATTTTTACTCTTCTAGTAATATAGATTGAAAGTAAAATAGCTGATATGTTCTTTATGTATTTTCTTAATGCGTATTCACGATATAGGTTCAGCTAAGAGATCCAGCAACCATGAAGATTGAGCACACATTAGAAGCCCATCGAGGTGCACTCTCTGATTTCGATGTCATAGGGAATCAGCTCATCACTTGTGGTTTTGGAGAAAGGTACGTACACCTTAAACCAACTGGAGGATAATTTTTACCCCCTACTGGTACCCAGAATTCATGAGTGCGATATATGTATAGTGACACAGTTTTTCTAACAAATCTTGTGCTTCTTTTGGTATCACATTACAAAAATAGAACACGGTCACTGCTAATAGAGTATAAAATTTGTAGGAATTAGTGTACAAACAAGTTAGAAATATCAATATTATGCAACAAAATTAGTTTGTTGTAGATCTAGAAGGATCAAGGCACATCAAGTTTATTCAAATTTTGTTTTCTATAAATGTATAATATATTATTTGTAATGTATTACATGCATTTTACATGATTTGTGGAGAAATATTGAATAAAGACTTTGAAAAAATCAATATTCATATTGCCACCAAATACTACTTATTTTCCGATCAATTTTTATGTATGACTTAGAATTGATTCATCTAATTTGAGTTAAATAATAACAGGAATACAACTACAGAAATCTTATTTGCATTATCGTAAATGATGAATTGCAAAATTATGTTAACAGAAGCATGCAAAAGCTCTGTTTTTCTTGTCTTTGCCTAGGGTAGGAAGCCTGAGTGTAGGTTCCTATGGTCTTCGACCTTCAAACAATATTACCCACAGCCCATCTTAATGTTCCAATAGAACAATCTTATACTCATTCCTGTTGTGTCTTGCCTTTCTTTATGGTAGAAATCCCAAGTGTTTATAGATTCCTAATGGTCTTTACCTTCAAACAATATTACCCACAGCCCATCTTAATGTTCCAATAGAACTATCTTATACTCAGTCTTGTTGTGTCTTGCTTTTCTTTATGGTAGAAATCCCAAGTGTTTATAGATTCCTAATGATCTTTACCTCCAAACAATATTACCCACAGCCCATCTTAATATTCCAATAGAACCATCTTATACTCAGTCCTGTTGTGTCTTGCTTTTCTTTGTGGGAGAAATCACAAATATTTACAGATTCCTAATAGTCTTTGACCTTTGAGCCATTCCACCCACGGCCCCTCTTCATCTTGTGGTCATTCTCAGTGTTGTAGTCAAGGCTCAAACCTCCAAGGCCAAGGCCAAGGCTTTAATACCCAAGGCCAAGGCTTCAATACACAAGGCTGAGGCCAAGGCATGGAAACCCAAGGCCAAGGCCTGAAAACCTCAAGGCTAAGGCCAAGGCCAAGGCATTTTCAAACTTTCAATATATGTAACAATGAGACAACAATTCTTAGGCGGCAGACATGACGCACAAGACAAAGTGTATAAAAGGTGTGAGCGAGTGAAAATTTTGACCCTTGTACATAAATGAAAATAATTTCATGATAGATTTAGATATTATGTTATTAAAATAATGATATAGTTACCTTTGTTCATTTAATACATTATTTTTCTAGGCGATTTACATTGCAATGATTATTATTACCAAGGTGATCTGATCCTGGCATGACCAATCTCAACATATGTCTTTCTCTACTCCCTGAGACAGGGGAGGCAGAACATATTTTTGTTTGGGGGAGGGGTCAAAGCTAAAAAAATAGCATTTAGTGCAAACAGATATTTTCAAATGAGATTAACAACTGCATGAAGAAGTTGTGTGTTTTGTAGAATTTCAGTTCAGCAAAGCCTTTTTAGGTGATTTCTAATTGATAGGACAGATATTTTGACTTAGGCTTTACTTTTCTGCAAGAAAGCATAGCGAGCAAGCGGTTTTGAAAAAACAAATCAATTCTGAAGTTGTAAAACTCGATTTTTGGTCAATTATTGCGATAATCACTGTTAAAAGGGCAGCCTTGCGAGATGTTGCCAGCACAAATCACAAGCTCAAACTTCTGGACATTTCGTGTAATAAGAAATGAAAATGAAATATTTTGAGCTGTTATGAAAAAGGTGTGCATCTTACTAAAGAACTGGGCATGAGCTGAAATTTTAACTGACCAGAAAGGAAGCTGTTCTTGACTACATTCAGTGACTCATAAATAGGATACTTATTTCACCAATCAAATTATGCGAGCGCTAAGCGCGAGCTCCAAAATTTACAAATTTGATAATTCCAACCTGAAAACTGGACATTCTTAGCGTTTTTTGTGTGTGAACGGGAACAGAAAGAGAACCTTACTTAACAATAATTTATGCGAGCGCAATCCAAAAATTTTGTGATTTTGTAACCTAAAATGTATCATGTTTGCTAAAAAAAAATCATTTCTTTTTGAAAAATGGCATATTTGATTTGGAAAAAAAAAAGTAATTTTGATTTTGGAAAACAGGCATTTTCCTACAGAAAATTTTTCGGGGGGGGGGGGGCAAGAGAGCACAAAGCGCAAGTTGAAATGTTCAAATGCTGACCTGAAAACGAGTCATTTTTAGGAATCTTGTCAGTTTTGTTTGTTTATTTCCTTGAAACTAGTGAAATGAAATTCACTGTCAAACCATATGATTAAAAATAAGTAGCTTTTCTTTATTATTTTGTTTTGTCAATCTGAGACACTAGACCCAAAACAAAATATAAACAATTCAATTAGATGTACTGCCAATCAACATATTAACTGATTTTGCAGTATTTTCTGCCAAACCAGCCCCCTTCTCCTCTCTATCTCTCTTCCCATTCCTCTTTCTCGCCTGTTTAAAAAATAACAGGACCCCCCCCCCAAGAAAAGAGCGAGACAAGAAGTTCCACCACCAAGAATAAACATATAAAAGGAAATTGATATCATTTTCTGAACATATTGTCACAATATATCACAAAATTAGCTTTTCTAATAGTATAAGGGTGAAAAATTGTGCTCGCTTTCAACTTTTTTGGGGGCAGAAATTTTGCTCTAGATGCCATGCTTAGCCCCTCAAAATTTTGGCTCATCATGCCATTGACATATCCTATTTGGAAATGACAAAATTGAAGATTGTGTTCAAGTTTACCAAATCTTTTCAGATAATCATTAAGACTTAAAAAACATTCTTGTTGGTCAAAGAAAATAATACAAGGAAAATCCTAATGGAATAGAAATCAACCTTGTTATCATTCTTTAGAGTTAGCTATTTTTAAAGTCTGAAAATTGTTGTCGAAATTGCAGTCGGATCTGTTACAATTATTCCTGTCATAAAATCACTATAATCTTTATCATAATCATTATTATCATTATTATTGATATTGTCATTATCATCATTAGTCATGATATTACCAATAAATCGATTTTCATCACTTCTCTTTGTTATATAATTATGTGATGATAATTCTTGATAATGATGGCTCTGCTAGAAAATTACTACTACAGCTGCTACTACTGCTGACTGGTAGTATTGACCATTTGTGTCATTAGATATACAGAACAATTAAAACATTTTTATACTTACTTTTATAAAAGCAAATAAAAGTACAAACTACAAAATGCCTTGAAATTTCAAGGCTCAAAATCCTCAAGGCCAAGGCCAAGGCCCTCTCAAGGCCAAGGCTTTGAAAAAGTAGGCCTTAAGGCGCCTTAAGGCCAAGGCCGAGCATCAAGGCACTACAACACTGGTCATTCTTGTGTCTTGTCCTTCTTTGTGGTAGAAAATCCAAGTGTTAATGGTTTTTGATCTTCGAACATTCAACGTATGGCTCTTCTTCATATTCCAATAAAAATCATCTTACACTCACCCTGTTGTGTATTGTCTGTCCTCAGGTTAGGAACACTGAGTGTTGATAGGTTCCTAATGGTCTTTTGAACTATGGACCTCTGAACTATGCAGCCCATGATCCATTAGAACCTACTTGTTTATGTATCTTGTACATACTCTACTCTGTTCTGTCTTTCTTTAGGTTAGGAACACTGAGTGTTGATAGGTTCCTAATGGTCTTTGACCTTAGAACTCTGCAGCCCATGATCCAATAATAACTACTTGTATCTTGTACATACTCTACTCTGTTCTGTCTTTCTTTAGGTTAGGAACACTGAGTGTTGATAGGTTCCTAATGGTCTTTGACCTTAGAACTCTGCAGCCCATGATCCAATAATAACTACTTGTATCTTGTACATACTCTACTCTGTTCTGTCTTTCTTTAGGTTAGGAACACTGAGTGTTGATAGGTTCCTAATGGTCTTTGACCTTAGAACTATGCAGCCCATGATCCAATAATAACCTACTTGTATCTTGTACATATTCTACTCTGTTCTGTCTTTCTTTAGGTTAGGAACACTGAGTGTTGATAGGTTCCTAATGGTCTTTGACCTTAGAACTCTGCAGCCCATGATCCAATAATAACTACTTGTATCTTGTACATATTCTACTCTGTTCTGTCTTTCTTTAGGTTAGGAACACTGAGTGTTGATAGGTTCCTATTGGTCTTTGACCTTAGAACTCTGCAGCCCATGATCCAATAATAACTACTTGTATCTTGTACATATTCTACTCTGTTCTGTCTTTCTTTAGGTTAGGAACACTGAGTGTTGATAGGTTCCTATTGGTCTTTGACCTTAGAACTCTGCAGCCCATGATCCAATAATAACTACTTGTATCTTGTACATATTCTACTCTGTTCTGTCTTTCTTTAGGTTAGGAACACTGAGTGTTGATAGGTTCCTATTGGTCTTTGACCTTAGAACTCTGCAGCCCATGATCCAATAATAACTACTTGTATCTTGTACATATTCTACTCTGTTCTGTCTTTCTTTAGGTTAGGAACACTGAGTGTTGATAGGTTCCTATTGGTCTTTGACCTTAGAACTCTGCAGCCCATGATCCAATAATAACTACTTGTATCTTGTACATATTCTACTCTGTTCTGTCTTTCTTTAGGTTAGGAACACTGAGTGTTGATAGGTTCCTATTGGTCTTTGACCTTAGAACTCTGCAGCCCATGATCCAATAATAACTACTTGTATCTTGTACATATTCTACTCTGTTCTGTCTTTCTTTAGGTTAGGAACACTGAGTGTTGATAGGTTCCTATTGGTCTTTGACCTTAGAACTCTGCAGCCCATTCTCCAATAATAACTACTTGTATCTTGTACATATTCTACTCTGTTCTGTCTTTCTTTAGGTTAGGAACACTGAGTGTTGATAGGTTCCTATTGGTCTTTGACCTTAGAACTCTGCAGCCCATTCTCCAATAATAACTACTTGTATCTTGTACATATTCTACTCTGTTCTGTCTTTCTTTAGGTTAGGAATGCTGAGTGTTGATAGGTTCCTATTGGTCTTTGACCTTAGAACTCTGCAGCCCATGATCCAATAATAACTACTTGTATCTTGTACATATTCTACTCTGTTCTGTCTTTCTTTAGGTTAGGAACACTGAGTGTTGATAGGTTCCTATTGGTCTTTGACCTTAGAACTATGCAGCCCATGATCCAATAATAACTACTTGTATCTTGTACATATTCTACTCTGTTCTGTCTTTCTTTAGGTTAGGAACACTGAGTGTTGATAGGTTCCTATTGGTCTTTGACCTTAGAACTATGCAGCCCATGATCCAATAATAACTACTTGTATCTTGTACATATTCTACTCTGTTCTGTCTTTCTTTAGGTTAGGAACACTGAGTGTTGATAGGTTCCTATTGGTCTTTGACCTTAGAACTCTGCAGCCCATGATCCAATAATAACTACTTGTATCTTGTACATATTCTACTCTGTTCTGTCTTTCTTTAGGTTAGGAACACTGAGTGTTGATAGGTTCCTATTGGTCTTTGACCTTAGAACTCTGCAGCCCATGATCCAATAATAACTACTTGTATCTTGTACATATTCTACTCTGTTCTGTCTTTCTTTAGGTTAGGAACACTGAGTGTTGATAGGTTCCTATTGGTCTTTGACCTTAGAACTCTGCAGCCCATTCTCCAATAATAACTACTTGTATCTTGTACATATTCTACTCTGTTCTGTCTTTCTTTAGGTTAGGAACACTGAGTGTTGATAGGTTCCTATTGGTCTTTGACCTTAGAACTCTGCAGCCCATTCTCCAATAATAACTACTTGTATCTTGTACATATTCTACTCTGTTCTGTCTTTCTTTAGGTTAGGAACACTGAGTGTTGATAGGTTCCTATTGGTCTTTGACCTTAGAACTCTGCAGCCCATTCTCCAATAATAACTACTTGTTTATGTATCTTGTACATACTCTACTCTGTTCTGTCTTTCTTTAGGTTAGGAACACTGAGTGTTGATAGGTTCCTAATGGTCTTTGACCTTAGAACTCTGCAGCCCATGATCCAATAATAACTACTTGTATCTTGTACATACTCTACTCTGTTCTGTCTTTCTTTAGGTTAGGAACACTGAGTGTTGATAGGTTCCTAATGGTCTTTGACCTTAGAACTATGCAGCCCATGATCCAATAATAACTACTTGTATCTTGTACATACTCTACTCTGTTCTGTCTTTCTTTAGGTTAGGAACCCTGAGCGTTGATAGGTTCCTAATGGTCTTTGACCTTCGAACCATGTGACCCATGATCCAATAGAACCTACTTGTATCTTGTAAATACTCTGCTCTGCTCTGTCGTGTCTTTCTTTAGGTTAGGAACGCTGAGCGTTGATAGATTCCTAATGGTCTTTGACCTTAGAACTATGCCCATGATCCAATAGAACCTACTTGTATCTTGTAAATGCTCTGCTCTGTACTTTCTTTAGGTTAGGAACGCTGAGCGTTGATCGATTCCTAATGGTCTTTGACCTTCGAACCATGCGACCCATGATCCAATAGAACCTACCGGTACTTGTATCTTGTACATGCTCTGCTCTGTCCTGTCTTTCTTTACATGTAGGTTAGGAACTCTGAGTGTTGATAGGTTCCTAAAGTTCTTTGACCTTAGAACTATGCAGCCCATGATCCAATAGAACCTACTTGTATCTTGTAAATACTCTGCTCTGCTCTCTCCTGTCTTTCTTTAGGTTAGGAACGCTGAGTGTTGATAGATTCCTAATGGTCTTTGACCTTCGAACCATGCGACCCATGGCTCCTCTTCATGTTCCAATAGAACCCATCTTCCTGCGTTGCATGGCTACCTACTCAAACAGGATCATCATCTTGGATCAGGTACTTAAAAAAAATGAAATATTTAGCAAACTATCTATTTAGTTTTTGTTTGCTTTGCAAAATTTGTGTTCTTGAAATTGATAATATTTACAGTTGGGTTGAATAGATTCTGGACAAAATTCCGTTCAGTATCTTAGCAAATTAATAATGTCATTCACTCTAGTACATTTTGTTGTCTTATTCATATACAATTTTAAGGAAACTAATGAGTGTGAGTAATGCATTCTTTTTGTATCACGTGAAGGAACCATGAGGCATTGCAAGTTAAAAGTTGGTGTAGGTCTTGATGTCAAGGCATTTCTGCCTATCTTAATGTAGGTTTTACAAAATGATACCAATCACGTTATAAATAGCTCACCTCTAAGTTTTTATTGTCTCACCTGCGAAGCAGAGTGAGACCAAAGGCGCCGCTTTTCCGACGGTGGCGTCAGCACCAAATCTTAACCGAAGGTTAAGTTTTTGAAATGACAGCATAACTTAGAAGGTATATGGACCTAGTTCATTAAACTTGGACAAAAGGAAGATCAAGTATTACTGAACCTCCTGCCTTAGTTTCAGGTCACATGACCAAGGTCAAAGGTCATTTAGGGTCAATGAACTTCGACCATGTTGGGGAGTCTATATCAAAATCTCAACCTAAGGTTAAGTTTTTGAAATGTCATCATGAAACTTGGCCATAAGAGTAATCAAATATTACTGAGCATTCTACCTGAGTTTAAGTCACATGACCAAGGTCAAATGTCATTTAGGGTCAATGAACTTTGGCCAAGTTGGGGGTATTTGTTGAATTACCATGATAACTTTGAAAGTTTATGGATCTGATTCATAAAACTTGGACATAGAGTAATCAAGTATCACTGAACATCCTATGCAAGTTTCAGGTCACATGACCAAGGTCAAAAGTCATTAAGGTCAATGAACTTTGGCCATGTTGGAGGTAATTATTAAATTGCAGTCATAACTTTCAAAGTTTATGGATATAGTTTAAGAATTGTGGACGTAGGGTAATCAAGTATCACTGACAATTCTTAGGTCACATGATTGAGGTCAAATGTCATTTAGGGTCAATGAACATAGTATTGTATCATTATACGAATGGTGTTTTTTGTGAATTATTTTATAGTAGTTTTCAAAGTGAGCACTGCTGCTATATTGAATCGAGTAATGCAGGTGAGATTGCCAGAGGCGCTCAACTTGCTTGAAATATGTGTAAGCTTTGTTCAATTCTGTGAACAATTTAATTTCTCTTGATACCAGTACTAGAGTTTATCTTTAAGCACTAAATTACTATAGTATATCATTATTATTATTGTTGTTGTTTTTGTTATTATTATTACTATTCTTTCTCCAGAGTGGTCAGTTTCAGATCCTTGACCCTGGTGGTCTGGTGACCCCTGACATGATGCTCTTGTATCAGGTCAACATTGCGGGGGATATGGTCATGGACTTTGATGTCTCCAGCAACAGTAGCTGTTTGGTGTTTGGTGACTCTGGAGGTTAGTTTTATCAGTTGTTTGTCTTTTTAAAATTTTTTATTTGTATTGAAGGCACTTTGTCGTTAACTTTTCATGGAGAATTTCTCACAAAGTGGATGAGCTCTTACTTTAAAAATATTTGGCAAATGTATATCAGAAATCTACTCCCAAAGATTATATCCTGCAATTTCATCCCATTCCATGTTTGAGAATGTACATAATACAAACAAGACAGAAATATGGAGATATTCTATTTTGACCAGGCACCCGATTACATTATATTTTGATGTTAGACTGGTAAATTTATCCAATGAAACACATTTTTAGTTTATATCCCTTGCACCACAACCGTTTTGTGGCCCAAGCATTAACATGATCTAGAAAGGAATTTGAAATAATGATATGCACATTTTTTTTTTTGAGGGGGGGGGGAGGATTTACTTAAAACTAAAGATAGACTTTAATTCCAAACAAGTGCACTATCACATCTAGCCATAAGATATCATTTTTTGATATATAAACTCTTTGTTAATGTTTTTTTATTGTATACCTGTAGGTTGTTGTCATTTATGGTCAAGCAGTAATGAGGAGGTCACATTTAATAACTTCTCCACTGAAACTGAGTTTGCCGAGCCAGTAAGTAATCCTATATATTGTCCTTTTAAACATGTTCAATAGGACAGAAGAAGTTTCAATGATCCTTATTTGTGTGATGGAAAAACTGAATTTTCTGAAATTTTTAGGGCTCTTATACATGACCAATCAATAATCTCACAGGAAAGTCATGGTTCTAACATCCCAGAATTATGTGTTTGTTGATTTATTGAAAGTGGATTGCGCTATATTTTTCTTGTGCGAAAGGAACAGATGTTTTGCTGGGAATATGATTGGAAATACGAATTTTCCTTCTTTCATCTACATGTAAGTTGTTCTCTTTCCTTTTCTTCACTTTTCTTTCCCATCCATTCTTCCTTCACCTCCGTTCTTCTAGGTCTCCAGGCGCAGATCCAGATTGAAACTTTGATCAACAAGTGGGTCTTCATGCAAGACTAGCATGTACAGTTGAGGCCAAAAGTTTTCATACACCCATGGAATTCAGTGAAATTTGTTCACTTGCCAAACATCGTAAAATTTACTATGTCTTCAGAAATAAATCCTACCATGACAAATTGGTGACAAATGAAAGAGCATATTAAGCTTTTTCACGTGACCGGAATACTGTTACGATTAAAGTATATTTCAGGTGGAATTTCCTTTGAAGAAAAAAATTAATATTTGTGCCAAATGTATTCTATTGTTTTAATATATTTTCAAACATCGTTTCGTAGAAATATATATAAATATCAAATCTATGATTTATATTACATTTTCTATCATGATATGTCACCACTGAACAAAAAAGGGTAATCTGAAATGTTTGTGTTGAGAACTCACTAGTACAAATATGAAATGTTTTTGTCAAGTTTTTATTCTTAATTTGTCTAAAATATGAAGATTTTTTGGGAAAAAATGACACCTATATATTTTTCAGCTCCTGATGACAAAGCAGCGTGATGAAGGGGCATGACATACTGTCTTCTTTGTTTGATATCAAATTTTTTTTCATGATAGAACAAATGTTTTATAAGATACAGTAAATTTTAGGATGTTTGGCAAGTGTCAACTTTTCTGTGAATTTCCTGGTTGTATGTAAACTTCTGTCCTCAACTGTATAAAACTTGCTGAGTAAAAGGGTTTTGTTTGCAAGTCACTGTAGGATACGTATTCAGACCCCATATCTCAGCTACATGTAAATGGTTTGCACAGCAGACCACATTCTTCTTTCCTCATTTTCCATCACACTTTTATTAGATTTTACATTCTCTCATTTTTTTCCTGTCTTTTCTTATCCTGTTTTCATGTACATGTAGGTTGTACCCATGCACCCTATACCATTCAGTGATGATCTGGCATATTTCTCTACCATCCCCATGCCTTACTGTGAAGAGGAACCACTTCTATCAGACTGGCCTGCTGACTTATGTAGAGTTAACATGAGGTAATGATAAGGGAATTCCCCTAAGCAGGGAAGGGGATTCCCCTCACCTGCTTGCAGTTCTACAACCTTGTGTCAGTAGCCAGTTTAAGTAATATTTTCAACATATTATGAGGAGTATATAATATCCCAGTCATGGCCTAATGTCTTTCAGCAAGAAATTGTTCCACAATGTTCAGACAGACTCAACAAAGGTGAGGTTAATACTTAGGGGAAGGCGGGGTAAGTGGAGCATAGGAGCAAGTTGAGCCACCACCCCCAATCTAAGAATGAGTCAGACATCGTGATGGTGTTATATATTGATGACCCGTTAAATAACCTTTAACCCACCACTTTGTTTTCAATTTTGAAACAAAAAGTAATTTTTTAGAGGGAAATATACAAATTTCAGCCTAAGAAGTAAAAAAGGGTGTAAAATAGATAAGTGTTTTTTACCCACACAAGTTCAAATATATTATAGAAATAAGAACAATATTGTTATTCCAGGTATGGATTCTCATTCTTGTCATAGCCTTTTACATGATGAATGCATAAGAAATTTGTGGATGTGAAAATATCGCAATAAGTTTGGACTGGGGTAATTGAAGCCAAATCAACATGGGGCAAGTTGAGCCATGGTATTTCTAATGTTGATGTATAAAAAAAAATGAAAAATGTAAAAAGCCATTGATATGCAGGCAGAAAGGAGCTAATTCACATGACAGATCTTTTACTTTTAGAAGATGTTAGTATTTATAGAGAATTAGCAAGTGAAAATACTTTAAATGAAAAATTGACATCCTGGCTCTTCCCGCATACATTTTGTACATAGTTTTTGTGGCTCAACTTACCCCAGACGGTGGCACAACTTACCCCACAGATGGGGCAAGTTGAGCCATTTGACATTGTTTTTTTTCAAAGGTCACGATGATTTTCAGTGTGGGGGTAGAAAGTTATATATAGGTGAAAAAGATTTCCCAAGAATCAAATTTAAAGGCAAGGTACTTATTTCTGCAATATTACTAGTCATATTAATTCTAACATGCAAAATGCAATAAGTGTCACAACTTACCCCACCTTCCCCTACTGGTAGAAAGTGATTCCTCATGGAAAAGTCATGGAATTCTGCTTCAAATTTCTATGGGAATCCTGAATATGTATGTACACATTTAATACACACATAGTAATACATTGCACAGTTGTAAAATTTACTTGACTGATGAGGTAAACTAGTGCTTCACAAAAGTAATGTAGGCCTACATGATGTAGCACCCTGGATAAATATACCTGACACCAATCATACATGGTTGACAGATTTGGCATTTATGAACGTTGTGAATCTGTTCTATATACATGTACACGTATATAACCTCTTCAAAGAAATTAATAGTACCGCTTGGCACGTTTACTACTTTTTACTTTTAAAAGTAAAAGTCAGTCGTTGCAGCAAACAATTATTTCATGACAACGTCTTTAATTCAAGCCACAATAGTGTCACAGATCTAGAACTGGTACATTGAATTAAAGTTATCTTTGTGAAATCAAGAAATTTTAGCTGAAAACCAATTATTCTGATGATCACTAACACAGGAAAGCATATGTGGGACAGTGTATTAATATTGCTTGGAAAAATACCCGACATTTGATGGAATTCCGTGCTTATTTTGCTCATTTCTCAGCAATTACGCTTTTTCTTCCAGAGCCACTTGGCATGTATTTTTTATTCATACATACAAACACTTGGGTGGTAATTCTATTGGATTCTCTTCGAACTCATTTTCAGATCGTTACCACAACTGGTGGCCGTTTCATAAAGCTGTTCGTAAGATAAGAACGACTTTAAGAACGACTGGCGATCCTTTCTTACGCGCTAAACCATCGCCTATGGTGTATACCATTTACCAAAAGAAAGGATCACCAGTCGTTCTTAAAGTCGTTCTTATCTTACGAACAGCTTTATGAAACACCCACCAGGTATTTATCTTTAAAGGTTGGGGGCTCTGCAAAAAAGGTATTAGTCCCTGGCCTAATCATTATTATTCTCACATCCTGCAGGCAACCCCCGCCCATTGATTCGGAGATCCTTCGCAGCATGAAGCTGGTCCAGTTCATCGGCTACGCTCCAAATACCGGGGGAAGGAGGAGGAACCAGGTAGCTTACAAGGACGTCACAGGAGGGAGCAAGAAGACGGGCAAAGATATAGTACCGGAGAGTCCCTCTGGTAGATGTAAGTGGAATATTTCTAAGGCCCAGGGGAAGGGAGAGGGGGGGGGGTAGGGGAGGGGTGTTCATAAGCAGTTTGTAAGTTATGTATACCTTTATGAACCGTAGGAATATGTGCTAAAATAGTTTGTGCAAGTTGGAAAATGCAAGGATATATCAATCATTCAACACAAGAAGTTGTGTGTCACTTACAAACAACTGTATAGAACTGCCCGTTTCTTTAACCCTAAGGCCTGTATTCTGAAGTTGGGTTTAATTTAAACTCTGGTTTTAAGTTGTGGTTTAACTATGGAAATCCAGTTGTTGAATAAATCTGTAACAGTAGACGTTCAATGTATCAGCTCATTTGACTCCCAAAACATTATTAACTGCCCAGGAAGGATAAGTATGACAATTGTCTTCACCATTAAAGAATTAGTAAAAAACACAGTAAACATGTGAAGCATTCAATGCAAATGAAATTTTGACACATTTGGCTTCCCATAAGTTTAGCATAGAGTGAGACCATGGTCTAAGTTAAAAACCAGACTTCAGAATACGGGCCTAAATGACTGGAAGGCATGGGGGGGGGGTAGATTAAGTTAATTAAACCAGATTTAAGAATCTGGGCCTTTGGCATTAATCCTAGGATTGTATCAGTATCAGAATGATGGAACATTAAAATTTTTTTTTTTTTATTTTGTTTCTCAGCGGAGGACCCATTGATGTTCATGGTTCCCAAGCCTTACAGGAAAGTAGAGATCAAGTATTCCAAGCTGGGCATCGATGACTTTGACTTCAGACATTACAACCGGACAAACTTTGCTGGCCTTGAGCCCCACATTCCAAATGCCTACTGCAACTCTATGCTACAAGTAAGTTATGGGCCCGGGGGGACCGTTTCATAAAGCTGTTCGTAAGTTAAGAACAACTTTAAGAATGACCGAATCAACTGGATTTTTCACATGTAACATATTCTCAAGCTAAGTTACATTTGAAAAATCCACTCAAAGTTTTCAAGTGAGAAAAGGGGGAAACCCGGTGCAGTGTGGTAAATGATGTTCACCATTAAATATTCATTAGTGATTATTTAGTGCATGAGAAAATATTCACCATTAAATATTCATTAGTGATTATTTAGTGCATGAGAAAATATTCACCATTAAATATTCATTGGTGATTATTCAGTGCATGAGAAAGGTTCACAAGTCATTCTTAAAGTTAATAATAATAATTATGATACATATGATTTATAAAGCGTCTTTTCCGTTTCGATTAAATGCTCAAGGCACTTAGAAGAGAGCAAAACATAAAAGAAAAAAAACAAGAAAGGTTAACTTAGAAATGAGTAAAAATGTTGCTGTTAAGTTGTTCTTAACTTACATTAGTTTTATGAAACCCCCACCTCTAACCTGAAGCTAAGCAATTGGTCATGGGGAATGATTTCTATGATTATTCACTTGCAATAGTAAATGCATTCAATCATAAAAGTGAGTCCCACAATCAGTCTATAAGCATTGTGTGTGTTTGTTTGTTTATTTATTCTCCGATTATTAAAAACACAATACATAGATATTATATATAACACAAATACATAACATAAATGGCAGTAATAGAAATAAATATGAATTGCAAATGAAAAGATGAAATGAATAAAATAATAATCGAAAGGATTGCCCATTTCAGAGTTATTGACATAAATTACTCTGTTCTTCCATGGGGTCCATGAAAAAAAAATATTAAGATAATTTACATTGCAATACAAAGAAAATTCTAAATGCCCAAACAATTCTAAATGCCCAATGCAACTCTATGCTACAAGCATTGTTATGGGCCCTCTAACAAAAAGCTTAGCAATTGATTTTTTTGAGCTGAGTTATATGATTAATGTAATGTAATAATAAATGCAATCAATCATAGAAATAAGCACCATAATCAATCTATTAGCTTTGTGCAACCTTACATTCCAAATGCCCAATGCAACTCTATGCTACAAGAAAGTTATGGGCCCCGTTACATGAAGCTTAGTGTTTGATTGTGGGAGCTGAACTCTGTAATTGATCATATGGAATAATCAATACATTCAATCATAGAAATTAGCCCCATAATCAATCGCCAAGCTTCAAGCTATCTTACATTCCAGATGCCTTTACTGCAACTCTATGCTACAAAGTAAGCTCAGATGGTTATTTATTTTGTATGAAATCATTCGGTAAAGAATAATTTTATAGTACATGTAGGTAATTTATATCCTGTGTAGCCGAGTTTTGGACATATGAAATATAGTAATTAGTATTTGTTTGATGTTGCCTGTGCCCGGGAGCCGAAAAGGGTACTGAATCACACCAGACCACTGCACATGGTTTCCCCCTTTTCTCATTCAAACACTTGAGTGGATTTTTCACTTGTAACATAGCTTGAGACTATGAAACAAACATAAACATAATACATGTCCCACATGCTCGCACTGTTACTTATCAGAAAACTTTTATTCCTGATGCCATTAGACTGTGGAATATTCTCCCTGCAATTACAGTTAACTGCACTTCAGTAGCCAGCTTCAAGGCTGAGGTGCCGATAATCCAATTGGCTAAGACTGCACTGATTCTTTTTAACCGCACATAGAATAGATCTTCCACAGCAGTGTACATATTCCTGCACAATTCTACAAGTACGATGATACACCAACCTGGTGGACTGTACTTTAACGGATGATGATGATGACTCCCCAGGGTAGATACTGGCTATTTTATTATTTTTATGATTTTGTTCAAATCCTTTTTTTTCAACTTTTGATATATTTTATTTCATCACAGGTATTATACTTTGTGGAGCCCCTTCGCTGTGCACTGGAAACCCATACGTGCTGCAAGGAGTTCTGCTTGGCCTGTGAAATGAGTTTCCTCTTCTATATGTTTGACTTGTCAAAGGGACAGACGTGCCAGGTAGGAAAGACCTCTCGCAAGCTTCCACAGCATGGACAGAAATTGTGAACCTGTTTCTTAAAACCTTGTACCAGCGATAGGTGGATTAATGTCTGTGTATTTGAGTGGTGCAGGGTCGTTATTTTGATGAAATGACACTTAATCGTGAATGGTTACCAGTCCTTTAAAGGTTTGGATGCGCTCCCTTTATGGCCATAAAAATTTGAAGTCACATATTAAAAAAAAATGCATGATGTAAACAAATACCAGTAGCATGCAGCATAAAGCTTTGATAACCCCACAAAATTGGGCAGTTCCATAAAATGTGTACATGTGAGCTCTAATATTTGGGAAGAATATTTTTAAAACGAATACATGTACGTGAATAATCATCAGTTCACAAATGCATATATCAGTGCATTTGAAAACCACCTTCATAGTTTATCTCAAATGACCTTTACTGCTCATGCACAGTTTACAGCCTTGAATGTGCTTATTGCCCAATTGTGCTTTTCTCATACTTTTTTTTTCCCAATTCTATATTATTAATATTGACAATAGATAATTTTTGTTTTGTTTTGTACATTGTTTACCAAAGATTTCAATTTTTACTTACTTGAAGAATTGATGTTATTTTTTTAAATATATATTACTGGGACTTAGTGTTATCAGGTATATATTTAATATTTTATTACAATGCAATCTTTCATTATTTTCATAACCGTCTTGACCAGGCGAGTAATTTCTTAAGAGCATTCCGCACCATTCCAGAGGTGTCTGCTCTGGAGCTTCTTCTTGCTGATGCTGAGGAGTCGACGGGCAAGGCCAACTTCCCTCGTCTTATCCAGAGCTGGAACAGATTCGTGTTAGCCCAGATCCTGCAGGTAAATCTAGATCCTACAGTGTATCTTCTAAAGTTGTCCTCTTTTCAGCTCAAAAATTGCCATTTAGACCAATTACCATTTTGTCTAGTTTTCAGTTAGGCTATATTGACTTCTTCCAAAATGTACTTGGTGTAACACCACTTTTTCTATGATTATAATTGTCTTTGAGGCCTTAATGGTCATGCCCCAAGTTATATCTCAGATCTCTTGAAATTTTTTGTCCGACAAATTGTGTGAGATCTGAAAACTTTCCCTGATTCTGATTGGTTGAAAGGTACTGTTACTATGGAAAGTGTCTGATAAAACAAGACTTGTCGGATAAAGTCCTTTCATGAAACGCTCCCGTGATCTCATGACCATCACCTTTGTAGTACACAAGACACACCCACACTGCAAGTATCCCCACACAGGTGGTAATTCTTTACCTGATTGCTAAGAAAACATGAATGCTTGTAATCAAGCAACCAAAGGACGAATGGCTTATGGTCCTTTAGGAGGCGCCTGGTAATGAGGATAAATGCCTTACCGAAGGGCACTAGCACACCAAGTGGGAATCAAACTAGGGTCACCAGAATCTGAAATCGCCGCTCTTCCAACTTTATTGACACGCCTCTAACTTCCTTTAACTTATTTTCCCATCTTCTGATTGATACATGAAATGTATTTTCAAGTTTTTATAGATTCCCTTCCTTCTTTCTATATATATTTTTGGATTTTGCAATAATATTTTAATGTTTTATCCAGTTTTTGTTTTGCATGATTGTGAGGATTATTTTCAACAAGCCATTTGTGTGTTTTTTTTTTAATGATACTCCCACCAAAGATATTTGTATTAATCTTATGTGTTTGTATAATTATATGAATGTATGAAATGTTTTTATCTCGAGGTGGACATGAATGAATTGAAATGAATTCAATTGAATTAAGTCCACTAGGAAATGTCTGATATTTAATGCGCATTCTTATTGATTAATATATATGCAGAACTGTGTGTCCTCTTTTACAATAATTTAACCAATGTGATGATGCTTTTTATGCCGCGTATGCAACTGGGAATTTTAGTACGACACTAATGGGGTGTTGCAAGAAACTTGCAATTGATTGCAAGTCAATTTCAGTTCCCCAAATTAATTGAAAATCATGTATTTCATTGCAAATTTGCAACTGATTGAGGGTCTGCTTCTTGCATGAACAGATAGAAATTCATTTGCTTCATTTAAAATTGATCCATCATTTCTAAAAATGAATTTGAAATTTTGCAATCGATCACAAATATTTTCTTGCAACACCCCCTAAGTCACACTTAAATCTTTGTGAAACACCCCTAGGAAACATCTGATCCAGCCACTGATGAGGATGATGAGGAAGAGACCGAGGTCAAGAAGGAGAAACCATTAGCTCACCTTGGAGAAAGGGTCTCCCGTCTGTTTGAAGCGAAGGTCGATAACACCAACGCCTGCAAGGTGTGCAGCAAGGAGACGGTCCGAGAGGCGTCCACCATGGTCGTCACCCTCACCTACCCGGAAGCTATCGCCGCAGGTAATGATGAGTTCATTTTCATCGGCAGACAGGCATCTACTGTGATAAACAAGTCAAATTTGTTTTTATGACTTTTTGAATTGGTAAACTGCACTATCTGGTATTCACAAAGTGTCAACCATCTTGGTTCTGGTACTTGCTTATACCTTGGTCACATTTACTCTAAGGCGGCTGTACGGCGATTTTAACATTTTGTTTGTACCAGCTACATATTGGTGGTTTTAGTGAAATGAATAAAACTGCTGTTTTCGACTCGCCGTACGGCCGCCGTAGAACAAATGTGACCATGGTATTACCGGGAAGCTATCGTTGCATGCAGGTAAAGATGAACTATTGTGTGACTGATGCAGGGGTGTGAGAGTTCAGATTTTTTTGTTTTGATTTTCAGCTTAATTTCAGCTTACTTTTTGCTTTCCTCTGTGCAAAAAGTATGAGAGGTCTTTCTTTTTCAACACTCTTCAGCTTTTTTCAATTTTTTTTTTTGTGACCACTCACACCCCTGCTGATGATAGGGTCAATTTGTTTTAATGATTTTGTGAATTGGTACACTGAGTAGTGTGTTATGTAGCAAGGAAACGGGCAGGGAGGTGTCAACCATGGTGGCCATACTTGCTTTCCAGGAAACTTTGCCTGCTGTAAAGATGAATAATTGTGTGACTGATGAACAAGTCATTTTTTTCTTTTTTGTGAGTTGGTAAACTATAATGTCGAGTATTCAGCAGAGAAATCGTTTGAGAGTCACCCACCTTGGTTGTCATGCTCACTCACCAGGAAGCTATCGCTAGAGGTGAAGATGAATATAGACGTGACCGATAATGAAGTTCAATTTTTATTTTTTTTTACTTTATGAGATTTGATTTGATGAGTCTGGGGTTTGAATCCCACTCACAACACTCTCGTTCTTTGGCAAGGCATCTGTCTACATTTGCCACTCTCCACCCAGGTGTAGTTTGGATACCTGGTAGGAAGATATTCTTTGAATGCTTGAGTGCTCAATCAGGGTAGCCATGCTTAAACTTGGATAATGGTATGCAGTGCTTAGGAACATTATTTAAACACTATATAAAATGTTGCGTATTTATAATACTATTATACTTTTCTATTTGGGACTATAAAATAATCAATATTTGTCTTCTAATTTTAGCTGCCCAGGGAAAGGAGGTGAAGGAGCAGAGCTTTGTATCAGTATTACAGTGCAGTATGAACATAGAGCAGTCTACACAGGCCTGGTGTGACGACTGCCAACGCTACCAACCATCCGTAAGTCGTCGCTATCGTAATTGATTAACAAATTTTCTGCATTATTCTTATTTGGTTAAGATCGCTATGCTCAATCTGTAATGAAAATCATAAGTCAGAAAATGTACTTATTGGAATTCAAGCCTTATTTCAAATAACCAGAACTTTGTTTTTTCTTTACCATTTTCTGTAATTGAGGTATCAAATTAAAGTGCAGATAATGAACTTTTTAAAAATGTGGTTTTCTTTTTGAAACCCAGATACAGCCCGCCAAATGACTTTTTGGTATCCCCTCTTCAATTTTTTTTGCTCACTCATGCGTGAATGAGAAATAATCTAAGTAATTTCAGATGAAAGAGGAGACCCTAAGCTTTACAATGGTAGGTCATTTGTCTATTGTATTTGTGATAAAGTTATGATAAATCATCGCTTAATCTTGGTTTCGTTTTTTCTGGGATGCACTGTTTATCCTGCTTTGTCTTATTTATGCTTGTTGAAAGTAAAAGAGCAAGAACCAACACTGTATAACATGGTGGAGAACCCGGGCATCTCCTTACAAATAAATGAAATCAAAGAAACCTTGAAAACATGTTTCTCTATTTCCCCTCATGGCATTTCTAGAGATTTCTTTCCAGGTTGAAGCTTGACAAAGTGACAAAGTATTTTTTATTTGTGTCTTTTGAACCAGATGCAAATCCGGAGCTACAAGAGACTGCCGGACGTCATCACAATCAACTGTAATCTAGAAACTCAGTCGGATGAGAACTTCTGGAGGAAACAAGAACAGGTGAGTGGAGAAATGTCTTTTTATCATATGCCCGTCCTAGATATGACGTATTATGGTATCACGCTCGGTGTCTGTTTGTCCATCTGTCTGTCTGTCCAATAAGTTTTCTTTGTAATGCGATAACTTCAGTTTGACTTAACCTTGGCTTGGATATAACTTTAGTTTAACTCAACCTAAGCTCATATAATTTGGTTTGTATGATACTAGTATGGATCCCAGGAAGCCTATTGATTTTAGGTCAAAAGGTCAAAGGTCAAGATGCCACCTTTCACTTTTCTTGCTTGACCAATAACTCCATTTTCCGCGTTACAGGCGGGCGTATTATGTGCTCGCCCGAGCGACACTCTTGTTAAAGCTTAGAATGAAATCAGGGGATGGTGTTCTAATGAATTGAATCTGGGTTTAACCATAGACTAAACAAAGTTCTACATGTAGTTGACAAGACTAAACCTCCAGATTTTTTGTTGGGATCTCCTTTTATGAAGTGTCTGGGTAGACAATCTTCATCTGGCATGACTCAATGACTTGTCCTGAGCGTGAGAAATATGAAAACAAGTTTCACCAGTTTTCCTAAAATCTTATCTTTGGCCGGGACAGAATAAAAGATTGAGTACCGTGTTGGGCATCAGGCAAGTGCAATAAAATTTAGTAAAAAAGAAAAATCTCCCCTTGTGCACATGGTGTATATAATTAGTATATTCTTGATATTAGTAGTGTGCCTTGGAATAGAATATTTCTAGATACATGTAGATTGCATGTAATGATGTATAAATAGGCTATATAAATGTATATTATTAAACTATTATTATTAAAATCGTTATAATTGTTATAATTTTTGTTATTACAATAATCATCATTATTATTCATTATAATTGTTTACCATTATGGTTATTATTATCATTATGATTATTGATGATATTGTTAAATGTATGTTTTTATCATAGTTATGTGGAGTAAATTACGACCACCAGAAAGAGACAGCACAGAGTCAAGTGAAGGCCTGTCGTTATGGATTAAACTGTACAAGGGCGGATTGTAGATTCAGGCACGACACCCCAAGTGCAGAGTAAGTCTACATCAATTATCGTATTAATTTTTTTGTTTTACTTTCTTATAATGCATTTATTAAGCTGCACTCATCCCGGATGAGATAAGTGGGTACCTGTCAGGAATTATTCTTGAAATACTTAAAGATGAAGTCCACGTCAGAAAAATGTTGATTTGAATCAATAGAGAAAAATCAGACAAGCACAATGCTGAAGATTTCATCAAAATCGGATGTAAAATAAGAAAGTTATGACATTTCAAAGTTTCGCTTATTTTTAACAAAATAGTTATATGAACGAGCCAGTTACATCCAAATGAGAGAGTCGATGATGTCACCCACTCACTACTAGTATTTCTTTTGTTTTTTATTGTTTGAATTATACAATATTTCAATTTTTACGAATTTGATGATTAGGACCTCCTTGCCTGAAGCACAAAATGTTAAAATAATGGAATTCCACATGTTCAGGGAGGAATGAAACTTCATTTCACATGACAATGACGAGAAAATAAAAATATTTCATATTTCAAACAATAAAAAACAAAAGAAATAGTGAGTGAGTGACATCATCGAATCTCTCATTTGGATGTAACTGGCTCGTTCATATAACTGTTTTTTGTGAAATGAAGCAAAACTTTAAAATGTCATAACTTTCTTATTTTACATGTGATTTTGATGAAATTTTCAGTGTTCTGCTTGTTGAGTTTTTCTCTTTTTATTCAAATCAAGTTTTTGTTTGGGTGGACTTGTCCTTTAATGTGATCTGTAAAGGCTTACCGAGTTAAAGCCAGGGTTCATGGTCTGTTTGACTTCATTTTTTTCATGATTAAAATCATGTATATACATGACTCTACATAGTTGCCAGCAAGCTGTTTTGCAGCGAGGTAGTGATAAGAAAAATTGCAACACAAGCATGAGATACATTACATAAAGCATCCTATAGAATATCTGGGAAGTCGTCATACATGTATGTAGCATAATCTCCAGGAAAATTATGGTTGAGTATTAAGTATTTTATGTTATTAGCCTTTGTACAATTATATGCACATAATTTTTGAGGATTACTGTGTACTGTTGTGCTGGTATAGTGTACATTGGTGGTCAAAAGGTAGTGAATCCCACCAGAAAATGAAGATGTTTAAAGATGTAGAAGTTCTGCCATGTTTGAGATGTTTAATTGTGAAGTCAGGTGGTGGTAAAATAGTACATTCAACAAAGTTTGTTTCTCTGGGCTTGCCGAACATTGCAGTGTTGTTGTCTACACTCAACACTTAGCATGAAGGAGTGCATTTTGTGGTGGGGTTCATTTACTTCTAAGCACAATTGTACACTTGTAGCAGAGCAAAAGTATGAACATTTCTCTTTTCCTTTGGTGTTGTTTACGTGTACCTGTAGCAGAGCAGAAGTCGAGATGACGTCTTGGTTACCTCTGTACATCAAGGTTAGACTCTCTCAAGATCGCAAGGTTGAAATCAAGGAACTCAAGCCAGAGGTATGTTTATTTACTGTTTGTTGAGATGGGCAATACATCACTTTATGAGTGATATAACATTTATTTAACACTTACATTGAATTTATCAAAATAAAGTTGATGTTTAATCTCTTCCGAAACCAAGTAGGTGTGGATCACTACAGGAGATCATTTTGTATGTTAGGGTGGCACATTAGAAATTGAAAAAGAAATCAAAGCAAGTTTTGTTTCCCCTTTCATTTTTTAACTTAAGATTAATGTCAAAATGTCTTGAATTTAGTTTCAATGCTAGTTAATTGACACCACCCTAATTACGTGTATGTTAGAAAATTACAGTATTTGAAAGACAGAATAATTTTAGCGTCACCACATAATGAGTCGTCAGTCTCACTTACATTTTCATTCTTGATCTATTGCTGCCATGATCTGCCTCAAGATTTTCGTTCTTAAAGAGAAATGCCAGTAGTTGCAGTCAACACTGATTTTATGAGAAAGTATGTAAAACCAGGCTTAATTGTCAGTATATCATCGAGGATCTAGATCTGGTACAGTTACATAAACTGAACTTTGTGAAATCTTGAAATCTACGCTGAAAAATGTTCACACTGAAGATCACCAACACAGATAGGCACACGTGGGACAGTATATTATTATTGCTGGAATAAAGACCCGACGGAAGTGACCGAATCCACGCTTATTTTGCTGATTTCTCAGCAATTACACAAATTCTTCCAGAATCCTTTGGCACATATTTTCTATTCATACAAACAGACACTTGGGTGGTCATTATATTAGATTCTGTAAAAAGCCATTTTGAGATCTTTACCAAAACTGGAATTTATCTTTAATCTCAATAAGTTGCTTTGATTGATTCAATCCACCAGGGAGATCGTGTAGATGATATCGATGATGATGGCTACGTGACCTACTACCTTCATGCCAGCGTAGGTCATATCCGTGACCCCAGGTCAGGGGGCAACCTTGTTGCTCATATCAACGTCGGCAAGACCTACCATAAGAGGAAAGAGGTATGTTAAGGTTCAGAGTTGATCAATTTACGTGGCATGTCTTGCACTTTTAAGGTGGAACTTGGGTACAAAAGTTCAGTCCTAATGTCTTCTACTGCTGCATACAGATGGTGGTGACGATGACAACGATGATGATGACGATGACGATGGAGACGACAAAGGATGATAGTGGTGGTGATTAATGTGATGGTTATGATGATGTTGATGATGATGGAGCTTGTGGTGATGATGATGATGACGATGATGATCATGATGATCACGATAAAGATGATGACTATAATGATGATAATGATGACGACAGTGGCAATAAATGATGTTGGTATTGATGGTGATGATGTTGTTGATAGTGATTTTTTTATGGCATTAAGTGATGTAGATATTTCGATGGTGATGAAGCTCATTCAATCTTGGCATGAAATATGAATAACTTAAATTTTTAAAATAAATTTATAACCGGATCTCATTGTCAAGTACATTTACTTTTAACAATGCACATACAAATAAAAAACATTGGTATTGATTGGAGCTAACTAGGGCAAAATGCTTATCAAAGTTAGCCCCAATCAATGTTATTTATAGCTTTAACAATAATAATAATGATAATGATGGCTACTTATATAGCGCACAGGTCCACATTTCGGTGCTCATGGCGCTTCAATAACTTAAACTAAGTTGCAATATTTGTACATCAAGTTCAGTATTAATTAGACTTATTACTGATTCAAATTATAAAGCTAACTATTTGTAGTGTACAGTGCATTTATCCCTCTCCTTTTTTTTTTGATAGACAAATGCATATTTTTGTCCTTTTTACCCAGGGTGTAACTCACATGCAATGGTATATCTTCAATGACTTCTCCATCCAACCTATTGATAAGTTTGATGCTACTCAATTCAACTTGGACTGGAAGGTCCCCTGTGTGCTGTACTACATGAGGAACGATGCAACGAGCCATTATGACATCACAAGTAAGATGGCTTCCTTATTCCATTATGAAATTAACATGAGTAACCAATGATCTGAAATTTTCCATATACATGTATATACATTAAAACTGCTCGTGATCACAGAGAAGTCAGTTGTGTTAATTCTTATTTAGTAGCTAAGATGTTAGTATGCAGGAACTCCACAATTAAACATATGTTACTCTCAAATTTCTTTCATATCCATTAAAAATACTTGTATGGGATATACCCCACTCGAGTCTCTATGTTACACAAAACCTACAGAATAATGTTCAATTATATGCAACCCCAATGTAGATATGAATGTACCTTTCTCATTCTTCTAGAAGACATTAAGTTTTATATGAAAGCCAATTATTGTTGATCAATTTTAACAAATTTTACTCAGCTTATATCTTTAGTTGCTCTGTTTTCTTTCTGAATAGTTTTTTATGAAATTTTAATTTCCCCTTGAAAGCATAATAACACAATTTAAAGTTAATGTTATATTTAATGTTTTACATATCTTTATATGTTTTTGTATACTTTGCAGTTACCAACCCTATCATAGACAGTTGTCTACAGCCTAGCGGGATCTCAAAGGCTTCAGGGTTCAAGCCTCACATGACGTTCACACCCCTTGCTCAAGATGAGGTCATCGGTGAAGGGTTCCTAGTTGGCCTGGATGCAGAGTTTGTCTCCCTTAATCAGGTAGAATGGTTATTCTAAAGTTATCGCTGACTGTACTGTATTTTGTTCAGTGTGAAGTTAGCAGTCACTGATATTTTTGTGATGATGATGAAGATGATGGGGGTAATGATGGTGGTTGGGGTGGTGGTGATGATGGTGATGATGAGATGATGATGATGGTGGTGATGATGAAGATGGTGATGATTGTGATGATGATGATGGTGATGATGATGATGATGGTGATGATGAAGATGATAGTGGTGATGATGACGATCATGATTATAATAACAGTGTTGATGATGACGATGATGATGATGATGGTGGTGATGACGGTGATGATGATGATGTTTGTGATGATGGTGATGACAATGATGATGGTGACGATGATAATGATGAGGATGATGGTGGTGGCGGTTGGGGCGCTAGTGATAGTGATGATAGTGGTGATGTTAAGAATTACATTATATATTTTGAAGTCATGGGAAGTTGCCTTATCAAAGTCTTGTTATTGTTCATCCCTCAAATTTAATTGCTCGTGTTTTACCTCCAGGAAGAGGCCGAGATCCGAAGCGATGGCACACGCTCTACAATCAAACCCAGTCAGATGTCCGTGGCTAGGATAACATGCGTTAGAGGAAAAGGCGACCTGGAGGGGGAGCCCTTTATCGATGACTACATCTCCACACAAGAGCAGGTGAGGGATAAAGAGCAGTTGGAACTCTCTGTAGTGATCTGGGTCCTGTCTTACAAAGAGTTACGATTGATCCAATCAATCGTAACTCTATGGAAATCAACCTGTGTCATAATTTTTTCTACAGGAAATTTGCGAAAAGCCCTTTGTAACAAAGGAGCATACACCAAATTGTCAAGTAATCAAAGAAGTTATGGATAAACATTCATATGTAGACAAATTTTTAAGTAAACATGCATTTCATATGTTGACTTTGCTGGCTTTCCATAGTTACGATTGATCGGATCAATCACAACTCTTTGTAAGACAGGCCCCAGATCACATCCAGTGGTAACATATTTCTGGCTAGATATCTGTTTCTCTTTGAGTGTCATGAGAACCATACAGCTTACAATTTGCCCATTAGTTTCCAGCCTTTTTGTGAAACAGCTTGAGGGAAAGAGGCCCCAGGAACATGAGAAGTGTCTAATATAATATCAAGCCACAATATGGAAAAACCCAGATATCACCTTTGTTGTGTGGGAGTTGTTGATCTCACTTTATTTGTCCATGTAATGTAATATGAATACTATAGAGCAGTAATTGCTTTCTTGAGACCTCTATAATCTAAAGGCCTGGTCCCACTGGCCGACGGATACAAAACGTATTCACAACGGATACAGCGGACAAGCAAAATTTCGGGGTGGCTCCATCCGTTTTCATCCGCTCCAGACAATGGACAAAATGTGTGAACAATGAAATCACAGTGGACGGATGCTCGATGGATATAGAGTGTATGAAACATGTATGCAAAGAGTACACAACAGATACATAACGTTTTTACACGGATAGCAAGATTCTTTTCCATTTTACATCCTCTTTGCATCCGTAAGTGCAGTAAGACCAAGCCTTTTTACGTTTAGGTTCGTTTCAGTTAACCTAATGATCTTGTATCTCTTGTTTGCAGGTTGTGGACTATCTAACCCGCTTCTCAGGTATCAAACCAGGTGATCTGGATGCAACGATATCATCCAAGCACCTCACCACCTTGAAGGCAACGTATCTCAAGCTACGCTACCTCTTGGACATGGGTGCCATCTTTGTCGGTCATGGACTGCGGAAAGATTTCAGGGTCATCAATCTTTTGGTGAGTCGCACTACAGTGTGTCTTTTATTGAGTTACAGTGGCCCGTATTCTGAACTTGGAGTTAGTTTTATCTCTTGTGTAACGTTGCGGTTTTAGTATGGAATAGTCTCAATTGTGAGACTAATCTTTAGCAGTACCAGGCCCTGTCTTACAAAGAAGTACGATCGATCCGATCAATTTCAAGTATATGGAAATCCATCAATGTCATAATTATTTCTTTGGAAAACTTGCTCAATGTCCTTTAAAAACAAAGAGAAGCATACTGAGTTGTCAAGAAAACAGTGAATTATGAAAATACATCATATCTAGGAAATATTTTGAATAAATGTGTATTTTAGATGTTGACGTAGCTGGCTTTCCATAGTGGTACATGTAATTGATTTCATCAATCGCAACTCTTTGTGAGACGGGCCCCAGGTTTAATTTACAAGCTCATCTCTTACTCAAGTCATTGCCTGGAGATAATAACTGAATCAGTTTTCCTCATTGTAGCATGACGAAAGAGCACTGTGCACATAAGAATTACACAATGTTAACTAAAATTTGACATTTTGGCTTTCCATAATTTTAGACCATCGCCTGTCTATCAGAATATGGGCCAGATTAAATTTTGTAAGGTGTTGAGAGAGATTGGGAGAGTCAAAGAGAAGGTGATAAGCGATGGTTGAGTAACTGCACGAAGAAACACAAAAATACAACAGAAAAGAAAACGATCGATATTCAGATTATTCGAATGAATACTCTTTAGATATGAATGTTGAATTAGCACTGATTTTGGAACAAAATGATACTTCGTGCAAAAACGATATGGTTCCTAACATGGTATTGTGTTCAACCTGGCTTGATCTGCCACTGGCTTTGTATAGGTATTACCAAAGAAATTAAAGCAACCATATACATGTATTTCTTTTTTTTGTCATATTGCACATCAGGTTGATCATCGTCAGATAGTGGATACAGCGGCATTGTACAATCTACCCAAGCAGAGAATAGTCTCTCTTAAATTCCTTGCATGGTATTTCCTTGGTGAGTAGTTTCTAATTGTACACTCCTCTCTCCAGATTCGTTTACATATTATGTTAGAATGAAAATTTAATTTGTCTATTTTTTTTCTCAAAAACAGATAAAAAACTATGATTGTATTTTCTGATCTTAATGTTTGGGTTCCATAATATTTGCTCCGGCGACCATTGCTCCGCTGTAAATTCCACATCGAATGTCTAATTCAACTCTGGATGTAATATACTATATCCTAAACCTAACTTTAACCCTGATAAGACAGGGGAGGGGCTGATTCAGCCCCCCCTCAGTCTTCTTAGGCGTCTCCTAACTTACACTAAAAAGTATGACTCCATCTCACCAATCCTCCAGTCCTTACATTGGCTGCCTGTTGGTAAAAGAATCACCTTCAAAATTCTTTTACTAATACATCATTCAATTTATTCTCTCTTCCCCACATATCTCAGCAGCTCTATCTCAAAATATCAGCCTTCACGTAGTCTTCGCTCATCATCTGATGCTCTATTGCTCCAGACACCCAGAACAAAACACAAATGGGGGGACCATGCATTCTCTGTTATAGGACCAAAGCTATGGAATCAACTGCCTATCCAATTACGCCAAATTTCATCAACAGAAACATTCAAGTCCCAGTTAAAAACTTATTTAATCTCCCATTAACAGTTTAATATTGTGTTTATTCAGGAGAATTCAAATTCTATTCTTGTTTGTTTTCTATTGCTGTTGTGTTTTCTGTTTATTTTTCTTGAAGCGCCATGAGCACCGAAAGGTGGACCTGTGCGCTATATAAGTAGCCACCATTATTATTATTAAATAGCCCAGTCTATTTAGGGTTAAACCTAACATAATTGCAACCCTAACCCTATCCCTACATGTTAGATGAAATAAAACTTGTAACAATCGTTGCAGGAGCAAGTGTTTTGTCACTGATGTTTGTGTTCATAATGATAATGATGAGCCTTGATCATCACTTTAAAGACTTTTCATTATTGTTTTTACTGGTACCATCATTGAACAATGTTATTGATTAAAACTGACCTGCTTGGTTAAATGGAATGCTGCCATCTATTGGCAGAACAAAAAAATCCTTTGTGCTTTCCGTCAATTAGATATTTTCAAACTTAAGTGATGCATTTCATTTGAAATACAAGTGACACACATAACTTTGCAATCCCACTACGCCCCATTTTTTTAACAAACCATAACCTGCAATGAGTATTATCATAGTTGAAGTTTGGAATAAAGTGAGGAAAACTAAAATAAAAACTCTGCTATACTCCATGACTTGTGGTCAAATTGAAGTTCAAATCGACTACAAATTTCAACAAGATTCCTGTGGTTTCACTATGATTTGGAATTGAAAGTGAAATATTTTGCTTTTATTCCCACAGGGGAACTTGCAATTGCCTGAAATTTCTTTTATCATTCATACCACTATTTTTGAACTATTATTGATAAGATTTTTTAATGTTGGAAGTTGGAACATTCATGTCAAATGCTACTTGCAATTACCGGAAACAAATTATGTGGTGTGTGCGCTATTGTTATCAATTGACTATATGGGATGTGCTTCCACTATCCAAGAATAACGATCCAGTCAGAGACAGGATGATAGCATGGAGTTTTCCCTAATTGAATCGGAATCGAATTGTGTGGTGTGCTTGGGGGGGGGGTGTTTCATAAAGCTGTTCATAAGATACAAATGACTTATTATTTGACTATATGGGGGTAGTCTGCAGACACAGACCCTTGGTTTTCGCAATTCCCATCTAGTGAATAATGCACTGTCTGAAGTGGTGAGACTAGCTTCACAGTGTACTGTGGCTGGCTCTACAGAGGGTCTGTACAGACTTGTCCCCAGTGAGTGAAAATCTTGCTTATTGTGACACAGAGTCTTCGGAGTCTAGTCTTTACTCTAGACCTGTTATTAGTTAACATTTCAAATATGAGTCTGAGCTTGCAGACTAATTTTGGGGGTGTGTTTCCACTGTTCAGGAGCAACGATCAAATCAAACCCAATTCCAATGATCAATTGCAACTCCATTTTCGACCACTCAAAAGTGCGTGTTTTGGATTCGTGCTTGACTTTTGGACTTGTGTTTAACACAACACTTTTCACAAGTTGTGAAAGTTATTTTTGTTAATACTTCAATCGACTGTATGGAAATGTGTTTACACTTTCCACGAGCAACTATCCAATCAAACCCAATTCCAAAGATCAAACGCAGCTCCAGTATTTTCTAATCAGAAGCATATATTTGGGATTTGTGCTTGACTCTTGGACTTGTGTTTTGAACACAACTCTTTCCGCAACTTATAAAAATCATTTTTGTTGATGCATCAATTGACTGTATGGAAATGTGTTTACACTTTCTAGGAACAACGGTCCAATCAAACCCAATTCAAAAGACCAATTGCAATTCCAATTTTTTTGTTACCATTCAAAAGTGTGCAATTGGGATTTTGTGCTTGATTTTTGAGCTTGTGTTTGAACACAACTCTTTCTGCCACTTGTAACAGAAACTGAACATTAGTAATTGATTATATGGGAATTTGTTCTCACTCTCCAGGAACAACGATCCAATCAGAGACCCACGACAGCATCGAGGACGCCTACACCGCCCTCAGGCTCTACAAGAAATACCTGAACCTGAGGGAGGAGATGGAGGGAGAGAAAGAATGGGAGGCAGAGCTAAAGAAGATGTACGAAGAAGGGAGGAAAAACAAATGGAAAGTGCCCGGGATGGAATGAAGGAAGAGGAAATGCATGTGATGGAATGAGGAGATGGAAGATAAACGGATGGAGTTGATGAAGTTGATTGAGCATAATCAGAAACTTTTACTCCTCAACTTTCTGCCCAGCACTGAATACAACATCACATCTACTCCTCCGGTACTAATTTCGCACTGATACAGAAAACGTTTTGAGTACTATATTCAATGTTAAGGCCCTGAAAACCAACAAGTTTTAGTCCCCCTTATTTCCTGTCGCATGGTGGGGGCATCGGCATCGGGGTCTAGTGGTAGCGACTCTTGTCTGTCAATCAGAGGGACGTGGATTTGAATCCCCATTCATGGCACGTTTTCCTTCAGCAAGTAATTTACCCACATTGTGCTGCACTCAACCCAGGTGAGATGAATGGGAACGCGGCAGGATTAATTCCTTGAAGCCACTGAGCACTGCAAGGCAGCTTGAGCTAAAGCCTGGGTAGTAATAATAATACCAATTAGCTTCAGAATAGATTATTTCTAGATAGATTGCAACGTATAAATGCCTCTTATTATAATTATTATGGTGTCTGACAATGATATTTCAACCACTACAAAAACCTCAGTGACATTCATTGTGCTTACCATCAACATTGACCCGTTTGAGGAAGAAAGGGGAAAATAAGACAAGATATTGCAAAAGGATGAGATAGAAATTTTTGACAATTTTCAGTGCATTTTAGATGGAATGATGAATATAATGAGACTTTTAGTATGTTCAATTCAATTCAATTTGATTAAATAATGGTTTAATAAATGTACATAAGGCCAAGGGCTGAATTAAGCAAGTATGATGATGTGAATCATGTGATGGATGGAATAAGTGAAGAAAGATTAGCTAAAGGTGAAGTTTACCCTGAAGAAAAGTTTAGCAGAAAAAAATGATAAAAAATATTAGTGAAGGAGTAATGAAAATCCATTACAGATTAAAAAAAGGAGAATTTTAAGTTTATGAAATGTGATGTCATAAATGAGCAGGTGCCCCATATGTTATGTAATATAAAATGCATAAATTTCAATTTTTTAATGGTTCGTAATGACTTATATTGTTTTCTGAAAAAAAAAACATTTTCAGTTTTCTGAGAAAATGATATTTCATTGATTTTTTCCATACAATATGTAGTAAAGCTGCTTGCCCACGATGTCAAAATCAATAATTGAAATTCCAAAAACTTTTTTAGTTCTTTGATGGAACTTCGACAATATGCAGGGTGAACTTCCCCGTTAACTAGTCACAAAGGATGAATGATGATGATGGGATGGTGGAAAGAAGAGAATGTGATGAAATTATAGAAGGTAACAATGAAGAAAAGAAAAATATCCATTGACGTTAATCTATAAAAAAGAGGAATGAGAGTGAGAGGGGGAGAGAGAAGGGGGGGGGGGGTAGAGTGAGAGAAAAATAAATGCTGGCTCAAGAGAGAAATACAGGGGAAGGGGAGAGAAGCAGATGTAATGAGGGAGAGATAGGGGTAAAAGAAGAAGGAGGAGGAGGAAGAGGAGGAAGAAGGAGAAGGAGAAAGAAGAAGAGGAGATAGAAGAAGAGGAAGGAGGGAGAAGAGAGAGAGATGGTGGTGGGGGGAAGGGGTGGAAAGGAAGAGAGAAGAAAAAAAGGGGGAGTATGGAACGGAAAGCAAAGAAGTAAAATGAGATAGATAGTAAAATACTTTATAGAGGATCATTTAAGAGACACATCTACAAGTACGAGTGAGAAGAGAGTGAGGAGAAAACACCTAAGAGACAGTTTGAGAAAATGAAGGGGAGAGAGAAAGAAAGAGTGAGAAGGAGAGAGGCAGAAGAGGAAAGAGAGGGGGAGAGAGAAAAAGAATGAGGGAGAGAGGGAGAGTGAGACAGGACGCGTGTGGGATTCAGATCTTCTGAATGGATCCCATACTGTATATCTGAAGGTCATTGACTTATTCTGTCACAAAACCCACACAAATACCTGCCACTGAATTCAAGTGTCATCGATCGTCTGCCACGAGCACCTAAATGAGTGTGAAATAGTCACGGATTGCCTATTGACACAAGTATGTAAACAATAACGTTGATTTCATCATGCACTGTCAACAATGGGTGTCAGTTTCAATGTTTATTGTGGATAAACATGTTTGAATGGATATCATATTGACTGTGATCTCGGCCAAGATTGTATATATACTCTGTGCAAAGAAAAAGGTTCATTCAGGTCAAGTGTTGTTATATTGATCAGATTGGCCTTTGCTATTACAAAATGCTCCTTCTGTGTTACCTTTGACAGTGGAATTAAAATAAAATAAATCTAAATTGAGAAAGAAAAAAGGCTCATGCAGGTCAGGTGTTGGTACATTTATCAGATTGGCTCTCGCTATTACAAATGCTCCTCTTGCGTTAATTTTGACAGTGGAATTAAAATGAAAAGTGGAGATGATCATTCAATTCAATTCAATTTTGGTTTACTAAAGATGCTTTTAGATTTGTGGAAAAAATGCTGAATTGCACAAGATTTAACAATTAAACATTTTTTGAAGTATTACTGTATATTCATTTATGAAACAGAACAAACTGAAGCCTATATTTGTGTATCGGTGTAGTTGAAAAACAGTACATGAAATGTATGTACATGTACAAGAAATGTTAATGTTAAGTAGTATTCAAAATTTTAGTGCAATTTCCCACCATATTGTATTTGAAAATACCTGATATTTTTTTATATATCGGAGGGAGGGGGGGGGGGGGTGTCTGCTCTTGAGTACTCTATATTGTAGTTGATGTTTTCTATATTTAAAATTTGGGGTACCTGTCCGATGATCAATATTCAATTGATTAAAATAATGCACTTTGCTGAAAATCCTTGCCATGGAGAAAGTATGATGTGGTCGAAGTACGAATACGACCCATCACCCCAAAACCAACAATAAGTCGCCATGGAGACAAGTTCGTTTAATTGATCACTTAATTGATATTCAGTATTGTTCTTGAATCGTGTACTTGTACAAATGTCATGAATTTTATTGCAC
The DNA here is from genome assembly GCF_018143015.1 of Lytechinus variegatus. Lineage (NCBI taxonomy): Eukaryota > Metazoa > Echinodermata > Echinoidea > Temnopleuroida > Toxopneustidae > Lytechinus > Lytechinus variegatus. The sequence goes on from NC_054752.1 coordinate 10,829,140, forward strand.
AACTGAATTGACATAATTGTGTCACTCCCTTTTAATGTAATATGATGTAAATTGTCATTTACTTGTACATAATTATTGTATAGCATTCCAAGTAGTTTTGCGTCCTTTTAAATAAATTAAAGACTTGTAATTCAATGGGTTTTTCATTTCATGTCATTTGTAAAGGTTTGTGTGGAAATGGTGTGACAAATATTGGCAACATGTCGTGGTAGTAATCCAGGTTTTAAATCTGGTTTAGTAAGTCCCTAACTATGCAGATGGCCGTATATTCACCTTGTTGTCACAGATATCACCCCACCCCTTCCCTCTATTCAGTGCATCTTCCTCGCTTAAACCAACCCTCTTACTCTCCTCCACCACTTGCTTCTTTCATGTCTTCTTCGGTAACCCCCTTCTTATCCTCTACCCTCAACCCAACCCTCCTCCACCACTTGCTTCTTCCATGTCCTCTTCGGTCACCCCTTCCCCTTTGACCATCCTCCCCCTCTACCCAAGCCTCGTACTCATCCACCGCTTGATCTTCCATGTCTCCTTAGGCCACCCCTTCCCCTTTGACCATCCTCCCTCAACCCAACTCTCTTCCACCACTTGCTTCTTCCATGTCTTCTTCAGTCACCCCTTCCCATTTGACCGGTTAGTATTGACCATCCTCCTTCCTCAACCTAACCCTCCTACTCTCCTCTATCACTTGCTTCTTCTGTCACCCCTTCTCCTTTGACCACCCTCCTGCAATGCAACCCTCCTACTCTTCTCATAACTTGCTTCTTGGACCATGTCTTCATTGGTCACCCCCTTCCCCTCTTAGTCTGATCAGCCACCTCAAACTCAAGCACCCTTCTCAAAACACCATCGACCTCACTCATATTGTAATAAAATCATTACGCGTCAAATAATACAAGTCATGACATCATAGTGATATCGCTATGATGTCACAAGTTTGTCCGTGTAACCTTTGACTACTACTACATTTGAGACCTTGGCCCCATCTTACACAGAGTTATGATTGATCTAATCAAATTATATTATGGATATCCATAGATGTCATAACTTTTAATAAATTTGCACAATAAACAAAGAGGAGCACACTGAATTGTCAATTTTTGTAATAAAAATGTGGATTTTTTTTGCTTCGCTTGCAATTAAAAAACTGACCCCCTCAAAGTTTTTGCCTCATTATGCCACTGACTGTTCATACCATATGACCAGGAAATTTTTGGCTCTTGCCACCCCCTGCCACAACTATGGAAGCGGCCAGCAATGTCGACATAAGATGTGTATGTCTGCCCAGGCTCAGCACCCAATCATAATCAAGGTCTCCATGGCAGTTGCCATAATGGCGAAGTTACAACAGTTGCAAGTCCTTTATGAAACAGGCCCATGATGTATATACATGTAATGATATTCCGCATTTATATAGCGCTTAATACATCGGTATGACGTCTCTAAGCGCTTTACATATTTTTACCCCGTCATCAGATCCTTGCATGCCCGCATACAATGTATGCACCTTCTCCACTGCCTGGGGAGCATTCCAACAAGAGTTCCAAGACTCTAGACATACTACATGTACACTGTAGGCTTTCACATCCTACCAGGTACCCATTTAACACCCGATTGGAGTGGCAAAGTGTGGATGAACGCCTTGCCAAAGCCGCTAGGCCATGGTGGGATTCAAACACACGACCCTCTGATTACAAGGCGAGAGTCAGAACCGCAACACCACGACGCTTCCACATTCATGCCCCCCCTGCCTGTTACACCACCAAGTTGTGGTTGAGAGGTTCAATTGCAACTCTTTGTAAGATGGGCCATGAAGCAGATAATGTACACTTATTGTTGTGATCGTCATTTACAGGTACATGTATCTCAACATGTCACCAATGAAAGATGTTGAACTCTTCTGCATCTAACTGAACAATGCTTTTTGAGTGGTCGAGTGCAAAATGTGTTTTGAAAATAGATACATGTACTGGTGAATTGAGTCTTGTAGGATGAGAAATATCTTTCACTTTCAAGTTGGCATTTCACAAAATGATCTTCAAATTCCCAGGTCATCAACCCCATATTTTTTTTTTCAATTTTAACCTCTTTTTTGTAAAATACACGAGTCATGGTAATTTAAAATTATGAGTTTTCAATCTTGAAGGCAGAGAAGAATTTCAGAAAGGTCCAAATATTATTATTATGGACTGGTCCACGATCTGATTGTGGAACAAATCACATTTGCTTATTTTCTGAAAATGTGAATGAAAATTATCTTTTTATTTTAGATTCAAATTTATGTTAAGGACACCATTATGCAATTTTGGATGATAGCAAGCCTTTATTTTTTTTTAGTAAAAGCCACATTGGTTTCAAACCATACATTTTACTCCCAGAGAAAACATTACGAAATAAACTCATTAAAATGGATTCAAATAAGATGTTTTATTACTCGGTGGTTACATATGAATTAAATTATGGCACATCAAACACAGCGACAACATGATTGAAAAGAGAAGGGAACCGTTATATAAATACATGTATATAATACAGCTCATTGTCATCGATAAAATTTCATTTCATGATTGATAAAAAAAAATTCAAGTATTAGTAAGTACAAGGTTTGGTGTATGATTTCATTGTCCAATATTGAACAATAAACTTTGTTGCAATTTGCAACATTTGAAGTCATAACCGAGTCACACGCCACCTGTTTATCTAAAATCTCCTCGACACAACATTCTTTTCTACTAATTTGTTTACATACCAAACATGTAGGACCACATTCTAAAATTCAATTTATAATATGTTGTTATTTTGAATTGGCAAACTAGTCAGTTTTGACTATTGTTGCCTTGTAAATTTGCTTTCCTTTTTTTTCAAAATAAAATAATTTCTTTGTTCAATCTATGTCAGTTCGAAAATAATAATCCGCTTTTATATAGCGCTTAATACATTGGAACGACATGTCTTAGTGCTTTACAGATATATTATCAACCCCGGTCATCGGATTCAACTAGTCATTCCCACAATGTGTGCACATCCTCCACTCCCTGGGGAGTATTCCAGTCAGTCGCCTGTGAGGCGCATACAGTACTGGACAAGCTACAATGACTTTCACATCCTACCGGGTACCCATTTAGCACCTGGGTCGAGAGTGGCAAAGCGTGGATTAACTCCTTGCCAAAGGACGCCAGACCGAGGTGGGATTCGAACACACGACCCTCTGTTTACAAGGCGAGAGTCAGAACCACTACACCACGGCTCCTCCACATTTGACTTAACCATGGTCTAACTCTGTGCTATAACTTATGGGAAACCAAAAGGGCCCAAATGTTGTTGATACATGAATTGCATGTTTCTTGTAATTTCATTCCCTCATGCTTTAATGAAGAAATATATTGAAATGAAATTAAAAACAAGTTATTATTCTCTTTTGATATGGTGTAATCAACCCATTGCCAACTAGCCACTGGTGAACCTGTACAAATAAACAACAGAGTTCAACAGTCCACCGATTAGAAGGGTGATCGTTTTTGGTCCATTCTTTGTGTTCATCTACCTCAAGGTTTTAATGTGCTAAAATGTCATAAATTTGAATTGCGTTATTTATAATCAAAATAAGGGAAATCAGTCCCCTATATAGTAATTACTCCAATTAATGGCAACAACACAACAAATAAATACATGAGCTTTATGTCGCTTGATATACTAGGAAAAACTGAAAAAACACACACAAATTTTCGATATCTTGTTGCTTGATGTGATCCATAGTTGCCTTAGACTAGATATATGCCTTTGACTTTGGCCTGTAATTTTACACAATCTTCAGCTCCCAAGCAATGATTATACTTATGATATTACTAAGTTTGTAATTTCGTTCATAATCAAAGTCAGAATCCTTTTATACAGGTATGTGATATTACTAATACGATTCAGTCAAATAATCCGGAATCCAGAAAAGCGTGTCATGTTGGTCTCTTAAAATAAATTCCTTTTAAGAAGGCAATAAATAGACTACTAACATACAAAGCTAGACATCCACACCAACAAGGGAGAATCAAATCCAGATTGCCAAAATCTAGGCCAATTAAAAGAAAAACACCTATTAAAACTAAACCTACTTGTACACCATCACATGCAACCACACACACAAAATTAGTTCATTGACACAAATTTGTAAACTTTGACATCATCCCCCCCCTCTGGCACCGATATATTTACGTTGAGTAAACAATGGAAAAGTTGAAATTTCTATGCAAATTGACAGATTGGTCAATACAGGAGTATACACTGGTGAAGAGCAAATATACAATAGCTAAGAGCACTTAAATAAAACATAGATTCATCTTTCAGTAGTAGTAGTACCTTACAATGTATGTATTCAATACACATGATATGAAGACGTTTGACCAATCATGGTTAATATCGCTCTATTTCTTGCACCTATATTTTGTCCTGCGCGCGTATATGTACATGAATGTGATTATGTACAATGTTATTGCATCTATTCTCGTACTGTTTTGAAGACAAGCAGACACCAATCGATGATATACATGTATAGACCTATATGTATAGACGTCATCACGCCGCCATTTTAGAGGCCAAAGCCATTGCCTCGCATGAATTGGTGATTTGCAGCTGGCGCATCTCTGACAACCCCGATTCATATATTGCTATATCCTCTGATGGAGGGCGCTGTGAGATTGTGACGTCATATGCATAAGGTCCACTAGTGGTTAAATTTTTGCAGTGAGCACCAAGAATCTAGCATCATATTCATGAACTCGTACATGTACATTAGCCGGTGGTAGACTTTACTACATCTGCTTCAAAATACTAGAATGATTTGAAGATGGTCTCCGTCAATAGCAATTTTCAGAAAGGTATTAAAAATCCATCTCTTGCGTACTTTGTAGTTTTATAGTTTTAGTATTACACAATTTCTTTTATTTATTTTCATTGCAAGCGCTTTGGGTCTTATGAGAAAAGTGCCATATAAGTAATAAGTATTATCATTCTTATCATCTACATGTATCTAACAATCTACCTTTATACATGTATATACATGTACATGGCAAACATGACATCAAGGTATCGCAACAATTCATATGGATCTATCAACTTTCCTTGACCCCCCTCCCTTCTTTGTTTTGTTGAAGCAGAAGGGGGAAACCTTAAAGCAACCAATGCCAAGAATGATTTCTGCTTGGCATCTTTCACAATAGCATTTGTAGATGCAGAAATGGGAGGATTTCAACAGTGCCTTCTTTCATAAAGACTTGTTATAATAAATGCAAAATTCCTGTAACAAGTTTAAAATCAGATAACCTCCTCACGACCCTGGCACTGGTCCGATGGCCCTAGACCCGTAAAAATGGCTTTTCAGAAAAAGCCGGATTTACTGGTCCGAAATGACCAGTAAGATTACATGTAAAAACGGCTTTCATGAAATAGGTAGAGTGTGTGTACATTTTTTTTTTTTGGGGGGGGGTAAAAATAAGCAATAACAGACAGCAAAATAAAATCAAGTTTTTTAAATATTTTTATTTATTTTGGGGGACCAGTAAATTCTAGGTTTGATCCAGTAAAGGTAAGTAAATTAGGACCAGTAGAAAAAAAGGGTTTGTGTGGAGCCCTGAGATGACTATCGGATTGGACAATTTTTAGTAGCTTTAAACTGTTATTGTGAATAAGTTAAACCATATTTCATAATACAGGTCACTATGTTTTGTTATTATAACAGGCTTTATGACACAGGCCCCAGATCCAAACTAACATTCAGGTGCATAAACATGTAGTAGTCACTATCTCACCAGGGCCCATCTTACAAAGAGTTACAATTGATCCAATCAATCGTAACTCTATGGAAATCCATCTGTGTCATAATTTTTTCAACAGAAAATGTGCACAATGTCCTTTGTAAACAAAGACAATGATGAATATACATCACAGCTAGAAAATATTTTGAACAAACATGCATAATAGATGTTGACATTGCTGGCCGTCCATAGTTGCGATCGATCTGGGGAGCGTTTCATCAACATTTTCATCCGACAAGTTGTCAGATCTGACATCTTTCTCTCTGACGTTGATTGGCTGAGAGGTACTGTTTCTATGGTAACTGTCAGATAAAATGGGACTTGTCGGATAAAACGTCTGACAAGTCCTTTCATGAAACGCCCCCGATCAATCACAACTCTTTGTAAGACGGGGCACAGATTTGTTTGAGTTCACAGCCAATATCTCATGACAATATGACCAAACATATTTCAAATAAATAATTCAATAGGCAAAAAACACCCATTAGTTTGAAATATTAAAAACTGTAACTACCTTGTATTTATCAATAAATGTAATCACTACACAAATATATATTCATAACATGATCTCCATTAAGTACTATAAACCTTAAAAAAATATTCAATTCATAGATACTTCATTCAAAGCATTGATCTATTTTCAACTAAAAAAAAAGAAAAAAAGTGAACAAAAACAAACCAAATCCCTGTATTCAGTAACTTATAAAAATATAATCATTAAGTCCAGCAAATATGTATGAAAAAGGATTGTCGAGTCAAATCGTCATGGTAATCTGCTACAAATTTACAACAATGCTTATAATGTACACCATCATAATATATTAACAATTCCATTTATGAATCTAATACATCATTAATTAGAACATCACATGATTGGGCCAAATCAAAAAAAAATGTATAAAATACAGATATTCCCAAAATTGACACAATTATTGTCATTTAAAGTGAATGTGATTCTGCAACACCCACTATTCATCATTCTGTGTACTTTTCAAAATCATATCCCATGATTTAGCAAAAAAAAACCAAAACAAAGCAAAAAAAAAAACCATGATAGTAAACTTGATTGAAGTCCAATTCAGATAAATATCACGTAAGTTTACCAGTAATGACAAATTGAATTTTTGATTAACATGATTTAGCACACTTAATTTCATTTGAATAGAATACTGTTGCTATGATATATGATCCTTTAAAATATCACTTGAGCAAAATGATTGATAAAAAAAATGAACACATCCCAAACATTAGGTTGATCAATCACAGTTGCACAGATTTTCTGAAATGTTTTTGTTTCACATTTCATTTTATATGATTTCACAAAATGAAATATGTCCAAAACTGACAAATATATTAAAATCTTACAGAAGAATATTGATAGATGTGACATAAATAGCTTAAATAGTCCTGTGTAATAGGCTGCTGTAACAAACATCCCGAGTACTGGTTAAGACTATTCTAAATAAATAACACAAAAAAGATAAGCAATTGCCTTTTTTGAGAAAAAAGTGAATCCATTCAAAGGTTTCAGAGACTATCTACAAATATTTGACTCTGAATAAATATTGCAAAAGCAAGACGAAAATGGTGGACGAAGATCAGAGATAAGCACGGACAAGATTCTGTTTTTGTTTGCTCCTTCTATGACTATACATATACAATAAAGCTGCATTATCTTTTATGATACAGGGGCCGCGGAACGGTTTTCAAAGTGAGGGGGGGGGGGCTGACGGCATGCTAAAAATCACAATAATGTGGTCATTTTTATGTTTTTGTACAGGGTTTTGGAAAAAAGTGGGGGGGGGGGGGGGCCTGAAGCCTCCCCCCGGTTCCGCGGCCCCTGTGATATACACAAGCTATCATTCAATAGTTAATTCTTCTATGCACCTAAAGTGCCTTGTCTGGCATCACTGGATGGAATAAGAACATAGGGGCAATTCTATAAAATATGTACGTCCGATCCTTTGTTTGGGAAACCTTTTTGAAATCTTCTGTCTTTGATTTCTGGTTCTTGTGACAGTCTGTAATGTTCTCAAATGATCATGACTTAGATCAGTTTACGAAGTGAAGTAAGGGGGACAGATGTACAAAAAGGTTGATTCTTCTACAGAATTGCCCATAGAATACACGTATGACTAACAGTATGAAATCCACTGGGAAGATTCGATCGATCAACAGCCGAGCCGCGTCATTTCGCTGCTCCCCCATCCTCTATTTCATCCTCCAGAGTACTATGCCAGCGGCTACAGCTGCTACTCCGACGGGGACCAGCCACGACATGAGGTCGCCTTTGTTACCTCCGGAGGGTTTGGCGGTGCCGTGGCCTCCGTTCTTGAGCGGCTCGTGCTTGCCGTTCAGCGTGGTGGCGTGTCCGTTGTCTCCTCCGGCGTATACATTGTGATTGCCTGAATGGAGGGAAGGACAGAGCAGAGAGAGAAAGAGAGGTGTGTGTGTGTGAGAGAAAGAGAGAGAAAGAAACACAGACAAAAAGAGGCACAAACAGAATACAGAGAGTTGAGGAGGGGGGGGGGAGGAAAGACAAGGGAATATAGACAGTGGTTTGGGGAATAAAAACGCGGTGGAGATGGTGACAGAGGGAAGGAGGTTTACGTTGGTGGGTGGAAGAAAGAGAATAATCAAGAGGCAAGTGACAAAGAGATTCAAAGGAGGTTGAAAGAGGAGAGGAAACAGAGAAGAAATGGAGAAAATACAAGTATAAAGGGGATGTAGAAAGAAATAGAAAAAGGAAAAGAAGATGAAGTTTAATAAAGAGTAAAAAACAAAGACATTCTCCCTTCTAAATAGAAACAGCTATATTCATTCATGCTTGCTGTACAAAAACTCATGGCAAATACAAATCTGGCCCATACTCTCCTCCCAAGAAACAAAATCATAATTCATGCAGTCACAAACTACTGCTCTCTTCATTGGATGATGGTAACGTTAGAAAAAAATAAAGAAAAAGAAAATGCATATTGTAAAGCTCTACTGCACCTCAATCTACATGAACCTGATAGGAATAAAAATGTACAGCTTATGCCCGGTTGACACTTGCACGCATTGCTCCGCATTGATGCGTGCCAGTGCGGGACACTTTATGGCACGACTTGGCTATATCAGTTCATGCAATGTCCCGACATGTTTGCGCATATTTCACGCAGTGTTTGCGCATAGTTCACGCAATGTCCCGACGTGCTTTCAGCAAATATTCTCGACACCCTATTCTGTGACGTATCTAGCGCAAATTTAAATATTCAACGTTCTTGTGTTGACACCCTCTGCGTTTGTTGACTAGGACGACTCATACTTATCACGTGGTCTGCACTCACAATTTTACGCATATCATTTGTGAACTATGCGTGAAGTATGCTTGACCTATGAGTAAAGTATGCACGACCCTGTCGTGAACTAATCGTGAACTGCGTGCCACTACCCCAGCAGTGTGCCTACTATTCTTTGCGCAATGAAATTTCTATTTCAATGCCACGCAGTGGCACAGCTAGGTTGCGCATAGTTCACGAATTTGTAATGCGTGCCACAATTTTCAACATGTTGAAAAAATTTTGGCACGCATTTCAAGCACTGCCACGCACCTATCCGCAAGCTGGAACGCATAGCTCGCGCATTGGCCCGCTTGAGTGCGTGCCCATGCGCAAACTATGCGGGAACCACAAAGCGTGCAAGTGTCAACCGGGCATTAGAAAATCCTTATTAGACCACACCTTATGGTACCTTAGTAGGAAAGTACATGTACTCTAATAATTAATTATCAAGCTGTGTATCTTACCATTTGCTTTCTGGGAATGAGATGGTTTCCAGACGTCCTTCCTTGGACTGTTGTTTGCTTTCATCTTGGCCAGGAATTCATCCCAATTAGGAGGCTCGAATGGCAGTAAGATCTGCATGTGATTCCAGAACCTATATGTGGAGAATAGTTTGGGGAAACGATACTTAAGGGGAACTTAACCCTAGTAATAAAATGGCTTGTGAGTAAGCAAATAAAAGAAAGAAAAAAACCCCAATGAAACGGAAGAAAAATTCATACAAGGAACAAAGTTATGGCTATTTGAAAAAATTTGATCACCAAAAATATGCAAATCTCTAATTGTCTATGTAGAGGGTGATTGTGTTATGTTGTAGGAACAAGTCTCTCATTTTCTATGAACTTAAGTGTAGTATTCCTTCCTTTCATTTTTGCACCCTTCTCTTTAACTACTTATCTAATGCATACTCCTCCATCCATTCATCCATACACCCATCCTATCTCTCTCCATCTATCTATCTATCTATCCATCCATCCATCCATCCATCCATCCATCCATCCATCCATCCATCCACCCACCCATCCTCATATCATCATCTACATGTCTTACAGATAATGGAATGTATCCGGATTCCTTGAGATCTGGTTATTGAATCCTATATATAGGTCATCCCAGAAGAGCCCTTTCAGTACAGTCTGTCTGTGCACTCCTATCCTGTTCTTGATCTGGGATAAAAAGGAAGACATTATTCCAGACCATAAAATTTTGGTTTAACGTAGCCTAATTGGTAAGTTCCCAGTGATCCATGATATAGAAAACAGAATAACATGTCAAGGAATTTGGGAGGAATTCAAACTTCATAGAAAGAATATGCAAGAAAAAATTGTGAAAATGAAAGCAAAAATACAGTCAATCTGGGAAAATCTAAAGATTAAACAGGTCTGTTCAGAGTGTTTAGCATGTGCTTGCCTACCTTTATCTGCATGTTACGCATTAATATTGTGTTTTAATCCTATATTATGCATTATATACATGTAATCAAGGAATTGGAAATCAGAAAAGAAAATTTAAACTCCATCCTAAATGCTGTGTTAACACATAAATGTTATGAGTGCTGTAATTACAGCTGACATTATACAATATCACATGTGCATGCAAAAAGAACATTGTGTTCTAAAGTGCTAAAGAACAAGAATTAGTTAAAAACAAAAACACATATGAATGTATAACATAAAGAATAACACTCTGAATATAATCATGTCAAGTTCTCATTTTCAATCTTTAATTTCAGACCATGATCAAAGAAGTAAAGAGTGCACATGAGTTAAACATACATGTATCAGAGTCAGCAATGAATTCAGCCCATAATAACCAAGTTCCCACTCTCACGATTTGTGCCACATTAAAACGGTGGTCTTGATCACGAAGTAACAATTGTGATCATATCAGATGATATCATATCAGTCGTGGCAATTGTATTGATCAAAAGAAAAAAAATTGAATGGTCCCAAAATTTTCACGATAGGTTACGAAAGGCTAAATGTGGCATTTATAATGGATTGCAAGGCAGTGGGAACGAGGCATAAGGTTTAAATTTATGGTAAATGTGATTTTAGTTTCAATTTCACAAACCTCAAGGTAATTATGCTCTCTGCTTGGTCTCTCGGTGGGAAATTCAGGTTCTAAACCATTGAAATCAATCAGGAAGTTGTACCCTCCTTCTATCTCCTTGAAGTCATCATCTGTCTCTATCATCTGTGAATGGAACAGGGAGGAAGATTACGATAAAGAGGGGAGGGGGAATACAATGGATTTATTAGAAAATAAATATATATCTACCACCACCACCACCACCATCACCGCTATCATCATTATCATCATTATCATCATAATCATCCTAACCATCATTATCATCATCATCATCATCATCACCACCACCATCACCGCTATCATGATAATCTTCATCATCATCACCATCATCATCATCAGCATCATCATCATCTTCACTACCATCATCATGATCATGATCATCATGAATACCACAAATGCCACCATCATCATCATCATCATCATCATCATCACCACCACCACCACCACCTGCACCATCACAATCATCACCATCACCATCATCATCACCACCACCATCTTCATTATCATCACCACCATCATCATCATCATCATCCCCATCACATCACCATCACCATCATCATCATCATCATCATCATCATCATCTATATCATCATCATCATCACCATCATCATCATCATCTCCCATCATCATCATCATAATCATCATCACCACCATCACAACCACAGCCATCATTAATATTTAGTCAGACCCCCAAAATATTCATCCTCATAATTATCATAATCATAAATATTGATCGGAAAAACTCTATCCAGTCAAGCACGCATGAACATGTACAATGCAAACATTTGAAGCTGGTATCAGAACAAACATCAGCAAGAGCTTTGCAAACAAATTGAAATCAAATTTAAGAGTCAGAAAGGAGAGCGTAACAAGATTATGGACCGACCATCCACCAAAGCAAAGCTTTATGGGGCTACACACAATAATGAACAATTTGCACTTATGAATGAGGAATAGGAGAAAATAAAGATAATGTAAGAGACCCCATTCTCACTACAGTCCTTAAACTAGTTTTCTGGAAACAAGTTTAATGGAAACTAGTTCAATGTGTTATCCCTAAAACCGCCAAGGGGGGGATCGATTTACCCCCACAAAAAATATTCCACGACCATTCTGCTGTGCGAATTTTTTTGACCGAGATGCTCACTGTCTTTTTACTTTGAAGTCTTGCGCATCTTTTGAGACCAAATTTACGTTGCCCGGGTATGCGGTTGAAAAATTACGCAACATTACGTAAGTGCATGTCAGACCCAAAATTGCTCCAAAACGTGATTTTGTGTACATAGTCAATGTACATGTAGATTGAATTTTCTCATCTTTTTCATAACGATTTGATTATTTTTTAATTTCATCAGCTGAAATTAATTCATTTTAGCAGAATTGTGCTTCAAAACGGTTCTGCTATAAATTTTGGGGAAAAAAAAACCCTAAGTGATACATAAGAAATTCATAAAACAATTAAAAAAAATCATTTTCAAACCTGGATTTTTTTCATTTGTAATTTGTTAGCAATGTATAAGGACTATTTACGCAAAAAAAATCAATCAGCATTCTAGGAGCTTATTTAGTGAATTAGAGCAAAGAATATGATTCACATATAAATCAGCATAATTAATTCATGGAAAAATTATTTTGGAAAAATTTACCAAACAGCCTTGTAGATTACATCCCACATTACTATTATGCCAATTTTCACAGCATTCACGTGATCAGCAGCCGAGATCTCAAGGGGGGGAGGGGGTTTGATTCACCCCTCCCCAGCTTTTTAACACCCCAAAAAGCCTGGTCTGGTTAGGTTCACCATAGGGTCCATGGGTTAACAGGAGCACTCGAAGCAGTCTTGGAAGCAATCTTCCAAACCATTAAACCACCTCGCGACGTGGTTTTCAAGAATGCTCTGCCTCCCTAAACTAGTCTTAGCATAGGAGATGACACTACCATTATTCGTGAAGCGATCTTTGAAAGTTTTGGGTGCCCTACTCCTAGTGCAGGAGCCAAACTGCCCAACCGAAGGAAGCTACCGAACTTGGTACTTCCGGACCGGACCGGACCGGACTGAACCGAACCAAACCAAACAAAAAGGCTTGGTTTGGTGATTTGGCATAAAAATTCCATGCACATTAATTTTACCAAGTAATATTGAACATCATCTAACTTTGAAGGGACTCCAGAAATTTAAGTACAAAATCATTTTTATTGGTTAGTGATTGTGCATAATAAGAATTCCACACAAAATATTTCTAAAATCAATTACAAAAGCTTTGGCCTCATCTTTGATTAAAGTGATATCAATTTCAAAATTTGCATGAACATTAATTAATTTTTTTTCTTTATAAAATGAGAGGACATTTGAAGCTAAACTTGGTGTAAAAGTGTGGTTGAATAAGTATTGCTGTAATCGATCGTAATTGTAATCAGTCGTAATGATCGTTTTCTATTCAATTCAAGAAAACAAACAAGACTTAAATTCTTTCTCATAATTGAAATAAATTTTCACCTTCTGAAAGGCCATATTAATATAAACAAGTGCAATGCCTCTGACAGTCTTGCCTGCATAAAGCGATTTGATATAGCAGCAGAGCTGACTTTGAAAACAGCTATTGAATAATTATTCACAAAGAAAACATTCATATGATAATAAAATACTATGTCCACTGACCCAACATGACCATTGACTATGATCATGTGACCTAGGACGTGTGCAAAACAATCATTCATACTTGATTACCCTTTTGTCTATGTTTCATAAACTAGATCAATAAACTTTCTATGTTATGATGCCAATTCAACAAATACCCCTAACAAGGCCAAAGCTCATTGACCTTAAATGACCTTTGACCTTGGTCATGTGACCTGAAATGTGCACAAGATATTCAGGGATACATGGTTGCTCTTATGCCCAAGTTTTATGAACTAGATCCATAAAATTTCAAAGTTATGACAACAATTCTACAAATACCCCCAACATGGCCAAAGTTCATTGACCCCAAATGACCTCTGACCTTAGTCATGTGACCCGAAACTCAGGCAAGATGTTCAGTAGTACTTGATTACCCTTATGTCCAAGTTTCATTCACTAGGCCCATTACTTTCTAAGTTATGATAATTCACCACTTACCCTTGGTTAAGATTTCGATATTGATTCCCTAAACATGGTCTAAGTTCATTGACCCTAAATGACCTTTGACCTTGGTCATGTGACCCGAAACTCTGGCAAGATGTTCAGTAATACTTGATTACCCTTATTTCCAAGTGTCATGAACTAGGTCCATATTCTTTCTAAGTTATGATGACATTTCAAAACTTGACCTTGCTTAAGATTTCAATGTTGAAGATGCTGCCGCCATCGCCGTTGGAAAAGCGGCACCTACAGTCTCACTCTGCTATGCAGGTGAGACAAAAATGCGTAAGAAATGAAGGAATGAGCGTAGAAATAGAATTCTAAAACATGGAAAAGATCAAATAGTCAAAGCAAGCGACGCATGTATCGTACTGTACCTGTACCTTACTCTGATCGAGTTGGGAAATAGTTGATCTGGAAAGTTGAAACAGGAGACAAAACAACTTGCTCTCATTTGCTATTATACTGGTAAAATTCACATTCCGAATATGAAAATTTATATGAAATGTTATTCCAAAGTCAATATTCTTGAAAAGTGGTTTAATCTCAATTGCTGAAAATAAAAAAGATAAATTATCAGTCCCGTCTTGGTCCTGAAAGATCGACACCTAGTGATTTCACAACACTAGAATACACAGTACAGTCCCATGTACTAATTTCCGTGTAGGAAATGCACTTGAAGTGACTTAGCGTCAATCTTTCAGGACTAAGAATGGACTGATAAGTTACCTTTGTAGAGTAATGGGCCTGTACTTTTGCTCATGAACGAGGAATGAGAGATTAAAATACGGATAAATATTATGATGAACAAAACAGATGCAG
Organism: Lytechinus variegatus; assembly: GCF_018143015.1. NCBI lineage: Eukaryota > Metazoa > Echinodermata > Echinoidea > Temnopleuroida > Toxopneustidae > Lytechinus > Lytechinus variegatus. The sequence continues at coordinate 10,844,301 of NC_054752.1, forward strand.
AATCGAGATTAGACTCACCCTGACTACCAGGTTATAGCTGTGGAAGTGAGCCCACTTGTAGTACTCCTTGATCCATTCAGGGTAGGCAAAGATCTCATGCTCGATCGACTCGTTCACACCATTGACATATTTCTCAAACTCCCAACTATAACAGGATAACGAAAATATGGAATAGTTTTTCTTTTAATATGTATCTCCTATGCATACATGTACATGTACATCAAGTTCTAAATACACATTTGGGACTGATAACAAAAGGTTAGCGATTAATCGTATGCTTGATTTTCATGACTGATTGTACATTGTAGTCAATGGAATCAATCATAGAAAAAGTTTCACGATCATTGCTAAGCTATGTGTTACGAGCCCTGGTGTGTGATTACCGGTATAAAAACCATAACAAGTGTAGCTACCACTGCAGTGAAAACACTATAATAATAATAACAGTTATTTATATGCGCTATACACAAAAAGTATCACAGCGCTTACAATTGTCAGAAATAAAATATAAATATAAATCTTACGTAACAAAAAAGTATAGAATTGTATACATTAAATTGCATCAACTATTGGTGTTCTCAACTGCGCCAGATGAAGCCTGGTGGCCTCTTGCTTACTACTTCATTCACCAACAATTTAAGGGACAAGCCCATGACTACATTATCTACACAAAGTCATGGATATGAAACTGCAACATATCTGTGCAATATTGAATATTTTCTAGAAATCGAAAAAAGAAAAGAAGAAATGACCTCACCTATCCTTGAAGACCTTGGTTCCTGCTGGTGGATCCTGGATGTAATCACTGAATCAGATCAAGGGAAAAGAAAGGTTAGATAGAAATAAGGGATAAAATAATATAAATGTGTTTGTTAATTTCTCTTGGTAAATATGTTTAATCGTTTTATGATTTCTGTATACAGAGTATACTGATTCATTTATTTTCATTTATTTATTTTTATTTTTGTTTATTTTTTATTCATTATATATGTATTGTTTATTTCTTTATTTTATCTTATTTTTTTATTTATAAAATGTACTTATGAAAGGGGGCCTTCACCCTACAAGCTCTGCTTTTTAGTTGGTCTCATTCTCTTTCGATTTCATTTCGATTATTATTGTATTATAGAAATGATTTATATGTTATATTTTGTAAATATGTATATTGAACTATCATTGAAAATGTAAAAAGATTGAAAGAGAAAATAAATGAATTGAATATAGCCTTTGAAATTTACAATGGTTTTGACTTAAGGACCATGCTGAGTTATTTGTAATCTCAGTTAAAATAATTTGGGTATATATAGAAAAAAAAGTGTACATGAACACAATGAGATACATGACAAGTTACATGACGGTTACATGATAGTATTCATGTTAGAAGAATGTCAAACTGAATAAAAAGATTGAAAAGCTTTTCAGTATTATACAATCTAAAAATGCTGCTCAACTGAAAGAATGAACAGAGTGCAAAATCAATCAAGGCAAAATGGAAGCTAAAGTGAAGAAAAAAATGCAAGTACATGTAATTAAAAGCTCTGATCAGTTATCAGATATTACGGTAAACCTAAGATTACCAGTCAATTGAATTGGGAAATCACTACTAGCATTAGCTGCACAGTGTATGTATATCACATTGTTTCGCTTTGTTTGATTCTGCTTTTGGTTCATAACTGTTTACGAGATATTTGGAGCAGAAAGTGTAGAAAAGGAAATATACTTTGTGTGAGAAAAAAAGGAAAGAAAACTAAACAACTTTTTTTTTAAAAATAATGCTTGTATCGGAAATCAAAAAAATATAACAGGGTAAAAAAAAGAAAGAAAAAGCTTTGAATTCCTTGCACTTTTTCTTCACTTTAGCTTCGATTTTGCCTTGTTTGATTTTGCTTTCTGTTCATTCTTTAAGAAAGAAAAAAGATTGTTCAAGAAAGGTTCCTTTGCTGAATAATATCAAATAATGATAGGAATCATTACTTGAAGAAAATATATGAATGGAAGTGGATGAGGACTAGCCATACATACATCATATCCATGCAAAAGACGTCACTTAAAAGTCTGACCGTTCCCTTTAAGAGCTGAGTCACATACACATCTAAAATGTATGTGGAGGAATTTATAATGGCCTAAATGTCCGTACATCGAAGTTCAGCAGAGATTTATTACGTGGAAGGCCATCTATCACTGTGTCCCCACACTACTGCCCGAGTGCATGTACTATTAAGTGGGCCACGAAAGGAGGTAAATTGACCCTGTGTATACATGTAGAAGGAACCCTATGACCAGCTACCTAACGTGCGTTCGAGTTCAGTTGACTCTTTGTGCGCTGAATATTTCTGAGTTGAGAGAAACCACTGATCTTTTGTTCATTTATGTGGATCAAGCTTTCCTGTTTGCACCATTTTTCAATGGTAATTATTCTCCTAAGCCTAAGGTTATGAACTCTAGCCAGGTGCTAGTCCCCCGGAGACAAATGGAAAGGAGAAAACCAAGGTTTTTTCCCCATGAAAAATATCATGTACCGAATTTGCCTTCTAAATGCAGGTACCATATGCTATCAATTTAGTATGCAATTTAACTACATTTGTGGTATAAAAAATTTTGACATTGAAATGATTGCCTTCACATAAGAACTAATCCAAATCAACAGAGAATTTTTGTATTAGACTGTTTATCCAATGAAGAATAGGTATAATATTCCCATTCACCCCCTCCTGCTTCTTCTTCCTCTTCTTATCTTTATCTTTAACAACCTTGAATATCTATTTAAATGATTGCTTTAAAATTTTCATTATTGCTTTAAAATTTTCATTATTTTCATTGTAATTATTATCTTTTAATATCTTCATCATCGTCATCATCATTGTCATCATCATCACCATCATCTTCTTCTTCATCATCATCATCATCACCATCATCATCATCATCATCATCATCATCATCATCATCATCATCATCATCATCATCTTCATCATCATCATCATCATCACCATCTTCATCATCATCATCATCATCCTTAATATTCTTATTACTAATGTTCTGTCTTTATTATTACTATCACTATTACTATCAATATCATCATTATAATGTATTTGGCAAAAGAAGATAATACAAAGAAAGCATACTACACCAGAATAGATCAAAAAGTACTAGATCATACCTGTCTCCTTGGATGGCCTTCTGTAGGTCCAGGACAGCACCGGGTTTAGGTGTCCATGTCTTGATCTCCGGTGAATACTTGTTAATCAGACCATTGAGTGTCGCTGCGTCATTCTTCGTATTGGTCTCTCGGATGTAGCTGAAAATAGTATAAAATAATAATCATAATAATAATGATGGAATATATTGATGATAAGATAAGGATAATAAAATACATTCATACAGTACCATCAATGTCAAAATAATCTATTGTGAGGTTTTCCTGTACCATTAAGAGAAAAGTTTATGCGACTAAAGCTAATCATTTCACACGACATTCATCTCAACATGAGTCAAAATGCAATGGACTGAGTATATTTCACTTGTGGCTGCAACTACATGTGCCCAGTGGACTTTTCACATCACAATGCAAGAAATATTGAAACCTATATTTTAACTTGCCTCTGCAGAAGTGAGCAAGTGACCGAGCGGTCTTTACATACAGCTGTTCGTAAGTTACAAGCGATCTTATGAATGACTGGTAAATAATCTTTTTAATATGCACATCAAATTTCCATTGATGTTGATTGGGTGACTAAGAAAGGATCACCGGTCATTCATAAAGTTGCTATAAATAACTTATGAACAGCTCCATGAAATACCCCAAAAGGTAGTTATTAAATAAGCAAATTTTCCTTTGTAAATGGCTGGTAATTCTGTAGCTAGGCAGGAATCTTTTGTCTACAAAGTACAATCTGTGAGAAAAAAAATGAGGAGGCATATACACATGACCAGCTGGGAAAACAGTTTATTAGAGCTGAAGTGTGGCTAGCCAGGGTGAATAAGAATTATTATTATCACTTATAATAAACCAAACATATTTTATCTTTACACCATTAACCCTATCTAGGCCGGGGGGGCGTCGGAGGCCCCCCCTCAACAAATCGCGCAATATTTTCGCTGTGTGAAATTTTTTGAAAGCGCCGCTCGCTGACTTTTTACTTTCAAGTCTTGCGCAAATTTTGAGACCAATTTTGCGTCACCCGGGTACGTGGTTCCGAAATTACGCAACATTATGTGAGTGCATGTCAGACCAAAAATTGCTCAAAAACGTGATTTCGTGTACAAAGTCAATGCAAATTGTGTTTTCAACCAAAATTCATAAATGTATGATCATTTTTAGTTTTGCTAGTCTAGATGTATTTATTTTCTGCTTTTTAAGATCACAGATGAGTCCCCAACAAATTTCATTGAAAAAACAAAAGGTCCAAAAAACAAGGAAATACATAATTGCAAAAAACAATATAATACATAAGAAAATGATTTGATATCACAATTTTTTTCATGTACACTTGCTAAGGACACCACAAAGAGTTTCTCTACCCAAAATTAGTACATTTGGAGCTTTATTGAGGGAGATAGAGGAAAAAGTATGATTTCGCATACTAATTACGCATAAATTAGCATAATCACTTAATAGCGATTCGCCTGAAATAAATTACTATACAATCTTGTTGATTATGTCCCAGGAAACCCGCGTGCCAATTTTCGGCGCGGTCGCGCGGTTGATGGCTGAGATCTTAGGGGGGCCTGGGAGGCCCCCCCCCCGGCCATAGGAACTCCCAAAATACCCCGGCCTAGATAGGGTTAAACATGGTTTCAAAGAAAAGCGTTTGATGTATCTCCATCTCCAATGATGCTTGCTATAGCTAAACCTATTCATGGCAGGTACAACCTTCTAAATGTGTAGAAGTTATGACAGAAAGATGTCTGTAGGAACGGAAAGCTCTCCAAAATCAATTGCAACAATGTTCCATGCCTCGACGTAGATGAATATATCACCAGAATGTACCACAAACTTCCTATTAGAAGCTCTTTTTGTTCAGTTCATGCATTGCACAATACAAGAACATGAAGCTTGTTCAGTTGATTATTATCTAATTTGTCAATTCTGACTCACGGCTAAATGCTTGTGGGGTCAATCATTTTTTTTTTTTAATTGGGAAACTTGCAATCAATTGCAAGTCAATTTTTCGGTCATAAAAATCAATCATAAGTTTGGCAATTAATTGCAAGTGTTCAATTGATTGATGGTCTTCCTTTTTGCCACAAGATGTTGAATCAATTTTGCTAGAGAAATTTGCGAACGATAACAAAACGATTATTAAAGACATCGAAGATAGCATGAGCTGTGAGTCAGAATTGAAAATCTTAAATTGATTCTCCAGACAATATCTAACATCTAACTCAACAAAAAGAGTAAAATTCACAGAGCAAAATGGTGAAAATTTAATCGAAATCTGATAACAAATCACAAAGTTCATTGAATTTAAACTTCAGCAATATTTTTGCAAATCATTTATATGCACATTGTCATGAATATTCATTTCATGGGCTGATGATGTCACATCCCCACTTTCTCTTTCTTATTTAATTACATGAATCCAAAATTATTTCATTTTTTTTAAAACAAATGTGAATGATAGGTCTACCATATAATGATATAAGTTGCTGCAATAAATATCTGATTTACTATCAATTGATAATCAAATTTTTTTTAGTTCTTGGGGGAGAAAAATATCACATAACAATATGCAAAAGAACAAGTGGAGGTAAGGCATCGTCAGTTTGCTCATTGAATATTCATGAAGACATGCACAGAACTGTTTCACCGAAATAAAGCAAATATTCAAAATGTCATAACTTTGTTATTCCTTGTCCTATTTCGATCAAATTTTCAGCGTTTTGTTTATCTGATTTTTCTGTATCTGCTTCAAATCCTATTATTTTCAGCCTGGAGCACCCTTTTAAGAAATATTTATCTGAACAATAAATCCCCAGTGCTGGGAAGAATAAGTGTCAATCAGAAGAACTATATTGAGATTCAAGAAATACTGTTATGTTTAAATAAGGTTTGAAAGAAAAGCAGTGATTATTCCAATTCATTGAAAGGACAAGAAAATGATCAGAACAAAATCATACACAGACAAGGAAATAAGAAAAATTTAAATAACCAATGCAACATCAACAAAACAACATGAAATATAATGCAATTAGAGTTGGCACTTACATCATAATAATAACATACATGTAGTTGAAAGGAAATGAATGATGGTGGGGCTTAAACTAAAAGAAGGAAGCTTGTTCAAACACAAAATAAATTGGGTCATCAAAACAACATTAGTATGTGGTATGGATGCGGCAAGTACCTAGGAATGAATATGCAAGTAGGAATAAAACTCAAAGAATCAGTTTCAACATAAGTAACAATAAACTAACATAATACTAACAACAACAACAAAGTAAAGCAGAACAGAATGTCACACCTTAGAACCATCCTGAAAACAAACAAAACAAAAATTTTTAAGTTAATAAACCAATGAATTCTAGAATAACGGTACTCACAATCTTCTTCATCACAGATCCAGCTACAAGACAATATTGAATAGTCTAAATCTGCGAGAAAAGGGTGCTTCAAATGATTGCCTGTCCTGACGCTCTATGTATATGTAAAACTGATAAGTCGCTGAGTTCTAACATAAAAAATTTACATATCAAGCAACCAATAGCCACTTTAAAGGCTTTATTGGCATACCAATGATGATACTTTAGAAATTGAAAAAACAGCTTGAAAATGATGCATCAAAGGGTTGTCTCTTGTCACCTCCTTTAACATGCACATGTGGAAACCTGGGGAAAAAAATCAAAATTCATTGGACACTCTTGATTTTAGTCTATTTTTTTCTTTTCTGCTCAGCAATCATATGCGATTAGACATTCACAAGCATGATAAACATAAATTTCACATGACTTGAGGATTACTAGTAACGTGAGAGCCAAAAGAGTGGGAGAGACGGTGACAGACATTAAAAAACAAACAAACCTGTAGGCACTAAAGCTGCTGAAACACAAAAAACAAAAAAGATATTACTACTCTGAAAAACTTTTTACAAGTTTAAGTCTGGAGCTGTGTGGACGAACTCATGACATCACAGACAGTCCCAAGCTATCCACACCGCCCCCAGGAAAAGAGGAGAGATGAAAGTCTTATTTTTATAGATATGAAGAGACAAAGCTTTAGTGCTCAGTCAAGGTGAGACAAATCACACTACTAATGCTACTACTGTGTATTGTAAGTTTAAAGTCCAAAGACGTGTTCCAAAATTGTGCTATCAAAATCAATGCACGTTCATCCCTTTATTATGATGTCCTAAATCAAGCAATTTGACATCATAATAACTTTGGTTTAACGTCTTTTCAAAAGAATTTGATCGATCCGCAGATGATTGTTGACATACAACGAAATAAAAGTTGCTTGCCTCTGCGACATATATAATGACAAGTCAGTTCCTGGAAAGCTAGAAAGCTAGAAAGGAAAGACCCTTTAAAAGTAGAATTTGTAGACTATTCTTACCCATCTGAAGGATGTGCCTCCACAAAGTAGCCAGCAAAGGGACAGTAGACGGTTGGATTGACATCCCGTACTACCTGAGTCTTGTAGTATAGAAGTTTGTTACGCTCTCTCTTTATGAACTGCTCCTTCCATTCCTCTGTGGTCACAATAGGCAAATATTGAATGATAAACGTCAAGTGCGGTTTCAAACTGTCAAATATACAAACATGAGCTTTCAATCAAGTAGATAAAGTAAAGATAAGAATAATTTATATCAACACAAGGCAGTTACAGAACTACCAACTATGATATTCTCATTTGAGGAAGAATTTACTGTGGAAGAAGGGAGAACTATCTTCCTTGATTACACACAATCTAATGAGAGAAACCGATGTATGAATCAGGGAGATGTTGAAAATCTGCAGTTTTTCACACAAACAAATCAGTCAATTTTCAGGAAGTAGCCCTGACATTCAGGGAGACTTGCCAGCCTTGCAGATAGAGGGAATTCTCATACAGAGAAAACTATGATTTAGAACTCAAACTCTAATTCCACATTCAAACTTTTTCCATTATCAGAGAAGTCAAAAGATGCTCAAGAGGGCCGCAGCAAGCTTTATTGCACACGTACCATCACCATTGACCATTGTTTCCTTGTGATTCTGCAGTTTCTTAATACACAGTCTTTTAGTAAAATATCACACTTGCAAACCACAAATACAATGGGATAAATAATGGACAAAGAATTATAGCTGTTTCAACAATAATGATAGTAAAAGTTTGCTAGATATGATGCAAACTTAAACATTAATCTGGTCTTGACAATTCAATGTGCTTCCGCTTTGTTTACAAATGACATTGTGCAAATTTCATGCAGAAAAAATGATAACAATGATGGATTTCCATATAGTCGAAGTTGATTGGATCAATCTTGTAAGACGGGTCCCTAATGTGTGACAAGTTTTCAGATCTGACTGACTATGAACAAGGCAAAAGCGATTTTGTGTCTCGCCCACATATGAAAATATCCAGAAATATCGTGATTCGCGAGAGCATGCAACAGAATTGTATCAAAACTTCATTGTAATATGACTGGGATGGAATAACAAGAGGCTTGCACGTAAATTTTAATGTTGACCTGAAAATGACCTTTGACCTTATCATGTGACCTCCGACTGCAGCATAACATGCAGGTCCCCCAAGTCCATTTACCATCCAAGTATGGTTGAAAAGCACCTTACGGTTGCGGAGTTAGGTAAGGTTGACCTGAAAATGACCTTTGACCTTATTGTGTGACCTCCGACTGCAGCATAATTAGCAGGTCCCCAAGTCCATCTACCATCCAAGTTTGGTTGAAAAGCACCTTACGGTTGTGGAGTTGGGTAAGGTTGACCTGAAAATGACCTTTGACCTTATTGTGTGACCTCCGACTGCAGCATAACATGCAGGTCCCCCAAGTCCATCTACCATCCAAGTTTGGTTGAAAAGTGACTAACGGTTGCAGAGTTAGGTGTCATAAGTCTTCCATGTAAACTTTAACGTTGACCTGAAAATGACCTTTGACCTTACCATGTGACCTCCGACTGCAGCCTAACATGCAGGTCCCCCAAGTCCATCTACCATCCAAGTTTGGTTGAAAAGTCACTTACAGTTGCGGAGTTAGGTGTCATAAGAGAGTCTTGCATGTAAACTTTAACGTTGACCTGAAAATGACCTTTGACCTTACCATGTGACCTCCGACTGCAGCCTAACATGCAGGTCCCCCAAGTCCATCTACCATCCAAGTTTGGTTGAAAAGTCACTTACAGTTGCGGAGTTAGGTGTCATAAGAGAGTCTTGCATGTAAACTTTAACGTTGACCTGAAAATGACCTTTGACCTTACGATGTGACCTCCGACTGCAGCATATCATGCAGGTCCCCAAAGTCCATCTACCATCCAAGTTTGGTTGAAAAGCGACCTACGGTTGCGGAGTTAGGTGTCATAAGAGAGTCTTGCATGTAAACTTTAACGTTGACCTGAAAATTACGGCCGCTTTTCATTGTAGCAGATCAATACCGCATGAACGGCGTAACGGAAAATATGCGAAGCCTTGGAGCGGATTTTCTTCTACTTTTTCCTCAATAAGAAGAAAATGCTATGCTTTGGAAAGGCTCTCTTTGTTCTTTTCTCAATAAGATAAAAATGCTTTTCCTTGGAACGGAAATTTGAGTGTAAAAATTGGGGTCCCCTCCGCGGCACATACCCACTACATTATATACTGAGTGCCCCGCCACCCCCTCCCCGGGGCCCTATATCTCTGGCGAAATGAAGCCCGAAGCAACTGTCGCCGGAGAAAACGTTACGTCACCTCAACGACTTACCTGTGTACTTTCCACCAAAGAAGTTCATAGGAAAGCCTGAAGCACCGCCGGCAAAGTCACTCAGCATGATGTCAACGTTTACAGGTAAGCGGCCCCCATTAGGATTGGTGCAGTCTACTGTATTCAGAATAAGATGGCCTACAGGATTGATAATAAAGGTTTATAGTAAGATATGAATATACATGCAAGTTGCAGTAAATTATTTGATAAGGAGCTTGAACATACATGTAATCAAATGAAATGACATCTGATTTGTTCATATGTATTAAAAAAAATGTGCCAAATGTTTCTGGTAGATAAGGTGTAATTGCTGAGAAATTGGAAAACACAAGCATGGTATTCCAAACATATGTACATGTAGGGTCTTTTTCCAAGCAATAATAATACACTGTCCCACATGTGCCTATATCCGTGGTGGTGTTCTTTGGTTTAGTCATTTTTCGGCCGACACTTCATTATTTCACAGTTGGATTGAAGTATATTAACCCCCTTTTAACTGGGCTATTTCAGACCAATATATAACGGAGGGGGAGGTGGGGGGGAGGGGGTCGGAGGTCAATTTGACCCCACCCTTCAGATCTAGGCTGCTAATTGCACGATCACCGCAAAAATTTGCATGTGCATAGAGCCAGATGCAAATTACAAGACTGTATAGAAAAATTTTCGAGAAATTTGTTTATATATATTTCATTAATTAAGTATGCAAATACCGGTAAGCGTATGAAATTCGCCCTAAATTTGGTTTCTAACAAATATCTAAAAAAAATTGCCATAACATAATTAATTTCCATATTTCATTGCTTTTTAAATCATTATGTATTCCATTGTTTTTTTAGCTTTTGTCTTTTATTGTTTTTTCCAATTAGCTTTGTCAAGGACCCCTTTGCAATCATAAATACCATGAAATAAATCTATTTAAACCAACAAAAGTAGAAATAATCGTACATTAATGATTTTCGGTTGCAAAACACAATTTGCATTGACTTTGTACACGTAATCACGTTTTTTAAAAGCAATTTTGGGTCTGACATGCCTATTTATGGACACCCGTACCCGGGCATCTTAAATTTGGTTTTAAAAGATGTGCAATACTTCAAAGTGAAAAGTCAGCAAGCGTTACGGTCAACAAATTTTGCACAACGGCGTGGTGATGAAATTCGTCAAGGGGGGGGGGTTGAAATTGACCCCCCCCAGTTAAGGGTTAAGCAGCTCTACATGTAGATCTACCATGATTTGGTGACAATTAAGCCAACTCAAAAAAAAAAACTTTACTACATGCAGACCAAATAGACCTAATTGTATCATTGTATCTTTTTTTTTTAATAGGGCACTTCACCTCATTAAAGGGTTCTCAAAAAATTCAAGTACACTTCATTTAATCCCACACCAAAGACACACTGACATTGTGAATGCTTGTGGAAGATGAATCATACTTCATTGTGTGCTATGACACCTGAGACCTCGAAACCTTGCCTCCATCAATGCAAAATATTATCACAACACTGGACAATAGTCCTAATATGTGTCAGAGTCGTGTCTGAATACATTTGTATTAACACAATGGTTGTGATCGATTGTTTACCTCCTCACACTTAGGATATACAGTGTGTCCCATAAAAAAAAACGGTCTTAAGAATGAGATATCACAACCATTGAATACATTTAGATCATAAATTTTACACATAATAAAAATGAAATATTTTCCTTGATTTGAGACCAAACACTTAAGTGAATTGATTATGCATTGTGGATTTAAATCATTAAAATACTGAGGCATGTGATAAACAAATAAGAATGAAATCTCTTCCATGTTTTGAGACCAAACACTAATTGTTAATTGATCATGCATTGCCGAGTAAAACCAATAAATACCGAGGCGTGTTAGAAACGATTTGCAGAGAAACTCACATTGTGAATCATCATCCCCTCTCATTATAATACAGATTAGTGAAAGAAACTTTCAAAGAATATGACCATCCCTTCCTTATGCAAGGTCATTGCATCCTTAAAGATAAATTCCAGTTTTGGTAACGATCTCAAAATGACTTTTTACAGAATTTAATATAATGACCACCCAAGTGCCTGTTTGTATGAATAAAAAATATGTGCCAAAGGATTATGGAAGAAATTGTGTAATTGCTGAGAAATAAGCAAAATAAGTGCGGATTCGGTCACTTCCGTCGGGTCTTTATTCCAGCAATATTAATACACTGTCCCACGTGTGCCTATCTGTGTTTGTGATCTTCAGTGTGAACATTTTTCAGCGTAGATTTCAAGATTTCACAAAGTTCAGCTTATGTAAGTGTACCAGATCTAGATCCTCAATGATATTCTGACAATTAAGCCTGGTTTTACAGACTTTCTCATGAAATCAGTGTTTACTGCAACTACTGGCATTTCTCTTTAACTGTTGTTAACAAATCTCGACGCATTTTTCTGCGCAATTGGTTGTGACATTCCATGCGTGAGCTATTCACATCATATTTGGTATCAAATTGAAGAAGAAAAGCTAAATTTGATGATGATATATTAAATGAAAAACTTTGCTATGTTGAAAAATATAACTGGGAATCCCAGTTTTCCTTTTTTTTGTGGGATGCACTGTACTGAAAGGTACACAATGCCTACTGAAGCATGATAAATCATCAATGAGTTTACTATCAATGGTATATGTAACCACTCAATAAACATTAGGAGTGCAAGAGTGTAAGCACAATAGATTATATGTACTGGTACAATTAATGGTGGCAAATACCGGTAGTTGTGTGCCAGCATCGCATGCAGAATCAATACATAATTCAGTTTGTCGACCTATATTTGGGTTTCAATTGCACGTGCCAAGAATTTTTTTCATCAAGTATTTTCAAAAGGTATAGGTACACTAATTCTTGTCAAGTGTTTTGTTTGTTGAGTAAACATTGAATTGAGTGGATATTTATTTTGATTACATATACCATTCATGTGAACTTGAAACAAGTATGAAGAGATCAGCATTGTTCTCTCAAAGAAGACTGGAATGGGAACAAATTTAAGAGCTGGGTTTTCTTAATAAACCAAAAGTTATTACTAGGAGAGGTGTGTTATAACAATAAAGGAGAACAATTAAAAGGATTAGTGGAGAGACAAGAAAAAGTGCAGAGATAAACTGGGAGTAGAGGAGAGATGAAATATGAGAAAAGTCTATTTCAATAGTTAGAATGTGCGAGATGGGTGGGAGTGTAGAAAACAGAAACATGAGATGGACTTAAAAAATGAAAGATAATTTTTTAAAGTGAAAGTGGGGAAACATGAATATGCAGAAGAAAAGCAAGGAGTACAAATTTAATATAGATGAACACAAAGGAAAAAAGAAGACAAATAAAGAAGAATAATATAGAAGTAGAAAAAAAAATATAAGAAAAAAACATGAATAGGGAGGGGGGGGGGGAGAATAATGAAAAAAAGAACACAAAAGAGTATAGGAAAGAATAAGAACAAGAAAGAAAGATGAAAGGAAAAAAAGAAAGAAGGAAGTAAGAAAGAACAAAGAAGAAGAAGAAAAAAGAAGAAAGAAAGAAAATAGAAGAAAAAAAGAAGTAGAAGAAGAAGTAGAAGAAGCAGAAGAAGAAGAAGTAGAAGAAAAAGAAGAAGAAGAAGAAGTAGAAGAAGAAGAAGTAGAAGAAGAAGCAGAAGAAGAAGTAGAAGAAGAAGAAAAAGAAGAAGAAGGAGGAGGAGAAGAAGAAGACAAAGAAGAAAGACAATGAAGGCAGAATGGAAATTATTTACCTTTGTAGTCAATAAGAATGCACGTATCCATATCAGGATGAACACCATCCATCATGATCATAAAACGAGTATCCTTGTTGATCTAAATGTAATGAATATTAAATTTCATAATCAATACCAGTATTAAAGGCAATTTGGAGAAAAAAATACAAAGTGTTATACACAAATTGATAACCAACAAATGTGCACAGTTTGAACTTCAATATCCTATTTATTTTTTTTTTCCATTTTCCTTCTTACGTGTACATGTAAGATGTCTGTACCAATATTTACATGTAAATTGTCCAAATTTAAGCTATAATGTGCTGCCAAGCCTGTGGTCTGAGTGGCAAGAGTCTGAAGGCCAATACTAAACTTGTTGAGAAACAACATTCTTTTAATATTTCTGAAGTCGACACGCCAGGTACCAATTCACCTCACCTGGTTAAGAGCAGCACAACCTGGAATCATTCATTGCTGAAGAAAATTACACCATGGCTGGGATTTGAACCCACGACCTCTTTTCAAAGGCGCAAGTCACAACCAGCAGACCACAATGCACACTTGACCCGGTGACCAAATCAAACAAATCAATCATATCTCCAGTTGGACAACAAATTACCCACTTTTGATGATTACAGTAAACACACCAGAATCCTGTAAAATCATATTTGCACTTTTGAAATATTGTTGACACTGGGCAAACAGACTAACAGAGTGATCAATTTTTTGTTTACTGACATTTGCTTTAACTACACACATTGACAATAGGATAGCAAAATGCACTACTATAGTACCTACTAATATAGAGGACTATTAAAATACAATTTTTTTCTTCAAAACTATGAACCAATCTTATAGAGGACTTAATATTGACTTGTCTGAAACTATTTAATCATTCTTACTGAATTACATTTTATCAAGGTTATAGGGTGAGGTTACATGTACATGTAGGTACAACCGTAATAACAATTTATCACCTTTTATAATCATTTCATTTTGAGTACTTTAGGAATGCGAAAGATGAGTTTAGGCACAGCAAAATTTTAATTTTGGAAAAAAAAAAGTTTTTACTTTTTTCTATACATACTGTAGAGCTGATTCAAAGCTCAGTGCCCTTATTATACTGTATCATAAAAAATACAATATCTAATTCAATTAGCAAAAGGGGAAGTTCACCCTGAAAAAAACTTTGTTGTAAAATTAGCAGAGAAAATAATACAAAATATCGGTGAAGGTTTGAGGAAAATCCATTAAAGATAAAGAAATTTATTAGAATTTCAAATTTAGGATTTGTGATGTCATAAACGAGCAGCTACCCCATCTGTAATGTAATGTAAAGTGCATTAAGTTTTCATGTTTCCTGATGACTTATTTTTTTCTTTATAGAAACAGGTGTGAAATGATTTGTCTATTGATATACTGAAGGTAGAATAAAATCCACTTTGAATTTTCTGAGAAAATTACGTTTCCGATTATTCAGCACATGATATGTAGCAAAGCTGCTGCTTGCATACATGTATGACCTCAAAAATTAAATATCAATCAAAATTCTTATAACTTTTTTATTCTTTGATGGATATTTCTCAATCCTTCAGCAATATTTTTTGTACTATTTTTACAACAAATGTTTTATAAGGGTGAACTTCCCCTTTAAAGGGGGGGGGAGAGAACTGACCCGAAATGTGCGTGTTCTCTCATTGATATTCAGGAATGTGGGGGGGGGGGGTGAACTGACCCGACATTGTGCGTGTTCTCTCATTGATATTCAGGAGGGGGCAGGAGTGAACTGACCCGACATTGGGAGTGTTTTCTCTTATTGATATTCAGGAGGATGGGAGGGGAGTGAACTGACCCGACATTGTGCATGTTCTCTCATTGATATTCAGGAGGGATGGGAGGGGAGTGAACTGACCAGACATTGTGCATGTTCTCTCATTGATATTCTGGAGGGGGGGGGAGTGAACTGACCCGGCATTGTGCATGTTCTCTCATTGATATTCAGGAGGGGGGGGGGGAGTGAACTGACCCGACAATGTGCGTGTTCTCTCATTGATATCCTGGAGGGGGGGGGCCGGGAGTGAACTGACCAGACATTGTGCATGTTCTCTCATTGATATTCAGGAGGGATGGGAGGGGAGTGAACTGACCCGACATTGTGCATGTTCTCTCATTGATATTCAGGAGGGATGGGAGGGGAGTGAACTGACCAGACATTGTGCATGTTCTCTCATTGATATTCAGGAGGGATGGGGGGGAGTGAACTGACCCGACATTGTGCATGTTCTCTCATTGATATTCAGGAGGGATGGGAGGGGAGTGAACTGACCCGACATTGTGCATGTTCTCTCATTGATATTCAGGAGGGGGGGGGGGGGGAGTGAACTGACCCGACATTGTGCATGTTCTCTCATTGATATTCAGGAGGGATGGGAGGGGAGTGAACTGACCAGACATTGTGCATGTTCTCTCATTGATATTCAGGAGGGATGGGAGGGGAGTGAACTGACCAGACATTGTGCATGTTCTCTCATTGATATTCAGGAGGGATGGGAGGGGAGTGAACTGACCAGACATTGTGCGTGTTCTCTCATTGATATTCAGGAGGGGGGGGGGGGAGTAAACTGACCCGACAATGTGCGTGTTCTCTCATTGATATTCTGGAGGGGGGGGGCGGGAGTAAACTGAGCAGACATTTTGGGATGGGAGGGGAGTGAACTGACCCGACATTGTGCGTGTTCTCTCATTGATATTCAGGAGGGGGCAGAGTGATCTGACCCACATTGGGAGTGTTCTCTTATTGATATTCAGGAGGGGGTGGGGGGTGGGAGTGAACTGACCCGACATTGTGCGTGTTCTCTCATTGATATTCTGGAGGGGGGCAGGAGTGAACTGACCCGACATAGTGTGTGTTCTCTCACTGATATTCAGGTGGGAAGGGGGGGGGGGAGTGTACTGAGCAGACATTGTGCGTGTTCTCTCATTGATATTCTGGAGGGGGGGGGGGGGGGCTGGGAGAACTGACCCAGACATTTTGGGATGGGAGGGGAGTGAACTGACCCGACATTGTGCGTGTTCTCTCATTGATATTCAGGAGGGGGGCAGGAGTGAACTGACCCGACATTGTGCGTGTTCTCTCATTGATATTCAGGAGGGGGGGAGTGAACTGACCCGACATTGTGCGTGTTCTCTCATTGATATTCAGGAGGGGGTGGGGGGGTGGGAGTGAACTGACCCGACATTGTGCGTGTTCTCTCATTGATATTCTGGAGGGGGGCAGGAGTGAACTGACCCGACATAGTGTGTGTTCTCTCATTGATATTCAGGAGGGAAGGGGGGGGAGTGTACTGACCAGACATTGTGCGTGTTCTCTCATTGATATTCTGGAGGGGGGTGGGAGTGAACTGACCAGACATTGTGCGTGTTATCTCATTGCTATTCAGGAGGGGGGTACTAGATCTCATAAGGGTGGAAGTGAACTGACCCGACATTGTGCGTATTCTCTCATTGATATTCAGAGATTTGAAATACCGGTATAACTATTTAGAGCACAAATTAGTATGTAGTTCCATTTGTAAAGAGAGATTGAAATGTTTTTTTTTCCCCTCAAGGTACTTGATTTGCTACTTGTTATAATCAATACATCAAAATGTATTGATGTGATCATTAGTATGTTATCATTCAAGTGGGCCTTGATTACTAAACTGTTCAGAATGTTGCATTATGGGTTAGCAACATGGCCTGATTAGAGTAGCTTAGGACTTGAGGTGGTGCTAACAAATTGCTGGTAAGTATCTGCTTTAAGTAAGCCAAATATCTATAGCATACCATCTCTTACATATTATGTCCCCATACATGAACTGAAACTGCTAATTGCTACATGTATGTCCATTGCTCTTTTCATGAACTTTAATAAGATGAAACAGACAATTACTACTGAATGCTATTGTTTTTTAAGGTGTTCCCAGCTTTTCAAGAAAACAGAATTCCCTGATTTTTCCTTGATGAAGGTTAAAAATTCCCTGATAATTATTTAGACCCATTCCCAGTTTCACATGTTTTCTATTAAAGTTGTTGCAGTGAATTACATGTATTTTCAGTATAAACACAATAATGTAAAACTAATTAGTACCAAAATAACCAGTCATTCAATCGAAATTGTTTTGATATATGCGACAAAATATAGGAGAGTCTGACTGACTACCATGCTTCTGGCTTTTGGGCTGATCAAAATTCCCTATTTTTTTCGTCATTTGAGGCATTGGCCCCTGATTTGAGGTATTTTCAAAATCAAATTCCCTGATTTTTCCCTGACAGGAAAACAGTAAAATAATTTCCCTTGATTTCTCTGATTGGCCGGGAACCCTGTATTTATGAGCATGAAACCAGAAAATCAAATTTTCACTTAAATAAAGGACCAGTCCCACAAATAGATACAGATTAGATGCCATGTCATTTGCTCCTGCGACAATAGCTCCGTTATAAAATCCATACACTAATCAAATGACTACCTTCAAACCTGAATTTAACTCTTTTAATACCTTGCCTTCAACCCAAACCTACCCCCTGAACCTATTAAACATACATTGTAAAACCCTATTACCACCGTAAACCTACATATGTAACCCTACAACTTAGAAAAAAAAAAAAGCCTGCGGCAATCTTCACAGGAGCAAATGTCGTGTCACTATCTATCAAAATACATGTAGATATTGAGGGTCATTTAAAAGAAAAGATTAGATTACAGAGCAACTTTCCCACTGTAAAACCTGAAGCAGGGGGTGTTTCACAAAGATTTAAGTATATCTTAGAGTCGCACTCATTAATGCCTAGTTCCGCGAGGTATAAAAGGCATGACCGCATTGGTCAGATCATGTAAAGAGGACGCGTACTGCTGCGTATTAATAAATAAGATCGCACGTTGCATTCCAGATACAAGTTGGCATTTAAGTGCAACCTAAGTCATACTTAAATGTTTGGGAAACACCCCCCAGGATTTATTTTTCTTTACCTCATGCCACTTGCCAAACTTGAGTACGTTGATATTGTTGAGCTTGACTCCGCTCTGTTTTAGTTTACAGAAAACAGGCATGGATGTGTCCCCAACATAGATAGGAATGTCGGGATTCCTTGCTGATAGCAGCTCCAGAGTCGGGTAACTGCAATGAGAATGACATTGGTTGAAATGTTTGTAACAGAAGGACGCAAGACGCTTTGGGGGAGATTTTGAGATAAGGTTACATCTACAGATTTTGAACACAACAAAGTCCTCCCTCAACCTCCTATTGCCTATAATGATGATAATTATAACAACAACAACAACAATAATAACAAAGATAATAATAATAATAATGATAATAATAATGAAGATAATGATATTACTTATAATACTACTACTACTACTACTTCTACTTCTACTACTACTACTACTACTACTACTACTACTACTACTACTACTACTACTACTACTACTACTACTACTACTACTACTACTACTACTACTACTACTACTACTACTACTACTACTACTACTACTACTACTACTACTACTACTACTACTACTACTACTACTACTACTACTACTACTACTACTACTACTACTACTACTACTACTACTACTACTACTACTACTACTACTTCACTACTACTACTACTACTACTACTACTACTACTACTACTACAACTACTACTATTATTACTACTACTACTACTAATACTACTACTACTACTACTACTACTACTACTATTAATAACAATGATGATGATGGTAATAATCACTGGCGGATCCAGGGAAGGGAGTACAGTTGGACAGTGCCCCCCCCCCCCTTGAAAGGAACATTTACGATTTTTAATGTAAAAATGCCGTTAAAACAGAAGTGTCCCCCTACCTTTCTAAGTGAATATCTTGTTTTTTTTAATTTTTTATTTGCTTGTCAAATTTTTCTTAAGGGAAATGCGCCCCCCCCCCTTTGGAAAATCCTGTATCTGCCCATGATATTAAAAAAAATATAATAATTATTGGATAGTGCATACCATATTATGATAATATAATGTCTCTTTGCGCTTCCAAAGGACTTGGATTTAGTGCACATACATTTCAAGGACAAAAAAAGCAACTACTAATGCACCAAATAAGATCTGAATGCGATTATTATTAAATTTATCATGGACATGTCACTATGATCATGATAGATTTCTTTGATAGGAAATAATCAATCATACTGTAACTTCTCAAATAGACAAGTTTTTCCTTCTTTTTTTTCTTTAGTTTAGCCCACTTTTTCTCAACTGTCAACATGTAATCTATGACAGGAGATAAATGAGACACCTAGACAAACAAATTCAGCAAAAAGACGGCCTGCCCTTATAATAAACTTGAAAGTAATTTATAGTCAGCAAGTGGCAGAGTAAAGATCTTATGTGCAGCGGATTTTTCGCAAAAAGGTTTTTTTTTTCCATTTCAAATAATAGGGTCAACACATATAACAAGCATGTCAATAGTTCAAAATGAATTAATTCAAAGTCCAGATCAATTTATCACACAAATATAATTAATATAAATTGACTGACACACAATCCGAAAAGTGTGACCATTAAATACCATAATAAGATTTTTTCCTCCAAAAAGGAACTCTTATTTAATACATACTTGATTTATTCTTTCCATCTTAAATGATAGGGTCAGCAAAAATTACGAACTATATAAATTATAATGGACTTTGGCTAAGGTAGAACTGAAAGCTGATCTGTGAGAATAAACATCAAAGTTGAATTCTCAAAATATCTTTCAACTACAATTTATTTTAAAGTAAACATTGGTTACTAACTAGGGTCATTTATAATTCTGGTATGTTTCTCTTTGATCTTCATATCCTGAACTTAGAACCCCCCCCTAAAAAATAAAAACCAACCAAAGAAAAACACAAGAACAACCAAAAAGATCATCATACCAGATTGTGGCCATGTGGACTTGTGAAATTTCATTCTTTCAATCTTTTCAATTTCATGAAAGTAATAATGAACAATAATATTTGAAAAAAAAATCATAAATCAAAATTTAAAAACAATCCCCATGCCTTTGCTTTAAAATACTAGGCCTACTTTATGTATTTGTAGGCTATTTATTCACCTCAACTCACATATGGACCTGACTTTTGATTCATAGAATGAAAATATCCCAACCTTTTCTTTTTTTAATATCCTACCTTAAATGATCGGAATGCACATGGCTTATGTAGATGAAATCTGCTTTGGCCAGTCGATCAAGCCAGTTGGCTGGAGGTTCGTGGAGCAACCACCATCCCCTTGCAAACGCTGGGCCGGTCAGCCAGGGGTCGGTGAACATGATGGTGCCCCCGAGATTCAGCTCCATGCACGCATGGGTGAAGTAGGTGACCTGCAGCAGGTCAAAGGTCACAGATTGTAGAAAGTAAAAATAAATGCAAACTTTAAAGGAAAAGGATACTTCATTTTGATTCATTCTGGAAGAAAGTACAAATTACGGTAGAAAAAACATGAATCTATTCATCTGGACGTTATACTTTTATGATGCGGAGGACAGTTTCACATGCTATCTGGAACAACATTTGTAGTTAAAACCCGATACAAGGATGGTTTCAATTGTTTCATGGTACAAAATGATGGACTATACAGATTTCTTGTACATTGATCACATTTGATTAAGGAAGGAATTTAGTGCCTTTTGCGAGAAGTGTGCTAAAGTACATGCTGACATTTGCAAAGGCAAATCCAAATCCAAATAACATTCTATACTATTATGATCTTCATTGAAAATAAAAGTGAAAAAATGGGGGGGGGGGGGGAAACTGCCACATGTAAACACATTAATCATATCAATTTTTGACATCCTGTTAAAACAGGTAGGATGGTCTGCCATATGCACATACATTATTTTCATAGACATGGGGGCGGGGGCAGTAACCTGCCACACATACACACACACAACAAAAAAATCTTGTTACACATGTGGGGGGAGGGGTGAAACTGGCATATGTACACACATATTTTCACATGTTTTTTTTTTCAAACTGAAGCCACATGTAAAAACAGGAAAGCAATTTTACCTTGACTTCTCCGACCTGTAGAGGAAGCCGGTCTCTGCTGTCTGTCTCCCATGGCTGTGGGGGCTTGAGTTCAATCAGTGACATACTCCCATCCTCATCAACTTCAGATACTGAACATCAATGTGAATAAACAGGATATCATTTCACAAAACATGTTATGATAATCAAAGCTACAATTAGTAATCAAAGCTACTGAAAACCTGCCAATTGGATTGTCTGCCGGATTGTCTGTTGACCGAATTGTCCTTGAAACTATTCTTGGCAGGTGGCCAGGTTGTCCTTTAAAGTTTAAACTGTCACTTTCTTGGTGATCAATATAAAAATGAAAGTCAGTCTTATGTAAAGGTAAAGATTACCACTGATTTGATCTGAAACAAAATCCTAGCTGTGGCCAGCATAATGGCCCATTTGTTACATTTGTCTGTGATAAATGTACATGTTTTGTAAAAACTGGTGACACAACATTTGCTCCTGCCACAAACGCTTTGGGCTTAATTTCGTCGAAGATGTAGGATTAGGGTTAGGCTTGCAAATAGGGTTTGTGTGGAATTTCAAGAGGAGAAATTATCGCCAGAGAAAATGTCATGGAAAAACTGCACCTGAAAACCATCATTTAGCGCAAAAAAAAATGTATTCATTAACAAGTTAACAGTTATGGTTCAAAATGTCTGAAAACATTTTTGCACATTAGTGTGCTTGAAAGAATGAGTATGAGGGTAATTATTGAATGCATATTACAGTAGTCCTTTTAGTTCTTTAGAGCATGGCTTTCTATGGAGTTTAATGTATATCAAAAAGGGAGTGCTCTAATTAAAGGAAACATCCTAAAATTGAAAAATTAAAGACCATAATTCTTTGATCACTTAAAGTCAAACCTACTCTAATAATAATATCAATGTTAGATTTATTATAAGAATAATAACAATAATAGCTGTTTTTTAAGCGCCTTTTGCCTGAGAATACAAAGCGCTGCTATTATTACCCCGGCTTTAGCTCGAGCTACCATCACCGGCGCTCAGTGCATGCAAGGAATTAATCCTGCTGGGTACCCACTCACCTCACCTGGGTCGAGTGCAGCACAGTGTGGATAAATTTCTTGCTGAAGGAAAACACGCCATGGCTAGGATTCGAACCCACGACCCTCTGTTTGAAAGGTGAGAGTCAGAACCACTAGACCACGACGTGCCCATTAAGTGCATGTTATTCATACAGTGTAAATATGTTTCTCTCACTTGTCCATGTAATGAAACAATCAGGGTGAACTTCCCTTTTCTAATGAGTTGTGAAAAAGGAATTATATAATAGATTATAAAGTATAGTCTTTTATTACATGGGTTGTAAGAAAGGTGCATTTTCAGTTTCAGAATGCTGCAGTATAATCTACATGTACATGACAATGGACCATAATAAGGATGGATGGGGGGGCACTCCTGGAAAAGTTCAAGAGTGATTAAATGGCCCGTATTCTGAAGTTGCGTTTAATTTAAACTCTAGTTTTAAGATGTGGTTTAACTACATGTATGGAAAGACAGTTATTACATAAATCTATAGCAGTAGAGGTTCAATGTATCAGCGCATTTGACTCCCTAAACATTAACTGCCAGGGAAGGATAGGTATGACAGTTGTCTTCACCATTAAAGAAGTAGTAAAGAGCACAGTAAACATGATTCACTGTAAACAAAATTTTGAAACGTTTGGCTTCCCATATTTTTAGCACAGAGTTTAATAGACCATGGTCTAAGTTAAACCCGACTTCAGAGTACGGGCTGATGGCTTTATATATTGAACACAGTTCTATGTAAAGTGTATGTACATGAATTATTGTATTTATTTAAGCCATGTATGCTTCTCATTGTATAACTCTTATCGTCAGTTTCGTCATAAACCTATTTCTACAGTGCTACATGTATATGACCATTATGAAAGGATAAGCTGAAAGGCAATCAAATTATTAGCCAACATTTCCAGCAAAATCTATGTGCACTGAAGCTTACGGAATTAACTTCAGATTCTTATCTTTTGTTTGTGTGAATGTGTGGATGGAAGGCAGAGACGGCGTGCACATCAATTGATTTCCCATTGAACTCCATTTCAACCATATTGCCATTGTTGCATAAATTGCCTAATTCAATGAGCTAAAACAACAATGTAATCCCTCAACGCCATAGTTAGGGTAAAATGACACTTTGAAAAAAGGTCATAAATAATAAATTTTAATTAATCTTCTACATGTATACTGAATAGGAATGATTCTCATTCCATGTTCATTAGTCCATGAGTATCACATTATCAAGTCTATTAGTACATGAGGATAATACATTAATTTTGTATGGAACTAAAATATTGAAATATTAAATTTCGATATTGTTGATCTTGCGAGATCAGGAGAATGAATCCTTATACCAAGACCCCATGGAAGAACAGTGATATTTCGTAAATACTGCTGAAATGGGCCATCCTCCATATTTTATATATGATTTATACAATTTGGTAAATTATGTATTTAATTCTTTATGGAAATAAATAATACAAACAAACAACCAAGAAACTTCTTCAAGAGACGGGAGACAGGTCCAATGTTCACTTACCTAGCTGTTCTTGCCTGAAGCTGTCAGGTGGATTTGTGTAACGCATCGTTTTGGTATCCAGCTTCCAACCATGTTTGGTACATTTTATCACACTGCGAGGAAACAAAATAATAGCTGAGATTCATTTATCATAATAATAAACAAACAATAGTGTCCCCACACCTAACATACATGTACATGTATGATGCTCATTGTGCTAGCCTAGCAACTTCTTTTGTAGTATAACCTACAAGCTACATACATGTACAAAATTGTATACAAATCAAGTTAATTAACAAATTAACCTAAAAAAACCTTGAATTACAGTACGCAAAGGCTAGAAACATTTGCTACATGTACATGGATAGAAATATGCAACAGGCAATTCAGCATGAATGTGATGGTAGAGATTTCGCATGAGGTGAAAGAAAACTCTATTCAATGGCCAGGTTGAATAGTGTCTATCTTTCACCGAATGCGGAATATTGTACCATTGTACGAATAGAAATATTTGCTTTTTGTGCTGTACAATGCCTTGGAAGTGAGCGAAAATATTAAGGATTATTTGTCTATTAAAAATAAGACAGAATTTTTGAAAGCAAAAGCAAAATCATCATGATCATCATCATCACATCATCATTACCATCATCATCATCGTCATCATCATCACCATCATCATCGTCGCCACCATCATCGTCGTCATCACCATCATCATCATTACATCATCATCGTCGCATCACCATCATCGCCATCATCATTATCATCATTGTCGTCTCCATCACCACTACCATCATACTCACCATCATCATCACCGTAATCACCATCATCACCATCATCATCATCATCATCATTATCATCATCGAAATAATGAATGTTTCTTGAATTTTGTAACCCTCTATAATATACATATATGATACAAAATGAGAAAAATTACTTATTCTGATAGTCTTACCATCCGTCTGCATCTTCAATATCCTTGATGAACGTCCCTCCTTGATGTTTGCACTTGTTACGACACGCCTTGAATTCATCGCTCCCTGGCTCCTTGAAGATTACATATTTCTCATTCTCGGAACGATTGATGAGGTTGACGCCATCCCGAAGACCTTGGGTTTCGTGAGGAGACAGCTTCAGAACAGTTACTTGTTCCTGCTCCATCTTACAGGCATGTGAACCGCCTTGATGCAAATGCAGACTGACCTATACATAATGAATAATATTAGGGATGATGTATTTGCATCTCCGTCAAGAAAGTTGACCCGTCTCAGCTGTCTCACCAAAGTGAGGCATTGTACACATACATAATAAGTTTGATCAATGGCAAAGCTTTATACGAAAATGTCTTGTACAGTCTCTAGATATCGTATCCACAGGAACAACAGAAATTATATATTTGTGACCAGCCACCCCGAAACCAACAATAAGTTGCCCGAAATGAAATTGGAAGCTTTTGAAGAGCTTGAAAAAGCACGTCCTAAAGCATCAAGATTGGTTAATTTGATCGACAAATCATAAACACACAAGTACATGTACATGTATTGGACTGAAGTAGAAGAAATTCAGAGGAATTAAGAAAATAAGAAACAAGGTTTGTAGTTTTGGTTCAGTCAAACATGAGATATGTATATACTGTGCGATCATCGAGATACTTCCATGCAGTCCACTTTTTTACACTGGGACCCGTTGCATAAAACTTTTGCTATGAAAAGACTATAGCAAGAAAAAACTGCCAACATTTTTTAATGTATAAGTTGAAATGACATAATTTTGTTTGCCAGAGTTTTTGTTTATTTGCCAGATTTTTTTTATATGGCAAAAGATTTATGCAACGGGTCCCTGATGTTATAAGATATCTTATACCTATTAAATCATTTACTAGTACGACTTAAATTTTGTCAACTAGAGGAATACATTAATTACAAGATTTCAGTATGCTTATTTTCTTTTTCTCACTTTTGAACACCAATTTACTATTTTGGCTATTTACAGAGAACCTTCTCGGGTGACCTACATGTATTGTTGGTTTTGGAGTGGCTAGTCGCATTCGATCTATGTATCTATTGTTACTGTACCTTTCAACAATTTGATCTAATGAGTTCCACACGGAAGACGAGCAAACATGGGCCACGAAGCACCTTTCTCGCTTCACAAGCTGAAATGAATGAATACAAAAGAAAAAAATGTAAATTTAGGGAATAATGCAGAAGAAAATCAAGAAAAACATGTGCAACTTAACCAAAATTTAATAAATCCTTATAAACAATTTCAATGAATTACAATTTTAAATGTATTACCTTTACATCAAGGTAAAAACAATGGATAATAAATTATAAATAATATCCAGGAGAATATTGAAATAGTTGATTATTAATGTCATTTAATTCCCATTCATATTGTTCACAGTACACTTTTCCTGTCCCACTGCATTTTATCCTGCTGCGTGGCACCAACTGACATGTAGTTAGAAATGATTCGAGTGTTATTAAGGTCCCATGACATTTGCTCTGGCGACAATTGCACCTAGGTAAAATCTGCAAGTTACATGTACACCCTATAAGCCAAGCACAACAATACCTCCAAAACATAAATAAACCTAAATCCTAATCTTTACATTATTCTGAACCAAAACGACTATTATGCTCCTAACGCCTAACCCTACATGTATGCCCTCTGAGATATGAAGACTGGAGCAAATGTTGTGTCACCATTATCAAAAGCCTTTGACAATTACATGTATAAATCAAGGCTAAAGGGTTAATTTAATTGGATTGGAACTTTGCTAGAATTTGCATGTGTCACATGTTACAAAATATCAGAAGTTCCCCTTTTTATGTCCCTTCATGCAAATAAATATGTCTATTGCCACAGTTACAAAACCTAAACAAAACTATTTTCACTCTTTTTGTTGATTGTGTAATTGTCCTTTCATTGGAAGTCTTTACCTTGGAAACCCGTTGCTCTTTTGATTTTTTCACTAATGAAAAGAAAATACATGAAGTACAGGTGGGTGTTTCATAAAGCTTAAGAACGACTGGTGATCCTCTTCTTACGCGCAAAATCCTCGCCAATGAATGTTTTTGTGTATACCATTTACCGCAAGAAAGGATCACCAGTCGTTTTTAACGTCGCTCTTAACTTTATACGAACGGCCTTATGAAACGGCCCCCTGGTCCTGTTGCGTCCTCGGAACATTTGCCTTTTTAATAGATTACATATGTGCACACAATTTTTACATTCTCAAGTACCTTAACAGGTGCATACAATTTGTACAGGTGTGTACACAATGCATATCATTTTGATGGAACAAGTTAAAAACAAGAGGGACGCCTCTGGCACTCCCGCCAGCATTACGCAATTCAATATTCATATAGTAGCAGTGTTGACTTTGCAACACTGAATAATTATTAACATTGATGGGGTAATGGCCCTCTTATCAGCTGCATGGAATATACAAAAATGATTAATGATGAACTACATGTATTTTTATATATCAGAAAAAAATCCATTGACATTAGACCTATTAAAGGAAACACATGGTGATTTCACTTCATGCATACATGTATTCAGGTTTAAAGTGATCATTTCACTTTGTTCTGATTTAAAAAATTCTCATTTTGGTTCTTGAAAATGGGCTAAACATTAGGCTTATAGTGTAAAAATACCATCCCAAAAGTTTCAAAGTATTATATATACAGGATCAATTTTAAAACCTTGGAGATGTAAACCAAAGTTTGAAAATAATTGGGAGTTGGTTTCAATGACTATGTGTAGAGAGCGAATCTGTGCAACACAACACAGATGAACACAGCATGACCTACATACAGTGTATACAAGGTATACACTGAATGTACAGTGCAGCTAATAGCGTGTGTATAGGAGATACACACAGCAGAAGGCAGTCAACATAGCCAACGGACTTTTTGAATTGGAGAAAACTGGTCATAAGCTGAGCCTGTCTACTAGACGGTTCTCAAAATCAAGCTAATAAATTGCTACTTGTATCTAAATTAGAGTTTTTCATCCTATATTGAAGTCTGTTTCAGGGTTTTTGAGGACAAATACAGGCACTCATACACATGTTTCGTCTCAGTTTGAGAATTTTTTAAATCACCTGCTTACAAAGTTAAACGATCCCTTTAAACAAGGACATACTGTACAGTAGATTTTAAAAAGGAGTTAAAAAATATTCTGAGGCGCATTGTATTATTATTACCCCGGTTTTTGCGCAAGCTGCCTTTAAGTGATATGCATTCAAGGGATTGATCCTGCCGGGTACCCATTCATCTCACCTGGGTTGAGTGCAGCACAATGTGCATGAATTTCTTGCTGAAGGAAATTACGCCACGGCTGGGATTCGAACCCAAGACCCACTGTTTCAACGTCAGAAGACTAATATACTGGGCCACAACGCTCCACTTAACCACCACTTAAACTTTCCTTTGTTTGATGGTGGTGGTGGTAGTGATTTTATACATGATTGCTAAGAAAGCATGAATGCTTGTAAGCAAGCAACCTGATGTCTGAAGGCTTAAGGTCCTCTCCGAAGGACCTGGTACTGAGGATTAATGCCTTACCAAAGGGCACTAGCGCACCAAGTGGGAATCAAACCCGGGTCACCGGAATATGAATCCCCGCTCTACCGACTGAGCTACATGAATATATCTCAATTACCTCAAGTTGTTGCAAGGATGGACTTGAAATAAGCCTGTTCACGGCTGTAAACTGCGCACAAGCAGTAAAAGGTCATTTTAGATAAACCATGAAGTTGGTTTTCAAATTCACTGACATAGGCATTTGTGATTTGATGATTATTCATCACATCCAAGCTGAAGAGTAACAAAGTCTTCTTAATCACTGGTATTTGACACTGACAGTAGCCCAAACTATAGTCAAATGTGCCAGGAGCAGACAATAAAACAAACATATTAAAAAAAAAAACTTTACCCCTGATGTATCATGTACTATTCTAGTCACCTGCTCTATACAATGCCTTTCATTCTTAGAATTTGAATGCTTTGCCGGGAAATCTTATGCTACATCTTCATTTGAAAATGTTTGTGCTCATCCTAGTAAAATCTAATGAAAAATCGCAAAGATCATTTGAGAAAAGTTGATCATCAGCTAAAAACAGTGAACTGGCTTATAGGACTGGATATTGTTTGTGGAGTTACTACTCCATGATTAATTGTCATTACAGTAAATTACCATGATGTCAATAAGGGCAAGTCCAAGCTATTGTCCCCTCTGAAGCCGAAATTAAATCTTTGCCTAAATCTAACATATTGACATTGTATGTCATTTTAAAGCTTACATTCTGAAGTTTTTTGGCCAATTTTTTTTCTTCTGAAAACGCTAAGTTAATGAATGCCACAGTCATGATTCCAAGAAATCATTAATTAGCGTGATGTACGGGACATCACATTTTTTGATCTGCAGATAATGCAAATTATATATTTGAAAATATTTCAGTGGGGACTTGTTGCGCTATTAATCTCATGCAAACATTAGAGACAAAAATGATTTTGAAAATTAATTGAGTAGGTTAATTATTTGGTGTCCAACAGGCAGTGTCCCATATGTCACAATTTAGCATATATGTTTTTTAGATTCTAATTAAGAAAAAGTTGAGCAGATTTCTTCACACTTTTGAGAGTTCTAATTTCCCAAAATTAAAGTGAATTTACTGAATTAATTTCATTTTTAATTATATCAGCTAATTAAGCTTTGTGACATATGGGACAAATGTGTGACGTACGGGACACACCATAGGATTTCTATGTAATTTTAATTAGGGTTATTTTTTAAAAAGGAGCAAAGATAATGTAAATTGAGATAAATATTATATCAGTGGTTGAATATTGGTAAAAGGCTGATAATAAAGTTACGATTTGTAATAAATAACATTAATTATTATTGATTAGTTAAGTCCAGGCTCGACATTAGCGGTGGCCCACGGCCACCAGAAATTCACCGGGCCACCAGAAATTCACCTCGGGCAACCATTATTGAAAAAATGTTAAGTTTTGGTGGCCCGAATCGGGCAACCAATAATTTTCAAAGTAGCGCAATTTTTCTCCCAATTTTGCATGCATTTATCAACTTGCAAGCCAATTCGTCATGCGCCCTTTTTGTTAATCTACACACAAATACACACACCAAGATTGCATAGTCATGACAGCATGGAGGCCTACCACTACAGCATACAGTATATATTCAGCCTGCTGCGCCGGCCGTCTGGCGTGCGTGAGCTTGCATTCATGAAACCACTTCAGCTAGCTGTGCGCTAGCAGACTATTCAGACTCAGGGAGCTGCGATACGAAATGTTACTGCTAAGAAATCTTCCACAGAACTATGAAATTCTAACGTCAAAGTCACATTTCACACCAATGAAATGCCGTTCTACAGTCCATATTACTAAATCCTGATTATTTGCAAGCATTAAAAAGAGGAATTATGACCTCTCTTTTGACTCAAAAAGACCAATTTCCAAATGCATTAATACACATAAAACTCATAGGTGAGTACATCACAGTCCCACATGTGCATTTGTATGTATGTTGATATTTGGTTTCTTACGAAGCTGTGTCGTTTCTAGCCAAAAATAAACAGACAGCTTCTTTCTTTCTTGTTTATAAATGACTTCTTAAACCACTCTTAAGGAAGTAAATACTTTGGGAGGGCATTTCATTGATATGAAATGTGAATTTTCCATCATTTTGTCAAATATACAGGGAAGGACTTTTCTCACTGTTTTTTCCAGATATAACTTTTGCCGTTTTCTTATTTTTTTCTTTCATTTTTTTTTATAGTGATTAAACCATTTATACCCCTTCCCATTGAATATGCCTGATTAAAGAATATGTTTCTACTGAATAATAATAATTTTCCCATTTTTTATTAATTGTGTCTTATTCATTTTTCTTTCATTTTCTTTTGTTTTTTTCTCTAATTTTTTTCTGTTTTTTTTTCTTTCTTCATTTTCTTTTCTTTGTTGTATTTCACTTATTTATTTTATAATTTTTGTTTTCTTTTTTTTAATATACAATTCTAAAAATTTTTGTTTCCCCCTTTTATGCATTGTTCTAATCTTGCAGCATATTTTTCTGTGATTTTCTCCTGCTATAATATTATAATATACATAGTATATAACACCTGGGAACAATACAATTCTTTTGTTATCTTTCAATCATTTCATATTCACAATGATAGAACAATTTATATATTACCACAAATCAATAAGCAAAGTAAAAATCAGCAAACAAGATTTACATAAAAGATGTACAAAGTGGAAGTAACTTAGTGTTAGTGGCTGCAGAATTAATATTTCAGAAATGTGTTTCATTCATTTTTAATCAATGTTTTTCTTTATATTTTTCGGGCCACCAAACTTTACTAACGGGCCACCAAAAAAAGTTAATGTGGAGCCTTGAGTTAAGTTATTCATTAAATCTTGCATAATTATAAGGTCATAAAGTTTTTTATGTTTTGTTTAATTATATAATATAATAGAAATACAAATCATAATAATCCATGTAAAACTACTTTGGTTTACATCCAGTTAATTATAAACTTTGATGAAATTTCACTTTCCCCATTTGTTTAACACACGGAATTATTTGCAAGACATCTTTCATAATATTTATAAGGCCGTAAAGTGTTTATGTTTTGTTTCAGTGTATGCTATTAAAGAAATATATATATCAATCATGATAAATCCATGTAAAACTTAACTTAGTTTGATTTGCATCAAGTTAATTATAAATTTTGATGAAATTTCACTTTCCCCATTTGTTTTACACATAGACAAATGTCTCGTACGTCACAGCGCGGTTGTTTACATTCTGAGCTATTACATAATAACACCAATGAGTTCTATCATTTCATTCATGGCTAATGAAACTTGATTAGATACAAGATGAAAACATGATAATGAGAGATTTCCAGCTTATTCCAATTCACAGAGTTTTAATGACAACCTTTTTTTTTTAAAAAATCAGCTTTCGTCTGGTCCCATACGTCCCATACGAATTGTAGATCGCCAATTTTTTTTATGAATAAAGAGGGCACGACTGGCCTTCCAAATTCCATAAAAGATTCTCTGTTGAGTATTCATTTCTTATGTTACACAACTTTAAAGTCTCTAAATGTCCCGCTCGTCACAAGTCAAATAGCTTGGACCTGCCCATAATAAAGAAGGGGGGGGGGGTGGTAAAGTAAATGAGTTATGAGTAATGCAATTGTCACAAATATCTTCACACATAGCATGCCATACAAATTCTTTTAAACACAGTGTGGCAATGAATGGAATGAAATAGTTTGTAAGTATCTACGCTCATATACATGTACATGTAGGTATAGATCAGTCATCATTGCATATTTCTGTTTCTGTTTGTGGTAACTCCCGTAGGAACTTGGCAGGACAGCATTTTGCTGGTAAACGCCAAGCTGGTATATAACCAATTACCTATGAAACATTAAACATCTATGTTAATCAGTCATAGTGGCTGACGTTATAGACGACAGATATCACTCTCGGGCCTTTTTATCAAAGTGGAGACAATGGTAGAGTTGGGATTCGAACTCACAACCTTGCGATTATGAGTCCAATGCTCTAACCACTGGACCACACGACCCGCTATATTAAATAGGTACAGTAGGCTGCTAAAATTAGTCCACCCTGTACGTGCTGTTATGATTGTATAATTGTAGTTTCTAAAACCTATAAATGCAAGTTTCATTGTACATCAAGTATTATTCAGTAGCTACACTGTAGGCCCTTTGCATGACTCAATGCACGTAATCAAATTTTATGAACCTGACCTAAACTACGTACATGTATGACTCAGATGCTTATCCCTGCCTACATAGGGCCAACGTGTATAAAGACTTCAGTTTGATGGATCTTTTCAGTAAACATTGTTTCTTTTATATAATTACATCGCTCAGTCAAGTATCAAGACAAGCTATTAAAGATGTTAGCAGAAGTTTTGGTTAATTACATACAGGGTACTGAACACATTATTAGCGGATTACGAAGTACAGCTAAAATTTCTCAACCAAAACCATTTGGTTTTGACATTTTTTCTGACCAGTCGCACAATGGGACGGAATGCAATGACCAATCCCGAATTCAAGTGAATTTAAGTAAATAAAGAAAAATTGGGGGACGAGGCAGTACCGATTTTGATTAATATTTTATCACTGTTAGATATGAAGGAAAAGACAAGGTCATATGAAGGAAAATACAAGGTCAGACATACACTGTAGATTGGAAGTTTTGGAACCTTGCAAAAATTTACATTAAACTATATTACAAAATAACATGGTTCCCTTTTTCTGTCCCATCATGCATATAAAATATTGTTTTTGCCAACTGGTGTCAAAATGTTCATCATTCTTGCATTTGTTGTGTAATTGCCCTATGATAAAGAAGTCTTAAAATATTGTTTTTAGTTCTGGTTAGAAGCCTCTCATACTTTTGAGTTTTCTGTAATGACAGTAACAAAAATAAAAATATGCATATGTTGAATTGTGCCTTCAGGACTATTGGCTGAGACCCATATGGTGTCATTTTGAAGTTCACGAGTTGAAGTCGTTATACATAAGAATTGTACAAGCAATTCATTTACTTAGTTATATCCTCTTTGAGGATATTCATAGCATATGATGATTAAGAATATTCCAGAATGTCTCAGTAAAGCTTTGTTAGGCATGCCAATTTAATGAGGCTGAGTATTTTTTCTTTTTTTTAATTTCTGGAATGTACAAAGATGGACATTATAGACTGCTTTAAATAGAGCCTGCCAGCAGAGGAAAATCACAATAAGAGATAGATGTAAGATCATTAATTTTGTTTCGTGTAGTGTATGATTGATCTATTTCCTGTAATAAAAAAGGAAATCAAATTGAAAACTAATTATTTGTTGCAGTATAACAAAGTTTGTACAGGTGGAGTAAAAAGCATGTACATCCACCTTGGTTTGTCCACACAAATCGTACAACAGCAGAATTATCAAATTAAAAAAAAAATAATGTGCCCTTGACCCTCAGTTTTTATTTTGTTGAGTAGGTTTAATTATTGAAGTAGGATTTTCTTTGAGCCCCTCCAATATATGGGTAAAATCTTAACTTCAACTTGAATAAATACCATTAATTGTGGTAATGATCTCAAAATGAGTTCGAACAGAATCCAATTAAATTACCACCAAAGTGTTTGTGTAAGGTATTTAAATATGTGCCAAACAGCTCTGGAAGAAAACATAGATCTAGTCATAGTCACAGAGAGCGCCCCACAGAGTTGAATATAGACCTTGCCAGCCTTTGTGTATCGCCATTTTTGGTTGCATACTATACAAAACATGAGGGAAATGCCTGGATCTACATGTAGATCTAGATGAATTTTACATTTTAAGTATTTTTTCCTTCAAATTTGTAATCTAAAAATTAGGGATGAATATACATATAGAAATAGAGGTTTTTGGCAAAGAAAAAGGTAGAATTATTTCATTTCTCTTCGGTTGACAGCACCGTGTTTGTGGTGTGTTCTCTGACTGGGCTGATGTAACCAGTAGAATACCACAAGCGAGTGTCCTCGGAGCCCTGAGCACTTTTTATAATGTACATTCATTATCTGCCAGATCAGATTTCAAGTACTGTTTATTTATTTGCGTGATACCAAGATATACTAGCATGTAAAAAATGACAATGATACCGAGTTAGAACAAGCAGACTATTGTCTTGTTTCATGGTCTGAAAAGTGGCCATCAAAGTTCCACCCGAATAAATGTTGTGTACTTTCAAATTTTGGTATTAAAAAAGAAAGATAAATTTAATGACTATACAATGACACATGATAATGCCTCACATAATCCATCACAAGTTGAAACTAGTGAAAATTTAAGAGTGATAGTTAACACGAAGCTTAGTTTTGACCAGCACTTTCAGTAAAAGAAAGTCAATAGGCTAATGAATCTAAGAACATTTGTTTATCTTCACAAAAGGAGAACTTTTTACTCCTATACAAAGCATTAATTAGACCGCAGTATGCTCATGCAGTATGGAGTCCATACTTTTATAAAGAAACCTTCAAGAACTAGAAAATGTACAAAGAAGGGCCACTATAAAGAAGAGCTCTTTCTTTACGAACAAAAATAACCAAAACATCTTACATTATATGGCCAAGGAGATCAAAGGTAATGATAAAAAATTGTACATTCCGAGGTCAGTAACTGAGAAACGTACTTAAGAAATAAGAATTCTTTTTACATAAGATTGAGGAAACCTTGTAATGAATTAGTAAATGCACCAAGTGTCCACAGCTTTGAGAATGACTGGATTTAAGTATTGGAGATGTGAACCAGTGAAGTTCAAGTTTGATGCTGACCCACCAGGACACGATCTGGCTAACTTAAAGAGACAGAATTTGGAGCTGAATACGGAGTCTAAGCCTGCATCCATAAGTATCCAACATGTGTCACCCTTGTGCCCTCTCCCAAATTCTCTCATTTTCCACTTTTATACACAGCCGTGTGCCGATGTGCACTCGCACCAGTGCCAGGTTAGTATTAGTGTACTATTTAGGGTACCTAGATCTAGATCTACTCAACGCTGTTGGGCGCCCTTCCTCATAAGCGAAATTGAGCATGTCCAAAAATCGCCTAAATCAAGTATCCAATCTTCCCCTTGTAGTATCTTTGTTTCAAGTGCACGGCATATGAGATGATCCCATTCCCATGGGTGACCTACACTGGTATCTAGGTAGGTCAAACTCAGCTCCGCTCATCTCAGCTCGGTCCAGCAACAGAGCACCAAGCAAGTGAAACTGAATTAGCTACCAAGGAGAACAGGGAGGAGCTAGCAGAGTGTCACCAACACAAGTGCGAGGTAATAGTATGTTATACTAACTTCGCACATCGAACATTTGGCCCTGGATTTCTACGTATGTATGTAGTCCGCAAACGTCGCTTCATTACCTAGAAGAAATATTTTACTAAAACTCCTCACTACTTACCAGGGCTCTGGTGAGTAGCCATACAATCATGATTTTTGTTCTAAATTCATGAATCAAAATCATAAAAAAGAGCAAATTCACTTATCTCGACCTGGAAAGTGACTTCGCATGTTCCTTCTAAAGAAAATAAAAGGAAGCCCAATGGTGGCGCTAATAAATTTCACAACCTTAATTCAGTTCCTCGGTAATTTTATAACTGTGTCTAAATTCTTTGAATGCCTTATTTTTATGATTATTATTTTATTTAATATGGGCACCAATAAATGAAATACCTTTAAAAATGTAATTAAAGATTATCGTTGTTAATGATAACTTTTTTGCAAATAATTCAAAATGGTGACTAACATTAGGGGTCTAGATCTACTATTTAGATCTAATTTTTCTAAAAAAAGAAGAAAAAAATTGACTGCGACCCTGCGTACCTGGAATTAAACGAGCTTTGTTCGTTTGTCAATAATACGGCCCACCAAAGTCTATTCTATAAAGTTACAATGAAAAGATGGGACTCTTCACAGACTTCACATGATGCTTTGTGTGACGATTTGCATGTAAAATAGTCTAGACTCTTGCAGGTGCCTAGTCATTCCCTTGTGTCTTTGATAAGAATAAAAAAAAAATGATATTGTCAGTTGTCACGATTTTACAGGAAGCGACGTCAAGATCAAGAAAAGATATTGTGTAACGTTATAACTTTGTTTGGAACAGAGTGCTAAGAAGTCACCAAAATCCGAAGAAGAAAAAAAGGGACTATATATTGATCGGTATTAAGTAAACTGCAACATGATTAGATTTTAGATTTCGTCAAAGTAACTTTTTTTGTGCAATCCCATGGAAGTATTTCACCAAGGGTGGTATTTTGAGGTCATTTTATCATTAAAATATTTCATTTCTTAAAATGAAATTAGTATTCTGATATATGACAGTTTATCTCTCAGATAAAATTTGAAATTTTATCTTGCAATTCCGTTGCCATGCCCTATCTATATGTATAGATGAAGATGATCAATACGCGACTGAGCAGTGTCTGCATAGGCTTACCAATCGAGTATTTTACCATTATAACGCGGATGATGTGTTTGCAACCATGTTACTTCGAAGAAAAAAAAAATTAAAAGAGGGTAGGGGCTATTTTATCTCTGCTACATTGATTTCATCAGAATTTCTAGGTGAATCAACTCCAAATGTTGACATGGAAATGAAGAAAAATGATATATTTATTGTACAATCAGGAATAAGAATTTTCTGACTAATGTCTTTGAAATGATACTCGAGTTGAATCGCTATAAATCACTTCGGAAAAAAGACGAGTATTGTCATATTTTAAAAACAAATTGCTGTAAAGACGAGCAAGTATATTTGAAGTAGACTGGCAGCAGTCTGTTTCGAGGACGTTTTAAAATTTTTTTTAAATTGCTTGCTGCCGCATTTGTGCTTTCTTAGCACTCACACTCAGTGAGCAGTCAGGTAAAAAACCATCGGTATATGCCAATCCGGAATCGGAAAGTAATTCAACATGTTCAAGGGTACCGTATGGTATCTCACTGAAAAAAACCATCGGTATATGCCAATCCGGAATCGGAAAGTAATTCAACATGTTCAAGGGTACCGTATGGTATCTCACTGATTTTTACCGAGATAAATATTCATGTATCTCAGAATACCACCCCAGTATTCTCCAAAAAAATAGTGGAAGTAGAGAGTTGCAATGCGTCATGCCTTGCCCTTTTTAATAATTTTTTTCCGTTCACTGTGGCATGCAATTTGAACCCTTTCGAGTGGTAGAGTGTCGGGGAAGATCATCAGTCACTACCGTAACGCTCGTTGAAACTGTTGACCACTAGCGTTCGACCAATAAGAATGAAAATAGCGACTGGAAAAAATGAGTATTGCGTCTCCGAAATGGTGCAAACAAAAGGGAAATTGCATTTCTCCCTTGCGATATAGATTAGGATGTAGGATTGAAGGATTGTATGTGATATAATGGGGCTAGAAATAAAGCATGACTTTCTTAACATTATTCAACTACCCGAATTCTACCTGTTAATCTTAATCATTATGGATGTGTAACAATGAGGAGACTACGTTCAACAGGAAGTTTGTGCAGAATAAAGTTACATGACAGTCAGAGGGAGAGAGGGGAGGATAAGCATTTACGTGCGTCTCTATGGTTTGTCTACATTATTTTCTTTTGAACCTAATCTTGATTTTGGTTTCAAAACACGCCCCGATAAGTAAATATTTGAATCATATACATGTACTGTATGTGGTTAAATGGCCTCGATCACCCCCCCCCCCCCCCAATGACGAACAATAAAACACAGACTGGAATTTGATGAAACCCATATAAAAGTGTTTTTCTTTATCATTGCATCATTATTTTTTATATGAAAATATAAAGGAAATTAAAATAAAATTCTAAAAGCGATTATGACAGTGTCAACGCCCGATGTCAACGTGAAATATTATCTTAATGGTTATAAAAAAAAATTGTTGCACAGTAATATTGTGCCAGAATAAAACTGGAAATACGAAACTCATTACAAAAGAAATGCAAAGGATATTCATTCGACCCAACCCATTTCCAGTTTTATTAATTCAATATACCAAATTGACGAAATGCATCCATATGATTCGGCGATTGTCACTGATTCAACAGGATGGGCAATCATTTCAATTAAATTTGTAAAAATGAGGGAAAAAATAAGAATGCTCTTGGAACTATTTTACTTGCGGAATAATTATCACTGATACCTAACCGTTTGAGGTGATAAATGGCATGACCTCCTCAGAGGATGTTTAATAGTGAATAACTCGAATCTTCGGCCAAATACTAAAAATTGGCGGAAATATATCGAATGACATATATTGGGAACAGTGATTGGCGTTTTCTCAAAGCCCAGATATTCCCCTTTCACCTGCCGTAGGTCCCATGCTGGAACACTCGGTCTAACTCTTATTGTTTACGATTGAATCTACAACCCATTCCAGGAAATAGGCGAAAATCGCAAAATCCCGCCAAAATTAATCTTTTTCTTTGATCGAAATAAAACATATCGAATGACATATATTGGGAACAGTGATTGGCGTTTTCTCAAAGCCCAGATATTCCCCTTTCACCTGCCGTAGGTCCCATGCTGGAACACTCGGTCTAACTCTTATTGTTTACGATTGAATCTACGACCCATTCCAGGAAATAGGCGAAAATCGCAAAATCCCGCCAAAATTAATCTTTTTCTTTGATCGAAATAAAACATATCGAATGACATATATTGGGAACAGTGATTGGCGTTTTTCTCAAAGCCCAGATATTCCCCTTTCACCTGCCGTAGGGCCATGCTGGAACACTCGGTCTAACTCTTATTGTTTACGATTGAATCTACGACCCATTCCAGGAAATAGGCGAAAATCGCAAAATCCCGCCAAAATTAATCTTTTTCTTTGATCGAAATAAAACATATCGAATGACATATATTGGGAACAGTGATTGGCGTTTTCTCAAAGCCCAGATATTCTTTTCAGATTATAGATAATTGTTTACTCCTCATACCGATATCTTTTAATATAATCATGATAATTTCAATTTCAGTTCGTGCTTTTGTAGACACGGTACACAAAATAGTCCGCTATCTTCTAAATCCTTATTGGTCGGGCGCTATTGGTCGATAACTTAAAGGTCAAGTCCACCTCAAAAAATTGTTTATTTAAATCAATAGAGAAAAATCAGACAAGCACAAAGCTGAAAATTTCATCAAATCGGATGTAAAATAAGAAAGTTATGACATTTCAAAGTTTTGCTTATTTAAAAAAAAATTGTTATATGAACGAGCCAGTTATATCTAAATGAGAGAGTCGATGACGTCACTCACTCACTATTTCTTTTGATTTTTATTGTTTGAATTATACAATATTTCAATTTTTACGAATTTGATGATTAATAGCAGGGGCGTCGATCCATTTTTCAGATTGGGGGGGCAAAATCATTAACGTTCCACAGGCGCTGGATCGTACAAGACACTCACACATACACACGCACACACATATATACATATATGTATAATATATATGTATAATATATATGTACACACACGCACCCCCCACACACACACACACACACACACACATATATATATATATGGTCATGCGTCATGAGCTCGCCCCCCAAAAAGGGTGGTGCTGTTACACATTTTCGCTTCGTGCTATAGTAATTCTTAATTATTTTCAAAACCATAGAGGCTATTCCAACAAATTTAGTATCATTTTAAAGCTGAATTATTAATGCAATAGCCTGGAAAGTTTCATTGCTGTAGACTTTTTAGAACTTGAGTTATAGCTCTCAAAAGTCAGGACACCAGAGGTGATGAGGGGTGGTGCCGGAAGCGGCGCTGCCGGAAGCGGCGCTCCCGGAAGCGGCGCCGCCTGTACAAAGTCAATGGGAAAACGCAATTTTTGGTGTAATTTTGGGGAAAGCATCAATATTTTTGTCAAAACTTGGCCTAAACCTACAAACTTGGTATCAAATTGAAGCTAACATACTCTACTTTACTGTCTAATGATTGAAAAGTATGTTTTTCCATGTCATAGACCTGTGTGATTAGGTTGAAACATAAAAATCTGATAAATTTGCAATGTCTTAATTTTGACATTTTTTCCAGATTGACACATATTTGAATGACAGTTATTGTTAGCACTAAACTTGCATCAATTACAAAAAAAAACACTCAGTATTAAGGCAAATCATCCAAATTATTAACTGACAAAGGTCAATGACCTTCAAACATCCAGAAAATGTGTTATGAATTTTAGAAAGTTTAGCATTATTTTCTTAAAAGCACCAAGTTTGTACATCTTCACTGATGTCTTATTACACATTCATGTATACATATTTCACTAAATACACACACTGACATTAAACAATAAGTGTCTGTGTGAAATGGTCAAATGGACATAACCTACCTCAAATGTTATCATACCAAAGGACTGCATACTATATTTTGGCTTTGAACTCATCAAAACCTGCCATGGCTTTAAACTATCAAACACAGACTATGTGGATATAATGCATGCAATTGCACTTTAGAAACTTCTTTCATGAAGCTGCAGTAGTCATATAAATTGATGTATGTTTGTACATACAGCATCTGCAAAGTTGTTTCAGTCTTTACTCCTGAACCTATAGACATTGTCTCTTGCATGTCATCATCACTTGGCAGATCATTGTAATAAGAGCCTCGGTATTAAGCAAATTGTGTAACTTACATTTCAATTGTTACTTTTTCTTTGAATTGTTTATGTACCTACATGTACCTTCAATTCATTTTAAAATGTTAATAACTTATAAATTCTGATACATCATACATGTACAAGTCAAAGAAAACCCAACAAATGTTGGTATTGCAAGCATTATAACACCTGATATATAGTATATGATTCCTGAAACGCATGATTTTTTTGGGCTAAAGTCGGGGTCAATTTTCAGATCATTAATTGAACATGAACCCTACACAATTATATATGGTTAGAAAGGTCTGAATGTGTTCTGTCATAATATAGCATTATTTTTGTCATAGGGGTACTACACAAAATTTTATGACAAAAACCATGAGATTAAAAAAAATATCAGAATTTCCCTATTCAAGTCCATTTAAAACTATTGCCTTACACCTAATGCTATTTTTGAGTGCAGATTTGGATTCCTTGTGCAATTTCCTTTCAGAAAATGTATACTTTTGCTATCATAGGGTGTATACTTTGTCAGATAAATGTTTTTAAAGTTGAAAGTGCGTCGCGAAAGCAAAAATCACCATGTAACGCAAAAGGGGGCGACCTCATGACGCATGACCATATATATGACTTATGAGACACAGTCACGTACCTCAACAATAAATTAATGCGAGCGCGAAGCGCAAGCTGATTTTTTTACTATGCTGGCAGGAAAAGCGTGCCTGTTTAGAACTGTTTGTAGTAACTCATGATGAGGATACATCACTACACAGATAGTACGAGTGCCGAGAGTGAGCTAAAAAAAAAATTATATTCTGACCTGAAAGCTTGATATTCTAAGCATTTTTGGTACCAATGATTAAAATTGGTATCTAAAAGAATAGATGCGAGCGCGCAGCGCGAGCTGAAAATTTTTATTTTTCGATCTGAAAAAAATGACAGTTTACTGGACGTTTTTGATAAAGAACAAGATATATATCCAAGAAAAGATGATTGAAAATCGAAGCAGGTCTTTTGAGGCTTTAAAGTGAAAACAGGACATTTGCATTCACCTATTTTATCATGAAAAGTAAAGGTTTTTGTTACATAAATGATGCGAGCGCGAAGCGCGAGCTGAAAATTTTTATATTTCAATCAGAAAAGCGGGAATTTTTAGCACGATTTTAAATAAAGAACGAGTTGTTTATCTCATTCTCGCTTGCTGAATATTACAATCTTTTTTTTTTGCCATATCCGGAATTATTGGGGGGGGGGGCAAAATGATGTTTGCCCCCCAATATTTTCATTGGTGGGGCGATCGCCCCCCCTGCCCCCCCAGGATCGACGCCTCTGATTAATAGGACCTCACTGCCTGAAGCACAAAATGTTGAATAATGGAATTCCACGTGTTCAGGGAGGAATGAAACTTCATTTCACATGACAATGTCGAGAAAATAAAAATATTTCATATTTCATATAATAAAATACAAAAGAAATGGTGAGTGAGTGATGTCATCAATTCTCTCATTTGGATGTAGCTGGCTCGTTCATACAACTATTTTGTTGAAAATAAGCGAAACTTTAAAATCAAAATGCCATAACTTTCTTATTTTACATCCGATTTTGATGAAATTTTCAGTGTTATGCTTGTTGAATTTTTCTCTATTTATTCAAATCAAGTTTTTGTTGGGGTGGACTTGTCCTTTAAGTATCAAACTGCGGATCTCCGATACAGCGGAAGAAGGATACAGAAGAAGATAACTCCAGCACAATGTACCGTCATGAGACATGACGGTGATGAACAACACTCAACAGTGTTCGAATTCGAGCCTGCGAGCGCGAGTTTCATAAAAAAAAGTCAATTACGCGTTACATAAGTTAACGTAAATCACATGATAAACTTTTTCATGTGATTGACATACTTTCAATATGTAGATATGTTTTGCGCCGACCTTTCGTAAAATTGTATGTAAAAAAATGCTTACCGATACGTTTCACCGATTCAGAAGTCACTGCTGGTGCTACACTACAGACAGTACTGGTTTCATCACTATACCCACATCTACCTGTACTGTGCGTACGTGCACCGACGGCCGCACCTTTAGCCGGCCGCGGCCGCAGCCCTTTTATTTCCGTCCCCAATTTCCGTGCTTCATACCACGGAAACACGCACGATCACCGGCTCTTCTCTTTGGCTCTCTGACTCATACATCAATATCATCACACACACGAAGATGTAATCATGCAAATTGTAGAGTAGGGTGTCTACCACTTGGGCACCCTTTGGCATTTTATTTTAATTGACGCCATATGCCACGCCCACTTTTTTACATACCTCTTGATATATGACTTTCATATTTTACGAAATAAACATGACATGTTTGGTATCAAGTTAATTAAAGCTAATGAACAATGAAATGCAAACCACTGGACAGTCATTAAATGTCATAAAGGTCAAATTGCATTACAAATGTAATTATATCCGGCGAAAAAGATGATTTTTGTTTGTTTCTTTGTAACAGTCACTTCTTTGCTTTAAAGTTTAGTCATCTCATAAGCCATAAGCGGCTACTGCAGGCGCGAAGCTCAAGCCATTTTTTTTTAAATAGAAACTTCCGGCATGTATCTTGTCCTGAAATAACATTCTGGGCAATGTTTGTGGTCCTGAACAAAGTCCGTATAATTATAAATGATCAAAAAGGAACCTGTTGAGGACCTTTTGTAGTTAGCCATAAAGCGATGCATGCATATTCAATAATCAAATAAAAAGAACGCGAAGCGCGAGCTGAGAATTTAAGACTTTCCAACCTGAAAAATATATTTTTTATCATGAAAATCAATAATGTGATCAAGAAGCGCGAGCTGAAAATATTTTGACATTCCTATAGCTGAAAAGGGGTCAATTTAAGCACTAATGCAAGCACTGTGTAGGAAAATCTTGAAGTGGATATTATGGATCGCTCTTAATAAATGATGTGAGCATGCGCGCAAGCTGATACTTTTATCATTTTATTTTGACCTATATGGGAACT
Organism: Lytechinus variegatus; assembly: GCF_018143015.1. Lineage (NCBI taxonomy): Eukaryota > Metazoa > Echinodermata > Echinoidea > Temnopleuroida > Toxopneustidae > Lytechinus > Lytechinus variegatus. Next base: position 10,888,829 of record NC_054752.1, read on the forward strand.
GGACGTTCTAAAGACATTTTTTCACCATATGAAAATGATGACTAACTTCCAATTCCTCTTCCTTCCTAAGCGCTACATATATTCTAAAAAAAAAGACAATTTAATTATCAGGAATTCATGAAATTGTTTTTTTTGTATTTACTAATCTAATAAGCCTGATGACAGCTCGAAAATTTTCGATAATATTTCCTAAAAACTTGATATTTTAAGCACTTTTGAAATTATTAATAGGATGCAGGGGTTAATATAATTTTTAACAAATGAGAGTTTATATCGCGATGTCATGAAAACTGGATTTTAAAGGACAAGTCCACCCCAACACAAAGTTGATTTGAATAAAAAGAGAAAATTCCAACAAGCACGACACTGAAAATTTCATCAATATCGGATGCAAAATAAGAAAGTTATGACATCTTAAAGTTTCGCTTAATTTTCACAAAACAGTCATTTGCACATCCTGGTCGGTATATATGCAAATGAGTAGACCGATGGTGTCATCCACGCACTATTTCTTTTGTACTTTATTATATGGAAAATGAAATATTCTATTTTTCTCCTGATTACCAAGTGAAACAACGATTAATTCCTCTCTGTAAATGTGGAATCAACATTACTTAATACTATATGGTTCAGTCAAGTTGGTCCTTATTGTCAAATCTTTAAAAAGTGAAATATTGAATAATTCAAACAATAAGAAACAAAATAGTGAGTGAGGGACATCATCATCAGTTTCATTTGTATGTCACTGAGTTGTGCATCCCTGCTTAGTGAAAAATAGGAAACCTCAAAATGTCATAACATCTTATTTTACATCCGATTTTGATAGAGTTTTCAATGTTATGCCGGTTTGATTTTTCTCTATTTATTCAGACCAACATTTTTCTGGGGTGGACTTGACCTTGAAGTAGTTTGTTTTAGAATTGTCTTTTAAGTTTTATCATTAGGCCTATATAGAGGAAATTATTGAGGTATGTTATATTACTCGCCTATCAAAATGCGAGCGCGCAGCGCTGGCTGATAGGTTTTGACAATCATACCTGAAAATTAAGGGATATTTTGAGAACTCTATGGAATACAAGAGAATACACGACAAATCAAATAATGCGAGCGCGCAGCGCGAGCTGAAAATGTTGATATTGAGACAATGACGAGCACTTTTTGGAAATCTATTCATAAATCAAACAAAATAATTAACGCTTGATGTTTATGTTTATTAATTTGTTTCCTTTTGCTTTCATCATGTTCATAATGAAGAAAAATCCTTCAGTTATCAATTCCAGACAATTATGAACAATTTGAGTGTCGAATGAGTTAATAAAATTGGATGTGTACTGTTAAGGATTTGTGCCCCTATTGGCTCTCCTTAGTCTTAAACCACAACTTTAAACCAGGGTTTAATTTAAAGGACAAGTCCACCCCAACAAAAACTTGATTTGAATAAAAAGAGAAAAATTCAACAAGCATAACACTAAAAATTTCATCAAAATCGGATGTAAAATAAGAAAGTTATGACATTTCAAAGCTTCGCTTATTTTTAACAAAATAGTTATATGAACGAGCCAGTTACATCCAAATGATAGAGTCGATGATGTCACTCACTCACTATTTCTTTTGTTTTTTATTGATTAGAACCTCCTTGCCTGAAGCATAAAATGTTAAAATAATGGAATTCCACGTGGTCAGGGAGGAATGAAACTTCATTTCACATGACAATGACGAGAAAATCAAAATATTTCATACATCAAACAATAAAAAACAAAAGAAATAGTGAGTGAGTGACATCATCGACTCTCTCATTTGGATGTAACTGGCTCGTTCATAATTATGTTAAAAATAAGCGAAACTTTGAAATGTCATAACTTTCTTATTTTACATCCGATTTTGATGAAATCTTCAGCATTGTGCTTGTCTGATTTTTCTCTATTGATTCAAATCAACATTTTTCTGAGGTGGACTTAACCTTTAAATATGAGTTCAGAATACGGGCCTATGATATTTTATTATTTTTTTAAATCAAGGCTTCCTTTGGAAAAAAAAAAAATCAATTGAGACCGCGCGCGCCCATCTTGAGCGATCGTCACTGCAGGTGATTGCATGGGTGATGATGGACCGAAGGACCCCCCAAATCCAGTGGCAAAATTCCAAAATTCACGCTTATACTCAAACTGCGCGTTATGACGCAGTGATGGGCTGAAAAGGATCAGCGAAACAAAAAAGGTACATCACTGTGAGTGATGAATGATAGGGAATCACGTGACCGACTTCTGACCAATCCTATAACAAGATTCTTAAGTATGTGGAATATTTAAGATAAAATAAATGATTTGTATAAATGTAGTAAAACTTGCGAGCGCAACACGTATACATTTCCACATACTTTTGTAATCATTCGAGTTAGACTTAATCTGTGAGATATAGGCCCGTATTCTGATGTCGGGTTTAACTTAAACTCAGGTTTAAAGTTGTGGTTTAAGTATGGGAAGCCAATTGTCACATAAATCACTTACAGTAGAGATATCATACTTCATCTCATTTGGTTATCAAATCATTCATAATTGTCTAGGAAGTATAAATAGATGATTGCCTTCACCATCGATGAATCAGGAAAGAGCACAGTAAACATAAGAAACATACAAGTTAATACAAATTTCGATACTTTGTGCTTCCCATACTTAAACTACAGCTTTAAACCTGAGTATAAGTTAAACCCGACTTCTGAATATGGGCCGTAGTGTTCACTCTTAATAATTGTTCTCAAAGAAAAATTAATTTAATTTCTCCAAGAAAAAGAGGTACAAAGATCATCACATATACGTACATTGGAGCAATTTAACTTATGCTTCATCAATAAACAAGGATTGGAATTATTTCTTACACCCAGTGGTACATCTACGGGGGGGGGGGGGCTGTGGGGATTACCCCCCCCCCCGTTGGGATGCCAAGTAAAACATTTCTCGGTGCCAAAGTGACCTTCATTTTGTAGTGGTGAAACCTTTCATTTATTTTTTTTTTGCTTGTCAAATTTGTCGGTCAATCCCTTCCCCTTGGAAAAAGCTAGATTCAACTCTGACCATAATCTTCTTAAAAAAACAAAAACAAATTCTGTACCTGCAGTAAAGGAAAAAAATGGATTGTTTCAAGTTATTGGTTGTATTTCAAATTAATTATCTTCTGGTTGGGGTTCAGTAGTCGCCTCACTGTGTTTAGGGAGGTGATCCGGTCCCGGAGGAAGATTCTTGCTTTCCGTTGATGGTTGCTTCGCCGATGATCTGGGGAGAAAAAAAACATAATTGCGCCGAGTTCCGTTGAAGGTGGCGTATGATGTTATTTGCAAGTTTGATGATACCGCCTTCGTAAAGAGATGAACACCTCTCTCATCGGTCAGAAGTTTTAGCCGTGCGTTAAACACATCAATCTTTCTCCCTCGAGTATGCCCCCCATATCGTTAAATGCCCTCATATACATCTATAAAACGCATCAGGCCATTTGAACATGTAAATGAAAAATTCTCAAGTATTAAGGTGATTTTAATTCGCTCGGTCGCTACTCTCTCTCTCACATGTTCGTAACATTTTGTATGGGGGTGGAGACTAGCTGCTTGGTCAGTATAAGGCTACCCGTGGTAGGCCATTTTCATTATATTGAATAAACCAACGTCGAAGATTTCACAAGCCCCCCTGTTACACCCACAAATGTAATAATCGCCCAAAAATGTAATAACGCCCACAAATGTAATAACACTTTACCCACAAATGTAATAACGCCCACAAATGTAATAACACTTTACCCCGACAAATGTAATAATTTCAGGCACAAATGTAATAATGCACTTTACCCACAAATGTAATAACTTTTGATCGCCCACAAATGTAATAAGTTTGAAGGGATTTTTGGCGAATCCGTTCTCAGACCCGGTTAATTAAAAAATTATAATGCAATTCAAAAGTCTTTTTTCAGACCCGGTTAATTCAAATATTATAATATACGCCCAAAGTTTTTTTTCCAGACCCGGTTAATTCAAACATTATAATATACGCCCAAAGTCTTTTTTCCAGACTCGGTTAATTAAAAAATTATGATGCAAGTCCAATGTCTTTTTTCAGACCCGATCGTTACAAAAATTATAATGTAAGTCCAAAGTCTTTTTTTCAGACCCGGCTGTTTCAAAAATTATAATATGCGTCCAAAGTCTTTTTCCAGACCCGGTTAATTAAAAAATTATAATATGCGTCCAAAGTCTTTATTCCAGACCCGGTTAATTCAAAAATTAAAATGCAAGTCCAAAGTCTTTTTTTCAGACCCAGTTATTTCAAAAATTATAACATAAGTCCAAAGTCTTTCTTCCAGACCCGGTCGTTTCAAGAATTATGATATACATCCAAAGTCTTTTTTCCAAACCCAGTTAATAAAACATAGTACGAGTCCAAAGTCTTTTTCCAGACCCGGTTGTTAAAAAATTATAATATTTGTCCAAAGTCTTTTTTTCCAGACTCAGTTAATTCAAAAATTATAATGCAAGTCGGAAGTCTTTTTCAGACCCGGTTGTTTCAGAAATTGTAATATAAGTTCAAAGTCTTTTTCCAGAACCGCTTTTTTCAAAAATTATACGTCCAAAGTCTTTTTTCCAGACCCAGTTGATCAAAAAATTATAATATACGCCCAAAGTCTTTTTTCCAGACCCGGTTAATTCAAACATTATAATATACGCCCAAAGTCTTTTTTTCTAGACCCAGTTAATTAAAAAATTATAATGCAAGTCCAAAGTCTTTCTTCCAGACCCGGTCGTTTCAAGAATTATAATATGCATCCAAAGTCTTTTTTCCGACCCGGTTGTTTAAAAAATTATTATATAAGTTCAAACCAAGATACGATAATGATATTCTAGTGGAATAAAAATGAGAATCGAGCTTAGTCTTTTCTCCAGATCCAGTAAATTAAAACTGGTCGAAACGTAACAAAGACCCCAACTCTCTTATTAATGTTAAATATACTGAAAATATAGCGTAGTCTTTCATCCAGACCCAGATCTTTCAAATAACAAATGAATAATACTAATAATAAAGTAGTAATGATAAATAGAGCAAACAGAGATCCACGATCAGGGTGACCAGACGTCCCGTATTTTGCTCCTGTGTCCCGGCGTCCCGACAAACCCTTCCCGGGACGCCTATTTGTCCCGTATTTCAGAATATTGGACAAAATGTAGTTGATACATTTAAAAGTGACGAATTTTCATTAAATAACCGACAGCTGACGAAGCAGGAACAACAATGAAATCGATAAATGAACTGTAAACTTTTGCAAGTTCTGCGGTGATTTCTTGCTAGCCCAATACATTGCAAACGAACTGCCTCCTGCCTGTGTGTGGCAGGCTATACTAGCTAGGCATGTAGGATCGTAGACCATAAAGCTTCAGTCTCTGTATTTTGGTTGTTCCGCTGAACTGCGTTGGCTCCACTCACCATACATATGGGGATTACAGTAAAATGTCAGAAATTGTTGAATAAATCCCCAGAAACGACGGTTATTCCTGTCTAGTAGGATCGAAGCAAATTCTCAATGGTGCAAACAATCTCACATGATAAACAGTTTTCCACCAAAATAATCACAAAATCGGCGGGAAATTCTTATAATTATACTATGGATTCTCAGATTAATGATTTGGAGATGTAATCGGAGGAACAAGTTTAATATTGACTCTTCATAGATCTAGTTGTTTCAGCTTTTGTTTTGAGTATTGGTGTGCATGATGCCGCGATGTTTCATCTAATTTTTAAGTTTGACAATATGTTTCATTTTTAAATTTTATTCATTTCTAAAACATTTTATTTTTTAATTTTAAAAGTACATTTAAAAAAACACCAAATAAAATTATGATTTTTATTAGATGATTGGATTTTTTTGTTTACTTGAAGTTCGAACTTTTCCCTTTTTCTTTCTTTTATATATACCCTATCCTTTCTGCTTGCTCTTTTTTGTTCCATCTATCTTTATTTCCTATCTTTCTTTCATAGACATTTTCTTTTCTCTCTCTCTCTGTTCATTTTTCTTTCTTTCCTTCCTTCTCTTACTTTCCTTCATTATCAAATATCCTTTTTTATATCCTTCATTCTTTCTTTCCTTATATTTATAATTACCTTGGCTTCCTTCTCTCTTCGTCTCCTGTTTCTCTTCGTTCTTTCTCTCCTTCCATTATTTTCTCTTTTTTTCGTTCTCTCCTCCCTTCATTCTTCCCTTCCACTCTTTCTTACTTTCTTTATTTTATCCCTTATTCTTTCTTTCCCTTCCTTCCTTCCTCCCTTCCTTCCTTCCTATCTTCCTTCCAGTTTTCTTCTTTCTTTAAAAGAATGAAGGAAACATGTTTATTTCCTTCATTTCTTTCGTCCTTCTTTTTCTTACCTTTTTTCCCCTTTGATTCTCTCCTTTATTTTGTCTTTCAGAAATTTATTCATCTTCACTTCCATTCTTTTTCTTTCTTTCTTTCTTTCTTTCTTTCTTTTATTCTTTCTTTCTATATTCATTTCAATAAATGACGGAAACCTTTTTTTTAAATCTATTTTATTATTTCTTTCATCCTTCTTTTATTCTAACTTTCTATTATTTTTTCTGTTTTCCTTTATTTCCTTTCCTTCTCAATCATCTGTTTTCTTTCTCTCCTTCATTCTTTCGTTCATCTTCCCTTCCAATTCTTTATATTTTTTCACAAGTCTAACACTTTGTGTGGGCTTCTTTGTTGATCTTCGTTTGTCAATTGTCCCGTATTTCATTTTGTGAAATCTGGTCACCCTGTCCACGATCCTATTTATGTTGAATAACTGTGTGTATTTGAGTTTTGTCAGACGTGTATCAATCAGGTATGATTATTTACGTCTGGGACAGACCTTTAACGTCACCATCCGAAAGACGTGAAAATATAGCGTAGTCTTTCCTCAAGACCCAGATTTTTCAAATAACAAATGAATAATGATAATAATAAATTAGTAATAATTAAAAAAAGCAAACAAAGACCCACGATCCTAATTATGTTGAATAACATGGAAATATAGGGTAGTCTTTCCTCCAGACCCAGATCTTTCAATAGAATGATGAACAATAATAATAAATTAGTAATAATAAAAAAAAGCAAACAAAGCCCCACGATACTCTTTCTGTTGAAAAACATGAAAATATAGTCTACTCTTTCCTCAAGGCCCAGTTATAAAAGTCATTTAAAACACAACAACAACAAAACAAAGACCCTGCAATCTTATCAACATTGAATAATATGGAAATATGGTGTAGTCTTTCCTCCACACCCAATTATTTCAAAATAATCAAAATCATTAAAAAAGAATAACAGAATCTAAGGCCCAACTATCCTTCTAACTCAGAACCTTCAATAAGTAAAGTTTAGAGAGTTTTCTTTATTCCAGACCTTGTCATTTTCAAAATTAAGATAAATGAAATCCTCATAATTAAGACTCAATCATATTCTTGTACCTGTTCAACATAAATAAGATGATTGGGGGAGTATTTCATCAACATTTATGTCCGACAAGTTGTCAGATCTGACAAATGTTCTTGATGTTGATTGGTTAAGAGGCAATTGCCATGGTAAGTGTCTGATAAAACGTCAGACAACTCCTTTCATGAAATGCTCCCCGGGCTATAAGTTTTGATGTTTTTTATTATAAATTTCTTTGCTTGGAAGAAAAAGTGAATGTTAAATTACATCATTTATTACAGGATGTTACACTCTAAAAAATGAAGTGCTAATTCAGCTCTTAAAGAACGTGTATAGTGACTGCACTTCGGAGTGCTGATTTGTCTAGTTCAAATTTGAACGAGAAAAATCAGCACTCCGAAGTGCAGTCACTATACACGCTCTTTATTTAAGAGCTGAATTAGCACTTCATTTTTTAGAGTGTAGGCTGGAAGAGGGTTAAATGTTTTTTGTTTGTTCTGTTTTTTTTAATAAACTGCACTCTAAAAAATGAAGTGGTAATTTAGCTCTTAAAGAGAGCGTATAGTGACTATAGTAAGAGCTAAACTAGCACTTCATTTTTTAGAGTGTGGTCTGGTCAAATTAAGTATGGGTTATCACAAGGGTTTTATAGTTTGGAAGATGCTGGGGTCTAAGTTTTAAGATTAATGTTTCGCTAAATTTGTATTTTTAAGAGAACTGCGTGAGGGGTAAAGACAACACTCTCAGCCCAAACATTTTAATTGGGTTTAATTTTGAAGATTGGTCTTAGCTGTGACTTTTTTTCAATATTTGTTTATCTTTTAAATAATCGGGTCTAGACGAAATACTAAGCATAATACTCGTGTTATTCCACAAGAATAAGAATATGACAAAGTCTTTTATTTTTAAGATTGTTAAAATCATTTTTAAATTACACTCTAAAAATGAAGTGCTAATTCAGCTCTTAAAGAGCGTGTATAGTGACTGCACTTCGGAGTGCTGATTTTTCTCGTTCAAATTTGAACTAGACAAATCAGCACTCCGAAGTGCAGTCACTATACACGCTCTTTAACCCTAAAAAGACTGGGGGGGGGGCTGATTCAGCCCCCCTCGACATTTTTTGTGATAAGTCCGCCGTGCAAATTTTTTTAACCGCGTCGCTCGCTGAATTTTTGCATTCAAGTCTCGCGCAACTTTTGAGACAAAATTTGCGACCCCCGGGTAAGCGTTTCAAAAATTACGCAACATTTCGTAAGTGCATGCAGACCCAAAATTGCACAAAAACTTAAATTTGTGTACAAATCCAATGCAAATAGAGTTTTTAGCCAAAATTCATAAATGTTTCATTATTTTTCCTTTTATTGATTGAAATCAAATAATTCCATCTCATTTATGGTCCAAATAAAGTCCCCGAAAATTTCCATTGAAAAAACAATAAAAAACAGAAAGTCGAAAAACAAAGAAATACATAAGAAATTTAGAATACATAAGAAATTTAGAAAACAATAAAATACATAAGAAAATAAATATAATTTTGATTTTTTTTATTACATTTGATCAGATTCATATAGAGTGTTTGTGTACCAAAAATTAGCATTCTAGGGGCATTATTTTGTTACTTAAAGCAAACTTTTGATTTTACGCATAAATAAGCATAATTAATTAGCAATGAGATTTTTCGCAGAATTTGATCTTGTACAGTTTTGTAGATTATGCCTTGGGTAACGCGCGTGCCAAGTTTCGTCGCGATCGCGCGATCGACGGCCGAATCAGCCCCCAGTCTTCTTAGGCATCGAAATAGCCCAGTCTATTTAGGGTTAAGAGCTGAATTAGCACTTCATTTTTTAGAGTGTACTTGGTCTGGAATAAAGACAGCGCTCTAAACATGTGTTTTTATACATGCATGGTCTTTAAAATAAATTTGGAGGATTGTTGGTTCTCAGATTCGTTGTTTGGGGTTGGGTTTTATTGACTTTTTATTTTTGAAATAATTGTGTCTGGAGGAAATTCAATCTTCGACAATCGGTCTTCATGTTATTCCACAGTAATTAGATAATTGGGTATTCGTTTTAGAATATTTGTAAAAACTATTTTATTTTTTAAAATAATAAAATCTGGAGAAAGGATGTTTGCTTTACCCATGCATTATTACAATGTTTTGTAGGGGTCGTAGTCATGGGCGGAAATCCCAGGAACTCAAAATAGTAGGGGGACACACTATCAAATGTCCCCCTACTATTTCTGGTATTTTATGATGGTAAGAAATTAATCATTTAAAAATCGACATAAAACATGTATTTTAGGACGAGATGACCTTACTTTCGGGTGATAACCTTTTTGTTTTGCTTGTCAAATTTTCCAGACCCTTTGTCCTCCTACCTTTTGGGAGAAATTTCCGCCCCTGGTCGTAGTATTATTAAAAAAAAAACTGGGTGTGAGGTAAAGACATATTTTTTTACTGGGTGAAACTTTGGAAAACTGGTCTTAGATTTAAAGTTTTTCAATTCATTTTTTGAATAGCCGGGTCTGGAGGAAAGAGAACGCTTGATTCTCAATTTACCCTTAGCGCATATATTCACAATATACGCCGTATAAGTTGAAATAACAACAAAGACATTAGTTCCACTTGTTTTAATTAACTGGGTCTGGAGAAAAGACTAAGCTCGATTCTCATTTTTACTCCACTGGAATATCATTATCGTATCTTAGAATTATTATTAATTTTTTTTTAAATAAACGGGTCTGGAAAAAGACTTTGGACTTATATTAATTTTTTTTTAAACAACCGGGTCTGGAAAAAGACTTGAACTTTTGTGCTATATGAAGGCATTGCTATAGGGTTTAGTTTTTAGTTTTAAGTAACCGGGTCTGGAGAAAAAACTAAGCTTGATTCTCAATTTACTCTTAGCGCATATATTCACAGTATACGCCGTATAAGTTGAAACAACAACAAAGACATTAATTCCACCAGTTTTAATTAACTGGGTCTGGAGAAAAGACTAAGCTCGATTCTCATTCTTATTCCACTGGAATATCATTATCGTATCTTAGAATGGATTTATATTATTTTTTTTAATAAATGTTTCTGGAAAAAGACTTTGGAATTATATTAAAGTTTTTAAAACAACCGGGTCTGGAAAAAAAAAATACTTGGAGTTTTGTGCTTTTGAACGCATTGCTGTAGGGTTTAGTTTTTAGTAACCGGGTCTGTAGAAAAGACAAAGCTTGATTCTCAATTTACTCTTAGCGCATATAATTTATTCACAGAATACGCCGTATAAGTTGAAACAACAACAAAGACATTAATTCCACCAGTTTTAATTAACTGGGTCTGGAGAAAAGACTAAGCTCGATTCTCAATTGTATTCAACTGGAATATCATTATCGTATCTTAGAATGGACTTACATTAAAATTTTTGAAACAACCGGGTCAGGAAAAGACTTTAGACATATCTTATAATTTTTTTAACTGCCAGGTCTGGAAAAATGACTTCGGACTAATATTGTAATTGTTTACTTATCCGGGTATGGAAAAAAAGACTTTGCATTTTTGTGCTCTAAGAACGCATCGCTATAGGGTTTAGTTTTTAGTTTTAAGTGACTGGGTCTGGAACAAAAGACTACACTTGTTCTCAATTTACTGGGCGTTGTGGCGTGCGCCTGTAATCCAAGCTGTGGGAAGTTACAAAATGATGCAGAGGTTCGAGCCCTGGTCACGTCTTTCGGATGGTGACGTTAAAGGTCGGTCCCAGACGTAAATAATCATATCTGATTGATACACGTCTGACAAAACTAAAATACACACACACACACACATTACTCTTAGCGCATATACACACAGTATACGACGTGTAAGTTGAAACAACATCAATCATTAATTCCACCAGTTTTAATTAACTGGGTCTGGAGAAAAGACTTAGCTCGATTCTCATTTTTTACCACTGGAATATCATTATTATATCTTAGTTTGGACTTATATTATAATTTTTGAAATAACCGGGTCTGGAAAAAGGCTTTGGACTTATATTAAGATTTTTGAAAAAACTGGGTCTGGAAAAAAGACTTTGGATTTAATATTATAATTTTTCAAACAACTGGGTCTGGAAAAAATACTTTGTACTTATATTATAATAAAAAAAAAACAAGTCTGAAAAAAAAGACTTTTGACTTGCGTTATAATTTTTGAATTAACCGGGTCTGGAAAAAAGACTGGAATAATATTATAATTTTTGAATTAACTGTGTTTGGAAAAAAGACTTTGGTCATATATTATATTTTTTTTAACAACCTGGGCTCCGTAACACAAAGATTAGCGATCAATCGCTAAATGAACTGACCAATCAATATAAACGTTACACGCGCATTTGGTTTGAAATTCTGACTAGGAACCAATCAGTGCGCTTCTCTCATATTTGCAATTCATCGCAAACCTTTGTGTTACGGAGCCCAGGTAGGTGTTTCATAAAGCTGTTCGTAAGTTAAGAGCGACTTTAAGAACGACTGGTGATCCTTTCTTGTGGCATATTGTATGTTCATTGGCGATGATTTAGCGCGTAACTTATGAACAGCTTTATGAAACGGGCTCCAGGTCTGACAAAAAGACTTTGGACTTGCATTATAATTTTTGAATTAACCGGGTCTGGTAAAAAGACTTTGCACTTTGTGCTTTATGAACGCATTACTATTACTATAGGATTTTAGTTTAGAACGGATTCGCCAAAAATCCCTTCCAATTTATTACATTTGTGGGTAAAGTCATTATTACATTTATGGGCGATCAAAAATTATTACATTTGTGGGTAAAGTGCATTATCACATTTGTGGGTGAAATTATTACATTTGTGGGTAAAGTGTTATTTGTGGGCGTTATTACATTTGTGGGTAAGAGATAATACATTTGTGGGCGTTATTACATTTGTGGGTGCAACACCCCCCCAAAAAACAACAAACAAACAAATTAACTAACAAACAAACAAACAGTTACTTTCCTTTGCATTATCTGAATTAATTTTTTAGGTTTTAAATCCATGAGGCCTACTGTAGAGCGCTTAGATACTTCTGATAAAGAAGTGTTCTGTGCTGTATTATAAGTAAGTATAGTTAATATTCTTCTTAAAATGTATGACTTCCCATATTTTGAACACACAATTAGACCATGCCCTACTTCAAACGGCATTTTAGACTACGGGCCTTCATGCTTAGTAGGATTATAGAATTATTTGAAAGTTTAGTCGGATGAAAAAAAAACAAAACGAAAAACAAACAAACAAACAAACAAACAAACAAAGGCCTTAATGTCAAAACGTGAAACGATTACGTGGACATGGTGGAGTCTCTTGAAAAGGATGCAATTTGGCCATGCGAAGAAAATAGCATTCGCCCTCTCTTGTTCAAAGGCGATAAACCTGTTGTTTGATTAATCAACCAGCAGCTGCCTAGTGGGTGGCGGCGATCCTGGGGGGGGGGGGGGGAGTACAGTGCCCCTCCAATTTTGAAGCCCTGAAACAGTGCCCTTTTTACGCAATAAAAATGCCCCCCTCACGAATGTGTACTGTGCCCCTAAATTTCATCTGAGGAAATCCCGTTTAAGGTGTTACCAAGTGCCCCTTCTCGTATAAGTGTCAAGCTGTAACCAAAAAAAAATGTTCCTCGCGAAGGCTTTCTGTGCCCCTTTCACCTGAGAAAGTTTAACGTGTGAGCAAGTACATGTACCTTGATGCCTTCTTGTACATGTTGTAAGTGCCCTTTGTCGAACCAGTGCCTCTTCACCGTGTTCTATGGCCCTTTCACCTGACGAGGACCCGGTTTATGTGTTTACGAGAAAAGTAAAGAAACGGAAAAAGGGAAGTGTGAAATATGACATCATTTTCTGAATTTTATGTCAAAATCTATCACAAAATTGGATTTTCGTTTAAGTCGAAAACAGCCCTTCTAACCTTTTTGTACTAATAGCTACGTAGGTGGTTTGAATGAAAATGAATAAAACGGCTGTTTCGACCCGCCGTAAGGCCGCCGTGACTGAGGTATTACCAACGGTAGTAAGCTTAAAATAGGCAAATATGCAATAGCTTATCCGCATTTAGGTTCGAAATATCTTAATTTTTGTCAAGTGGTTTCGTTTGAAACATTTTAATGACATAATAATAATAATAATAAACAGTTCTTGTATAGCGCATATCACAATTATGAATAATGTCTCTATGCGCTTCCAAAGGACTTGGATATTATTACCCCAGCTGTAGCTTGGCTGCCGTAATTACTATGATTACAGCGCACACGCATTTCAAGGAATAAATTCCTGCCAGGTACCCATTCACCTCACCTGGGTTGAGTGCAGCACAATGTGGATAAAATCTTGCTGAAGGAAATTACGCCATGGCTGGGATTCGAACCCACAACCCCCTGTTTCAAAGTCCGGAGACTAATCCACTGGGCCACAACGCTCCACAATACAGCATTAACATTAAAAGTAAAATAAGTAGATTTTTTTAATACAATATCCCCAATGCGCCTATCACAAATTATATATTAAGTGCTTAGGAAAGTAGTTGAAAAGCTAATGAAAGGATTATCGGCCAAAACTAGATGGCTTGTAGTTGAGAGTTACTTAACTGTTGCGTGGGTTCGAAACAAGAATGAAATGAGGAGTGATTTGGCGTCATGGCGAACAGAACGACATTCACACTGCATGCATTGATATTGTACAAGTCCTTAAAAGCTGATTGAAACTCATTCAACCAACATGTTCTCTGGCTCGGGTTGTAAAATGTCGGGGATCATGTAACATTTAATATCTGCATGATTGCCAAAGGTAATTTTTATTGCATTTTATCAGACGCGATATCTACAAGCATACCGAGGAATTGAAGAGGAACTTGTGTTACAATCAGTGTTGAAAATGACTGATTTGACCTTTGTCTACAAGCTGCGTATGTTATCATGGTTATACACCATAAGCGACGCCCCCTATAAATGAGCTTGGTATGCCAAAACAAAAAATTGGAGCAAAATCACATTCATTTTGGAGCAATTTTTTTTTTTTGAATTGGGCTGTCATTTTTTTTGGACCAAAATCCCCCTCCTTTTTAGTAAAATCCCTTTTTACTTTTTTTTTTGTAATTTTTCCCAAAACGAGCGGCAAGTCTGCAAAAATTCCTCACAGGCCACCATGTTAAATAAGTATCTTTGAAAAATATATATCAAAATCTATCGCAAAATAAGATTTTTGTAACTGAGAGGTAAAAGTTCGTGCTCGCTTCGCTCGATCGCAGCTTTTTATAATTTCACTTACGCCATGTCTGCCCCTGAAAATTTTAGACTCATTATTCCTATGACATTCTTCCCTATACTGAAACTGAGAAAAAGAAATCCTTAACGAAAAACATTTTTTTGGATCATCCCCTTCATAAATGTAAATACCGATCTACGCCCATGAGTACATTAATCATGTTGATCCTATAAATATTACAGACTGTCATAAATTACTTGTGCTTTCGCCAGATAGCAATCCAATGTTGACAAAGTAAACGACGCTTGAGATAATTGCTCATGGAAAAGGCAAGGCATACATGTATGTATAAAACATAATAATTCACGTATGTAATCGGGGTTAGATAACAATTGCTTAAAGGGATGGTCCCGGCTGAAAGTATTTATAGCTTCATAAACAAATTAGAATTTACTAACCAAATGCTGAAAATTTAATCAAAATCGGATAACAAAATTATTGAATTTTAAAGTTTAGCAATATTTTGTGAAAACAGTCGTCATGAGTATTCATTAGGTGGGCTGATGATGTCACATCCCCATTTGTTCTTTTGTATTTTATTACATGAAATTAGGTTTATTTAAATTTTTTATTTTTATTTTTTTTTTAATTTATTTATTCACGTCCATTAAAATACATTGAGCATATACAAGAAAACATCAAAAATACATTAAAAAAAAACAAGGAAACAAAGACACATAGCAAGATGCAAGAAAGATTTTAGAAAAGGGCTAAGACTGTATAAGGATAATTACAGTACATGTATAAAAAATGAACATGAAATGGGAAACTGCAAAAGAGCAAAGCAAATGTTCTGTCGAGGCAGTCCCTATGGACAGTAAAATATAAAATTCAAGACTTGTACTGATAAAATAAACATATAATAATTAGGAAATATGATGGGATAAATTAAATTAAGATGTTTGATGGTTGAAGAGAAAGTTTTTCAGCTTGGATTTAAAAGAATTTAAGTATGAGATTTGTTTGATGTTACGGGGAAGACAATTCCAAATGCAAGGTCCTTTGAATTTAAAAGAAAAGGAAGATGCTGCATTTTTACATTCTTCAACATAATAATTTTCAGGATTTCTAGTGTTATAACTGTGCATCAATATTTTACTTTTGATCATTGAGGCAAGATCATACGGCACTTTATTTTATGTTTAAAAACCATTAAAGCTACACAATATTGATTCAATTGATATACATTCAGGAAATTAATTTTTTTAAACAGTGGTTTTGAGGGAGCATTAAAATCAGACATGCAACATATTCTAACAATCTTCTTTTGTAATTTGAGCAACCCAATGAGCCTGGTGGGATATGTGTTCGCCCAGACAGTGTTACAATACATTAAATAAGGCAAAATCTTCGAGTTATACAGTAAAATCAAAATATACTGTGGCAAGAAATGGCGCAGTTTGCTGATGACACCAATATTCCTTGATATTCTATTTGATATGACTCGTATATGTTCGTTCCATGTTAAATGTTGGTCAATAACAACCCCTAGGAAATTTGTAGATTGCACACGTTTTATGACAACATTATTCATTTTGATGATTAAATTATTTGATGAGTCATCTGTAATAAAACTTTGCTTGTAACTAAAATAAATGAAACTGGACTTCGATGTGTTAAGTGACAACTTATTACAATTAAATCATTGTGAGACGTATTGTAATTCATCGTTCATAGTTTTCTTTAAGTCGTTAAAATTTTCATCACTACATAGAATATTGGTGTCATCAGGAAAAAGAATAAATTTTCCTCCAAGAACTAGAAAAATTGGATTGACTACTGATTTAGTGCATTATATATTTATTGCTGCAACTTATTTCATTATAAAGGAGACATATTATTCACACAAGTATGAAATAATGGAAAAATTACGATTTTATGTATATATATGTATAAATAAATAAATAAATATATATATATATATATATATATATATATATATATAGCATGGTATAAAATCTGTAGAATGCGTTTTTACTGTGCAATTAAACTATAAAATGGAGTAAAAGCAAATGATGTCCATTACCCCAAACGTAAAAAAAATGGCGGGAAAATTCATGTCACGAGTTGATGGTTCAAGTATCCCGCATTTGAATATTCAAAGTAGGTATGTTTAATTTATATGTATATCTGTTTGTTCATGACGAAGTACATGAGGATATAGGTCGTACAAACAAAGTTTTATCAACGACGATTTCCAGACCAGGGGGCAATTGTCGCCAGAGTTAAATATAGAAACACGTAATCAGGCTAGGAAATGATCGTGATGTGTGTTTAAAGGTCAAGTCCACCTCAGAAAAATGTTGATTTGAATCATTAGAGAAAAATCAGACAGGCACAATGCTGAAGATTTCATCAAAATCGGATGTAAAATAAGAAATGAAGAAGAATATATAAGAATAATAAGAAATATGACATTTCAAAGTTTCGCTTATTTTTAACAAAATAGTTATATGGATGAGCCAGTTGCATCCAAATGAGAGAGTTGATGATGTCACTCACTCACTATTTCTTTTGTTTTTTATTGTTTGAATTATACAATTTTTACGAATTTGACGATTAGGACCTCCTTGCCTGAAGCACAAAATGTTAAAATAATGGAATTCCACGTGTTCAGGGAGGAATGAAACTTCATTTCACATGACAATGACGAGAAAATCAAAATATTTCATATTTCAAATAATAAAAAACAAAAGAAATGAGTGAATGACATCATCGACTCTCTCATTTGGATGTAGCTGGCTCGTTCATATAACTGTTTTTGTGAAATGTAGCGAAATTTTGAAATGTCAAAACTTTCTTATTTTACATCCGATTATGATGAAATTTTCAGTGTTATGCTTGTTGAAATTTTCTCTTTTTATTCAAATCAAGTTTTTTGTTGGGTGGACTTGTCCTTTAAGCCCCTTTCACAGTTGGTGGTGCGACTGTCTACAACCGTTGGGATTGTGTGCAACATTACATTGTGAGTCCAATTGATCGTAAAAGATTGAACGAGAATTTGTGAAAGCCCTTTATAAACGTCGTTGAAAAGAGACCAGGGGCCGTTTCATAAAGCTATTCGTAAGTTAAGAGCGACTTTAAGAACGACTGGTGAACTTTTCTTACGAGTTGAACCATCACCAATGAACATATTATTGTATACCCTTACCACAAGAAAGGATCACCAGTCGTAACAGGGGTCGGTGGCCAGGGGGGGGGGGGGGTTGGGGGCAATTATAGCCAAAAAAATCCTGATCATATGGTATGAACAGGATTGTTTTATTGTGCCCGGAGCATTAGGGCGAAGCTCAATGCGTGATAATGTAAGTCCCAAGCAATTCATGAGAATCTTACTTTGATATCAATATTGACATGGTATTCAAAAGATAACATCATATCTTACATCCTCCTTTCCTTTCCTTTTCTTTCATATTTCCTTTTTCGTTCTCGGTTGTAGAACTTTTTGGGGCCAGTGCTATGCGAATCGGGTCCGGGGCAATGGTTGCACCGGGACTCTTCACCTCGGGAGAGGCAAAATAACATGGGGGGGAGGACACATTTTTTTATATAGACCCGATTGACTTGAAAAGGGACCTGTAAAGGACTAGCTGTTTGTATTGGGTCATGAAGATGATATCTCGCCAAATATATAATGCGAGCGCGAAGCCCGAGCTAAACAATTCTGATATCCTGAGATGATAATCGGACGTTCTTAGCACTTTTTGTAATCATGAACTGGATGGCTATAAAATTAAACAATTGATGTGAGCGCGTAGCGCGAGACGAAATATGAAAATTATGAATACGCAGGATGGGTATCTCGCTGTAACGAATAATAAAAACTCTAATCGTAAGAACATATTGACTTGACATTTGATTTTTAAGCCCCATGTGAACAGATAATTTGCTCATCTAAGTCAACAGTTACTGCGAGCGACATTTTGAATTTTATGTAATGACCTAAAAGAAAGTGCCAAATATTGTTGAGAGCTTACAGTGAATGGATGAGAAAAAGTTTAAAGAACGAAACAGCTGTTTTGAAGCAATTGCAGCTTTAGTAGGATGCTTATGACAACATTCACTAGATTTTTTTTATTTTTCAAAATTTCGGGGGTATGGCCAACTCACTGGGGCAAATGATCCCCTGCCTCCCCCCCTTGGTGCCGCCACTGGTCTGGGGCAGAGCACGCGGAACCCCATGATATTTTTTAAACATTGCAGATGGCCACTGTTTTATCAAATCGCGGGTACATACACAACACAATTAATTTACTTTTCCACATTTGCTACTTCGTTTAGTATCCGCAACTGCGTTGAAGTTAACTTCAACGCAGTTGCGGATAATAAACGAAATAGCAAATGTGGAAACATTTGCAAAAGTCGTCAACGAGCGAAGCAAGCCAGAAAAATGGCCCTTCAAATCAATTTTGAAATTAAATTCTACTAATGTGATAGTAGCTTTGAAAATTTAGCCAAAGTAAACATCAGGAGGATTTTTACTGTAAATCTAGCCAGCGCAAAGCTTTTCTTAGGTTAGGACATAGGGGGATATAACTAGCCCTTGGCTAATCTACACCCATCAATCATTCAGCTGATATTGTTTTCTATCAGACATTTTATAATTTGGAAACCGTTCACATAATTTAGTAATGTAAGTGCATGTTGGTAGTTAAATTTGACTTCGACATAAGACTGTAAATAACAATAAACTCATCCTGGTATGTTTTCCTTCATTTTGATAAGAAAAAAAAAATCAATTTTCAACTACCTTGATCTGAATTGCCCTTTTACCAAAATGTGATATGCGTTAACGCTTGGATGAGAAGGAGGTATATACATGTATATATACATATACATGTATATATATATGTATATATATATATATATATATATATATATATATATATATATATATATATATATATATATATATATATATATTTTTTTTTTTTTTTTTTGATATAAAGTTCGATTTGCGCCAAAGAAAAGGCATGACTGCAATGAATTGATTCCAGATGCCAATGACAGCTGAAAGATGTCTGAGTCCTAATACTTATTTGCAAACCCCTTTTGAATGAAATTACTTTGTGAAATGATACTAAAAAATGTTTAATTAGAAAAATCTAATGTGAATTATTGACAGTGGTTTGCAATCGATTTTACTGCAACCCTTGTAGGATTATGACACCATTGACATCAGGGGCCCGTCTTACAAAGACTTACGATTGATCCAGTCACTCTTAACTGTATGGAAATCCATCCATTCCATTTTTTTCTACGGGAAATTTAGATTATCTCCCGAGTAAACAAATAGAATCACACTGAATCTTCGAGAGAATGATGAATGTATGGATATACATCATATCTAAAAATATATTTTGAAAAAATATGCATTTTAGATTGTGGCATTGCTGGTCATCCATAGTTGTGATAGATCGGATCAATCGCAGCTCTTTGCAAGATTCAATAATCGCAGTCATGCCCTACTTTGGGGCAAATCAAAGGGTACGTCACTGCAAAGAATACCTGTAGTACTGAATATCCAAGACATATCACATAAATATGATATCAAATTATTTGGGAGAAATTATTTTATCCGGCTATATATGTGTTTATGACATGATTTTCCTTAAATTTGGGGATTTGTGAGGAGTTATTTTTTTACTCACACGATAGAATCAATGCTTCTGAAACTATCGTTGAATGATCATGTTGATAATGTTCTCACCCAGGTTTTTTTCAGATTTCTTAAAGAGAAAATCTTTTATAAGATCTTCGAAATATTACTTAGGTGTTTTTTCACAATTCTCAAAAAGATAACCTCTGTATAATATCATCTTAAAATCCTTCAAGATATTACCCAGGTGTTTTTCACAATTCTTAAAACGACAATCTTTTTATAACATCTTCTTAAAAATTCTTCAAAATAATACCCTGGCGTTTTTTCACAATTCTCAAAAAGACAATCTTTTTATAGCATCTTCTTAAAAATTCTTCAAAATATTACCCTGGCGTTTTTTCACAATAATTAAAAAGTCAATAATTTTAAAACAACTTCTTCAAAATTCTTCAAAATACTACCTAGGTTTTTTTTTCCAAAATTCTTAGAGACAATCTGTTTCTAACATCTCCTTCAAAATATTACCCAGGTGTTCTTCACAATTCTTAAAGAGACAATCTTTTTATAACGTATCCTTCGATTTTTTTCTTCAAAATATTACCCTAGTGTTTTTTCACAATTCTTAAAGAAACAATATTTTTATACATCTTCTTTAAAATTCTTTTTCAAAAGTCTTAAAAGTCAAGTTCACCCAGGAAAATGGTGACTTGAATAAATAGAGAAAAATCAAATTGGCATAGTGCTGAAAATTATATCAAATTCGGATGTAAAATAAGAAAGTAATGACATTTTAAAGTTTCGCTTATTTTTCACAAAACAGTGATATGAACAATTAGGTGAGTCAGTCGATGATGTCCATCACTAACTAATTCTTTTGTTTTTTATTGTTTGAATTATACAATATTTCTTTTTTTTATAGATTGGACAATAAGGACCAACTTGACCGAACCATATAGTATTAAACAATACTAATTCCACATGTTCAGGGAGGAATTAATGATTATATCACTTGACAATGAGGAGAAAATTAGTATGTTTCATAAAATAAAATACAAAAGAAATAGTGAGTGGATGACGTCATAGTCTCCTCATTTGCATACCAGCCAGGATGTGCCTATAACTGTTTTGTGAAATTAATCGAAACTTTAACATGTAATAATTTTCTTATATTACATGCGATTTTGATGAAACTTTCAGTGCTATATGCTTGTTGGATTTTTCTCTTTTTATTCAAATCAACTTCTTGTTGGGCATGGGGTGCACCTGTCCTTTAAAGAGAAAATCTTTTTAATAACATCTTCAAAATTCTTAAAAATATTACTCAGGTTTTTTCACAATTCTTAAAGAGACAATCCTTTTATAACATCTTCAAAATTCTTCAAACTATTACCCAGGCGATTTTTCACAATTCTTTAATAAAGAGACAATTTTTTTTGTCATAGACAGACTATTATCACGCAGCAGTGGCTGTACCCTTGTATATATTGTTGGCGAAATATGATTTTTTTATTATGCAAATCAGGACTATAGTATTGCACAACAGAACCGTTTTGTCGGAATTTTATGACTTTACTTCAAATTTCATTGTTTTCCTGGTCTCTGTACCATCTTATCCCTTCTCTGATATAAGCTGTCACTCCTGTCCCCCTGGGGCCTGGGAAGGATTACGAAAGAAGGGGATGCTTAACAAAAATGACTGACAAGCCCCCCTCCCCATAGAAAAGTTTTTGGATCCAAAATGAAGGTGACTTGAGTAAAATATTTACATTATTTTGTCACGTAGCACTACCAACCATCTTCCAAGGGGTGCTTCAGACACCTCCAGTACTCCTGCTCTCGGGCCTGCTTCCCATGCTGGGCCATTAATATTTTTTCTTCCTTAATTTTTCAATTTTTTTGACCATCTATCTTTATCTTTTCCCATTCACGATCATTATCATCAATATAAGTAATACTCACTTGTAAAATGATGCTTAATAATAAGGAAGGAAAAACAGATCACTCCTCCTGTCTCTAGAATGTCACTAATAATGGACCTTTTTCTCGAGAGATGAATCCCGACGTTTGTTTGGCTGACAAATCGATTGAAATCTCAAATAGTATAGGCCGATACTATATATTTTACGGTTTGTGTAGATCAAGGTAATGACCTCATCAATATGCTGGAATAAAAAATTCAAAGTCTAATGGTGAAAGCATGCGAAACGGAAAACCTGTTCGCAGCTGTTTGGCAAAAAATATTTTGCGTGATTTAATTTCTTTTTGCTTGAGGTTTCAATGTCGATTGTGAATTTCGATCATGGCGATTTCTAGTCTAGATGTGAACGTTATTAGTTATTTGTTCGGTGCAAATAGGAGTAGAGGTGTATACCATATGGCATTGGTGTGTAGGGTTTCCCCAACAAATAACCACCAACGATCAGATCTAGACTAGATAATTTCAGGCTAAGCGCTCCTCTTTTCTGATTGGATTACACAAACTACGATGAGCTGGCATCCCATATACATGATATACATGTACATATAGGTGACGTGTGCAAAACAGTATTTAATCCTTTATTTGCCATGTTGTCGAAGCAATATTTATATCTATGTAGAATTCTAAATTTATTGTTTGTAAATGGAATTGTATATATTTACTTTATAACCAATATTACCCTTACTGCTTTTAATACGTTAAACATTGATATATATATATATATATGTAAATGTGTGTGTGTGTGTATATGTGACGTGTGCACAACAGCATTTATGTATTGATGATGTGTGGAAACCAATATTTAATGCTTTATTTGCGTTGTTGTCGAAACAATATTTACGTAGAGTCATGAATGTATTGTATGCAAATGGATTGTAAGTACATGTATGTATGCTAGCTCTACTACTTATAAGTTAAATATTAAGTGCTGCCCCTGACGAGTCACAGCCCATGCAAATGACGTATCCCTGCCCCCCCCCTGACGAGCTTGAAAACCTATTTTGCCCCCCTGACGAGCTTGAAGACATTTTTTTTGCTTTTCATTTTTTTTTGTACGATTGAAGACTTTTTTTTGCTTGTCATTTTTTTCGGCGGACGGTTTTGCCCCCCGGTGGAAAATCCTAGGTTCGCCACTGTTTCAGATGTTTCGAAACTTTTGAAATGACCCGGAATTTATTTACCAGAGTTACTTCAACGTCATTGTAACTTAAAGGGTACTCTCTGCACTGTTAGAAAAATTATTCTTAAGATAAAAGAAGTTCCTCCAGCAGAGTCTCAAGAAAAATCCTACCAGATTGCGTAAACTTATTGGAAATTGATATTTGGTGTATGGAACCTTGCAGATTTCCTTAAATAAAACACCCTCTCCCCCTTTTTAAACAGACCTTTTCTCTTAAATTGGAGAAAAATTCCTGTATTATGAATTTACAGAATGATTCTGCTATTGCTTTCTGCAAAATATTCTCCTTTTTTCTGTAAAATCAGGGTTCTTTTAACAGTGTGCCTTTTACTTGAATAATCCTTGAAAGATATTTCTTAAGGAGATTTCTCTTAATGTGATAACAAAATATAGCTCTGTGATGGAAAGTATGGATATTCGTTTAATTTTGTTTCTACACTAAATCGATGATCCACTTTTAAGTGGTAAAACAGTTACGCCATTTGCTTCCCCCAAACCACTTTCTGTTTTATTAGAGAAATAAATAAACTAAGAGCAATAGCTTGCCCAACTCCCTTGAATTCAAAGAAAACACTCTAGTTCACGCAATTGTGATAGGCACACAAAAGCATCAGATGAATATGCTTACGCCTGTATTAATGACTTAGCAAAATATCTTTCAGGAAAACGGATATCGAAAGTGTAGACACCAAGGTCGTAGTTGGAAATTTCCCTGCATCCTTACTACGTTTCTACGTGGTGTTAGGAGTATCGGGTTGTATCATTTTGCTTTTGTTCGATTTATGAGTTTGTATGTTAATCTTGCACGTACGATTCACTTTAATTTCATTTTTTCATCATTACAATTATAATCTCCTTTTGGATGCTTTGTACGTTTTGGAGTCTATTTCACACCGGTCGCTTTACACTGTACTCTTATTTACTTAGCGTAAACGTTAAATTGCCTCCTTTTCGACAGTTCACTCGATGTTTCTTCGTTTAAATTGTGCGGCCGCATATATAGGCTGCTGGTGTCAGCTTCTTAAGAACGCACCGCCCGGCTGTCAATAACGTCGTCAGCATCGTTACTGCCCGGTGTTACAGTTTATCTTTTGAACGATATACAACGGTACATCAATCTCCTTTAGGGTAGTAGGTCATTGAATCGACTGTGATAATGTAAGTGTTGGAATTGTACGTCTTTGCTTAATTACTGGCTTTTGCCTTCTTAACTGAAATCTTCGGAAGCTATTGATGAAATGCCTAAAGTCAAACAGTGAACCCAAAAGGCGTCCAAGTGTGCAGAGCCTTGTCGCGAACGGAGAACTGGCATCGGAAATGCATCTACAGATCACCTCGGTCACTCGAAGACATCTCTTGAGGCGAATCAAACAATACAAACGGTGAGTCTGTTATTGGAGCGGCTCTTGGAAGTGACCTCTCCAATTGCCACTCATGGTTTTGGCTCAGACCGTAAATTATAGTCCTCTTCCAGAAGCCCAGGATCCCGGGATCCCCGCCCTCAGGATCCCCATCTGCTAAGCACCCCTTAATGCTTCCGGCGTCAACCATGTCAAGCCTCCTTCACAACCGGCTATGCTGAGCTGTATTGTATATATTTACGTTCCCGTTGGGTTCAAGGAACAAAGTTGGGGTCGGCGAATACGTTGAGCTAGGTCTGTTGCTGAAAAGGGGATGGTGCTCAAGTAGATGACGCTTTATCGTCCAGCCTATATCTACGGCGGCTACAGTAGTTTCGCGGTAACAAAGAAGCCCCCGGTGATAATAATAGGCAGTTGAACTCAGCTTTTCTGGTATTCTCGTTGATTTATCTAGAGCTTCAACCCCCCGCGGGGGGGGGGTCACTTATATTGACGAGTGGATACCATGCTCTTTTTCAAGATAGGGCACGTTACGTACGGAACGTAATAAGGGTGTCAAAACGCAATAATAAAAAAAATGAATAATGAAAAAGTGGTATGTATTTTCGCTAGGAAAGCTACGTGTTTAGGGTCAAATATTCGAGGGTATATTTAAGACTAAAATGTTTTATAAAGGATAACTCTTTGCCCCAAGAGTCAACACTACGTGTTTAGAGTATGATTTGTGCGAGGTGTAGGAGGCGGGACTGCACCCAATGATATAGGTAAAGGTAAAACCGACGACCGACGTCCGCAACATAATTGAAATATCGCTGTACTAGTTTAGGGGTTCAATTCAGGGAATACTTGCCAATAGTATCGTTTTGTTTCCAATATGTTAAGGATAGGGTTTCACACGCCAATGCTTGTCAAGGGGTGCATTTTCAGAATATGGAAAATATGTATTAAGGGTGCTTTTTGAGACCCCACATTCGCTCATGGTATCCACTGGCTTCAGCCAGCAGTCGGCTGGGAAATTGTTGATATCGAGGATATTGTGAATTCCATACATAAGTATGGGCCCCGGAGGCGCGTTTCCGTTTTACACCCTGGCGAAGGCATTTTCCGGAAAAGTAGCTAAAAAGCGACTAGTGAAGAGTCTACGTCTACGTTTGTTTACATTATCAGCTGGGCGCGCGATCCAAAGTCCGCACCGAATGCATGTTTGCCTAGATCATTTGCCTTTGCCGATTTGCTGATGTCTGTCTTTCTCTCTATCTGTCTATATATCTATCTCTCAAATTCTATATCTATCTATGTAACTGCAGTATCTATCTATCTAATAATCTTCTCTGTCTCTCTCATTCTTTATCTAACATTTATCTATCTCAAATTCTCTATCTCTCTCTATCTATCCATCCATCTGTCTGTCTTTCTCTATTTCTCTCTCTCTACCTACCTATGTAACTACAGTATCTATCTGTTAATTTGTCGCTCTACTCTCTCATTCTTGATCTATCTGACATCTATCTATCTCTCTATCCATCTATCTATCCATCTGTCTGTCTTTCTCTATTATTGTCTCTCTATCTATTTATCTATTTTTTTAACTAGAGTATCTATCTATCTGTTAATTTGTTAATAATCTTCTCTGTCTCTCTCATTCTTTAATTATCTATTTAATATCTCTCTCTATCTATCTATCTATCCATCTGTCTGTCTTTCTCTTATTCTCTCTATCTATTTTTTTAACTTATCTATCTGTTAATTTGTTAATATTCTTGTCTCTCTCCCTCTTTATCTATCTAACATCTATCTATCTCTCATCTATCTATCTCTATCTATCCATCTGTCTGTCTTTCTCTATTTCTCTCTATCTATATATCTATCTATGTATCTATCTATCTGTTAATTTGTCTATCTTCTCTGTCTCTCTCATTCTTTATCTTTCTATCAGGCTATCTAACATCTATCTGTCTCTCAAATTCTCTATCTCTCTCTATCTATCTATCCTTCTCTCTCCCTTTCTCTCTCTCCCCCTCTCCCTCTATATATCGACCTCTCTGTCTCTCCCCCTCTCTCTATCTATCCATCTCTCCCTCTTTCTCTCTCTCTCTATCTATCCACCTCTCTCTCTCTCTCCCTCTCTATTTCTATCTATCTATCTGTCTATCTTGTCTCTATCTATTTATCAGTCTTCTATATCTATCTTTCGGCAGCTTCTAAGTGTATCAATCCATCAAACTTCAATTTGTCTTTCCATTATAAGTATCTGTTTATTTTGATTTTGTCTGTCATTCTATTCATTTAGTTAATAATTTATTTTTAGAAAAAAAACTATCATAAACAACGCGACTGCAAAAGCATGTTCGGATTTCACTCCTGACTGCCGCTCTCTCTGTACATGAAGTGCCGAGGAACTCTGTGCTCTGATCAGTAACATGCGGTGGTGGACTCGCCTGTGTCGCACGCTGCATGCAACCAGCGACGTGTGTAGACTCTTCACTAGTCGCTTTTTGGCTACTTTTCCGGAAAATGCCTTCGCCAGGGTGTAAAACGGAAACGCGCGCCCCGGAGAGGGGGCGGGGGAGGCGACTTACACTGACGAGTGGATACCATGCGCGACCAAAAAATCACGTAAAAAGGATTTTTACGTGATACGATACAGGGCACGGTACGTACGTAACGTGATAAGGGTATCAAAAAACAACAAAATAATGAAAAAAGGGTATCTATTTTGCTAGGGAAGCTAAGTGTTTAGGGTAAAATTTTCGGGGATGATAAAACAAAATTAAAATGTTTGATAGAGGATGTCCTTTTTGCCCCAACACTACGTGTTTAGAGTCCGATTTGCGCGAGTTGTGGAAGGTGGGGCCGTACAAAACCAAATGGTGTGTAAAGGTAAAACCGTCGACCGACGGACCCGTACGTGACAATATATCGCTGTACTTGTTTAGGGGTTCATTTCAGGGATTTCTTGCCAAGAGTATCGTTTTGTTTTCAATACTTGTTAAGGGTAGGGTTTGAGACGCCAATACTTGTTAAGGGGTGCATTTTCAGAATATGGATAATACGTGTTTAGGGTGCTTTTCGAGACCCCTTGGTCGCGCATGGTATCCACTCGTCAATGGAAGTGCCCCCCCGTTATGGGCCGTACACGACGAGCAATTTAGCCTTTGTAGGGCTCAGATCATCAGTCCCTTGGATCTTAAGCATATTGATTTCGAGTTATGACTCACAATCGCTACCATGGGTTTCTTTTTATCGTCCCGTCTTCCGCCGCCTCCGGATGAAGCCAGCCATTTCTGCCGTACGCGTGTGAAGCTAGCCGCACGCACCACTCGCAGCAGTATGGGCCGAAGCTCTCCACCATGCAGCCGCCGACCCCCCTGCTCAGTTTTGTTTTGAATGACACCGGTTCATCCAGCCGCATCTCCTGACGTTTATTGCATAAATGCAGAAACTGTGCCGCGCGCATCATGGCATGTTGCCAACTTTTGCACCAAATCCACTACTCGGAAGGAAGCAGGGGACCTGCCCAAACAACGCCGATTAATTGAAAAAAAGCATGCTTCCTTTTCTGAATGAGTACACCAGCAAGCGCAAGGTTGCCGCGAAACGTATTTCTGGTTTTGGATTTGGGTTTTCATTGGTCTTATCGGCCGCCGGCATTCAGCTTCTTCGCGGAATCTGACATCTTCAGGGAAGCCGAAGGATATCTTAACGGCTAAGATACAGAAAGAAATTAGCCTAGATAGAATTGTCGGCGCTTTCCAATATCCTCGATCCCTTTCCAAATTTTCGCTGCTAACATATTTCGCTTTTTGCCAAGCGATCCCTAGGGTATTTCGCCCTATCCAACATCTTTCAGCTCCTCTTCGGCCACTTTAATTAATCCAGATATATGCCCTGCGTCATACACTTAGATGAAGCTTTTAATATTGATTTTACTTCTCGTTCAGAGCGCACATATGGCCAAAGTATAATTATGACATGTATTCACGGAATTATTTTCATACAATAGCAATTTACACTCATATCAAACAAGAACATGCAATAATATTTACTTAAATAATCCCGGGGCACTATTTGTAAAACACCAGGACATCATGGACCTGATATGTGGAACGCATTGCCAGATTCACTCAAGCAGATAATTTTATTCCTTGAAACAAGCCATAAAAGGATTAAACCAATACCTAACATATTAAAAGTTTTGTTTAATTATTATTGTTATCAATATACACACTGACTTTTGCCCAGGGTAAAAAGGGTAAAATATGGAGTCTTAGGAACTAAATATATACCGGCGATGTATCGCGGTACAGTGGGTCCGGTGCACTGCACGCTACCGCTGGGCATGTAAATGTGAGCGCTAGCGGTGCATGGAGCTGGTAGCGGCGGGAGTTGCGTGCAGCTCTCGCATGCGGTGCTCGCGCGCTGGACAAGTTTGGCAGGGGTAAAAATGAACATAGGCGGCGGGGGAGGGGGGATGGGGGGGGGGCGTGTCCCCCCTAAATTTTAGGTGGGGTATGGTCCCCCCCTAAATTTTTTTTTGATAACCTTTTTTTTTTTTTTTTTTTTTTTATTTTTTTTTTGCTTGTCAAATTTTTTTGGTTAGCCCCTCCTAAAATTTAGGTTGATAACCTCTTTTGGGGGCGCTTGTCCAATTTTTTACCTGTGTCCATCCCAAAATTTTAGGTGGACACCCCCTAAATTTTTTGGCTTCCGCCGCTAATGAAAATGAATCAAATGTTTCGTAACGGGGGTTTTTGAGAGCGGGCGGCTTTGGAATGGAAATTTTGCCATTCAGAGTATCTAGAGAACTGAAAATTAGATCTGAAAAAGGCGGTCTTCAAAGCTTAGTGTCTGTAGTGTCATTTGCATATTATGCAAATAAGTATCTAACATGTAATAAATATGAAAAAAAAACACTGGTGATACATTCCTCTAAAAATGCAAGTAGATTATCTATTGAAATTTGAATATGGCAATGCCTTACAGGAAGTTAACACCATCATGACCATATTAAAAGTCATTAAATAGACAAGCATAGTAAAATCACAAAATTTGCATTTTCTGCAAATTAGCCATAAAAATTTGCAAATGAGGAAAATAATCAAAAATTTGGAAATAAAGTGTGGAAACAATATGAATTGAACATAAGCTCATGATCATCTTTAAAAATTTAATAATTCTTCAAATAAAAAAACTGTAAATAAATCTATATCTTGTACATATATAATTATGAGCATCCTTGTATGAAAATAACAACCCAGAAATTTTTATTTTCTCACACAAACAGTTAAACCCTCATTCCGCAGAGAGCAAGACCTCTGAAAGACTGCTGTGAGACCATAAAACTTGCTAGATCTTTCAAGGGTCTTTCAACGAACTTTTAAAGATCTCTGATGTCTTTCACGATTCCGGATAGATCTTTTAATGGTCTTTGAGGTCCTCGCGAGTCCCAAAACTTTTTGAAATGGTTCAAAACTGTCTTTCAGCGGTCTTAAAGGAAAATTATTTTTTGATGGTCTTTCAGTGGTCTTTCAATGAACCGTCTTTCATTGATCTTTCGGCGGTCTCGAGAGATTTTTTCAGAGATTATTGTATGACTCATGAGAGATCATTGAAAGATCATCGAAAGATAATTGAAAGACCAGGCAAAGTCTATGGAAAGAATTCTGAAGGATCGCTTGATGCATAACCATCTCTGGAAGACCATTGAAAGATCTCTATAGGACAGGTGTCTTTCAGAGTTTTTGGAGGGGTCTTTCTCAGCCATTCCACAGAGATGACAAATTTCAGTGATCTTGGAGACTGCTGTATAAGACCTTGCCAATTTTTGGTCTTTGAAAGGTCCTTCAAAGGTCTCCCCTCTGTGGATCTAGATCAATATATGATTACTAAGAATGCCTAGTACATTAATTATCAGCTTAATATATGAAGTGGAATGTACATATTATGCAAATAAGCATCCGGCATGTTATAAATAATCAAGAAAGCTTGTGATATTTTCCTCTAAAATTCCACGTAGATTATGTGTAAACTTGATGATCTTGCTTGGTTGATATTAACTTTTTTCATGAGCAGTTACCACCGGATTAGAAACCCCCCTCATATTGTGCAATGATGAGTCAGTTCTACATGGGTCCCACTGTTTGAATGCTTCATATTTTCTATCCAAGTCTTGCTCTCCCCTTGACTTGGTAGAGTCTTTGCGTTTCTTGCTAGTATAGTCCACGCTAGGCATGCTCCTTGATTGTCAAGTGATCAGTACAAGATGTCACACCCAGTACAAATAAAAGCTCGTTAGCTTCGAATATTTGGTCCTTGTAGCACACCACTTATCTTGGTGGTAAATATGAATACTTGCTTGAATCACGAGGTCTCTGGGCATGGTTTATAAGAGTACCAATAAGTATTTGCCAATACGAGTGACATGAAAGCCATTCATAAAGTCATGATAAAGGCTTAAAGTGTATATAGACATCTTTCCCAGATACAGGAATCATAATTAGACGTTCTTCCTGAATCCAGTTGCTGCTTCAGGATGAAGCATCCATTTTCTGTTCTTTCCTCTTTGATGAATCTCCTAAGGATGGCAACGATCTCCAGATATTGTAGCTACAGTTTCTAAGCAAATCGTATGCAAATAATATCAATTTCCTAATATTTATGGCAAATGGAAATTCCTCAGTGAGACAATGAACAACCAAGTAGACGTTAACAGATGAAGGACTAAGCCAGATTATTGCCTTTCCAACAAGAGGACACAACATAACGGAACACCTTTAACATCATCATCAAATACCATCCAACATTGATTAAACAGTGTCTACCCATTCCAGGATTTGTTTGCCACTTTGTGTTACTCATTGGTATACTGTGAGGGTATACAGAGGAATAAACCTTTCAGAAATTATGGTACGACTACGGATGTTTCTCTGGAGGAATGCTGACTTTCATAGTGTCATGCAGATGTACTTTGGACAATCATACAACTCTCTGTACTGAAATCCGACAAGTCGAGCATAGGAGATTGAATGTCAATCAAGAGGACTTTGACAAGAACCAAACAATTGCCCTTGTCTTCTTCCGACACAAGTTGCCTCAATGAGACACTGGACATAAGTTGTGTCGGAAGAAAAGTTTTATAGGAAGGCTTGCGGATGTTGTGCTCTTAAAGCATCAGTAAGGGGAAACTCAGAATTGCTACAATGCATTAAAGAGGACCATAGAATTGTTTGTAGACAAGCCTATAATACACAATTTGTTGACCGGATCGGCAATGATCCAGGCTGTAACAACTAGCATGTTGGAAGCCCTTAATATCATGCGCTATATGACTACTTTGGAAGACAACAGGTTTTTTAGTCCTAGTATTTACCACTGATCATGATGATGATGACGCTGCTCTGCAAGTCCTGGAACCCCCTTCTGACCCAGACATGGCCAGAAAACATATTTTTTAGTCTAGCGGGTGTAGCCAAACTACTGAAGAAATTGTTAAAGAAAACAATCTGCATGAAGCTACTAGGCCAGATGGAATCTCTGTTACACTTCTTCATGAGACTACTCATTAGATCTCACCTGCCATAAGTTTGCTTTTCTTGGCCTCCCTTCTGTCGTTCCCATCCATAAGAAAGGGATGTCAGCTCTAACAAACTACTCATCAATTTCAAATACCGTGCTTTGTTCTTGCCAATCCCATCATCTTGTTAGACTAACAACATGGCTTTAGGACGTGAAGAGCACATTTCCAGTAATTTCCCTTAAATACAAATAGTATTAGGATAAATATGCATGCTTAGTGATAGCAGCATAATAATTTGAACAACAGTCAATGTGAGAAAATCGAAATTTCTTGACATTTTCCATATATGGATACTTATTTGCATAATATACAAATGAGGCAGATTTGCTAGCTATTTTGAAATAAAAACATTGTACTTATTTATTCATTATTAAAATTTTGTTCAAATTACTTGCTTTTGACATTTAATTTATAATCTGTGGATTATGTTCCTTATTTTCTATTTTTAATGGCTAATTTGCATAATATGCAAATTAATTTTCAGGCATCGTGATGAATTCTCATGCTTAGTGATAGTAGCATATAAATGTCTACACAAATGAAATGTTTTCAAGCAGTCTATATGAGAACAAATACAATATCTTGACATTTTTTCTACATAAGGATGCTTATTTGCATAATATGCAAATTAGGTAGATTTGTTGGCGCTTTTGAATAAAAACATTGAATACAGTTATTTATCATTACTTTTCGCTCAAATTAAATTGTTTTAGACACTTCATTTGTAATCTTTGGACTATTTTCCTTATTTTTCTAGCTTTTTATGGCTAATTTGCATAATATGCAAATTTCATAAATTTCCACTGCTTGGATCTTTTGGGGACTTTTAGTATGTTGTTAAGGGGACCTTCTTGGAAAGCACTGCAGTGGAAAATCAAGTTTTGCAATTAGTGGCGGGCCATCCCCCTATTCTGGCTAGATTGACTAGACTATATTTAATTCTTAGCTTCTTATGCACCTTGAGCACTATACAGAGTGGATTTGGCGCTTTATAAGTCACATTATTATCATAGTTACTATTGTTATTATTATTACATCGGCGGAGCATTGTCTCATTTTGCGTAGCAGTTGTCATTGAACCATCTCAGGAGGCCGGGCCCCGACACCCAAGCATTTACGTGATGCAGAGCATAGACTGACATGTGCAGAGTGTGTCATAACAGAAAGTCCCATACAGTTTGATCTTGTCTGATGAACATTTAATCAATGATTTCTTATGTTCTAATAGAATTGTTCTCCCCACATATTTTGGCACAATTTTCATGTGGATCATTGCATTCATGACTGACTACGAGACAATCTCTAGAAGGTGGTAGATTGCAAGTTTCGCCAAGTTGTTGGGTGCAGGATGATATAAAATGTGAAAGAGTAATAATTGTTGGCACGCATGACATATACACGTCATTTCCCACACACGGATACAAACACACCCTTACACATCTCCATCCCAACATACACACGCACCCCACACAACACATCAGGCGTCACGCGCGTAAAACATTTCCCATAGACTTGTGCGTTAAAATGGCACTTATGAAAAATTCATAAAAAATTAACGTGAAAGTAGAGGGTCGTATATTTACTACCATTGGATAGGATATATATCTGACATTCCATATCTGACCATCTATTCAATCAAAGTTTAGAACAAAACCTAATATGTTGATCAAACTTAGCTCCTTTAATTGTCGGGGAATGCAGGATTATACAAAACGAAAGAAAAATTTCCACTACATGAGAAACCTTAAAGAGAAATACCAGTAGTTGCAGTAAACACTGATTTCATGAGAAAGTCTTTAAAACCAGGCTTAATTGTCAGTATATCATCGATGATCTAGATCTGGTACAGTCACATAAACTGAACTTTGTGAAATCTTGAAATCTACGCTGAAAAATATTTACACTAAAGATCACCAACACAGATAAGCGCACGTGGGGCAGTGTATTATTATTGCTTTGAATGTCGAGCCCTACGCTTGACCCGAATCCTGTGCTTATTTGCTAATTTCTCAGCAATTACACAATTTCTTCCCGAATCCTTTGGCACATATTCTTTACTTATACAAACAGACACTTTGGTGGTCATTTCATTGGATTTTGTACGAACTCATTTTGATATCGTTACCAAAACTGGCATTTACCTTTAACAATGATATGATATTTTTACAAGAAACACATTCTAACAAAACGGATGAAGTTTTTTGGAAATCCCAACGGGGTGAATCTGCATGGTTTACTAGTTTTTCCTCTAATAGTAGAGGTGTGGCCATTCTTATAAGAAAATCAATTTCAGTCAGAGTATTTTCTGTTTTTACGACCCTGATGGTAGATTTTTGATCTTAAATTGTAAATTAAATGATGTTCCAGTCACTTTGGTGAATATATATGCCCCAAATAATGATGATCCTGATTTTGTACTAAAAGTTTTTGCAGAATTAGATAAATTTGACAACTCCTCTCTGATTATTGGTGGAGATTTTAATGCAGTGATTGGCCCCCTAGACTACCAAGGTACAAGACAAAAACATTCTAATACTAAGGCAAGTGAAATGCTATCTATTATTATTGATGAATATGATAGTTGATGTTTGGAGACATTATCATCCAGCATTGAGACAGTACACAAGACATCAAAAAACACCCCAGGTTCTATCAAGGCTTGATTATATTCTAGTCTCTAGTAATTTTTTGCAAAATTGTGTTAAATCCAAAATTCTTCCAGGAATTCAGTCAGACCATTCTGTTGTTTTTATCCAGTTTACTGATAATCAACCAATCAGAGGAAGAGGCTACTGGAAGCTTAACTGTTCTTACTTACACAATGATTCTGACTTTATTCATTTGATAAAGGATAGTATCTGGGATTTTAAACACATTCATAACGATTCAGAATGCAATCCAAACACACTATGGGACTCCCTCAAATGTACTTTAACTGGTAACTGTATTGAGTACTGTGCCAGGGAGAAAAAGGAGTGAAAGAAAGAAAAGATTCATTTACTGGATGAGATTGATAAATTAAGGTCACAATTAGGTAATAATACCTCATCTAACAATTCTGAATTATTAAAACTTGAAAACTTGGAAGACAAGTTGAATAAAATCTATGAATTTGAAACTAAAGGTCTTATCACAAGGTCAAGGGTTAGATGGTTAGAGGAAGGGGAAAAAAATCAAAATATTTTTGTAATTTAGAAAATAGATCTTGGCGAAAAAAACTATTACTAGAGTTCAGAATGCCCAAGGCAATATTGTTTCAGACCCTGATAATATTTTTGAAGAAATTTGTGCATTCTATTCAAACCTGTATTCTAACCATGACAGAGAAACAGAAAATGATGACCTAAATGAAGCCTTTTTTTGATAGTTTTGATATCCCCAAGCTTTCTGATAATGCAAAACATAGCTTAGAAAATCCTTTAACCAAAAATGAAATTTTTGATGTTATTAAATCTATGAAGATGAATAAAACCCCAGGATTTGATGACCATCCTATTGAATTTTACATAGTATTTTGGGCTGATATTAGTGATTTACTATTGGATTCATACAATTATTCCCTTCAAATGGTGTGTTATCAATTTCTCAGAGGAATGGAATTATAACACTTCTCCCAAAGAAAGATAAAGACCCTCTGTTTGTTAGAAATTATCGACCTATAACGCTTTTGACTGCTGATTATAACATACTAGCCAAATGTTTTGCCAATCGCATTACTTGTTTTATGCATGATCTCATTCATCCAGATCAGTCTGTTTTTTAAGGGGCAGAAATATTAGCAACAATGTGCGTTTAATTTTTGATATCATTGAAAATACACAGACAAATGACATTCCTGGAGCAGTAATATTACTTGATATTGAAAAAGCTTTTGATAGTGTTAATCATAACTTCCTTTTCCGAACTTTAAAACATTTTAATTTTGGTTCTAAGTTTATTGACTGGATAAAAACTCTGTATTCAAACAGACAGACATATGTTTTGAATAATGGTTCCTTGACTGATCGCATCTCAATGCAAAGAGGTATATTTCAGGGGTGCCCTATCTCTCCTCACCTGTTCCTACTAGTTATTGAGATATTGGCTATTTCTTTTCGACAGAATAATCAGGTTAAAGGTATTAAGGTCAAGAATCAAGAGGTAAAATATCATTATTTGCAGATAATAATAATAGAACAGCTTTTGTATAGCGCATTACACCTTACAAAGGTCTCAATGCGCTTTAGAAGAAAAAGAAAGATGAGGGGTAAGCTGCTGGTAATGCTTTGTTAATATTCTTTACAATTAAATAAATATGTTTTCAATGCAGTTTTAAATTGCCCAATTGTGTCAACTTGCCTTAAATTTTGTGGGATGCTATTCCAGAGTTCCGGCGTAGCATGCGCAAATACCCGTTCACCATAAAACTTTGTTTTAACAATCGGTACGTTATATAAATCCTTATAAAGTGATCCAAGATTTCGAACAGGTTCATATTTTACAAGTACTCTGACAGATAAGATGGAGCCATTTGTCGAAAACACTGAAAAGAGAGTAGTAAGATCAGATGATTCGGTTTGTTTTGTAGACGGGGCTAGAGATTCATTTAACATATTGTTTGATATTTTGAATAAGTTTGGTAAAATTTCTGGTTGTAAATTGAATTTAACTAAAACAGAAGCAATTTTGATTGGTTCCAAGAGAGGTTGTCAAGATTTTCCGTTAAGTAATCATGGAATTACATGGAAATCAACAAGTTTTAAATCTTTAGGTGTCAACTTTTCTATGAATTTGGGGTTGATATTTGATTTGAACTACAAAGAAAAATTAAAAAGAATGACCCAATCAATAAATTGCTGGCGAATGAGAAATCTTTCGTTGATTGGTAAGATATGTGTAATCAAATCTCTTACCCTCCCTCAATTGTTATATCTTTTTTCTGTTCTCAGTATAAAGATACCACAGTCATTTTTTAAGGAACTTAATAGTCTGTTCTTTAAATTTATTTGGAGTGGTGGTAAAGATAGGGTCAAGAGATGATTTATGTGTAATGATTATACTCAGTGTGGACTAAAGATGATTGATCCTTATTCGCTTACTCTATCCGAAAAAATGACATGGGTCAAATACCTACTTGATGATAATTTTGAGTCTGTTTGGAAATCAATTGAAATCTCAGCTCTAGAAAAATTTCATAGTGATCCTAGTATTTTGTGGAAATCATATGCCCCAGAAACTGTTTTACAATCTTTAAGTAATTCCCAAATTGCAGATTCGCTTCGTTCATGGTATTATTTCAGAGAATATGCTTCTATAGAATCATTTCATTGTAAATTTTCTGAGATGGGGCATTGCCAATTTTTATGGTTTAATAGATTAATTCGATCAAAATCCAAAAAATACTTCTATTATGAATCTTGGCATGAGAAAAATGTTGTTGTAATTTCAGACTTATTGAATCCACCTCATCCTGGACATAAACTGTTTGAAGAACTTATTTTAGATTTTGATATCCCTGTGTCTGATAGGAGAAAATACAATTTTTTAATGAAAAATATTCCATTGGAGTGGTTTAATAGAACAGTTTTGACTAATGTACACGTTCATGATATTTTAACTACTAAACTGATTACTGCAAAAAAAGTACCTTGTTATGCCTATAAGATTTTTAATGTGCAATATCTTCCAGATAGACGGTACAACTACTGGAATGAATGCCTATCAATCCCTGTACCCACTTTGTTGGAAAAGGTACATAAAGCCAATTTCTTTTGTACTATTGATACTAAACTCCGTTCCTTTTACTTTAAGATTTTTCATAATACTATAGCTCTAAATGCATTTCTGTATAAAATCAAAAGGAGAGATTTACCAAACTGTACATTTTGTGATAATGAAGAGGAATCAATAATTCATTTGTTCTGTGACTGTGATAATGTTACCCCAATTTGGAATCATCTATTGACTACGATAAAAAAACATATTTCAGATTTCAATCTCACTAATTTTCAAAAATTGTTTGGTGTATCAACGGATAGATTTGTTACTTACCTTTTATTATTGGCTAAATATTATATTTATATTTGTAAATTCAAGAACACCTTACCAAATGTGGATTTATTTAAAAGTTTTGTGAAGAAACAAAAGGAAATTGAGCATCACCTAGCCAAGAAAAGAAACAAACTCACTGTACACTTTAAGAAGTGGCGATTTGATATATGATTTTTATTTTAGATACAGGTAGTTCCCCCTTTTCCATTCTATTTGTTTTTGTATCTGAAATTGAGACTTGTACAATGCACACAGTAATATGCTACAAATGATTATACATGTACATTCATCTCGATGTGTATTCCCTATAGAGTAAACTGTATCGTCCAATGTTTTATTTTGATTTATGTCACCTTTTTTATTTATTTTTTTTTTATTTTTTCTAATCTTTGTTTTGTGATTTTACTGCTTTTGAACTATTTCAAATCATTTCCAATTACCTGTAAATATTGTGATTATATGTGATTTTGAATACCAATAAAACACATAATAAAAAAAAATATCTGACCAGAGAAGGGTATCGTAGCCAGCTCATTTTAAAAATAAATCGCCATTTATGAAGATAACTATGATGGGATCAAATGATTGATTGATTTGATTGATTTTATTCGTCAAGAATATTACGAGAGAATACAATGAAATTGAAGAATACCTTGACAGGATAGCCCATGAAAGCCGAAAGGCTTATTTCCAATGGGGTCCTATAGTTAGTATAAAACATTAACATATTGTAACCAGCAATGTAACAAAACTGGAATATGGTAAAAAAAAAAAATAAAATACATACATACATATCCATCAGTCAAATAATATGCAAACATCTGAAGCAAACAACAATCCTCCTAATATGTGAAACAAGATTATATTTTAACATACCCTAATGTATACATTATCTACAATAGTAAAAACGAACTGTACAAAATGTGTGATTTTTAATGGTAATATTGCTCCCGAGTAGCTTCCAGTTTTAGGTGCTTGTTTAATGCACTCTTAAAATGAGAAAATATTTTAACTGCTTTTACTTTATTGGGAAGAGCATTCCTAGATTGGATGCCATTAAAATAAAAAGTGTTCCCAATAGGTCCTTCACGTTTTGGCACTACAAAATTAAAATTACTATTTCGAGTACCGTACCTATGGATATTTGATACACGGGTGAAATTATTTGCTATATAATGATCTAATGTATCCGAATAAAATATTTTATGCACGTTGTGTAATACTAATTGTTGTGATCTGTGATCTACATGAAGTAATCCTGCCCTTTCAAGTTCATTACATCCGACATGTGCTGTTGGTCCTAAAACATTTATGTATCTCACAATTTTATTTTGGATTATTCTTAGTTTTTTCTTATCCGTAACACCCAGGCTACCGTACCAAGCCGCATTAGCATAGTCGACTAGACATTGTATTAAAGCAAAGCATAAAATACGTCTAGACTTCATATTCAAACAGGTTTGATATCTATACATAAATTTCAAGCGCGAATTTGCCTTTTTGACGATTGAGTCTACCAAACCCGTCCATGATAGGTTACTTGTTAAATTAATTCCCAAATATTTCACTGAATCTTTTCTGTCAATTACCTGATTATTATATGAAACCTTGAAATCGTGCGTATATCTTAACTTTCGTTTCGAACAAAATAAAATGCTTTCTGTTTTCCCAACATGTAAACTAAGCTTGTTGTCAGACATCCATTCAATGCAATTTGCCAAATCTGCACTGATTTTTTTATCATTTATCTTGGGATTTGTATCCGAATATAGCAAGACACTATCATCAGCATATAACATTAATTTAGATTCTTTAATACAAGTACACATATCATTGATGTAAGACATAAAAAGAATGGGGCCTAAAATGCTTCCTTGAGGGACTCCGCATTTATAGGCAGTGAATCAGAAAGAACCGTCTGCATGGTAACTTCTTGATCACGGTTAGATAAATATGATCTAAACCATGTCACACATGCAGAGAGTCTAAACCCATCACTTCTAATTTCTTCAAAAGTATGTTATGATTTACAGTATCAAAGGCTTTTTGTAAGTCTAGGAGAACCATTCCAACCATGCGCCCATGTGAACTTTCGTTCCTGATAAAATCTGTTAAATGTATTAAACAAGTTTCAGTGGAATATCCGTTACGAAAGCCGGACCGAAATTTATATATTAGATTGGTTTCTTGAAAGTATTTCTCCACTTGAGCATGAACAGATTTTTCCAAGATTTTCGACACTACACTTAATACACTTATAGGCCTATAATTACTAACGTCAGTTTTATCTTTCTTTTTATGTAGCGGGGTAACTTTTGCAAATTTCATATCAGGAAAGGTAGAAGACATAAGAGATAAATTAATAACATAATTTAAAGGTTTGTACAACTTTCTTGCCCCATCTTTTAGAAATCTTGCAGGTATCATATCTAGACCAGTACTTTTTGATATTTTCAACCTATTTAGTTCGTCTAAAACAAATTTTTCTGTAACAGGGGAAAAATGAAAACTACTTTTTGAAATACCCTTTTCCTCATAAAACTTTTGAAATTGGTCACTTTCTGCATGTAATTTGTTGGTATTTACTGGTAATTTACAAACTAGCTTGTCTGCCACAGTCGTAAAGTAACGATTAAACTCATTTGCAATTTTAGCCTTATCATGACTTAATTCACCTTGCGCATTAATAACCGTTTTTTGGTCAGATTTCCTTTTACTTTTTAGACCTAAACCTTTCAAATTCTTCCACAATTTTCTAGTCATGTTTGTTTTCTTCAATTTGTTCTTGAAAGTATTTGTTTTTGGCACTTCTTACCTTCCTTTGTACTAAATTCCTTAAAACTTTATATTTTCTTTCAAGGTCTAAATTACCAAGATTCCTTTTCATATTTTTATAAGCTACATTTCTCTCTTTAATTAAAACA
This sequence comes from Lytechinus variegatus, assembly GCF_018143015.1. Taxonomy (NCBI): domain Eukaryota; kingdom Metazoa; phylum Echinodermata; class Echinoidea; order Temnopleuroida; family Toxopneustidae; genus Lytechinus; species Lytechinus variegatus. The sequence goes on from NC_054752.1 coordinate 10,930,212, forward strand.
ATAATTTCATGGTTCATCCATTTTTCAGTTGATTTCTTGATTCTTACCTCTTTCATAGGTGCGCTCATATCTATAATTGATAAGAACATAGATTTGAAATTTGCCCAAGCCATATTTACATCGTTACATTCAGTTACCTTGGACCAGTCTGATCGGGATAAATTTAAGTTGAAATCGTCTACATTATAACCTTTTAATCTCCTGATGGATACAGTTCTGTGGTGCCCAAATACGGGCCTAACAATCTTTCTTGAACAATAAATTAATAAATGATCGCTTATAACTAGGTCAATAACACCACTTTGACTAATATGCTCTACTTTACAACATAATATGTGATCTATCAGGGAGGAAGATGTCCGAGTTGTACGTGTGGGCAGCTTTACAAGTTGGCTTAAACCACTTAGATTAAGTATATTCTCATATTTCTGGGATAAAGGAGACTTTTTCGAAAGGCAAATATTCATGTCCCCTAAGACTATAATTTCCTCATCTTTTTTAAATTTATCTATAGTGTCAGAGAGTAATTCAATGAAATTATTATCTTTAGGGGGTCTGTAAAGAGCACCCAGTGTAATGGGCTTTGTCCGAGGCAATATGATATTGATCCACAATGATTCAATATTTCTTGAAGTCAAGTCTTCTCTTATATTAAATGCAATGTCGTTTCTTATGTACAGACAAACATCACCTCCTAGCCCACATTCACGATCTTTACGTAATATACAGTATCCATCTATACATACTTCTTCACCATTTACAGATGAGTTTAACCATGTTTCAGTGATGGTAATAATAGCTATTTTACGTTTAGAAAAAAGAAGCCGAAATTCGGATATTTTATTCAATATTGATCTCACGTTTAAATGAATGAAATGCAACCCTTTTGTTTCAAACTTTTCTTCAAAGGACTCATACACTGTTGTTTTATCAAAAGGTGGGGTATTATTTACATGTTCAGTGGGAGGCAAAAGCGGTTCGGTATGACCATCATCTGTTTGAATGGGGTGCAAAAATAAGGAATCACAAAAAGGCGGTAAGGAGCATGTTAAACAAGTCCAACATTCACTAGGGTTGTAATATAATCTTGTGTACTCCTGGTCACTTATGACTTCACATTTGGAATGGTGCCACTTATTACAAGTAGAACACAGGAGGCCAGTTTGGCTTTTCTTCACAGGCTTTTGACATTTTCTACATGGAAATTTATAATTTGGACCAGGATTTGTTTCCACATCCCCAGATAATAACAAAAGATAACGAAAATGGTTACTAGGTTGACATAATTCGGCTTGAAAGGTTGCTACAGGGTTATGATAGTACAAAATAGGCGAACGGAAATATTTCAAACGCTTTATCGCTGGAAGACTAACATACTGAGAAATTGTGTTGACATTATGAGAACATATTATAGAAATTAAGAAATAAAGTACCAATACATTCATCTCAGTGTAGTCCCACACCAACAAACAGTGTTTAACAAAAGAAACAAAATACAAAGACAAACGTGGATAAAAGAAACTCGATTAAAAACGTAAACTTAACTACGATGCTACAAACTACAATACTGCAAAAAATTCTATTCTTCAGTCATGGAGTCTCTCTAGTTCAGCCTCGATCTCTAGTAGGTCCATAGGCACCCCTGGCAGCCAGACCTCCACCCTCCAGCTGTCATCTATCGTTCCGTCTGTCCTATTCCTCCTAGATACTCCTCCACGCGACTGGAAACGGATCAGCTCCATGATGACGAAGAGACAGCAGCAGATATACAGAAAATTCCAATATAAAAAATGTCATGGATGTAATAAGACAATACAAAGACTGCGCTGAAGTGAGACCAGTAGTGATCGATGGACAGAGCCCTGGCTGGCTGACAGATTGTTGACAGGTGGCAGCAATAAGAGAGAGTTTGAGAAGGTAGCGCTCGAAAGAAACACAGAAGAGGAAAGTGACCTGAATGTGAAAGTGAATCACATTATACTCCTAGAAAGTACTATGGGTGGGACAACAGTAAGCACAGTGCTAGATGAATCACACAAAGTATCTCCAGACAAAATCAGGAAAATAATCAAAGTCCATTCATGATCAAGTTACAAAAAGTTTTCCAAAAGTCTCCAAGAGACATATATAAAATATGTAGCACAATTACATGATGACCGAAGTATCAAACAGGTCTAAGGAAGAAAACTAGAAGAGCACATATGTGCTCCCCCTCCTCAGAATCAGTGTTAAATTTATCAACTGAAACAGTAAAATAGCCCTCATTCTTCCGTCATTTAAAAAAAGAGTTCCAAAGTCATTTATGTGCTTCCCCTCCTCAGAATCAGTGTTAAATTTATCAACTAAAACAGTAAAATAGCCCTCATTCTTCCGTCATTAAAAAAGAGTTCCAAAGTCACTTTATATCTTCCTAATTTGGGCGTAGGAAGTTCAGTAGTTCCCACTTCTAGAATCAGTGTTATAGTTAAAATTATATTCATACACTTTTGTCAATCAGCAATATCAAATTTAAAAAAAAAATCGAATGGGTTGGGTCGAACGAATATCTTTCGCCAGTCCTGTTGTAATTAGGCTCATGGAACCATCACCGCTCCCGCACATCCACCATCACGCAAACCATTTTTAATGTGTATAGTGCGTCCCCCCAAACAGAAACCGAGATTTAGCGATTATTTATCATTACTTAATCATAAATACAATCATGAACCTATTACGAATAGACGACCTATTAATGTACGCTTAGAATCTCTTCTTTCATCTGATATTACTTAGATTATTCCTCATTCACGCATGAGTGAGCAAAAACAATTTGAAGAAAGGATACCAACAAATCATTTGGCGGGGGATATTTGAATTTCAAAAAGAAAACCACATGCCTAAAAAGTTCAATATCTGATCTTTTATTTGATATTTTAATCACAGAAAATGGTTAAGAAGTAAAAAAACAATGCTTATATTTCCATAATATCATTAAATAAACGTGTTTTCACCGGTTTCCCACAGAAGCTATCGCACGGTTAACAAAAGAGGTCAATAATGTGATTGATAATCGAATATCATCTAATATGACAGTCTTACTGAAGCGTAGAGACCGTAAGATATTTTTCCAACTGCACTTCTCTGAGAAATTTCAAATATTTAATTCTTGGATATATAGCGCCCTCTCTTGGCGATGCTTGTTTTAAATTAAAAAAATGGGCATTCAAGCACTTATCTTATAAATTTAGTGATTAGATATCCAAAAGTTACAGACAAAGAACATATCTTGAAAGTTTCAGCCCATTCCATGATTTGGAATAGGATTTAATTGAAAGACAAAAACACACAGATATTTTTAATTTGATCGGGTGACCCGATCAAGTTAAATTTCCATGTAAAATCGCAAAATTTATCCTGTAAAACACATTTTCATTTCATATCCTCCACATCATAACTGTTATCCATTCATATTAGCTAGCAATGAATTGGAATAGTGATAGGTGCATTTTGGTGGATTTACCAAAACTATACACAAGCTTTAATGCATGGCTGATGATCGCTGATCATAAACAAAACGGCGTGTCGAGGGAGTTTGAACGCTAACCGTATTTTATTTATTAATTCATTATTACTCACTTCCAGGATACTGCCCAACTCCCCTAAAAGGGGACAAACGGGCAGGGTTAGGGTGCGCTAATGGTCGTTACGCGGAGGTGAGAGGCGACGCTTAGTACTGATTTTGGTTTAAGTACTTCTGGATTGATACTTTGAATTTGTCTTTGTCGAGAATTGATTTGATTGAGTTTGGCAAGTTGTTCCAGTCAACAACAGAACGTGGTATAAAAGAAAACTTACAGCAGTTTTTGTTAGTTGCAATCAGAATAAAGCTATTTGTGATTTAGGTATTACACAGGTTTTATTTAAAAACAGGGTAGTCCTTTCAGAGCCCAAAGACCTGCTTTACAAAAGAGCACTGTAGACATAGAAATATTTACAAAATAAATGAAATACAGTAAAATACACTACACAATAAAAATTACATGACATATCAATGCTATCACGTTAAACAAATAATAATAATAGTAATAATAACGGTTATTTATATGCGCTATACACAAAAAGTATCACAACGCTTACAATTGTCAGAGATAAAAAAATAAATATAAATCTTAAGTAACAAAAAAGTATATAATTATATACGTTAAATTGCATCAACTATTAGTGAATCGAAACAAAAATTAAAAACCTAGATTGAAATCGAAAGATAGTTTAGAGACAAAGAAGAATATAGAAATAAAGGAAATTACTTAAAAAAACACGTGACTAAAATCAAACTAAATAAACTTAATAAACAATTTATACAATTGGTGACTTAAAATACAAGAAAACTATTAATATAAAAGGGCATAAAGCAGATAGTATACAAGGAAAAATAAAAAATAGTAATATGAAACAAACAAAAGATGAATCACAAATACATAAAACAACAAGAAAAACACGTCACGATAACATAAAAACAAAAACAAAATAAATTAACCTCATGGCAAAAGAACTTATAAATAGGAACAGTGCATGCGTTAAAACGATAGAGAGATGGGCCTGATTTGATTTTTTAAACATTAGGAATGAAGTTGCAGTGCGTATATACGACATGTATGAGTCGGTAGATTATAGATATTTAGAGCGATGTAAGACAAATATCGTTTTTTTAAATTCTGTCCTAGGTTTCGGAATAGAGGATTTAAGGTGGAATGACGAGTAACATAGAAGAGTGGACGTTTACAGGCAAACGATTCTAAATAACGTGGGGCTAGATTATTGAGTATTTTAAATACGAAAATAAAGTTGTGGTAGTTTATTCGAGTTTCAATACTTTGCCATTGAAAATTGTTTAAAAGGATATCCTTTGTGGTAGGACTGAGGACTAATCTTGCATATCTGTTTTGTGTCCTCTGTAATTTTAGCAAATCTTTCTTTTTACACTTACCCCAAACAACCGAACAATAATCTATGTGGGAGAACAAGAGCATGGTAAAGGTGTCGATTCAAGTAACAATTAATCCTTCTAATGCATGCAGTAGCCCGGTTGGTCGTATTAGTTAGATTAAAGATGTGCGGTGTGCAATTTAGACTTTGGTCAGGGGTTACCCCTAAATATTTGATATCAGAAACATTATCAAGGTATTATCTTCCGTGAAAGATATTCATTCTTAGATTCTTAGTTTTATGTTTCGTCCCCAAAACCATCACTTTGGTTTCTTTGCATTTATTTCCAAATTATTTATTATTAATTTTTTGTAATTTTTTCTGAGTGTGTTTTGAATAATTTCCTTTAAAAACAGAGCCGTGTAGTCAGCGTAAAGTGCAATCTTGATTACTAAATTTCAAGTCACAAATATCATTTAGAAATAAGCAAAAAATAAGGGGGCCCAAAATTGACCCTTGCGGCACACCTTAATAGATCTGTAAAAAGTCACTCTGGACGCCTTGAAATGAGACACATTGCTATTTATCTGTTAGGTATGATTAAAACCAGTCTAATTCGAACGATGTTGTACCGTAATATGGCATTTTGATAACAATATTTCGTTAGATATCCAGATTGTCTGATCAAGGAACATTGCACCTGTCATTAAGCCACAATCAATATTATTTTACAGGTAGTCAGTTATTACGATTAAACCAGTTGCGGTTGAATGTTTGGGGCGAAAACCCGATTGGCGCTGTGACAGCAGCTTGCATTCTTGTGGATAAAGTTGGACATGCACCTTTTCAAGTATTTTGACAGACATGACAATAGTGAGATCGGTCTATAATTGCCGATGTAACTTGACTAACCACTCTACGGTACTGGGATAATCTTTGCTCTTTTGAAATCACTTGGGACGCATCCTGAGATTTGTTAAATATTATTGAGAGTGGTTCAGCCATAAAAGGGGCGGCGATTTTCAATAATCCTGGATGTAAATGATTCAGACCAACAGCTTTCTTTACATCAATTTTCCTAAGTTCCTTCATTACAAATTCCGGGTCTATATTTTTTAACTTATTTTTTTTTCGACTTTTGATAATGTAGTCATTGAATTAAAATTTTGATTGTCGGGAGGGTAATGCCTTTTACCAACATTAACAAGAAATTCGTTGAATGACTGCGATTTCTTGCTTGTCAGATGTCGTGTGAGTTCCAGTATTTATATTAGGATTAATATCCAATTTCTATAGAGCGCTTTCCCCAAAATGGCTCAAAGTGCGTTTCAGCATATTATTACCCCGATCATTGGATTCATTTAGTGATAGTGATAGTGATTTTTTACCTGATTGCTAAGAAAGCATGAATGCTTGTAAGCAAGCAACCAGAGGACCGACGGCTTAAGGTCCTCTCCGAAGGACCTGGTACAGAGGATTCATGCCTTACCAAAGGGCACTAGCGCACCAAATGGGACTCGAACCCGGGTCACCGGAATACGAATCCCCCGCTCTACCGACTGAGCTATCGCGCCTCCATTTCAATCCCGCTCGAAAAGTGCACAATTTCTACTCCCTGGGGATCATTACTAATTGCATTCACCGCAGCCATATTATGGCGCTGGCCAAATCAAACATACAATATCTTTCGCATCCTACCGGGTACCCATTTTAGCACCTGGGTCGAGAGTGGCAAAGTGTGGATTTACGCCTTGCCAAAGGACGTTAGACCGCGGTGCGATTCGAACACACGACCCTCTATTTACAAGGCGAGAGTCTGAACCACTACACCACGGCTCTTCCACAATGGACTGAATGCTGGTTCTTGGGCAACAAGTTTTTCAGTACTTTTCAAGAATGTTGTATTTTGTTTTGACATTTTAGGATTTTGTTGCGATAAAAATTTCCCTTTTCAACTTCTTGTTTATATTCACTTTGTTTCGGAAATACTTATATCTGCTACAAGGAGTTATTCTTGTTTGCTCTTGTATAAGATGGGTTAATTGAAAGGTGGAAATGAGTTCATAGACCTTTTCTGAAAGGCTATTTTGGTTAACATGTTGGAGTTAAGATCACCTAGAAAAATGAAATTATTTGTAAAAGAAAATACTTGATCCAAACTTCAAAGAGTGATAAAGAACAATCCGGTTTACGATATACGAAACATAGGCAAAATGGAAGTCGATGTCGAATTTTTATTTCAAACCACATAATTTCCAAATCGTCTTTTTCAAAATCATGTCTTCAAACATATTCTACATTATTTTTTATGTAACATCCAACTCCACCACCGTGGATATTACGACCTCTCCTTTCAAAACTGTGACCTGGAATGTCTAAAATATTTGAGGTAAATGTATCGTCAACCCATGTCTCAGATATTGTGAATAAATCGAATGAATTTTTACTCATAAAATATTCGATTTCTTCCTTTTTGTTTGGTAAACTTCTGACGTTTGGACGGGATATTGATAATCCTTTATCATAAATAAAAAAACTATTATCTACGTTATTAGACAAGTTGTCGTGTGCCGTAATTGACTCATCCACGGTATCAGTTTCGCAATCAACATGAAAAGGATAATTCTTGAAAAATACCAATAGGACAACTCCAATTTTCAAAAACTTCTTTCTTTAATGAAAATATTGAAATTCAAGACTTATTTCAAATAACCAGACTTTGTTTTATTTCTTGACCATTTTCTGTAATTGAGGCAGCAAACTAAAGAGCGGATATAGATCTTTTTAAAAATGTGGTTTTCTTTTTGATACCCAGATACAGCCCGCCAAGTGACTTTTTGGTCTCCCCTCTTCAAACTGTTTTTGCTCACTCATGTGTGAATGATGAATAATCTGAGTAATTTCACGAAAGAGGAGATTCTAAGCTTTACAATGGTCATGATGGTAGGTCATTTGTCTATTGTATTTGTGATTAAGTCAGTGGCGTAACTACGGGGGGCATGAGGGGCACGTCCCCCCAATCGGCTGCCCCCCAAAAAAAAGGGGGAAAAAGAGGGAGAAAGTGAAAGAAACGAAGTGGAGAGGAAGAAATTATTGATAATTCTGTTACATTATATCATAAATATGTTATGTTATTATACATAATAATTAAAAAAATATAAAACTTTATGAAACATAATTTGCTCAGGGCCTATGTTTTCACTGTTCCTGGTACTCGCATTGTCTGTTTAACGAGATATATAATCCTGTTGTACCTAAACCTCCCGTTTTCAAGTCAATATACACCAAATATATTTCCTCGCACTTCGAATTATTATTGTTTTATGTAGTGACATATCATTTTAAGGTCTTAATATAATATATTTTCCGCCCGTGCTTACGTCCGCATTAGTGGATTAGTGAGATATGTCTGCTCTTCATGATATCCTAAAATCAATCCTTGAAATGTCTTTTATGATCTGAATATCAACAATTTCAGCTTGCGCTCGCATCATTTGGTTACACTCTAAAAATGAAGTGCAGTCACTATACACACTCTTTAAGAGCTGAATTAGCACTTCATTTTTTAGAGTGTAGTAAAATACGCATGGTCTACATGAATTCCTACAAACAAGCCTTAGGACGCCCCTCTTCAGGTGTGAATTTCTTAATTTTTCAGCTCGCGCTTCGCGCTCGCAATGTTTGACTTGTGAGATGTGCATGTTAATCACGATTACAATGATTACAAGTGCTTTATGTGTTTGGATGCATATAATTCTAACAAAATCAGCAAGTGCTTGGAACTCGCATGAGATTACTATAGTGAGATATGTATACTCTTAATATATTCCTAAAATATAGTCCTTAAAATGTCTGTTTGGGGTCAATATATATATATATATATATATATATATATATATATATATATATATATATATACAAAAAATTCAGCTCGCGCTTCGCGCTCGCATTGTTTTTAAAAATGTCCCTTTTTAGGACTGAATATAAAAAATTTTCAGCTCGCGCTTCGCGCTCGCATTATGTGATCAGTGACGTCCTTAAAATGTCTATATTAGGTCAGCATACCTAGCAACTGAGCGCACTTCGCGCGCTCACTAAGTGACTCAAAATTTTTGCTGGTGGCCCCCCAATGCCGTGACCCACAGTACGCCACTGGATAAAATTATGATAAATCCTCGATAAATCTCGGTTTCGTTTTTTGTGGGACGCACTGTATACACAATAGGACACATGCTCATTGTTGATCAACGAAGGACATGACCAATTTAAAAAATAATAATCTGTCCATTTACATAGCGCAGGTACTATGTGCATAATACTCAACTGCGCTTTGATACTTGGTATAATCATTAATACCCCGGCTGTAGCTAAAACGCCATATTAATATAATAGGAGCTAAAGCGTTCAAAGAATACATCATTCTGGGTACCCATTCACCTCACCTTAGTGGAGAGCAGCACAATGTGGATAAATGTCTTGCCGAAGGAAATAACACCATGGCTGGGATACTAACCCACGACCCTCCGTTTCAAAGTCCGGAGACTAATCTACTGGGCCACAACGCTCCACATATGGTATGGGGAATTGGGAATGGGGAAATACAAACACTGCTTTACGAAGTGTTTAGCAAGTGTTTAGGAAGCGTGTATGTGGGTGCCGGTGGGGTGTGGGTGCATATGTGTGTGGAAAAGAGGTGATGCGTTATTTGTGAGAATGACGGGTATATGTCTTTCTGTGTGCACGCAATTATATTTTTCACACTTTGTTTCATTCTTTCCCCAGCAGCTTGGCTCAATCGAGATTCTACGACCTTCTAGAGACTGTCAGTCAAGCATGCAAAGATCCACATAAAAATGGTATCAAGGTTTGCAGAGAGAATCAGGACATATCAAACAAGGTAAAAGCGATTTTGTGTCTCGCCCACTTATGAAAATAGCCAGAAATATATCGTGATTTGCGAGGGCACGCAACAGAATTGTATCGAAACTCCATTGTGAAATGACTGGGATGGAATAACACTTGTCATAAAAGCCTTTCACGTAAATTACGTTGACCTGAAGATGACCTTTGACCTTACCATGTGACCTCCAACTGCAGCATATCATGCAGGTCGCCTAAGTATAGCTGCAATCCAAGTCAAAGCAACTTCCGGTTGCGGAGTCAGGTCTCATACGAGAGTCTTGCATGTAAACTTTAACGTTGACCTGAAAATGACCTTTGAACTTATCATGTGACCTCCGACTGCAGCACAAGATGCAGGTCCCCCAATCCATCTACCATCCAAGTTTGGTTGAAAAGTGACTTACGGTTGCGGAGCTAGGTGTCATAAGAGAGTCTTGCATGTAAACTTTAGTGTTGACATGAAAATGTCCTTTCTACCTTACCATGTGACCTTCGACCTTTGACCTTACCATGTGACCTTTGACTGCAGCCTAGCATGCAGGTCCCCCAAGTCCATCTACCATCCAAGTTTGGTTGAAAAGTGACTTACGGTTGCGGAGATAGGTGTCATAAGAAAATCTTGCATGTAAACTTTAGCGTTGATCTGAAAATGACCTTTGACCTTACCATGTGACCTCTGACTGCAGCCTAACATGCAGGTTGCCCTAGTCCATCTACCATCCAAGTTTGGTTGAAAAGTGACTTACGGTTGCGGAGCTAGGTGTCATAAGAGAGTCTTACATGTAAAGTTTAACCTTGTCCTGAAAATGACCTTTGATCTTTAAACCATGTGACCTCCGACTGCAGCATAAGATGCAGGTCCCCAAGTCCATCTACTATCCAAGTTTGGTTTAAAAGCGATTTACGGTTGTGGAAATATGTTATTAGATTTTGACAGACGGACGACGGACGGACAACGAGCGGGTGACATTTGGATCCCTAAGTCTCGCCTTTACCTCTGTTGGGCGAGACAAAAATTGATTGATCTTTCTGTTTCAGACAAGCCAGCTTCAAGCTGATGGAACTTTTTTCTGACTCACTCTGTACATTATTAAATTTGGTGATGAATTGAGAATATGAATACACGATATTACTGGATTAATGATTGAACCGCGAAATACAGTTTTTATCATAATTGTCTACTGTATCTTTGTTGTGTCTAGACATGGAAAACGATTGCAGACATAACGCTAAGAAGAAAAATAGGCTCGATTGCTTTGCATTGGATTAGTCATTAACCGTGAAGTGTTTATAGGACAATGCGTTTAGAACTCGCCCAGCGAAATGGTGTTTCTGCTACGCCTTTCCAATTTTTATTAAAGGGATAGTCCGGGCTGAAAGGATGTATAACTTAATAAATATAGTAGAATTCACTGAGCAAAATTCAAAAAATTTCATCAAAATCGGATAACAAAGTTATTGAATTTTAAAATTTAGCAATATTTTGTGAAAATAGTTGTCATGTATATTCATTAGGTGGGCTGATGATGTCACATCTCCACTTGTTCTTTTGTACTTTATTATATGAAATTAGGTTTATTCAAAATTTTTCCTCCAAGAACTAGAAAAACTGGATTGACAACTGATTTAGTGCATTAGATATTTATTGTTGCATCTTATTTCATTATAAGGGAGAAATATTATTCACACAAGTATGAAATAATGAAAAAATTATGATTTTATTTAATAACATAAAGAAAACAGAAAGTGGAGATGTGACATCATAAGCCCACCTAATGCATATTCATGACAACTGTTTTCACAAAATATTGCTTAACTTTAAACTTCAATAACTTTATTATTTGTTATCCGATTTTGATGAAATTTTTAGCATTTTGCTCATTGAATTCTACTCTATGTATTAAGATATAGAAATTTTCAGCCCGGACCATCCCTCTTAGTTTAACATACGATATCTCAGTTGAACAGAAAGATATTGCCATCAAAAATGTGCCTATTTAAAGTCGATCATATACTTTGTCAACTGAGCGCAAGAGGACTTGAATTAGCGACACGGCAATTGATAAAATACAAAAATGGTGACGTTGATTGATTTGGGAGAGGCGGGGAGGGGAGCGGTAAACACAAAGGCTATGTGAAGACACGTTTCATATTTTATACATGAATATATTTGGACTAGAGACTTAATTTTGGTCTTATTTTCAAATTTGAGTTAAGAGGTATAATAATACAATTCTTCACAATACTCGAAAACCCTAAAATCTTAACAAAAAGAAAAACGGCACAAAAAGTCTTGAACAGGATGTGATTTTCCACCGAATGGAGACGTATTGTTATGAAACTAGTGTCATTTGAAAGCTGAATATAAGCTGTATAAGGGTGGATAGTTTAAACGGAGGTAGTTGAGGGATGGTGGAAGCGGTATACATTACATGCGACTCTATGGGATTGTTGTATTGCTAGTACAAGTATAACTTCGATTTTTAAGGGGCTATGCCTATGATTAAAGTCTCGTTATAAAGCTAAATATAACGTATATAATACTACATCTCTATAAAGATCATGGAACTTTTATGAATTATGACTTATTAGAAATTCAAATAAAATTTTCTGCTTTGAACATTTAAAATAACGTAAATTTGCATATCAAACTTACCAAGATGAAAATAATGGTCAAATCCTCTTTAAAGAGATAAGGGAATTCCATAAGCAATACAAATATGATGGGTATTTAAATGTCTTGGCAAAGAGAAGAAATAAAAATCATGGATGTCTGGAAAAAGTATATCGGAGTTCCTGAAAAGCCAAATACTTCCACTCCTAAAATGTAGGCAGTTTACCCCCATCTCATTTTAATGCAATTGTTAATGTGAATCCTTATAAAATTGACTTTACAAAAGTATCCATTTGAATCGATAGCGTGAATATTTTTGAAGCTATTGCCATTTGTATACAAATAGGCGTGCAATCTTTAGGAGGCCAAACAATTTTCAACAATTTACTTCCTTGTAATATAATGAAAAGCAATTGTTTTCCATTTATATGATTTCATGTTTGTACCATTCTGATATTGTAAATTGTACATATGTTTTTATTCACCCTTCGGCTGCGAGGAATGTTCTAATAAACCATTTTTGAAATATGAATTTCAAATTTGAGTCCTCCGCATGCTTCCTATGTCTTAATGTAATGCAATACTATACAAATAATGAATGTTTATGAGTGCAATGGACAGAATACTTCATGAGGTGAAAGATGAAACGATCCATCATCCGAACGAAGTATTCTGTCCATTGGCTTTGCACAAATCATAATAATATTCATTAATTTATTTTTATGACACCTAAAATGTATTCCTTTTCATATGAAATCTATAAATTTGATGCAAAATAATTATGTTCATGCGCAGTGCGAGCTCGGTCTGTTGATTGTCATGTACATACATGCGCACTGCAACCGCGAGTTGTTTTACTGCAGTCTAGGTGCGCGCGTGCAATGGACAAAATTGCACAGTTCATGACGTCATTGTAAAATGGGCTGAATGATCGGTATCAAACAACCAGTCTATCTAGGTTTCATACAAATAATATTATGACATTTGTCGATAAATTGAGATTAATCATGTAACCACGAAAAGTGGCATATAATTGTTTTGTTGTGTTTGGACTTGGATAATGTTCAATATCTATAATTTTTCTCAAATATTTGTCATTGAAATATTCATTAATATTAAGGTGTTAAATATATTTCTTCGTTCAAACTTCAAATGGGGATAATGATTCTCGTGACTGTCATGAAGTCAATGTAGCTCTGAAGAGTGTAGACTGGTAAATAAATAGTTCCCAGTGATACAAAGGGGCGAAGTAAAAGAAAGAAAGCCAGAAGAAAGGATGTAAAAAAAAGTGATCAATACAACATCACACACACTCCCACACCCTCACAAACAAAATTTCATTTTATCCAAATGTATCATTTGGAAATGGCCCTATACCATCTTATAATCTATCCGGCTTATAAAGTATAGCGCCTAATCACAATATGAAGTCTCTAGGCGCTCTGCAATAAATGCGAGAAGGGATAGATGTTTGGCGCATTGTGAAATGTAAAATTTAAGAATGTAAAATAGTTAGAAATTTCGAGACTAAGCTATGAACATATAATGTAATTAAAATAAAATAATAATAATATGTCCATTTATACAACGCTTTCACTATATGCATGAACTCAACTGCGCGTTGATACGCGGTATCATATTACTTCCCCGTATGCACGTATGGATGTAAATACACGTATTTAGGAAAAGTGTCACTTGGAGCAACATTTATATATTAATATATTTCACCTCGTCATAATGTAAAATATGCATGTATGATTCGGTTTCCCTGCCACAAAAAGAGCATAAACTGTCTTTAACATACCCGAATCCCAATAACTGTTCTTTGGTATAAATCGCCCCGTGTAAAAGTAAGAACGGGAATTCTCTTTGTTTCCTAATCAAAGTTATGCTCCTGGTTTGGGCAAACCTATTACACATTTCAACATCTGTAAAATTCAAATTAATGTTTTTTTTCTTTCAATGTTAAATTATACGTTTCCCGTAAATTTTCAACAAAACAATTATATATCGTTTTTGATTTTATCACCTCAAAAGTAGTTTCCAGCTTACTGATATTCAAATTAACATTGAAGTTCTCATCGTCAATCTTTATAAATTTAATAGAGCTATAGGCATTTTTCCAAGTAGTTGGAATAGCATGTACTATATCAATAACATGGAGCAGTTCATCTGTAGTTACCCCAAGATTTTGAAAATAAGCCGCAGGTCTCACAACCCCGTTATCAAAAATATGATCTACAGTGTATATTCCCTTATTATAAAGATCAATGTCAAAAATCAGTTTACCTCTTACACATATATTCTTATTATCAAATATAATCAGATTTACTTCCTCTTTTGTATATCGATATTTTCTCATATCTTGCCAAGCCTTCAGCATTTTAGAATAAAATTGTGGCATTGTCTGTGTTAATTTGCAAAAATCAAAATCGCATAGAAATAGCAATCTCCCACCAAGTGATCTAAAACAGAAATCAAAATACAATTTCCACCCAGCATTGCGTTCCCCGTATAATAGACGTTTCAGCCACATTAGACGTTGGGTCTTTATGAACAACTTAAAATTCATCATTCTTATACATACACATATACATACATATACATACACATATACATACATACACACCCTCTATGTCACACACACACACTTACACCCTCTCTCACTTTATATCCCTGCAACCATCTCACTTCATATCCCTGCCGCAACCAAACACGCCAATATTTACAATTGCTTTTGATATTTACTTTACGTAAACTTTAGAGGCCTTTCTCGGCGTCATTCATACGTGTCTATGCTGTCATGACACCAAGGGCGCCGGAAGCGGGGGGGGGGGGGGCAGGGGGGGGGCACTTGCCCCAAAGAAAATTTTTTGGGGGCAAAACGAGATTTTGCCCCCCCAATGTGCCCCCTAAAAGTAGAAAAATTATATTTTTTAAGGACAAAGTTAAACGATGAAGGCACTTTTCTGCCTAAGAATTGTCATTTCTTTTGTCAAAAATGAAAAAATTTCGCCCCTGACGGGGCAATTACACATCTTAAGCCTTGCGTCTTTTGACGAACATGTCCCTCTGTGAAACATACCTTTGATAAGCCCCTTTTCTATCTTATTACAGTGTGATAACGTTTACTTTTTTAAACCCCCATTCCACAGAGAACAAGACCGCTGGTTGACCTTTGAAAGACCATGAATTTTGGTTGATCTTTCAGAGGTCTCTCAATGAACCTACAATGGTCTTTGATGTCTTACACGAGTCCTGACCAATCTTTCAGTGGTCTTCGTGGTCTTCATGGGCTCCAAAACTTTTTGAAACGGTTCAAAACAGTTTTACAGGAAAATTGTCTTTTAGTGGTCTTTCAGCAGTCTTTCAGCGGTCTTTCGATGAACTTTCAAAGGTCTTCATAGTCTTTCATTGATCTTTAGGCAGTCTCTCAAGATTTTGCGGAGATCATAGACTCATGAGAGATTGTTGAAAGATCATTGAAAGACCAGGCAAAGTCCATGGAAAGAATTCTGAAAGATCACTTATTGCATAAAAGATCACTGAAAAACCATTGAAAGATCTCGAGCATTGTCGAGAGGACTAGTCTAAGACCAGTACGACAAGAAATATCCATCAGTCTTTCAGAGTTCTTTGACTGTTTGAGGGGTCTTTCTGAGCCATTCCACAGAGATGAAAAATTTCATTGATCTTGAAAACCGCTGTAAGACCTCACCAATTTTAAGTCTTTCAGTGGTCTTTCAATTGTCTCCTTTCTGTGGAATGGCGGCCTATTAATGAATACATTCCAGACTAAAAAAATTGCATGCTGGCTGTGTCGGCTAACAAACGCGCGGTCGCCCAGAAACGCTCAGAACGGGGTGGTGTTTCATCAATATTTTCGTCCGACAAGTTGTAAGATCTGACAACTTTCCTGTATTCTGATTGGTTGAGAAGCATTGTTACCATAGTAACTGTCGGATAAAACAGGACTTGTCGGATAAAACGTCCTACAAGTCCTTTCATGAAACGCTCCCCGGACCCGATATCACCGAGGCGCGTGAACGCTAGTTACTCGAGCAACATATGGAATCTGAAAATAGCTGTAAAACCGAAAAGTTTAAAGACTTGTAGAGGATTGAGTAGTTGCTTATTGGATAAATGAGAAGATGCTAGCTTGAGTCGGCGAATGGAGTGCAGAGCAGGAGTACCCATCTATCAACTAATCAAACCTCTTCTTCAACCTTTTCTGGTTTATTGTCTTTATCAGGACTACGCTCGTTTGAACAAAAAATTACTAGACTATCAACTGTCTACTTCCTCCTATCAATTTCACTTCTTCCTCTATCCACTTTTTTTTTTTTCGAAAACTCCACATGGTGTACCGTCAACCACATCCGCTGTTGGAATGTAATTGTTTTCTTCTAAATAATGTTACATAATGTACATTATGAACTGCCGTAGTTTGTTAGTTCATGATTATTTACAAATGAATATTTCCTGGAATTTGATATTCATCATTTCCTAGTTATGGTCACATTTTCCCCAGAAAATATGTTAAGAAAAAAGAAGATTTTGAAGGGGTCATCCAAAAGTGCTTCCCAGCCATACAAAACATGCCAAAGGAAACACATAAATCGAGTAATGTTTTAAATTTTCAGAAAAGTTTTAAATTGTTAGACAATAATTAAGCAGGTCATATTTCTTTTTCCTCCAGTTACAAAATATGAAACGTTTTGCCTATGCATGGATAGTCAGGGACTCTCTCCAATGCTGAGGTCAGAAATTATTGAAATAGAATGGGGATTTAAGCGCTTATCGTCGTCTGCCACGTCAGAACAGTATGACATTCTGAATTTAAAAAGACATTCATTAGAATGTGTTTTGTTTCTGTTGTTACGCTTCTTCTGCTTAATACACTCCATGAAACTTATGATAATTGTGCTCTCTCGCGTCGTCCGTGTGTGTAAATGTACATAAATAAATATTTCTGAAAGGATATTGCATGAAAAATGTAATTTCTGGTATTTTGAGTCAATACAAGCGTATTACGTAATTTAATTGATCAGACACGAAAACCACATTCCGAATTAAGCGATCGTTTTGCGCGTACATTTCATAGGCTCTCATAAACACCTAGTATAGTCTTTCGTAGTGAATTCTGTGTTTAAATTTCAAGAAATTTATTTTTGAATTCTCTTAGAAACGTAACTTTTAAACTCCATTTTTACACAAAGTCCTTACCGGGGGGGGGGGGGTTTCCAACGCCCTCTCCCGCTCGATCGCTTCGGTATCTCACGCTGTCAAAAATATTGTGCCCTCTTCGGGATTTTGCCCCCCCCAAAACTGAAAGTGTTCCGGCGCGCCTGCATGACACTTTACCCTTTCGCACACAATTTTTTATTGTATTGAATCATTCTCACACAACGTCAATAAAACAGTGAGTGTAGAACTAGCTACTTTAATCTTGAACAATTTTAAGGTTCAAGGTCATTTAGGGTCGATGGATTTTGGCCATTTTGGGGCATCAACATTTATGATTAAACGTTATCATTACTTGAAAATGTATATGGCCCCTTCTCATGAAACAGTGACAAAACGGTAAACAAGTATCACTGAAAACTTTGCGTGAATTTCAGGTCAAGGGATGAAGATCAGAGGTAATAGGTCAATGAACTTTGACTATGAGGAAATATCAACACTAAAAATTTTACCAAGGTTGAATTTTTGAAATGCCCGCAACTTTCGAAGTAAATTGATCTATTCATAAAACTTGGACCGTTGGTAATCGAGTATCCCTGGTCAGGCGCGGATCCAGAGGGGGGGGGGGCAGGATAAGCGTATAATTAAACAATGCGCGAGCACGAAGCGCGAGCGGAAAAAATAGAGTTAGACCTAAAAATGGGTCACTGTATTCATGTTTTGTAAGAAGTAAGAATAGGTAGTTGGGTATCCTATTAAAATTA
This sequence comes from Lytechinus variegatus, assembly GCF_018143015.1. NCBI lineage: Eukaryota > Metazoa > Echinodermata > Echinoidea > Temnopleuroida > Toxopneustidae > Lytechinus > Lytechinus variegatus. Next base: position 10,948,581 of record NC_054752.1, read on the forward strand.
AAATTTGTAATGTAAAAATACCATTGAAACCGAGATGTGCCCCTCCCCTTTTGAAATTGAAGACCTTTTCTTACGTTGTCAAATTTTTTCGGGTACGAAATATCCCTAATTTGTGGTTGAAAACCTTTTTTGGGGGGCTTGTCAAAATTTTCCTCCCAAAAATTTGCCCCCCTCCTTTCGGAAAATCCTGGATCCGCCCCTGTCCCTGGTCACTTTGCCTGTGTTTCAAGCCACATGATCAAGTTCAAAGGTCATTTGAGATCAACTAACTTTCATAGTAATTTATTATCTAATGAATTGTAGTTTTGCGAAAAAATATTTAGAGTTGTTGTCAAAGTTTTCTGTTGTTAAAATGATTGGCATAATAGTCGAGACTTTGGGATCTTTTTTTAATTAATAGAATTATCCACAAATCACAAAAAGTATATGTAATGCATGGCATCAGTCATGATTTCAGAGGCTATAGTCTTTTCATTGTTCCATTTATTGCTAATTTTGGCTAATTTGAAATTTTACTTTGAATATAAATTTGATTTTCTGCACTTTTACAGAGGAAGGTCGGGGGGGGGGGGTTCATCCATATTTTCCCCGATTAGCCACTCGAGATGATTTCTGTTTGTTTTTTCGTAACAAAAACTTCTTTGCTTTATTATACGGTAATCTTATAAGCCATATTAAAATCAAGGGCATGATAAGCGTGTAACTAAACAATGCGAGCACGAAGCGTGAGTGGAAAGAAAATGAGAATTAGACCTAAAAACGGGTCACTCATTCATGTTTTGTAAGTCATGAAAAGAAAGGGTAGTTGGGTATCCTAAATCATTGTGAGCGCGAAGCGCGAGCAGAAATGTTTTAAATAAAGAACAAGCTGTGTATATCAATAAACATGCGTGCGTGTGTTTAAGATTTATACCTATAGTATCTGGGCATTTTTTATTATGAAAATCAATAATGTGATCGCAAAGCACCAGCTGAAATTTGATATTCCTACCTAAAAAAAGAGTAAATTTAAGCACTAATTCTAGCACTATGTATTGGAAAATTGTGAAGTGGATATTATGGATCGCTCCTAATAAAAGATGTGAGCGCAAAGCACAAGCGGACATTTTTATCATTTTTATTTTGATCTAAGACCTGGACATTCTTAGGACATTTTGTCATCAGATGAATTTTTTTCTATTCTTTTTCCTAAGAGCGAAATATTACATTCTGAAAAAAGGACAATCTAATTATTAGGAATTCATGAAAATGTTATTTTTGTATTTATTAATCTAATAAGCCCGATGATGGCTCGAAGTTTGTGGATATTAATCCCTGATAACTGGACATTTCAATTACTTTCGTAATTATGAATAGGATGCATGGGTTAATATATTTTTAACAAATTAATGAGAGCGCAAATAGCGATGTCATGAAAAGGGGATTTTAAGGAGTTGGTTATAGAATTGCTTATTATTACAGAGGAAATTATTAAGGTATACATTACTCACCAATCAAATTGCGAGCGCGCAGCGCTGGCTGATTGGATTTGACAATCGAACCTGAAAATTAAGGGATATTTTGAGAACTTTATGGAATACACGAAGAGAATATAGGTACCTAACAAATCAAATAACGCGAACTTCAAACTTCAAACTTTATATCTTGAGCTCCATATCAGCCTATCGAAGAAGAACCTCATGCAGGCCTATCTCATCAAACATGCGAACGCGAAGCGCGAGCGAAAACTTTATATTGTGACATGATAGGTTTTTATTATATTTTTTAATTTCCCCTCACCATATTTCATTTGCTCCTCTTAATCCTCTTATTTTCTCCTCTATTTTCCCTTCTTTGTCTTTTTCTTAAATGCCTTTCTTCCTTTTTTTCTGCTCCGCCAATAGGGGGTCCCGGGCCTCTCGGGCCCCCTTGATCCGCCTATGTAAATTTGACAAGCAAAAAAGGTTTCACTACAAAATGAAGGTCGTTTTGGTGCCAAGAAATTTGATAAGCCCCCCAACCAAAAAAAAAAAGAAAAAGACTTTCAACACAAGATGTTGGTCATTTTCCACACATTTCTCTTGTGTGACACACCAACCAGAATTCCAGCCTATCATGGAAAATAATACACGCAGCACCCCCTGGGAAGATCTTGAGGGTGCTTTAGCACCCCCAGCACCCCCGCTTCCCAGGTCCATGATCAACGGTGACAATTAGGATCAAAGTCGACAAAAGTTTGAAGAGAATGTTATTCAGATGATAACGATGCGACGGTCACGTGCTAGTGAGTTTACGAGTACCCCGTTACATTACCCGCCCTTTCACACGGTAAAGAAAATCGTAATCTGAATGATGATTCCAGTGAAAAAATTAGGGCGATTCCATGCTAGAAAAATCAGCCATTTTCACATTTTTCAACCTGCTGTCAAAACGAACGAAGAACTTCAATTTGCTTTGTGGTAATATTGAAGTACTACTGGGTAGACATGCAACAGAACTGACAACCAAAAAAAATATGTTGTCCATATGTGAATTAGAGCTTAAAATGTTACGTGTCTTATATTACGGGACATTTCTGCGTCGCGTACGACACACAACATTTTACACCGATAATTTACCCATAATCATATTTGTTTGTATTGGTATAATAGTTTTTCACATGACTACCCACTATAGCTTTATCATTGATAAAAAAAAAAACTTATTGCTCAAGCATATGGCTAGGAAACTAGAAATTGTTGTCAAAATGTGCCGTACGACACGAATGGAATCGCCCATAAGGCTAATGACTATCCTTACATATTGCATTACTCTATCCATGGAGCAAAGTGTATACCCAAAGAGGGAGATAAATGTCAGTCTACGTTGTTTTGTGCGTATACTAATCTTCCATGGTAACACAAATATCTGGAGATAGTAATAATAATATAGGGGATTTGTATAGTGCACATATCCACCTCGAGTTCAATTCTTTTTGACACTCAAATCATTCATATCCGACTGGCAATAATAATATTGCTGGCATAGTTTTATTCATCATGAAAACATGTAGAAGGGGCCGTACCGAGTAAAGATGGGAAAAAGATCAACGTATCCCAATTTTTGATTTTGTTTGCTTCAAATAACTTTAAGATCGAGAAGGCCATGGCCTAAATTGAACCGGATTTTGGAATACGGGCCTCTGTTAAGCACAATAATTATCAATTAATAAAAACGATTGAACGTTTATTCTGATAAAAGGAGCATCGTCGGTGCCAAAAGTTGGAAAATAAGAATAATCATTAAGCAAAGACTCTTCCCCAATTCCTGATACAAAATGATGCATTAATATGGCCGTGTAAACAAAAAAGCATTTGCCCTCTCTTGTTCAAACACTGTAACCTATCGTTCAACCTACGAATCAACCAGCTTCAACTTTTACAGGCTTCAGCTCAGTGACGGATATAGAGGGTGGGTATCCGGAATGCGTCTCTGGACCGGGATGCGGGTCAGTCAACGTAAAGTCCATTTGAGTACATGTAAGTAATTAATGCAAATCTAAGTAAAATAATACTTATAAAACATGTTTAATGAGTAAATGACTAAGTAAGTAAGTAAGTGAGTGAGTAAGAAAGAAAGTAAGTAAGTAACTAAGTAAATAAGCAAGTAAATAAATAAATAAGTAAGTATGTAAGTAAGAGTTGAATAAGTAAGCAAGTAGAAAGTATTTAAGCAATGCATTAATACTTCTTAGTGAATAAATAGGCCTCAGTAAGTATTAATAAAGTAGGTAGGTACATGTAAGTTAGTGAGCGAGTACAAGTAAGCAAGATGAGTAAGTGAGAAAGCATGTAAATCTGAAAGTAGATCGTAAAATTGTACCAATATAGGTTTCCTTATACCGTTGTGCTATGATTGCCGTGACTGCCTTGAATAATTGTCTTTCTTGTAGCTTTTTTTTCTCAAAAATAACATAAAGTGTGTACTGGGAATAGCAATGAACAGCGCCATCTTTGATGAACAAAATCCAACTAAACCTACATATGCTATTTATATGCTATTCATGATAATGTCTTTAAGCAGGCTAATAGAAAAAGTTTTTCTCGGAAAGAGGAATGCCTCCTTCATCAAATCACAATAGGTAAGTGCAAATTAAAATATTATATGTTTCAAATTAAACAGCACTCTTAGGCCTCTGTGAGGTGTGATATTTATTTGAGACTACTGAACATTATATTTTATTTTGTTCAAAATATGTAAAGGAGAGACGCATCATGTTTAATAAACTTAAGATGAATGACCCGAATCTAAAACAATTGTTAATTAATCCCGATTATACACGGGAACTACTTATATAATATTGACTGGCCTTGAGGGGAACATCAAATATATTGCCGCAAAAGAATCATATTGGCCCGAGTCTTTAGACGAGGGCAATATGGGTCTTTTAAGGGCAATATATTTGATGTTCCCCGAAAGAAGAGCCAGTCAATATTTTTTATTATCATCCAAATCAGATATCTAAAGCATAAATCGTGATAATGGTGATATATTTCTTTTTTGAAATAGTTATATTGTGTCTTGTTAATATAAGGGTCTAGGCTCTGCACTTTACCATTATGACGTACTTGCAAGCGCTTGGATCCAGTGATGTCTTTATTATGACGTATATTGTTGGTGCGCAGATCCTATGAAGCGTGTCTCTTTATACGCATCCCTCTTCAAAGAGGGAGGTCCTTGAGGAGGGAGGACGTGTTCTTTGGTTGCTCCGGAAATTTAAAGTTTTTGTTTTTTTTTTCATCACTTAATACAGTTAGACTGTCGAAGATCACGCTCTAGAAATCTCGGAGGCAATCGGCACTTCAGGCGGATTTTTCTAACTTAATTGCTCTCCTCGAGGTTTCTTGAGGGTGGGTCGGAGACACGATTCTCGGCTCCTCAGGACTAGTTACTTTTGTCTTCCGTCCTTCATTTAACTTTGAACTGGAAAGATATCTGAGCTCTTGAACTGCATGCATGGTATGATATTTTTTTTCATCAAAATTGAAGTTAATTGCTGACTTTCGAACAGTTTGCTACGTTTCGCATCACGTTGCCAAGCAACCGACATCACTTCATCTTGCTATTTGGGATTTGTATGCGTCACCATCGCATCCACCTGTAGTAGTAGTAGTAGTAGTAGTAGTAGTAGTAGTAGTAGTAGTAGTAGTAGTAGTAGTAGTTTTAGTAGTAGTAGTAGTAGTAGGAGTAGGAGTAGGAGTAGTAGTAGTAGTTTTAGTAGTAGTATAGTAGGAGTAGTAGTAGGAGTAGGAGTAGTAGTAGTAGTAGTAGTAGGAGTAGCAGTATAGTAGAAGTAGTAGTAGCAGTAAGAGTAGTAGTAGTAGTAGGAGTAGCAGTAGTAGAAGTAGTAGTAGCAGTAAGAGTAGTAGTAGTAGCAGTAAGAGTAGTAGTAGTAGTAGTTTTAGTAGTAGTAGTAGTAGTAGGAGTAGTAGTAGGAGTAGTAGTAGTAGTAGTAGTAGTAGTAGTAGTAGTAGTAGTAGTAGGAGTAGGAGTAGTAGTAGTAGTAGTGGTAGTAGTAGTAGTAATAGTAGCTTATTTTCAAAAATTTTCAAACTTTAATACTAAATGTTACCAGGGGAGTGAAACCACTCATCCAAGGTCCTTCGTTTCAAAAATACTTTTTTTCTACAAGCTTAGGCGGCGATTTGCGGTTTAGGTGCAATTTGCGGTTAAGGGCCTTAACAGACGATGACAATCTAACTTCAATTTCAAAGACCAAATTCTGCTTTCCTTTAACAGAAGAATGATAGCAAAGTCTCTAATTTGGTAGAGAAATAACCTATGATCACAAAATACAGTGTGAAATTTGTAAATAGTCCACTGAATTCATGTGGTTATATCAGTTTATACGTACTCACCGGAGTGTTCGTAGGTCCTTTTTTGTGTGGAAAGAAAAGTTTCAGAATGAATAAATTAGATGACGTAATGAGGTCAAATGAATAATTAATTCTGTAACACGATACCACTAGTATCGATGACAAAGAATCGGGGAAATTGCGTATTAATGACGCTCTTAGCCAATTAAAAGGGTGGATTATGAATATATTTACGCTCATGAATGTCAATGGGGGCTTATTTTTGTCTTCAAATGATCGCGGTAGGCGGAGCCTAATCTGATTTGTTTTGTGTTGAACGCGCGCGCAGCTTTCGGTCTAGTAATATATTATAAGGTCTTTGGTGAAACGCAATAGACACGCGCATCACATCAGTGAGCACTGCATACTAGTTACGAAAGATAGATAAGCCTACGTCACAATAGTTTATTGTTGCGTAAGAGATTACCATGGGTACCTCTGGGAGATTTGCCCCTCTTGATGACGAAATTGACATGAAAACGTCTCTGAACTCGGAAGTATCATCTGCTGTTTCATATGCAATGATTACCAAAGGATCTCCTAGCAGAACCGGAGCTGCACCAGATCTTCGTGTAGAGGATATCGTTGCAAAGGTTATTCAAGCAATTCAACCTATGCTTGTTGAAGCTGTCAGCACAGCAGTGACCGCGGCGATGAGAGTCGTGATGGAGAACATCAAGCAACCTGTAGAGGTGCAGCCCACGCCCCCATGCAGCCTTGCAGAAGGATGTGCAGCTCAATCGTTTCCAAGTGGATAAACTTGAGCAGTATACCAGGAGGGAAAACATCAAGCTGTACGGTATCCCGGAACAAGAGAAGGAGGACACCAGCCAGCTGGTACTTAACGTTGCCAAGGAGATTAGGGTGCAACTCCAGCGTGAGGACATCTCAGTCAGCCATCGTGTCCCTGCCCCAAAGAAAGCTGGGAAACCTAGGCCCATCATCGCAAAGTTGGTGCGAAGAGAGAAGAAGGTGGAGGTGATGAGGGCCAAGAAGCTACTCAAGGAAAAGAAGGATGCTGAAATCTATCATCACTGAGGATCTGACGAAATTCAGAGTGAAGCTGGTACGGGTGCTACGACAAGACGATGCCATCAGGAGAGTTTGGACTGTCGATGGAAAGGTAACGTGCCTGATGACGGATGGAACGAGGAAAGTCATCGACACTCCTGACGACTTGTTCAACATCGGATGGAGTGAGAGGAAGATGAAAGAATCTGGGCTATTTATTCAACAATAGGATGAGGGCAAAGCAAAAAAAGAAACGAGGACTGATGGTAAATTAATGAGTTTAAATGTTTGTGGTCTCCGAAAAAAATTATCTGATGGTATTCTTGAGAAATATATCTCGAATTTTGATATTATATGTTTAGGCGAAACTAGGGCAGATGATATTTCTGAATCACTTGTTCCTAACGGATATTAATATATTAGTAAAGAACATAAAAATACTACCCTACGTAAAGCACATGGAATAGGAATTTTAATCAGGAAGAGTCTTTTCGACTATGTGACTGTGGTTAAAAACATTTTATCAGAAACAGTACTGTGGCTAAAAATAGACAAAAGAGCATTTGGATATTCTTTTATACTTGGAGCAGTGTACATTCCACCAGAAAACTCAAAATATTTTCAAGAGTCAATGTTTGATGATCTATCATCTGATCTTGTTATGTTCAACAACACCTACGATTTACCGATCTGTTTGTTAGGAGATTTTAATGCAAGAATAGGTAATATGCGTGAAGTAATTGAAACTGGAATTCATGAATCTAATTTCCATCATTTGATCGATGGTAGTGATGAAATTTTACATACTAGTGATCTAGAAATGTTAAACATAGATCAAGAAAGAAAAAATAAAGATAAAACAATTAATAATCACGGAAATCGTCTTGTGGAGCTCTGTAAAAGTTTTCGCTTGATTATTGTGAATGGAAGAATAGGCATAGATAAGGATGGAGATTTCACATGTGCTAATACAAGCACCGTTGATTACTGCATTTCATCACCTTCCTTATTCTGCAATTATAGGGACTTTATGGTGGATACATTTGATTCTTTTTTGTCAGATAAACATAATGCCATTATTCTTACCGTGTGTATTAAAGAAAATGCGTACCAAATGAAAAGCTTATCTAAACATAATGCACCACCAACACAAACGGTAAGAATTAAATGGGATCCTGAATCTGCCACAGACTTTACAAAAAACATAGGTGATGAGTGCGTTAGTATGTTATTGCGCGATATTAAAGATAAAGAAAAAAGAGATTTTACGCAACATTCAATTGATGAACTTGTTAATCGTCTTTAAAAAATTGTATTATGATGCAGCAGAAAAGAGTGGTATGATGAAAAGTGGTTGCAAATCAAATCATAAAAAATCAACGGAAAAATTAGAGAGGAGATCTAAACCTTGGTTTACCGATACATGTTTTAAACTAAGAAATGAATATTTCGGTATGAAAAAAAATCAAAAGAAAAAACAAAATTATTAACCTTACTGAAAAACTTGAAGAAAAGAAACGCATGTATAAGAAAGCGATAAAAAATGCCAAATCAGAATTTTATTATAATCTGCACCAAGAGCTAAGAGGTTTGAAAAAGAAACAACCTCATGAATATTGGAAACTTATCAATTCATCTTGTACGTTGAAGCATTTTGTGAACATTTCAGAAACTTGAATCAATATCACAAAGAAAGAAATAGTGAAATAATCATTCAATCGCCAACAAGTAATCCAGTTTTAAATAGACCAATTGACAGAGATGAGGTAATCACTCAGTTGAAAAAATTAAAAACCGGTAAGGCGCATGGTGAAGATTTGCTACCGAATGAATTTTTGAAGAACTCAACTAATTCTCTGCTTCATTTTATTCTTGAATTATTCAATGCTGTGTTTGAAAGTTGAATTGTACCAACAGATTGGACTATTGGTTTAATACGGCCAATTTACAAGAAGAAAGGGAAACCGGATGATCCAAACAATTATAGAGGTATCACTTTATTGAGTTGTCTGGGTAAACTATTCACAGCTGTTTTAAATCATCGACTGAATTTATATTTAGAAGACTGTGAAAAGATTGGAAATGAACAAGCTGGGTTTAGGAATAATCATTCAACGCTAGATCACATTTTTACTTTACATTCGTTACTTGAATTATACCTGTTTGGCAGAGAAAGGGTATATTGTGCGTTCATCGATTATCGTAAGGCGTTTGATATTGTTGATAGGACATCACTTTGGAACAAATTACTTTCAAGTGATATAAATGGAAACTTTTTCAAAGTGGTTAAAAATATGTACACACAAGCTAAATCGTGTGTTATCAAAGATGGTGAAAAATCAAGCCTATTCGACTGTAATATCGGAGTACGTCAAGGAGAAAATTTATCACCATTATTATTTACTATGTTCATAAATTATTTCAAAGAATATATCAGTGAACGCTATGATGGTCTTGATGTCTTACCTGAGAAGCTTCAGTCATCATTACTAGATCATGGAATTGATGTGTACATGAAGTAATTTACATTACTATATGCAGATGATACCATTGTCCTTGCCAAATCTGAACAAGAACTTCAATGTGCACTCAATGCAGTATCAAATTATTGTAAAAGATGGTATTTAAATGTGAATGTAGACAAGACGAAAACTGTTATATTCTCCCGTGGCAAAGTGAGAAAAACTGGTTCATTTACATTTTATAACCACGCTCTTGAAGTAGTAGATGACTATGTATATCTTGGAATTACCTTCAATTATAATAATTCATTTCGGAAAGCTCAAGCTAAACAACTGAATCAAGCAAGAAGAGCAATGTATAGCATGTTGAATAAGATTTATCATTTTACCAGTGGATATCCAAATTGAGTTATTTGATCAACTTGTTTTACGAATACTCCTCTATGGGTCAGAAATATGGGGTTCTGATGTGATTAGAGATTTAGAAGTGTTTCACATGAAATTTTGCAAGCAGATTCGTAAAGTTAATAAATCAACGGCAAACTGCATGGCTTTAGGCGAACTTGGAAGATTCAAATTAGATAAACATATTGAGAATAGAATGATAAACTTTTGGTGTGGATTAGTTCACAGTAGTAAAACAAAAATGTCTGGTATGATTTATGAGATTGTAAAGATACTTTCTGATCAAGGTATATATCAGACAAGCTGGTTAACAAAGATAAAGCAAACTCTTGATAGATTGGGTATGACGAATTTATTTGACATTTCTGATTCCTCGAGCAGAAATTGGGTAAAGCAAGCTGTAGATCTACGAGTAAAGGACTCATAGTTTCAAAATTGGTTAACGTTCATAAACGAAAACTCTCAGTGTATTGACTACAGAATATTCAAAGAAAATCTTCGTCTAGAAAGTTACCTCATTAATATGAATAAAAAAGATAGAATCACTTTTTGTAGATTTCGTTGTGGAAATCATCGACTTCCTATTACCTCAGGAAGATATGAAAACCGTCAAAGAAACATGAGGATTTGTACATTATGCAACCTTCCATCAATTGGTGATGAATTTCACTATATATTCGTTTGTCCTTCTTTTGCTAAAGAAAGAAAGTTTCATCTTAAAACATATTACACTGATCGACCGAAGACTCTCAAAATGAGAATGAACGGGTCGTGTTAGAGCATTGGACTCATAATCGCAAGGTTGTGAGTTCGAATCCCAACTCTGCTATTGTCTCCACTTTGATAAAAAGGCCCAAGAGTGATATCTGTCGTCTATTACGTCAGCCACTATGACTGATTAACCTAGACGTAAAATGTTTCCAAGGTAATTGGTTATATACCAGCTTGGCGTTTACCAGCAAATAACGCTGTCCTGTCGAGTTCCTACGGGAGTTACCACAAACAGAAACAGAAACAGAATTTAGCTGTGAAAAACCAGATATCCGTTCCAACCTTGCAAAATTTTGCAAGAAAATTATGCTTCGTTTCTAAATAAGTTATGCTCTAAATTCAATATTTTGAGCTGTAATTGAAAAGTGGTATAACAGCCAATCATATGCTGATGCCATAACTTGCCTTATATTAAACAAATGTTTATGCTAATTATAATGTTAATTACCTGGGTTTTTAATCTTTAATTTATCCATTATCTCATCTGTAGGCCTTATTATCAAATTCTCTAAACTTTGACACGCTCGAAATACAAAATTTTGAGCTTGTTTAAAGGTTGTGGTTTAATATCCAACGAGGCGATAATGTCGTTACTATATGATTTACCTTTTTTTAATCATATATAAACTTAGATTATATTTTCGAAGCTTCAAGGTAATATTTTAAATGTAATCATAAAATTATTTTTAATGCTAAAACTTGTATTATTTTTATTTTTATTTTCTAAATGTACTCTAAATGAGTTGTAAATTACTTGATGAAATACTATTCAAGATTTTGTACATTTATATGATTGTTTCTCCAATACCCACTCTATGGGTGACACGGGAATATATGTCATTGTCAATGCCCGGATGTGAGACCAGGGAAAATACTATACAGATATTGACTAATGGGGTGTGTAATATAAACATTCTTTGGACCGCCGGATTTATATTTTCCCGAAGGGTTATATTTATATGATATAAGATATGATCACGAGGGAAAAATTAATCTTTAAGGCGGTCCAAAGAATGTTTTTTTACACATCCCATCAGTCAATATCTGTTATATTAGATAGCCTTTAATGATGTACATAAAAATGGCCTAACGATGCGTGCAGCCTGTTGTTTACGATAGTCACAGTGATTGATGGAACTGGTATAGATCTAAATGTAACTTTAGTCTACTACTACCCTAATGCAGTGAACGGTCCTTTTCAAATCCCTAATCAAATCAAGTTAGTTTTAGGCCTAGCCCTAGATCTAAGTTAGAGTCCAGTTCAGATACTTCAGTCTCACATATTTTATTTCCGTTTAGTTGGTAACATCTAATCCACAAGAGGGCGCCATACACGTAGAAAAATATATTCACGGACCGGTTGGTCAATATATTCATCGAAGGTGGACCGGCTGGGAAAATACACGGATTTCGATCATATCACGTGACGCGCAATTGACCAATCGCGCTTGGCTATCTGTCTTGGCTATCTATCTTGGCTATCTAATATAAAGGTATATTTTGCGTCGTCTCTGCATGCAAAGTAAATATGCGCATTGAGACCGAGGAAAATACAAATAATATACCTATCCCTTCCCGATATTTATGACTCTAGATCTAGGGCAATAGGGTTTTGTAAATGACCAGCTCAGATGTCTGATACGGGTGATATGTTTTATATATTCCACTAACCGTTTTGAGAGTTAGGTGTGTGTCCTTTTCTTCAAACATTAGACATGAAAGAAGGATTGATATTTCTTATTAATAAGAAAAGACGAAACAAAATAACAAGAAGGACGAGAAATGGTATGTGATGTCACAATTGAATTGTTATTCAACGAAGATTTTAAGAAATTATCTAAATATGTATAACTAGTCATGCTAGTAGCCTAGTCATGCTAGTAGCCGTAGTAGCCGATTGGTTAGCTGTTGTGCACTTTTCACGAACAATCATTTAGCACTCGCGATATTTAATTTCTCTATTTGTATTAAAATGTTTATTCCTCGAAGATTTTTAATTTGGTAGGACCTACTAATATCATAGGTGGTTGGGTGACTAATCTATATTAATACGTCATATAATCGTCACCAATTGTTTGACGTCGTATGGATCGCCTTTGCCGACGACGTCCTACTTACGAAAGCGACTGGCGCATATAATCTGGAGAGATTGAAGAGCGCCATCATATTCAACAACAACAACATACATGTGTATAACTAGAACTTCTATCAGTTGAAACTTACTGAACTAGCTGGACTAATTGACATACTAGCTGAGCTAATTGACATATCAGTGATAAGTAGCGGAAGGCGGGGTAAGTTAAGCACAGGGGCAAGTTGAGCCACCACCCCCAGGCCAATAACGAATGAGTCAAACATTGTGCTGGTGTCATGTATTGATGACCTACTATGTAACCCTTAACCCCACCATATTTCTTCAACTTTGAAACAAACAGTAGTTTTTTTAAAGAGAAAAATACAAATCTCAGCAATAAAAGTAAAAAAAGAGTGTGAAATATATAAGTGCTTTTACCCACACACGTCTTTGAATATAATAAAGAAATAAGAACATTGTTAGTCCAGGTATGAATTCTCATTCTTGTCATAGTCTTTTAGATGATGGATACATAAGAAATGTCGCATTAAGTTCGGAGTGGGGTAATGTGAGCCAGCCAATATGGGGCAAGTTGAGCCATAGTAATTCTTGTGGTAATGTACTAGTACAATAATTAAAAAAAAACCCTTAAAAAGCCATTAGGCAGTAAGCAAATTCACATGACAATACATTTACTTTTAGAGGATATTAGTATTTATGAAGAATTAGCAAGTGGAAAGACTTTAAATGAAAAATTGACATGATGGCTCTTCCCGCATACATTTTGTACATAGGTTTTGTTGCTCAACTTATCCCCAGGAGGTGGCACAATCTACCCCATAGATGGGGCAAGTTGAGCGATTTGACATCGTTTTTTTCAAAGGTCACAATGTCTTTCAGTTTGGAGGTAGAAAGTCTTATAGGCCTATAGGTGAAAAATATTTCCCGAGAATCAAATCTAAAGGCTGGGTACTTATTTTTACAATATCATTAGACATATCAATTATAACATGCAAAATGCAAAAAGTGTCACAACTTACCTCGCCTTCCCCTATATAAAAAGGAACATGAATACTATTTCTGGCATATCATTTTTAATCGTATCATGTAAAACAAATTTTTCGTCTTCCATTCAGCTATCTTCGACGGGCTTTTGACATCAATAAAGAGTAAAGCTCTTGAAAGATTTGAGTGCGAAAGCTTTGCTATTTTATAAGTCTCCTAAGTATATATTTATGATCGAATCGTGAATGATAGAAATAAACATGATACTTCTACTACTTAAGATAATGATATAAATAATATCACGACGCTGGCACAGTGGATTATTCTCCAGACTTTGGAACAGCGGGTCGTGGGTTCACATCCCGGCCATGGCGCAATTTCCTTCAGCAAGGAATTCATCCACAGTATGCTGCACTCGACCCAGGTGAGTAGATAGGTACTGGCGGGAAGTAATTTCTCAAAATGCTTTTGGCACCGAATAGGTAGCCTAACTTTATAGCCGGGTAATAATAATAGCAGGGCCCGCTGGGAGAATAGTTTTCGGAAATGAAGTGGCTAACCTTGGTAAATATACTGTTATGATGATGATAATAATAATGATACTACTATTGTTACTACTACTACTACTACTACTACTATTATTATAGTAATAATAATAATAAAAATAATAATGATAATGATATTACTACTACTACTACTACTACTTCTAAAAATAGACATTGCTTATAATAGCGCATAACACAGTGATAATATCACGTCTCTTTGTGCTTTAGAAGAAGAAAAAACTTATTGAAAGAGATGCATGAACATGTCATGTCAGTGATTATTGAAATGTGAATACCATTTCTGCTATATATTTTTTAATGTTACCATGTAAATCATAAGGATTAGATAAATAACAATTTTCAGTTGTAACCCAATTTTGTTCTTCCCTCCAGCTATCTTCGACGGAGTTTTGAAATCATTAAAATGCAAGGTTCTTAAAAGATTCGAGTGCGCAATCGTTGCTATTTTATAAGTCTACTAAGAACATATTTCGTGTTATACAAGGCAAACGAACTAGTTTTACATACATTGTTTATTTGAGCTATCGTATTTAGTTTTCTATCTAGTTGTACACCATCATTTTTTGCGGTATCTACACAATCATTTATTATGAGTGTATCAAGTTCTATTCCTACTATCTTCTACTATTTTTAAATTTACTAGTGACATGATGTATTACACTTTTTTGTTTACAAATTAGTTTCAGTCCTGTATAAGTTGACCAAAATAATAATCAAATCTTGGGCATATCTCTGTAGACTGGTAGTAGCATCTTGCCGCTTACTGTTTTTAGGATGATGTATATTTTGCGTATCACCATGCAGCTTATGTTATGATGAGTGATGACATCTTGAAGAGGATCAGTATAGACTGAAAAAGCGAGAGGTCCGACAGCTGAGCCTTGAGGCACCCCATGCTTGGTACATCCGAACTGTGACACAGAGTATCCAATCACCACAGAATGTCTCCTATTTATTATTCGAGAGGAAGTGGTGTAAGACCTATCATCTCTTGAAACTACGCATTAAACCTGACAAGGTCAAAGGCGGTGATACATGACGGTGTAGGGCGGGGGCAACGGCCCCCTTCAAGTTGTGAAAACAATGATGAAAAAGAGGAGGGGGATGGGGTGGGATGGAGAAAGGGGAAGGGAGAAAATCATAAAAGGAGACGTTCAGGTCTTGTAACTCTATCAATTGGGCGTTTTCGTTTTTACTACGGGAAACTCTCTCCAACTCATCGATTCCTTTGAAAATGCAATTAAATCACAATGGAGAGCTGAGAGGCTTTCGTCGAAAGTTGGTGGACCGGAAACAGGAGATCATCCGAATATTTTCCGAGGAAGAATAAATAGAAATATGTCGTTGTCCAGAGTCAAGAGATTCGATGCTGTCCCGGTCCATCAATTTTCGATAAAAGCCTCTCAGCTCTCCATTGTAATTTGACTTGCATTGTCAAAGAAACAGGTGTGTTATAAAGAGTTTCCTCCAAGTAAATGCGAAAAGTTCTGAGACTTCATTTTGGAAAAAAAATAACGTCATAAAATTTGATGCAAAAATATAGACAAGGAGCAGCTTACTGTGCAAGGTTCTAAATCATACGAATACTAATATAAAAAATTGCAACTATATGCTATATCATCCTTATTAGAATAAAAGCACATTGAATATCTAGCCTTACTCTTCAGGAATGAGTGATGTTGAAAATTGGAGATTATTATCATTAGCATTTTGCCTAACCCAAGCAATCACAGCCTCAAGAACTATCCGGATAATCCTTCTTCATGTTGATTGGGGATGGGTGTCGAAAAAAATCTTTCGGATAATCCTACAAAGAAATAACTATGAAGTCTCCATCTACATGTATTTCAGTTGGTTGGTAACTTAGATGACGTGTCGCTATACAGACATGCATAATGCCCTCTGTATAATTCTCTGCAATTTATGCAAACAGGGCGATGCATTTAAATTTCGAATGCAGAATTGATTTCTAGCACGTGCATGGCGCAGTAATTTTGCCTGAGAGATTATGTATTTAGAAGAATATCGAATCTGCGATGAAAACGACACCATTGAAGAGCGCCATCGTATTCAACTACTACTACTACTACTATTACTACTACTACTACTACTACTACTACTACTACTACTACTACTCCTACTACTACTACTACTACTACTTCTACTACTACTACTACTACTACTACTACTACTACTACTACTACTACTACTACTACTACTTCTACTACTACTACTACTACTACTACTTCTACTACTACTACTACTACTACTACTACTACTACTACTACTACTTCTACTACTACTACTACTACTACTACTACTACTACTACTACTACTACTACTATTATTACTACTACTACTACTACTACTACTACTACTACTATTACTACTACTACTACTACTACTACTACTACTACTACTACTACTACTACTACTACTACTATACTTCTACTACTACTACTTCTACTACTACTACTACTACTACTACTACTACTACTACTACTACTACTACTACTACTACTACTACTACTACTACTACTACTACTACTACTACTACTACTACTACTACTACTACTACTACTACTACTACTACTACTATACTTCTACTACTACTACTACTACTACTACTACTACTACTACTACTACTACTACTACTACTACTATTATTACTACTACTACTACTACTACTACTACTACTACTACTACTACTACTATTACTACTACTACTACTACTACTACTACTACTACTATACTTCTACTACTACTACTTCTACTACTACTACTACTACTACTACTACTACTACTACTACTACTACTACTACTACTACTACTACTACTACTACTACTACTACTACTACTACTACTACTACTACTACTACTACTACTACTACTACTATACTACTACTACTACTACTACTACTACTACTACTACTACTACTATACTTCTACTACTACTACTACTACTACTACTACTACTACTACTACTACTACTACTTCTACTACTACTACTACTACTACTACTACTACTAATACTACTACTACTACTACTACTACTACTATACACTACTACTACTACTACTACTACTACTACTACTACTACTACTACTACTACTACTACTTCTACTACTTCTACTACTACTACCACTACTACTACTACTATGCACTACTACTACCATGATTTCTACCTATCCACATCTTCCCCTAACACCCCCTCTCGTGTTTACTATTGTTTGGTATATTAAAATCTATGATTGTTGAAACAATCATGGACTCTCCTTTTTCTTTCTCCCCTTTCCACCCTTTCTGGGCGGTGATGTGTACGAGACCGAGTCCGGCACATGTTTAAAAGTATTAATAATCAATCAGAACACGCTCATACGCAAAATGTTTAAAATTTTTGCTGGGGGGGGGGGCAAGACGCGTTAACTTTTTTCGGAAAAAAACAGACAACAACAAATAACGAGGAAACGAAGCGACCGGGCTTGCCATTGGGGTGATTTTGCATTTTGTAATGTGAAATTAAAGGATTTCATGCACACTTCTGGTGTAATTTGTGAAAATTTTCAGTACTTCTATTCTTCAAAATTTCGGAATGGGTGGGGGGGAGGACGGTCATGAATCAGAAACAAAAGTTTCTCATTCAAAATATCTGTACTTAATTATGTATATATTATATAAAAAAAAATCATTAGACGAAAATATATGACTACATGTCTATCGTTTATTAAGAAAGTCCTGAGAAACATGCCAAGATTAAGTTTCCACTTATTTCTCAGCACCCCCTTTTCCGTAAACGAAATTCTCCAAATCTTCACTGAAGGTATTTTAGAATGTCATTAATAGGAATGTAGAGACATGCTCTTGCTGTTGTCTAGTGCATTCCTCCTGTTGTTTTTCAGGCTCTAGTACCTTACACAAATTTAAGTTATTTTCGTAAAATGTTATATCAAGCATTACACATTCTTTAGTCAGTCCGGCATGGGTGTTCAAATTTTTCCCCAAACCCCTCTTTATTTCTTTTATCTTGCCTGGCATACATACTTGTCAATAATGTCTATTGAATGTGTCTATTTGAATTTTGATAATGCGTAATTTTATATACCGGAATGTGCAATACTCTCTCAATGGTTTTTCTATGAGGGCTCGCATGCATCTGGGCAATAGTACTGAATTTTACTTTTGCGAGCCCTTGCCCATGGAAAATCATTTTCTTACTCTTTTCTTCTTTCTTTCATTTCTACTTATCTATATTTAATCTTTCAATTTCCAATTGTATTTTTGTAATTACATTCTAATGTTTTTATGACCAAATAAATGATAATAAATAACAACAACAACAACAATACTACTACTACTACTACTACTACTACTACTACTACTACTACTACTACTACTACTACTACTACTACTACTACTACTACTACTACTACTACTACTACTACTACTACTACTACTACTACTACTACTACTACTACTACTACTACTACTAACAATAATAATAATGATAATAATAGTAATTAAAATGAAATTCAGATACACATATCACATGAAATGTACCAGAGATTTAGGTTTCAAAGAAATTGCTCCTTGAGTTACCACAATCAGTACCAGAGTACCAGCTTGTCTTCAAAGAAACTAAATAATACATTTTTTGTAACAGAGTCTTGACACATTAACAAAATACTGAAATATGTTACCATCCTTTAAGGTGCTTACTAAATTTGATATTCATCAGATATGTTCAATATTATAGCATATCAAAGGCAGTGGGCATGACCTCGCATGACCTTCATATAGCACTAATTCAAATGTATCCTGAATGTGTCGTAGATCATGAATCCTAAGTCATATTTTTGCAGTCAAGAGATAAACAAGTAATCATGGTAATGGACTATAAAATTTCCTCCCGGGACAAAAAGACAATTCCCCCTGAATATTTCCTGTTATTATATCACGCGTAACATAAACTGCGCATGAGCATTGGCATCGGCATTGGACTACTAAACGTCTGTACTGACATGACTGACTCCGTTGGTTGAAATTCGTGTGAGTGGTGTTTGAAAATAAGCTTATAATTATATTTTGTGAAATTTTGGGGAAATTTCGGAGTATGGAAACTGCGTGCTTTAGCGCCAAAATAACGCGATCTCGTCGCCGAGTCATCGAGTCACGGGCCCTGAGTTCGAGACCGAGTCATGAACCTTCGAGTCCGAGACCGAATCCGGCATAAACGGACTCGAATCACACATCACTGTTTCTGTGATATGCTACTCCTACATTCAAAGGGTAATAATATATCACTTTTAGATTATGCTTCAACACTGTTATGAAAAATTTCCTTGAAATAACAAAAATCTCGGCAGCAGAGTCTCGAGAACACTGACCTTTTAATCTGACTGCCAGTGGCGTAGACAGGTCCTTAGACCTGGGGGGGGGGGGGGGGGATGATCCCTAGCTGGGTCATACTTTTTATATATATATATATATATATATATATATATATATATATATATATATGTATAATTAATATATAAATGTAAAGAATGGAGGAGATAACGTACTCGATAAAAACAAAATATCATGGGCCAAAGCAGACGAGTTAAAGATAACAAAATAACACGATCTGCCTCATGGATTATCTCGTGTGTTTTTTAATCACTTTGCTTTCAGCAATAAACAGGGCATCCAGTAATAAACAAACTTCCTTGCACAGTTTCCATGGCAGTAATCTTTTGTTTGATTAATTACAATGAGTAAAGATGATCATAAGAGAAATGTCATTTGTCGGATGTCTAGTTATCATCTTGGTCATGACAGTCCTGCTAAACATGATCTAGAATAACTAGTATTCCTTATTTTACTAGTATAGTAGTATACTCTTTTAAAAGTAGCGATATTGTTAATGATCAAACGAATGAATCAACAACTAAAGGAATAAACAAATAAACAGCCAAATAACTAAAAAAATATCAATTACAATTATAGTAATAGGGGTAAAATAAAAAAAGCTCAACATTATATTTCTTATCCACGTGCAGATATGCGGACACTAAAATGATAAGCACACTCTGTTTAAAATTACCATGATTACAAAGGCTTGATTGAATTAAGTATGGAAATGAAATAAACCTCACCGGGTTGTCGGAAGTAAACTGTATAGATAGTAACTTGTTATAATTTCGATTCATTTCTTATTATGTACCTTGTTATGATGATTATGATAAAAACATAGGTAAGGAAATGTAACAGTTTATAACCTTCAAACCTAGAAGACTGTGCACGTACAGAAATCACTGGTATAAGTAATTCCAAAATACATTGCGCCTCGACTTACTTCTTCTTGAAACTGGAAGACGTTTATTTTCACCCAATATAGTTATGCAAAACAGTCCTTAACAGTAAAGGATTATAATGCCCAACATGAAGGAAAAACAGGCATACTAATGCTTCATATGGCAGTATCAGGTAACACGCTCGAAAGGAACATACTTGCTAAGTTCCTATTCTCTTGAACGATTCAATAATCAGTACATGCTATTATTATTGATTGATTTTAACTAGCATTCATTGCTTTATTACTGTATAGTTTTGCTTCTTCCCCCACAGAAACCTGGGGGGATGATTGTACACACCATCCCCCCACCTAAAATTCTGGGGGGGGGATGCATCCCCCATCCCCCCGCTATCTACGCCCCTGTTCCGAAAGCATTTATTTTATATCAAGAAATTAATTTTACGGTCATAGCTGTTCGTTATGATTATTACTGCTATTATTATTGATTGATTTTAACTAGCATTCATTGCTTTATTACCGTATAGTTTTGCTTCTTCCCCCACAGAAACCTGGGGGGGGGGGGTGATTGTACACACCATCCCCCACCTAAAATTCTGGGGGGATGCATCCCCCATCCCCCCCCGCTACTACGCCCCTGCTGACTGCCCTATGTAATCTTTGATGAATTTTGTACAATTTTATACTGAAAAGTGGCGTCTTTAACTTTACAGACCTCGTTTAGTATTTTTTTTTTACAGATTCTTTATCCCACAGAGCTAATATATTCAGCGAGCGAATTGAATTATGAAATTATGGCATTTACAAAGTTGTTAAAAGCAAGCAATAATCTGAATAATCCGCCTGTCATAATATTGGATTCGAGAATATGGCAAAAACAGGACAGCAGGGGAAAATCTGATATCATTCTATTAGCCTAGATTATCATGATCTTTATGAACGTGGAATTTCGATTCATTGCTCACAACAGCCAACTTGAATTCCCAGGACTGTACTTCTACAGAGCAAATAGTAAAACACTTGAAGGCCGTTGACGAAAAGGTGATCGATGTAAAGCAAAGCATCGCAGACAACTTTGTCACCTGCATATGCAAGTTTATATCCACAATTTCAATGATACGAGAACAGAATAATTTTACGACGAATCGGAACACTATCATGGAAAGGGAATGTAAACGGTGCAAAGTCTTGCTAGAGAGAGCGGGTTTGGGAGGAGGAGGAAGGGGGGGGGGGATACTGGCTCCCTAAGTTCCCTTGTCCGAGAAACAAAAAGTAGAAAAAGCAAAGTACCATTTGATTGGGTTTATCTGCATAGCTAGCCCCCTCCCCACTTCCAAAACCGTTCCGCGGGCACTGCTTCGTTATAAAATAAGTACTACTAAAAAAAACCCCTTCAAATTAAATTCAAATTTTAATAAGTTTTAAGAAATAATTTGTTAAAATTACAATCAAATCAGACACTCTTTACCAAAGCGTTTGGCTAAACACAATGATTGTAATTTATGATGCGGATTATTCAGTCGATTTTTTTTCACTGAATGCCAACCTGCCAACCGTTGATTGCACCACTGATTTGCTTCTGAAATAATTGTCGAGATAAATATTCTAAACTCTGGTTTAGCTTCAACCGTATTCTATATGTTAATCCACCAAAGTTGCTGGCAATCAAAGCATTGCAAATTATCTTGAGCCAATGAATACAATTTTGTCTTCTTCACAATTAAACCATACAATAAATCACACACTCACCAGAGGCAAACAGTTTGAAACAAAATGTCTGACACATAGTCTTCCATAATAGCCTAGATTTTAGACCATGATTTAAGTTAAACTGAAGATAAAAAATACCGGTATTGGTATAAGCCCCTGTTATTAAAGCAATTTCAATCCTTCAAATTTGCTTGTGGATGAAAATTAGAATCAATCATTATTCAACATTGATTGTTACTTTAATTCCACTTATTTATCAGATCCTTGGTATAATGGAGATTTCGCGTGCAATATGAAATGAAAATGACCTTCGATTCTCATATAAGAGGGCAAAACTTGGTTAAATGAAAGAGTTTGATCAGGTTTCAGAGACTTTTGATATCAATGCAGTTGTCAGTAATGTTTGTACCAAGCGGTTGTCGCTTTATAAGGAAAAAAAAACCCACCACGACGCCAAACCACCCCTCTACCATTTTGTTCTCGTTTCGAACCAGGGATCGATACATCATTGCTTATCGAACGAAAACGAGCCGGGAAAACGAGTTCGCGTTATTTTCGATTGATTCGGTTTACAAGGCTATCATTCGTTAAGGTTATTTTGATTAGCACTGATTCTTTTTTCTAATCGCTTGGCTTGGGGTCATAATGTATCCTGAAATGTTCGGGCCATGTTTTCCAAATCTCTTTTTTTCATTTGGACTTGTATGAGTATACTATGATGCTTTCGATGAAAAAGAAAAGAAAACGCGGATATTCTATTGCATGGAAGTTCATTTTACAATAATACTCGTTCGAATTCAGTAAACGACCCAGATTTATGACACAATATCACGTTATTTAAGAAACGCAGAGCAAATGTGCATGTAGCCTTTTAGGGAGACTTATTCACGGTGCGAGAATATTTATCTACGGGTATTTTTAATTAGATATTTGAATTTCTACAGGCATTTCTTTCGAGACGGCACCATAAACACGCCATTGATACGAAGATGTTAAAACCCTTTAAATCTTGATAACCATTTCCTTTACTTTCCCCCTGCCGATCGCCCCGAAGGGAGACTTAATATTTATGAATTCTCCTCTTATTTTAGCAAACAGGATTATGAATAATGACTGATTAGTTTGTTATCGTTCTAATTTCAGGTATTATATTCCCATGACCTAGAAAAGATTTTCCCCATAAACAATATCAAGTGAAGATTTACAAGACTGTTTGAATTGGCTTATCTTATCTTCTTTTTTGAAAGACTTCAAAACTGTAATCATTTAATTCTTTCAAATATCACAAACACAATAAATTCGTTAAACTGTCCATTGTTTTCTCAATGAAAATTAGAAGGGAATCCCATCACATTAAAATGTTGTTTTGACGAAAAACTACCAAATAATTTAAAACGGATTATAGTCATTTCAAGCGAAATTGAATCAGACAAATCTGCATTTTTAAACTTCTTGTGTGGTAATCACTGCAATTCCATATTTTTTCGAAGGGACAGCAGCAT
Source organism: Lytechinus variegatus (assembly GCF_018143015.1). Taxonomy (NCBI): domain Eukaryota; kingdom Metazoa; phylum Echinodermata; class Echinoidea; order Temnopleuroida; family Toxopneustidae; genus Lytechinus; species Lytechinus variegatus. The sequence goes on from NC_054752.1 coordinate 10,972,252, forward strand.
TATTGAAACGAAACTCCCATATTCATCCCAAAACAACAATGTCCTTAAAAAATATTGTAATTAGATTTATTTTCTTTCTTCTCTTTGAAAATTTGGTCAAAAAAAAAATAGCCTCAAAGAAAACCACAAATCAATGTTACTTAAAGGCAGGGCCGTCGCCAGGGGGGGGGGGGTGCGGAGGGTGCGAACGCACCCCCCTTCAGAACAAAAATAATAATAAAAAAAAAAAAAAAAAAGACACACAGACACCGAAACTGCATTGAGGAACAATAGGCATGTTGACCAGTATGTACTTTCTATATCCATTCTGGCCGGCGGGCTATATAACTGCATGAAATTGAGTTAATACGTTGTTTTTTGTGTTTTTGTGGTTTTTTTTCATAAAAAGCACCCCCCCCTAGAAAAAAGCTGGTGACGGCCCTGCTTAAAGGTCAAGTCCACCTCAGAAAAATGTTGATTTGAATCAATAGCAAAAAATCAGACAAGCACAATGCTGAAAATTTCATCAAAATCGGATGTAAAATAAGAAAGTTATGACATTTCAAACTTTCGCTTATTTTTAACAAAATAGTTATATGAACGAGCCAGTTACATCCAAATGAGGGAGTTGATGACGTCACTCACTCACTATTTCTTTTGTTTTTTATTGTTTGAATTATACAATATTTCAATTTTTACGAATTTGATGATTAGGACCTCCTTGCCTGAAGCACAACATGTTAAAATAATGGAATTCCATGTGTTCAGGGAGGAATGAAACTTCATTTCCCATGACAATGACAAGAAAATAGAAATATTTCATATTTCACATAATAAAATACAAAAGAAATAGTGAGTAATGTCATCAGTTCCCTCATTCGCATACCGACCGAGATGTGCATATCACTGTTTTGTGAAATGAAGCGAAAATTTAAAATGTCATAAATTTCTTATTTTACATCCGATTTTGATAAAATTTTCAGCGTTATGCTTGTTGAATTTTCTCTTTTGATTCAAATCAAGTTTTTGTTGGGGTGGAATTGTCCTTTAGCCTTTGATCACAATCGATATATCAAATTACCATTTTGAAATTTGCACATATTCCGTTTTTTTTTTCATGCTTCTTTGACTTACAAAATACTCATCTGATTCATTTCAATCTTTTATATCTTTTTTTGTACATATATTTCTCAAAATTAGTCCACGGCGATATGTTATGCTACCATACCAGAATTCTATAAAGACTAGTCTATATGTCAGTTTTTGGTGTTTGTTGTGGTTAAAAAAGTTCATAAATACATATTTTCATCATGATGCATATAAATACAGACCCGCAGCACAGCGGACTATGAACGATATGTGTATAGGCCTACAGCTCGATTGGTAACGCTATTTTTTTTTGCTTGTATATTCAGTTTCAGTCCGACACGCGAATCTACAATTTTCTCGACTGTTTCGGTAAATTAGAGGATGTTATTATTGAATATTCATATATTGCAATGATTTACAGCTAAAGGTAGGTGATTGGCGTCCAAAGAGATTTCCAGGGATACGTTATGAGATTAGAAATAATAATACTTATATAATACTGACTGGCCTTGAGGGAGATACCAAATATATTTCCCAAACTAGTCTCATTTTGCCCCGAGTCGAAGACGAGGGCAATATGGGTCTAGTGAGTGAAATATTTTTGGAATCTCCCGAAAGTAACGCCAGTCAATATTATTATTATTACCTGTAACCTCTTTCTGGTACATTAAATTAACATATTGATAGATTATATAACCAAATTGTTGGACTTACCTTGGTCAAGCCTCTAGTGTCAATTCTGCACTTTACCATTGTGACGTACTTACAATCGCTCGGATCCAGCGTCGTCTTTATTATGACGTATATTGTTGGTGCGCGGATCGTTATGAAGCGTATCTCTTTATACGCATCCACAAATGCGCTGGGGATTGATGAGCTCGGAATACGGATATTATGGACCGCTAATTATTGTACGTAGGTGCAGTAGGAAAATAACTCTTTTCGGGTAGGAGGGGTGTACGAATATTATTCTCACTCGTCATTCTGGGGAGCGTTTCATCAATATTTTCATCCGACAAGTTGTCAGATCTGACATCTATCCTTAATTCTGATTGGCTGAGAGGCACTGTTCCTATGGTAACTGTCGGATAAACTGGTACTTGTCGGATAAACTGTCTGACAAGTCCTTTCATGAAACGCCCCCCAGGTGATCGCTGACCGAGCCATTGTGACGTAGTTTATGTTGAGTTAATCAGTTAGACAGACAAAATACGCGTTTATATCATGTCTCCAAAATGCCTCATTCAGGGGAGCGTTTCATCAATATTTTCATCCGACAAGTTGTCAGATCTGACATCTTTCCATGATTTTGATTGGCTGAGAGGCACTGTTCCTATGGTAACTGTCGGATAAAATGGGACTTGTCGGATAAAACGTCCGACAAGTCCTTTCATGAAATGCACCCCAGGTAATAATGTTTAATAATGACCAAATCGACTCGAAGTTCAGCTGTACATAGCGCTTGCATTTCCCCGCTGTACAATTGCAGTGCGCATCTTTGTGCGCATGCATGTCTAAATGTGCGGCTCGTACAATAACTAGGCAGCATGACGATTGACCGGAGTACTAATTTACATATTTTGCTAACTGCAGCGAGTTTACTCCGGGAACAAGCCATTTTCTAATCAATGTATTTTTTTTTCAATATATCAAAAATACCTCAAGGTCAACCGAAGCAAAAGAAACAAACTAAAACACTCTTGATCGTTCGGCCCACGGCCTAGTTCCACAATCCGAGCAACTCGAATCAACGCCTGCTGAGGATCAATTAAGGAAATGTTTGTTCTATAGCCAAGACAGATAGCCAAGTGCGATTGGTCCATAGCACGTTACGTGATGTGATCGAAATCAATGTATTTTCCCAGCTTGTCCACCTTCAAGGAATATATATTGACCAACCGGTCCATGAATACATTTTTTACGTGTATGAGGCCCTCTTGTGGATTAGACGTTACTAACAACATGGAAATAAAATATGTGGGACTAAAGTAGAGATTGTTTGCAATCGATCGACACTCAATATCAATTTGCATCAATTAATTTTCGAACCGGATCGCGGAATTTATGTGAGGTCGCGACGTCGACCTAGGAGCTTGGAGCGTACTTCAAGTTAGGTTTAACGTTAGATCTAACGTTAGGCCTTCTTCATTACTAAAATGGAGCCTACATTTGACAGGATTAACCGTCATTTCTGAAATTTTCGGGATATATTCAACGATTTCTAGATAGGTCTCAGCCTGTGTATTGGTGAGTGGAGCCAACTTTTTTTTTTAGCACAGCTAATGTTTATAGCTAAGTTTAAAACTTTTAGTTTTGAATTTGGCCTAACGTCAGAGATTTGTGGTGATGTCTGATGAGCAATGAATAAGATCAGCCTTTGGACGATAAAATCGGGTACGTAGATCTACATTTAGGTCTCGATCTAGGCCTAACATTATAATATCTATATTTGTTAGGTATAGATCAAGATCTAACTTTTTAACGTGTTAAGCCTTGATCTAGGCCTAGATTTAATCGTAGATCCAGACTATAGGGCGAGAGTCTAAAAGGTAGAGAAATCTAACGACAACGTTAAGTCTTGATAACGTCGTTCGACAACGTGAGTTAAATTTAGATGTAGCGCTAACGAGTCATTAGTTAGAATTGGTCCTGAAACACCAACAGTAAATCTAGATCTACAGCCGCAACCTAAGTTAGTCTGACATAGAACTCTAGATCTAGACCTGTAGACCTAGTCATGTTTTATATCATCCCCAATTAAGTTGATCGGAATTTCCACCTGATCATGGTCTAACATGCATTCTCAGTCTGCCTTAGGTCCTGCACCTGGACCGGACTCTAACTTAGATCTAAGTTAGATCTAAGCCCAAACAAACTTGAAATGATTAGAAAAGAGTCAATGGGTCATTCACTGCGTTAGACTAACGTTACTTAAATCTAAACCAGTTCCATCAATCACTGCATATCATAAACAACATCCTGCGCGCATCTTAGACCTAGATCTCGTCCCAACTTTATCTTCATCATTAACGGCTATCTAATATAACATATATTGAATGATGGGATATGTAAAAAAAACACTTTGGACCCGGCGCCTGAAGGCTTAACATTTTCCCTCATGATCATATTTGCCCTCGGAAAATATAAATCCGGCGGACCAAAGAATGTTTTTATTACACACCCCACTCAGTCAATATCTGTATATTAGTCGGTACTTTTCCTCTGCAATCTCGACACAAATCCTATCAATTGGCGAATATCTGGCTGCATCAAAATCAAACCAGGACCATTAGTCCAGGATAGGCCCCATAGAAACTTGACCAAACCTTGTTTTTTTATATATACAATATTTTTTGATGGTTTCTTCTCAATTCGAGGGTGCTGATTACGAATCTGGATGATGCCACTCGTGTAACCTTGAGCATTTTCCGCAAATTGGCAAAATCCAATATGGCCGCCAAAATATGCAAATTACCCATAAAAATCCTAAAATTGTCCGCACATTGGCTATGAAATGCATGGAAGCGTGTGGCAGGAGTAAAATACACTCTGAGAAAATAATTTTTGACAAAATATTTATTTTCCTGATATTCAAAATGGCCGCCATAGTCCATTGTATACTCTATTATGTACAATATGAATAGGGAAAACAAATTTTTACAAAAATGAGCACTAAACCGCAAAAAATCGCGATATATGAACGAAGTAATATATGCAAATCATCATTACTAACGAGATATATATCATTTATTATGTCATAAATGGAAACATTTCTGTATTTGATGTCTAAAATGGCCGCCACTGGCCCAAACAGTATTACGTACAATGGCAATGGGGGCCAAAAAATTCACAAGAGTGATCACTAAAATGCATATTATTAAGATTAAACGAGTGGAATACTGACTAAAAACATAATTGTTAACGAAATATATTATTAATATGCCATGTATGTTATGAATGTTGTATTTAAATATTCAAAATGGCTGCCAAAGGCCCTAAAAGCATTATGCACAATGAGAAAGAGGGGCAAAAAAATCACAAGAGTGATCACTAAAATGCATATTATTAAGATTAAACGAGTGGAATACTGACTAAAAACATAATTGTTAACGAAATATATTATTAATATACCATGTATGTTATGAATGTTGTATTTAGATATTCCAAATGGCTGCCAAAGGCCCTAAAAGCATTATGCACAATGAGAAAGAGGGGCAAAAAAATCACAAAAGTGATCACTAAAATGCATATTATATATGTGATAAATTCATGGGAAACTGTTTAAAAACGTATTTTCTAACGAAATATATCATTCAGGTTTAAAGTTTGTGTTAAATACTGTATTTTTACTTTCAAAATGGCCGCCAGAGACATTAACAGTGTTATGCACAATGCAAAGTGGGAAACGAATATTCACAGGAGTGAGCACCATAAATGCAGGTATTAGTGATCTATGAGTAAAATATTGTCTGAAAGCATAATTTCTATTAAGAGATATCATTTATTATGCCAGATAGGTGATAGATACTGTTATTGGAAAGTCAAAATGGCCGCTACAGGCCCTACGATATTATGCACAATGTGAATGGGAACAAATTATTTCAGCATAATTTGGCTATGCTTCTCCAATTGGGGATGTATGAGTGAAATATCGACTGAAAACATGATTTATAACAAAATATATGATATTTTGTGTAATTTATGTGATAAATGCTGTATTTTGACATTCAAAATGGCCGCCATAATCCCTATATTTATCATGTACAATGCGAATGGAGAAACTAATTTTCACAAGAGTGAGAATCATGAAATGCATATGACTGTGATATACGAGCAAAGATATTGTCTTAAACATGATTTCTAACTAAATACATCACATATTGATTGTGGAGGTTAAGAATGCTGTACTTTGAAATCCAAAATGGCTGCCATAGGTCCTAAAAGTATTATGTACATTGTAACATTATACATATAATTTTGACAGAATTTGGCTTTGTTTGACTCTAAATATTGCCTATAATTGTGAATTCTGATGCAAGTGTGAAATATTGTCTAACACCATGGTTTCTAACGAGATATATCATAATGTTGTGTATTTAAGGTGATAAACACTGCATTTTTAAAATGAAAATGGCCAACATAAGCCCTTATCGTATAATATACAATTTGAGTGTAGACAAATAATGTTCACAAAAAGGGCATATGGCAGCCATTTTGTATGTTGAAATGCAGTATTTATCACATAAATTACATAAGAGATGATATATTTTGTTATAAATCATGTTTTCAGACGATATTTCACTCATTCATCACCATTTGGCCAAGCAAAGCCAAATTCTGATGAAATAATTTGTTCCCATTCACATTGTGCATTGTGCCTGTAGCGGCCATTTTGATTTTCCAATAACAGTATTTATCACCTAACTGGCAGAATAAATGATATCTCTAAATAGAAATCATGCTTTCAGACAATATTTTACTCATAGATCACTAATAATTGCATTTATGGTGCTATTATTGGTTTCCCACTTTGCATTGTGCATAACACTGTTAATGTCTCTGGCGGCCATTTTGAAAATAAAAATACAGTATTTAACACAAACTTTAAACCTGAATGATATATTTCGTTAGAAAATATGTGTTTTATTCATTCATTTATTTATTTAATCACGGCATACCCACTTCAGCCTACTGGCTGTTCTTCTGTGAGTCCGTGCAAAGGTAAAAATCATATGAAACAACATATATAAACAAATTATTTGATGATAAACAAAGGTAGAGAAAATGCATAAAAATAACATAACAATAAAAAAACAACAATAACAATGAAGATTCAGTTACAATATGAATAGCACAAAAATAAGGCAAATGACTTAAATCGAAGAAGTACGATAAACGAAATTTTGCAATGAAAATAAATCACATAGAGGTAAAGTAATAACGAAATTATATATATGAAAAAAAATAATAATAACCGGGGTTACGAACCTACGGAAACCTCCCCCCCCCCCGAGATCCAGGATACTTAAAAAGAAAAGGGATGATCTGAAATGTGCAATTATGCTTTTCTTAAATATATTTATGTTATCTATATTTTTTATATTTTCTGGAAGTGAGTTCCACAGTTTTGATCCCCTAAACATGCTAAAGGTAAGGCTCCTTAATTTATAATTTGTATGACTTTTGGGAAATAAACAGTATCCCATTAATTTATCACATATACATGCATTTTTGTGATCACTCTTGTGATTTTTTTGCCCCTCTTTCTCATTGTGCATAATGCTTTTAGGGCCTTTGGCAGCCATTTTGAATATCTAAATACAACATTCATCACATACATGGCATATTAATAATATATTTCGTTAACAATTATGTTTTTAGTCAGTATTCCACTCGTTTAATCTTAATAATATGCATTTTAGTGATCACTCTTGTGAATTTTTTGGCCCCCATTGCCATTGTACGTAATACTGTTTGGGCCAGTGGCGGCCATTTTAGATATAAAAATACAGAAATCTTCCCATTTATGATATAATAAATGATATATCTCTTTAGTAATAATGATTTGCATATATCACTTCGTTCATACATCGCGATTTCTTTGCGGTTTAGTGCTCACTTTTGTGAAAGCTAGTTTTCCCTATTTATATTGTACATAATATAGTATACAATGGACTATGGCGGCCATTTTAAATATGAGGAAAATAAATATTTTGTCAAAATTTTTTTTCAGGGAGTATCTCACTCCTGCCACACAATTCCATGCATTTCATAGCTAATGTGAGGACAATTTTAGGATTTGTATGGGTAATTTGCATATTTTGGCGGCCATATTGGATTTTGCCAATTTACGGAAAATGCTCAAGGTTACACGAGTGGCATCATTCAGATTCGTAATCACTACCCTCGAATTGACAAGAAACCATCAAAAAATATTGTATATATAAAAAAACAAGGTTACGCCTCTTCTATCCTGGACTACATGTATACATGTGCAAGATTGTTTGCAGCGACTGCACTGGTGACCAATTTCCACGCCTATCACGCGCGTGGAAAGAGAGGTGACAAATTTCACGAGCGATTTCCCGTTTCCCAGGCCCGTTCAATCGAAAGAACTCGAACAAAGCCCCGAGAGAAAGCCTCGGGGAAAAACATACCCCAATCATGTTTGGCTCGTCTTAAAAAAGAAAGCCGGAAAAAATACCCTAAATACGTTTGCCCCTGCGATTGACCATCGACCAAGTTTTCAAAACCACAATTTCTTTAAAAATCGTTTTTTTTACCACCCCGGGTTGGATGTTTATAGTTGTAATTGTAGAGTAACAAACTCCTTGTGGGTCACTGGTTCCTTCTATGTGAGTTGACTACTCTCGCATAAACACAAACCAACTTCCAGTCTTAGTGCTTACGAAGACGTCATATTCGCATCCATCATGATACCGTCACAATCCGTCAAGAAAGATTAACTGAGTTATGGATCCTTCAAATTTTGATTTTGTGACGTCACAGACGTGGAGCTCCTCCATATGTCGTATGATATGAATTCCCCCCAAAATGTAATTTTCTATTAAATGAATTTGATCTTATTTATGAGGGGTATATTTCACCAGACATATTATTTAATACCCCTTCTGTATAGGGAAAATAATTTTATTGATCATGTTTTTAGTTCAAAGAGATTTAACCCGATAGAGAAATTTCATCTTTATTACATTTTAAATTAAATAGTTCATGTCTACTGCATGTTTATACTGTATGTAACTTGTTTTGTAACTGTAGATGCACTGTGCCTCGAAAGAAATTGTTAAAATGAGAAAGGAATATGAAGAATAAAGTACATAAAGTACCTCTAAATGAGGAAAATAATAAAAAAATGTTTAATTGAAAAAAATATGGAATTCGTGAAATCTATTTATATTTCATGAGAGCAAAACAAATTCCAACATTGTGGACAATCAAATTAGATAGGGGAACCGTTTGCATATATCATCACACATCTAAAAATTCAAACTTTCTTCGAGGGAAATTCATCAAATATTCACCAATATTTTCCTTGTACTTTTTCTAAGCTCTTTAAAGTAGTAAATTTTATATTGAATTGAAAGACTCTGTATTTTGGAGTTAAATGTCTGCTATTGTCGAGAAGAGAAATCATATGCCTTTATTAGAATACAAATGCACACCAAGCGGCGCCAGGGTATTTTCTTTCTTTATTTTGCTATTGTTATCATTATTTTTATTGTTGCTATTATTATCATTATTATTGTATTATCATTATTTATTCATCTATTTATATATATATATATATATATCTATCTAGTTATTATTATTTTTTAAGGGGGGGGGGCAATTATGACGCTGTGGGATACATGTATTATACAGTTGTACGAGACGAAATTCTCAGAATATTCCTGAAAAGATTAATTTTCGACAAACTGTCTTCCTTGGCTGAGTAGACTCCTCTTTCATTCTTTCCTTTCTTTTCTTTCCCTTTTCTTCATCTAATCTTCTTTTTTCTCACTATGATTCCTACATTCCGTTCTGTATTCTTTTTTCTATCTCTCTTTCTCACTTTCCTTTTGTTGCAATGTGTGATTGCTGGTGTAAGGGTGTATGTGCCTTTTTCAAAGGTATTATGTGTAGGCCTTTAGCTAATCCTTAAAAAAGTAATGTTAATATGGTTTTTTGTATTTCATTGCATTTCTTAATTGTCATTTAAGGGCCTCAAATATGAGCAAATGTATGCTGCTTTCAAGTGGTCCTGGCTAAATCATAATTCATGTATCTGTCTTTATACTTTGTAACTTATTGTTTGTGCTTTGCCAAATAAATTGAAATTGAATTTAATATCTAAAATAAACACATTTCGGGAGCTCTTTAAATACGCTATCAGTTCAAGTAAACAAGGGTATGATCTAGTAACCTTACAACTATTGGGGGAGCTATAGACGCTGGTTGTCGATGTGTTGTTTTTAGCATTTCTATTTACAGAGCACAAAAGCGATGTTTACAAATATGGAATAGATTTTTTTTACATTTTGACAAACACAGAATGGTGAAAGGTATAAGCTGATGCATTTCTTTTTTCGAGCTTCTTGACTATCTACATGTACATACAGATGACAATGAAGTTCCTTTCATAAATCAAGCGAAATATTCAGTTCCACGAGGGACCTTTAACATGTAACGAGTTTCGTCTCAAGAGGACAGCATTTAAATTAGTCATTTTGGGCGAACTCGTTTCCCTCCCGTCAACCAGGTTTTCCCGCCCTCTCATTATCACCACTCACCACTCTTGCAAGAAAGCGCGCCAAACTGAGGAGAGAAGAGAAATCCTTTTTCTCACGCCACCTCCGGTATATTCAATCCGCCTTTTCTACATAATCTCGTGCCGTATATTCAAGATATTATGACTAATTTTTTTCAGACCTTTTTTACCCTTCTCGATAATGTGCAAAGGAGGATGCTAGCTGAGATGATACCTTTTGAGCGGGATAACAATCAAGCTTAAGTTTGTGGTCAGACAATGACGAGGAGAGGGCGAGAGGGAGGAGAGGGAGGAGGGTTCGAGGCTGACGTTTAATCCAGTAAGCATCGGAGTCATTTGCCTTGCTACGGATAACCAATCACAGCGACTTCAACCAATAGAGATGTCATGTGACTATCAAAGATATTAAAATGAAAATATATTTTATTCTCGATTCTTCTTTTACCACTGGTCATTAATGTCGAACCTAAAAACCCAGACATTTTTTTGCGGGTTAACGTGTTGGTTGAGCAACGTTCATCCATTTACACTAACGACACACAGATTAAGAATAAGCAAGTTGATGTTATCTTTTGAGCTGGAGGAATTTGCCATCAATTAGCTGTTTCAGAAACCCATTCGTTCACCAAAAAGGAGCTGTTCTTCGAATCGGGTAAGTACTTTGTTACTATTCACCCATTGCGATTCACAAACTACATTATAATTTCGTCTGGTAGCAAAATCCTCATGGTCGTCTGTAGAGCCTATATAACAACGTATTTTAGCATTCTCTTCGCACTCGCTTTTGGAACAACGAGAATCTATTGAAAATGTCCAATAAATCACAATGGACAGATTAGAGGTCATTGTTGAAAGTTGATGGACAGTGAGAGCCGGAAAATGGTCTTTTGTCCGCAGTCGAGGACGACATTGCTATTTTGATTGACCGATTTTTGACAAAAGCTGCTTTGTTAAAGGTATTGTTTAACTTTGTGAGCAGCCGATTTAAAAGATTCTCAAACCAAGATGAAACATGTGTACAAGTGCATGTATTAGAACTAATAAACCCTGAAAACAACCATTATTGAGAATGAAAAGCTAAAACTACATGCAAGGCAAACCCCGATTTTGTAAATAGGCGTCTTATAGACACCTAAATAGTACACATAAGTGTATGGGATGAAATTAAGATGGTGTTTCCGGTCACCTTATATTTCAATTTTTGAAGCACTAAATAATTATTTTTGAACGCAATTTTGTCTGGGCTTCATTTTTGTAACATATCACAGACACAGGTGACAAGTGTGACCTTCTAGCTCAGATTTTTTAAAAGTCAAACCAATGTTAAGCAATCACTTCAATGTTATGAAGTGCATTTGACAAAAGTTTATCAGCGTTATAGAAAGCGTCTGCAAAGTGATGGCTAATAACATGCCTTTTTATCAAGATCCTGGGTACTTTAATTTTAGGTATTATGAACTAGCACTTATTTGTGAAGAAAAAAAACCCAAATTAATACCGGATTAGAATCTTTGCCCAATAGTTTGAAAACATAATCCAGCAGATGAATCACGAAGACCAGGGGCCGGCCCGTAACACAAAACTTGGCAATGGTTTTTTTGGGCTTTGTTTGCCGTGTAAAAATCACAACAAAATACGTTTACAAGATATAAGACTAAATACTAGAAAAGATACGGATGGATCATTCTATTCAAAGCCATTTATATGTTGATATAATTATGCTGCATATACTGTAGAGCGCTTAGAGACTTCTGACAAAGTAAGCATTAAGCGCTATATAAGCAAGTATAATTATTAATTATTATTGATATGTTCTTCCGAGAGGTCCATTTAGTCATCATGGAAATTATTTATTTTTTTTAAACAATTGATTACATTCACTACAATGTACAATTGATAATGAAAATCAAAAGTACATTTAATCGCTAAACTTTGTGTTACGGACCCCTGGAAATCGAACGGTCAATGGTTTGCAACCGGTGGATCTGGTCAGGTTGAATTACGCAACACTATCCCGGGGGCCAATGTTTTCTTTCACAATAGCAAGCTTCTCGAATCTATTGTGTCTAATCCTGCTGAATCCACGCCAGGGTGAAGTCACACAATTTCTAACCATTTACGGCAGCTGTTTGTCGTTCATTGTCACAAACACCTTCGTTTGTAAATAGAAACAATGACTACAATTCCTTGTACGCCACGCTTCTCCTTGAATATGTTTGAATATACAGTGTGTATCAGGAGTTTACCCTTCGAAATAAAATTAATAAACGATGTATCTTGCAATATCCGAAGCTTTTCCACATTTATACATTGCTAAGGGTCTCTCGAAGCGATTGATGATATATAATTGTAGAAAACTCTTCCGCTAGAGTGAACAGTTATTACTTTTAATCGATACAGTTTATAGTGAAAATGATTTGCGATAAAATTGGAAATAGTCATATTAAAAAAAAAATAGACGTTTATCATAAACAGCTTTTGGACCTAGCTCATATTGATTTGAAGAGATTCATTTTTCTTTCCTTGTTCGAAAACATTCTCTGGAGTGTCATTGTCCTCTTACACAGACCACTGTGATTATATCTGCTTTAAATGTAGCAGTGATTCGCACACTCTAACAAACGTTTACACAATATTGGATAAAATGGGAACATGCATGTTGGTTGAGTAAAAAAGATGATAATTATTTTGTAGGTTTTACCCTTTTAAACATGCATATTGCTCAATATGCTTGTTCCCTTTTTACCCAACAATTGCTCAAATTTTACTATGTGTTTTTAGAGTGAATGAAATTACTTAGGCTTGATTTTTCATGCTTTTCGTTGTCATGACTAGGAAAAGTTTGGAGAAACAACTAGTATGAAATAAAGTATTCATGTAAACCCCCTTTAATAAATAAACAAAAATGGTGTGGAGATGTCTGAAATTTCTTTTATATTAAATGGTTCCATTTCATGTCATCAGATCCAGTTGACACAAAAACCTAAATTGTTCATTCGGGGAGCAAAGTTGTTGATACAAGGTAACAAGGTATCTGCTTTGTTTTTTTGACCCAATATGCCTCCAATATCATGCATATGAGAAATGTATAGCAAAATCAGTTTTTGTTTGTCACCGTCGACAATGGCTAAAAATCACAATTTTTGCGCTAACCGCTTTTTGAAAGCTTTACAGAAATGTTCAATGTTCGCCATAGTGTATCATTATGTCCAAAATTATACTTTCATCTTAATTGTCAGGTGAAACTATACTTTTATCTGATAAGCTATTTTTTTCCTTCGTTCACTCTGGTGATCGATTTTAATTGAGCATCCCCTTTTCATTTTTGTCTCACCTGCATTTTCCGACGGCGGCGGCGTCAATACCAAATCTTAACCGAAGGTTAAGTTTTTGAAATGACAGCATAACTTAAAAAGTATTATTTCATTAAACTTAATCAAAAGGTTAATCAAGAATTACTGAACATCCTGCCCGAGTTTCATGTCACATGACCAAGGTCAAAGGTCATTTATGGTCAGTAATCTTAACCTAAGGTTAAGTTTTTGAAATGTCATCATAACTTAAAAACTATATGGACCTAGTTCATGAAACTTAGACATAAGGTTAATCAAGTATCACTTTAACATCCTGTGCAAGTTTCAGGTCACATGATCAAGTTCAAAGGTCATTTAGTGTCAATGAACTTTGGCCGAATTGGGGGTATTTGTTGAATTACCATCATAACTTTCAAAGTATGTTGGTCTAGTTCATAAAACTTGGACATAACTTGGGCACTGTCCAAGCCTATGCGCCAGTGCCCATAATTGATAACAAAGTAGCAGAAACAATGTTAAAAATAAACCGACTGCAAAGCGAATATTTGTTCGTTCTGGATACCTTCATCAGGTGTGACAGGGTCGAAAGAGAGAGTCGGAGAGCGACGGAGAAGTAGAAATTGAGGGAGAAAGAAGAGAACGAGAGAGAGGTAGAGAGAACGGCAGACTTGAAATTAGTCCCACCTATGCATCTCCCGTTTCCCGTAGTGGGAGATGTTTAACTGTAATAGATACAAAATATTAGATATTTTATATAACATATCCACCTCTACGCCTCTCCTACCCATGACGTTACTCCTTCCCTCGGGGCAGACAATCTTCCCCGCTGTCTGGCTAACCTTCCTCTGACTCGATATTACTTGAAATGTTCCTGAATTAAAGTCTCAGAATTCTATAAAAAAAGGACGGAGTAGTTATAAATAGGATATTAAATCGGGGGATGTATCTTTCGTGATGAATAAATTGTGGTATTCGTCATCCCCCCGCATAATAGAAATGCTTATTCAACCATGGAATGCTCGATTTGAATTATGAATTGTGAAAACAGTTATTTATGTAGACATTCAAGAAAAAATTGACATAGCACCTTGTATGTTGATATACAGTATACCTTTAATTGACAACATATGGTAAGCTCAAACATTCGTACGCGATATTGAATCGCCTTTTCCACCATTATTTTAAAGAAATGGTTGTTTTATTAGCAGAACAAAAAGTCTGTGCAGGAGTCTGATTTGGCTCTGCCAAAGATGTATTATTTGATAAGATGATGGTGTAAATAGTTTCTATTCTTATTAGATTTTGACGTGACACAAGGGAGTGTTCAAATACAATTGAATGAAGTATTCTCTGATGTTTTACATGAAATGGATACTGTATGCTTTACTCTGTGTAAGTGTCTCCATACTTAGTAAGAGGCAGCGGTGAGATGGTTTTACTGGCGTTATGATAGAGGTGCAGTCATCTTCATTTTAGCAGGGACCTGGGAAAGATTTATGGGGAAGGGGTGCTGCTCTAGAAAAAAAAGCAAAAAAAAAAAGTTTTGGCTCCCAAATTAAGGTGATTTCGGTCAAAATTCTTTCAGTAATTTGAGCACACCAACCTATTTCCCAGGGGTTGCTGCCTATGGTTTATGATATTGGCAACACCCACAGAAAAAAACCTTCTGGGTGCTTCAGCACTCCCAGCTTCCCAGAGCCATGTTAATTAGGAAGGCTCCGTAAAGATTTCCTGATAATTATCTCAAAATTCTTCGCACTTTTAGTGTTCAACCTCAGTGCATGATATGAAATGCATAATCATTTGAAGATGATTTTTTTCCTGCAAATTATGATATTAAGGCAAATGGATGTATTCTGAGTCATGATATTCCATTACTACATTCTATTCGAGTTTCATTAGTACCATGCATATAAGTATTTATGCAGCACGGAAGTAGTAGTTTGTAGTTGTAGTTTGCACGAAACGACAAATGCAACAAGAGATAACGAACCCAGAAATTCTGAAAGTCTTATCTAAAATCCTCATCCTTTTGTTTCGTTATGTAAATCCCCCCAAAAAGTTCAAAAGAAAATCATGGATGTCAGACCATGATACTGGACATAACATCAGGGGGGCGTTTCATCAACATTTTTGTCCGACAAGTTGTCAGATCTGACATCTTACCTTGATTTTGATTGGCTGGGAAGCACTGTATCCATGGTAAATTTCGGATAAAATGGGACCTGTGGGATAAAACGTCTGACATGTCCTTTCATGAAATGCACTCTCGGTCACAGACAGCTATTAATCAACTTTGGAAACGATGTCACCCATGAATGCATTTGCCCTTTTAAATGATGGTCTAACATAGGTTTCGCGAAGTCAACACTTGGATCTAATGCTTCTCTGTGGGAGCTAGGACATATGGGAGCACAGGGTTGGCACATTGGGACTTATGTGTGCGTATGTGAGGTGTAGGGAGGGGCATATTGCCCTATTCTACCCCCGGGATCCATTCCCGAAGATGAATTGCTTTATTTCCTTACCATGATGCATGCATTATCAATGACCCCTCAGAATTACGAGCAGTGCCATTACCCGTTTGGTTTTTAGCATCAGTGGTGTCAACGAAGGCAAGTCTTTTCGACACAATACACTTAATCGTGTTAGAACGAGGTGTCATGCTGTGAATGTTTTATGTGAAGATGTCATGGGGCATTGATGCAACGAAAACGTGATGTACGGTTATCACTCTATGCTTTCGATCATCATTATAGGGCAAGCGCATCAATTTCATTTTTTTTGGTTCGTTGGAAACCTACCGGCATGCGCAAAGCTGTGCGAAGTGAATGAAAACGCACAGTTTTATAGCCGTTTTTTGTTCAAAAAGGGCCATAAAATGGCTATAAACGGCTATAATTATAAGGACAAAAGGGGCTACAAAACGGAAGTTGCTCTCACTGTGTATTTACTTTCCAGGTGAAGTTGATGTTCAAAAATATTTTTCTAGCGGCCTGTGAGGGTATAAGGTGACTTTCAGAGCAACGCCGCTATACAGTTGGCCAGAATGAACCCAAAGTGCGACAAAACCCCTCTTCACATATTTATACGATTAAATTTGGTAGATAGGGGTAATTTCACCCGTAGAATTCAATAAAAGTATTTTCAAATATTGATGACGTCATTAAAATACTGTTTTCTGATTGGCTGTTAACATTTGAGAAGAAATTACATGTTTCTAATTCTACAATAATTTTCAAATTTTCAGAAACTAGTTTTAGAGAAATTTCAGCAATAAGGAAGCATATTAGCAAACAGCAAACACATAAACAGGCAAACAAACAAAAAAAGTCTGTGCTCGGGGTACAAACAATTCAATTTGTGACTTGAGTATCGCTTAACCCTAAAAAGACTGGGGGCTGATTCAGCCCCCCCTCGACATTTTTCGCGATAAATCCGCCGCGCAAAATTTTTTGACCGCGTCGCTCACTGACTTTTTACTTTCAAGTCTCGGGCAACTTTTGAGACCAAAATTGTGACCCCCGGGTACTCGATTCCGAAATTACGCAACATTTTGTAAGTGCATGCAGACCCCAAATTACTCAAAAACGTGAATTTGTGTACAAATCCAATGCAAATAGTGTTTTCAGCCAAAATTCATGAATGTATCATTATTTTTCCTTTTACTGCTTAAAATCAATTAATTAAGCCCCTGACAATTTACATTGAAAAAAAAATAAAAAAACAAAAAATCGAAAAACAAAGAAATACATAAGAAATTAAGACAACAATAGAAAACATAAGAAAATAAATGTGATGTTGAAATTTTTTAAAAATAAATTTGATCAGGTGCCTATCTGAAGTATGTGAAACAAAAATAAGCAATTCAGGGGCATTATTTTATTAATTAGAGCAAACTTATGGTTTTACGCATTAGCATCATTAATGAGACATGAGATTTTTTGAAGAATTTGATGTTATAGTTTTGTAGGTAATGCCAAGGGTAATGCGTGTGCCAATTTTCGTCGCGATCACGCGATCGACGGCCGAGATCATGTGGAGAGATCATGTGGAGGTGCCGTGGCCGAGTGGTCTAAGGCGCCTTATTATATACATAGAAAGACCGGGGTTCGATCCCCGGCCGCGGCACCTATTCCCGTGAGCAAGGCAGTTGATCTACAATGCTCTTTTATCGGTTACACTTCGTAATTCCGAAGCTTCGTAATTCCGAAGGTTCTTTATTCCGAAGGTTCGTAATTCCGAAACACGTAAATTGCCTATACCTCGATGTTCGTTAATCCGAAAACGAAAAAGGGTTCGTTAATCCGAACATTTGTGGCGTAATTCCGACGATTCGTTATTCCGAAGGTTCGATAATCCGAAAACGAAATAAGGTTCGTTGTTCCGAAGGTTCGTTAATCCGAAAACGAAATAAGGTTCGTTGTTCCGAAGGTTCGTTAATCCGAAAACAAAATAGGGTTCGTTGTTCCGAAGGTTCGTTAATCCGAAAACGAAATAAGGTTCGTTATTCCGAAGGTTCGTTGATCCGAAAACGAAATAAGGTTCGTTTTTCCGAAGGTTCGTTAATCCGAAAACGAAATAAGGTTCGTTAATCCGAAAACAAAATAAGGTTCGTTTTTCCGAAGGTTCGTTAATCCGAAAACGAAATAAGGTTCGTTAATCCGAAAACATATGAGGTTCGTTAATCCGAAAACAAAATAAGGTTCGTTAATCCGAAAAATGAAAACCGGGAAAGCAGAGGCAGAGGCAAGGGGAGGGGGGCGGGGGACACTGTTGCCGTTCAATTATCATATGAGGATGGGAAGGCAAGGGCGGCCGAACGAATTTTCGTTGGGGGTAAAGCCAAAAAATGAAACTCATACGTCAAAATTGGGACTGTGGTGATATTTTCACCTTAAGATTATCATCTGCTTGAAGTCATTGTCTGTTTGATAGTGATTAAGTAGAGAATAACTTTTTTGAAGTGACTTCTTATTATGGCAAAATGTATATTTAGGTTTTATTTTTCGGGAGAGAGTATAATGAGCGAGCGGCTTGGTAAAACAAATTCAAAGGTGAAGTTGTATAACGTTTTTTGTGGTCAGTTATTCTTAAAATGGCATTATTGCGAGGTGTTGCGAGCATGAATCACAAGCTAAACTTTAGGTTATTTCAATAAAAAATGAAAATTAGTTTTTAAAAATCCGAGCAGATTTCTGCTGTCATTAAAAAGATGTGCATCTAACTAAAGAATTAACACGAGCGCAAAACGCGAGCTTAAACATACTGACCAGAAAAGGAACCTGTTAAAGAAAGCATTTAGTGACCTCTTTAGGATGCATATTTCACCAATCGAATGAGAGTGCGAAGCGCAAGCTGAAATTTTTCAATATTCCAGCCTGAAAACTTAACTTAACTTGTATACTTTAAAAAGAGTATTTTATTTCGAAAAAAACATGAAAAACGGCATATTTATTTTTGAAAAAGGAACTTTCCCATTTTGGAAAATATTAATTCCCCTGTTTTTTATTCCATTTTTGATGCCCCTTGCCTCCCTCCCGGCGGATCCAACTTTCGTCAAATAGAGGGGGTGGGGGAATTTTTTTTAGCCATATTTTCCTTGATCGGCAGTTTAAAGTTGATTTTTGTTTGTTTCTTTGAAAGGGTAGTCCTAACAGTCAATAATTAGCTTTATCCTTATAAAATAAAGTAAATATGTAATAACATGATAAACCCTTTTTAAATAATGCGAGCGCGAGCTATATTTTTGTTAATATGATGGGCAATATGTTTGTGATCTTCAAAGCGAGATGCCTATGTAACTAAATTTAGATAATAACTGCTAGCAAGAAGCGCGAACAGAATTTTTAAATAATTATATAAGCTCTGACCTGATCTAAAGGGGACATTTTAAGAACTTTTTGCAGTTAGCCATGAAGACGATGCGTGTTTTAGCCAATGGCGGCGGAACGTATTTTTTTTTTGGGGGGGGGGCAAAGTAAAAAAAAGGGGGCCAATAGGGGCAATTTGGTGCAAACGGATATTTTCACCATTAGATTATCATCTGTGTAAAGAGGTTGTGTGTTTTTGTAGTAACTAAATTGAGCACAATTTTTTAAGTGATCACTAAACATGCTAAAGTTATATATTTACGTTTCATTTCTGCGAGCGTAGAGAGCAAGCGGTTTGGGGGAAAAAGTCAAATCTGAAGATGTAAAATTCACCTTTTTGGTCAATACTGTTAAAAGGGCATCCTTGTGAGATGTTGCTAGCGAATCACGTGCTCAAACTTTTGGAAATTTCATGTGGGCCTAGAATGATGATATTGATATACAGTTGAGGCCGAAAGTTTGCATACACCCATGGAATTCAGTGAAATCTGTTCGCTTGCCAAACATCTTAAAATTACTATATCTTCAGAAATATAAATACTACCATGCCAAATTTGGTTTTAAATAAAAGAGCATATTAAGCTCTTTTACATGATTGAGATGCTGCTGGCATTTAAGTCAATTTCAGGTAGAATTTCATGAAGAAAGAAAGTAATATTTGTGCCAAATGTATATTCTATTGTTTGTTTTTATATTTTCGAATATCGTTTCATAGAAATGCATCAATGTCAAATCTATGATTTATATTACTTTTTCTATCATGATATGTCACCACTGAACAAAAAATGTAATCTGAAATGTTTGTGTTGAGAAGTAACTAGCACAAATGTGAAATGTTTTTGTTAAGTTTTGATTTTTGATTTGTCTAAAATATGAAGATTTGGGGGGGGGGGGAATTACACTCAAATATTTTTCAGCTCCTGATTACAAAGCAATGTGATGAAGGGGTATGACATACTCATTTGTTCGATATCAAATTCGTCATGATAGCACAAATATTTCATAAGATACAGTACATTTTATGATGTTTGGCAAGTGTCAACTTTTCTTTGAATTTCCTGGGTGTATGCAAACTTTCGGCCTCAACTGTAGCTATCATTAACCCAGGGAAGCCACTTCAGTTCTGAAAACTATTCTCCCAGCTATTATTTTTTTTTCCAAGAATGCTATAGAATGTCCAGTTTTCAGGTTGGAAAATCGGAAAAAAATTGGCTCACGTTTCTCGCTCGCATCAAGTATTGTTTATTGAGGAACTCATTATATTCCTGGTTACAAAAAAGAAGTATGAAATGTCCAGTTTTCAGGTTGGAATATCACAAATTTTAAGCTTGCGGTTCGCGCTCTCATTATTTAGTTCGTGAGATATATATTCTATTCATGAGTCACTAAATGCAGTCCTTAAAAGATTACTTTCTGAAGCCTGTTGCATAAAACTTTTTACCTGAGAAAACTCTGGTAAAAACTGAAAAGTAAGGTTAGTCTGATTTCCGCCAATTACTTTAGCACAGGGCAAAAACTCCTGTAAAAACAACCTGAGTTTTCTCAGGTAAAAAGTTTCATGCAACGGGCCCCAGGTCAGTATATAAACAAATTACAACTCGCCCTCGCATTAATTCTTTAGAAAGATACACATCTCACGATTACAAAAAATGCTCCGAATGCTCACTTCACGTCTTGTTACATGAAATGTCTACTAGTTTCAGCTTGCGATTCGCGCTTTCAACATCTCACAAGGATCATTATTAGCATCATTTTTATGTTTATTACCAGCAGAAGCTGTTATTAAAAATGACATCCCCTCCAATACAAATCCTATTATCTAGAGGTTGCTGGCACGCTTCCAACACACTTGATCCCCTGCATCTTTAATTAAACCATTTGCTTATAGGCAGCAATTGCTCAGATAAAATCAAAATTAGCCTATGCTTGATCAGGGCGCCATTCTTAATGAAATACATGATTTGGCCCCAACACACATCATCGACCGTTATTACTATCATTGCATAATATCGTGTAATCTTGTAATGACAACATCGTTTTTGTTACCAAAATGAATTATTTTCATTTTCGGAAATACGAACCTTATTTAATTTTCGGATTAACGAACCTTATTTCGTTTTCGGATTAACGAACCTTATTTCGTTTTCGAATTAACGAACCTTCGGAATTACGAACCTTATTTCGTTTTCGGATTAACGAACCTTCGGAATTACGAACCTTATTTTGTTTTCGGATTAACGAACCTTCGGAATTACGAACCTTATTTCGTTTTCGGATTAACGAACCTTCGGAATTACGAACCTTATTTCGTTTTCGGATTAACGAACCTTCGGAATTACGAACCTTATTTCGTTTTCGGATTGACGAACCTTCGGAATTACGAACCTTCGGAATTACGAACCTTCGGAAATACGAACCTTCGGAATAACCGAACCTTCGGAATTACGAAGCTTCGGAATTACGAATGTATGCGCTTTTATCCTGCTTTCAAATAAATGGAAATGCTGTATGCATTATTGGTAACTAGGTGTGCACTTGTTTAAAAAAAAAAAAAAAAAAAAAAAAAAAAAATAAGGGGGGGGGGGCTGAATCAGCCCCCCCGTCTTCTTAGGCGTCGAAATAGCCCAGTCTATTTAGGGTTAAAGAGGGCGCCCTACCATGAATCCGGAATTGTAAAATTCAAAGTGAAATTGTAAAAAAATGCAAAGGGGTATTTTTATTCAATGGGTACAATGATTAACCACACCTACATGAATTAAAATGGATTGATGCCAGTATTGGACAGTGAAATCTTTAAAATAATTATCCCAATGATAAATAATAGAGGCCGGGTCCTCTGCAGGTTGATCGGTACAAGGCCTACCTATATATTTCACCAAGAACAGCGTATACAAAGTTATTCCGAAACAGAGTCTCTCTCTGTTATCTCAACAACCATTATGTCTTTGGTGAGAGGATCTTTTAGCATACATGTACTTTGAACATCAGGAGGAAGAGGCTGTGCTTGTTGTACTCTTAAAAATTTGCTACTAATCACAATGTCACTTGTTACCATTAGTCTGTGGAATACATATAAAGTCAATAAGAGTCATAGACCAATCAATCCTTGAAATGATAATATGCACTTCCTTCTTGATTGATTTTAACAATAATTTATAGCAAATTTAGAATGAGCCAAGAGATAAACGAATTCATACGTGTATGTGAAGTTACAAACCCTTCATTTTTTTTTTTTTTTTTTTTGGGGGGGGGGATAAATACATGTAATGATCCCACGTATCTGTCATTTTCATTTTTTGGCAGAAAACTGAGTGAAACCAATCACATCCCTAGTCATGTGTGTTATAGCGATATACAGTAGGACTTGCTTTATGATAGCGATATACAGTAGGACTTGGTTTATGAACAACAAAACAAATTAATAATCTTACCCGGGAATCTTACCTTAAGAATTAATCTTCTCAGAATGACAGCATATATGCAACACGGGATGGAACAGTTTGACATCAAAATGAAGTTGTTTTACATGTATTACTATATAGTTAGTGGAAGTGGAAATGACAGCTTGTCTTAACGTATGTTTAACGAAAATATTCTAGGAAGATACCAGTCTAAAGAACCAGACACCTGAGCCAGACACCCCCCCCCTCTCTCTCTCTCTCTCTCCCACCACGCGACGGTGAGTTTCACAGAGATACGGTCTTATACGGTCCCGAAGGGAGCGGGGAGTTTGGACACGGCCGCAACGTTTGGCACGCGCATAATGGGACACTAACTTGGAACGACTTTTTGTGATAAATACGGCGAACATGTGGTTGGAAAATTGGATATATCTCCAGAAAATGCACGTATCTGCAGCTAAATTTGGTATCATTGTAAAGCATGAACTATAACAAAGACCGTCATGGTATTTATAGCGCAGCAATCGGCAGCAATTTGTAAAAGAAATGCTCTGAAAAAAAAAAATTGCTAAAACCCCCCATTGTCAAATGGTTTCGTCCAAAATTACCTCTGAAGGGATCATCATTTTATCTTGAAAATTTTTGATCACTTAAAGCAATCATTCATCACAAAGAACCGTGAATTAGAAATAAATTAAGCTATCCGTTTTGTTGAAACAGTGAAATATCTAAAACGTGTCATTTTTTTACATGCGGTAGCCGTAAAGGGTCATTTTTCCGGTAATATTGAATAAAATGGGCAACTAATAATCAATTTCATGGAGAAATATTGTATGGAGACATCCTACAGGTTCTTATCTTTGCTTAGAACATGAAAAAAACAAAATTTGTTACATGACCAAAAACCAGTTTTGGCGCACTTTTGCTCTCTCCTGGCCCACTGTGCGCCGGTATACGCTTGAAATTCCGAATCACGCAAATTGCAACTTCTAGCAATGGGTTTATTTTGGCAGTGTTCGTCCGAAAATGGGCCAAGAGTTCGATAATTCGATCATTTCTTGCGTTATCCGGAAAGTTCTTTAATCTGACAATTAAAATAAAAATAAAAAGCCTTATTCCGAATGTTTGTCGGTCCCCAAAAATGAATGATGTTCGTAGATGCAAATATAATAAATATGGAATTTTGAACAGCGATAGTTAATATGTTGTAAAATGCCTGTCAACTGACGAAGAACTACCGAAAAGTCTTTGTCGGACATTGGCGGACCGGGAGAGCAATTTCGTCCTAAGTTTCAAAGCTGTGGAAAAATATACAAAATGTCGTTTGTCCAGAAAAGATGACTAAACTGCCGTTTTAATTTGCCAATTTTCGACAAGGACTTCTTTTTGGCCTTTGTCATGACGGGTATTTTACAGTACGTTTACTCTGTACTTCAATCCCATGAACGCTAGCTAATATGGAAGTTATTTTATATTCAGACTATCAAATCTTTGGTTTTCTGTAAACGAACTTTCGGAATAGAATGTTTGACCTAACCAATCTTCGAATAAACGTGTCTTCGGACTTATGAGACTATACGGACATCCGGAATATTCGAATGTTGGGAAAACGAATAACCCGCTTTCCAAACCGATGGATAGCGTGGTTCTAACATCTAACACTGGCGGTTATTATTGTGTTGTTTATCTGTATGTCTATATCGTTTAAGCGCAACTCTATCTGCAAGGGAATACTGGGCCTATTCTTAACTATAATGATCAAGAAATGTTTTATGAAGTCATTTAGAAGTCACCGTGGTATTTAACTTCTAAACGAGCAGCTTATTAAAGTGCAGCACATAAAATGATAATTTACATTCAAGGCGAATTTCAGATCCCAATTTTCTTAAATATCATGTATTTAACAGGGCCTAGTACCCAAATTTAGAATACATTGGGATTATATTGTAGTTAAACATGAAATATATTAATATATGTGAATTTAAGCTTTAGTTTTGATCATATAAAAAGAAAGCATCTGTAATAATCGACAAAGCTTTATGTGGTAACAAACTAACGGACATGTTATAGGATAAATTGTGACAGATATACTTTACAATTTCACTAAAACTCAGAGAGCTTCTTCAGCGCTACATTTTAATTCACAAAGCTACTCCTCATTTTTGACTGATTGTGTCTAATAGCTTGATATCAGCAGCTAAAAGCCAATGAAAGCTAAATCACTAAATGATTTTCAAAGGATGTATAGCGGAACTGCATTACTGCAAACTGCATTACAGTGACAGTCAATGTCAAATATACAGATGTTTGTTTCATTTGCTTTTTTAAAACCTTGTCTTCCATTTGTATTTTGAATTTCCGTCGCCAATATGAAGTTTAACTTTTTCTCTAATTGTCCTTGGGTCTCCTCTATCTGTTTAATCTTTGTCGTAGACATTTCTGCTTAAAAACGCTAATTTAACATCTTCGCTTTTCTAGTTCAGATTGTCAGCATCACTCCCCTCATCTCGGAAAAGCGGTATCTCTTTTCAAATCCAGACATTAATTCTATGAAGTTCGTCTGACACTAATCGAACAATAGGGACCGCAATTTGATAAGTGTCGTGGTTTTCTAGAAATGAGATTGGAATCGTCGACGGTTTTTGTTACTCCCTTGATCTCGGTTGGTATTTAGATCAATCTTCAGTCAACACGATATTTTCTTAAAGCCGTCTCATACCAAATTCATTTAGCTTTGCATTATAACATATTAATATAGATAATACCAAATAATAATAAAAATATATAGAGAACGATAAGAATACTTCTACGCTCTCTGCGAGAGATTCAATGAAACGTGTGATATATCCAAAACTTTTAATTAACCGTTATTTCTCCTTCCACTTTCACATCTATTCATAAAAATAAGATGATATTTTCGGATTCAATCGGGAGAAAACTTTGAACAAAGATAGAAGCATGCAGTTCGCTTTGAACATTAATCGTTCATTTGCAGAGAACATGGTATGTCTTTGATCATAATCCATCTGCCAGGGCTGAACTCTATATTTAGGATCTTAATCTGGTTTAAGAGCCAGAGATTAACTCATTACTGCTTTATTCATTGAGCATGTAGACAAAGAATGTACGAAATCAAATTTTGTGGGGCACGTCACCAAGACAATAAATAAAAAAATAGAATGAAGGGGAAAAACAAAAACGAAGGCCATCATTATAACAAAAGATAAAATGTATAATTATATATATATTGTGTGAAAGAAATGGATGAAGAGAACAAAGATAGGCGTAGCTTAAATCAAGGTTCCCCAGAGCTCTCTACCCTTTTGGAAAAATTGGTGATGCCGAAAAAATGTCTCTGCCGGGAATCGAACCCGGGGCCCTGCTTTGAACGCCGGTGCCTTAACCACTAGACCACAGAAACGGGTTAGTATCTAAGGCGACCCCGATCCGATTGACCGTCAGATAGAAAGATTTTCGACACCATACCAATTATAATTTCCTTTTGTCGGGTGAAGTTGAGTTTTGAACAATGACAAGCCGCCATGCCTCAGCTGAATCAAAGCCGTTGCTTTGATAAAGTACACGTATGGGAGAAAGTATGCAAATGTGTGAAGTTATACACGTACTACAGCTTTGGCAACTCTTTTTATTTAAATATTGTGTGACAGAAATGGATGAAGAGAACAAAGGTGGGCGTAGCTTAATTCAAAGCTGGGGGCCCGGGTTCGATTCCCGGCAGAGACATATTTTCGGCATCACCAATTTTTCCAAAAGGGTGGATAGCTCTGGGGAACCTTAATTTAAGCTACGCCTACCTTTGTTCTCTTCATCCATTTCTGTCACACAGTATTTAAATAAAAAGAGTTACCAAAGCTGTACGTTTATAACTTCACACATTTGCATACTTTCTCCCATACGTGTACTGTATCAAAGCAATGGCTTGTGGAATATATATATATATATATATATATATATATATATATATATATATATATATATATATATATATATATATACACACATAAAATGTACATACATATTACACAAATAGCTATGCATTGCTATAGGTGTTGTTTGTAAAATCTTGAAATAGACCTAAATTCTTTTTTATGAAAGAAATAAGGCATATTGTTGACTTGCAGTGGTGTTGGAGAAAAACAAATCATTTTCGGCATTAGAAATCTCTTTTTGATATATTCTTTTGTTGGATCTTGAACGCTAAAATATTGATCAAAGAGTAGAATCAACCTGCACTAGCAGATGAAGGAGAGGGGGAAATGGTTTCATAAACTAGGTTACTAGGTTAGAAAATTGATCTATTTCTAGGTAATATTCTTCGAAAAAAGACCGGAACACGTTTGAAATTAAACGCTCTAGTTTTCATTAAAAAGGAAAAATAGATTGAACATATATTATTGAAGAAGTAGGTTGTGTTTCCATAGAAGTGAACATAATTGTCTTCATTATGTGTCATTTTATGCAGATGTAAGAATAAGCTGTTTTAAGTTTCTAAGCAAATCTAACGAGATGTATTCTCTCTGTCGATTGTCTTGCGACATTGGTGACTTTTTAAAATCAACAGCTTAAGTTCAACAATTTGAAATGTATTTGACAAACATTCTAACACTATGAACATGGTGAATATCAAGATTCTAACTTTATTGAGAGTTGGTCATTTCGTTTTTTCGTTTCTGTTATTTACTTCGAATTTGACGGTTAATGATGTCAATAAACTTCTTTGAATTATGCCATCATTTTGTTTGAACCCATCTTGAAAATTTAGCATAACAGAAGCTTAAAACCAAGATTGCTCGCGACCTACAGATATTTTCATCCAGTGTTCATCGCCTGAAAATGTTTTCTTTTAAACTTTTAACTTAAAAATGAACACTGCCGACGATAATAATTCATTTTTTCTACAATGAATTCTTACTTTTTGAAAACAACTAATCTCTGAATAACGAACAACTTAAGAGAAGCTTTAAGCTAACCCTCTATACATCATTGTACTTACCTTTCTTTCCTTCGATTTTCCAGATAGCGCTATTCTCCATTTCTAATACAAGATAAAATAAGTAGCAGTTTCCTATCTTCCTGTCCTCTATACGGTGAGGGGATGGGCTTTAACTTATAGTAACTCTTAGCATCCTTTCCAAAATTAAAACTACACAACATTCCAGTCTTCCTAATTCATAGTCTAAAATCATGAATTTAGGGGCTACAGCCTTCAAATACTTACAGAACTGGGCGCACTTTGGAGCACGAGGAGGCATGACGGATGGATGATGCCCAGCTCCTTGATCCTCTCACGTGGAGTATAATCGTTCATCAAGATTTAAAAAGAGAGAGGGACATGGGGCATCCTTGTGGGACTCCCTTTAAAAAGATGTAATCACCCAACTCTGTTTGTAGCAGAATGTAGATTATACCGATAACATTAAATTCTTTCCAGTCTAATCAGTCTGTAACTACTGGTTGTCCTACTTTATCAAATGCCACACACAAAATGTCTTACTGCTTTCCCATAAGCAATTCTGCACATACAGCTGGCTACAGGACACAATCGCTATTTCTAATTCTTCTGATTTTTGCTTTGCCTTAACCATGTATAAGTTGTGTGTGTTGTTCACTCTCAAAGTTGCTATTGATAGTGAATGATATTGAATTTATTGCGTTTCTTTTGTATAGACTCTATGTGTGTACTTCACTCTCACATTCAAAGTTGCCATTGATACTGTGTGTATGTGTAGTTTACCCTCGCATTCAAAGTTGTCTTTTGTATAAACACATTGTGTGTGTAGTTCACTCTCACTAGCTAGCTGTCAAAATGTTGACATTGAAGCTGAATTACATTTTATTTGTTGTGTTTCTTTTGTGTACTAATAGCACTCGGCTGTCAGTATCACACTCTCATTGTTGCACAGGAGTCAGCTACTTGGCTCAGCAGCAAAGCAGCTATGTGTGTGTACAATCAAAGGGAGAGTATATCGGTAGTCCCATTCTATACACAACAAAAAAAGTAAGTCCCCCCTTAAACAAACATCAATAATTTCCAAACCAATTGGAGTTTTTAATATATTTTTTTACATGAGCGTGTAGGTAATTTTATAAGCTACCCTCTGAGTAAATGTTATGGACGTATTTTACGTCATGCTTCAGTGAGCACCGTCAGAAGGCAAAAATGTCACTTTTCAAAAGTCACAAGCAAAATATCATGACTTTCATTCCATTTTGTTGGAACTAATTCCACATTCTCATCATGAAAAATAGTCAGAAGGCTTATAAAAGGTACTTTCTAAAAGACGATACAACTTTTTTGGCTAAATTTCACGGTTGAATAAACACCAGTCCGAATTTGCTATAATTGGATATTTTACAGGTTTCTATCAATAAAATGATTGAATATGATGACAGTTATTTTGGGGAAGAGTTTCTTCAACAGTATTCATCGTTTCACGGTTCAATGAACATTTATTGAAAACAAAAAATACGATTTTCAAATATCATAGGCAAGTATTGTTTCATTTTGGTAACTGAAAATGATCTTTTCTGAACTTTTTCGTTGTGTTCATGATCAATTAACATGCTTCAATGATTCAAAGGCGTTTAACTAAACATTCACGCTTGAATGAACATGTGGAATGTGATTAGCTCTTTTTTACGTTATTGGAAAAAATGCAATTTGTAACTATGGATATCTGTCACAAACCTCCTTGCATAGTTCATTTGATTTAATTTTTGTGAAAATCCCGATGTTTAACGCATCAGTGAGCACACAATACTCGAAAATTATGCAAATGAGAAGAAAGTTCAAGGCCTTGGCCCCACTCTGTGCTGCATCGAATGTTTATTTTGGTGTGCGCACCTTTTGGATAGTGTTACTCTGAAGCAATGTGCGAAGTTTCATGAAATAACTGTTGGCAAAAGTAACAAAAACCGTCCATGAAACAAACCCTCATTTCAAAATTTGGACTTCCTCTCTCATAGACTTGTGTACATTATGGGTGCATATGTTTACGAATAAGTAACCCCTTATTCAATATGGTGGAACTTTTTTTCAAGGCTGTCTTTAGCAATGTCGTTTGGCAGTAATGTTTATCAACCTATGGGCAAAATTCTGTGCAAAAATTAAATCGATTCGTTTATTTATGGATGAGTGAGCACGCATCAAAGTGGGAAAATTGGTATTTTCAATATCACAGACGCATTTTAAAGGATAATATAGTGATTATTGGGGGTCAAATTCGGTTTCAAATGTGACTGCTGTTTTATCATCCATCATTTCTATCACCAAATACATTCCGAATTTTAAACATTTTCATGGTTGAGCGAGCACAATCGAAAACTTAGAAATTAATACTCTTTATACTGCATAAATGTATTCTTTTCCTAACAATTTCTCAGGATCAGTTGAATGTATGGACAAATCAGTGGTAGATCCAGAATTTTAAAATAGGGGAAGGGGCCTATAATCGGGGAAGCCACCAACATTTTCAAATTTTAACATGATTTAACAAGTTGTAGAGGATACTACCATAAACCCCTATGATGATACGTCACAATTCAGGGGCCGCTGAACGGTTTTCAAAGTGGGGGGGAGACTGGGCCAAAAGTGAGGGGGGGGGGGGGCTGATCATGCAAAAAATCAAAATCGTGTGGTCGTTTTTACATTTTTGTACATGCTTTTGGAAAAAAGTTGGGGCTGAAGCCCCCCCCCCGCTTCCGCAGCCCCTGCAATACATTGTGTTCACTCAACCATGAACATACCATTTCAAAATCTGGTCTGAAGTGGTTGAATGATGGATAGTAAAACAGCATAACACAATAAAATTCACCTGAAAACAACTTTTGCCCAACTTTGTATTTGAACAAACTGAAAAACGACTCTTGTGACTTTTAAAAATGGTCATTTTTAATTCAATCTTTAATTACTCATGCATGACTCAACCGATCGATTTCATTTTTCCTCAGGGTTTGCTTAATGAGTGCAGAAAACCACCTATGAAATATCATATCTCAAACTAATTCGGTTCAAAAGTTACAGCAATTTGATTTAGGGGGGACTTACTTTTTTTGTTGTGTATATATCAACTCACCATGTCAAGTTGCTTATTTGTGGGGAAATAAATCCGAATGCAGACCCTTCTGTTGCCTTTTCCTCTTCCACGTCAGAAGTTAATTTTCGATATAAAAACGAATTTCTTCACTCATGTAATACTATGAAGTGTTCTGAGAAATGGCATGAGGAAAATACCAATGCTTGGATGAGGATTTCGTCCCTAGGGATCGGGCGGAAGCCGAAGACACATAGGGGTACCAGAAGCTGTGATAAACCTAACAGTTATCTTAGATGTATTTCAATGAATGCGCGCTGACTTCGAAATAAGTCAACTATGTAGTTTCAGATCTCAGTCCCCCAGGTTTCAAGTTTATACACATTCCCAGAATATCCAGACGTGGAGGTGGTGTAGAGTGTTTGTATAGGAACAATCTGTCGAAGGTCATTGATAAGTCAGATTGCTTTGCAAGTTTCGAATCTTTGTCAGCAATTGTTTCTAATATCACTAGCTTTGAATTGTTGGTTTTTATAGACCGCCAGGTTATCGTTCTTTTTCGATGTTCATTAATGAATATTCTGATTTGTTAGATGATAAATTGTATAAAGCATCTCCTCCTGTAATTGTTGGAGATCTGAATACATTTAGATAATATCTTGTCACAATACACTCAAAGGTCAAATAATCTTGTCAACGGCCATGGACTGTCACTTGAAGACTACATCTACGCACGATCAGGGCCACATTCTAGACCCGGTTCTTGTTCGGAACTCTGAACGACGGTTTTGATCTCGTGTACGTGTCATTATGCTGTCACCTTTCTGCTCCGGTTCAGGAAACCCAAACATACTGATACAGCTCTATCATCCTGGAACACCAAGGGCATCGACAGGACTAATTTTGCCAATAGTGATCCTGGTATCAACATATCTTCAGCTACTGACAATATCGATGATGCTGTCAGCCAATATAACTCGGCACTCATCAAGCTGCTAGATTCACATGCACCAGCAAGGCGGAGTAGTAAAATCCCATCAGTCCAGTCCCTGGAACAACTCTGCAATACCTGCTGCAAAGAAAGAGCGACGGAGACTTGAGAGGAGATTACGTATTAAAGAATGGAAACCTTTAGGTGGATCGCAAGCAGTTTTGCGTTAACGAGATCAAGTGAACTATCTTGTTTCCAGGGCTAAACGGTCTTATCACACCAATCTCGTCGAAGACTGGAATAGACAACAAGAAACTCTTCAATGTTGCCAACAGACTTTTGAACCGCAATTAATCCTCTCCTCTACCTAAGCGTATAACAATGGCTGAATCATTTATTGATTATTTGGGTATGAAAGTTCAGAATATTCGTCATAGCTTGTGTCCTAGTATTCTTTATCCGAAACTTGAACCTGTCACCACTTCAAAGCTGGATATTTTTTTTAACATATCTCTGCAGATGACGTCCTTCATCTTCTTCGTAAACTGCCTCGATTCCAAAATCTTGCCCATTAGATCCGATCCCTTCAATTTTTTTCTAAAGGATTGTGCCTCTACTTTCGCTCCAGTAATTTCTGATATAGTAATCAGAAGATCATAGATTATTTATAAACGTCACTCTGTTCACTATCATTTATCTGCAGACGATATTCAGATTTTTGTTTAATTTTTACCCGATCAAACTAGTGCAACACAAGCCCTGGATGTAATCTTGAAAGATGCACAATGGACATTGATACTTGGCCGAAGTCAAACTCGTTACTTTTAAACCATAGTGAATGTGAGTTTTTGGCTCAAAAGTTTCAACTTAACAAATTCATCATTGATTTCATTTCTATCTCAGGAAATGACATACCCTTTTTAAAGTCATGTCGCAATCTTGGAGTTATTTTTGATTCTCACATGTCCATGTCCAACCAGACAACAAGCATTTGCAGATCAGTTTGTTATCAATTGCGCAATATTGGCTTCATAAGAAAATATCTCACTCGCTCAGCAACAGTGAAATTGGTACACTCATTTCTTCACACTTCGATTTTGTTAATTGCCTCTTTTACAACTTACCAGATTCTCAACTTGGGAAATTGCATAGGTTGCAAAATGCAGCCGTGCGTATTGTAACTCTACCTAAGCAAGTTCAGCCACATCACCCCTATATTGAAAACTCTTCACTGGTTGCTCCTGAAGGAACGCATAGTCTTTAAAATCCTTCTTTTTTATATAAAGTTAATGGTACTTACCCAGTTACAATAATTCTTTGATGCATAATTGCCAAGTTTTAAGAACCTAACAATCCTCATCATCTAATCTTAAAAATTCCAGATGCTAGAAATCATGTGGGAAACGGGCCTTTCCTCATGCAGCGCCTAACCTGTGAATTTCTCTTTCACAGTGTTTGAAAAACTAGACTTCAGCGACTACCTTCAAGGGAAACCTGAAAACATACCTGTTTAAAGGTCAAGCCCATCCAAGAAAAATGTTGATTTGAATAAATAAAGAAACAATCAAACCAGCATAACGCTGAAAATTTCTTCAAATTCGGATGTAAAATAAGAAAGTTATGGCATTTTGATTTTTTTATTGTTTGAATTATACAACATTTCATTTTTTCAACAGATTTGACAATAAGGACCCAGCTGACCGAACCATATAGTATTTAACGATGTTAATCCACATGTTCAGGGGGGGATTGATCGTTGTTTCACTTGCCAATAAGGAGAAAATTAGAATATTTCACATAATAAAATACAAAAGAAATAGTAAGTGGATGACGTCATCAGTCTCTTCATTTGCATACCGACCAGGATGTGCATATAACTGTTTTGTGAAATTAAGGGGAACTAACTTTAAAATGTCACAACTTTTTCTTATGTTTGTATTATGTTTGTTGGATTTTTCTCTTTTTATTCAAATAAAATTTTTGTTGGGGTGGACTTGTCTTTTAAGAGTGCTTTTTGATAGACATTGACTTATTGTTCAGACATGTTCTATTTGTAAAAATATTTTGTTGTTCTGCTCTGAAACGCCTTGATTATCTAATCAAGATGGAAAGTGCGCCATACAAATTTCATGTAATATCATCATTATAAAAAAATACGCCTTCTTCCTTTGATGAAGTAGAACTCGCAAGATTGTGAAGTTGGTCTGCATATTGCAGGTGAGGATGAGGTTTCTATGGCGGCATTTCACTGCGCCAGGTTTCTTTGCGCAATTGGCATTGATTTGTGCGGGTCAATCGGAAATTTGCCATCATCATTGATGCTATTGATCTCATCAGCTAGTCCATAATACGGTAGTCGCCCAGTGCCCCACACTGTAAAAAGTGATGTGCTAATCTGGCACTCACAGTACAGTGCTTGTGTAGTGACTGCACTACGAGTGCTGATTTTCTAGTTTAAATTTAAACTAGAGAACCAGCACTCGTTGTGCAGTCATTATACAAGCACTGTAAGTGCTAAATTAGCACTTCAGTTTTTTTTACACTGCAATCATCTTTATCACCATCAGGACCAGAAGCCAAGTGCCTTCTAGCTCGAGGGCAATTGCCATTGCTTTGACGGTACAAACTGAAGGGAACTACAATTTAAGTCCACAGGGGCTAGATTTAATTTTGTACCTCGCTGACTGACAGCGCAGCAAGGTTAAGTTCTATACTTATTTGGAACTTCACCTTTTGATTAAAATGCAAACCAGTTTCTGTGTTTTCAGGCTCGTTTTCCGTTCTCATATTAATTACTCTTCGCATACTATGTTATGGAAGCTTAAAAGTGCCACCGAGATGTTGAGATAATTATCTCGGGAAGTCGACATCTTGATAGCAAAAGATAAGATGACGAGATCCTGGATCTCATCATGTCGACATCTTTTAGAAGAGATGATGAGATGACAAGATCCCGGATCTCATCATGTCAACATCTTTTAGAAGAGATGTTGAGATGACAAGATCCCGGATCTCATCATGTTGACATCTTTTAGAAGAGATGATGAGATGACAAGATCCTGGATCTCATCATGTTGACATCTTTTGGAAGAGATGATGAGATGACAAGATCCCGGATCTCATCATGTTGACATCTTGTAGAAGAGATGATGAGATGACAAGATCCTGGATCTCATCATGTTGACATCTTGTAGAAGAGATGATGAGATGACAAGATCCTGGATCTCATCATGTCAACATCTTAAGAAGAGATGTTGAGATGACAAGATCATCTCATCATCTCATCATCTTTTCTACAAGATGTCAACATAATGAGATCCGGGATCTTGTCATCTCAACATCTCTTCTAAAAGATGTTGACATGATGAGATCCGGGATCTTGTCATCTCATCATCTGTTCTAAAAGATGTTGACATGATGAGATCCAGGATCTTGTCATCTCATCATCTCTTCTAAAAGATGTCGACATGATGAGATCCAGGATCTCGTCATCTCAACATCTCTTCTAAAAGATGTTGACATGATGAGATCCAGGATCTCATCATCTCATCATCTCTTCTAAAAGATGTCAACATGATGAGATCCAGGATCTCGTCATCTTATATTTTGCTATCAAGATGTCGACTTCCCGAGATAATTATCTCAACATCTCGGTGGCACTTTTAAGCTTCCATACTATGTAGACCTATATTAGGAAAACATCGGATCAGCAAAGAGATTGCCAATTCACCCAGCTCAGGGGCCTTGAAACCGGGGGGGGGGGGCGCTTCATCCCCATGCTTTTTCCAAAACCTGTACAAAAAAGTAAAAATGACCATAAGATCGTATTTTTTTTACATGGTCAGCCCCCACTAACAAAACCGTTCTGTGGCGTCTGCAGCTTTTCTGCTTATATCCCCTCTCTTCGAACGAGTACTCATCCATCTATAGGCTATTCCTTCTGGGTCCGTACAGATATCATCGGTTACCTGCCTCACACCAGCATTAAGTAGTCAGAGCAAGTTCTAGGTAATGATAATTTGACCATCAACAAATAAAAATGAAAAGAAATTGACATATCTGACTATTTTTCCGACTGCTGGAAAGTTTCATCGAGATTGCAAAGTACGAACATCTAATGAATGGGTGAACTACGAACTTTAAACCTTATTTTCCCGTTACTTTAAAGCTCTCCCAGCATCCTCTGTTGACTTGTTCAAGAAAGTCATTCAATCCCATCTATTTCGCTAAAAAGGACAATGAATGGCATGGACTAAGCTAACCATTCTGAGGTGTTTATTTGTTTTATTGGCCAAAAACATGGACAGTGTGTGCGCAGCGCTTTGTAAACTAATGAAAAAGGCGCTAAATCAAAATGAATTTTGATTGGATTGGACTGAATTTGTACTTGTTTCGGTAATTATTATTATATTTCAATAGGGTATATCTTATTTGTAAGATTAGGATGTGCGTTCGAAACTCAAGAAATCAAGAACACAGAAAATCTATTGCAATTTTACCTTTAATGACAAAGAACAACCAAGAAGTCTGTCAAAAATAGGATGAATCAAAGCACCAGCTTTGTTCTGTACTCTGAATAAACAACATACACTCGCACTTTTGGCAGTTTCGAAACTGAGAAGAAACTGCTGTTCTGGTTCACCAATTTTCGTCAAAGTCCTTCCAAATGTTATATGTCTTTTGACGGGCATTTTTAGTACATTGACCGTGTTCTTGAATCCGTCGTGTGTCACGGAGAGAAAGCTCTCTAATAATTACTCGAACTACTTCTTACCCAAGGCTTATCAGTTTGACGAAAAAGCCTTTTTTTCTCAAAATATTTTCAATATTATGATACATGATTTTATTGCTATTTTTTTTTTATAAACGTCATCACGCAATATCTACCTAAAAACTTAATTTACTGTCTTAAAAATTTCATGTTTTGAATGAAGATGGAATTGTAATCAATACCCCTTTTTCACCCAAACTTCAAAACACAGATTTTTTTTAAGGAAGTGCATGTGTATCCAGACTATCGAAACACTCATGCGCCTGTTCCAAAATACGCACTTCAGCTAGAGATGCATGGAGTTCATTTTCCCTTGAATAAAACACTACACATTGCATTGACCAATATTAAAAAAAAACTATACGGTAGAATATACATTAAGTGCGTATAAAATAAATGTCAGACAACCCCATGCTTGGTAAACGAATCTTATGCTAGTGAAATAATCACCAGTGTAGTATAACAATTCGAAATAATTATGATCGTTTCGATAGCGTTTTGTAGATTATCATCAATTTAGATTTATCACAGCCACTGATCACGGTATGTTTTAACACTCGAATAGATCCCGTATAATTCTGCCATCGTTTTCATTTTCTATTCCTAAATATCGAAGGGAAGTAGTAGAAAATGGACGCTCAATTTAATTCCAATTTTAATATCAGTTGCTATGGCAAACAATCTTTTTTGACCTACTTGTCTGATTGGGCGATTGACAATCAATTAGATAGGAAAGAAAAGACTGGCCCATGCAATTTTCCTCCACATAAGCATGTATAGACCTTCGTCTAAGGATTGATATACAATCACATGAGGACTTTAGTCCTAGTAAATATATAGAGAGGGAAAGATAAAGAGAGATGGGAAAAAGAAAGACAAAAAGAGACAGAGAGAGAGAAAACAGAATGAAAGAGAAAGACAGAGATAGAGAGAGAGAAAGAGGGGGGGGGGGGGGGGAGGAGATGAACATGGTGAAAAGGAACATTCTGAATGAAATACATGCCTTGCGTCAGTAAATCATTTTTATCATGACAAGAGGTTAAATCACTAATTGAATGATACATTGAACTGTTTGTTTTTTTTCTTAATAAGAGATCGATCTTTCTGTGTTTAATTATAATACCGACCCAGTGAGTGCTCGGACTAATCTTTAGACCTTTATATCCATTACATCTGACATGTTCATATCCGTTCGTCTTCCAATTTCTTTTCGTGACATGAGTTATTGTTTGGAAAATAATTGGGACATCAAGTGTAATTGCCTTATTCAAATGATGATTGCATTTGTTTGATTGCAATAATGTTCGATAAAATTGAAAAAAAAAAAAACCTGATATGGTAGATTCGAGGGGATGTCTCCTTTGTTTCACTTTCCATGACGTATTCAGTGCACAGTATCGATACATCATTCTACTTTTTAAGCGCCAAATCTAATGATAAATCTACGCAGGGTTTGAGCTCTAAGGAAATACTTAATGAAACCGGGGAAAGATTCTTTATTAAGACGTGCATTAGTAATTCTGTTCTGGTCACATCCAATTTTTCAAACTGACAATCCAACACTGAAAACGCACCCACCCACCCACCCACACCCCTTACATGCCCCCACACTCACACCCACCCTCTTCTTTCTTAAATATTTATTTTGAATCAAATACACGTACCCTCGCGAACTAGATCATAATCAAGTTCACACTCACATGCGCGCACCCTCACACTCACACACACACACACACACATACGCAAACCACACACGCACCACATATAAACTCGATCGAATGAAATTATATAATTATGAATACTTTTTTCGAACATCATCCTATCGTTTTTGTATTGCTCTGTCAATGCCAGGAATAATTTTGACAATTTGTACTTTATTTAATTTTCGGATTGATGAATGATCAATAAAAAATAAATAATATATATCATTTTCTTCACATTTCTGGCGTTTCAGCAATATTACAATCTCCATGTTGCTTTGACTGTTGAAAGAAAATATGTTTATCGTGCAAAGCCAAAATGTTTCTTTTAGAACGATGCTTGCGCTTTCTAAACGAATATTCTTTCCGCCTTTTTGTCAAGTAAGGATTAAAACGGTCGATGTTATTGATTCTATGTTGTATCTGGGTCATGATTTCTCGCATCAAAAAGATAACGATTTCGGTGTTATTCCACCAAATACAAAAATAATAACCGACCTGTCAATTTTTATCTTTCGTCTTTGAAATACCTATTGAGGGGTTGAAATTGGCAACATGGATAAGTCGGCCTAAATTTGGTCTGAAACACCTATATTTTAAGGGGGAAGGGCATGAAAAGTTAGTAAAATCTGTCCCCAATGAATAAAATTGTGTATTCTTTTCATAGATTTTGTGTCTTAAAATAGGAATTGAAATCTATTCATTCCATCAGGTCCATCAAAAGAAGGTAACTTAAAAGTATAATTTATCTTTTAGTAGATTCTGACTTTACCAAAATGATTTTAGGGAATGAACATTTCCAGTCGGCTTTTTATTCTATTAAAAAAGCAACCACAAAAACACAACTTCATTTCATTCGATCTATTTATAGTAGCTTTTCTATTCCAAAATGATTATAAGGAGTGAACGTTCCAAGGCAAACACGGGGGTCCAAAAATGCAAAAAAAAAAGCTTTCACCCTATTCAGTTTATTTGCTTGAGCACATTAAGCATTTTCTGATGTCAGCACTCCCGTTGAAATGAAATCCTGTCATTTTACATTCCGAACACTGAGCTGTGTATGCATGAAAATTCATGACTTCGGCGGATGGATACGGGTACTTTGGAGAGCATCTCGTCTTTAAGTGAGAGCGCCTGGTGGCGAATAACATAACACCGAATCCTTCATAGGACGAGGGGTCGAGTTTCACTTTGGAGTGCGAACCAAGAGCAAAGGATGCCGGGCTGACACAAACCAGATTCCCTTGTTTTTGGATTGTGCTCACGGCTAAAATGATCCCCACCCCTAACCGCTCCCCAAACCACCATTCTCAGTGGTCTTGGATTGTAATCCCGTTCCTTGGTTGAGGAAAGTAAACGAGGCGGATCTTTCTTTGCATCAATCTAATTCCACTGCTTTCAAGAACATGAAATTATTGAAAATGAAGAAAATCTCCTCCTAACCGAAACGTACCAGGGGAAGCTTAGGGGGCAATTCATTACCATGCCGCTCCCCTCAGCTTTTCCCAAGACAGTCAAAATGTATTTCTTCCAAGGTGAGAAGAGTAAAATGAAATTTGTACCGGTAGGAAAGCTTTCGTCCTCCGCGGGCAACAATATAATTTCTGCTAGCTGCCTCGACGATCAATACAGCTCTCACTCGTAAATAATGACAATTTGTTGGGCTGGAGGCGAAATCATTTCAGATTCGTTGCTTTCGTCAAGTTTTGCAGTTCTTCGTGTAGCCGTAAAAGGCAGTGTTGTCGATATTTGAATAGTAGACTGAGTAGAAATATCGGAATCAACAAAAATTAATTTTGTACTCATATCGACACTGTTCCCAGATAATGCGAAGGAAATCATCCAATAGTGACCTCTAAAATCACTTTGGGAACCTAAGGCCTGGGTACCAAGCCTCACACCTCGAGAAATATCCTTTAGTTCTACATGTTCTAGCTCGCAACTCACTGGATGATTTCGTGGGAGCAAGTTTTTCTTCCTTCCCAACAGATATGGCTCAAACCACGTAAGTATTATACATAATGTACTTCATTGTGAACTTTTTGAACTCGCAAACATGAAGAAATAAATCAGCTTTGCCAAGGTTTAATTATCGTACCAAACACTAAAAATGTATCGATTTTTTAAGGCAATTGTCGTACATGCAAGATTCTATTGCAGTTTGCAAAGAATCTTTAGGGCTAGAATTTATGGGGAACATCGGTCCGGCCTCAATAACCCCCCCCCGCCAAAAACAACATTAGAACGGGCCTCAGCAATTTACCAGATTTCCTTTTTTAATACGAATCTACGTTCTTGTTGTACCTGGGAATATTACTACACGACACATTCTAAAATATTTAAAATTAGAACTTCCTTGTAGGGCGTCTTGTGGTTTTATCGTCAGGTTTTGTTTTGAGTTATTTTGACCACATATTAATTTTCATTATGATAGAATATGTTTCCTATGCATTTTTCTTCGTAATTATTGATCTTAATCGTACGAAGGATAAATTTATTATAAAACACGATAATCATCGTACACCTAACCTATCGTACACTCTTAAAAATTTGGGCAACATACTGTCCACACAAGAATTGGTTTAAACGTTTTCCAATTTTGGATACTTTAAAAGCAAAAATGTGTGATTTGGGTAAAAACTACGCTGTTTTGGTTAAAAGCTACCCAGAGCTGGATAAAATTTTCAACCAATTGTTGTGTGGACAGTATGTTGCTCTAAATTTTAAGAGTGTATGTATATCGGAACTGATTCTTTTGAATCTTGATAATAAACTTGTTTCATTCTGTACTTCATGAATACCTGGCAAAATAGAAAAGTCATGGCAGAATCTTTAAGGATTAATCAGAGTTGAAAATGATAGAGTTTGAATGAAACAAACAAGCAAACGGGAAAAATTTTATGGATAATAACGAGAATTATTCTTGTGTTATTTATTGTTCCTCAGAACCGGCTTTATTCATGTCATGATATTCAATACGCGAACTGATAATGTACATCTCCCTATTTTCTCTTTTATCATAGATCAGCATGATCAGATAAAGTAAATATATTATTGAATTCTGTGTAAAAATGTAGTCAGATCACCAATGCTGTTTCAAATTCTGTTACAAGAAACGAAATAACAATGAAAATTTAGTTTTAAATTTGATTTCCTTTCCTTTGATTACAGGAAATAGATAATTCAACAAAACAAAAAATTAACAATGATCTTACATGTCTTGAAAAATTTGGATGTGCAATTTAATGTTATGATATAAATCCCAATAAAATCAAAATAAGTTTGTGAAGATTCCATTAATTAAAGTTCACAATGATGGTGATGATGAACTTCATGTTGAAACACGATTAATAACAAGAGTCACTGTAACGAGTTGAAATGACTGTGAAGACGATGTTGATGATGATG
Organism: Lytechinus variegatus; assembly: GCF_018143015.1. NCBI lineage: Eukaryota > Metazoa > Echinodermata > Echinoidea > Temnopleuroida > Toxopneustidae > Lytechinus > Lytechinus variegatus. The sequence goes on from NC_054752.1 coordinate 11,014,040, forward strand.
ATTTACAGTCAATTTCAGCAATCCTTGGGTTGAAAAGCGTTGATTAAAACAGCTTGATGATCTCGATGAGAACTGAGAATTTCTCTCTCAAAGTAACTGCAAACAGTTCACTGATGGCGTGCAAATAATTCCACAGAAGATAATGTTGCATTCCAGTTGGAAATAAACTATGCTCTGACATAAAGTCTGGCTTGAAACTCTGAGTTCTGATCTGTTATGATGATGTCCTTGAAGAAACTGCAATCTTATATACAAATTATTAGCTATTCTGGAAGCTTCAAGTATTGTCTTTATAAAGAACGTTCTGCAAATTTCTAGAGCAGGCTAATTTTAGAAGACTTTTGAATGGCCTCAGTGAATTTAACAATTTCAAACAACATAGCTAATCCTCTTGTTCTTTTAACTGCCACTAGCAGTCTATTGTCTATCTTAGTACTTTCTAGATATAAATATTATTCTATCTCATTAAAAAGCATGCATATTAAATCTTTACTGAGACATTCTGGAATATTCTTAATCATTATATGCTATGAATATTCTTAAAGAGGAAATGACTAAATAAATTAATGTAATTGCTTCTACAATTCTTATATATAACAGCAGAATAAAGACAGAATAGGATGTAATCAATTGTCAGAATAAAAATCTAATGCAGTAAAAACGCTGTTCTACACTTTTTTTATACAATGCTGTTTACAATGTACTTTGCAGTACATAAAAAAAACCAACAATGCTTTAAGAGGGTACTTCGGACTGAAAATAATCACATCTAAATAAATACCAGTAGGGTAAAATTCACCAGGCAAAATGCTATCATGTCAACGAAATTTGATGATAAATAAGAAAGTCATTAAATTCTAAAGCTAAGTAATATTTTGGGAAAACAGTTATATGCACATCGTCTTATATGTTCATTGGTTTGGGTGATGATGTCAGATCCCCTCTTCCCTTTCATGCGGTATAACATGAAATCAAAGTATTTCATATTTTCATATATGTCTGTATGATATGTCTCCCTCATAATCAAATAAATTGCAGTACTGAATATCTAAAGCATTGAATCAGTTGTCAATCAAGTTGATTTACTTCTTGAAGGGCAAATTGGAACAATCGCAATTATATTTCCAAAAGATACACTTTATTTCATCATTGTTTTAAAATACATAAGAAAAGTGGGGATATGAAATCGTCAGTTTGGTCATTAAATGTTCATGAAGACATTGATAAAATTGTTTCTGCGAAAATGCAAATCATTAAAAATAACATAACTTTGTTATTGCTTGTACGATATTAATCAAAGTTTCATCTGTCGTGTGACTTTTTTTCTCTCTCTATATTTGTTTGGTCATATTATTATCAGCGTGGATTATCCCTTTAATTCATAGAAGATTAAACATTGAAAATTAAAATGAAATGTTGAAAATTTTAAGCACTCGTTTTAATTGGTAATCGGCATTTGTAATCGTACATCCATTATCAAGAGGTAACGATTTTACACAAAGATAAAATTAACACCTTTACCTGTCTTTCGAGACGAAAGTAATGTGCGATAAATATGGTTATTAATCATAATTGTGCTCATTTAGCTCCAGGGAGTAGGTCGTTGTGCTTCAATAGTCCTTTCTTTTACCCTGTGATTATACCCGGTGAACCTTGTGAAAAGAAGAAGACAAGGAAAAGGGAACGGTTATCATTTTCGATGACAAATTACCCGCTGTTTTCACAAGAAGAACTGATAATCATTACACTGCCTCGGTGATTTATATCAATATGGATGATATTTATTGGATTAATCTTGCTTATTTATTCGTGTTATTCAGCTCATATTGGTCTTAAATGACCAATCAGTAATGTAAAATGTGTCCGACAAAAAGTAATGGTCGGAATCAATCAAAATGCTTGGTAGATTCTGAGCCTCAGATTCTACTAGTCTAATGATATGGGTAATTTTGAAAACGTTGTCGAAGACATACTCACCACTACATCAGATATGTTGACCCATTATTTTTTTTTAATAGCGAACGATCAAAATTAGGTAAGGGTGTGTACTTTGTCCTTTATTTTCTTCGAATAATCTGTCATTCATTCATTCAAGGTTCAGTGACCTTCCTCACCTTGTTTCAATGTCTATCAAATCGTTTCGTTCACGTGACTTTTTGTTCGTGGGTATGTGGCAACTTTGTTTTCCTTACTGAACTTTGGAGAGGAGGAAGTGCATTAGCAAGTGCTTAGAGTTCAATGTGTCTTGGAATGAGCTGATGCTGTCACTTTCGACTTGATCTAACCATGCATTTCATGCATCTGCGTGTATACGAAGTAGGCACTCACTGAAGACGTGTCGCCGCTTTGCTGAACCGTTGACTGAGGACCCTTCCGTCATCGGCCCTACGATGCATACGCTGCACTATCCATGCCGATTGTTTTTGGTTGTCTGTAGGTAAGGAGTCTTTGCTCCTTGACGTATGACTGATTCAAGAACAGAGTAAATGTATTGCCAAATGCCCTTCGTGCCCTTGAACAGCAAAGAAGTCTTTGGCCCCCAAATGTTAAAAAAATAGCAGTTGAGTCCTTGAGTATAGAATACGGTAAATCTCAAAATTTTGGCGCAAATATTCACTACTGAATGACACGCGCCGTATAAGCTAAGACAACAATAACAGCAACAACAGCATTTCCATCAGCTCTGAATGTAGGGCGAAGCTGCTTCACATAATTATGTCATATTAAATTGTGTAATCTGTTACTGATTTTGTAAATGGGACAGCAAAATATAAGGCAAGTAAGGTTTTACAGTTACAACGGCTTATTTTTTTTGGTTGGGGATATAGGCAATAAGTGAAACGGGTGTTCCCCCTCGTCACCCCATATGAAAATTAGGTCTAACCCCTACTCTGTATTAAAAGAAATCTCTGTACTATACGCAACCAAAAGAGCCTCTACTTAACACCCCGTATCCTCGTTGTGAGAGAAAGTGGACCAAATAGCGTCGAGCCTAATGAACTCTAAATCCTCTTATTAAAAAAAATAATTTCAACCTGTAAAATATTTCAAAGTGTACGGAGAAGTGATTAATCTCTTGAAATTACATTTCGTTTCAGGCATTGCTATTATAGAAATCTATATATAACTAGGAAATAATACCCCCTTTGATTTGGGGACATTATGTTACTCTTAGATATATTATTCTAACAAGTCTTCATTGGGACAAGGAGCTTGAAGCTCCTTGTTGGGACCGGAGTAATCACGCCAGAGGACTAGACGTGATTGTTATTGTATTTTCCTTCGGACCACTCTGATTATCAATGGTTCGAATGGCTTTCGTTGCTACATTTAATTTTCAAATTGAATTTGTCAGTCACACCGTTGGATATTCCCAGTTTGACCCCCTTCTCTCCCACTCCTATGCACTTTTTTCTTCGTCTAGCCTTATACTAGCGTTTGAATACCAGTATCAATTCCCCTTTATTATCTATCGTTTGCATCTCCCTACACTTTTTTTTTTAATTTTAAAACTATTTATGTATTTATGTGTGCATGTGTGTATGTATGGGTGTATGTGTGAGGGTGTGTATGTGTGTGTATGTATGCATGTAGGTATCTATTTATCTATCTATCTATCTATCTATCTACGTACATATCTATCTATCTATCTCTATCTATCTACGTACATATCTATCTATCTATCTATCTAGCTATCTATCTAGCTAATATATCGTATAAATTTACATATGCTTACAATGTTCAATCTCTTAGCAATATTTCATGATCATCATATAATTTGATTTTGCCAACTTTTGCGGATAAATAATTTATAGACACTCTCCATTCTCATTGTGCTTCTGATATCTAAATGACCGTTGATTTGTTTTAAGCTGTCAATCAACAAAATCCTGGTTCATCCTTGGTACACTATCAATTGAATTATAACATAGGTTTTCAATGATACTTGGTTTGAAGAGAATAGTTCATAATGAGCTTCAAGGATGGTGTGCTAATGAGCAGAGCCTGTGCATGCCTGATTGCCACCTTGTAATTTTAATTCATCTTGAGAATTTAACCTGCTTTTCTGACCTTGATATATAGCAAACTTATGTGTTTGTCAAGTTATCCTTGTGACAGTTGCTCATCTTAAATTTTTAAATTAATAACATCATTCCGAGGTTGTCACGTCATTGCTGTTAATCGTACTCACAAAAGTGGTATACTGCACAATATCGAGTTAGAAGGAAACGTGTATTTGTTGAGTTAATATCGGCAGATGATGTTTGTGTGTTTGCTTGTTTTAGCATAACAAAAAAAAATGACAGAATATTATGCTATATCGATAATAATATATAGTAGGAACTAAGCATATACAAAATATGTTTGAAGTACATAGTCCCTTAAATAACATCGTAGGTACACACTTAAAAGGGAGAAGATAGGGAGAGTGCAATCTTACTGAAGTAAACCATTTTTTTTGCTGAATTAGTTTTGTATTGAAATCAATTAATGAACATAAGATCAAATGAACATCAATCAAAAAGGAATTCGCTGAATTCTAATACACTTACGCAATGATCTTACCATACTGCCAGAGCGATTTGCAAATGAAAGCTATGTACTTTATGATTTATTCTCTTTTAGGTAAAGAATAACTTTGGTTCTCTAATGAATGAACCAGCCTGTCTAAATATAACTTTCAAAGAGTAGGGAAAAGAGGAGGACGTAATGTCACTGAATTGTCAAGGAAACATCCTAACATATCATACACTTCTCAATACAAAGCCATATACTTTTCATGGTCGACTACTATCATGACTATGTGCTATATGTAATTGAATAATTTCGACTCCAGGAATTCATTAAATTCGCTATTCAATGAGTCGTTAAGGAAAACAAAATTATCCTTGAAGACAAAAATTATATTTATATCACTCATTTTATAATAAATAGTTATGAATTATCAAGTTAATATTGTGCGGTAAAGATACATGAAAAATAAAATATTCCTTTTTTATCAGAAACATAAGGGCTACATATAGAAAATGTTTTAAAAACGTCATTTCGTGTATTAAATCATGGAAAAAATTACGAAACAAAGAAAGATGGGAAAGCATGGCGGGAATGCGTGCATGGACATATCCAGACCCAGGGGAAGAAAGATGTTACCCCCAATTCCAGATTTTAAAAACGGTTTGAACGATGTTACAATACAGTCGACCTTAAGCTGCTTTACTTTTAGAGAAAAAACAGAAAATGTATTATAATATAATGATAAAAGACAGGTTTTACAAAAAAGAGGAAAATAAAACAATATTATCATCACTTAAATTGTTAGAACAAACCTTTCAAATAAGATTGTAACAGGAAAATTGTAATATTTCACAATACCAAATACCAATTTTACAAAATACATGTAAGATTACACCTGTTACACCTCTGCAGGAACTTAATTTTTTTTCTATGAGAATTTTTTCTAAATAATCATAAAGCTTTTTTAAAGGGTTATTAATGTAAATATCACTGGATCAAAATCAAATTTAATGTAAAATCGTCAATGAAATATTCTAATTTTACTAGTTATTTTATAAGAATATATTTAGTCAGGTACAAAAGATCAGAAATCAAAATCCATGTTTGATTTATTTCTATCAAGTCATAGTTTGTTGGGTATGTGTGTGTTTGTGTGTGTGTGGTGGGGTGTTAGGGGTAATTGGTAATAAGACCAACCCTAAAAAGTAAACCTTTAAGGGGAAGCTCACACTGAATAAAAGTTTCCTGTACAAATAGCAGAAAAAATGAAATATATTGGTGAACGTTTGGGGAAAATCCATTAAACATTAAGAAAGTTATTAGGATTTAAAGTTTTGGATTTGTGACGTCATAAACGAGCAGCTGCCCCATATGCTTTTGGTTCGTGATGATTTATATATATATATTTTGTTTTAGGAACGGGTGTGAAATGCTTTGTCTATTAATATTCTGAGGGTACAGTAAAAACCATTTTTTTTTTTAAATATTTACACAAAATAAACTAAACAAAATCAAACATCTTACATCTCTTGAAGTGTCAGTACTGATTAGTACACAAATGTGATGTTGAAACACGATGGATAATAATCTTGAGTCACTGCAACGAGTTGAAATGTCCGTGAAGACGAAGTTGATAATTAACAGTCAATTTCAGCAACCCATGGGCTGAAAAGCGTTCATTCAAACAGCTTGATGATCTAGATGAGAACTGAGAATTCCTACAATTCCTACTACAAACAGTTCATTGATGGCGTACAAATAATTCCGCAGAAGACAAATGTTGTATACCAGTTGGAAACAAACTATGCTCTGACATAAAGTCTTGTGTGAAACTCTGAGGTCTGATCTGATGATTAAGAAACTGCCAGCTTATATAAACTCCTCAAAATAATTTGGAATCTGACTTTGATCGATAATCCCTCCTCGGTTTTAGTAAATATCATTGTGTAATTAATAGCAATGAATAGAACATTTAATTCTCTTAAAAATGATACCCTACATGATATGATTATGGTTCACACGGAGGTGCAGTGCCTTGAAATGTGGGGGCAAGGTCAAAATTCAAAAGTTGCAAAATGACACAATATTGAAAGTCACTGCTCTTTATTCAGTTGTGATGAGTGAGTTTCTCAGCGGTTTCTTTTAATTGTTTTCTTGCACCTTAACATCAACATGAACATGGAATCAAACACACCTCTGCACAAGCAAAACATAACAAACAAACATGCATGGGTATTTCAAACCACGACTCAAACCATGTTATCTCACAGTACCATCACTACAGAAGCAGGGGCTTGATTTGAATGGATATTCATCTCTATTGACACAGACAAACATGGACAAAAGAATCATGTTCTGTATTGACCCATCATGACTATTTCTGCTCGTTTTGCAGCTTTTCAATTCAGACCTCATCCAACACTTTTGAATCCTGCTCTTTTCGTGATGGCATGATCATAACAAGCATGGTATCATTTTAAAGTAAATTAAATGATCTTTTAAATGATGTAAAATATTCATTGTGTAAAATTGGGAGTTGGGAGAAATTAATGGACAAACACAGATTTCCAAACTTTTCTTGAGGAGTTTATAAATATATATATTTCCACTATTCTGAAAGCTTCTATGATTATCTTTAAAAAGAACATTCCCTTTTTCTGGAGCAGTTTAATACTATATATATATATATATTATATATATATATATATATATATATATATATATATATATATATATATATAAAACCTCAGTGAAATTAACAATGTAAACAAAATAGCTAATCCTATTCTCCTTTTTTCCACTGCTGCTAGCAGTCTCTATTGTGTAACAGTCTCTATTGGCTATCTTTGTACATCTAACAAATACCAAGACATTTTGGAATGTTCTTATGCAATGAACTCGCATAGCAATATTTTACTCATGCTTTTTTTCTGCTATTTTCGCAATGCTTTTTTTCAGGATGAACTTCTCTTTTAAACATAGTTAATGTTAATTCTTAACAAAACTATTGTCTCTCTCACTAAGATCGGCTGCGTTTTTCTATTGATTTTTTTGGGGTGTTTACTCGTATATTAATCATATCCTAGACGAAATGGGCACGATGCTATATGATATAACCATGACCTTGAAATAGAACAATTCAATGTTTCCTTCCCTGACCTTTCTCCAGACACTCCATGTCAGCATTTTTTCATCCAGGAGAACATTTTCCTTATTACCTTTTATGACAGTTGACGGCACGAAATATATTGCGAGGCAAAAAGATTATTTCTTTTCGCCTCAGGTATAATTCTAATCTGATACTTGATACCAAGTCGCCGAAATGAAAGTTGAGCTTGTCAAAAGAAGTTATCGTCTTCCATCCAACCGCGGTAAAGAAACAAAACAAAAGCTGATTAAACTCAGAGCTCCATACATCTTCAGGAATATGTTCCTTTCTCAAACTTTTTTCTTACCGCAACGAGGGATAATTTTCAGTTTCAAGAAGGCCTCACGTTTGAGCGTAATGTTATATTTTGGCGTCAACGGTTGCCCTTCGCTTTCATTTTTATTGTTTTATATTCCTTTATTCAAAGCGTCGGGGAAATTTATGAATTTACCTATAGATGCAGAAATATGTGCATAAAGTAGGATAAAGATACAGGGAGAGAGAGAGAGTGAGAGAGCCGAAGAGAGAGAGGATCACATTGGGAGAGGGTGGTAAAGAGAGGAAAGGAAGATTGAAGAGAGAGAGAGAGAATGAGGGGGGGGGGGGAGAGGGGAGAGGAGTGAAAGACATAGTATAGGAGTGATATCGGGAAAGGAAGAGCGAGAGATTATTGACTTAGGGTAAGATGATGTATGTTGATATTTGCAGCTATCTGTTGCAGTAAATCCCATTTGATTGGACTCGAGTTGATAGATTAGTTGATTTTCTTGCTTTTCTCTCAATGTCATTAGGTCTTAAGGCATTAGGGAGTTTCACTATGTCTAGGATGTCTAAATACTCTATCCATTGATATTATAAAACAAATCATTTATTGTAAGGACGGTAACTTTTCAATATTGAAGGATCATAAAATATAGTAAAATTATGTTGTCTTCATCAAAATTTTTTTGCACAGATGGTGTGAACTTGTATCCACAACATGTACCTAAACATCTAAATGCATAACTTTATGTAAAGTAGTAAAATCGGCCATTTTTTAATTACCCGGTAGTGGATTTAGCTCATTTTAAAATAAACCTCAAATGTGCAATCAATGTTTACCAATCTTCCCAAATTTTGGGTCCCATTAATGATTGAATTAAAAAGCAGAAACAAGAAATTAGATATTTACTTTACTCTACTGTTCTGCTCTTAAACCTAGATGCGATTTCATGCCCATATCTTGTGTAGAATTAAGCAAACTCTTATCATAGTTCATCGCAAATCGGAATTCTTTTGCATGCACAAATATTGTATGAAGTTCATCTTTGCATAGCTTGATCTGGTTTAAGCAATGGTGTAGCGTGCAAAAAGCTGCAGTGCTGCCGATATAGCTAGCAATCCCTCGCCTCTCCTCACCCATTCCCCTTTACTAAACACGCTCTTAAAAAAGTTAAGTGGAAATGCTAGCAGGTTTTGCGTGACTTATTGAAGACGCTGTTTATTTTACGTAATGTTAAACCAAAATCAGTATTTGCCTGCCCAATTCAAACGCATCACGTCTTAGAAAGGCGATCCTCCACGCATCTCAATATGCGCTGATGACGTCACGGACTGATTCCTAAATTGGAAGGTTTCTTCAAGTTTCCATCTATACTTGCCCCCTTTCAAACACGTCAAAGGGATTGTATGTTTTGTTTTAGTGTTTCATTATGAATGAATTTGTTCGCTGTTGTTCTAGATCTTACGATGATTGTAATTAACCTTTGAAAACACTTAAATGCATATCCCGGTGTTGAGATATGTCTCATTCTTTGGAATTAATATTTACCTCATCTGAATAAACTCGTTAGGATACAAATGCATTAGATAGTTCATACATGTATAAGCGTGAAAAAAGTTTGCCTATCCAGAAACGAGGAAAATGTTTTATGACGCTGTTTTAGATTTATGCGTCAATATTATGTTCAATATAACGTAAATGAGATTTTTTCACGAAAATCGACTTGTATTTTCTCTAAAATTATTAGTTCATCGCAATCGTTGCTTTATTATCTCTTTGCCCCTTGTCATGGTTTTAGCTAGCGTCAGCAAAGCTCATAGCATGCATTATCACACGAACAGTGAAATCGAAATTGCTTCAATGCGCCTTATGTCAAACATTTATAGGCTGATTTGTTTTTAAAAAAAACCCCAAACCTGATGATAAACAAACATATTTGTTTATTCATCTCGAGGTCCGTCCAATTTCAGTTGTATTTGGTTAGTAGTTGATTTCTCAAGGGACTGGCAGTCTGTTTGTTGACTTTATCAGTTGTGATGTGAAGATCAACTAGTAGGCTTTCAGAATTCTTAACAAAACGGGAACGACGAAGGACGAATGGCAAGAATGCCTTGAAAAAAAAATAAGCGGGAAAAGTGAAAGCTCTTGAGAAACGCAGCGTGAGCGTATCAATGCGGAACAAGAAGAAGTGGTTATGAAAGGACCCCCCAAAACACGTGTGTTTGTGCGTGCGAGTGTGTGTACGTATGCTGCCTTTGTGTGTGTGTGTGTGTGAGAGAGAGAGAGAGAGGGTTTGAGCAAGTGGATGCCATATAGGTATGTGTATTTATTAAGAAACAACAACATTGAGAAGACACATTGATGAGGGGGAGATAGAGGATGGTAAGATAAATACGCACACACACTCCCTCATGAACACTGCAATTACCCGCGCACGTACTATATATATATATATATATATATATACATGTATATCAACAACATAAAGAGAGAGATAGAGAGGGTGAGAAATACGCGAGAGGGAATAGGGAGTTTATTGAAAATTCTATGTATAACAGATCTAATCTTGGCATTGTCAGTTGTACTTATTACCACCCAAAGCTCACGTCGCCTGTCATTCCTGAAGTAGGCCGTTAGCCCCTATCTTCTCATGATGTTGAGTTTGTTCGCTATCTTCTCACTTTCCTGTTCCCCATCCGTCTGTATGTTGAATGGTAACCAGATTTTGGCACGGAATGTTTCACAAGGGACAGGTTTATCCCATGCATATTTATGCCCTCGTATGGAAAATACACGTGTGCGTGTGTCAAATGCGTAAAGTGTGTCTGTGTGCGTGTGATTAGATCTGTGTGTGTATACGGTTTATCGTGTGTATTAACATGTAGGCTGTATACTCACCCAAATGATAAAATTTGGAACTGTCGAATAGAAGGATATTATGTAACAGAAAGTAATAAAGAAAAGAACCATCGTTTATTGGTGCTGAAATATAAGTTTAGTAACGTCTCGAATGTTGTTCTTGCACCTTAAATGATAACGGTACCGACTTTACTCCTTTTGAGGTGCATCTTTGCGGCAAAAAGAAATTTGCACTTTCCCCAATGGGTACACATCTGCACCGCGAAAGGGTGCTAAGAGCGTCTTAGGGCGCGAAGTTGAACCTTAAAAGAGGTCCCAGTCTTGTATTTGAAGGGTGCAAAATTGCACTTTTTTTCTGTGTGTACATTGTTGAAAAGATAGAAATCTGCCGAAATACCCGACGAATTGAAATTGAGTGGAAATAACAATATAATTATGTCCAGATTAAACAAATCAAGATATTTACTCAAGAGAGTGGTTGAAGGTGTTGCTCGAAAAAGCTTCATACTACATTTAGGTTAAAAGGTTAAAGTTCAGGAAAGATACAAATTGCACAATTGAGGTGAAACAGGTGGAAACAATGAAAAAAAAATGCATAAGCGCACTTTTCATGAGGGATGCACGGTGCTGCGTGTTGCTACTAGGGCGTTTTTGCTCCACAACGCGCGACGAATTCTAGATCATTCTATGTCAAACGCGCTTTATGACATGGAACAACCGAGACGTCTTCGTCCATAATTGGTGAATGAAAAGTGCAGGTTTGCCCTGCAAACGACATATCTTCCATTTTTTTGCCAGTTCCAAAACTTATTACGAAACTGCTGTTTCTATTCATTTTCGACAATGATCTCTCATTTTTGTTGACAGGCGTTTTCAATACATTTACTGTGTTTCTGAATTCGTTGCGCGTTGCGGAGAGAGAAGTCCCGATTATGGCAATTAGGATGCAGATTTGTGTTCATTTGTAGTCAATTAGAGAAGTATTGACGGATGAATTTCAGAGAAGACATTTAAAAAGCATGTGACGGATCATGATCTAGGTTACATGTACGAGGTGCAGTTCTATGAGTTATGAATTTAATGAGGTACAAAATATTAGTTGGGAGAACACATAACATAGGATGAAATTCATGAAGATCTTCCGCATCCACCTTCTATCTCCGCCGCGGTAATTAAACTAGTATGAGATTTGCTGGTCACTGTTTCCGTGGCGAAAAGGAATGTACTTTTGTTGATGCGCCTCTCACAGAAAACGAGAGGACGGAGACCTTTCAATTTTGTTGATTGCATATGTAGGGACACAAATAATTTGTTACATGATTTACCAAATCTCATGTCAGATCGCGAAGCCTGGCGTGCAATTGTTGATTCATTCTCGGATGCGTCCGATTTGTAGTGCAGTGCCGTGTAGTGTTGTGTGGGGATATGTTCATCGGGACATGACTATATAGATAGTAATGATAATAGTAATAGCGGTATATTTACCAAGGGTAGCCACTTCAGTTCCGAAAAGTGTTCTTTCAGCGGGCCCTGCTATTATTACCACGGCTTTAACTGGGCTGCCTACACTGTTAGAAAATTTATCCTTAAAATAAAAGAAGTTCCTGCAGCAGAGTCTCGAGATCATCTGTAATCTTATTGAATTGCGTAATCTTACAGGAATTTGGTATTTGGTGTATGGAATCTTACAAATTTCCTTGAATAAAACACCCTTTTCCCCTTTTTTTTAACAGACCTGTTATGTTAAATTGCAGAAAAATTCCTGTTTTATGAATTTACAGAATGATTCTGTTATTGCTTTCTGCAAAATCTTTTGTTTATTTTCTGTAAAATCACGGGTTTTTCAACAGTGTAGACGCTCAAGCATTCAATGAATTAATATTAATAGTGAAATCATGGAAACCAAATAACGAACGAAAGAATAGCATAAAGATGTACATTTATATCAATGAAATCTCTGAAGTATCTACCTTAGAATGTGGATCGCTTATTTCTTTATAGTTATGATTTGATGAACACATCCCAAACTATAAAGTATTGATAGAAGTAAAATGGTATGTATTACAACAGCAACAATATATGGCAACCCAAAGGCTTGAATTACATGAAGTTTACATTGATAAAAATTCAAATTGGTTGCACATTCACATTTGGATAGCCGAACAATTATGGTTAAAATAGACACAATTTCATAGTAAACGAAGTAGAACTTGAAATTAACGGTTGACAGAGTAAAGGGAGAGAACAGGAAAGAAGGAAAATAAATGAAGGAGGGGAGGAAATAGAGAGCATAAGAGAATGAGATGAACCATAGGGTGGAGGTTGAATCGAACACTCATATTTTTCGTTCAACAAAACTAAAAGCAATACATGTATTCGCACGCTGGAATTTGTCTATATTTCGCTGAAGGATTTAGGATCATGCATATGGCTCCAACACCGTATCCGAAAGAGGCTGAATTAAATCGAAACAAATAACGCCAAACTATATCAGTCATGCTCATGTTAACTCTGAGGGGGAAAATTGACCAGATTGAAGAGCGGGGATATGGATTTTCCGCACGTTACTAATGCATGTTCTGAGCCGGCAGATCTCTTGTTAATTAATGTCAGTGCTGTCCCTGGAGCAAATTTGTACGATATGATGAAGCAGGTGGTGTGCACAAAATGGAAACATTGAAAACAACATGACAAAAAACATGGTCAATTCTGAATTCCAATTACATGCGAATAAAAAGGCCTCCACCAAAGCAATAAAATCAGAAAAAAATATGTTGTGAATGTAAATGATGTAGAAAAATATATGATGAATAAAAAAATCATATCAACATATTCGGTATGTATATTACAAATATCACAAGAAAATCACAAAAATACTTGAAAGTAAGAGACATGTAGTTGGAAATAACGATCTGATTTTTTGTGTAATATAAACGGTAAATATTTCAAATAGGGATACATTAAGTCAATGTTTTAAAATTATTTAACCCTGTTTCAACTTCTTTGTCTTGTGCTAATATTTTCAAGTTTTAATAATTTGAAGGCTGTGAATGTGTGAATTGTAAGACCAGTGTGAATAAAGATACCACATCTATTTACAGTAAAACTGTCAGCCATTGAATGGATACATCGCTATTGAAAGTGATACACTCCTCTTCTCCCCCATGCATTTTCAAAAGGGTGTCTTATGTTTTTCATTTTTGTTCAAAGCATGCCCTCGTGTTGCGGAGAGAATGCTGCCAACGTCTGTTTTCATGAAGGTAAACGAAACATTAAAATTGACAAAATTCGCGTGACCAATTATCTCTTGTGATTCCAAAGAGTATGACTAATATGCTAACTTGCTAAAATCTTGCCCTAGATAAAATTCATTTGAGGACACATCTTTGCGTTGACAAGTAAGGCCGACAATAAACACGTGAAAGACGGATGTGATACAGAGGAAAAGGTGTATTCGCCAGTCAGGGGAGCGTTTCATCAATATTTTCGTCCGACAAGTTGTCAGATCTGACAACTTTCCTGGATTCTGATTGGTTGAAAAGCACCGTTACTATAGTAACTGTCGGATAAATCAGGACTTGTCGGATAAAACGTCCGACAAGTCCTTTCATGAAACGCTCCCCTGATGTCTCCAGGAAACTCTTGGCAAAATCGAGAAACAGAGAGAAAGGCGAAATAGATTTTGTAAAGTCAATAAATGTGACATGGATGGCGAAAGAAAATATGCGTATGGGGGTGGATGTAGGATCTGGAAAGGGTCTTGATACTAATGACCTGCACTAGGGGCTCTTTCCGGAAAAAAACCCTTTTTGAATGAAAAGTTGACTAGAAACAGTTTGCCGATGGCTGGCCGACTGGGAAATAATGGACAGAAAGTATCACATATCTACAATCTCTTTGTTGTTTGCGAGTCATAGAATTGCACATCGTATCTCTGTAGGCGAAGAGCGTCTGGTCGCTTTTACTTAATATTTGTACAGTGACCTTGGTGTATAAGGGCATAAAGAATAGATTTTCAGTGAATGCTGACAATCAAATGAAAGTGAAACAAGAAAGGTTTTTGACATTGGTTAAAATGATACTTCATAGAACTATTACCCAACTAAAGAAGCAACCTTTAAACAAACATGGGCTTGAGTAGAAAATATATCACCATTTTAAGAATAAGAACATTACTGTTTTGAACTGACAATTTTTCTGAACATCAACCAAATTTTCCCTCAACGGATTTTTCAAAAAATTATTTGGAAGGTATCCATTGGAAATCATTAGAAGCCGCAATCATATACGCGCACGGTCGTATAACCTCAAATGATGACACATTGCGCACCCCCTCAAACTTATCCCCGAACACACTCATGTTATCAATATACTTGTTTCATCATTTATAGTAATACCCCTTATTCGAATATTTTGCGACAAACTGTAAATGGAAAATACAATAATTCTCTACTCCTTTTCAGAACTACATGTATACTCTTATTATTAAATAATACATATCTAACACATCAGTTCTAGATATGGAATGTATATTCATCCTTCCGTTCCACAAACATGTACGTGGTGAGGAAGGTTGAATCGAGGAGAGATACTGGAAAGCAGCTGCGTGTGGATTTGACTTTTTGTGACTCGCTGAAAGGACACAAATTTTTTTGAGTTGATTAAAATCGGCCAGACGATAATGGAAGCAGAGGAGGAGGCTATAGAAACGGGCTTTGGTTGTCGAGGGAAAGAAACGATTTACGCATTTCCTCGGGTCCAGCATACAAATCAACTGTGCTTTCATCAAGGAGAAGGAGAATAACCTTCTACACACACGGCCTTCACGACCAATTAGATAAAATAAAAAAAAATGGCATGGCTGGTTGTATTAAGATGGAGCGTAGAGTTGGTAAGAGGTCGGGATAGAGAAAGATACTTGACTTTAAAGGAAACGCTGTTTGAAATGGAGTTTTACAGTTCATCCCTATGATGAATAGATGCTAGAGTAAAGATTGTTGTCTATTTTATGTTGCAGTCACACCAACGAAAACCGTCTCCAAACCGAGCGATGATAATGTCATTGGAAATAACTTAAAGGTCAAGTCCACCCCAGAAAAATGTTGACCTGAATAGATATAGAAAGATCAAACTAGCATAACGCTGAAATTCCATCAGAATCGGATGTAAAATAAGAAAGTTAAGACATTTTAAAATTTCGCTTATTTTTCATAAAACACTGATATGCACAAATCAGTGACGTGCATATGAGACAGACGATGATGTTTCTTACTATTTCTTTTGGTTTTTTATTGTTTGAATGATAAAATATTTCAGTTTTTATAGATTAAGAATAAGGACCAACTTGACTGATCCATATATATATATATATATATATATATATATATATATATACAGTATATATATATATATACATACATATATACATACATATATATGTAGTATCAACAGTGTTGATTCCACCTGTTCAGGGAGGAATTAATTATTGTTTCACTTGAAAATGATGAGAAAATTTGGATATTTTATATTTCATAAAATAAAATACAAAAGCAATAGTGAGTGGATGACGTCATCAGTCTCCTCATTTGCATACTGAAAATGTGCATATAACTGTTTTGTGAAATTCAGCGAAATTTGAAATTGTCATAACTTTCTTATTGTTCATCCGATTTTGATGAAATTTTCAGTGTTATGCTTGTTGGATTTTTCTCTTTCATTCAACCTTTTGTTGGGGTAGACTTGTCGTTTAATAGCTTTGATCGATCGGGGACTACTTTGTCGATATGACTGAGCTGTAAAAGCATTCCAACAAGCACGACCGACATTACGACATAATATATCTGTAAAGCGCTTAGAGACGACGCGTTGTTTCAATGTGTTATAAGCGCTTTATAAATGCGGATTATTATTATTTTTATTTCTATTATTATATCTAGTTCTTTATGTATTTAATGTGCATCAGCATTGTAATAATTGGCATAAAAATTACAAAATATTCTGATCGAGAGAAGCGAGCTACCCCAAAATTCGGCTCTTTCAATATCAAAACCGTACTTGTGATAATGGGGATAAATTTCAGACAAAGTGTCTAGAAAGAACATTATTGTACTACCCTTTGCCCCTTATTTTCTTTGTTTTCCTCACTTTTCTATCTTTTGGATTCTAACTTTGTTTTTCTGAGGGAGGGGGGGGGGGGAGTTCGGCATGTCCCCAAGCCCCCATCTGTATGACACTGATGTGTATAGCTTTTTTTATGTCTGTCAGGTTCACTCGGGTCAGTTCTTTTCATGGACCTGGCCACGGAGGATTATTTATTTTTACTGGGGGTCCTGTGACATTGCTCAGCACCCCCAGTAACAACAGACTAATCCTCCGTGAATAGGCCCCTGGTTCATTTCCCTCAGATTTCCTAATTATTGTATTGTGGAAATGATTTTCAATTATTTTATGAGTTGCATTATATTTCCATCATGGTGGCTTGTGAAGGGGATTGCAAGATTTCCAACCACAGTGTCATCAATGTTTAATTACATTGCTATAAATACCTTTGCATTTGACTCAAGACGTGTGCAATATTTACCTTCTCTTCAGCATAATGAGTTGCAGCTTGATCATTTGAAAGATAAATGATGTATGCATGATATATCATATTTAGCTCTTTACTTATCCTGATAATACTGAATATGATTACTGTATTAAAGGTTTTGGTACGAGTTTGAAAATTTAATCCACACCTAAATCCTTACAACCAAAGTATTTTGTTAGAAGTACATGTATTTTTTCCCCATACGTGTAGGAACATTTAACCAATGTTATTTCAATTAACTGAATTCCGAAGATAGATTTCTCATGAATATTTAATCATTTTTCAACTACGTTTTGTTGAAATAGAATAAGAGGTAGATAAAATTTCAATGTAATTGTTAATCAATTTACAAATTTATACAACGAGAATAATCTTGTAGTTAACGTTTCTTTTTATAATGAGCATACTGCATCTTGGGGATTACTCTGTCATACGGATGAAATCTTTAGGAGAAGCAATAAGGAGACATTACAACAAGATGATTGGTACGATTAGGTGGATTTGAAACGGAAAGCTAGATTATTCTTTCACTGATCATATATTCTGTAAATAATGGTATATCAAATCGCATGAAAGTGATTCAATTTCATCGCGTATCGCCATTCATTTACGAGTAAATGCGGAATCGAATCGCAGGATTCAAAGTGGTTGCATATTTAATTACTCTTCTGTAAAAGGTAAGTTAGATAAATAGACAAATGAAATAAAATTGAAATAATTCCTATAGTATTGGTGAAAATCATCGATGAAAATGTATAAACAATGAACAAAACTATTCATGCGGATTATTGTGGCCCTATGCATTGTTGTTTCTACTTTTTAGTTAAACCACTTAACTTTGAAGAAGTTTCCTTTGTAAATTTACATGGAAATCCCTTTTATTGGAACAGTATGTAAAATTATTAATTTCCCCTTATTTGTCTTTAATTATGTCTTATCCCTTACAAAACCTAAATAATCATTCCATTATGCATATGGGATAATGGAGTAATGATGCAATCAAATAAATGGTAAATAAATGAACGACGTAGCCTGTGGTAAAATTCAACCGTTTGTTTATATTCTCTAAAACTAATTTCCTTTATTTTGACGATTTATCCACAAGGCACGAAAACGCGTGATGATATATCACTGCATTATTTAAATTGTTTTCACTTATCGCTAATAGCAAGTTGACTGGAAGAAATGGTTGCAATTGTTGCAATCGATGGTAACTTGCAAACTGGAGTTTACATGTTAACAGTGGAGGTGCCGTGGCCGAGTGGTCTAAAGCGCCTGGCTAAACATGAAAAGTCCGGGGTTCGATCCCCGGCTGCGGCAGCTATGCCAGTGAGCAAGGCATTTAATCTACAATGCTATTTTATCCTGCTTTCAAATAAATGGAAATGTAATATGCATTATTGGTAGATAGGTGTGAACTTGTTAAAAAAAATGAACGCATCAGCACCAGTAACTATCTATTATGCAATTGAGAAATCAGTTTTTGATTATTTTCTATGATATGGGTCTAAAACCTATTTGTCATCTCTTACAAAATCAAATCCCCAGATGAAGTAATTTCTACTAACGATGACAAAACATTGAGTATTACTGCCAACAGGGCTATGAACTCATCCTTAACTTGCGTAAAGTGTTTTTTGATGATCGGCGTAGATCTTGCATACCTCACGTCGACGTCATCGATAACCTCAACCATGTACATTCATGCATTGGTACATTAGTCCAGTCAAGACAAATCTAGAACCTTCCATGTAAACCTTTACCTTCTGATGAAATGAAACATCATCGCAGAAGTGTAATCCTCGGGTAGAGTCGTTTACACTGGATAGAATCGTAGTAGATCGCTGGTAACAAATCGGGAGAGTCACTCAAAATTAGCCAGACCTGGCGCTTCCTCTGACCATTATAACTTATCGGAGTGAAGCGCCCTGTCGTAAACGACTTGGAAGGTGCCTGGTGGGTTCGAATTCGACGTCACATTGATCGTAACCATTTCCTTTTAAAAACGTGCTGATAATATATCTTGTAATGTGATATGCGAGCTACGAATACAAAATGATTTCATATCTTATACAGATTTCGACTTATTCATATGAAAACATGATTTTTCTCTTTATTTTATTTGATATTACTATCTCTTAGTAACCAGGTAACCACCACCTCAGCGTACGGATTGTTATAAACAAAAATATGTCGTTTTTTTAATTACTGAATTACTAATTATCTTTATTTCCTGTGTCTTCAGGGAACAAACTTGAGAAATGATTGCGGAAAAACCAAATAGATCTTGAGAGAGTAAAGCAAATCTTAGTTTACTCGTGAAAAGGGGAACTTAATGTAGACCATCTCCAAGTGATTTACCATTTAGTGTTTCTACGAAATGTGGCATCGACGGCACGACCGATCTGTAAAGTACTATTAAAACCAATTGTACGCTATTCTACAACAGAATCAGCTTGTAATCAACTGAAGTGATTTTTCTTGGGAAAGATAATATAACGACAAGGGAATGAATATAAGCCCAATTCGCATCGTGATAGAATGCACTTCAATTTAAAAGGAGACTGCCCTTATTCTCCAATGATAACAGACAAATATGAGTTAGCTATCTGGCATATTTGATATCACTGCGGAGACCACAGAATAATACTAAAATACAATTGTGATTTCCGCTAACATGGCTTAATTTACTACGAGTTCTTGATTATAAAGAAAAGAATATAAAAAAAGTTCTCCAAGTGTTGCTACTTATGTTTGGTTCCCAAAAGAAGAATCACGCTTGTCATTTACTGAAAAGAAGGACATTATCTTCCTCAGCATTTTCTTTATTAGTATACCCCTCCAAAACACCTCTCAAAAAAGGAAACATGAAATGTGGTTTATGAGTTTTGCCATAATTATGACGTAATAATTCTCATAGAATTATAAAAGCATCATACAATCTATATTCACCTTTTTAACAATCTTTTTCTTGAATTTGATTCTCGAAAAATGTTGTATTAAGTGTCATTAGATAACTATAATGAAATGAATAAAGATATATTCATACTTATCCTTAGAAATGAAGGCTACGGAACAGATCATTCAGCATATCGAACGCACTTGGAGTAACATTCAGATCGATATGAGGTGGCATTTCGGTTCTCGACGCTTTGAAAGTGAAGGCCAAAGGCCACAACCCTTCCATGATTACAGAGAAAATACCAGGTGGTACTACAGAGATGTATTTTGGAATTAGGGCAATTATAGGCTGTTAATCACTTGACGAATTGAACAAACGCTGCTAATCGGAATACAGTTTTCACAGTCAGGATAACAAAGTCAGCCCTTGCTCAAGGTTACTGACTATAAATAGCTAGATATTAAACAGTTACAATTTTGCAGGTTATAGGTGGATAGTTATCCATATTTGACTGGCGCCATGGCAGTGGAGTTGTGCTTTTGCAGCGTTAGGTGGAGACGAAATCTTAATTTGCACAAATCAGGCGACAGTGTACCATGATAAGGCAGGAATTAAAGGATACGGAAGCTTCAGTCGGAGGCCCTACACAAATATCTCTACACCCTATATTCTGAATTCTAATTTAACTAAGTATTTGTTAACGATCAAATTTGAAGCATTATCTAGCACTCCCACTAGTAATTAATCTGCAAAGTGATCTGTAAAAATCTGTTTAGAGTTTTTGGAAACATGGAAACTGATTTATTGTTATTGAACAATTTTCGGTTTTACAAGTGTTAGAATGGCCATGTTGAAGAAGTGGTTGAGTCCTGTATAAGTTCCAACACCGAAGATGGAGTCAACATACAATTTAGATAAGTGACTACGTCGCTTGAACGTGATCCGGTCTTACCAAGCTAGCTTAACATTTTTTGGGAAAAAATTATAAAAGGCAATTTGAATGCTCCTGTTCTGCACTTTCACCATACATCAGTCTAATTCTTGTGATAACTGATCAAAACCACCCCTGTCTACCGAGAGACTAGACAAACACGTGCAGGAAATCCTTTTGATTAATCACTCATCCAAGAGGGACTTGTAAGCTCCTTGCCCAGAACTTCATCCTCGAGTATCTCTCTAAAAAACCTCAGGGCCTTTCCCCCTCTCGTCCAAGGGTTCATGTTGGAAGCATGTTTTGGAAATAAACCTTGCCTTCCGCGACGAAAACATTAAAAATCGAAGTGCCGCCAGTCATCACCTTGTATTCTTCCTGTCTGATGAGGACTTTAAGATTTCGGACGAAACATAATCTTATGTCCTTTGGCGCTCCGATCCGAGCCGAGCCATGTTGTTTGCGATGTTGCCTGATTAGATTTTCACCCTTATAAGGTTATTGACCCGTGACGTCATAATGCGAAGGGCTGTAATGCATCATTAATGAATTTCCTGGAAGATATATATATATATATATATATATATATATATATATATATATAATTTATGGATTTATGTGCTGTATATAGAGCCGTACTCTCATATGAAGAAGTTAAAGTGATAGGACGATATCGTGTTACGCTCGTGGCGTGGTGAACGACGGCTTGATATGCGGAATATAAGACCACAACATACGAATGGCTTGTATCAAATTTGAAAGGTAAAGTGACTCCGGTCCAGACGAAAACAAATATACCGTCAGAATTCCTAACAGTATTTTTGATTTGGCAAATAACATCGAAGCCTTAATTCATTATATTTGCCATCATCATTTCATTACATTTAGCAGTTTCTCACGACAGTCGGCCCAATATTCTGTACAACATAATGGTGACTGAAACATGTGATGAATATTAACAAACGTCTTCAAACATGACATCCTCGAAACAATCCAATGATTGGCACGATGCTTGTAAATAAAACCAAGCATTTCTTAAAGGTACATTTTGAAGACAGGGATGTTGATATCATTTTGTATGCGTGCAATGTACCAGACTAAGAATGTTCGTATATCGTGCATTTCGAGAGCATGCTTGAATGCGGCTAATTTAAGGAGTTTATGAATATCAAACTCATCTATCGTGTTCTCGACATGGGGTAAAAGGTTAACCCTCAACGGCGTGCATGGGTAAAGAGTTACCCCCTCCAAGGTAAAATTTAAATCACGCTTCCATCTCACGGGGTTGTACGTAGAACCATAGGCAAGGTTAATGTCAAGTCTGCTTGTGTAATATTAGACACGATACTTATTAAGGTTTGGACCTTGTGTACTCCTCATCAGAAGGGCGTAATCAATGTTTTTAGAGCACACACGCGCACACGCACACCCACACACTCTCTTTCCTTCTATTTCCTTTTCGGCCTCTCTCTTCAGTTTCTTTTACTGCCATCTCAAGGCTTTGGTAAATGTTTTTGAGCGATCTCTATTTGACGTATTTCTTCCCCCCTTTCATTCTCCTCCCTTTCCACCTCCTTTTCTACGCTCCCCTAAAATTCTTATAATGCTTACATACATGTATATTAAAATGCCTCTCTGCCAGAACCCAGTGTTTTTTTTCCATTTTTCTATATAAGAATATAAAAGTATATGCCAAAGCATGACCAACCATTTTTTTAACGTAATATAACTGAAAATGTTATACTTTATATCTCCCTCAATTTGTTCATTGTTCATTCTCACGTCTTCATTTCCCTCGTTTTGATGTTGTTGAAATATTTAATTCATCATAGTCGTTTTTTTTCTCTTACTCTGTGAACCTTCTCCATTTTCTCTTTGAATAGGAATTGCATAAAAGCCGACATTCTCCGAATTTACCACGAACATAACGCATTGTTCGAGAGGTATAATTGTATCTGGATGAGCTATACAATTCTTATGATTCTCAGAGATGCAATCTAACACGATTGTTCACCGTCCTTGTGATATTGCGGTACATCTTATGAAGACATTGAATTTACCACAATGGTTCGAGAAGTAGAACATCTGACTTTATCCATAGAATATGGATGCACAGAAGATTTAATAAAAAAACATAAAAAAGCCCATGAGACGAATAACAAGTGTGTGTGTGTGCGTGGGGGGGGGGGAGGTAAAATAAACATATCAAAGTGTTTGTAATAATGGACTGGTTCTGGTTGCAACCCCCTCCCCCTCCAAAAAATGACGTAGGTGAACCGACCTGGATGTAAAAAGTACTCGGAAATAGTAATGTATAAAAAAAGGTTTGGTTACTCAGGAAAAAAAATAAATTTAAACTCGTAACGAAATAGATACATGTTAGTCCAGGATCAAACAAACACACACAAGAAAACAAAATAAAAACACACTACAGCGCATTTAAACAAACTTTTGATTTGCTCAAAGTTATTTGGTGTCAAAATTTTCGAGCTGTGCTGTTCTTTGAGGTTTCAATACAGGAACAAGGGGAAAATAGGGTAGATGTGTACATAAAGCTCACTATTTGTATTTAGTATGAGAGAAGGGGTGCACTTTCTATGACCAGTGGGATAATACGATATCAATTATTGTTATGCTCTTGTACTGCGATTTTACGTTTTATCACATTATACAGACACCATATCCGATGGATGAACCTTCGTATAACTGCCAGCTTGAAAACATTGCCAATTGTTGGACCCCCAAGAAAGGAGTGGTATGCTATGAGTTAAGTGTGGTACCAGGGTATGCTTTAGGGTAGATACTTCAATACTTTACCTAAATAAAAAGAAAACAAAAATCAAATACAACATTAAACCTTAGCCTCGGAAAAAGAACCTGCCATTGTCTGTATCCAATTCATTAAGTGCTTCATTCACTGTTTGAACTGAAATTTTATCTATCTATAATAATGTAGCATTCTCAGAGCAAAAGAAAAAAATGCAACTAACTTGGTAACACCAGTTAGTGCCACACTGATTCCATTTAAAAATTTCCGTACAAATAATGGAAGTATGTAAATTGAAACCATGTATTTCGCCCCTACTGATAACCGAATTAAAGGTTATCTGAATGGAGGTATCAGTTGAATACCGCCCTAGATGGCCGACATAAACTATTTCCCAACGATTTCGCGAAGGTATAATGATATGGGGATCTCCAATCCGCGATGTACGATTTTCTTTTCTGTTACATGAAATCAAATCAAAGCTTTCGACCTAGATCTACGCAATTATATAAGTAACGATTTCCACTGTTTATTCCACCTGTTTTTATTTCCATCATGATTGCAGATTCACCTGAGAAAGTCTTTTTTAAATCCGTGAAAAATAACATCAGGGGATTAAATTTATCCCAAGGAATTGCAGCCCCTGTTGCCAATTTGCGGAGGGCTGTTTAAATTGTCTTCTTATCATATTTATTCAGGCTGCAATTTTTAGACACGGAATCGACCTTATTTTGATAAAGGTTTTTGTATGAAATCAGCTGTTTGGTATGAAAGTGGGTCGTGGTTCAGAAGTAAACCAATTAGCACTATATGTACCCACCTGCCCTCTTTACCGAGTGACAGGCGGCCATTGAAGGATATCAAGATTGGTTTCAAGGTGTTTCACCCTCGAATTCCCTCCATCACTCACTCCATGATTCAATGAAAGGTTCAATTGGACAATACCTTGCACACGCTCACATTCGGGTCTTGTTTACAACGGCGGCAGTTAAAGATTCGTGCAGACACCTTCAATATATCTTTGACTGAAAAAACACCCTCATTTACCATATTTCCAGGGGAAAACACGTTTATGGGATGAAACTAAGCTCTAGTTTCCTGTAAATCTATACAGTGCATTTCAGTTTATTTTGGGTAGCACTTGATAATAATTTTGAGGAGCAAGTTTTTTGTTTGCTTTAACAAATTTGTTATTAACAAATAAATTCATATCTGATATTTAATTAACACATATTGCCAACTCGATGGTCTTTGATCCAGATAGCCCTGGTAAAAAAAGAAACAAAAAACAAAGGAAAGATAACTGTAATAATGATCAAGTGATAAACAATAAATATGTTATGAAAATATTTCTAGAAAATCATATTTATTGAAAATCAATTTTCACAATTCCTATAAAATTTCTGAATTTTTATTTTTATTTGTAGAAGATGGAATAACATGGAAATTATCTAAACTACATTTGAAAGACAGAAAAATACCACGTCGACAGTGAGAGAACAATAACCAGTTAACACAGGATACCCACAATTTTTAGACTTGTTTACATTTATTCACTGCGCTCTGATTGTTCAGAAGGCAGCTGAAAATTAATAAATTGACGTGGACCGTGCCTACAATTGAAATACATATAGGTAGTAGATCGCTTTGAAGATTGAATGTACATATCTTTTCTAGGAATCAATTTTCACCCATTGACACAGGTGACAAGTGGGACATTGTATCTCAATTTCAAATTAAACTCAACGTTAGATTATGCTTTTGAGTCACGAAATACATAACTTTAAACCGAGTCCTGTCGACCTTACAATAGTAGGTCCATATTTCCAACGACGAGTTGTTTAGAATGACTCAGACTGACTTGACGAGGGGGTGGGAATTATCCTTGTATAATTTCGGTTCTTGTTAGGGAAATTTCTTAACTTCGATGTTTTCTTTTGTGTTGATACATACACAAGACAACAGGTATAATACTGAAAGAGTTATTTTCATTTCTTTCGTGGCTGCATGCTTGCAGGCTGCTAATACTCCTCATGGTTTATCTTCCATGTTCAGCATCTATTCTGTATATTATTTGCCATCGAACATGAATGACGTCATGCCATTGTTCACAATGCCCTCTTTGTATTCTAGGGAACATTAATTCGTTAATCGTATTATTTTCTCATTTGTTACTCGTACACGAGTACCATGTGATATAACCATGTATCTGTGTACTGGGTAAGGATGAATGGAGTTTCAAGAAGCTTCTTATCGATGCTTAATTATGATGTACAATGGTAACAAGATTTGGAAGGAAATTATAAATCTGATTGGAATGGAATCAAAGCAAATACGACCCCCTTGAGAATGTTTAACACCTCGCAACGGAAGTGCAGAAAAACAGTAATGTAATCATTACATCATTTGGGATCTGGGAAAGTGGCAATATCAAATTTTGTGGCATTACTGAGGTTATTTCATAGTTTGAATGCAATATGATCCATAGATGTTTAGCACAAAGTAACGTGTGGAGACATTTTAGAGTGCTCAATTACCGGTAGACTTGGTCTTAGTAAAGAAACAACACATACAGAAACGACTGGGAGGGGACATGTTTTTAGATGTATGTCCAAATTTTTACTCTCCCTTTTGCATGCAAAAACGACTGGGAGGCGACATTTTGAGATGTTTGTCCAAATTTTTACCCTCCCTTTTACAAACATACAATACAGAAAGACATTTCTTCCGCCAATTCGAAAATGCGTATACCCGGTAAGAAATCATTCCTTGCATGCTCGAGTACCCAATCAGGGCTGCGCTAAAGCCGGGGTAGTACGCAGTGCTTGGAAAATTGGTATTACGCGCAATATAAATATTGCATATTATTATTATCATTAATCATCATTATCATCACTATCGACATCACGTCGATCAGGCGCTGCACGGTGGCTGCCGGGCCCACGATCAATTGGGTAAAGCAAATTTTCGGAGTATTTAATTTCATGTCTATTTTCGAACAATAAATTATGGATTTTCATTTCATTTTCATTTTTCACTATTATACAAAGAAACACACAGCCACCCGAAACCCACTTACCCTCACATACATACATACTTATATACACATAGATACTAAACGTATACTGATGAGGTGTAGGTCACAGTCATAATGAACGATATTATTATATTAATATATCAGTCAAGGTATAAATATTAAAAAAGATGATAACAAAATTTTAACCCCCAACATAAACCTCTTTATTCTGCCATATACATAGACAAAATTATAAACGGTAAAGTGGAGACTGAATTGAAGAGAAACCTTATCTATTTCGGTGACTGTTTTATTACCAAGTTCCCTTTAAAGTTAAATATCTAGTGATAAGACGTATTAATTCCTGAATTACGAAGGTAGGCACATCTACGGTAGATGTGAACGCATTGCAGTTATGAACTTTGACAATGAACTTTCAGAACAATAACAATCATAACAATGTGACACATATTTGATTGTTTTATTGCATCTCTGAATGTAAATGTGCTCAGAATACCGATTTAAAAAGTTACCCAGTCACAATCTTCTCATAAAATTGCCAATTTAAGGTTATATAAAGTCTTAATGATCTCATTTCTCAAACCTCATCACACCTGTCAGACTGCTTTCAAACTTTCACCATTTTTTCACAGATAACGCAATTACAGTTGGATCCTTTTATATTTTGTGACTTTCACATGACGCATGAGGGCTGCATTAACAACCATGTTACTTCAAGTGCTTTCAAATACAAATAACCACATCCTTAACATTTGGTTCAAACGTCCCCATTTTTTTCTTATTTTATTTTCCTTTCCACAAAAAAAGTATTACGAAGGTTGGAATCTCCAATTATGTTTTCACACTAACATTAAAAAAAAGGCTGTATCTTACTTTAGGCGAACTCTACCTCACATGCAACAGGCACGGGGTTGACAAACGTGACGTCACGTTACGGAAAATACTCAATGAGCCTGATGAGTGGGTTCGAACCAGGGATAGTAATGCATTGTGTGTTTGTTGAAGGTAATGGAATTATACCACGAGTGCATTTCGATTTGTTTGCTTTGCCAAGTTCACAAACTGTGCGGCATTTTACAGTGGTTGGTCAACATCGGGTGGTCATCTCACTAAAGCTTTTTTCTTTTGGTTGTTCCGACTATATGTCCACCCTTGATCGGTTACACTTCGTAATTCCGAAGGTTCTTTATTCCGAAGGTGAGTAATTCCGAAACACGTAAATTGCCGATACCTCAATGTTCGTTAATCCGAAAACGTAAAAGGGTTCGTTAATTCGAACATTTGTGGCGTTATTCAGAAGGTTCGATAATCCGAAAACAAAATAAGGTTCGTTATTCCGAAGGTTCGCTAATCCGAAAAGAAATAAGGTTCGTTTGTACGAAAACGAAATAAGGTTCGTTAATCATTACGTTTTCGGACTAACGAACCTTCGTAATTACGAACCTCACTTTGTTTTCGGACTAACGACCCTTCGGAATTACGAACCTTATTTCGTTTTCGGACTAACGAACCTCCGGAATTACGAACCTTCGGAATATCCAACCCTTCGGAATTACAAATGTATGCGCCCTTGATCAAGGCCGTTGTATATTGCTGAGGTGTGTCTAGAACTCGCAAGATAACTGATGTTCTGAGAGAAAGAAACGGCATTGTTTATATCTAATTTATCGCAGGCTATTTATACAGGCATATTAGATTAAACACTTTAGATATAACGGCCCAGGAGCTGTCACTTGGCCACTTGTTAGAACCGTACTATGTGTCTATAGATGGAGCGTTTCGCATGAAGAGGAGTATATGTTGGGTAGAAAGTTAGCAAATATATCATTTTGTCCCCTGAAATAGTAAAATATTTATTTTATTGATCTCCTATTTCATTTTTTATTTTTATTTTGCATTTATTGACGTTTGTATCATAGGACTAGCTAATCTTCTTTAACAAACCACCCTATTAGTCTATATTCCTGTCAAGATGAGCCTCTTCTTTAATGTAAAGGAGTATAATTTTCAAATGCGATCGCCCCCCCCCTGCCGAGACGGAGATGGATGCAGAAAGATAAATTGACAATTAATTAGCCCCGTTCGTCTAAAGAATTTAACATGTCTCTTCAATCCTGATAAAAGTGTATTTGTGTAATTGACTATGACATCACAAAACCGAAGATTCATTTCTAATACGATATTTCATTTTAGATTACAAAGCAAAGTAGATATGACAAGAAAATTCCCTTCAGTTTTTGTGATTTGGCTTTTGTAATGAATTTGAAATTGGCTCGTCTCGTTTCTTAATATGCTTACTAGAATTACAATCCTACGCATGGTTTCTTGAAATTGTAAAGTATTTGATAGTGTGATGGGAAATTGAAATATCGAAATAGCATTATTTAAACGTGTATGTGCCTAGGTCATCTGAAAAAATGTATTAACCTGAATTATGATAGCAAACTTTTATTTAAGGAATTGTACATTTTCAATTAAAAATCCCATCGACTGTAGACTAGTCTGTTAATTTTCTTTCATGCAGGAGGAGAAAAATATCACATCTTTTGGAAGCGAATGGTTAATTTTCATTAAAAAAAAATGATTGCGCAAGGATATAACTACAACCTATCTGTGTGGATATCCGTAGCCGAACACTAGTTGCATTCCTAGAAGAATCAACCTTTAAGTTCACATGGAACATTCTGTCATGAAATGTATATTAAAAAATAGTAATAGAAAAATAAAATAATAAAATCATTACTTCCATGTTATGAAGAATAAGCATTTTCAAATGCCCCTTTTTGTTTTTCTTGGGAATTCTAATGGAAAACGATGCCGATATAATATAGTGCACTAAACTCCCCCAGGCGTAAGTGAAGTTAGAATTTCATTTCATTCAGTGTTGTAAATCCAATTAATGGTTTTATTTGTCTTTATTTGTCGAGTACCGCATTTGATTGTTTTAAATATCGATTCAACGATAACAGGTCCAATCAGAATACAATTTGATGCTGTATTAAGCTTAAGTTTGAACAAATGAATTTTTACCTCAAGTTTGAATACACAAATCATTCGTAAGACGTCTTTATTTGAAGTTCACTTGATAAGGTAAATATTCCATGAAATTAAAATACCAAATAAGGAGAGAAAATCATTCGGGAGAAGCAATCAGGAGAACCTAATAACACGTATCGCATCTCAAACGCATTAATGCGAATGCGAATTACAAAATTATTATTGTAAAAAACAAGCAGATTTTACCAGAGAACAAGTAAGGCAACTCAAATGTAGTGATGATTTAGTTAACTTAATTCACAGTACAAAGAACGTTACAAGTAAACGTTGAACTTGGCTTGTAATGAAAAAAAAAACATTGACAGCAGTGAAAGAGAGGAAAATAAGAGAGAACGAGAAAAAGAAAAAAAAAGAGAGAAGCAATTCCGCAATCCGCCTTGGGGATAGTGGCAGTAAAATGGACTTAATGCGAGGAATTCAATTAGCAATATTTACAAATTCGTTTCCTTCATGTATTCCACTTAAATTCAGCCTTTCGGGTATATGTCTTTTCCCATTCAATGATCTAGATCCCGACACCTTCCATATCTTTGTTTTTCAGGGGAAACGATGGATTCGATGGCAGTGGACAGATGTATAATTGAGAAAATGTAAAAAAAAGAATACCAAAACGAGGTAAGTGGACGCTAGATGTAGTGTGAGAACAGGCAGTTATTGACCACAGGATATGTGACAAAAGAAAACAAATATGAAATAAAGAAAATAGGTTGGAGGAAACGAGTCAGAAAGGGAGAGAGAGAAAAAAAAGAGACTGAAATATAGGTGGAAAGATAAAAAAAAGAAAGGGAGGGAGAAGGAGCGATTAGTATACATGTAGTAGGAGACGAAGAGAGAGGGAAGGAGAAATGTATAAAATATATATTAAATATGATAAACAAAAAAGAGATAGGGACATATTTAATGATTGGTGAATATATAGAAAGAAATAGAGACACACCCACCCTAGCACACTGAGAGGAAGCTGTGAACTTTTTTTTGTTCTTAATGCTAGTATAGTGTCATATCTATTTTGTTTTCATTCATATTGCCACTATGCTATTATTACAACGTTACTTTCGATATAAGTAGTATAAGTTGTAGTAGTAGTAGTAGTAGTAAAGTAGTAATAGCAGCAGCAGCAACTGTAGTGGTATAGTAGAATTAGTAGTAGAAGTAGTAGTAGTATTAGTAATATTAGCAGTATTTGGAGTATTAGTAGCCGTAGTAGTAAGCAGTGTTACACAGAGTATTTTGGTTTTGTACAATCTACATTCAGGGTTCCAATAGAAATAATAATTCCTAACGAAAACAGAGCCGTTCTTTGATTCATTAAGAAGTGGAAACTATACGAATGTGTTTCCTCCTCGTTGACTGAACTTCACGAAAACACTTCTTAAATAGGCCAACGCCAATACCCCAAGATTAATGAATAGAAATACGAGGAGCTATGCTCTCTTTCCTTGACTTTTGCTTGTTTCCGTTTATATTTTTCATAAGGAAAAAAGAAAAATCTGAATTCATCCTAAAAACAACTTCATGACAAGGCCATGCAGTATATGAATGACGAACAAAAGATGAATAAGGTGAGGGGGTATATAGTCAGTAAAGAACGAATATGAAAATGATGAGTTATGTGTTAAAGCGAAAAAAAGTAGGTCTAGTTTTAGTTTTCTTTATGATGATGATGGCAGCGGCGCTAGTGGTGGTGGTTTAGGTATACTACACAACCACCTCTGACGCCGCTGCTTTCATCATCGTCCTCATCATTATCATTATCATCATCATCATCATCATCATCATCATCATCACCATCATCATCATCATCATCATCATCCCATAACCACTACCATCATCAGTCTTTTCTTCTTTACCTTCTTTCCTTTTCTTTCTTTTTTTCTTTCGTTCTCTCTTTTTTCTTCTTTATTTTTTCTTCTTCTTCTTCTCATTCCCTTCTTCCTCTT
Organism: Lytechinus variegatus; assembly: GCF_018143015.1. Taxonomy (NCBI): domain Eukaryota; kingdom Metazoa; phylum Echinodermata; class Echinoidea; order Temnopleuroida; family Toxopneustidae; genus Lytechinus; species Lytechinus variegatus. Next base: position 11,046,044 of record NC_054752.1, read on the forward strand.
CTTTAACTTCTCCTCTTTTCCCCTACTTCTTCTTCTAGTGTTTTGCTTACAGTTCAAACTTTTGTCAGGATTTTAAACATGTTAAACATGTTCAATGGGAATCGAATGTAAAAATATTGTTTGATCGAAATGAAACCTGTTAGCCTTTGAATCTCAGAAGGAATACCAAGTATCATTCACTATTTAACTGGGTTAAATAGTTGGAGGCATTCGATTAAATAAAGTAACTAGATGAATAGACGAAAATCCTGTGTGATTTTTTTTTTAGTTTCGAGTTTCAAGCTGTCATGTTCGAGTTCTGAGTATCTTATCCCGACTATAATTTATATCTATAGTTTTCGAGGTTTGAGTTATAGTATTTGAGTGGCCATTATGCGACTCGACCTTTATCATTCTTTTTGAGTGATATGATGTGAGACTCAACCCTTTTTTATGTACAATTTTGGAGAAAATATATAGGGGCTTATCAAATTTATGTTCATACTATTTTGTTTTCCAAATTCGACTCTCACAGTAAGAAATTTGATTTATCAATGGCTATGTCCATTATAACTTTATGTTAAATGCTTTTTTAAAATAAACTCTTCTATAAAAGTCAGTATCGATGAAAATAATGCTGATGAAAATAATAAGTTGAATGTTTAAAAAAAAAGAAGCCGGCTAATCAGGGAGAGTATGTGAAAATGGCATTTAAATACTATTAATTCGTTCTCGCTTGAAATTATGATACTCTACATTGATATTATCTTAAGCTTAACGAGTCGCCTAAATAGAGGTTCATAATTAACCATAATCTACCCATCTGGAATGGCTTATTTATTCAAAGAAAGCATTTTCAAGTAATCCCTGATTCTCTATCAAGTCGGAAAACTCTCTGTTTCTTCATGTTTAATCCGAAGTTTTGGTATTATTAAATATAATGTCAGTCTAAGACCTAGGATTTGCCTGATGGAATCTTCATCCCAGAAACCGATTTATAGGCTGAAGTAACCTTTAGAAATGTGAAGTGCGAGGCATAAATTCTAGAAAGAAAGCTCTAAACTGAAATGATCTGAATATTCCTTGACTTTAGAAAAATGAAAATTATAGACGTCCCCAATCTATCCACAATTCGGTATTTTATAAGAAATAGTAATCCAAAGTTTTTTTTAATACCAAGTCATCATGAATAATAATAATGACAATGATGACAATAATAATAATAATAATAGTACTAATTATAGTACTACTACTACTTTTAATTGAATATCTATATTGCGCAATTTCTATTTGTATATACCCCAACTAACTACAAAATACCATAATTATTAGTATTATTTTTACCCCAGCTGTAACCGTGCTGCCAACAGGCGCTTAAGCAGTCAAGAAAATTCTTTCCCACCGGGTAACCAGTCACCTCAGCTGTGTTGAGTGCAGCACAATGTGGGTAAATTTCTTGTTAAAGGGAAACACGCCATGGCTTGGAATCGAACCCACGTACCTCAATTTGAAAGATGAGAAGCATAAGCATTAGTCCAATACCCTCTTACAATGAGTGGTTTATGAGGACGCACGTCGTATTCGTATTCCTTTAGGGGAACAAACATTCTCTTGTACTTCAAGTGCAATTCCAACTTTTCTCTCATGTTAACCATTGTAGTAGGGACCGTGGTTTGACCAATGCAACTTATGTATGCCTCACTACTTCATATTATTTGGAATATTATTTTTATCTATTCAAAGAAGCTTTTCCACGAATATTTCGTTTCGTATTAAGCTTAATACCTAACCGCTTAAAGTTGTAAGAGCAAACCCATTTCTGATCTGCACGCCAGTCGGTCACAACGAAACACATTACTGATTTCCAGTGGCAAGAGTCATTCATGCCTATAAATAGGTGCTATACTCTATCATCCATTATAAGAGGGAGGGGTGACGGGCATTGACTGATAGTCTTCTAGAAAGGATGAGTGATTAGGAGTATTAGAGTGTTTTTTTACCAACCAGTTAATTGATTGCCCGTGTCGCCTCTTTTCCACGATGCCATCCTTAACCATACACCGAAGTAAATATGTGGGACACCGTACATCATCTTTACAGATCGTCCTTTACCCACCGTCTTAGCACTATATTTTTAGTTTTCTCTTTGTCTTAAGAAGGAAAAATGTTCCAAGGGCAAGCGTCAATCTTCGTTTGCCCGGATGATAAATTGAGGTAGGCGCCAGAAAAGTTAACTTCTGCCATTCTTTCAAAACTAACCACGCTCCTGATCTCTCCCTTCTCATAAACGGATGCAATGAAGACGAAAGGCCAAAAAAAAAACGGAATTGCGAATACGCACACAAAGAAATGACAATTTATGGAAAAAAATATAAATACAAATATAAAGAGAAATGTACATAGAATATTACAAGACTTTATAGCAATGGAGGAGCTTATTTGATAATTGGGAGACTCTCAAGCACGTGGGGAGATTAAATGACGTTGGCATGGTTGGAGAAATAGGGAAAGAGGGAGAGAGAGAGAGGCATGATAATACAAATGAGATGGTTCACAAATGAAATAATGCGAGACCTGAAGACAAATGAGCGAAGAGAGAAAGATGGAAAAAGGAGGAAAATAGAGAATGAGAGAGGGGGGGGGGGGGATAGATGAGAAAAAAAGAAGAAACATTTCCTTCAGCGTATTATCATGATTATTTTGCGCATGGAAATTATTGATACTGATGTATCGGAAATTTTATTCAAAAGTGGATCTCGGATGACAAAATTGCAACATTTCAAGCTGCAGTATCACTTAAATACAATACTCATACTAAATATCCATACTAAATACCCCTGCTTAATACAATTTCATATAAATTCAATCTCAACAAGAAGAATAACAAAAACAAATACTACTCGTTAGTCAAAGTGACACATCCCCGTTTTGCATTTAGGATTCAGGTTACGCTTTCTTATTGACGGTGTGAGATCTATTAATTGAGGTGCAAGGGGGAAAATCTATATGCATTTCAATATCATCATGGTGTGTGTGTGTGTGTATTTGAGTTTTGTCAGACGTGTATCAATCAGATATGATTATTTACGTCTGGGACCGACCTTTAACGTCACCATCCGAAAGACGTGACCAGGGCTCGAACCTCGAACCTCTGCATCAATTCGTAACTTCCCCACAGCTTGGATTACAGGCGCACGCTACAACGCCCAGTTGTAATTTGATTTCAATAGCTGTCATAAAGAGAGGCAAAATTCATAAGCATGTAGTTATGTAGTATGAATCACATATTAACTTTGCAGATCGCTATGATTGCCACTTTCTCAAGCTGGCAGTTTCTCCCAAAATAGAAACGTCACATGCTTTCTGCATTTCAATCATCTTTCATACCATCAAAGAACGATATTTGATACTTTTCTTTTATTCCAGTCTGACATGCTCTAATTTTTTGTAATCAAATATTTAGGGTTTAGGAGTCCTTAGAATGATGGGGCTGACGAAGGTTTAACAGGCTAGCATAATTTGCTTTTCCATTATTTGAAAAAAAAACAATCTGGCCGTCTTTAAAGTTACTGTATATTTTAGATATTATTTTGATCATTTTAGCTGTAGATCAATAATATCCCGTAAACTTCTTGACAGTGAGTGAGAGAGAGAAAGAGAGGAGAAAAACAAGGGTGGGCATGATGCAATTAATATTTTTTGATATATATATTTAGGCGAATAAACATGAAGTAGAATAAAAAAAACATGCATATTGCTCTGTTATTGTGCAGAGAAACGTGGTTTTCAAGAAAGACCGTTGGCCGATGATTTAGAATCATATCTGAGTAACCGATATCGGTGTTTTGTATATTGGTCAATTCTCGTGGCGCCTAGTTTGTGGTTTTCATCACGACAGATGGACTTGTGATATCATATCTTATATGAATACTACTGTTAGAATAACATACGTATTGCTCGGGTATCTTTTTTTTTACTGTGCATCCTCCACTTGGGAAAATACTGTGTTTCTTAAAAGTCATATCATGGTTTTGAAAATGTAAAAAAGGAAGAGAATGAAATGAGAAAAAAGCCACCCCTTCTCAAAAAAGAGGAAAATCAGCAGATAAATGTAAATCGAAGGAATTTTTAAGAAACCGATTGCAAAATACTTGCGGACTTCGATGCAGAAATTCAAAGTAGATAGTAGAGAAACACTCGGAAGTTGATACATTTACTTTAATAACTGGAAGTAAGAGTTTTGATGACAATAAAGAAAAATCCATGTAGATAACGCCATTTCTTGTTTTCAACATGTAGAAGTGTAAAAATTGCAGAAATAAGGATTTTTTTTGCCGATACAGATGAATAAAAACAGGCAAAGATAGACCATATCTTATCTACTTGGGCTCGACCGTCAACGTCTTCTCCCAAATGCCAGTTTCCTAGTTCGCGTATGAAACAAAATATCACTTATTCGTCCGATTAGCCAAAATGTATTCTGAATTATCATACATGTACGTGAAAATAAGGCACATAATTATGATAAGTTTCAGATCATTAAATGTATTTGCTGCTATACTGGCGATGGGCTCGATCTTGTATTAAAGCACGTTTCCGTGGTTCGAAATTTATATCAGGTAAAGCTTGAATCACTGAACGTAAAAACGTGTATTTTTTTAGATCCGGAACTACATAGACATGATAGATTAATTCTAGCTTCCCTGATTTTGTGTGGTAGTCCTTTACAACTTGTCATATCCATTACAAGATTCCTCTTTAACTTGTCCTTTGTTTGTGTAACTTATTCTTTACTCAATTATAACTATCGATTGGTAGGCATATATCCTAGGTAGCCAAATCGATTGAAGAATCCACTTGCAGTGCTAATTTCAAATTTGTTGATGACTGGTCACTTTTAAACACAACAGCTGTCACCTAAGCGTATCGTACTACCTGTGACAGCTTCCCGATTTGCATTCGCTCTTGATAATAGCATTTCCTGTGTATAATACCCAATAGATTTTTTTTATCGTTCTCGATTTGTTTGCAAACTTCCCGAGCAGTTAGTTTCTTCCTTAGAAAGTCTCATATTCATCGTACAAAACAGGCCATGATTTTTTAATGATTTGATTATCATGATTATATCTTCAATCTGCCGAAATTTCTCATCGCATTTAAGATTAGTTCGATGCATCCCTAGTATTCAGTTTTTAGACATAATTAGAAAAAATCACGACTTGCTGTGGTGCATTTTGTATGTGAAAGGATGTTATAAAACGTCGCGGAGTTGCTTTAGTTCACAGGGACCATTATGACGTAATTTTCATCATCCTGGCGCCACCGTCCTCATGCTATACAGTAGCAGTGACACATTATACACATTTCATGAGTTTGAAAAGATAAGTTTAGCTAAGACTTGGAAGAATCTTGTTTATCTGTATCAATTGATCCATTTACTCTGCTTCATATCCCCTTTCTTAATGAAACACTCTCCCTCTTGTTTAACCAAAAAACATGCCCCAGATGCCATTCATCGATCTGATAATTGTGTTGAATTACGCCATTTTCGTAGTATCTTGGAAATTAGACTACATTAAGGACTATTGACCCCGAAGACGGTAGAAGCGTCTCCTCCATTGTAAAGCGGATCGAGAGGAAAACCTCCTTGTCCGTCGATCTGTTGTTACCCATACACAAAATATAGCTGTCCTTAAAAGAATCTTCTCCTGTACTCCTATATACTTGGGTGTACTTTTGGTGAACTATCTTAAGACATGTTAACCTAGAAAACAGCCGGCATAGGACACCATGCGACCCAAATATTTCAGCACGTCAATAGAAAGAAGAAGACACTTCGAGTGGGTTTTCTGCGACTTAGCTTGAAAACAGGACAAAAGTTTGAGGAGAAAACAGTGGGATCGAATGAAGTGTCTGGTTGATTTTGGTAAATGGAATTGGGCGGTTGGATGTCATCTGCGCGTGGAGGCAAGCCATTGGTTCCTGCATGTATTTCTGTCAGTGTGCACAGCTAAAATGAAGTAAAAATATAAGCGAAACGTTCGAGAATAATAATGTGAGATGTGACAAAGGATTATAAAGTCAAAACAAATTCAATAAACCTGAAATGATGACATATTACACGTATTGAACATGTTAATGAAAGTAACACATTATGGCGGTATTTTTCAATTCAGTATATTTTTTTGGCGATATCAGCAGTAGCAATGAAAGCATAAACGAAGATTAAAACAAAAACTATCAAAACAAGAACAACAACACTAACAACTGATACTTCTGCTCCTGTCACTCCTCCTCCTCCTACCACTACTATTACTATACTACTACTACTACTACTACTACTACGGTACTACTACTACGGTACTACTACTACTACTACTACTACTACTACGGTACTACTACTACTACTACTACTACTACGGTACTACTACTACGGTACTACTACTACAACTACTACTACTACTACTACTACTACTACTACTACTGCGGTACTACTACTACTACTACAACGGTACTACTATACTACTACGGTGCTACTACTACTTCAACGGTACTACTACTACTACTAGTACAACGGTACTACTACTACTACTACTTCTACGGTACTACTACTACGGTACTACTACTACTACGGTACTACTACTACTACTACTACTACTACTACTACTACTACTACTACTACTACTAGTACAACGGTACTACTACTACTACTACGGTACTACTACTACTACTACTACGGTACTACTACTACTACTACTACTACTACAACGGTACTACTACTACTACTACTACTACTACTACTTCTACGGTACTACTACTACTACTACTACTACTACTACAACGGTACTACTCCAACAGGTACCTACTACTACTACTACTACTGCTGCTGCTGCTGATGTTACTACTGCTACTCTTTCCTACTATTATTATATTATTGATATTACTGCTATAAAATTTCCTTCTACTGTCACCTATTTACCTATTTTGATTTCTTTTGGATTTTTATTTCATTTCCCTTTCAAGAGTATTTATAGTACATCATTGATAGTAAAAACTAGTAATAATTAAGCATACAAATAAACACGATTCATAACGATAAGGAACAAAATTATTATTAAAAAAATCTTTACCCGAATCAATGAAATCATCAACTTCTGAATTGATACGTCCTGGCGTACTATTCATTAGGAAACAATAAAACGACAAGCAACATAAATAAAACGTGTTATATTATTCATAAGTTCTGGAATATGTTTTTTAATTTCAGTTTTAGTACTCCTGATAAAAAACAATATTCATCACGGTGGGAATGAAGGTAATCCTAGGATATATATTGATTGAGGTTCCAAGGGGGTAACGACAGATACGAGTGCTAGTTCGTGAGGAGCACACATTTTATTCAAAAATAGAAAACTCATGTATCATAAGCAACAGGTTTGCAGTAAGCACTTTTGCTGGCTTCTTGAGGATAAAGAACTTATAGGACATGGCATTTCAGACAGGTTAAATATTAAAACCCTTTCTTCCTATAGTTTTCCAGACACGTTTGCATTCAAATTTAATCGGACAGTTGTACATAGAGGGAATGAACTTGAAGTGAGCGTAATGGGTGTAAATGTAATGCCTTGCAAATGTCATGTCTGCAATCGTTAAATCAGATTTTGTGAAAATAAATGTGTATGTAATTGTAGAGATGTTGTGGCTCAGTGGATAAGTCTTCGGACTATGCACCACAAAGTCCGAGGTTCAAATCCCACAGCAGCCCTTTGGCAATTCGTTTATCTACATTTGCCACTTTCGACCCAGGTGTAGTAAATGGGTATCCGGTAAGACGGAATTCATTGAATGCTCGATGCGCCCCATCAGGGTAGCCGTGCTAAGGCTGGGGTAATAGTATGCAGCACTTAGAAACATTTGTATTAAGCGCAATATGAATGTTGCATATCATTGTTATTATTAATGCAAGATGGATGATGCAGTCTCAGACTCTTAGCCATTATCTGTATGGAAAGCTCAAATTCATTATGTCATTGCAATTTCATTTACGGTATTATTTTTTTAGCTCGGGTCATGTCAAGAAAACTGAGACTGACACAATATGTAAAGGGTGTACCAAAGATAAAATCTATGCCTATGAGCATGGTATAATGTTGCAATGTCTGAAACCAGTAAACTTACGATTCAACTTAGCGTTTTGAAATATAAGGTGTGGCCGAACATGCCCCATGGATTTAATTGCAACGTCGAGTGTAACGAACATAAAATGTAATGCCTTGCAAATGGATATCTGCTATCGTAAAAATCAAATTTTGTGAACTATAAAATGTATGCCTATGAGCAAGATGTAATGTCGCAATGAATAATATCAGTAAACAACTTAAGGTTCAACTTAACATTCTGTAACATAAGGTGGTGATCGAACATGCCTGATGGATGTAATTGCAACGTCGAGCGTAACGGACATTAAATGTAATCATAGGCGGCGGAAGCGGGTGGGAGGAGGGGAACAGGTCTCCACCCTTAAAGGGGAAGTTCACCCTGAAGAAAACTTTGTTGTAAAAATAGCAGAAAAAATAGTAAAAAATATTGGTGAAGGTTTGAGGAAAATCCGTTAAAGAGTAAGAAAGTTATTAGAGTTCAAAATTTTTGATTTGTGACGTCATAAACGAGCAGCTGCCCCATGTGTTATGTAATATAAAATGTATGAATTTCAAATTTTGTATGGTTCCTGATGACTTAATTTTGTTTTCTTTTCATGATCGGGTGTGAAACGATTTGTCTATTGATATACAAAAGTTACAGTGAAAACCATTTTCAATTTTCTGAGAAAATGACATTTCATTGATTTTTTACCATTCGCTATGTAGGAATGCTGCTCGCATATGACGTAACAAATCAAATAATTGAAATTCTAATAACTTTTTAATTATTTGATGAATTTTTCTCAATTCTTCGGCAATATTTCTTTATTATTTTTTTCTGCTATTTTTACAATAAACTTTTTGTCAGGGTGAACTTCCCCTTTAATTTGATGTTGAGAACCTTTTTTTTGCTTGTCAATTTTTGTTCCTGCGTCCGCCCAAAATTCAGGTAGACCCCCTTTGACTTTGTTGTGGTCCCTCCTAAAATTTAGCATGATAATTTTTTTCTTTGCTAATCTTTTTACCTGTTTCCGTCTCAAAATATCAGGTGGACCCCCCTATTTTTTGGCATTTTTTTGCCGCCGCCAATGAATGTAATGCCTTGCAAATGGATATCTGCAATCGTAAAAATCAAATTTTGTGAACTATAAAATTTATGACTTTGAGCAAGGTGTAATGTTGCTGTGTCTAAAATCAGTAAACAACTTAAGGTTCAACTTAACATTTGGTAACATAAGCTGGTGATCGAACATGCCCGATGGATGTGATTGCAACGTCGAGCGTAATGGACATTAAATGTAATGCCTTGCAAATGAATATCTGCAATCGTAAAAAATCAAATTTTGTGAACTATGAAATTTATGCCTTTGAGCAAGGTATAATGTTGCAATGACTAAAATCAGTAAACGACTTAGGTTCAACTTAACATTTGGAAACATAAGGTGGTGATCGAATATGCCCGATGGATGCGATTGCAACGTCGAAACGATATACCTTGTATCAATTCAGAGAGAGTTAAGGATAGTGCTCTTATTGATTGAAACGCCTGACTCTTCAAACATTGACATTAAAAACCTTTACAGCTTTATCAACACTTCCGTTACCGAAACCCATCACGTGACCGAGTCACATGATGCACTCGTGAATTCGAGCTGAAACCATGAGATCGAAGTCGCCTTCCTACATCACACACTACCAAAGGAAACGAAAACACAAACGTGAGTAGTTTGTATTCTACTCACGTTAGTTTCTTAATTATAGGCGCTGGCTGAAGCAGTGTCATATGCCAACAAATAAATCCAGAAAAATAATTTTGACATGGTCGATCAGTCAATGGGTATGCTTGGCCATCGTTGGGGAGAAGTGACAACAAACTTTGTGACGAAAGCGGGCGCCAAGTGTTTGCATTAGGTTATACCATGTCAATACATATGAGGAAAAGTCAATGACGCTGTCTTCACCTTTCCAAGTATCTAACCGTTCACTTTCTCATGTATTCTTTATCCTCCCACATCCGCCTCTTATTTCTCTTTATCATCCCTTCCTTCCATCTCCCCTTTTCTCATCTCTTATTCTCTACCCCTAAAGCTTCCACTACTCCTATTGCTGACAATTTGCATATAAAATGTTTTGGCATGCAAAATAATATCTATAAAATCTGCTTCGAAATTGGGTGGATTAAAAATCCTATTATACCTGAACACACAATTTCACCTGAATTTAAAGATGGAAAACCATTATTATTTGCTTTTTCATCCCTTTCCTTCGAACTCTAAGCGTAACTCTGGACGGTGACTTATTTTTTGGTAATACTTATTGTTTTAAATTATTGTAAGGAAATACTCTTCTTGTAGCTGCTTCCCTCTCAGCGCTTAAAAATGTTATGTCTTTCATGTTATGTATTCGTTGTATTTTTTTATATGTATCTTACTATATGTTGATTTCTTGCGGAAAGAAATAAACTTAAATTGAATTGGATTAAAATATCATTTTAGCAAGAAAAACCTTCACCGATAGCCTACTCCGACATTTCTTGTCAGGATCTTCTTACATTGGAGTAGTTTTTATAAAGTATTGTTAGACTTGAGTTCATGTCTTCTGTCGTAATCTTTTGACCTTTTCCCATATTCTAAACTAATCGAAGTAACAATGCCCCCTCTAGCAACCGGTGTACTTGCGGCATAACATCTGCAAGGTATTCCATATTACTATCGATTTGACTTTCCTGTAAACCCACTCCTCAAAAACGTCTACAGCGGAATTAAATGCTATCATAAATGATTCATTCAGATAAAGAGATAAAAGGTTAAGCACAAGCGAAGACATCTGAAAAGCCGGTAAAATCAATGAATGGCATTTGAGATGCAAGCGCAGATAAAATGTATGAGGAGATATTTTTCGCATCGAAAGAACAAAATGTCAAATATTTCCATCTCCGGAAACATTGTCTATTGTATATTGTCTGTGAATAAACTTCCTTCGTCATTTTACGATGTTTGTAAGATGATCCTAGTACTCAGTTATGATTATGAAAAAAATACTTCCTGTGATCAATAATCAGAGAATTTATACCAATAAGTGGACACTTATGCCTCTCCTGAATAATGAATTGAATTCCTGCCGCCGGAGTTGACTTGTAAAGTGCACACAAAACACACCTGACATTTCCTTCAATAGAATCTGGAAAACTTGACCTACTGAATCGTGCCCCAACGCTCTGCCTACACAGCAAAAACTGTGGTGTTAACCGGTGTACATAGAGGACCACACCAGTTATTTTACACTTGTGTTAAATTGGTGGTGTAAGTTTTACACCTATAGGTGTTATTACAACACCTTTGGTTGTTACATTTACGCTCTTTGGTATTATGTTCAATATTTAGGGTGTAATTTTAACACCTCAGGGTGCGGTCCTCTATTAACACCAATTGGTGTCATTTTTAACACCACAGCTTTTACAGTGTAGGTAGGCAAGTGCGTCCACCAAAATCTTTCCACTTCTTACACTTTTATAACTATTTACATATTGAACATTGCTGAATAGAATTACCAGTGAATACTGTTGAAAAAAAGATAATGAAAATGAAGTACATGTATTTCATAATACATTTGTCGTGTGCAAGAGGGAAGATCTTTGAGCATTTCATGAAAGAACTTGTTTTAGATTTTCAATGCGACCGTTACCAGAACAAAACAGTAAGACACTTGTATTTCCAAGCAATTCAAAACCAAGATATTCTGTCGGATCTATCAGATGTCACTAGAAATGTCCGCCTGTTTTATTGTTGCTTTCAAAAAAGTTACAATACAATCATGTCTAAGCACATAACCATCTACATTGGAATTTACATGTTATCATAGATGATTCATTTTATAGACAAAGAGATAAAAGGTTAAGCAGAAGCGATGGATGAGAATGCTCCGCGAAGCCGGTAAAATCAATTCATGTAGTTCGAGATGCAAGGATGGAGATAGACTCATGACGAGATGGCTTTTACAGAATGACAAACATTTTACTTTATCTCCGGAAACATTGTCTACAGTTACATGATCACTTTCCTTTGCCCTTTCACGATGTTTGTAAGATGATCCGAGTACTAAGCTATGCATATATAAAGTATTCTCCTCTGATCAACAATCAGAGAATATATACCAAAATTTGACATTTTACGCCTTTTCCTGAATAATGAATTAAAGTCCTGTCGCCGGAGATACATTGAACAGATTCACACAAGACACAGGTCACAATACCTTCACCAGAATCTGGAAAATCGTGCCCTTACATAGGGAGGCCAGTGCGTCCACCTTAATATTTCTATTTCTTACCTATTAATAACTATTTACATGTTGAAAATCGCTGAATAAAATTACCAGTGAATACTGTTGCAGCAGAAAAGTTAATGGATTTGAAGTATTTAATAATACATTTGTCGTGTGGCAAGGGTTAAAATCTTTGAGCGTTTCAAAAAATAACTTGTTTTAGATTTAAAATGCAACCGTTACCACAGCAAAACAGTCAGACACTTGTATTTCTCAGCCCTCAAACCAAAATAATTTGTCGGATCTTTCATATGGCATGGGAAATGTAGGCCTATTTTATTGCTGTTTTTCCAAAAGTTACAGTAAAAATAAAAAAATCAAATAGTGATATATTTCACTCTTTTCTTTATCTTTCTTTTTTTCCTTGGCCGTGATTTTATTTTTATTTTAATTATTCATTTATTTATTTTAGTATTATTGTTATTTTTTTCGGGGGGGGGGGTATCTCTCCGCAGGCCCCCGATTTGTACGCCAGCGATTGCACGCGACAATGGTTGTGTAAGTGGGAGTGTGTGGGTACATGCGTTTGCGTGCTGGTTTGCCTGCGATTATGGACATTTGTTGCAAATCAAAATCTCAACTTCCCTTTCACTACCCAGCAGGTTACCCTTTAACTACTTTAATGAGGACAAATTCGGACCTCTTGACTCTAAATTACCCAATTATCGAGGAAAGGCTATCTTGTAATGCGTTGTAACTGAGAAAGATATGGTGAAGAAAGTGTATTCGAGGGGGAGGGGGTGGCTGGGAGATTCCGCCATCATATAGAAAAACTCAGAGTCCATAATCATAAAACTCCCACTATCTAGTTGTGAACTAATTATACGTTGCTGGGGTCTTGAAGGTTAAATGATTATGATATTTTCCCCTCCGGCCTATGTAATGCTGCCTTCTGAAACATTTAATATATTCATTTCACCCCCAAATCATTGAGTAATATCAATATCCCTCATCATATTTTTATCTGTGACATTACCGATCCTTTAATAAATCCTAAATTCTGTATTGAAAAGGAACCGTGGTTTCAGATGTCTGAAAATGTCACAGCCGCTGCTCAATTAGCAATTTTCTCCCCGTTTTATTTAATCAGGGTGGTCTCATCAGTTACAAAAACTGCTGTCCTTGAGGGCCCGAGATAAAAACACGATATGTACAATATTTACAAATTATACATCAATCAAAATGCCATAAACAGGTATTACAATATTACTAAAAAAAAAAGCAAATTCATATGATCAACATTAAAATACAATCAAATGAATAATCAAATTTGAATTGCAAGAAAAGGTTTCTGCAAAGTTAAAACAAGACAAGCGGAAATATTAAGGCAATCGAAACCGCTAATTATGATTTTACAATATTATGAATAAAGGACTCATAATACCTACTGCTTGAATGAGATTTGCTACAAAGTCATGATTTACCCCCCCCCCAAAAAAAAATCAGCGATTGAAAATACCATACGAGAATAAGACAGATCTCCCCGGTTACTCGATTCTGTATTATTTGAATCATACACTGGTAAAAATATCCTTAAAACCCCCAAAATTTCCTGCAGCAGAGTCTCGAGAACACATGTAATGTTGCTGCACCGTGTAATAAAAAATGCAGTGAGTAAAATCAAAGAAAATGGGTATTTGGTGTACGAAACCTTTCTCAATTTCTGTAGTTTTACTGTTACCAAAAATGCAGAATGACTCTGTTATTTTTTTTCTTCTTAATAATATCTTTAATTTTCATTTTATTTTTGAAAAATATTGACTAAAGCAGTATACCACCACGTGATAAAATGAGTTTTTGTAATGTATCAATTTTTAATGATAAAACCAGAATTGAATTGAATTTAAAAAATGGCCCGCTAACATGACATGACATCTCCTACATTCATTTTTACTAATTGATTTCATGCAAATTCTGAGAAAGAAAAATATTTTTAAGTGTATTTCAAAAGAACGAGACGTAAATTACAAAAACAAAATTCAGAATGTGAAATGAAACTTTTAACATGTTGAACAAAATTTAATGCAATATCTAGATACGAATTTCAAAGAATATGGAGTCATCCCATTCACATGATATGTGTTTTTGTCATTTCTCTTTAGTGCAATACCTTCTCTCCTTGTGTCATTTCCCTATTCAATTACAAATGGAACGGATAACAAGCCCGTGCACCCATCGACCGAAGGAATTCATCTTTATGTAGAAATATATAGAACACACGTATAGTTAACTGTGTTAATGAACCTATATACGATCCTGGGGATTAAAATGGTGGGTGTTTCATGAAAGTTTAGTCAGTGCTGACAATTTCAGTAAAATCCCAGGTTTTCATTGGCTGAGAGGCACTGGCCTCTGACTGTTACTATGGTAACTGACGGAGAAAGACAACTTGTCAGTGCTGACAACTTTCATGAAACGGCCCCTTGACTTGCTCTTGCTTACCATAATTGCTTTAGCAATCCATCAATTAATTATTCAGTCCTCGCATTGTAACATTAAATTAGTGTTTCAGTACTCACCTCATATAAATTCGTTTGCTGTTTATGTAATCATAATTTCGCTTCAATCTTTTGCATGTGTGGAAAATAATGTACCGATATATTTCTACAATCTGGAATGATTGATTGTATTGGAAATTGTAATGCATGACTTAAAGTACCTTCACATTTGGAGGCTTTTGGCCAACATATTTAAGCATAGCTAGCCATTCGATTATTTAATGATGTTACTTAATAGAAAATAATTTTCTTTTATAGCATTGATATCATACACAAATTTGTTTCATGATATCAGGAAATGAAGTTTTAATGCATTTTTCGCATAAAAACATTAAAATTCAATCCCATTCTATTGTAAAAATGGATTGCCATACGCACATCCGTAAACGCTCTTCTGAGAACTATTTCATAAAGAATTGTTTTTGATAACAAAGGCATAATTCCTATAACAATTTTGAATCCAGTCATTAGGATTGGAGAATTTTTGTAGCTATAAACTGTTATTGCGAATTAATTTGCTATAATGATAACATCATTATTGTTAATAATAATAATATTAATAATAATACTAATGATATTGATATTGATAATATATGTACTTGCTAATAAACTTTAACTGAAGTCTCTAAGCTCTGTACAGTAATGCAGCATAATTAATTTGGCTTTAGCAGAGCAGCTGTTAAACCAATGCATTTCAAAGAATAAATTCCTACCAGGTTCCCATTCACCTCACCTGGATTGAGTGCAGCAAAATTTGGTTATTTTTTTGCTGAAAGAAAACACGTCATGGCTTGGAATCGAACATACGTCCCTAATATTGAAAGACGAGGGTCATAACCGCTATACCAGGACGTTATTGTTCCCGACCTTTCGCTGGAGAACGCCAACGCTTATTTACGACGGTACACAGATTTTGGAAGAGACTTTTGGGCCCGTCATTATGGTCGTAAAACTTTGTCCTGCAATGCAAATTGTGTGAAATGAGATTTTTTCGTTTCGCATCTGGAACGGAAACATTCAATCTGCGTTTCGTGTGCAAAATTCTGGTTGCTACTATGGTAACAGGAATATATCCGATTTAGGACGACTTTCCAGAGCCACATTTGGTTCCTTCCAGAGCCCGAGAGGCCACCGCGGGGCCCAATTCCATTGACGAGTGGATACCAGGCGCGACCACGCGTAAAAAGGGAAAGAGTGGGCAAATACGTTACGTATAGGCCTATATAACGGTATAAGGGTGTCAGAAACGATGATTAAATTACTAAAAAAGGGAAATATTTCCAACACTTGTAGGGCTTCACAAGCCAAATACTTGTTAAGAGATGCATTTTCATAAACTGGAAAAGACTTGCTTCCCTTGTCTAGGGTGCTTTTCGAAACCCCATGGTCGCGCCTGGTATCCACTCATCAATGGAAGTGTTCCCCCGGGAATTTGAATCTAATCCCCATTTCCGGGGAAAATAATACATAATGCCCATTACCTTGTGTGCTAGACGCATATTGTTTGTGTAGGAGGAGCAGGCAAAAGAAAAACCCCGCAAATTCGGATGTTGTTCAGATGCATTATGGCCTATTGCATGTGCTGTGTACATATCAACGCATGCGAAATGGTTTCGGCTGGAGAGGTGATCTGAACCATGGAATCAATTGCCAGTCATGCCAGTGATTCTCCAATCATCCACATTAAATGCAATATAATTTCGATAGATTGTAATTCAATTCAATTCGATTTATTAGATATAAAACAATACAATGCTGTAGTCCGAAGACTAATAATGCAAAGTTTACATTGAATATTATTTACATTTGAAGATTGTATATACACTTTAAAAAAAATTATTCTCATATAAATGAAAAACAGTTGGATGATTGAGTCATGCATAAGTGAGATTTCAGTAGATGATAGTAGTAGCATGGGATTCAGATAATTGTGTATTGGGGGAAAAATCTGTTTTAAACTTAAAATCATACAACAAAAAGGTCAGAAATATAATTCAGATTTGATTTCTATTATGAAGTTATGAAATAGAGATTTAGAATAAAGTTATTGCAACATAATTAATCATAGTTATAAAACATTTAAATAAAAAACACAACCTTTGAGATATGAAGTCCATTAAGAATGGAACAGAGATTACTTTGAGATATGGGATTGAGGCTGATAAAATAATTCATGATAATTCTAAAGAAAATCAAAATTGACAATTAATGAGAACAAATACATGCATATAAATTAAAAATCATTCACATAGCTAAACATTTACAACTGAGCATTGATCACTTTGACAAGAGAGGGTACACTTGATTTCCTATATCGTTCAGTTCTAGTATAAGGAAGGTCCAAGTGATGTGAATTCCTCAGTCTACCTGCTGGTAGCAAAAGACGATGTCGCGATGATACAAGGATTAACTTGGCAAAGTTAGTCAGCAGGTATTTTCGTCTCTCGGCAAGGGAATGTTAAATCTGCTCAGGAGTTCCTCATAGTGATGTTGGTCAGGGTACGATGTCATCCTGAGAGCCATACATTGAACCCGCTCTATACGTCTGATTGCTGAGTTGTCAAACTACTGCTCCAAACTGGTGCACAATATTCCATCAATGGCCTGATATACATTGTGTATATAAACACAAGATCAATAGCTGGAACTCCATTCCTTTTCAGCTTGCACAAGATAGACAGACGTTTCGAAGCACGTTTGATGAGCTCTTCCACTTGCTGATCCCACTTCAGGTTTGATTGTATAACAACGCCAAGTAAGCGGAGAGACGTAACAGCCTCCAGAACTTGATTTCCGATAGTGATCACTGGTGGAGGTGAAACATTACGCTGGAAACCTACATGCATCACCTTGCATTTTTCAGCTTTCGGTTTCATCGAATCCAGCTCACTCCAGAGCATCCACATGAGATTGCAGATGACTTAACTCGGATTTATGGATAACCTCAGCAATCGTTAGGTCACCAACATATTTCCATCTCTTTGTGGTTGTCTCCGCGGCATCACTGATCATTATGAGGAATATCACTGGGCCGAGTTTGGTTCCTTGAAGAACCCCACATGATAGCTCTTTCTGCGAAGATGACACATCGCAATATCGAGTTGTCTGCGTACGTTGCGTGAGAAAACTAGCTATAACTGGGATTATGGCCGGGTTGACACCCATTAGAATCAGCTTTTGTAGAGCCTTTGTAAGGTCGATAAGATCAAATGCCTTCATAAAGTTAATTGTACAAATCGTGGCGTGGTAACTTGGCTTATCTAGGCCTTTCTGAATATCATCAAGTAGACTGACTAGGTAATGAAAAACAGAGCTGCCTTTCATGTTGCCAAACTGATTCGGATCAATTTGTTTCTTTATATCAGCCATCACCCACTCTACCAGGAAACCTTCAAGGACACGTGCTATGATCGGTGTGATCGAAATTGACCGAAGCTGGTTGTACTCTTTGACTGGTGATGTCTTCGGAACAGGACACACCGATGCAGTTTTCCAGCTGCTTGGGAAGTGACCATCCGTAAGACAGTTATTGAAGATGATGGTCAAGAGAAGTGACAATTCATACGCAAACTCCTTTAAGAGCCGGATAGGGACATCATTGGGATGTCCAGCCTTTGAAGCATTCAACTTCCTGAGACGTTTGTAGACTTCTTCCCTCTCTATAGTAGGAGGACTTGGTCCGGGAAGGTAGGTCGGTAAGGCAGCCAAATCTAGAGAGGGAAAGTTGATTACAGACTCTAGCAAAATGGCAGTTCAGTTAATGTGCAACCTCTGCTGGAAGTTTATATCTGTTCTGTATCAGAAGTGATGGTTTGCGCATTCCAGTTAGATTCCTTATCTGATGGTGCCATTTGCAAGGTTCAGTCTGTTTGAATTTTCCTGGCATAGAATTTTTTCTTGGAGCGGAAAATCTCTCGGATGTGTTTGTAAGCACTAACATCACCTCGTCAATAGTGTGCATCACGAGTCTTTATCAACCCTCTGATATAGTTGTTCATCCATTCTTTGTCATTCGGTCGACGGACGATAAAGATTTGCTCAAACATGTCAAAGTGTAATCTGTACTGAGCTGTGGGGATTTCTTGGATCTATATCTAAGCCTTAATTCAGTAAGTTTTTCCTCACTAATTGCATTGACGCCCAATGGCGACAATGCATTGTTCTTGTTCCATATTCCTATTCCGTAATCTTCTTCTTCTTCTTCTTCTTCTTCTTCTTCTTCTTCTTCTTCCACCAAAATCCCATTTGTTTAACACATGGTTTTGTTAGCTCTACCCTGACTCCGTCCCTGATCCAAATTCATCCAAATTTGGTAGACATGTTGTCCAGCATCCCTAGTTGTGCCTCTCGTCTTCCATTTTCCAAAATCACTCATGCATGACCATCCAGGCGCCATTTTGTCAATTTCAAGTCCATTTGCATACCATTCTTCATTCTTTCATATCTCAGTTATCCTGCATGCTACAGACTTCTAACAAATTGCTATAGATAGTCCAAGAGTTGCTCCATCATCTGCGACGTATAACTTGACCTTCAAAATGCCATCTTCATGCCTTAAATTCAAATCCGAAATAGCCTTCCTTCAAAAACTTCATATTTATTGAAATGTAATGTCTAAAAGTCGTAAAATGGCCGTAACTTTTGTGTTTTTATTCATTTTGCGCTCATTCTTTTAGAAATTGATCACGGTATCATAACATACATGCTATTAAGTTTTCACGCATCATTGATCTTCCGTCATTGAAATAGCGCCCTCTAAAGTTTCAAAAACGCTTACCTTTGAATGCCCCTCATTGCGTCATGCATGGCCAAACCCGTACCCTTTCTTGGATTTAGGGTCTTCAAGATATGCCCTTTCATGCCATTTAAAAAATATATACCTTACAACTGACGAAATATCTCAAAAATGCTCCCGAAAATCAGCAAAATACCCAAAAATGCACTTTACTGCCAGCACAACTTCAACTTGCTCTTATTTCCTTATTATTGAAGTTTATTCTTTTTAACTTGGCAGATATGAGTATTGATATATACTTAAACAGTTCGTTAATGTTTTGTAACAGAAACTAACAAATTGCTGACGGTAGCTTAAAATTATTGTGCAAAACCTTCATTTTTAATGTCTTTCTTTATATGGCATTTACTTCCGGTCTATTGCCTCCACACAAATAAAAGTGGTATCAATGTCACCGCATTGGAATACTCTTTCCAGTGATACCAAATACGACATAGGTTACAACAGAAAATTTCAAGATAAGTCAATCTGAACACATGGTATACTGCTCACAATGCACACATTTTCAACAACCACGTATGGGCCGCCAATATGGTCTAAAAAATTTTACTCGAGAATGTAACTTCCTATGGACAGCAAAATGTGCTAATATCCAATTTGATTAACATGTAATATTTGTTAGTCCTCCCCTGCCACCGTTCCTCATCAAAATTCATTCTAATTTGGTAGACATGTTATCCATAATTAGTGACCATAACTTTAGAAATAGCGCCCTCTATTGCAAAGTCTTAAAATAGTTGAATTGCCATAACTTCCTTTGAATTTATTTTTGTCTCATATTTTCAGGGTTTGCCTATTGTATCATTTCACATAATCTAACTGTGTTTTACGCATCAGTGACCATTCCTTTAAGAAATAGCGCCCTCTAATATTTTGAGAATGTATATCATCTACAGTTTTCTTTCTATCTCTGCTTCTTGCCCTCTATTAAATCAGAGGCGTCAATGCATGCACATCGTTCTGAAACGATTGCAGTTCTAGTTTGAACTCGATTTGTTTGTTTGTCCATCGGACCTCGCGGCTCCAGCCAGCTGGAGTCATGATAGCCATTGTACCGTCCCGCAGCGAGCTCAGGCAGGCGTAATATGCTATGAAGACCAGCCGCACATGCATGAAAACGGGATTTCAACAATTAAATGGCATGCTGGTATCGCATGAAAAAAATTTGCACACGAAAAGCAGATCTATAGGGCCTGTAACAGGAAGCTTTGCAATGATTGTAGAACAGTTTTCTATGTTTGATTCTAGTGACTATAATGTACAATCAATTTTGAAAATCGAGTCTATGATTAATCGTTAACGTTTGTGCTGCCAGACCCTAATCTCGCGTTTCAGAGGTTTGCGAAAAGTCCGTATTAGCAGGTTTAGTGAAACGGACCCCGGTGTTACACCCCTTAAAGTTTGTTTAATATGACGTAAACAAATATATATATGCTACATTGAAACATCGAATGTTATTGAACTGAATTGAAACATTATCGATTTATCGATCTGTATTGATACATTTATATGCAAGTCTAGAATTCAAATAAATTTTCTGATGGAGACGACATACATCGTAATTGTTTCATGGAAATTGGGTCCTGTATTTTTAACTGCCACAATGAATCTACGACGATGTAACTTAAACTTTTTTTCCTAATAAGTATGACTACAAGTGATTATACATTGATGTTTTCATTTCATATATTTGTGTTACGAACCCGCTAGGAGGAAGCAATAGCTAACATTTTTATAATGGCGGATATTAAAGAAACATTGAAACTGTCTTGAACATATGCTATAAAGGTTGATATAATTTAGTTATTGAGTTTGCAATAATATTAGGAGGAAATAAAAGGAGAGATTTCCTATGGGGAAGCAATTATGAATCGAGGGGACTGGCCGCTCGCGCGCGGCGCCGGCCACATGAACTTTGCGGGAGAGACGCGTCGAGCGAATGTGACGCGACCAGAATGTACACATTGGCATCGAGAATATGCATTGTCAAATTCTGGTCATGACTCGGCATTCCCGTTGCATGAACGCCAAAAACACTAAAAACTACTCGGGTTGCTTGATTTAGCCCTCAGCGATGTAAAATGATCAAGACCGTTATTGATCCAATCCCCGCTTATGTAAATACCACGAGGCAGTGGCTGTATAAGGCATCATCACTGTACGACCAGGAGTGGGGCGTTTAAGAAAAACAGGGCACTAAATTGAAAGAACGCCCCGTAACGTAATTCTCGGATGAGCCGTTATTCCTAGGGTGAAACAAAAAATCGTTTGGGGGAAGGGTGAATAAGTAGTTTACAATTTATACTATTCTGGGCACCCCTTCTCAAAATCGGTGGTATTGATCAAAAAGAGATAGCGAAGAAGGGGTTAGATTTCGGTCAAAATATCGATCACTATTGAAACGGGAGCATTTCACCAACAAAGGGCACATATCAACGGAACTATAATGCAAGAAAAGAAATATATAAAATTAGGCGACGATATAAAATGTGTCCTTTTCATAATTGTCTTTATTTAAAAGCCCTTTCTTAAGAATATGTTTTGAATATATCCACGCCTCCAATCGATTTATCATTCCTGGAAAAAAATACTTCTGTATTCGAATTAGATCAATATGGACCACGGCAGGAATTTCGACTCAGTTAATGTTCAATATGATTTATTAACTACCTTCCATCTACCAGTTTTTTTTCTTGATCATGTACTGTCTTCTTAGCACTTAACCCTTGAATACATTAAAGTTAAAATGTAAAGAAGGGGAACATGATCTGTCGATAGCTGAGAGGAAAAGTGCTCTTGATTACTCGAGCGCTCGACTTTCTGTAACATTACACTAAAAATTCTATTTCGCATAAAGAGTACTCAAAATTCATTTCCTATATAAAGAATTACAAGACATCGATATAAATAAGGTTCATTAGGTTAACAATGGGACATTATATGTTATAAGGGAACCAACTCTAGCTTAAATATTGAACATTGGGACAGAAACGTAATACCTCTGTCATATTCGCTTTACGATGGCCGTACGGCGAGTCCAAACCAGCCGTTTTATTCATGTTGGGTTTCACCCATATGTAGCTATTGAAAACAAAATAAAACGGCTGTTTTCGACTCGCCGTACGGTCGCCATGGAGCAAATGTGACTGAGGTTTAAGAATTGCCTTTTAAGTTAGATCTAGACATATTCTTGTGGAGTATTTGTCGGTAAAAGAACGTGACCCTGATCCACCCTACAGCTCAAAATATTTCAAGGTATGTACTTTCGAGAAAACCTGTTTATTCTTTCAAAAGCCGCTAGAATAATATTGAATACCGTCCACAGAATATATACTAGTTTGCATCAGGTTATTTCACTTTCCACTGGAGTAAAAATCTCACGACCAGCTCTCATCTCGTTCTGTACAGATTTGTTTTCAGCTTGGCGTGGGGTTATGTCCCGATAGTCCTATCTCACTGAGGTCCACCTGTCAACCGGTCGTGGCTGTGTCGGATTAGGACGCATGCTGATATACTAACACATGAATTAATGTAGCCATTTAGTTTGAACGATCGATGTAATAGGGGAGGAAATCAATTTACCAGCTCGCTTTCCACGAACAATGCATTAACTTGGCAGGGCTTTCTGAAAGGCCCTGAGATGCAGGTCGCGGAAGGTCAGAAACCAAGATCAGGGTCACGTACGGTTATAGCGGATAAGGTGGAAAGAAGGGAACTACCACACGCACACCAAGAAGGTAATGTTGTCAAAATATTAATAAAAAAGATCCGCTCAAATAAACCAAACGTCGATCTGATTGAATCTAGTGTGCAGATTGCATCCTATAATTCGTCCCTACCAACTTGACCAGAAAATGTATTTATAGAAGCTTTCTCTTCTTCTTCGGCAGCCGACGAATGTAAACAATTTCGCTGAAAAACAAAAACAAAACAAAACAAAAACAAATAACTAAGTATTAATAATAACTAAAACATGGTAAAGAGAAGGTGTATAAAATTTAAAAAAGTAGTGCATTCCAAAGGAATACAATTCTAACATTAATTGTTTGATTATTCTTAGGTTTGTGAAATTTGAATTTTTTTTTCAAGAAGATTTTTTTCCTATTGCCAGTCCTCATGGCCCACTAATAATAGCGGATACTGCATGCACCATAATTATAATGGGAAAAATATAAAAGAGCATCAATTCCGTTTGAGCACTTGAACAATCGAAAAGCTGTATTTGGTCATGTTGGTACAATTGATAGTAACTACGGATACCGAGATTATCAGATAGACGTTAAACCTTTATGAGAGCCTAGTGTCGGACAAGGATACCGCATAAGCCCTATGGGGGGGGGGGGGGTATTTACGAGCGATGTCTTTGTTTAAATCTCGTTCCCACTTTTGTGCGATCCTTTGCGAGAGCCATGATGGGCCTTTCGTAACTGATCGCGAAAATATATGAACCATTAAAAAATGATCAACGAACGGTATGATTGCCACGACTGATCTGATACGATCTGATAAGACCATACTCTAGTCTGCAGGCACAGACCCTCATTGGAACTTTGATCAACAAGTGTGCCTCCACGCAAAGACTAGCACATACAAAAATTGCCTTCGCGAGAGAGCCTTCAGTACACAAGGCATGAGTAGGCTGCACATTCAGACCGTTAACTCGTGCGAAGGGTTTGCCCAGCAGACTAACCATACTCCACGATTAGGTACGACGTTTGAATTGTGGCGTAAATTGTAGTAGTGGGAATTACGTATTGGAATAGTTGATAGATATGATGTAGAAAAATCCTAATTAAAATTGAACCTTGTAATTGATGACTGTGTAAAGGCATCTGTTGATGGTTTATATTACATCGTGTGTCGGTGTGCGTCTGTCATGATTAAGTGCGAGCCATTTCCTTTTCGTGCTTGTCGATGGGTTGACAAAAATATCGGGACTTTTTAGCGTGGGTATATTGGATATGGGAGACAGCTTGCTGTGATGGTCAAAATGTATTAGACGCGAACATTAATATGAGATCATGTGTGTTGTGTGGGAGATAACTTTATGTGTAAGTGCGTGTGTGTGTAATATGGGATATGTCTTTCTGTATACTTGTGTATGCGGTGTGGAAAATACCTGGGTGTGTTGATGTGTTTGAATGGAAGTGTTGGAGATGCATTACTGTGTGAGTGTGTAGGAAACACAAGAAGACACAAGAAATAACTTAAAAAGCGAGTGAGAGCATGTGGTGTGGTGGTTCCTGGGTGTGTAAGTAAGTATGTGTGGGGATATGTGCGATGTGGGATATTTCCTAATGTGTGTTGAGTGTGTGTATGGGGTGTTGGTGCATGTGTGTGTATGGAGTGTCGGAGACACCTTCATCGTTGTCTGTGTGTGGGGTGCGGGAGACAACTTGGTCAATACATGTAAGTGTGTGTATGGGGTTTCGGGATACCTCACTGTGTGAGTGTGTGATGAAGGAGATAACATTATGTGTAAGTGCGCGTGTGTGTGTGTGTGTGGTATGGGATATGCCTTTCTGTATGATTGTACATGCGATGTGGAAAATACCTGGGTGTGTTGATGTGTATGTATGGAGGTTTCGGAGATACTTTACTGTATGAGTGTATGGTGGTGTTTTGGAAGATACCTCACTGTCTGAGTGTGTGTATCTGGTGTGGAAGATGTATTACGGTGTTAGTTTATGTATGGGGTGTGGGGGATACCTTACTATGTTAATGTATGAATTTTAGTGTGGAAGATACCTAGGTGTGTAAATTTGTGAATGTGGTGTGGGAGATGCCTTGTTGTGTAATGCGTATATGTCAATGCAAGATGCCATTACACTGTTTTATTATTTGTGGGGTGTGGAGGATACCTTACTTTGTGAGTGTGAAAATCCTTAATCACTGAGTGTGTGTATTGGGTGCGGGACACATATCAATTAGTCCGTGTGCGTATGGAGTGTGGAAGACACCTTAATCAACACTGACTGTTTGTGGGGTGCAGGAGATAACCTAACAGGTGAGTGTGTGTATGAAGTGTGGGGATACCTCACTGTGTCAGTGTGTGCGAGTGTTGGAGACACCTTAAGCATTGAGCGTATCTATGGGGTTTGGGTACATCTTAATTAGTACATGTGTGTATGGAGTGTGGGAGACACTTTTATCGGTGACTTTGCGTGGGTGCATGAGACAACTTAATCATTGAGTGTGTTTATTGGGTATGTGATACATCTTAATTAGTGCATGTGTGTATTGGTTGTGGAAACACCTTACTAAGCGAATGCTTGTATGGGGGAATACCCGTGCGTGTGAGTGTGTGTATGGGGAGTGGGAGACAACTTGGTGTGGAAGGTGGTATGAGGTTCGTTAGATTACTGTGTGAGTGAGTACATGAGGTTAAGTTAGTATGGGATATACCTTCTTATGGTGAGCAAGTATCGAGTGTGGAGATAATCTGCTGTGTCTGTGTGTGTGTATTGGTTTCCCCTTTAGAGGTTGGGACATCCTTGAAGGTCTACTGCGTGCAGAACATTGTATGTGCTTATTTTTATGTGAGAGATACACATATCTTTTGTGTTACAGTGTGTTGTGGGTGTGATAACAGGGGTAGTGCACACTCATGGGTACATATGCCATTATAAACATTTAGCCTGTCTAGCGAATCAGATGGCAAAGGCCAAAAAATGCTACAATGCCTTCAGTATTGTAACAAACGAGAATAAAGGAGAATAGAATATAATAAGAACAACAATTTCTATAAGGAATGTCTTTGGTATAAATTACACAATTTTGTCAGGTTTCAGAAAGATTCCAAATATTTGATATTGAGACATCAGAGAGACAGAGAGAAAGGAGAAGAATAGACCATCGAGCAATCTATATAATCTCGTGACAAGAATATCAAAAATTACTCCCTCACATTATCTTGATAATATTTGACGAGGTTTCCTGCACTGACAAAGAGATGCCTTTACTTGCTCATTTAATTGACACATTCGGCCTTGTCTGCAAACAGCAGGAAATTCAAGATGATTGTAAAATGTATTACGCTTGTCTTATGTATTACTCATCATATTAATTTCCTTCTATCGCAAAGATGAGCGATGGAATTAAATCGTATCGAATTAATTTGGAATTGTGTAATATTTCATGGCCATGGGCTAAATTCGTATAACCCCATCTCGAATCCAGACCAATTACCTTTAAAGTACAAAGCCATCAGAGGAAATATTATTTTGTATCGTCCTCTGGTACTGAGAGTGAAAATAAAATTCTTCAATAAATGCGTCTTTTATCCTTGTCAGTAATGTCCTTCCCCTCTGGTAACAAAATGTCCCAAATGGAAAGTTCTCGAACAAATCGATGAAAGGAATAATTGTTTTCGCGAACCGAACGATCCCTCGCAACAGGGGGAGTTATTTTGGGAGGAGAAGGGATTGTTTTAAAATGAAATGTTGAAAGCACCTGGTTGCTTAAAGATTTATCAGGATTACCGTTGGAGAGCTATCGTCACCGCAGCAAACCGGTAATTTATCCTTAAGGCCACATCATCCTGACGTATCAATTTACCTTCTCTTAGTGGTGTCCCTCAGGATTACGTTCACGGTCCATATAGTTTCTATCATGACACGGTCTGATTCCCAGTCAGTAAATGTTTGGTGAGATGTAACGTGCTCCGAGGTGCAGACCAATCGTGTAATCTTCCAATATCTAGCCATCAGCACGTTCGTCTCGGGTAACAGTAGAAACGTGATTGACAGTCAATCACATTCTAGAGATGAAGCCAATAATATTTTCTTTCGTATCTATTCCTAATTCGATTCTAGTTCTAACCAAAATTTGTCTGTTTGATAATGATTCCGATTTCCACAGGCAGTAGCCATGATAACATGACACACCTTTCACGTTGTATTTGTTTTTACAAAGTTTTATTTTCGCTAGCGCAATCTGTAAATGTTTTTTTCTCTGTAGTCGATCGAAGGGTATCGGGAAGTTGGAATAAAACGTCGAATTCCCTTTGAATTTGAAATAATGGTCGGATGTACGTAGAACATGAGGATAATATGAAGTCATATCAACGAAAAAGGCGATGTCCCTTTATGAATCGGAGGGAGTAGAAACGTTATAAAAAATATAGAATGGTTGCCAAACGTCGAAACCGGAATAAAGATGTAAAATATAACACTGTCCATGTAGGGCTTAAGAACACTATTCATTTAAACTTCTGGACGCCCTTCCTTTATCGCTTTCCGAGATAATATCTAATCAGTATACCTGTAATATTAGATGTATTTCCTTAATAGCAACATTAATACGTTGTCTTATTGCGATCTGCACAATAGTTCCATATTCCTGTTGTCATGGTATCATCATTTCTCCATCCACCAATTTTACTTATTCGCCAAATTCTATTTTACATCATCCCAACAAACGTATTAGCTTTCTTAAAATGTCAGCTTTAGTTATGTCGTGACAACGACACAATTTACAATTATTTAACAGCAGCACTAACATGTCACGCTTATACTGTAAATAGCTGTAAGACGGGAAATTGCGAGTGCTTAATTGTCTAATAAAATTGTTCTTCTTTTACAAGCTCTAAAAACGATGGCGACGGATCGCTCATTACATTCGTGGAAAGGACTATTCAGAAACAAAATATGATCTTGTATGCATCTTGTATTACACCATACCTTTAAGGTAAGCTTTTAGTGGAAAGAAATCAATTGATAATTTTTTTTTTATAATGAAAAATAATTGAAACTTTCGACTTTAAAACTTTAGATCCTTCAATATATCAAAATAATTTTCGTGTAAAAACTGAAGGGTCAGGTCCTCATTTTATATCTATGAAATGCCCAAATTAAGATTTCTTGAACTGGGATCATCTGCCCTCTAATCTTTGGTTCCAATATTGAATAAAAAAATATGCGGGCGATGATTGACCTAAGGGAAAATGTTTGAGGTCAAATAGCAGTTTTTTTTTCTATAATTCGCTAGTATATATATATATATATATGTATACATATATATATATATATGTATATATATATATATATATATATATATATGTTAGAGCCTTTGTTCAGCTTGGAGCCTTAAACCGATTAAAGAAAAACATTGCTTTTCTTTATGCTTAATTTCAATTTAGTTAATCACTAGATCTATAGCATTCCGCGTTCTCCCTCCTTTATCAACAATCCCTTCAACCATCTTACTACCATGCGGAGGGGGGGGGGGGGTGATTATGGTACGTTAAAAGGTTGTACCATTTCTTTATTCATTATAACTCTTCATTGAATGGGTATCTTTTCTGAAAAATGTTCCATTTGTCCATTCCCCCCACCACCCTAAGGTTTTATAATCATGTTCGATAACGACACCCTGCCTCAACGCGTCACATCTGAT
The DNA here is from genome assembly GCF_018143015.1 of Lytechinus variegatus. Lineage (NCBI taxonomy): Eukaryota > Metazoa > Echinodermata > Echinoidea > Temnopleuroida > Toxopneustidae > Lytechinus > Lytechinus variegatus. The sequence continues at coordinate 11,075,173 of NC_054752.1, forward strand.
TTCATCCGAGCCACTGTACAAAAGTGAGGCGGAGAGATTTTCGTGGGAAGTGTCACTCGACTTACAGAACAAGAACTTTAAGATACAGAGTCAAAACTTGTTTTCATCTGCTTAAATACATGTGTTGTTGTCTCCTTAAAAAAATAAAACACATATTTGATTCTTGAAAAAGTTCAACGCACTAGTCTTTATGATATGATGCACACAAGATAGGATAAATCATTGGATTAGCATTGCACTTTATAGAATCTATTGGCCTTATTATACCATGTATACAGGCAAGTAGTAAATAGATTCATCAAATAAGAATCTGCAATATTAAGCGAATCTAAACTGGATAAGAAATACTCTTTGCATCCGCCTCAAGCTACTGCCTTAAGTAGGCGATATCATGTTTATGCGTCCATTCTCTACACACAGGTCTAATGCAGCTCCAAATTATTGTGGTAGCGTTGTTGAACCCCCTCCCCGGTCGATGACCTAAGACCTGGATTTAAAGTGGAAGTTAATCCTGAAAAATCTTATTTTAAAAATAGCCCAATAATAATGATGAAAAATATTGGTAAAGGTTTGAGGAAAAAACATTAATAAGTAAAACAAGTTATTAGAATTTTAAGTTTTGGGTTTCTTACGTCATAAACAAGCAGCTGCCCCATATGTAATGTCATATGAAATGCATACATTTTGATTTTTTAATGGTTCGTGATGCCTTTCTTTGTTTTCTTCTTGGAAACGATTGTAAAAGTGATATGTCTATCGATATACTGAATGTATGGTAAAATTCATTTTCAATTCTCAGGGAAAATGACATTTCATTGATGTTTTACCATTCGATATGTGGGAAAGCTGCTCGCATATGAAGTCTCAAACCTTTGGCAATATCTATTTTTCTTCCTGCTATTTTTGCAATACAATTTTTTATCAGGGTGAACTTCCCCTTTAATGTGACAGTCCTGTGCCTAGACCCTCTTCTCGCTACTTATTCATTCTCTTCATTCTGATTGTTGATGAGCTTTTGCACGACGACTTACGGACGATTCAAGAAGGGAGAAAATGTAGTGTCAAATTAAATCAATGATGAATAACAACGTCTTTGTCGAAAATAGGAGAATCAGAGCAGCAGTCTAGTCCTTAAAGGAGAATGAAACCATTGGAACAAGATAGCTTGTGTGAAAACAGAAAAATCAAAGAAATGGATCAACAAAAGTTTGAGAAAAATCGGACAAATAATGAGAAAGTTATGAGCATTTGAATATTGCAATCACTATTGCTATGGAGATAGCAAATTGGCAATGCGACAAAGATATGTGATGTCACTTGTGAACTACTCTCCCCATTACTTTAGTATGTATTTCACTTGAATTGCCTCTTATCACATCTAACCATAGATCAAGTGTTCTTTCTACATGAGGGCATGTAATACATATTTTTTTAAGAATACATCATGGATAAAGAAATTGGATCATCATAAGAAAAAGGAAAAAGAGACATTTTGAGGGTATTTTATAGTCCACCAAAGGGAAAGTTGTTCATCAGTGACATCACACATCCTTGTCGCATTGCCAATGGGAGGATCTCCATAGCATTAGTGATTGCAATATTCAAATGCTCATAACTTTCTCATTATTTGTCCGATTTTTCTCAAACTTTCTTTATTCTTATTCTTTGATTTTTCCTTTTCTACACAAGCCTATTCGTTTTAAAGGTTTCATTCCCCTTTAACTCTGGACGCAATTTGTCGCATATTTTGTAACTCCGAAACTGCAGATCCGGTTCAGCAATATTCGACAAAGACATCACAGCTACTCTTTGTCATTTAAAGGGCATTTTCAATACTTGTACATTAACTGTGTTCTTGAAACTTCCGTAAGTCACTTAGCGAAAACTCCCCCGTGAGTGATTTCTTCACAGCCGGTATATTTATATGCTATCAAGAATGACAAATGTGATAATGCTCCCACTTAATGACAAACAACATAAGCGACGATGTGCATAATACAAAATTGCCGTTGTGAAAACTGAAAGTGCACCGAGCTCAATATTCCTTATATATATCCATTTAAACGTCAGCTCAGCTACATGTTCCTTTCATATGCCTCGTGGGGATAACCCCTTTCCCCTAGCTGTCCCTCAAATATATGACAGAGTATAAGAGCTGAAAAAGTGCACCACGATGTTGAATTTCATGACTTTGTTTGTTGTGTATACGTCTAAGTGTCTCAAGAATCCGATTGTCATAAAACACACAAATTATTCATAGTCCACAGACCTCCCGGATGATTTAATAATTCATCATCAGCGCTCGAACTCTTATGTACTCAATAATCCTTTTTATCAGTTCTTGTTATTATTTTATTAACGGAGAAAAAATATTGAAGGGGAAGGTGAATTATATTTAGACTTTTAAAGAGACAATTTACAAGCTTACTCAACTGTTTATTGAGACAAAGAACAGGAAAGATATTAAAAAACAAACAGATGTGAAAATAAATATAAATGTAGAGAATAGAGATATCGAAAATAGAATAAAGAGGAAGACAGAGTGGGGGGGGGGGCTGAACCATCCGCACACTATACGATCTGATACAAGACGAACTTTGCAATAAAATCTGATAGTCTAAAGAAGCAGGCTAGGTATACTGCTTTAAAAAAAAAAGACTCTTGATAAAGTTGAACAGCTAAAAACAGTTTATATTTCGATCCTTACTTACGGTAATATGAGTCAGAGGCCAATCAAAATGGACAATCATTTGTCCAAAGAGTGCCTTGAGTGAAAACTATTCAAATAAATACGTTAAAACAAAATGTAAAAAGTTAAAAATGTGAGAAGCTTTTGTCATGTCTAACAATTAATTGAATAGGCGGACATTCATACCTGAATATTTTAAGTGAATCGATTCATTCTAAATAGTTTCTTTTGCATAATCCACCCTCTTTTAGAAATAACAGTGCATTCTAGTATAATTTTGTTTTAGAGTTTCATGGATTAATTGATTCGTCAGACTCAATTATCCCCTAGCCTATGGATGGAAATGTTTTGAAAATGTCTGTCCTTTAAAATCCTTCTCTGCATCCAGAAATGTTTTAATAACTTGTTCGCAGGCTTTCTTAAAGGTATTCTTTAACTTTGTGAGCAGCCGATTTAAAAAATTCTCAAACCAAGATGAAACATGTGTACAAGTGCATGTATTAGAACTAATAAACCCTGAAAACAACCATTATTGAGAATAAAAAGCTAAAACTACAAGGCAAACCCCGATTTTGTAAATAGGCGTCTTATAGACACCTAAATAGTACACATAAGTGTATGGGATGAAATTAAGATGGTGTTTCCGGTCACTTTATATTTCAATTTTTGAAGCACTAAATAATCATTTTCGAACGCAATTTTTTCTGGGCTTCATTTCTGGAACATATCACAGACACAGGTGACAAGTGTGACCTTCTAGCTCAGATTTTTTAAAAGTCAAACCAATGTTAACCAATCACTTTAATGTTTTCCATCCCTTGGAGGTAACCTTACCCACCGACTGTTAATTAGGTTTCTCGTTTCCTCGTCTGATGTATGATCAACATTGGGCCATGAGCAGGATATGTTGACAGCTGGATATACACGGTGTTCAGGTGGTTGTGTATACGGCAAGCAGTATATATAGAGAGAGTGTCAATAATGATGATATGTGAACAAGCTGGTTTAGTGGTATAGACCTACGTAGATGTGCAACACGCACCTTTTTTTTAATCATCATTTATACGAAGTACAGGATGGACTTAAAACGAAACAAAAAGAAATACCAGAACATCAAACATGGTAAAATCATATTTGAAACCACTCTGAGAAAAGGACGTGTAAAATTTGAAATCATTAAATATCTGTAGTAAAGTATTTTATATATTATTAATTATTGATTCTAAATGAAAGACACGGGAATAGTTACGCGAAGAATTAATTTATAAATACTCACTTTCACGTTTAATGAAAGGTGCTTCCATATTGACAGGACTGTTGCTTTACAGTATTAAAGTAGCACAAAGCACGTAAAAGTTCGTTTTTTTCAGGAAAGAGAGAAAACCCAATTAAAGCAGCTATAATGAAAAGAAAAAATGTGTGTGTGTGTGTGTGGGGGGGGGTCGAATAGTAACACAAATTATTCCGTTTCCATAATGCCCCCCTCCAAACCCGAGGAAGCACTTTCAAGTTTGTCAATCCAGGTTTTAATGTAACCAGTATAATATTTCATTACTGGTGACACTCCCCCCATTCGTCTTTCACAGTCCCCCTACATTCTTAATTCTCTAAAGATGACATTAAAGTTACGATTGTGCTGTCATGCTACTGCACATCGAAATATACTATATAAATAAAAAAAGTTCATACGAATAGGGAGATAATGAATACAATTTCCCTGAAAACAGGAACGTTCTAGTAATATTTAAAAAAAAAAATTGATGGAAACTTGCATGTTTTACCATTGATTTAAGTTTTAGTGACGGAAAATAAAATTTCGGACATGAACGTGTAACTACACTAAATTAAGAATAACCCTTTTGAAAACTCTTTTCATCATATATGATCTCCTTGGGCCAGACATCTTATTCAATATTTACAATTTCAAATGTGATAAATCGTCAATGCCACATTCCCCTCGCAGCAAGAAAACTGCTGGCGGGAATCAGGGAAGCTGCTTTGTTGGCCGTCTCGCAAGATTGATTTTATCAACGCTAATGTTTGGCGTCGTCTAAACACACGTTACTTCATCATGTCAAAAAAGGCGGGAACGTGATGAATAATCCCTCCTCGTCCTCCGTTTGCTAATTCACTAACGGGATGATATGTGTTCACTGCTAACCCTGTCTAGCTGTGGACATGTAATGGATTCCATTGACATAATGCAAGATGACAGGTCCTGCTACTTCCACCTTGGCTAAAATCCTATGTGATAGCACTTAACCACTTATATTAATCTTAAGAGATTTTCCTGGTCGGTCAGACGTCTTGGGAACCAAATACTGAAAAGCATCTATTCTGTCCGTCGTCAGTTTACTTATTACCATTTCCCGGCGTTTCTTGATTTTTTTTTCTTTTTCGTTTATCAGTGATTTTGTTGAAATTTACATTTGTGTCTACAGTGTCTTTACATTTTTATATAATAAAACTATACTTATTTTATTTTGGAGTAGAAATATTTTCTGCCATCTTTTTTTTATAATCAAGAACAGTAGCAACAACATACAAAATCACAAATTCCATTTAAGTTCCTGATTTTATTTTCATATTATCCTAGATTAAGAGAAAGTTATCTCAACTGTTTTCTTTTAATTATGTTAATTATGTGAAGGTTTTAATAAATTCATAAATGTATCGAATCGCTAAAATCCCACTCATTATAACTAACATTTGTAATATTTCCTCTAAAGTGCAGATTACAAAGCACAAATCTTGGACTTTTCCACATTCTGAAATGATTTCAGGACTGGTAAATTAAAAGTAGAAAAGCATACAAATATCCAATTTGACGGACACATGCTTATCTACACTTTATATTTGGATTTTAATATTCTCAAACAGAAAATATCGTCAACGTAATGACGTATTATTTTCCTTTCAAAATATGTCAACTAAGAACTTCAATAAGAGACTAAAATCCGATGACTATTTGACATGGACTGCACTTAGGTGCTCTAGAAACTGTCATGTCATGAAAAAAAACAATCTTATTTTTTTTGTACAGTGCTTATCGTTCAAGCAGGTCAGCGTGAGACGGATTTGTGTTGTAAAATTAAAACACACTTAAACCCTTGGTTCTATCGAAAACTTTCTGACGTATAATCTATGTTATAAAATATTAATGTGAATTATATTTTTCGTGAGAACTTTTATTTTGCAAAGCCATATCAGGCTTTCCCAAAGGGTCTCCTTTTCCATAATCAACCTTTTGTAAATGATGAAATTCTTAATGCATTATTGTTAATATCTAAGTATTTGTATATACATATGCATTGTTTGTAATAATTGTGTGAATATATTACAAAAAATTTTTTACTTCTATGCTGAAATGGAGATGGCAAGAATAATAGCTAAATCAATATATAATTTAACGTAGAAATGATATAGGGACAGAGAGAGAGAGAATGACAGATAGAGAAGGAGATTTTTTTTTGGGGGGGGGGGGCAGCTGAAGACGTTTGTGTTTTAGGTGACGACGATGATGATTGGGATGATTACGATGATGACAAAATGGTCACTAATATAAACTGTACTATTGATTTAAATGATGCACCGGCTTTAATAAATTGATGCAGCCTTTATCTACACCCTTACCTAATAACACGCTTCCTGTTGAAATGATACTTGCATTCTTCATTTTCTTAGCAATTTAATTGATATTCATGGTTACATTGCTTTGTGGAAGGTGAATGATCTGCTATGCACAGTCTAGGGGAAATTAGTTTTTGTTTGATTTAGATGTGTCTGTCAATTAATCATTATCTCTCCGTGAGGAATCTATTCAGTATTAAGAGGTCGACTTCATATCTATGTAGGTTAATGTTTTATCTATTAGATAATACTAATCATAAATAACATCAATTTCATCGTAATCATCATAACAACTGCCAACATGAAGATGAACATTATCAATAGGCCTATAAGTTTCTCATCTATACTATCGTTTATAACCTGCACCCTTAAAGTAATTAAACATATAGCTTAGATCATTTATCACATTATTTCAATTGCGTTACAAAATGTTATGTTCCGTTATCAATATCATTATTGTCATCATGAAACATTGTTGCGATCACCAAAATTGTAAAATAAAATGGAATACCTCGCCATCATAATCGCCGTCATTATGATCAATATCTTGAATGTTATGATATTTTCCGTCATCTGATTCAAGATTAAAGCAAGATAAAAACTGCGGCAACGCTATTGGAAAATGCTGATTAAAAAGGCATTTATAAAACAACTGCTTACTATAGATTAATAACTCAGTAAAAGTTTATAGCAGCTCAATTTAACCTTGGTAGGATTCAGATGTAGCACAAAGTGCCGCACAATAATGCATATATTGGACTACAGTTGTCTTGGCTCACTCCCCAATCTCTCTCTCTCTCTATCTATCTCCCCCTCTCTCTCTATATATATTTATAAATATACATCATGAAATATATACATTGAATAAAATATGTAGGTGGCCCTTTTCAGCATGGTTAATGTTAGTCATAAATGAGAGGAACGAAACTAACGTAATTGTCTTTATCTTTCCAAAGGAAACAGGTGGTCCCTTAAAAACTTATATTTATTTTTCCTTCATTAATTCATGACAATATTTCATTAACTTTTTACTGTTCTCTCAATTCATAAAATGTTCTAAGAAAAGGAGGTTTTCAGCCCACAAGCTCCTCTTTCGAGACGGTCTCCATGTCTTTCGATTTTATGGCTTCATTGTATTGTACAAATTGATTTAAATGTTATTTGTTGTATATGTGTAAATTGAGATATCATTGTAATTCTGACAAAAAAGTTTAAAGAAGAAGCAACATGAATAAAATTAAATTGAAACGAGAGTCAAGGCCTTCGGCGGCCATGTGATACTGGTTTCATATCTTCATTAGATTAATATTTTGTCGACCAATAGAACCATTGCTTCCATTATCATCATTATGATTGATATAGCCATATTGATAATTAACATTATGGTAATGAATATCTTTATCATCTTTCCCCATATTTATTACCGCAATCTTTACCGTCATCGTCATCATCATCATTATCATCATTATCATCATCATTGTCATCATCATCATCATCATCATCCTCCTCCTCATCATCATCATCCTCTTCATCATCATCATCATCATCACTATCATTACAGTGGTCTTCAATACTACCTTATGAGCCATTGTATTCGACGTCATTCTCCTTATCATCATCGTCACATCCTCAGCATCTCGTCAATTCCATCATCATTACCACTCTAACATCATGACTAACATCATATCACCAATCACCACTAAGACTTCGATATAAGCCAACAGGACACAATTCACGAGCAGCGTCATCATGACCATTCGGTTATTAAATACATGTTATAACAATATGCACTGTATGCTTGTCCAAGATGGGTAGATTATTTTGTCAGTCAATAAATGAATGATCACATGCCACTTTTGCTGAGGGAGTCCGGGCGTGAGTTTTACTTCGACAGAAATAAATGTACTTCTTGGCGGGAAAATGTACTTTCCTATCAAATGAGGCGATCATGATCAGCGGTGATTGTTTAGTCGATCTGTACAGCAGATATCTATTGTCGCATTGCTTCAAGAAATCGTTGTCGCAGTTAAGAACTGACAGGTGTGTGGTACAGATTGTTTGGGCGGTATGTCAATGAAAGGGATGCTAGAAAGTAAACGATAGCAGTGAGGGGGGGGGGATACCTTGTCAAGACCGGTCTCGATAATGATATAGACAGTTCCCAAGACTACAAACCATGATTACACTTCTCTTCACAGAGAAAAAAGAGGGGAGATTTTTATCTTTTGCTAGAGTCATGTGAAGATTATGTTGGGTATGTGTGTGGGTGAGCGTGTGCTTGTGTGTATGGGAATGTGTCTCTTGGGTGTATACATTATGTGGTGGATGTGTCGACAGGGTGTACGTGCGGCAGTGTGTATTCAGGGTAGGTGTTTGTGGGAGAAAGAATAGTGCAGCAAAATTTACCCTCCTCTCACTCTAATAAAGTTTACCAAATATTGGGTAAAATTGGAACTTACTGTAATGAAATTACTCTTAAAACATGCATTTTGCCTAATATAGGATGAAAAAAATATCCAGCAAACATGCATGATCTCTTTTTACCCCCAAATGGGTAATTTTGTTGGTGTTTTTAGAGTACTCTACCTGATTAAAAAAAGTTTCAAACAATGAATTTTGAATTCATAAATGGCCGACGGTGTCAAGAGGTGGCCCCTTAAATCTCCAGTACACATTACAAATACGCCATCCTCACCAAGTCCGCTTCGCTTTTATGACCAGTAGACAACAATTCCCAGTGAGATACAAAACTCAGCTAGCTACCTGTCACCTTTTCCATCGATTCTACCTCTCGTTGTAGTTTACAAGGGATACACTTGGAAAGGTCTCCTCATCTTCACTCTAGATCACAACAAACATCACGGCGGCGTGCTTGCTACTCTCACTGCTTGCCCGCCAAACATTGCACATGACGTATACATTCAATTTCGTTACAAGTGCCGATGGCTATCGAGTCTTAACCTTTTCAGGTCCGATATGTGCACATTTTGTCTTCTCAGTTTCTCGTTTAAATGCCTGCATATAGATGTACACCTTAAATAAGAAAAAAAAACGACGAATAACGTGGAAAAAAAGAAAGGGAGTGTTAAAACAAGATCTTCTCATCACAGTTATGTATATTATATTCGTTGTGAGCACCATATTATTTTGTTTTTATTAAGCTTGCTTTTAATTTAACAGATAGTTAGGAAATGCGAAGAAATGGCGGTCATCATTAGAAAATACATAACAGGAGAATTCATATTCCTCCCTTCCAAGGCTACAGCCAATAAGGAAGTTTATCTTAATAACTGTGGTAGCGTATGGTCTAGTGATTACGACTCTCGTCATTTAGTGGGTTCGAATCCCAGAGTTGGCGTGTTTTCCTTCAGCAAGAAATGTACCCCAATTGTGCTGCACTCAACCCAGTTGAGGTGAATGGGTACCCAGCAGGATTAATTCTATGAAATGCACTGCGCGATGGAAGGCTGCTTGAGCTAAAGCTGGGTTGAAAATAATAACAATGCGCCTCTGAAAAGATTATTTCTAGATAGATGGCGTAATATAAATGCCTATTCTCATTATTATTATTATCATTAAGATACATGTTTGTAGGACAAGTTTAAAAAGTAGAATTCCCAAGGTAAAAAAAGAAAATGACGCCTCGCAAATCCCAGTTTAATGAAAAAATATGTCAAAATAAGTCAAAATTGACATCACTGCAAAGAATGCCTTCTGATTATCCAGGCGTGAAGACATACAACTTATATATGGTATTAAATTAATTGGGAGACAATACTCTTTCTAGCCATGTATAATTGTGCATTCAAGACATATTTTTTTCTTTAAATTGGGAATATGTGAGGGGTCCATTTTTTAATCACAAGGATATAACCAGTTTCGAGTCAGTTTTTTTGTGTATGTGTGTAACGTAGTCGATTTTGGCAAACAAGGTCCGATAACAGTTTCCAGCTCCCATTTACAATTTAAAGGACAAGTCCATCCCAACAAAAAGTTTATTTGAATAAAAAGAGAAAAATCTAACAAGCATAACATTGAAAATTTGATCAAAATCGGATGTAGAATAAGAAAGTTATGATATTTCAAAGTTTCGCTTAATTTCGTTAAACAGTTATATGCACATCCTGGCTCGTATGCAAATGAGGAGACTATGACGTCATCCACTCACTATTTCTTTTGTATTTTATTATATGAAATATGAAATTTTCTTATTTTCTCCTCATTGTCAAGTGATACAACGATAAATTCCTTCCTAAACATGTGGAATTAGCATTGCTTAATAATTTATGGTTTGGTCAAGTTGGTCCTTATTGTCAAATCTATAAGAAAATTAAATAGTGCGTCATTCAAACAATAAAAAACAAAAGAAATAGTGAGAGATGGACATCATCGACTGACTCACCTAGTTGCGCATATCACTGTTTTGTAAGAAATAAGCAAAACTTTAAAACTTCATAACTTTCTTATTTACATCCGATTTTGACGAAATTTTCAGCACTATGCTAGTTTGATTTTTATCTATTTATTCAAGTCAGCATTTTTCTGGGGTGGACTTGACCTTTAAATCAAAATGGGTTCATTTTTTCTAGGTGACTTTCATTCATAAATAAACTGTATTTTAAAACACATGCGAGCGAGAAACGAATTCTGGTGGTGGTGTGAGATGTGGATCCTGTTGCTGGATGAGATCTTTAAAAAAATATCAAGCGGAATTCTCAATTATTCGATTGGGAATTTGATTGGCTTAAAATAAGTAGCATTGGATTTTTTGGAACTGCAATTGATTTCAATCCTAAGTGCAATGGGCGCCTAGGGGAGATGGCGTGGATAGGATCAACAGGCCTCGGGGGGATCACTCTGTTTTAATTATATTCCAAGGACAAGCAGATCCTCACTTTTTAAGAGAAATACCACAGCCAAATCTTTCCCTTTGATGAAATATTAAATTCAACCACACTAATTCTGATCAGACCTGAGTAAATCCCAACATGCCTAATGGATTTACATTGAGCAGTTGAGCAAATTAGTGTTGTTTTTCTTTTGAAAGAAAAACAAAGGAATCATATCGACCAGTCTTTGTACGATTTCTATACCTAAAACGTGTTTAAACGCATGTTGAGACTTATTCTGTTATAGTTCATGAATCAGACCAGGACAAATTCTAAAATTCTTCGACATTTTATTGTTTTTTAAGGTTTAAAATTAGTCTAATGTCAATTCGTCCAATTGCCAACTCTTCTACATTTGGTCTACCATCAGTTCGTTCACTCACTACATGGTCTACTTTCATTTAGTCTGATGCCATTCCGTCTATTTTGATAAACAGTTGGTCCAATTGCCATTTAGTCCATATACCATTTGGTCTAATTCGATTAAGTATTACATTGGGCAAAATGATTGAAAATGAAATGGATATTATCTTTACACTCTCTGAACAAAAAATAAGATATGTCAACATACCTTACTCAAAGCCAACAATCATGGCCATTGAAAGTAACCAAATAGCGTTATTATTTTTCACACACAGATGCAGCGACGAAAGCTTGATTTACTTCTAATGAAAGATGCCGTTGCATATGGTGAGTAGTATTGCATGTTATTATCTTTGTATAAATTCATAAAAGGGAAAACTCTCTCCTCTTATCTTTAACTTTCATTCTAGTTTGATGCTTTTGATTCATTCGCTAGCTATTTCATTTAGGAGACTCCGGTTCAATCAATCTCTTTATCATATCAATCAAGGACATTACACATCGACTGAGAATTAAGGTAAATGGCGTTATCACTTGAACAGAGACACGAACAGTGATTGAATAGAAGCACTCTTTCACTACATGAAACAAAATCAAATCGTGTTAGTCTGCGAGATATTCATGATGCTTTCAAGATATTCCGTTGCACACTGTCCTAAATTGGGCGATGAGGGCTCAAACTCAGCTTACATCGTCTTTCTTCCGTATTTGCGTGCTCGGAAAGTCGTATTTATTTTTCATAACAATAACCTGGTCAATTTGATTTTCACGATTGATTGTACATTATAGTCAATGGAATCAATCGTAGAAAATATTCTACGATCATCGCTAATATACGTCATACTCAATATTGTCACTCGGGTCGCAGAGCGTTTTAGCACCGCCACGCAGAACGAACTCAAGAACATAGAAAATGTATTGTCGAATGCCGTATTTGACAAAGGGCAACCAAAAAGGCTTTGTCGAAAATGGGTAAATCAAAACAACAGTTTCGTCCTGGACTCTGGACAAACGACATATTTGCATTTTTGTTTTGGTCAGCTCCGAAACTTAGGACGAAAATGCACTTCCCTTTCACCAATTTCGTCAGAGACCCCCCCCCCGCTGTCATTTGAAAGTAATTTTAATAATAATAATAATTTACTACATGTATGTACTTAAATCCGTCCTGCGTTGCGATGCGGGAGTTCCTTCTCCTTTCAGCTGTGTGAACAAGAAATCAAATATCTCATTGAGAGACCTGCTACAAGGATAATTGGGAGTGTATTTCCACTTCATTTCGAATCTATGGCAATCGCATTTCATATCTTCAATTGATTGATTCGTTCAATTGACACACTTGATTTGTGTATTGAATTTCCACGCTGATGACCACGAAATATTCCGTGGAATAAATTCATAGATATATGATTTTGTAGCATAATGTTTGACCACTTTCTGAAATCGACACCTATAGAAATGTCTAGTTAGAAAAAAGTTGTATCTTTAATTAGTAAGCATGGTAAGATATAGATCACATGGAAATCTCTTTTATACGCTGTAAAAATGAAGTGCTAATTTACCACTTACAGTGCCTGTATAGTGAATGCACTACGAGTGCTGATTTTCTAGTTTAAATTTGTACAAGAAAATCAACACTCGTAGTGCAGTTACTATACAAGCACCGTAAGTGATAATTTCATATCAAAGAGTCTTGCATAATTACATTTCCTTTGGAGAATGAAAAATTGAATTTTGCCAATTTCTTACTTTTGTAACAAATCGTCATTTTCTTTTTCACTTTATTTTCCATATCTTTTTATCCCTTTTTCTCTTTTCGTTTATATAAAATAAAAAAAATATTTCGATACAATTTCCCATGACGAATGTTTCCAATGGTAACGGGTAATTCCGTCGAGATGTGATAATTCGATATCAACCACTTTATGACCACTAAGGAGATTTTAATACCATGGTAGATTAGTAATGGACAAAATCGGTTGAACCATGGTGCTTTTAAGCTACTTGGTTGAACTCCTCACTCGAAGCAGATACTTCGAGATCCACACCAAAGTTATTTCCATACCGTTTAAAAACCACAAGAACCGAAGTTTCTAAGCTTGTCCATATTTGTATGGCTTCCATTTTTATTTGCCTATTGAAAATAACTTTCTGAATCGGTTATTGACTACTGTGAGATTTGAAGAAAATATGAAATTTGAAGAATGTTAGAAAACCGAACTATTCATATTATAAACAAATGTACCATTTATAAATATAGAATATGAGTGAGTTGCATTTCAAAATACTCAAATTAGGGACCTGAGAATCATAAATGTGTTCGTATTAACAAATGATTTATTACATTAAAGAGAAAGTTCCGTGTAGTCTGCAACGTGCGCAAGGTATACTTAAGGCGCGATAGCTCGGTCGGTTGAGCGGGGGTTTCAAAATCCGGTGAACCCAGGTTCGATTCCCACCTGATGCGCTGATGCCCTTTGCTAGGGCATTGATCCTCATCACCAGGTCACTCGGAAAGGACCGTTAAGTCGTCGGTCCTCTGGTTGCTTGCTTACAAGCATTCATGCTTCTGAGCAACCATGCAAAAAAAATCGCCACCATTTACCATAACGTTATCATTATTGTTATTTTATATTTTGTTTTCGTGAATTCAGAATCCACAGAATTTTCTTCTTTTCTAAAGATTTCATTCTCGTCATTTTTTACTCATCTTTTCATCCGAGTCTCTAACTCTCATGTCAACTTAAAATTCACAAGAGATTGATGACGCGGAGAAATTATTGTTTTTTTAAGGATTATTTCCTGGATTATTGCCTTCAAATGGGATTAAGAGCAGTGGCCATATTGTTTTTGTTTTGCTTTTCTGTCAGTTCCATAATTCAAATGGCAGAGTTAAACTTTTCATCACAAATCTCCCTTTTCTGTGGGTGTTCGGTATTTCATATGGCTTTGAGCTTCCACAAAATAACCTATATACCCTATCAAGTCTGAAAAGGTTATGTGTATTAGCAGACGGCCATATTAAAGTCGCTTATGCTTTTCTCTTATCTTTTGTATTTTGATATAAAGATAAAAAAGTCTTCAACCACCTGAAATGTGGGGGAACAAGAAGGTGGTAGTCTACCTCATTCAATAAAACAACAACAACCGCAAAAATATCGGCAAAGAAAATTTGGGTCATTTGTGCAAGTGATTCGGAAATTATTTCCATGAAAGGATTATTTCAGAAAAAGCAAAAATCACTATGGCCACACGATATCTATATAGATTTAAATTTTTATTAGTTTGAATTGTAAATTATTTCGAAAATTCACTTCACTCACCCCTAAATAATTATTGTGGAAATATTTTTCAACATATAAATCTCATACAACCCACCAAAAACTAATAGTTAATGACCAGTATCCTCGATTTATTGTACATTAAAGTACCTCTCTATAACCAGAAATAATAAAGAGATGCGCTTGATATTTACTGTTGTTTTTATGTATGCCACTAATTTATAGTTACATTTAATTGAACAAGAGATTGTATCTCTAAGTTACAGGCCACCGATGTTATCAAAATATGATTTCAAAGGAGATATATCCACACTGCAGTTCAACCTGTCACATGACGTTAATTCCCTTCTACATTACCGAAAACTTTCTTCCTCGCCGTCAGAAGCACTGTCCCGCGTTTTCAGAATGGATGCCCCTTCTTATATATACATTTATCAATTCAAACGTCAAAATGTGGATGCCTTAGGAAATATTAGTCACTATCATAAATGTGACTGTCCCCTTTTAATATTAGCTCCTTGGTATTTTTAATGCCAAACTGCACCATAATCTTTGATAAAATATTGCAGTGTTTTTGTGTTTTTTTTATAGTTGTGTACTACTCTTATTCGACATTTTTTAAAAAATCTATTAAGGACCCCATTGGAAATAAGCCATCTCGGCTTTCATGGGCAATCCTGTCAAGGTATACACTACTGTTCATATTTTCATGTACTTGTTCACAGTTACCTGACAAATAAAATCAATCAATCAATCTATCATATACATGTTGTAATACGAGTAAGAAGTCAGAGTTTGTAAAGCCAAGTAAGAAAAAGAATCACGGGGCTTAATCTTAACTTTGGAGAAAATGATGAAACATGCGTTAGACATCAAATTTGCAAGAAGCATTGGAACATAACAAAGTTTTAATTTCAACTTTGTGTATTTTATTGATATGCGATATCAACATTCTTCCGCTTTATTTCTATTACTTCTGTTAAAACAAAAATGTGAGATATCAAATTTGAATATTCAGTTTAATACCTTTAAAGTATTCTTCTTTTTCATCATCATCATTATCATCAACATCATTATATCCTTCTTCTTTGGTTTTGATGTTGTTGTTGTTCTTCCTTTTTTTCTTTTTTCTTCTTCTTCTCCTTCCTCTTTTTATTTCCAGTTGCTATTGTTACGATACTGCAACAAATAACAATGAAAATTTAGTTTTAAATTTGATTTCCTTTTTCTTTTATCACGGGAAATGTATCATATATTAAACAATTCAAAAATAATGATAATCTTACATCAGATGTGCATTCCAAGCTTATGATATAAATCCAAATAAAATCCAAGTCAGTTGGCGAAGATTCCTTTAATTAAAGTTCACAATGAAGGCGATGATGAAATTGATGTTGAAGCATGATGAATATCAAGAGTCACTGTAACGAGCTGAAATGTATGTGAAGACGATGTTGATGATGATTCACAGTCAATTTCAGCAATCCATAGGTTAAGCTGCTTTTATTAAAACAGGTTGATGATCTCGATGAATACTAAGAATTCCTATTTCAAAATAACTGCAAACAGTTCATTGTTAGCGTGCAAATAATTCCTCAGAAGATAGATGTTGTATTCCAGTTGGAAATAAAACTGTGCTCTGACATAAACTCTGAGTGTGAAACTCTGAGTTCTAATCTGATATGATTGTCTGCTTCAAGAAACTGCCAGCTTATATAAAAATTGGTCACTATTCTGGAAGCTTCTAGTGTTGTCTACAAAAATAACATTCTGCCAATTTCTAGAGCAGACTATTTTTAGAGGATTCTTGAATGACCTCAGTAAAATTAACAATGTAAACAACATAGCTAGTCCTATTGTCCTTTTTACTGCCACTAGCAATCTATTGTCTTTGGTCATTTGGACATTCTAGAAATAACAAAGATTACTCAGAGATTACTCATGTCCAACAAAGCTTCACTGAGACATTCCGGAATGTTCTTAATCAGTCTATGCTACGAATATCCTTAAAAGAGAAAATAACTTAACAAAATGAATGTAATTGCTCTTATAAGTCTTACATATAACACTATAAGGTTAGGTATATGGCATTTTATGCCTGTTAGGTTGTAAGAAACATGTTTAGTTGTAAAAATGTTGAAGTAAAAAATACTTCAACTTGAGTATGTTATCTGAATCCTTTGGATGATAGTTACAACGTCACCCTGGCTTCTCTGTAATTCATATATAGTTTACGCCTCTATTTTCATTCTATTTCATGTATTCCCATATTCAAATTCAAGGAGAAAAAACAACATTATCATCAAAGTTCAGAGAACAATACATTTATTATTGAAAAAAATGTAAATAAACATATGTAAAAAAGAAGAGAGAGCGAGAAAGAAGCTTTTAGCTTTCTTTAAAGTACATGTAAAGTACGTTACATATTGAATATAAAGGAACGAAATCCACGAAAGCTTTTCGAGGGATTTCCCAATTAGAGTAAAAATTTGAAGATCAAATTTCAACGTTTTTAAAAAAAACCATATAATTGAGAAAGGATACATTATTTTCATCTCATACCTATGGGATTGAAATTTATTGGTTTCCTAAAGATAAAGATATCATGCAATTCAAAATCTTATCTTTCAGAATACATTAACCTTGCCCTTTCTCGTTTGTATCCCCCTACCTACAATTCCAACAATTCCATATTTCAAAATCCACTTTACATTGGTTCTATACAATTGAAGAGAGTAGAAAATCTTATTTGGTTAATATTGCCCTACTATACAACAATGCCTTGTGGGATCATTCTGCTAAATTAGAAGACTGGTAGCTTCTTCTACATTTTCTATTACCTTTTAAATAAAACAAATAATGCACCCAGAGGCGAAATGAATCCCAGGATGTTGCTACGTCGGTCCATGTGGGTTTATGCTGTTGTCATAAATTGGTTTGAATTGATTGGTATGATGAGAAAAGGACTGATGTTCCAAGGATACAACGGCCTTGAGAATAAGACATCTTCAGAAGAAAACATAACCCAGGGCTAGATGTAAATTGTGGGAAAACAGAAGGAATTCTCTACCATGTATTCGCAGGGTGTTAAAGCGCGAGTATTCCTATCTTTGCAAGTATCAACGCAATAATGCCCGCTCCTTTGAGATCATTTTCGCGTGACAGAAAATGGTTGTTATTCAAACTCTAAGGGAGATAACCAACCTTATTCCAGCATAAATTACATGATTACGTCAAAGGACTGTAAGGTATAAACTACTCTTTGTCATTTGTTCCTCATTAATGCAGCAGTGGCATGCTATTGTCACAGTCACAACCGAAACCGCAGGATTGTAACCATCAGTTAACATAAAAACTTTTGTCCATCTGGGGCCCGTTGCAGAAAGAGTTGCGTTTAAACGCAAGTCAAAAAATCAATCGCAAGTCCAAAATGCGCGCTGTTGATTGGTTGAAAATGAAGTTGCGCGTGATTTTTAAAGATGCGTTTGATTGCAACTCTTTCTGCAACGGGCCCCTGGAGTCGGGTTGCGTCGATGTGACTGTTGCATGAGACAATAATCCTGTGCCTCGAACAGATGTAAGCTTAAAATTTGTCGCCAAGGGTCCGTTGCAGAAAGAGTTGCAATCAAACGCAACTCTAAGAAGATCATACGCAACTTCATTTTCACCCAATCAAAAACACGCACTTGGGACTTGCGCTTGGTGTTATGAATTTCCTTTAAACGCAATTCTCGTTGCAACGGGCACCAGGGCGCCGCAACACATAGGTAACCGACTGATCGCTAATTTCAAATAACAATTCTGATTGGTTCCTAGTCAGCCTACTTAGCAAATGCGCATGCAACGATGATCTTGATAGGCCAATTTCAATTAGCGATTAATCGCTTACCTTTTTGTTATGGGGCCAGGTGAAAAGGGTGCGTGCGCCCCATTTTTGAGGCACCATCCATCATTATGTTCTCACATTGGTCACATAGAGTGGAAGCCTTTGGGTGATATACTGCACCCAATTAATGCGACGCCAGTACCAAAGCATCAACCAGATATAAATTAGGCCCAATAGTGGCCCTGAAGTGATGCAATCATTAAATGAGTACACACGTTCATGTTGACATCAAAGACACATGGGTAAGGATTGGATATGTAATATCTCTTGGCGTTGACATGGGGTTGTCAGGAAATTAGAACAAATGGGTCATTTGTGAGAGAATCTATATTTTTGTCTGGAAAAAGTGAGCAATTAAGGCAGGGGGTGGAAGGGGATAATAGAGAAGGAAACAAATGAGGCTTAAAGGTGCCTAGATATTGATTTACATGTATTCAATTAATCTGAATGAAGAAAATGAAGCTCCCGGGTCCTCGATTGGACATGACGTAGGAGAACACTATAGATCGATATTTCGTCAGTAATAACGAGAACATAATTGTTGTCTTCTAGATGAAGAGAAATAAATTTAATATTTACACATGCAAGTAAAATCGCTTGATGGTGAAAGGGGCAAGGCGATCAAAAAGTAACATCATTTTCTTCAGTTGAATGACAAAATGACAATGGCACTGAAATACATATGGGGGATGCTTCAGGCAATGGCCAATAAAAAAATCGCGACCAAGGATAAAAAAGAGAAAAGAGAAAACAAAGGAAATGGAAAGTGAGAGAATTAAATACTCTACCATATTTTAAAAGTAATTCTAATTCGAAATTTGTATTAAAATGTTAGTTTACTTACTCCTTCCGTCATTTCTGGCACTTACGCCACCAGTCCGTGGTAATTATAGAGTTCAGAGACCAAGGTCTCTCATTTACAAGTCTTTATTTCTCCCTACTTGCAATGTTCCTCCTATTTCTTTCACTTAAAATATCGTAATATGTCGCGTTATTATGCCCTCTGTTTCGCCCGCCTTTGGAAAAAAAGGACTGGAAGAGGAGCACCTCTCATTATCTTATTTATCAACAAAAAAGAACAGCCAATACGTGTAGTTCTAATGAAGTTTGAATTAGTTCTCAGCCCGTCAGTCACTAAAGGGTCTTAGTCATTCACTGTGGATGCATTCCATCATATCCTTAGTAGAAGCATATTTGATGTTCGATTTGTAATGGTCAGAAAGACTAGAACTTTAAGTGCATCCTATTTCATGAAAAGATGCGATGCTCGGAAATGTGTGATCTAGACTAAAGAGTGCTTCATCAGAAATTCAACAGCTTCACAAGAACTTTTCCCTTTTGGATGCACCATTCATTTTTTATCATCATCACCTTCATTATCATTTCCATCATCATCATCATCATTGTCAGCAGCCGCAGCAGCATCATCGTCATACTCTCCCTCTTCCTAAGGATCATCATCATCATTATCGTCAGAATGACCACCATCATTTTCTCCGACCTCACATTCCTCATCTTCGTCGTAGCCAATTACCATTACCATCATCGGTCTCCTATTGCTCCTTCGCCTCCTCCCCTTCTTCATGTTCTTGCTCCTAAGCCGTTCCCCAGTATCACTGCCGCAACAACCACCATCACCACGAACCATGATTATAATCAAAGATGTCTAACAGAGATTGGTTTTATCGTCACTAGTGTCCAAATACTAGTTAACATCTTAATAAGATAACTTTTTATTTAAACCTGTGGGTGTGTCACAAAGAGATAAGTATGACTTTATGAGTCGATGCAGCTTGTACACACGGTATCTAAAGGATGTTGCAACTGAGAAAATATTTGTTATCAATTGCATATATTCGGTGGCAAATTTACAAGTGATAGCTTGATTTGAATAAAGCAAATAAATTTATTCATGTCGATTTTGCAAACTTTCCAAAATTTGGATTTATTTACTAGGCTTTGATTGATTTTAGGATTTAAAACTGACTTGAAATCGATTCCAAGTCTCTTGCAACATCCCATAAATAATAATAATAATAATAATATGTCAATTTATATAGCGCAGTTACTATGTGCATATACTCAACTGCGCTTTGATACTTGGTATCATATTATTACCCCGGCTGTAGCTGAGCCGCCATATTAATAGGCGCTAAAGCGTTCAAGGAATGAATCCTACCGGGTACCCATTCACCTCACCTGGGTCGAGTGCGGCACAATGTGGATAAATTTCTTGCCGAAGGAAATTACGCCATGGCTGGGATTCGAACCCACGACCCTCTGTTTCAAAGCCCGAAGACTTATCCACTGGGCCACAACGCTCCAACACTTAAATCACACTTCCTCATTGATATCATCATAATCATAATCATCCGCATACATTCGTAATTCCGAAGCTTCGTAATTCCGAAGGTTCGGTTATTCCGAAGGTTCGTATTTCCGAAGGTTCGTAATTCCGAAGGTTCGTCAATCCGAAAACGAAATAAGGTTCGTAATTCCGAAGGTTCGTCAATCCGAAAACGAAATAAGGTTCGTAATTCCGAAGGTTCGTTAATCCGAAAACAAAATAAGGTTCGTAATTCCGAAGGTTCGTTAATCCGAAAACGAAATAAGGTTCGTAATTCCGAAGGTTCGTTAATCCGAAAACGAAATAAGGTTCGTTAATCCGAAAATTAAATAAGGTTCGTATTTCCGAAAATGAAAATAATTCATTTTGGTAACAAAAACGATGTTGTCATTACAAGATTACACGATATTATGCAATGATAGTAATAACGATCGATGATACATGCGTGTGTTGGGGCCAAAGCATGTATTTCATTAAGAATATAGGCGCCCTGATCAAGCATAGGCTAATTTCGATTTTATCTGAGCAATTACTGCCTATAAGCAAATGGTTTAATTAAAGATGCAGGGGATCAAGTGTGTTGGAAGCGTGCGAGCAACCTCTAGATAATAGGATTTGTATTGGAGGGGGTGTCATTTTTAATAACAGCTTCTGCTGGTAATAAAAATAATACTAATAATGATCCTTGTGAGATGTTGAAAGCGAATCGCAAGCTCAAACTAGTAGACATTTCATGTAACAAGACGTGAAGTGAGCATTCGGAGTATTTTTTGTAATCGTGAGAAAGATGTGTATCTTTCTAAAGAATTAATGTGAGGGCGAGCTGTAATTTGTTTATATACTGACCTGGGGCCCGTTGCATGAAACTTTTTACCTGAGAAAACTCAAGTTGTTTTTACAGGAGTTTTTGCCCTGTGCTAAAGTCAATGGCGGAAATCAGACTAACCTTAGTTTTCATTTTTTACCAGAGTTTTCTCAGGTAAAAAGTTTTATGCAACAGGCTTCAGAAAGTAATCTTTTAAGGACTGCATTTAGTAACTCATGAATAGAATATATATCTCACGAACTAAATAATGAGAGCGCGAACCGCAAGCTTAAAATTTGTGATATTCCAACCTGAAAACTGGACATTTCATACTTCTTTTTTGTAACCAGGAATAGAATGAGTTCCTCAATAAACAATACTTGATGCGAGCGAGAAACGTGAGCCAAATTTTTCCGATTTTCCAACCTGAAAACTGGAAATTCTAAGCATTCTTGTAAAAAAAAATAATAATAGCTGGGAGAATAGTTTTCAGAACTGAAGTGGCTTCCCTGGGTAAATAATATCTGTATCAATATCATTCTAGGCCCACATGAAATTTCAAAAAGTTTGAGCACGTGATTCGCTCGCAACATCTCACAAGGATGCCCTTTTAACAGTAATTGACCAAAAAGGTGAATTTTACATCTTCAGATTTGACTTTTTCCCCCAAACCGCTTGCTCTCTACGCTCGCAGAAATGAAACGTAAATATATAACTTTAGTGATCACTTAAAAAATTGTGCTTAATTTAGTTACTACAAAACACACAACCTCTTTACACAATACTGTCCGTTTGCACCAAATTGTCCCTATTGGCCCCTTTTTTTGCTTTGCCCCCCCCCAAAAAAAAAAAAGTTCCGCCGCCATTGGTTAAAACACGCATCGTCTTCATGGCTAACTGCAAAAAGTTCTTAAAATGTCCCCTTTAGATCAGGTCAGAGCTTATATATCTGAAAATTCTGTTCGCGCTTCTTGCTAGCAGTTATTAAATTTAGTTACATAGGCATCTCGCTTTGAAGATCACAAACATATTGCCCATCATATTAACAAAAATATATAGCTCGCGCTCGCATTATTTAAAAAGGGTTTATCATGTTATTACATATTTACTTTATTTTATAAGGATAAAGCTAATTATTGACTGTTAGGACTACCCTTTCAAAGAAATAAACAAAAAAAATCAACCTTAAACTGCCGATCAAGGAAAATATGGCTAAAAAAAATGCCCCCCCTCTATTTGACGAAAGTTGGATCCGCCGGGAGGGAGGCATCAAAAATGAAATAAAAAACAGGGGAATTAATATTTTCCAAAATGGGAAAGTTCCTTTTTCAAAAATGAATATGCCGTTTTTCATGTTTTTTTTCGAAATAAGATACTCTTTTTAAAGTATACAAGTTACATTAAGTTTTCAGGCTGGAATATTGAAAATTTTCAGCTTGCGCTTCGCACTCTCATTCGATTGGTGAAATATGCATCCTAAAAAGGTCACTAAATGCTTTCTTTAACAGGTTCCTTTTCTGGTCAGTATGTTTAAGCTCGCGTTTTGCGCTCGTGTTAATTTTTAAGTTAGATGCACATCTTTTTAAAAACTAATTTTCATTTTTTATTGAAATAACCTAAAGTTTTAGCTTGTGATTCACGCTCGCAACACCTCGCAATAATGCCATTTTAAGAATAATTGACTACAAAAAACGTTATACAACACTTCACCTTTGAATTTGTTTTACCAAGCCGCTCGCTCATTATACTCTCTCCCGAAAAATAAAGCCTAAATATACATTTTGCCATAATAAGAAGTCACTTCAAAAAAGTTTTTCTCTACTTAATCACTATCAAACACACAATGACTTCAAGCAGATGATAATCTTAAGGTGAAAATATCACCAAAGTGCCCATTTTGACGTATGAGTTTCATTTTTTTGCTTTACCCCCAACGAAAATTCGCTCGGCCGCCCTTG
The DNA here is from genome assembly GCF_018143015.1 of Lytechinus variegatus. Taxonomy (NCBI): domain Eukaryota; kingdom Metazoa; phylum Echinodermata; class Echinoidea; order Temnopleuroida; family Toxopneustidae; genus Lytechinus; species Lytechinus variegatus. The sequence continues at coordinate 11,099,021 of NC_054752.1, forward strand.
CCTTCCCATCCTCATAATAATTGAACGGCAAAAGTGTCCCCCCTCCCCTTGCCTCTGCCTCTGCTTTCCCGGTTTTCATTTTTCGGATTAACGAACCTTATTTTGTTTTCGGATTAACGAACCTTATTTTGTTTTCGGATTAACGAACCTTATTTAGTTTTCGGATTAACGAACCTTCGGAAAAACGAACCTTATTTCGTTTTCGGATTAACGAACCTTCGGAAAAACGAACCTTATTTCGTTTTCGGATCAACGAACCTTCGGAACAACGAACCTTTTTTCGTTTTCGGATTAACGAACCTTCGGAACAACGAACCTTATTTCGTTTTCGGATTATCGAACCTTCGGAATAACGAATCGTCGGAATTACGCCACAAATGTTCGGATTAACGAACCCTTTTTCGTTTTCGGATTAACGAACATCGAGGTATAGGCAATTTACGTGTTTCGGAATTACGAACCTTCGGAATAAAGAACCTTCGGAATTACGAAGCTTCGGAATTACGAAGTGTAACCTAATCATTATCATCATCACTATCATCTCTATCATAATCATTATCATCACCATCCGCGTCATCATTTGGAACTTCTTCATCACCATCATCACAAACATTTTCTTCATTAGAACATAGAAGCGAAAGTGTAATGGAAGTGGGTAAGTGTAATTATGGGTTTATTGTAAGTTAATCGTCTTTTACAATTGGTTGTATATTTAGACATTTCAATTTTCTTGTCCCCTTTGTCATATAATCCGTAAAATACATTTATTGGCGTAAACATGTTTAATAATCACCTCTGTTTGCTGTTCAGTAATCTGTAAGTAGGAATCTGCAGAGCGAAATGAGTTGGCGCTTAGCTGATGAAATATAGTTACTTTTAGTCCATCGGGTAACATAAATCATTAAAACTTAATACAAATATATAAATTACAAGTATCCATTACTACGTTTCAATCGGTAGGTGTTGTGGGTATCTGCAGTACTTATGGTAGAGGAAAAACCCTAAAAACGGAAAGAAAGTAGGTTACTCCATTCGAGATGAACCCTTCATGGAATATTTTAACCTGGGAACGGTTGTAACTCATACCGGTCTTGCAGTTGACCGATGTATTCCAATGAGCATAGTATGGGATGAATGTAGGTCATCTGGGTTGGAAGTTAAACGAAAAGGAACTAATCGTATTCCGCGATCTATGGTTACAACATACCCTTAAGCAATAATAGTATAGTCTAGGGTACGGAACGCATATTTGCACATTCTGCCAATTTTCATGTTTTTTGGCTGAATAAATGGAAACTGAACAGTCTGAATTAACAACACTTACAACAACATAGGCATACTCAGTATATCACATCAACATAATCATCATTATTAATTTACTCAAAGTGTCAACAATTAAGTATAAGCCTATATTATTTTGAAAAAAGTCGAAATCTGACTAAGAATCATTGTTCGAGTCTATATAGACTCCGTTCTTGTACGTATCGTTTGTTCTATCGTAATAAATATAGATTACTGGTATAATTTGTACTTTCCAACAAATCGTACATCCAAGAATAGTACTATCGTGCTGCGTATTCCGATATCGCATATCCATAAATTACCGATAGAGGGCAGATCCTGATTAAGAATTATTGTGGTTGTTATGGCTGTACAGTGTAATGATGCGCTTTCGTGGAATCCGTAATGGAATTAAAGCAAATTGTAACAAACATTTTGATACGCAAGAAAAAGGCAAAGTCAGGAACACCTAATAACATTCGAGGGACTTTTTTTATTGTTTCCCTTTGTATGCACATATCCGTACGTTTCGATGGCCACAGTGAATTCAATAGCGAGATACCATCTTCGCATCCATAATACCACCAGGGTATTGTAAGAAAAAATTACAAAATTGATCGTATTTTTATTTCAAGCTGTCCTCCGAATGTAATATTTAATGTGGGTTAATTGTGTTTTGACATATGCATGCTGGAAACTAGCTTCCCTGACCGTTGGTACTGGTAATTCTTCCTTCTAAATATTATATTATATAATTTTTTTCAGTGACTATGACGCCCAAAGAATGACTTTGATCTATTAGCACAACTGTTCCGATTTTTTAAGGTCACTTACATGTATAAATTGTATTGCTTTCACGTGTTACCTCAATAATATCTTCCAACGAAATAAGCCAGTTCGTAGTCCCTTTCTGCGCATGATAAAAAGATTCTGCGCATGATCAGAGGGAGGTCATTTGTACTAAAGTGAAAGGTGGCTTAAAATCTAATGAGATAAGTACCAACACTGATGTCTTGATTATTCATATATTCTGTTGAATTGTGATTTTCATAAACATAAAAAAACAACAATGCGTCCACGAACGACTGGTATTTCACAATTTCCCAAATACATTGTGCAACATGCTATGATATGCATTCAAAATAGGAATGCGACAAATACCTCCATAAAGTGTTAATTGGTGTGCTATTCTAGGCTGCGTTTATGCGACCTCAAGCCAGAATCATGATATTAATCATGATTCAAAACACAACATGAATCACACTATCACAGAATCAGCATTTAGACGACCTTCATTGCAATTCTGTTTCTCCTCAGATTCGGCCAATCCAGTGTGCATCACTAGTGCGCAGTTTGACAGAGGTAGTTTTCCGCACGTGTTTCGGCTGTCGAAAATATTTTGCTTCCTGAAATCAGTCTATACCTCATTTTGTTTACTTCTATCATATAGGGTCCATATGCTTCTATTCATCTTGTTAGTTTATCCAAAATGGTGTTCGGAAGTGAATTTCAGCGTAGATCCAATTTAATATTGATACTGTATACTCAACAACAACTGAGATAATTGTCTGTCCAGTTAATTCATTAACTAGAACTTGAAGTTGAAGACATGACCAAAAAATGAAAAGTAGTGGACGATGCGATGACCAACACAGAACGTGAACATGACAAGAAATGTATGCATTGTACATAATCATGTACATACAATGAGCATACAGAGCGCCTTGAGCTTGGCAAGAGTCAAACCGAAAGTAGCCCGACACAGTGAGGTCATAGAATCATGATTCAAATCACGATATCGTTTATTCGAAAATTTTCGTACGTGATTCTGCAGAAACGTCTTTCCAAACGCCCCTTTTTTCGTGTTTCATGTTTGTGATTCTAATCATGATTATATTCAATTTCGACTAAACGCAATCGTGATTCTGCAGAATCATGATTTGAATCATGATTCAGATCATGATTCTAGGGTAAAAAAAAGTGGCGGATAAACGCAACCCTAGTCACCTTGCCTATTCAATTTCTTCACCCTGCTATGTAAGGCATGCTTACGTAATATCTTGCTTTGAAATCTGCCTATCATAATGGAAGAAATGAAAGGTAATTTGCCAAAAATTGTCCATGAAGTAACTACGAACTGGTTTATACCTGTAATCGTGAAGAGAGAAATCATATTCGACTTCAAACTGACTGTCATGGAAGCGTCAGAGATGCTTGTCAGTGTTCTGGGATTACGGTCCACTAGATGAGCAGCTTAGCCGACCGGGGTCGATCATTGGCGATGGTGAGAAAGGGCAGGGCATGCTACAAAAGGGGAAAACACACGCGCATTTTGAAAGCATGGGACTGCATCTTTTTCGAGGATTAATTTCGAGTGTTTTCCTTTAAATCGAATTGGAAGGCGTAAAGTGGATTAGTATTGGTCGATTGGGAAAAGCCTGTCACAGGGGAGAGCTCTCGTCGAAATCGAGGACGAACGTTAAAGGATATGAACGGATAGTGGCAGCTATTCAAATCCAAGTGGTCAGGCAACGGGACATTGCTTTTACGGTATCGATATCACTGACGCGCGAAAAAAAATGAGTATAGAAGTATCGGAAATTAAATTGCGCGTTGAGGTTCGATGAAAAGAAGCGCCTTTAAGGGTGAATGAAGTGGTTAAACTTGCAACTGGTTAGAGTAATAAGGATCGGTGAGCGAGGAAAATGTTTGTTTAATTCTCATATGATTGCACCACCAATGGAAAACATACATCGATTCACGAGTTGGGCAGTCGAGTAGACACAGGGTACGTTGTAATTTGTGCTTTTCTTTCTTCTTGGAACGTCTTTCTCGCTGAATAAATCAAGCTCAGTGCTTTCTTGTAATATATTTCATGTGCGTGCATGTCCTTCATCCCTCTCTGTGAATGTGTCTGAGCGTCATTAGTCCTACCGTTGATGGGCGGAGCTAACGGTGCGATTTGGGGTCGTGCCAAAACCTTTCTTTCCCTCCCCGCTCTACATGCCAAGGGTGCTCATGTATGAGAAATATAATCATAGTGAAAATAGTGATTATTTTTTGTTCCTTTTTGAGATTCAGAGTGTTTTTAACAGGTGTTTCAGGGTACTGTTTGTTGATATTACTTTACATCGATGTAGTGCTAGTTTTTTGAAACACTGCGAACGGAATCGATTTTCAGGCCATATTATTTCCTATATTCACACTATTTTTGAAAATCAATATTTGGGCCCCTTTGTGCGGAAGGAAATGTTTGTTCAATCTCGTTCACGGACAGGGGTCAGGAAAAAAACCCAAGAAACAGCGACGCGTGAAAGAAATGTGACTTCTCATTTATAAGTGGAAAATGTGAAAATGTATTTCTCTCATGAAATGATACAGCAAAGTAGAAGCTTCACCTGCCATGTCTGCTCTCATCATTATTTGGCGTGAGATATCTGTGCAGAAGTTCCTGCAAGAAATTCATATTTTCATGATATGTTTTGTTTTTCATATCATAATCAGCTATTCGAGATCATAAACGCCTTCTATTCGTTTATGATTAGATCTAAACCATGACAATTAAATTCATTAAAACGTATCGCTTTAAAAGACTTAATATTAAGAGTAGCTAAAGGGAAATATGTAAAAAAAACACCAACACATTTTAAATATCAAAGTAAAAGAACAACAAGTGATCGTGAAAACGAATTTATCCAAAGAAAACAAGAAAGATAATTGGCTATCAAAAATTCGTTCTGACAATTGTCTTACATAATTGACCTTTATATTGACTAAATGTAAAATACATGACATCATGATTAAACAGATTTTCGAAATCTCCATCTTCAGAATTTAAGAAATGTCGATAAGGAATAAAATTTGAATATTTTACTCACTATTAGGTAAAATCACCCCAATTAGGTTAGCATCATGAAGGGTCTCCCATAGTTTGTCGTGAATGAGCGGCAATGCACTATTTAACTCCAAAACCATTATTAATTATATATTATTCTTTAAATTTCAATATAGCAAAGGGTGAACAATCACAAATATAACTGTTACTTTTCCCCCTTTGGTAAGGAAAGAAAGATGATTGTTGACAGAGAGTCTGGTCGAGCATGAAATCAGAAGGGTACAGTTTGACACACGACTTAAAGATGTCATCCTTATGAATTCGATACCACTCGTCACCGCCCCGTGCATTAACCAATGAAATATAAACGTGATAAGCGTGACAGTATCGTCAATGGAAAATGATATCTGCATTACTACAGGGTATCCAAGCAAATCAGAAGGTATTATGCCCTCTTCCACATTATGCCTACAACACCACGAACTTCACCACCACAACTACCACCAACACCACAAAACGAGCAACATGTACGAACGGGAGGTTTAGGGGAACGAACATGAAGAGCACATTAGAAATGAAACAGGAAATAAAGCAGTTAAATGTTTGTGCTATTTTCCATTTTCAAGGTATAAGGCGTTTTCTCTCATTGTAAGAATAGATAATAATAAAAATGCTTTCCATATTCATCATGATAACTTTCAATGACTCTAAATGTCTAAGATTATTGCCAGACAATTATTCTAAAAATGTGGTGTACATGTATATTTTACGAATATTTCAGTCTTAAAAGTATTGTGCTAGGAGCCCAATCGTTGTCCCCGTCATTCTACACTTTTTCCACAAGTGAAATTTTAAGTGTATTCTTTAAGTAATGGCAAGTTATTATAAATTTTACAGTTGACAAAAAAGGTTGGGAAGAAAGTTCATACTGAATTAGACCTGAAATATATTCAATTTTAGTGGAAACCTGGAAAGAATGAAAGTAATTTGCAGGGAGCATGGACTTTGTTCTAAGAAAAAAAAAAACACGGATCGAGAAAGTAAGGAATAGAAAGAGAATAGAGGTAGGGAGAGAAAGAGAGACGGAAGGAAATAGAAGGAGAGAGGACCGGGGGGGGGGGGTGAGAAAAGAGATGATAGAGAGAGGAGAGGAGAGAGAGATTGGGAGGAGAGGTTGGGGGCGGGGAATTACATGTAGACAAAGAAAGAAAGGCTCAGACGGACGGGTTGAGGCGTTGATAACATTCATGGACCCCAGGGAAGGTAGTGATGAAAATGTATTTATAAAATCGAAATACATTCTTTTCCTGAGAGACAAGTGCAGATGCATCATCGTATCTGTGCTCTGTAGCAAATTGAAAAGAGGCATCGTCAGGGATCGCTTCCAAAATTCTTCTTGCGTATAATGGCATTCGATAAACATCTGCTGATGAATATACCTGTCTAGAAGAATTAAAGGTACTGCAACCTGTATACAGGCACACCAATGAATCAGACTCCAAATCAACCAAAACAAAATGCAAATTTGTCAATTGTCTAGATTCAAGGTCTAAACTGCAGTTTTGATATACAAATTGTTGTTTTGAAAATGTAGATATTTACCTGATGATGACGCACAGAATTTGTATAGCGCCACATATCTGTCAAAGACATTCAAAGGCGCAATTTCGGGAGGAGCCAGCCAATCGGGGTCGCCTAGAAGGGCGCGCACACAGAACCGTGACCCGCAGGTCTCTCCTCCCGATATAACTGGTTGGAGGAATGCAGGTGGACCACTACACCGGGGTTTCCCCCTACTCTTATTCGAATAGTGCAGTGGGTTCTTAACGTGTAAAGGTAGTAACTGTCCTCTACACGGGGCCTCCATTTAACGTCTTATCTGAGGGACGGAGTGTTCTCCACTGTAACATAGCCTTCATCTATGAAGCGGGAGAGACGTTTACACGCAACTTACTGGCTTCAGTCATTCGCCCGGGGTGAACTCGAACCCACGATCTTTGGTTCGACGAGCAGACACTTTACCGACTGAGCCAACTTCGCTCTCTATACACTAGCTCGTAACCCGAGATCACCACACCAGCAGCTACTTAAGACTCTCAAAACTTGTGTAGGATTATGGTGCGCGAGCTTTCTCTGCCTCAGCACATTCTCTTTGAAATGATTTGACAATGAATCTAAGAATCATATCATCACTAGAGACTTTCAAATCTAAACTGAATTTTTTTTTCAAACAGTATAATTGGCACTTGACACTCATCCAAACTCTCTCATGGGCGATTTCATAGTGTCGTACGGGACATTTCGAAAACGATTTCTAGTTTCCTAGCCGAATGCTTGGGCAATAAAATATTATTTTTTTGTTAATGATAAAGCTATAGTGGGTAGTCATGTGAAAAACTAATAAACCAACACAAAAAATGATTTTGGGTAAATTATAGGTGAAAATGTTGTGTGTCGTACGGGACGCAAAAATGTCCCGTACGACACGCAACTTTTTAAGATCTAATTCACATATGAACAACGCATTTTTGTTGTTTGTCAGTTTTTTGCATGTCTACCCAGTAGTACTTTGATATTACCACAAAGCGAATTGAAGTTCTTCGTTCGTTTGGATAGCAGGTTGAAAAATGTTGTGAAAATGGTTGATTTCTCTAGCATGGAACCGCCCCCATTCTTTCTTTTTCTTGTGCACCTCGGAATAGAATATTTCGAGATAAATGGCGCCATCTAAATGCCTGTTATCATTGTTATTTTATTCACCAATTTTGTTAGACAGACTTGATTGTTCTTGGTCTTGTCGGTCACTTGACAACACATTTTCTTGAATCATCCATATATAGCTATGCGAAATATCCTAATTGCGTATCGATTTTATTGGTCTGCAGTCGGGTTTTTGACGATGTGACTGTCGTAAATGTAGCTTATCTTAATTACCTACAAGTACATTTAAAGTGCACATCACTTTCAATAGTCTCTTCTCCCTGTTAATTTGGTTTTTGCTGGTACTCTAAAACTAAAATTTGTAGTAGTTATTTCCATAACATCTGTCCTGTGCATTTTTTTAAATAATGATAATAATGATAATAGTAATAATAATAATAATAGTAATAATAATACTAACAATAATAGTAATGATAATAACGATAGTGATTGTGATAATGAAACAGTTTAAATGTCAGGAGCATGCAAACACTGTGGATCTTAGCGATGGGTATCCATGACAACATTTCACGCGGAAAATGGAGATCTTGAACAACTTAGTGGAAGCTCCTACTTGTTCAGTATCATCAGATTTAAGAAAAAAAGTATAAACAAGTGTGAATGCACTAGGTTTACCTTGCACTTTCAGTTATCGTGGTTTGTGAATGCCTTCCCATGAAGTGTATGAGATTAGGGTGGTGTTTGCAAGAAAATATTGCAAATTTCAGTTGCAAATTTATTAGACGAGTGATGAATTGAATTCAGATCAATAAAATAAAATTATTCTTTTTGGCGCAAAGAGCAGAACACTTAAATAGTAAAATACCGATTAATTACAAGACTTATGATTGATTTCGAACCTAAGCTTGACTTGTAATCAATTGCAAGTTTCTTGCTCCACCAAATAAGATGTACAATGGGAATATATAAGAACTTTACGACACTCTGCTTGTACCAATGGCGATCCTCGGATAGGGGTTATCATATTCTTGGAGTAACCAACGTGCGTTACGTTAGGTTGAGGGTGCGATTTGATCCCCATCGGGCGTCCGCTTTCACGTGCAGCATCAGTTGGAGCTAATTATAACAGGCATTTGACCGAGTTCATTTGCACTTTCTTAGCTACACTTCTCAAGTTTCTAGTGCCGTGAATATGAATCCACTCTTCCAACCAACGGCATTATCGCGAAACCACTCAGAAGAATAGCATGAATTACCTGCTATTTCTGCGGGTAGTCAAATTACTAGGCCCGATAAAAGCATTGTCTTGAGAAGGATTTTACAATGTGGTTAATATCGCCGAAATGGGATACTCTTTTCAAGTTACGCAGCATGCAACGTTAAGCGAAATTGCATTGTCGTTAAGTATCCCGTGCACCATCTCGGCTATTGTTACATCCGTTGCTCCATTCTAGGTCGTGTGACGTTTCAATCTTTTCCATTTCCCCCCAAAAAAATTAAATGGAAAAATTTGAACTAATGCTATGGAAGGATGTAGGCAACAAGGTCCTGGTGCAGGTGGAATGGATAGCGGAGTCTCAGGTTTCTTAATCACTCTTAAGTCATGGATATTGCTATGATGGGAAAATCCCAGACGGATATGCAAGGCATGTTGCAGATAGCTGTTACTTTTCTCCGATGTCGAACTTCTTTGGGAAAGTTCTGAAAAAGTCATCTTGGAAAAGGTCTACGAGTCTTGGAACTTTACAAGATGGAGTAATCCGCTTAGTAGATATTGCTGTTTGATAAGGTAAGACATTAGTCACAAACCTCATCACTTTGATTTTTGTCTATGGAGAGGTTTCATCCAAGTTTATTCTTCTATACATCGTTATTTAACATCCTTGTCAGGTTTAAAGTTATTGTATCGTGTTTTGTCAGGACAAAGTGATCTTTGAAAATACAACCCCTTTTTTGGAGGGAGGATGTTTAATTTGCGTACCTCTAGTTTAGATAGATGGATACATGAAATTGTTTATTAAAAGATCATCGCAGCCAACGGCCGAATCGTGATCAATTTTACAAGACGCAAGTTACATGAAGTTTTCATTCAAAATTTCTAAATGATACACAAACGAAATATGTAAATTATATGATCTTCTAAAATATAAAGTCAGTGGAGAAAAAAAGGAATTTGTTAGTAGGCTAGCGACAAAGAAGACGGAAACTAAACAAATAACAATGTCATGAAACATTAAGAACGGTTTTTTTTTTAATCGCGGCGACTGATTTTGATATGAGGTATTATCTTAAGATGACCTTTTAAATACAACTTTTATTCCATTAACCCCCCCCAATTTAACCCCTATCTTGGGTAGTTTAATGGGCGTTCGGCCAGTGGCACCGCCCCTGTATTTATTGTTTACCTTAATAAACTTAATGGACAATATTCCGAGGCCATTCATTTTTTCATCTTAGTAAGATATGAACATACAATCTGCATATTTTCCGGTTCCTTTTGCATTTGAACACAATAACACATCGAGCTCCCCCAAGATATTCGAGTAAAAAAAGGAACTTCGAGAAATTATTCGAAGCGTCCGTTGACGAATTTCACAGGAGAATGATTCATTATATTTCGTCTTTGACCAAGGATCATTTGTCTAACTGTAACCAGTGATATTATACTTCTTGAATAAACTGCCCCCGACCCGCATACGAAGTTCTTGGCAAATGGTATAATTACATAGTCAGCTGAGTGCAACTGATATGACAATCACTATCACATTTTCGACATATATTCTCTTCAGAAAGAAACTCTGTTCTTGCAAAATACGACTAGAATATAGTCAAACATGACTAGATAATAGTTGCATTCAGCTGACCCTTTTTAACAAGTCATTTTGATTGATTTGTTTTGAGAGTGTTATAAGAAAAAAAACTAACCTCGAATGGTACTGCTGAAACAATCAGAGCCTTTTACTGGGTCGTTCAAGTGCCCTTTGCCTTTTCTGAACAGGACTTGTTTTATCACGTTGCGCGTTAAGAATGTCTACATGTGCTAAATAATGCACATGTTTTTTTTCACCATGAGGTTATGGATCGTTCGCTCTCTCTACGAGTCCGCCGAAAAAAAGTAATTTTGCTCTTCCTTGATCATGAAGACTGCGAAATAAAAGAGCAAAAAAAAAAAAAAAACAGAGATCGAAAATTAACGGGTATTATGAACAGTTTAAGAATATGTCATCAAGAATACTCCTTTCTGCCTCTATTTTAGGTAAAAGAGGGTGTTTTGTGATTCTGTCCCTGATCAAATATTGTATCCGAAGAGGTATGCAACACAAATAGAAAAAAAAGTCTTAAAAAAGGAAGACGAAACGAAACAAAACAAAAATCAGAGAAGATTGAACAACATCGGAAAATAAGAAGGTAAATCAATGCTCAAGCTGTAATTCCTACATGTTATCTTAAGCGATTTTTTAAATTCAGTTTTTATTATAACAAATTGAAATTAATCACAAAATTTACAAATGATTATTAGGTGATTGCAAATCACTTAAACACAAGTTAGTTACACCAAAAAGACAAAATAACAACCATGATAATAAAAAGCCCTACCCACTTATCCTCCCCCACCCTCCCCCCAGAAAGGAATGTGGCAAAGTGATGACTTAATATCATTGTTATCTAAACAAAGATAGGTGATTTGGTAAATAAAGTAGACAAAACAAAATATACAAGCTTTCATTATGAAGTGGTTTCCAAACAACTGGTTATCCAAGACGACACAATTATGGAGGTTTTTAAACAAACAAGTATATCAAGGAGACTGAAATAAAAGTTGCATGAAATATGGGATCTGATGTCTACAACCATATAACCAATACAGTGCAGTATTATTAAAAAAATGGGGCACTAAACCTTTTATACAAAATATTCAATGTTAGTTATCATGTAACCTGCTGACATTTTTGAAAACCAAATTATAAGGTGAATCGCCACTTCTTAAAGTGAGCGGGCAACTTATCTTTTTCTTAGCTATCACATACTCCAGGTCCTGTTGTTTTTTAAATGTTTTAAGAAGAGCAAAACATGGAGGATTATTCTTAAATTTACATTTATGAATATAGTACTTCAAAAGTAAGAAAAGGTATGAAGTGAACTTATCAGTTGAGAGTCCGAACATTTTTTTTCAAAATTCGAACCATTTATTTGAACATTATTTTGGGAAATGTTCGTTAAAAGGGATTGCCAAATAGGAATTACCCTTTCACATTCGCAAAAAAAAACATTCTCCTGAAGACGGACAGTCAACCTGTCCGAAACGTCGAGTCTCTCTACTACTCATCATCTCTACTCGCCGACTCAAGCCACCATCTCCTCTTCTACTCAAGCTGTTCTCACTCAACATTCCTTCTGGTTTACAGTCCTTTTCAGGACTATTTTCAAGAAAGAATACTCTATTCTCAAATGTCCACTTTCTCGCCTATCCACTTCTTATCTTCTTCTATCCACTGTTTCTATAACACTCCACATGTTGTACCGTAAACCACATCAGCAATTGTACATGCCACCATGCAAACCTTCAAAAACAGATGGACTATTGTTTCCTCACTTTTATCACAGAAAAACACAATGGAGTGAATCCTTAGATTTAATCTTAAACAAAAAATCATTTAATGATATGGCTTTATGCAAAATCTTAAAATAGAATGATCTTAATTTAGTGTCAATGGTACAAAAACAAATTGTGTATTGTATCTTTTCCCAATCGATAGATACTGGTAAATGTTCATCCCAATAATAGTATATTTTGTCAGGTGTGTGTGATCCCCTAAATAAAATGTATAAATGTCTCGGAACTTTTTTATAACTCAACAATTTATGTACAATTGTTTCATGAACACCAATATACCTTAAGGGATTTTCTATTTAGCCACATGTATACCAAGTCGACTATTGATTCATTCATTTGCTCCACAGCACAAATTGCTAAAACGCCATTTCTTCAAATTGATTTCTAAGAAGGTACTTCTGACTGATTGAAACCAAATTTTATTATTCGTAATACTGAATGGGGATACACACTGCCATTCACGTCTTTTACTTCAATTCATCTTACGTTTCCGCTTAGTGTCGTCTACCCATTTCTAAAAATAAGATTCGTGAAAACATTTATTTGTAGTTGCATATTATGCTCCTTTAGAACGTGATAGAAATGCATACTAGCTAAGACTTTGAATAGCCACTTGATTCCGAAAATATATCTGGCCAAGGGCATGGAGACACAATTTCAAGTAACGTTCTTGATTCCTTTTCGTTAAGTGGATACAGTTAAAGGAATGTTGTTGTCACGGTCAACACTTCCGCGTTCTTGTTTTGTTCGTTGATGTTTGTTTTAAAGCGAATGCTTAAATTTTGAAACACTTGCTCAAGGCGCCCTTGAACAGGTAGACGTAAGAGAAAGCAACATGCGGATGACTCAAGACGTTATTTTCTATTTCACTACAAAGCGCAGGGAATTGGGGACGTAGTTGTTTATCTCACAATAACTTCAACGCGAATCCTGTTTATTTTTATTTTTAGCGTTTTGACCAAAAGCAAGTGTTAGTAATGTTTGAATATTTCAAAATTTATATGACAGAGAAATTCAAGTATCTATCCAGATGATAACTTCAAAAACAAAACAAAACAAAACATGGATTACAACACATTTCCACTGTCTTAAATTGTCAGTCATTGCATTATTTGGCGGTACTTACCATTTGCCGCTCAATGCATGATATAAAATGATTTTCGAGGCGTTAATCTTGCAGTCAGAGAGGCGGATACATCTTAAGCTGCAAATGAATGTTTAATTCTCCTGAGCTGAAGAGCGTCCCTGTTTTCTTTATTAAAAACCGTTAGATTTTTTTGCAACGTATTTATTCCTTATATTACTTGACCAAAATAATGTCTTCGGTGAGATTTATTTTGGTATAATAATATCTCAATCTAGGGAGTGGTTTGTTTTGAACACTATCAAATGTAATTATGCCTACTAAGATACTGACAAAGAACCTGATGGAAACTGTGTGCAGGGAGTGACTTCTGAATTCACCGACCTAAATATGGTTTTTATTTATGGATGAGGGTTTTGACGAAACGAAGGCGTAGTCTACATTTTAAGATTTGAGTGAATAAGAAAGTTAACATACGAATACTTCTATCAGTAATAATAGTATCATATATGTAGATAATAATGATGAATATGATGATGATAATAATAATACAGAAAGTCGAGCTTGATGCAATGTCTTCTAAAAAGAAAGAATGGTCTTCCGTTGTGATTTCGCTTCATTTGTCTTTAAATTGGTGTAGCTCCGATACATATACAAAAAAGGGTAAAACTGACGGCTATCATTTTCTGCAGGACTCCTAACTGTGAATATTTAAAAATTCAAATCTATATGATACTGGAAATCATGTATTGCATTGTTCTTTTGAATTTTGCCGTTGCCTGAGAATATTCTAGGTTTCTTTACTACGTGGATTTTTTACACGATTACAAATAACCCACGGAAACTAGGGTATAAGACAACCTAAAACGTATAAAACGATTAAAGAACGACAATAATATTTGAAAAAAATGATGGAATAAGGTGAATAACCGAATGAAAATGTGGATTACCTGATAATTGAATTTGTTTCTTTCCGTTGCCATGGTCTTTGGATTTTACCCTGGTTCTATTGTAATAACATGTAATTGCGTTTATATACGTAACACGATTGACTGAGTTCCCAAGATATTTCTGACGTGTATTTTCTCTCTGTGTTTACGAATCTAGGTGAGCGATTTGACTCAAATCACAGTTAACCCAATCGTCGTCTTTGCTTATAATGCGTAATAACTTTTTAACTAAAATTACCGCCAATTTTCACTCGGTATCCCGCAGGACTAGCTTGTTTTCATGTGATATTGTGTCAGAGTCAAGGACTGGCCGGTTTTCTGATATGCGTTCTTAGTGTTCCCCTCTCTTCTTTTTCTTGATCCTCCGCTTGCGGTTCGTGTACAATGAGACATATTTTTATTTTTTTGTTGAAACTCTGACCGGAAATGTCTTTTCTTGCAATTTCAGACTCAGAGGAACCGTCATTACAACACAGACGTACAATCGATGGAAAATGTTTCCACAGAACAGTGTCACTGATATTTACTGTTCATTTGTGTCTTTTGATTGTGCACGTGTGGAACAGTGTCTTCATTTTCATTTTTCTCGTATACAAGTGGGGAAACTCAAATATGTTGATCGTCTTCGTTATCATCATCATCATTATCACCATCATCATCATCATCATCATCATCATCACCACAACCACTAACATTATCATCATCGCCATTATCATCATCATCGTTATCATCATCATTATCATCATTATCATCATCATCATTATCATCATCATTATCATTATTTTCATTATCATCATCATCATCATCGTCGTCATCATCATTGCCGCCAACATAATATTCATTTTCATCATTATCGCCACCACCACCACTGTCTTCATCATCGTCATCACCGTCATCATCATTAATACCTTCCCTATTATTGAAACCATCTCTTTCGTTTCTAGTGTCAATTTAGTCCAACTATACACCTGCTAATGTCGCCTAACAGGAAATGTCGCAGCGCCAGCATTTTAGGCGAGCCTTACACCACATAACGGCCTTGTGTCCACGAGCTTTCACTCGAAATCAACTAGCTGCACTGCCACACAATCCTTGACACAAATTTCCTCACTCGTGTGAATACAATTCCGTAATTACGAATACGAACACCAAAAACGCTGTGCCACCACTTTCATGTACTGATTCTAATTATCTAGTTACACCGACGATACCCACTCCAAAGTGATCAATGGTCTACCGTTCCTAATAATACACCAGTTTTGATTGGTATGAAGTGGGATTCGTTGGTATGACTGTAGCGTAGTATCTAACATAAAATTAATAGATGCTTATTCCTTTGGCCTTCCCTACCAATTTAAGGGAGGACGTGCATGTATCTCGATTGGTTAAAGCGAATCACCATTGACAGCATCATAGTCAGTGAGATTGGGCTCAATTACTACGGCCTACATCTCATGGATAATGAAATAACACTATCGATGTATTTATCCATAGTAAGTAAACCGAGGTCATGTTTCATTTGTTTGTCTTACGTGTTATTGAACTTACATGTTCAGCCATATATATATATATTCAGTGAACTGTCGTGATTTTCTTTTTCTTCATATGATTTTCAGATTTTCAGTTTTTATTTTTGATTTGCCAATTAACGCACTTGAAAAAAGGTGTGTCGGACGTTTGCGAACGTATTCTCTTTCCCGATTTGAAGAACTTCGCGAATAAATTTTGATATTGCAAAGAGTTTGAGTTTGAGAGTAACATTTTGCAACACTCGCTCAAAAAAAAATTGGGAATCAGAAATTCCAAAGATCGTACAAGCATTTGCCGCTCGGTTCACGAATGTTTGTTTGCAATGTTAAAATTTATTTTCCAATTGCTATAAAACGGAAAAAAGTTCGCAAATGTTTGTCGTAGATATGTAATCAAAAGGTATATTTTATACAGGAGCAGAGTGATCGTTTGGTAGCTTTCATTGGCAACTTTTTACGAACCCTTCTGAAATCGCTACGTCCACAAGCATTCACCGCCCAGTGAAATACCCACTCAGAGCTATTAAAGGGATGGTCCAGGCTGGAAATATTTATATCTCAATAAAATAGAGATAAATTCACAGAGCAAAATGCTGAAAATGTGATCAAAATCGGATAACAAATAACAAAGTTATTGAATTTTGAAGATTGCATTATTCCGTTGAAACAGTTCTAGGCATGTCTTTATGAATATTCATTAGATGGGCTGACGATGTCATATCCCCCCCTCTTTTTTTATATTTTATTATATGAAATTAGGTTTATTCATTTCTTTCTACCAAGAACTGAAATAATTGAACTGATAACTGATTAAGTGCATTGGTTATTTATTGCCGCAACTTATGTCATCATAATGGAGACACATCCTTTACTCATGTATGAAAAAAAAAATGATTTCATGTAATAACATAAGAAAACGGAAAGTGGGGATGTCACATCATCAGCCCACATGATGAATATTCATGAAGATGTGAAATAAACGTTTTCACACAACGTTGAAAAACTCTGAAATTCAAAAGCTTCCTTATTTGTTATCCGATTTTGATGAAATTTTCAGCATTTTGCTCTTTGAATTTTACTCTAATTATTTAGATATAAACATTTTTAGCCCGGACCATCTCTTTAAATACCCCTCTCCGATATAGGGATTGGTTGATAGTGAGGGGCGGAGAGGTGGGAGAGAGACAGACACAGACAGAGAGTAGGAGAATAACATATATAGAAATAGAGGGAGATAGAGAAAGAGAGGATATTGTTTTTGGTTTCTTTGCAAAGATAATTCGGACACGCAAAACAGTACGTGAGAACAAAGCAACATGAAGATCTGACCATTCAAGGCCTTTTGAAATACATCTCAGCCATGAATATTTTCCATGAACGTTTAATTGTATTGATGGTGAAAGTTTATATTTTGCTAAAACCTAGCATTTCCTTTCTTCAAAGATTGTGCGGCAACCGGTACAATTTGCAATGTAAATTGCAAAAAGAAGGAACATTTGATATGCTTGAAACTCTAACTAAATGTGCCCACGGCGTTTTCCTTGAATGCATATTTCTTAAGTGTTGTCTTATGTATGTACACAAAACAAGTATGGTCAGGATTTCAAAAAGATTCATTTAGTCATTTTTTTTATCTTAATGACGCTAAGAAATATCCTTTTAACACATGACATTGATAAAAGGGTAACAAACATGTCGTTTGGTAAAATGAGACTAAATGCTGTCCAACAATACCCTATAACATTTTCCACAGCAGTGCGCTCGAATTCCGCTTTGCTACCCATCTCCAGCCAGGTCCTAAATAAGTACGAGATACACAGCAAAAAGTTTGTGGTGTTAACCGGTGTACATAGAGGACCAAACCAGTTATTTTACACCGGTGTTAAATTGGTGGTGTTAGTTTTACACCTATAGGTGTTATTACAACATCTTTTGTTGTTACATTTACACTCTTTGGTGTTATATTTAATCACTTGGGTGTAGTTTTTACACCTTGGTGTCAGTTTTAACACCGCAGTTTTTACAGTGTAGGATGGGATAGCATACGTAGTTCTCCCGTTGAAATGCTCCCCAAGATGTGGAGAAAGTGCATACATTGCATGCCATGATCTGATGACCAAGATAATGGTATTTCTGTAAAACCGCATATAGAACTTACCTTGATGCATTAAGCACTATATAAAAGTGGACTATTTTTTAAAAATATATTGCAATTGATAGCAATCATTATTCTTGTTGTAAACATTACAAGTCTTTTCCAGATCATCGTAAATGCAAAAAAAAACCCCAAACAAATCCATTAAGAGAACCCCGCCCCCTCAAAAAACAACGTCCCGAACTTTATTTTCATATAGATTCAATAGATCAAATCCGTTAAGTAGTAAAGTGCAGCAATATGAGTTAAAACCAATTAAAAGATTCAATCAGAGATTTAGAGAATCAAAGGCCTGTGTCTGCGCTGCGATATCATTATTTTTTATTTGTTTACATTTGATTATGATTAACTTCGAGTTTGATCGTATTATACATAATCGAGCATGACATGGCGAGGCCAACGACCGACTACCACACCAGACGAAATTTATTAATGACTCGCATTTGACATGTGTTACCGGCATATGGCTATATAGTTTGATTCCAATTTTATTTCACTAGGGTAGCTCCTTCAGTTACGTAAACTGATTTACAAAAGGGCCGTGGGCTATAAATAAAACCCAAACAAATGAATAGGAGAGATTAAAAAAAGACAAGAAGGGTTCCGTACTTTATTGTAAAAATATAAACGGATTGGTAAATTAAGTACAAGAGTACTTAGTATTGAAGGCTTGAAGGCATCCATTAAAATATTTCTGTAAATATTCTTTGAAAATACTCAGCAATCAAAGAGTCATAAACTCACTTTATTAGATAATCCATGTCTGCGCCACGGTAATACAAGTTATCTTCATACCGACTTCTTTGTTAATTTCGAGTATGATTGTAATACACACAATCTAATATGAAATGACAGAAGACTTTACATGGTGAAATATGTGGATGATAGGAATATACCGCCAACAAGCGAAATATTGATGATTTATTTAATAAGAATTATCCAACCACTTGTCCTCACAATGTCCCTGCATTCTAAAACCACTGACTAAGATTTTACCCAATATTGGGTAGAAAGGGAACATGCATGTTTTCTTTGTATTTTTTTTAGCATCGCAATGGGTTATTCAACGCTACATTGCATATAATTTACACAAACATTATTACCCAGCCAACATGCATGTTCCTATTTTACCCAATATTGGGTAAACCCTTTTTTCTTATTGTGATCATTACCTACTAACACGATCATGCGAATTGAATGGCATGTATATGGCATGTATATGTATATATATATATATGTGTGGGGGGTGTGTGTGTGTGTGTGTGTGTGTGAAGCTATACATGTACAACAGCTATGGTAACTCTTTTATTTTAAATATTGTGTAAAGCAATGGATAAAGAGAACAACGCCTACCATTGTTCTCTTCATCCATTGCTTTACACTATATATATATATATATATATATATTATATATATAGTAAAGAAGTTGATGAAGAGAACATGTTCTCTTCATCCATTTCTTTACAATATTTAAATAAAAAAAGAGTTTCCAGAAGCTGTTGCACATGTATAACTTTACACACACACAAACACACATATATATACATATATATATATATATATATATATATATATATATATATATATATATATGTATATATATATATATATAAATAACAATTTCATGTACATATATATATATATATATATATATATATACATGTATATATATATACATAAGACGACATCTAAAATGCAAACCAAATTAAATTCCTTCATTCACTTTCCAAATTTTCGGTAGACGTCTACCTTCATGAGGGAAGATTCGTGAATTGTGACAAGTTGTTACAATTCACGAATCTTCCTTGAAGAAGGTAGATGTCTACCGAAAATTTGGAAAGTGAATAAAGGAATTTAATTGTTGGCATTCCAAAAATTGCATTACTCGTGAATTTGTTTCGCATTTCTCATGTCGTCTTGTTATTGCCAATACGTGGAAAACCAAGATGCTCGTATATATAATAATAATAATACATAAGATTTATATAGCGCACTTTCCATCTTGATTAGATGCTCAAGGCGCTTCAGAGCAGAACAACAAAGGCTATTTACATATACATGTAATACATGTCTGAACAATAAGTCAAAGTCTATCAAAAAACACTTTTATACAGGTAAGTTTTCAGGTTGCCCTTGAAGGTGGTCGCTGAAGTCTGGGTTTTCAAACTGTGTGGGAGAGAATTCCACAGGCTAGGTCCTGCATGAGCAAAGGCCCGCTCCCCGCATGATTTCTTAGGAACTGGAATTTGTAAGAGATTAGATGATGAGGATCGTAAATTTCTTGAGGGTTGGTAATGATGCATCAAAGACCTATTGTAACTGGGGGAAGTTCCATTGACTGTATGAAAAATCAAAATAAGGATTTTAAAGACTATGCGTTCCTTCAGGGGCAACCAGTGAAGGGTTTTCAATATAGGGGTGATGTGGCTGCGCTTGCTAGATAGAGTTACAATACGCGCAGCTGCATTTTGCAACCTTTGCAATTTTCCAAGTTGAGAATCTGGTAAGTTGTAAAGGAGGCTATTACCAAAATCGAATCGTGAAGAAATGAGTGAATGTGCCAGTTTCTCTGTTGCTGAGAGAATGAGATATTTTCTTATGAAGCCAAAATTGTAATTTGGTTGGACATGGACATGTGAGCATCAAAAATAACTATATGTAACTGTATATATATATATAAATTGTGTAAAGAAATGGATGAAGAGAACAATGGTAGGCGTAGCTTAAATGAAGGTTCCCCAGAGCTATCTACCCTTTTGAAAAATTGGTGATGCCGAAAAAATGTCTCTGCCGGGAATCGAACCCGGGCCCCCAGCTTTGAACGCCGGTGCCTTAACCACTAGACCACAGAGACGGGTTAGTGGTTAGGACGACCCTGATCCAATATATACATGTATATATATGATTGTATTTACACATGTATATATATATATATTATATACAAAGAAAACATTCATTTTTTATTTTTTTTGGGGGGGGCTGCATATCTATTTAGGCATAGTTAGACGATCGCTTATCCTTTTGCATTTCGTCATGTGTCATAAAACAGGGTCTGACTTTATGTATGCCCCTAATAATTTATTTAACAAGTAAAGATACCTAAATGTTGCAGAAATAGTATCATTTTATCTTGTAGAGTTAGACAGCAACCTGTTCTTGTTAGGTCTCTGATCATTTGCCACAAATGTATGATGTACTCATATTCCTTGTTTATGGGGAAAGGTAATTATGTGCATGATATTCTGAAGCGGATTTAGACAGCCACTTATCCTAAGTTTGCCCTTTATTATTTGCCATTAAGACGATGAGAGGACTTGCATCATGGATGGTAAGCTATTATACCCGGGGAAAATTGTCAATGATATGCTTATGACAAAATGTTGCCCGAAAATAGCACTTCTTCAGACGTGGCCGATGATTATTTGCAACTCACTTAATAGCGTGATGTAACAATATTCCATACTTATGGAATAATGATTTTGTGCATGATTTCCTTTAGCATATTTAGACAGCCACTTTTCCTTTATTAGCCATAAACAATCATGATAAGAGGACTTGTTTTATGTCATATATATTCCATATTAAAAAAAAGATTCACGTTGCATAATTGTATACCCGTATAATATCGTAACATGAATGTGTTCAAACCAATTAAACAAATGAGCGTAGAAATGATAATAAAAATGCAGATCCGGAATTTATCGGTAATTCGTACCAACTTAAACTTTTCATATATATTTGTTCGATATTCATGTCGGTAGAAAACGTATTGCTATTCATGAAATTTTCGTTCATTATTCCAACATTTTCATTCATTTCCTACACATGAGCTGGGTAGGCCCTAATATAAGCAAAAGTGGCTGGTCTTCAGAGGTATTTTTTTTAACAAATGCACACCTAGTTACCAATAATGCACATAGCATTTCCATTTATTTGAAAGCATGATAAAAGAACAATGTAGATTAAATGCCTTGCTCACGGGCATAGGTGCCGCGGCCGGGGATCAAACTCCGGACTTAACATGACACGGCCACGGCACCTCTATTTGAAACCTCGATCGGTTCAAATCTGTCTTGTCCGGGGTTATGAAAAACTTTTAAGAGAATGGCATCCATTCAATTTCATGACAAGATTGTCTAATGTGGTTCAATGCATTCTTTAAGATAATGTTCTTTTATCCGTAAAGTAACTGATCGATTTTTTTTGCTTGCATGTCTTTGCATTGTCTTTTCTAAAAAATAGCTTTAATCAGTACCAATCCAACCACAATTTGCTAGCAAATTCTTCTGACAATTGTAATCTTAAAGAATATCGAAAGCTCTCAGATATTGCACATTATGGGCAACAGTACGACTTGATTGACAGTAATTTTTCCCGCTTAATTCAAATCCTTTGCAGTATATAAGAGTTTATCCCTCTTTTGAAGAGAGGAGCTTCTTCTTAACTGACGATGCTAAGTGCATTTAATAATCTCTTTTCCATTTTCACTAGACTATTTTTGACGTTTCTAGTAAGAAATACGGTTCAGCTGCCTTGTTACGGATAATGCTCAGCGTATAGGATAATCAGGTGATATTGATCACTGTGTCAAAGAGAAGGTATTAGGCTATCAAAATATCCTCTCCAGTCTAGTTAGTTCATTCACCCATGTTGCTCCATCTTGGAAAGTACTCTGCCGTCCAAACCCTTCGATCAAGTTAGGGGGTCCGAATGCGCAGCCTACAATGATGACGTGTGTACTGAAGGCCTGAAAATGAAACAGAGAATGGTGGTCGTGTGTGAAGACACACCTTTTGATAAAAGTTTTTAATAATAATACTAATACCAACGTGTTTATATAGCGCATATCACTACCAAATGCGTCCCTATGCGCGTGATTGGATATTATTACACTGGCTTTATGGTCCCGCAGCCTTTTACAGCGCCATGGCATTTCAAGGAATGAATTCCTGCCAGGTATCCATTTACCTCACCTGGGTCGAGTGCAGCACAATGTGGATAAATTTCTTGCCGGAGGAAATTTATGCCATGGCTGGGATTCGAACCCACGGCCCTCTGTTTAAAGTCCGAAGACTAATCCACTGGGCCTCAATATGGTTTGTGCCTGTACACTGCGCGGGACTTGAGTAGCTTTGAACTTTGCTGTACAATAACTTCACTCGTGTTAGTGGTCTGAAATGATATGCAACCTAAGCCCCTGCCGATGACGCACGTGCAGAAGGCACCCCTCTTCCTGAAATACAATCAACAATTTGTTTTTGTGCTAGTCTTGTGAAAAGACCCAATTGTGAATTGCATTTTTCAATCAGGGTATGTGCCGGCAGAGTAGCTTTGAACAGTCCTGGGATGAAAGAAATGTTGTGGATTATTATTTTAAGAAGGAAACCGTAATACTGAAAGATTGCATCAATAGGTGGCTCGGGTCTTCAAGACCAAATCCGAAATGGTCTAAAGTTAAAGTGAGTCGTTGTCATTTGTTTCATTTTAACAGTATATATGCAGAAGGTATGACGTTAGCTTATGGGAACTGGTGTAACATATTATCATGTAGAAAGTCCGCGCTATTATGAGAGCAGAAAAAAACAAGCACTGAACCAAGAACTGATATCACTCGAAACCAAAACTTCATTCTGCTCGGCCTAGGTATACGAAAATGGCAAAAGAAAAGCAATTTCTTAGATATACATGTATATATATTTGGTATTCTTCATCTACACGTAATTATACTTGAATGGAAAATATTTAATCATGTTAATGGGAACCCCTTCTTAACGAAATGTCGGATGGGGGTGGGGGTTTGGTGTCAGTCGGATGATAACAATTATTATTGGAAGGAGCTTGCCATTGGTATCGTAAGGTTAACGTGGTTTGTGTGAGGTGTAAGCGTTGACCGCTTACACGGCTTTGGCGTCGTTTGAAAGATCCGTCGCCAGAACGAGAGGTCCACCAGAACGCACTCTCCCCCTGAAGCGATACAGGTTCCCCGTTACCAGACCAGTATTAAAGGGTAACCATTAACCTCTCGCTTTGGTTTTCGAGGATTGGATGAAATGTAACCCAGATGGTGGTATCGTTGACAGGGACTTGATCTGATCTGGTCGGCTGCGTTCCCCGATGTTGTGAGCATCGATCTGGGGTTATTTTGGACGTTGCCAGTTTTTGCTATACGCCGTGCGTCTGATACTGCTTTTTGGAGAAAGGGGGTCAGATTTAGCGAAACGAAATTGATGAGAGGAGTATTATATGGGGTTAAGAGATAAGACAGGGAATGGAGAAACGGGGGGAAAGTGGAAGAGATAGAGAGAGAGAGAAAGAGGGGAAATATGATACAAACATGCGTGACAAAGGGGAGGTTAGTATGGATAAAGGAAAAACAGAAAACTTTCAGGAAAGGGGCCGGAATATGCTCTAGGTTTAAGCTTTCAAAAAATGGAGTGGAGAAAAAACTTCAAAAAAATAAAATTTTAGAGGTCAAAATGCGCAAGTTATGATGTGCAGGGATAAATTAAACCTGTTTTCTGTAGAGAATCCAATTTCCCTTATTTTTCTCGAACATCTCCATTGGGATAATGCCGTGAGGAGAAAATATCTTTGAAATAAAGTTCGTCGAAGAAAGAGATTGCAAACACATATGGACTCAATAACATGTAATGTAAAATTGTCATACTTTAACATGACGAATAACGTTGCTGTAGCTTAGCAACATGAATATTCTTGACCAGTAATTCGGTCAAAATACAGATCAATTCCCTTTGAAAGAAGGGGAAATCCTGAAAGCGAATTAACCCGTTTTTCACATGACTTGGGATAATTTGAGGTTAGATTTGATTACAGATGCCCATCATGTAAAGTGAAACGGCCACATACTCATCGTGAATGATGGCTGAGTCGATGGAGGGCGTTTTAATGTTACCAAATGCTTTGTACGCGGTCACATTTCTTAGGTTGGTAGTACCGTAAATCACACACCTCACAATCGCTTAATTACGATCCTAAATGGGCGTTCTAATTCACAAAGTAAAATGATTTTCATCCCCTCAAATGTGTAATTTTAAATCAAGATCTCCTACAATTAAAAAATATATCTGGAAAGTAGGTTGGACAGGCGTTGGAGGGAGGGGTGGCGATTGGAGAACTGGAATTAAACTTTCGATTATTACTTGTACTTGTCTTGTTTGAATGAATGAATGGCCCCAAATGTTTAGTTTGGTTTAATCAAGATCACCATCCGATCGTGATAAACAAACAGATTAAACAAGTTAATGGACAGTCTGCAGTCCCATTCTTCCTTGATACATATTTTAGTAAGGATCCCAGTTATAAAGAGGACGGATTTTCTTTATCATTTTATGTGGTATATATGCAAAGACTATAGTGTTTCCTTTTGGGAATAGTTGAATTGTTCGGAACTTGAGATAATGTTATTCAATCCCAAACCACCACCTTCGTCATGTGTATGGAATTAGTAGTAGAATCGAAGACTATTAATTGAGTTCGAAAACGTTTATTACAATATATAATATTTTGCTGCTACGTATCATACAGGGAAGATCGAAACAAATGAACGAATGTGCAAAAAGAAGATTCGATATCAACCACTTAACGAAGAAAATGCACCTTTTTTAACATCGAGACAGCTGAAATGATACCAGAAGAAATCACGATTTTCCAACGTCTACAGTTTTGTGTTTCCCAGACACATTAGAACCAAGCTATGCTACATGTGTTTTGTATTTTCATTTACCGTGTTTTACCAAAAATATTGAGGCCATGATTTGCAGTAGACACTGTTTGTTCTTATCATTGGATTAACTTTAACAACCTCACCAAATTGGTAGGTTAATGCAATTTCAGATTTCGAAAAGTGGGACAACCCGGGATAAATTGGGAATAACGGAACCATTTATCGCTCTCGGCTTTTCCACATACAATGTAAATCTTGTGTTGTTATTACCGATTTCCTCTTAAGCAAATACGTTTATATTCCGTTCGTCTTTTTTCTGTCTATTGCTGCACACTGATGGTTTTTAATCTTTCAGTTCTTCTGGGCCTTGCCTTATTGGCCCGTATTCTGAAGTCGGGTTTAACTTAAACTCAGGTTTAAATTGTGGTTTAAGTATGGATAGCCAATTGTTACATAAATTACTAACTGTGGAGATATCATATTTCAGTTCATTTGGCTCTCAAATCATTCCTAATTGTGTAGGAAGTGTAAATAGATTCATTGTCTTCACCATCGATGAATCAGGAAATAGCGCAGTAAACATCAGAAACAATACAACTTCATAACCATTTTGCCACTTTTGGCTTACCATAATTTTAGCACAGAGTTAGACCGTGGTCTAAGTTAAACCTGACTTCAGAATACGGGCCAATGTCATTCCCCCGCTTCTTTCTCAATTCCCATCTTATAGCGCTGGAATAATTGAGAGTGAAAATGTAAATGAATATACGAAAGACTTGGACCTGCTCTTATCAACATATAAATTATTTAAGTAATTATAAAGATACACGGAACCGAGTCCTGTTAGCACATTACTGATGAGTGACATTAATTCAATGTCATACTAATTGTATTGAATAATACGATTAAATCAAACAGACGAATGATTATTTATTAACGTTGTCGTTTCCAAAATAGTTCGTTCTTAGTCAAACACGGACGAAATCGTAGATTTGTACGCTAGGTCATGAATAAATCAAAAGAATTCGCCCAAAATATTGTATAATCTCGTCACTTTTCATTTATGTTAGTTCATAATGCACAGTTTTATTCAACTCAGAGTGCATGTATTTATTACAAGTGTATCCAAAACGGATCTATGCAAACACCATACATTGGCAATATAGTTTGTAGATTAAATGCATGTACGTGGTTAAGACGCAGTTTGAAGTCTTATGCAACGTTTTTTACAATACGAACTTTGCATTGGCTGTTTGGCAGTTAAAAAACACATTTAATTCATTGAAGATCAAATAATAAAATGCACTTTTCTTGTTTAAGATTTTAATCAATAGTTTAATGTATTAAATATTTGCTTTACGTATTAAACAACTACTAAGTGCATATTTATGGGTGTTCAAAAGCTTAATCGAACGGGAGAGTGACGTGGCCGTGATCAAACCTTGAATTTCTTCTCTTTCTAATCTTTCGAGTTAGCTTAAACTTAATTTCTGTTTTCTTGTGTCAATGAACCCAGTATAGTTTGACGTACAAGAGATATATCAATTTAGAAATGATGTTGAAGGACGATAAAGAAAGACCTGGGTTATCTGACGTAGGATTCAATTTTAAACAAAAACGAAGTGGAAACTATTTTTTTCGAACAGGAAACAGACATATATTTTTAGGTGTGGTCAGAGGAGAAATTTTGAAGGAGGTATTGATTTTTCGACCAAATGGCGTAAATCCTTGAGGGAGGGGTTTATTCTGACAACATCACAGCTCCTGAGGAAACACTTCAACCACTAAGTACTTGATGATGTTTGTCTTTCATCCTAAGTGAATGATTGGATTATTCTCCTGGAGTCGTCTTGGGAGGGTCGTCACGGCCCATGAGAGAATGATGTTATCGACCTTGGAATCTAACTCACAAACACACTTTTGCAAACGAAAACATGGAAGATAAGAATTTACACATCGACTAGATTGTTTGCGATAAGAAATAGTAACTTAGACATGTTCGAAATGAAATAAAAACAGATAATATTATTTTTGAATAATAATCAGGGATTGTTTGGAATACGGAATATACACGAGTAAAGAGGATCAATCTTGTCGAATCGTCTTGTGAAGATCTCCAACTTCTTTCCAAACAGGGCGGTGATGACCTGAGAAGGTAATCACCAACAGACAACCACAACGGACATGACGGAAGAAAATAACTAATGTAAAGTCGTGGGGTGACAAAACAAACTGCTCATTGTCGATTTTTTTTCAGAGAAAAGGTACTTGTCATAATATTAAGAAGAGGGAAGAAAACACCAACACACGTAAATACACACCTTGTCTAATAATTTGACGATTGAGGACTCACGTATCGTTAATCGCCAAAATGGGGACGTGTGTTTGCAGTCTCATACACTAAAAAAAATCACTCTCCAGCCTCTTTTTCGAACATACGAAATGATTCCTACCATCCTACATGCGGTTTTGAATGTAATTGGCCGACGATGGGTGCAAATGAGATTGTAAATTGATTGTTTATCTAAATCGCGGACGTTCCCGGTTGATAGGCGAGATGCAAGAGAATGGATCCAGAAGTAGTTCACAACAAGCTCCAAAGCACAAACACATAACCTTCACAAAATTGTATTGTTTTTTATCGAAAACTAAGACTTCGTTGAAATTATCCAACGTTTCTATTCATACATATCGGCAAGCAGCATCTGCCCTAATGGAAATCATACACGAGATTGGTGCTCAATATTTCACAGATTTTTTTCTTTCCTTGTTTGCAGTTGCCGGATCATAACAAAATCCGATGTGTACCAATCACTGCGTCGTCGTTCGATCGCGATACAGCGTGAGTATACATTTCGAACTTGATAGAATTTTCATCTCCTAAAAGGTGCAAACAGGATCATCGATATGGGATTATGAATGGAAAGCAGGGAAAAGTGCAGTAATTCAGCACTCAGAATGGAACACGTTCCATCTACGCATTTCCCTTCTCAGTTACTGAATTCAATTCAATTCCATTTGACGAATGGTCAATTTTACCCAGGTATGAGGATGTCACGTACGTTAGTCCAACACATTATTCTTCAAATGTTCCTTCTTTCCTCCTCGGAGTACAAGGAGGGAGGCACAAACAGTTCAAACTAAGCCGTAATCGAACAAAATTCAGATTTTGCTTCTTCTACTGTATTAAACCCAACCCTTTATGGCATCAATCTTATTCTAAAAACTTTGATTTATCTTGCTTTATGATATAATATATTCCATATATCCCCTTACACAGTCACTCCTTTGGCCATGCAATACCTGGAATATATTATATGTATACACTTAAAAATGATAATTATACAGCCCTTGAAAGGGAATTTCTCGCTGACAATAAATTTGTTTTAACACCCTCTCTAAAAAGAGGAATAATTAGTGAAGCTTATACCTTTAGTAAGACAAATATTTTTTTTGCCATGTTCCACTAAGGTCTAAGAACTTGATATTTATAGAATGTATTTTTCATGATGTATTGGGAAGCTTTCCGCATAGGACAACATAATTCCATCTCCCAAAGAAAAAAAAATCATCATTGTTTGATTAACGATTATATTTTGATGATTATAATCTGTTTAAAATAAATAACCTTTAGGCCTTTAATTTGCAGGCATTACTTGAAAATGGATGATCAATGAATTTTCTTCAAGTCTTTTAAACCAATAGTGTAACAATCCCGCCTTTACCTTCTACATGTAGTTCAAACTTGTTTCATTAAAAGGTTCTGACATTTTGAAAGGTACTGGGAGTCACCATTTTTTGTTGTAATTGCATTTAGTTGAATAATCCACCTTCTCACTGAGCGGAAATAAACCTAGTTCGAGGTTATAGGTAATGTATTCAGTGGAGCCCCACTTTTTCCGGTTTCTTCCGCGAAAACGATATATTTTCAGTATATTCCTTGCTCCGTGGAGTATTGATTTCTGTTCTTTTCCGGAATATCGAAAAGATTGGTGATGAGAGCAAATGCGATCGATAGACTCGCGTGCCAAGAGATTAACCGCGAACATAAGAAACAACTGTTGCGTATGACCTGGGGCGAGTACGTAATCAACCACACAGATGTGAAGGGTCCAGACCTGTTTTTCAACCACCAATCGTTTAGCAGCATGACAACTTGATAAAGTATAAGGAGACAGTTACATCCAAAATAGCTTTGGAGTTTAGGAAGTATCCAGGAACTTACTGGGCATTTCACTTTGTATACGTACTACTACTACTACTACTACTACTACTACTACCACCACTACTACTACTACTACTACTACTACTACTACTACTGCTGCTACTACTACCACTACTACTACTACTACTACTACTACTACTACTACTACTACTACTACTACTGCTACTACTACTACTACTACTACTACTACTGCTGCTCCTGCTACTACTACTACTACCACTACTACTACTACTACTACTACTAGTAGTACTACTACCACTATTACTACTACTACTGCTCCTCCTCCTACTACTACTACATGCTCCTCCTCCTCCTACTACTACTACTACTACTTCTGGTACGACTAATACTACTAATGCTTGTAATATAAAAAAAATGCTTATCATTCTATCATTCTAATACTAATTTATTGTTAGTAATGCTTTGTTATTGTTATTAGTATTATAATCAATATTACCATGATTATCAATACATTCTTATTTCTTAACATTGCTATTATTATTCTAATCCTTAACCTAATTATTACCCTTATTATTAATATTTGTTTATTATCATTTATATTATTACTATGGTTATTATCCGATATTTAATTAATGTCAATAAGATCGTATTCTATTTTTTTTTTCAAAAATATACACAAGAAAGGGAAAATTATACAGTTAAAATAGCAATGATTATGGTGTCTATTTGTGAATCATTTGTAATAATACATGTATGTTGATGGATAATTATTGATCCAACGGTCCAAATACGCTCTCCTGATCATCGCCTTTCCTACACACACATCCTCACACCACACTCTCAAACCTACACATACACCCACATTCACACATACATCCAAAATACCAAACAGACACACGTCATTCATGCACATGAACAACCCACATGGAAACCACTATCCACGCACTACCACACTCATCCCCTCTCTCATTTTATGCCAACCCACCGCTAATAAACACACACACGCATCACATTTACATACCCACACCCATCCTTAAAACTTACAAACACACATACACAAACCCTCGCGTACGCTACTGTGTATATAAACTGCATCTACGGTAGATATGAACACATAGGGGATATAATATGAAAATAATGCTTAAATACTTGAATTATGACTTCGTTAAATTACCTTAAAGGTCTGCATGTTGTTTTGTGGTTACTCAGGATATTTCACTCCGCCGTTCAACTTAGGCAAACTACTATATAAACAGACTCCCTACAAAAAACCTCTTTGGTTTATTCCTGCTAGTTTTACACACGAAAGGAGGTTTACCAACTTAAAGAACGTACATGTTTGTTTGATAAACATTGATTTCTGTATACATTAACTCATGAAACCGGTTTCCTACTGATCAATTCATCACACATAATATTGATGTTCAATGGTAAGTTTTTACACTACTTTTTTTAGTCTTTTGTAAATTCCATTTGTCCAGGCAAACGGCCTGTGGTTCTGAACAAGAAACTGTCTCTTACACCTTCAGAAGGGTTTCATTGACACGAACCACTTTTGTAAGGATGTTCTGGGTCGATACGCAACGGGCAATTTAAACTTCTCTGCTGACACGAGGGTCGTCCCAATACTCGGGGGAACCCTACCGATTGTTTACATTCTCCAACATGCGACAGGCTGCGTTGGTATTTATTTCTGTCTTGCTAAACCCGGCTTTCGTGTCAGGTGAAACCAGTCTAACGTGATTCAATTCACCGCAATCAAGTTTGCGTGGACCGGGATATTGAATTTGGCGGGAACATGACAAAAATGGCCTTGTTTACCGACTTAATCAGTGACAATGAATTCATCTTGATGAAATAAAGTGATGTGATGAGATGCTTATCAAATTCGGTTCGAACCAAAATAAAAGGTTGGGCGTATCAAATTGAAGCAGGCGGGTGGCATGTGGACATAATGTAATATCACGGCGTCCTTGACATCATTATAGCTATCATATTTTGATAACCGATATTATAATCATCTTTGTTTATTAATTCGGTTTATAAAGCGGCCACATAGGTTCAGTTGGTCTACAAGCGTGTGGTCTACTTCTTCGATAGTCTGATACCATGCATATTGGCCAATTGCCTTTGCTCTACGCTACACTACAGTGCGTATCAAAAAGTTTAAACTTAGAAAAAAATCCGGTAGAATTATATATTTGTAATATCCTGAAGATTTTGCTACATTTTTTAACATTGGTACAGATCCATTTAAGCAAATGACGATATAACTGTCAAAAAATATTTCCGCTTGAGTGAGCACCACTTACTTTTGAAGAGTTAGTGAAAATTGATTTTTGCAGAACTATGAAATAGTTATTCGAATAAAAGTAGATCTTAATCATGAAGAACACATAGAATTTAGCTAGTAAATTGATTTAAAGATGTCTTTTAT
This sequence comes from Lytechinus variegatus, assembly GCF_018143015.1. Classification (NCBI taxonomy): domain Eukaryota; kingdom Metazoa; phylum Echinodermata; class Echinoidea; order Temnopleuroida; family Toxopneustidae; genus Lytechinus; species Lytechinus variegatus. The sequence goes on from NC_054752.1 coordinate 11,131,438, forward strand.
CTTTTTTCAACTTGTTTCCTTGCCCAAAACACTTTGAAGAGTGCATTGCGCCCCACCCCACTCCCCCCACACCGAGGTCATCGCGACGATATTTGCTTTACACTGAGCTGTGATTTACATGAAATGGCTTAGGCTTGATTTTCATTATGTTAATCATTCTCAAGCTTGGGAAAAGTGTGGAGAAACACGTATAACATGAAAAATGAAATGTAAACCCACTTTAGATGATAAAAACTTAGCGAAAAAATGCTTGAGATGTCTAATATAAACTTTTGTTCAGATTCAGTTATGTCTTCAGATCCAACTGGCACATAGAGGGTAAAGGTTGTGCTTGCAGTGTTGAAATTTCAATTTGAGTGGCAAAATTGTTACAAAATGCTTGAATGTATCCGTTTTATTTCAATTGACTAAGAGTGCAAGGGAAATGTATGAGAAATGTTTCGCAGGGTAAGTTTGATTTAGGCTTCCCCCCTGACGTGATTCTATGTACTGCGTGAAAACAAGCATTTCTGCGCAAACAGATTTCTGCGAGCTTTACAAAAATGGACAGTGCTCCCTCAAGTGTAACATTCTGTCAAAACTTTTACTTTCATATTATAGATGACACACACCCAAGTTATATGTGAAAAAATAAACACATATTGTATATTTTTTTAATTCCCAGGGCTTTTTCAAAGTGTATTTTTTTATCCGCACTGTATAAAGCGAACTTATTTCGATTAGTCCAATACCAGTTGGTATTAGCCGAAATTAGCCCCAAAAGTGTAAATGGGCTATTTCATGCTTATTTCACTTTATATCCTTAGTTTCTTCCCAGAAATTATATCACCATCCAACAAGGAGAAAAAAAATGCACATAAAGACTTGCCTACAAACATGGACGGCATAATGATAGTTGAAACAAAAATGGGATATCCTAAAAAAAAATGTAAAATTGGGCTACTCTACAGGACGCACGGAGCTAATTGTGTTCAAATTTGGGAAAGGAGGTGCATATGATCCCTGCGTCCTTTCGATCTGTGGCCCATTTATCTAATTTATATATCTCAATGTATACATATATATATAATAAAAAATGTCCCACCGAATGTGTACGAGCGAGGCTATAAAATCCCTCTTACATTCACTCCAGATATTGAAAAAAAAAAGATCTACCTTTTCCCATATTAATATGTAACCAATTTTAAGATTATATGCCAGGGAGCAAAGCGAACTATATAACTACTAAGAAAACAAAAGTAGCTCTTGACAATTTCCGTGGGGGAGGGGGGGGGGCTTCCATGAACCATGATCATAACCCACTCACAACCAGGGGCCAGTAACCCAAAACTTAGCAATGATCGTATAACATTTTTTTTCTACGAATGATTCCATTGACTACAATGTATAATCAATCGTGAAAATCAAGCGTACGATCAATCGCTAACCTTTGTGTTACGGAACCCAGAGGCTATTTCCCTGTCACTAGAGGACAAAGATAGCTGACGGATCAATTCTTAGATTAAGGGTCTCAGTAGCTGCTATGGTCATGACGATTTTCCTCTATAGGCCAATGATTCCCCATTTCCAAGTATTGCGGAGCCCAACGTCATACATCGGGATGGAATCCCTAGGAGATGCATTTCCATCGGTGAGACATCGGATATTCAGATCACAACTTGTGTGATATTATCCTTCCCCTTCAAAACTTCACCAATGTCTCAAAAAATAGACAACATCAAGATAGGCTGAATGCGCATTAGCTCTTGCAATTCCATGTAATGTCTTCATTTTTTACGGCAAATATTCATTTTTTCGGAATAATAAAGCATGTCTTCCGAAGTTTGTCGACATTCCACGTAAACACTACAGAACTACTTAAAAAACATGTCAATATGTGAGATATTTGCAAAGTTAGTACACAATGAAATATCACAGGGAGGAGTATCTATTGAACGATTTTATAGACCGAAAAGCAACACAGTTTGGATGGTCCATGATGGTAAAGTCAAATGGCCACAAGCACGAATGATGAAAGTTTCACGACTTCAAAAATGTAACATTAAGAAACTAACAGTGGGGCATTAAGGCACTAAAAGGTCACAGATTCAAAGAAAATGAGTGTATCGATGAAAAACTTAGAGGTTATCTATACTATATTTATCATGTTTATAGAGTAAACAATCTTAACATTAGCAAGCGTAAAAACAAATCGACTTTATTCCAGACACATTATTAGAGACCAAACAAATATTAGAACCCGTTCCTGCTATGAAGCATCAGGTGCACATTCATTGGACATTCCAACGACACAGAGTAAATTCTGCGTCGAAAGCAAACCGAATGCGAATAGAAAATACACAACCTCCTATTACACCAGTACCAGAGTTCATCTTCAACCTTGAACCTTTTTCATTTTTGTGCCTATTGCTACAAACTTGTTGCTCGTATCATGTAACATAAATTTCAGTACGTAAACTGTAAGATGCACATCGATCAATCTGTTGGGTGGAGGAGTGCTGGAAATGAGAAGGCCGAATTTTCTCCTCAGTGTTGCGTCTATCATGTTGATAAAGCGCCTTTCTTACGACGATTTTAAAGGACAAGTCCACCCCAACAAAAACTTGATTTGAATAAAAAGAGAAAATTCAACAAGCATAACACTGAAAATTTCATCAAAATCGGATGTAAAATAACAAAGTTGTGACATTTTAAAGTTTCGCTTCATTTCACAAAAGTTATATGCATATCTCGATCGGTATGCAAATGAGGGAATTGGGGGGTGTTTCATGAAAGTTGTCAGCACTATCTAAATTGTCAGTGCTGACTATTTCAGTGATATCCTTGCTTTTGATTGGCTGAGAAGCTCTGCACTCTGACTGTTACTATGGTAACTGTCAGAGAAAGACATCTTGTCAGTGCTGACAACTTTCATGAAACGGTCCCCTGATGACATCACTCACTCTCTATTTCTTTTGTATTTTATTATATGAAATATTTCGATTTTCTTGTCATTGTCATGTGAAATGAGGTTTCATTCCTCCCTGAACACGTGGAATGCCATTTTTTTAAAAACATTTTGTGCTTCAGGCAAGGAGGTCCTAATCATCAAATTCGTAAAATTTGAAATATTGTATAATTCAATCAATAAAAAAAAAACAAAAGAAAAAGTGAGTGAGTGACATCATCGACTCTCTCATTTGGAAGTAACTGGCTCGTTCATATAACTATTTTGTTGAAAATAAGCGAAACTTTGAAATGTCATAACTTTCTTATTTTACATCCGATTTTGTAGAAATCTTCAGCATTGTGCTTGTCTGATTTTTCTCTATTGCTTCAAATTAACATTTTTCTGAGGTGGACTTGACCTTTGAATGGCAAGATTCAGGAAATTTGTCTGAAACGGCTCTCTGCTCATTGAAGGAATCGTCTATTCTGTGTCAATCGAGTTGAAGGGGGTCATTGGCCACTTACGTGTGGATTCAAGATTAGATTAGGAGCCGATGTGGGGTAAGCTCGTAAGTCCCCTGTGGCCCCATGGGGCATCTGTTTTGCTAGTTGGATTTCAGATCTGTGAATTTTCCAAGGAACGATTACTATAATGAGCCCAGTTCTACGCCTCCTTTTCCATAGATAAACCACCATGGACCTTAGGGTCCACGGTTACATAGAGCTCTATTGAAGGACAACTGGATCCTTCTGAAGAACCTTTTTATAACATTATAAACGACCTTATGAACTAGCTTAATAAGAATATCAACAAGCTTGCCTTCATGGAGGCTTCATCATCATGATTGCATATCTCTCTCTTAGAAGGTCTGAAATGAGAAGATAGTAGACTTTCATATTGCCTTAAGTGAATAATTGTAAATAATCACGCCTCTGCTATGACAGAAGTTACGTTACCTTAAAACTTGCTGGTTCGGATAAAGATATCCTCATAATGATATCTCCTACATGTTATAATATCACCAAAATGAATGATAAGAGTGCAATAAATCTTTGCTTTTCAATCTTGAAACACAAACGACGCCTAAATGATATGTTTACGAATATTTTACCTATTCTAGCACATGAGAAAATGAAAAAATAAAGTCGGCGTACAACATTGCATTGTGCAGTAGTCGCCAATTGTCATAACGACAGGCAGATTTAAAACTATAACATTCCTTGCAAAAATAATTGAAACTGATTATTATGTCTTGAAACTTTGATTTCATGATAATAGTTTTGTCCTCCTCGTGTATTTTTCACAGGAGAGGTACATGTAGCAAACCTTATTTCTCAACCATCATCATGATCATCGACTTATAACTTTATGAAGATTGGATACCATAATATCATTTAATAATGGAGAATAGCTTCAAAGAATCCTTTTAGGCAGGGGACGCGGAAGTTTTTCAAAAAACAGTGTACAAAAACTTCAAAGTGACCATATGACTGTGATTTTTTGTGCATGGTCAGCCCCCTCTTCTACTTTGAAAACCGTTTCAATGCCCCTGTTAGGAATGGTTTGATATATAAACCATCACAAATCCTGCATCAAATGTATATACTAAAACGATCTCTTTTGCTTGGTAGTAAAACCCCCCAAATCATTCACGTCCGAGGGAGTACAACCATCGCGATTCCTTCTAAAATATTGATGAGTGTGGACAGAGTGCAATAATTCATTCCTAAATTCTATTGACATATTTACCGACTCGAGATGACAACCACGATGGAATGCTATTTAAAGAGAACATTAATTATTTAAGGTATTGCCAAACACCCATAAAGGCAATGAGGATATATGTCAGTGTCCGTCCTCTTCACAATAATGAAAATGCGAATATGTGCAGCAAATTTATCAACGATGTTTCCAAAATATCGATGAGAAAGAATGCCACATATACAAGAACGGACAAAGTGCTGTCATTATGGGAGTGTACTCTTATTAGTAGTCGTATATACATTAAATATACACAGCAAACAAATGTGGTGTTAACCGGTGTACATAGAAGATCACACCAGTTATTTTACACCGGTGTTAAATTGATGGTGTTAGTACAACACATTATGGTTGTTACATTTACACTCTTTGGTGTTATGTTCAATTTCTAGGGTGTTATTTTAACACCTCAGGGTGTGGTCCTCTATTAACACCAATTAGTGTCAGTTTTAACACCACAGTTTTTACAGTGTTATAGAGACACGACGAAAAGAGGAAATAAACCCCCTCAAATAAGCTTTATTCGCATATTGATGAAAATAGAGCCACCTTTGATCAACTATATATTAATGATAATGATAAACATTAATTTGTTTCGAGCAGCTTTTATATGGATATATTCAGCTGCGCTTGTTCAGAGCTCTGTTTACTTATGTCTGCCCAGCATATTTTCTTAACTAAAGAGATACGGTTTTAATTTTGATTTGAAGAAAATCAAGGATGGAGAGCTTCTTATATCAATTGGCAGGCTACATGTATTCCTTAGTTTGGGGGCAGCAAGTGCAAATGCACGATCACCAAGTGTGACTTTTGTTTTGTGAAATGGGATCTGAAACAATCATTAATCTGTAGAACTTCGCAGGCTTCGACTGTATGATTGGCTTTTAAGTTTGAGCAATTCTGTAATGTAATATTGAGCTTGGCCGATTAATATATTAATTTATTAATCATTAATTTATTAATTTGTATACAATTAACAATTTTTTAGATGAAATTCTTTGTGAAATTCTTTGACGTTCACGCGTACATTTTGACCATATGGAATTGGTGATTTTCCCTTTCACACAAGCCCTCTTATACCGAAGGTTTCATTCCCTTTTAAGCCAGTAATCTCTCGTCGTACAGACCTTCAAGTATGCTCATCAGCCAAGGGTGAAAAAAGAAAACATATGAAGCCATCGAAATAAATTCCATGAAGTTTCCTTAAAAGTTTCACGTGCATAATCCCAGTAAAAGCCGCCTTACATTTCATATGCATATAAACACGAAATAATTTCTGCATAACTGTCACAATAGATTTGCATTTCGTCGTCTTTCACAGTTACATTATAAACTAAACCATAGAGACACCAATATTATAAATGCAAGAGCATTAGGGAGAACCCAGTGAAATTTTCAAAATGCCACTTTACTAAAAACCTGTTGATCCCCATGCTTTTAACTGTTTGCCTTTTGGGGAAATAATTTCCTTAATGGTACAGGATCGCTAAACTTAATGCTCGCGTAAGCTTCGTTTCTCCAGCAAAAATGATTTCTTAGTCCTGAGTTTTCATGCGATAGACTGCATAAAATCTCCAATTAAGAATAAATATTCACTCGGTCCAAACAGGAGGATTATATGTGTCTCTACTCGTTTATTTCAAGGAATGAAAGAAAGGAAATAACAAGAATATTTTAAAAGAAATGGCGTGCATTTCTTCTACATACAGTCTGTATGTGTTTCAAATCCCAGAATCAATGTCAAATCTTTCTTTTTGACATTTTGTTTCAAATCTCATTACTTTTCGGATTACGTAGACATTGAATCTTTACAAGAAAACATCTAGATTTTCTGTGTTAGGCAGTCTCTTTCCCCCCTTTTACTTCAACTATTCCTCTCTTTAATCGTGGAATTGATTAGTCAGTTATAAAAAACCAATGCTATTTGACCATTTATGCCTTGTGTCATACGATTCCTTCTGGTATTGACACAAACGCAAAGTAAATATTGTACAGAAAATCCATACTTTATATCAAATGTATTTGATTGTGCCTTAAGCGTTTGTGTGTTTTGCATCAAGATTTTGGACAAAGAAGAATCGGGACATTTCAGATATTAATTAACAAAAGACAAAAACATATGATATTGTAATTACTAAAGATATTGATTCACATTTGGTTTTTATGTAAAATACTTCATATATAACTATAGTGTTTACGGTGCAATGATAATAATAATAATAATTACGGTATATTTACCCAGGGTAGCCACTTCAGTTCCGAAAACTGTTCTCCCAGTGGGCCCGCTATTAGTATTACCCTATTACAGCTCTTTGAGGAATACCTCCTGCCGGTACCCATTTACCTCACCTGGATTGAATGCAGCACAGTGTGGATAAATTTCTTGCGGAAGGAAAACATACCACGGCTAGGATTCGAACCCACGACCCTCTGTTGAAAGGCGAGAGTCAGAACCAATAGACCACGACGCGCCCACGGATAGGTATTCATACCTATATAAGATATAAGATATTTATTCGTCTTTCTGTCTGCACATACATTTTATCTTACAAGAGTGATTTCACATTCTACAAATGAAAATCAATTAACCATAAATCATTGTTACAGTAGAACAAAAGAAACACAGCAAATAACTAATTTCGAATTGAGGGAAAGACAAGGAGAACCCCTGAAAAACAGGGCTTGTAACAACAATGCGCAGAAAAAGTACAATGCAAGTCCATACACTTTTGACGTGTATTAAACACACTTCCTGTGGACATAGTCACCGGACCTTAGTGTGACATTATTCTTTAAATTTCCAATATAAAGGTTGAAAAGAAAAATTTCCGTCTCGACAATTTGGGAGAATCAACGACCCTCGAACAGAAATGATAAAATTGGTAAATCATTGTTTTGTTCAAGGTGAGGGGACTCCCCAAAATACGTTAAAAAGAACTCATCTGATATACATATCAACCCAAATTTTCTTTGGCAACTGTAAACTCTTAAGACTGTTGGGCAACATACTGTCCACACAACAATTGATCATAACTTTATCCAATGCTGGGTAGTTTTAACCCAATAATGTGTAGTTTGGTGAAAACTACATAGTATCGGTTAGAAAGCTACCCAGAGTTGGATACATTTTAACCAACTGTTGTGTGGACAGTATTTTGCCCAACATCTTAAGAGTGTAGTTTAATTACTAAGAGTTACGTTATGGATATTGCACTCAAAGAGAAAGGAAGACCATGCTCATGGGGATAAATCGGGTTTCTACTGAAGGCATCGTTGCATCAGGACTCTAGTTAAATGACTATTAGAACATGAATCTCATGTAGCTTGCGGGTTGATACTTAGAACTGTGAAATCCTTTGCCTGAAAAGCTCCGATAGGTCAAATATACAGGAATTGCTCCCATGTGCAGACCGCCGCAGGGCGCCGCTTTCGTAAAACACCATAGGATGCATCGAAACCATCTCAGGTACAAACTCGTCGATATCTTTTAGTCTTAAGTGTATGCACGGTATTTGGAATTGTTTGGTTTTCATGTGGCCGTTCTTGCATCTGTTCTGGCAACGTTCTGGTGAAACCGGACCTATTCCGTGTGAATTCATTTCATGTTGTTGTACATGCACCCGGGATTTAGTAAATTAATTGGATAGCAGATCACTTGATCAAGGAGAACAGATTCCGTGCATCTGTACTATCTTGCGTATAATATATCATGAGTTAATGTCATTTAATTCGGTGTAGTTTTTCGCAATTTAAGAGAAGAGTTTGGGAAATACAAAGCAACGGAGAGCAACAGCGGCAAATCAGTGACTATCTTTTACCTGAGCGACAGTTGTAACTATAGAACAACCATAGACGTAGTCAAAGTAATTGGTTTTTCATTTCTGTGATGTTTATGAAATATCTTGTTGAAATCAATCCAACACTTGCATAAAAAATCAAGAGATTTTCATTTTGAAAAACGTCAAGATAAATCTTCGACAGAAGTTCAATTTCTTGGAAAAAGTAGACTTGCTTTGTGGATATGTTTCTTGGAGTAATCTTGTTGGTCTGTTATTTGACGCTTTCCATGTTGAGGTTTACTTGATATTAGTAAAAAAGAGAAAAAGCTATATGAAGAGCTCAGTTGCAAAATGGGTTAGATCCATTTTAGTGGCTCTTTAAGGTGATACCAAAGAAAAGTTGAAATTAAAAAGTGAACAAAAATGGCAAAGAAGAATCACTTTTTTTTTCAAAAGGGGTCTGATCCATTTCAGTGGATTAGATTTAAAATAATAATCTCTTTTATACCCAATATCATGTTCACGTGATAGGGTAGTACATAATGACAATTTAGTTTTACATAATAATATTGCGATATGGGAAAATAAACATGATTCTTCTCGGAATGACCCAAAGTGGATCTAACCCCATTAGCAAAAAAAACTCAAATGTTCCTTAAAACATGACACACAGTCACCACACTGTATGACATAGAAGGACAACACTGTTTTTCACATTGTGTCAAGAAATTCAGCAAGAAATTTATCTACACTGTGCTGCACTCAACCCAGGTGAGGTAAATGTATAACGACAGGTAGTAATTCTTCAAAAAGCAGTGTGCACCTGAATCGGTAGCCTAGCTTAGTCAGGTAATAATGATAGCAGGGCCCGTTGGGAGAACAGTCTTCGGAAGTGAATTGGCTACCCAGGGTAAATATGCCGTTATTATTATCATTAAGATATTAGGTCCAATACCTTAAAGCTTAAATTGTTAAACTTAATCACACTGCGATACAAAATGTGTCAACACTGTAGATTTATAAGACAGGGTGACTTATCCACAGAGTTAAAAAGTCCCCCTTTTACCACACTATATTAATACACTCTAAAAAATGAAGTGCTTATTTAGCACTTAGGGAGCTTGTATAGTGACTGCAGTTCGAAATGCTGATTTTCTAATTCAAACTTGAATTACTACATCGGCAGTCCAATGTGCAGTCACTATGCTAGTTCAATTTAACTCATGTTTATTGCAAAAACATGATTGGCAGTAACAGACTGAATCGTACATGTACATGTTTACACGATGCCAATATCTAATGACATTTAGAATGATTAAGAGTAACAACGAATCAACAAATTAAAATTACATATGCGCAGTTAAAACAAAATTATAGACAACACAATATTGCAAATTCATCAGACAAGTTGAAAACTTATACCATGGTAATTACATACTAATCTTGCCAGACTAGGAAGAACGCTCTTCTTAAATCTTTTGTTATACATGAAATCTCCTTATATTGTCTGTTTTTCATGTTTTTGGTATGAAAAGAATTGACCCGTAATTTCTTTTTTTTTTAATTATAAACAAGTTGCTTACGCCCGTCTTTTTAACAAGTTGTAAATACAGCTTTTGAACAATGTTAAAACCAATAAAAATAAAATTCTTAATGTCTTAAAAATCATTTAATTTTGTTTATTTGTTTAGAACGTCAAACATCAGTTTTAGCATTGACGGACTTGAACAACGTACCTTAAACAGCGTCCATGCAGTGTACATTCTAGCATTCATATGATTCCATTATTTCTTATTTCTTCAAGGACTACAGGCTCACTTGCATTCTTCCAAACTTCATTGATAAATGCATGGCGTTATGTTCTACCCCCCAAAAACAAAAACATTATGCTATATTCAACCACTTAACATTGCACATACTGACTGTTGAATCAATGCTTCCAAAATACATTAAATAAGTTATTTCTTGAACTAGTACCTGGCAGAAACAAATACGATGCAATATCATACTTGATATAAAATCATGACCGTGTGGGTCGAACGAATTAGCTACTTATCTAATATTAAAAATATGTTGCTATTAAAGGATACAATGCCCGGCTTAACGTACTTCTGTATTGTAAATGAAGTTTACCAGAGTATATGGCAAATCAACCAAAAAATTGCAATTCTCTACTCCAAGCAAATTGCAAAACGTATTAGGAATATCCACATCAATTCAGTAAAACAAGAAAGACATTTGATCTGTACACTGTTATATTCGTCATCATGATCATATTATTCAAAACCCATGACCTTTCAAAGAATGTGTCAGTTTAAGCATTTTCAATCAATACTTGCTGTTCAACAAGTAAACTGATGTCAGAGTGTCAGATACTTTAAAATCCATCTAGAAAATAAGTTATACATTCTACTCAAAATGTCAACGATTTTTGGGGCCAATTCATAACTTGTTGAACCTCAAGATGATATTCTATGACGTCACAATTGTGAGAAGATTGATGCGAGGCTTTTATGCACATTTTTCGATTGGTTTAGGACTATGCTATTCACCACCGCGTATGGGTTATTGATGCCCTTTGAGCGAAACGCATTAGCGGTGTACCCATGGCATCCAAGATTATCAAATGTTTTGGTGATGCACTGCGATCACCGTAATAACGGTCGTGCTCTTGAAAATATGAATATTTAGGCATAAATGCAGTATAAAAGATCCTTATCTATTGCATCGAGTGCATGGTAACGTCAGATCAAAGGATAGTATTTTCACGAAGCTTAGTGGGTTTTATGATAATCATTAGTTTGCAAATGATTTCAGTAAGTCTTGCCTGACTTCTCAGAATTATAGACACACAGGGAATAAAAGATTAGCTCACGCTTAGTTGAAATTGCGGAAATAGAATATAATAGAAATGGTTTATTTGAACAAAAGAAATCATTCGCAGCCCAAAGGCCGAATTACAGATTTTCAGACAAATACAAAAATATACATGAAAATTACAACATGATGAGAAACACGATTAGAAACGCAATTTTCGGGGGAAAAAATCACATGCCTTTTTTAAACACATAGATACGTTATTGCCAAAACCAGTCATCATTGTAATACAATCATTTTATAACCATTTACTATTTGATTCATTAAATAATTAATCTCAGATTTGATTATTATTATTTTTATGATAACTATTAATATCATATTTAACTATCCTTTTATTATTCACATTATCATCATAAAAATTTGAGTATTGCAAATAGAGAAACATTGACACTTTGTATCACACTCATAAGAAAAATAAAAGATGATCGTTCATAGTTTACCACTGGTTTATATTGTTACGATGTGAGTAGTTATTTGTTATAGTTACTTGAAAAGTAAGGCTATAATTGTGTAGGACGGCTAACAGATGCATTTGAATTCCAGAAGACTTGGCAATTAAAAAAAAACTCTGTGAGAACTCATACATTAATTGATATATAGAGCGATTAGCAAACGTGCTACAATGCAGTTGTTCTGAACATGAAAAAGATTTAAACGACAGAGAGAGAAAAAAAAATCTGAGCTCAGTTTGGTGTTGGAAAAGTAATTATCTAAAGGCAAAATAAACAAAATCTTCACAAAAATTATGAGAATATTCAGTTACATAGAATTCAATAAGTCAGTAAGGTAAGGGATGGCACTTTGTCGAAGACGTTGAGTCCTACATTTCAATTGTTGCCTGACCCTATTGTTTCTTATGGTTCTGCCGACATCCTTCGGCTCAGGGGTCAGGTGTGATAGTCTTTCATTCTTTTCTAGTTTCTGTGCAAAGGAAAGAATTAAATCTTTCCTTCGATCTGCAAGAGACTTTAAGTGGAGTGATTCTAGTGCAGAGTCATATGATGTGAAGCGGGGACCTAGAATAATTCTTACAGTTCTCCTCTGAATTCGCTCTAGGGAAGCAATCTGTTGTTTCGTGAGTCCGCCGTTCCACTCAGGAATAAACCAGCATCAAAACAAAATATTTTTGATAAATTTATGTTTGTCTTCATCAGTGTCCAACAATCTTTATTTCAATCAGAGGTACAACCGTCACAATAATCACACCCCCCTCATTAAAAAAGTGGTTGGAAGGGCCTATTAAAGCATATTAAACTCTCTCACGAGGCCGATTCTTACTATCACAGTAAACAAAAATCGCACGCTGTTTAAGCCTGTCACTCTAACAACAGGTTGTTTAAACCGTTTTGTAATTCTTTAAACTTTTTACACAACTTGTTTTAAAAAATAATGAACAGTTGTTTAAATGTTTAAAAAATTTAAGCAGTAGTTGTTAGAGTGACGGGCTTAAACATCGTGCTGAAAATTTTAAACAGCGTTTTTACAGAGTACAAATTCGCCCATTGTTTCTATTTCTCCCGTAAAAATAGAACGTCTGTCGCTTTAAACGGTCAAGGATAAGCTAAAAAATACAACCCTATTAATAACAGTCATTAGGCCCGTTATTAATTTTTTCTTTTGAAAAAAAATACATGAAAAGCTGGTAATCTGTCGGCAGCAAATACGGCCAATGTCCTTTTAATTGCATTCGCACTGTCCTTTAATCTTATAATTTATATCAAGAGAATTGTACAAAGAAGCAAAGTATATATCAAGAGAATTGTACAAAGAAGCAAAGGATCATTTAGGTTTAGTATTACCATGTATCGTGGTTGCGTATAGTTTTGTATCGTACATTATTCATTGCCATAATTTTGCAATTATTCATTTTATATTACGTATTATATTTTGTGCATAAACGGCCAGAATATACTTTTTCATGCCGATGTTAATTCAATTTACTTGAAAATGACAATAAATGTTGACTATATGATATCTGATTTTTTAAACGAAAATGTTGCCAACGAGAAATGAAAAAATGGGAATATGTGCGTTGGAGCAGGATTTACGAGTGCGGGGGGGGGGGGGTGGGGGTTGAGGGGTTATTATTGTTATCCCTTGTAAAGCAGGCCATTTGGCTTGAAGGGACAACCCAGTCTTTTAAAGAATACGCGAATAAATACATAGATCATGTAGATAAAATAAATCATTGTAATAAGGGTAAGGGATTGGTATAGTCAAGGTGTGAAGATGGGGGGGGGGGGTGGCAATTCAAAATGCGTGTCAATTAGGGGGGGGGTATGGTTTCATTGTTATATGTACAAATTGAAGGGCAATATCGAAGAGACCTTTTTATCATGGAAACCAATTTCGTCCCTGATATACTCTGCTTGCAACCCGAGGAACGCGTATTCATAATGCAACAGGTAAATATCATACCCCATTTTTAAGATTCAAGAACGTCACCCACTTTTCCTCCTCCACCTTTTGACTATTTGCTGTATTGCTATAATTGGCCATTCTATGATATATATAAATGAACTATGACTCGGGCAGTCGTTGAAAACGCAATTCGAGTTGTCACTCAATCTCCTGACTCGTATTGAATGCCGTAAATTATCGCCCTCCCCGTCTATTTGGCAAAACTACAAGTATTTACCCACAATCGCGGCGGGTTCACGTTTCCCCTATCCATTGCTTAAATTGCTTCGGAAGGGAAACGATCTTTTATTTTTTGTTATTGAAGGATAGAACCGTAATATATCATTTAATCATAGGTCGCATGGGAACACCGGCTGAAGCTGCGGTCCATTTTTTGCTAAATACTCAATTTGAGGATCTAAAAAAGAGAAGGCAAAAAGAAAGAAAGAGGTAAGGTAGCCGCATTTGTTGTCTTCCTTTTGTTATCAATTTTGATAGTCATAACCGTTACCATGGTTACGTAGATGAATGTTCCTCTCATATGACACATTGAATTAATTACATGACCGATTTAATTAATGAGAAGTATATACTCTCTTCTCTGTTTCACATAATGTTTTGTGGCGCTGTTGATGGCAAAACTGGCAAATCTATAAAAATAAAATGAAGCGGAATGTATCCCAATTTTCAAGTAAAACGTGGAAAGAACAAAAGTAAAAGATATAAGCAATTAATTCATGAAAGTCTTACACTGTTAGAAAAAATAAAAGAAGTTCCTGCAGCAGAGTCTCGAGAACACCTGTAATCTTACCGAATTGCGTAATCTTACAGGAAATTGGTATTTGATGTATGGAATCTTACAAATTTCCTTGAATAAAACACCCTTTTCCCCTTTTTAAACAGACCTGTTCTGTTAAATTGCAGAAAAATTCTTGTTTTATGAATTTACAGAATGATTATTACGCAATTCGGTAAGATTACAGGTGTTCTCGAGACTCTGCTGCAGGAACTTCTTTTATTTTT